>NC_083884.1:47105000-48487600 GCF_032452875.1 Bos javanicus
CTACGAAGTCCAGGACTGAGGATGAGGGAGGGGAAGTCTCCAAAAAGAACTTAAAGGGGAAGTGACAGATGACAGCTGGGGACAAATACCCACTGCAGCTCCCGTGCATATTGTAAACACCCCTTCTCTCCATTCTTGCTACTTTAGGTGAAAGCAGAGTATGCTCGGCTTAAACACACGCTCACCATAGTGACCAGAGAACGTGATTTGGCCGTGAAGGAGAAACACCAGCTCCAAGCCAAGCTGGAGAACCTAGAACAGGTCCTAAAGGTAGGACCCACTTCCACTTCCGCTTTCCACGGGGGTCAACGTGAGGAAGGAGGGGCCGCAGAATTCCAAAGCAGAGAGTGGTTGAAACTCCTTTTGAGTTTCAAAATCATAAAAATTCAGGGCTCTATGGGGCTGTTTTTACCCTTTCTGTGGTATACAAAGCAATAAATAACAAAATTTGAATGTTTCTGGAAGCGATCCCGTAAAACCAATTATGCATTTCCATTTCTTAGAATGTTAAACACAGCTGAGCAAGAGATGCTAGGCAGCACTCCGGAATGGAAATTGGGCTTAAGTTGAAGACCAGAGGTGTCTACGTTGGTTTTTCAGATTTCATGAATTTTAAGCTGTTCTTCAGATGGTTAACGACCTTTGTTATAAAGAGAATAGCTAAGTCAGAAAATTGCTTTATCAAGCTGCAGGTAATTGGATAGCCTCATGCATTCCTGATGAGCTGGGATCTCCTTCAATATTTAATGGGTGGGTTGATTTGCTTTTGATATTACTGAGTTAAGCTGAATGAATTCGTTGCCTTTTTTTTAAGTGTTAAAATTTTATTGGATTCTCATAGTGGGAAAAAATTTTTAACATAAAAGAATAAAATAATCACCTGCAGTTCTACAATCTAGTACATAGATTAAGCATTTGTATGGCACAAGCACAGAACAGAGTTACTGTGCGCCCACCCACCGTCCTGCACCAGGAAGTGATTTTAACTCCACCTTTAGCTTATTTGGGGGAACTGCTAGAACTCTGAGGGGACTCAGATCCATGATTGGTAAGGACTAGGGTGAGGTGCGAAATGGATACAGGGTTTCTTTTGGGGGTGATGAAAATGTTCTGGAATTAGGGTGATGATTACCAAACATTGTGAATGTACCAACACCTCTGAATTGTACGCTTTAAAGGGTGAATTCTATGGTATGTGAATTACATCTCAATTTAAGAGTGCAGGTGCATGTTCATGCTGAGTCGTGTCCAACTCTTTTCAACACTGTGAACTGTAGCCCGCCAGGCTCCTCTGTGCTTGGGATTTTTTCAGGCAAGAATACTAGAGTCGGTTGCCATTTCCTCCTCCAGGAGATCTTCCTGACCCAGGGATCGAACCCACATCTCTTGCATTGCAAGCGGATTCTTTACCTCTCAGCCATTGGTGAAGTCCCCAGTTTAAGAGTAAAGATGCCCTATTGTTTCTGCTGGCCCTAAAGTGGAACCGCACCCTTGTGTGATTCAGGAGGTGACAGAGCCATGCCCAGTGCTG
This sequence comes from Bos javanicus, assembly GCF_032452875.1. Taxonomy (NCBI): domain Eukaryota; kingdom Metazoa; phylum Chordata; class Mammalia; order Artiodactyla; family Bovidae; genus Bos; species Bos javanicus. The sequence continues at coordinate 47,106,532 of NC_083884.1, forward strand.
GTGGTGTCTGAGACGCCCCCGAGTGTCTACCTGGCCCTCTCTGGAGGAAGGACCAAGGCTAACCCTGACCGTGTTTCTTTTTACCCTTTGCTCTGAATTTAGAACATGGCCCTAAAGGAGTGAGATGCCATGTAATTATTCATTTCAGGAGCTACCTGGACCACTGTGAGTTCTCTGAGGGCACAAACTGTGCCTCATTCAACTCTCTACCCATAGAGGTTGAGAAAGGTGGTGTTTGGTGTTTGGTGGGGTCAGTGGAGGATGGGCTGGGAAAGCAGAGTGTACCCACGGGCTTTGCTGAGGGTCTGTTGGAGAAAAGTCACCATGAAGGACAGTGTAGGGTAGAGGTTCTGGGGGACTGTGCCTCCTGGGTGACTATGCCTGCAGGAGGCATTTGACAATCTGGAGACATTTTTGATGTACATGACTGGGGAGGGGGCTATTGGCATCTCATGGGCACAGGCCAGGGATGTTGCTAACCCTCCCACAATGTACAGGACCACTTCCATAGCAGAGAATTAAGTGGCCCAAAATGTCATTGGCACCAAGGTTGAGAAACTGTGTCAGCTTCTAATTGTTGCTGTAACAAATTGTCACACTGTAAAATAAAACAGATGTATTTTCTCTCTTTTTTGATGTGCAAAAGCTATTTATTTTTTTAAAAAGCTTTTTATTTTCTATTGGGGTATAGGAGCTTCCCTAGTGGCTCAGACGGTAAAGAATCCGCCTTCTATGCAGGAGACCTGAGTTCTATCCCTGGGTTGGGAAGATCCTCTGGAGGAGGGCATGGGAACACACTCCAGTGTTCTTTCCTGGAGAATCCCCATGGACAGAGAAGCCTGGTGGGCTACAGTCCATAGGGTTGCAAAGAGTCAGACACAACTGAGCAACTAAGCACAGCACAGCACATAGCTGATTAGGACTTCCCAAGCTAGTGGTAAAGAACCCACCTGCCAACGCGGGAGACGTATAAGAGACGTGGATTCGATCCCTGGGTCAGGAAGATCCCCTGGAGGAGGGCATGACAACTGCCTCCAGTATTCTTGCCTGGAGAATCCCATGGACAGAGGAACCTGGCAGGCCATGATCCATAGGATCAGAGAGTCGGACACGACTGAATCGACTTAGCACATGCACACACACATAGCCGATTAACAAACGGAGTTGTAACAGCTTCAGGTGAACAGTGAAGGGACTCAGCCATACATATATATGTATCTGTTCTCCCCCAAACCCCCTGCCATCCAGGCTGCCACATAACTTTGAACAGAATTCTGGATGCTATACAGTAGGTCCTTGTTGGTTACCCATTTTAAATAAAGCAGTGTGCACATGTCCATCCCAAACTCCCTAACTATCCCCTCCCCCCATCCTTCCTTTTAGCAACCGTAGGTTCATTGTCCAAGCCTGTGAGTCAACAAATATATTCTCTTACACTTCAGGAGGTCAGATCCAAAATGAGTCACACAGGCTAAAATCAAGGTGTCAGTAGAACTGCCTGCCTCTCAGAAGGTTATAGGGAGACCATTTCCTGCTGTCCCCACCTTCTGACAGCTGCTCCTGGTCCCTGCCCCTCCCTGCAAAGCCAGCAATTAGCATCTTCTCTCTTCTCTGACTACTTGCCTCCCTCATGTCAGGAACCTGTGATGACACTCGGCCCACTTGGACAATCTCCCCATCTCAAATCTTTAACTTAATCCCAGTGAAAATCCCTTTGTCCTGTAAGGTGACATAGTCCCAGGCCCCCCAGGGCTTGAGGGGTGAACATCTTTGGGGAACATTATTCAGCCTGCTCCACCTGGAGTGTTTGGGGAGGTGACCAATAGCACCAGTGCTACCTGTGAGCAGAGGAAGCCCTGTTTATAATTTTGGGGTGTGAAATTCCATTCTGTGTCTCCTGCCTGCCTGCTGGGTTTCAGGCCAGTCTTTCCTCTCATCCAGAGTGGGTGAAGGGCTGTGCATTCCCAGCTTTCGGGGCCCCACCACCCTTCTGTCTGACCTGGGGTTTGAGCCTCATCATCAGGGCCTTGCACACATGGAGACACCTGAGTTGACATCCAGGTTCTGACTGTGGTGCCCTGCAAACAGCCCTCTCCTTGGCTGCCCTCCAGTCCAGGGGGTACACACCAGGGCTGTCATCGGCGTTTGGTGGGGGGTGGGTAGACTGGGGAGGGGGACTGTGCAGGAGCTGAGGGTGGGCTTGGGGACTCTGGGGTGTGGAATCCCAGGGGCTGGGGAGCTGGACTGTGGTCTGTGAGGAGAGAGTGTGGGGTCCTGTTGGGCTCCTCCCTTTGGCTCCATTTCTAAGGGTGGAATTGGGTGATGAGACTTTAGCTGATGAGCAGGCCATGGACAGCCATCAGTGGACATGGTCATCTTTGTCACCAGGAAGGCAGCAAGAGCAGGAGAGGTTAGAGGCGGTGAGGGGTCCATGGGGACAAGTGAGTGTTATGGGCCTGGGATTCTGGTCACCGTCTCCCCTTGGTCACCAGTTCCCACTACTGTTTTGTCCTATTTTTCACTTGGCGGCCAGAGCAATACTGTAAAAATAGAAATCAGATCCCAGCACCATCCTCAAACCATTCACATGACCCTTCCTCCCGCCCCAGCTCACTTACCCAAAGCCTGGCGCCTTTACTAGCCTCAGCCCAGGCCGTGTGGTCACCCTCACCTCTTTGGACCCCTGTTCTCCACTCTCTGCCCTGATGCCATCCACTCCCAGCTCTATTTCTGGAACAAATCCAGGCACTGAGTTTTTTTTTTTAACTTTTTATTTTATATTGGATTATAGCCAATTAACAATGTTGTGATAGCTTCAGGTGGACAGCAAAAGGACTCAGCCATACATATACATGTATCCATTCTCCCCCCAACTCTCCTCCCATCCAGGCTGCCACATAACAGTGAGCACAGTTTCTGGTGCTATACAGGAGATCCTTGTTGGTTATCAATTTTAAATAGAGCAGTGTGTATATGTTGTTCCCAAACTCCTTCATAAAGTTCTTCTCCTCAGTACCCATGTAATGAGTGGATGAACCATGGGGCCCCCGCAGGAGGGCTGAAATGTAGGACATGCCCAACCAGGCTGGCCTGGGACAGGGGCCTTATTGGAGGCAAACGGGGCTCTTTCACAAAAGATTTGTGCTCCATGCAAAAAAGGGAGACAAAAAAGATCTGGAGATTAGAAGAGGCATGTCCTTTGTAAAGGGGTTGATTCCATGGCAGTTGAAGGAAAACGCATGTCTTGTGAATTTGCAAAACCTTATGGGACCTGCCCTTTTCTTACACCGGGCACTGAGAGCCTTTTGGGCTGAGAACAGGAGGGAAAAAATCAGGGAGGTGACAATCTGGATAGAGTTGCTGAAATCCCTGGGTGCTTGGACAGAACCTGCTAAACTTTGCTGCTTTCAAAGAACCACTCTCAAGCCAGGAAACTCCATGTTTTGTCAGCATCGCTTCAACTTGGACCAGTTGAAAACACCATGTTCTTCTTCTGATAATTTGGTCATGGTCATAAAAGGGCTATTAAGAATTAGCCTTTTTTCCAATTTGGTGAAAGTGAAAGTGTTAAAGGCTCAGTAGTGTCCGACTCTTTGCAACCCCATGGACTGTAGCCTGCTAGGCTCCTCTGTCTGTGGGATTTCCAAGGCAAGAATACTGGAGGGGATAGCCAATTCTCCAGGGGATCTTCCCGACCCAGGGATCAAACCTGGGTCTCCTGTGTTGCAGGCAGATTCTTTACCATCTGAGCTACCAGAGAAGCCCATTTTATTATTTTTTAAAAATTTATCTAATTGATGTATAGTTGATTTACAATATTGTGCTAAATTCTGCTGTACAGCAAAGTGATTCAGTTATGCATATGTATTCTTTTCCATTATGGTTTATTACAGGATATTGAATAGAGTGCCCTGTGCTGTATAGTAGGACATTGTTGTTTATTCATTCTCTATATACTGGTTTGCATCTGCTAACCTCAAACTCTCAATGCATTCCACACACCCCACCCCCACCTTTAGCCTTTTTTTCTCCTTGAGGAGCAAAGACCATCAGTGGGCAATGGAGAAGGGAGGAGGTGATTGCCGTGCTGAGCTGAGATGCAGCTGACCTGGCTTAGAAAATGCTATCATTTCTGTTAACTCAGGTAAAATGATGACCTTGCATTTCTAGAAGTTCCTGGACATCCCTACAACTCCTGGAGTGTGATGTACAGTCAGGGGTTGTCATTGATTTGTATTAAATTGAATCCGCAGACTGGTGTTGGTCAACCTAATTTGCTGTGAACCAGAGAGAACTCTGTCCATGGGATTCTCCAGGCAAGAATACTGGCATGGGTTGCCATGCCCTTGTCAGACATGACCCAAGCAATTTAACACAAACACACAAAGAAAACTTGCCTAGTGAGGGGCAATTTGGGTGGTGCAGGAGTCCAGCCTCAGCATACCTGCAGCAGAACCTGGACCACTTGGCTGACCCTTGACCCTCATCTGGGAGAAGCAAAGATGCTGTGCCGCTGATTTGGGGTAGGAACTGGTGACCAGCTCACAGGATCACTTCATCCTTTTTTGTTTTTAACCGAAATTGTGAATATGTAGCTGCTAAGTCGTGTCCGACTCTGCGACCCCATGGACTATAGCCTGCCAGGTTCCCCTGTCCATGGGATTCTGCAGGTAAGAATACTGGAGTGGGTTGCCATTTCCTTCTCCGAATTGTGAATGGAACCTATCTTTTCCTTCAAAATACAAAAGCTATTTGTGAAACTAAGATAAGATTGAATATGTGGCTGTTTTCTAAGACAATCCAATTAGAATAATACTGAAACTGTCTAGAAGCCCCTGCACTAACCAAACGGATCATATTTTACCAGATTTGAATTTGTTCTGATTTTTATACTTTTAAAAATAATAGGGACTTCTCTGGGTGGTGCTGTGGCTAAGATTGTGTGCTCCCAATGCAGGGGGCCCAGGTTCAATCCCTGGTTGGGGAACTAGATCCCACATGCCACATCTAAGAGTTCACATACTGCAAACCCAACATAGTCAAATAAATCAATAAAACTTTTTAAATAAAAAGTAAAAATAATAATTGATGAGTTCACTGTCTGTATATATATTTTTTTATCATGCTTATTTCCCAGAATATCATCAAATCACAAAAAACCATCACATGTAATAGAACATGCACAGATAATATGAATGAAAGGAGAAAATTCAGATAAAGAGAAAGGAGAATTCAGATTCACTAGCTTGGAAGTTAGACATAGTTACTCTAATTTGGCCTGCATCTCCATGCAGCCTGGATATAAAGGGAAATAGAAACAATTATGTAATTCACATTCCTTAGAGAAAGGAACCTACTGTTTCCCCAGAAAAACAAAGCATGGCTAACGAAACGTGATGGTCTTACTTAGAATGGAACGAAACGTGATGGTCTTATTTAGAATGTTATGTTAGAGGAAGATGCAGAGCAATATAGTAGAAAATATCTTCTGAAGCATCTTCATAGCAACTGAGGGGCAAAATTTTCCCCCTTGCCTTTATTTTGGGGTTTTGGAAATAAGCATGATTGAACAGTATCCATGTGGACAGTGAATTCATCAATTATTATTTTTACTTTTTATTTTAAAATTTTTGTTGATTTATTTGACTATGTTGGGTTTGCAGTATATGAACTCTGAGTTGCGGCATGTGGGATCTAGTTCCCCAACCAGGAAGTAACCTGGGCCCCCTGCCTTGGGAGCACAGAGTCTTAGCCACTGCACCACCCAGGCAGGTCCCTATTATTTCTAAAGACATGTGGATTCCTCAGGCCATTGTCTTGAGCTGTTACAGCAAGGAAAACTGGGGAGAATCATTAAAGCCAGATTTCCCACACTGAGGAAGAACCCAAGAAGTGTTCTTTGTGGTGGGAACTGAAGAAGAGGAAAATTAATGTTCCTGGATCAATTTCTGGTCTATGGAATTAAAAATACCAAGAGATGAGACTTCTGTGGTGGTCCAGTGGCTAGGACACCAAGTTCTCAAAGCTGGGGACCTGGGTTCAATGCCTGGTCAGGGAGCTAGATCCCACATACTGCAACTAAAGATCCCACATGTGCCACAACTAGGACCCAACATAGTCAAACTAATAAGTAAAAATATTTTTTAAAAATACCATGAGATGGAAAACATCAGAGTCTGAACAAAGGTGAGATGAGAAGGCTCCCCTGTGCCTATTCGTCTTGTCTGGTTGGGAATTGCCACATCCTCAGGCTCCTTATCAGGGGAAAAAGACATACCTGAACATCTCAACAGAGGTCTACACAGTTGGAACAAAGCGTGGTGTCCCTGGCCTGTGGGTGTTTATTGCATGACCATTCAGTCATTCATTCATTCACTCATTCACACTTGTCACTTGAGCACTGCTTGTGTTCCAGGCCCAGTTCCCCAAAGCAGGGATTGCTGTAGTTACAAAACCGAGTCAGTGGGAACAGTTCATGCAGGAAAAGACAAGCATTTGTAACATGATGTCAGATCAGATCAGATCAGTCGCTCAGTCGTGTCCGACTCTTTGCGACCCCATGAATTGCAGCACGCCAGGCCTCCCTGCCCATCACCAACTCCCGGAGTTCACTCAGACTCACGTCCATCGAGTCAGTGATGCCATCCAGCCATCTCATCCTCTGTCGTCCCCTTCTCCTCCTGCCCCCAATCCCTCCCAGCATCAGAGTCTTTTCCAATGAGTCAACTCTTCGCATGAGGTGGCCAAAGTACTGGAGTTTCAGCTTTAGCATCATTCCTTCCAAAGAAATCCCAGGGCTGATCTCCTTCAGAATGGACTGGTTGGATCTCCTTGCAGTCCAAGGGACTCTCAAGAGTCTTCTCCAACACCACATTTCAAAAGCATCAATTCTTCGGTGCTCAGCCTTCTTCACAGTCCAACTCTCACATCCATACATGACCACTGGAAAAACCATAGCCTTGACTAGACGAACCTTTGTTGGCAAAGTAATGTCTTTGCTTTTGAATATGCTATCTAGGTTGGTCATAACTTTCCTTCCAAGGAGTAAGCGTCTTTTAATTTCACGGCTGCAGTCACCATCTGTAGTGATTTTGGAGCCCAGAAAAATAAAGTCTGACACTGTTTCCACTGTTTCCCCATCTATTTCCCATGAAGTGATGGGACCGGATGCCATGATCTTCGTTTTCTGAATGCTGAGCTTTAAGCCAACTTTTTCACTCTCTACTTTCACTTTCATCAAGAAGCTTTTTAGTTCCTCTTCACTTTCTGCCATAAGGGTGGTGTCATCTGCATATCTGAGGTTATTGATATTTCTCCCGGCAATCTTGATTCCAGCTTGTGTTTCTTCCAGCCCAGCATTTCTCATGATGTACTCTGCATATAAGTTAAATAAACAGGGTGACAATATACAGCCTTGACGTACTCCTTTTCCTGTTTGGAACCAGTCTGTTTTTCCATGTCCAGTTCTAACTGTTGCTTCCTGACCTGCATACAAATTTCTCAAGAGGCAGATCAGGTGGTCTGGTATTCCCATCTCTTTCAGAATTTTCCACAGTTTATTGTGATCCACACAGTCAAAGGCTTTGGCATAGTCAATAAAGCAGAAATAGATGTTTTTCTGGAACTCTTTTGCTTTTTCTATGATCCAGCAGATGTTGGCAATTTGATCTCTGGTTCCTCTGCCTTTTCTAAAACCAGCTTGAACATCAGGAAGTTCACAGTTCACATACTGTTGAAGCCTGGCTTGGAGAATTTTGAGCATTACTTTACTAGCGTGTGAGATGAGTGCAGTTGTGCAGTAGCTTGAGCATTCTTTGGCATTGCCGATTTCAGGCAGCAATAAATGCTTAGAAGAAAAATAAATTAGAGCCAGGCAGTAGGAAGTGATGTAGTGACCCTTCAGAAATGTAGCTGGAAATGACAAGGTTCTAGTGTACAGCACATGGAACTATATTCAACATCCTATGATAAACAATCATGGAAAAGAATATGAAAAAGTATGTAAATATATGTGTAACTGAATCACTTTGCTGTATAGCAGAAATTAACACAGCCTTGTAAATCACCTGCACAAGAACGAGTGGCTGGAAGGTGTCCTGTCTCAGACACGTCCACTGAGCAGAGCTTCTCAATGAAGTGGTGGGAAGGGGTTGTCAACTTTCAGGGGCAGAGCACCAGGCAGGTGGAGAGATGGGAGGATTCCAGACAGGTCCAAGGATCAGCCAGATGGCTGGTGGACAAGGAGGGAAGGGCAGGAGTTGGAAATGAAGCTTAGATTGGGGCGAGGTCAGTCTGATAGCATCTTATGGGCCCAAGTAGAATTCCAAGGGTTTTTGTTCTAAGCGTCATGAGACACACCTTTGTCATAATACTGCTGCATAACAAGCCTCCTCAAAACCCATGGCTCAAAACAAGAATATCTCATACTGCTTGAGAGTCTGTGGCTTGGCTCAACGGTGCTGTCATCTTGGCTGGACTTGGCTGGACACGAAGTTGGCCGGCTATTGGTTGATGTCAGATGGTTTGGGTCAGGTTGACTGGCGTTGTTCCCTGATGTTCCAGCAGGCTAATTAAAGCTTCTAATCAAGGTATAACGGGCCATGAAAGACAGTGACACCCTGGAAGACCGTGAGGACCAGGCCAGAATAGTGCATGTCCCTCCCACCAATCTCCCCCCATCAGCTTGCAGGAGCTGTGACGTCCCCTTACTAAGCCTGTGGATCTAGGGAGGGATCGATGCTCCTCAGATGGTGGTCGAGAACTGATGTGATGAATTGCTTTTGCTTTTCATTTGTCAAGGGTCACTGCAGTGGCTGCAATGAGAGATGAGGAGCAGGGCTGGAAGATTAGGAGTGATGCTCGAGACACCAGATGTAGGTGCTTTTCCAAGGTGGGAGTAAAGGGGAGAGAGGAGTGGTCAGGTCTAGGTGTATTTTCAAGGTGAAATCAGCAAGATTTGTTGAAGAATTTGCCATGGAGTATGACAGACAGGGAGGGGTCAAGGATGATGCCAAGGGCTCAGAAGTGTGTTTGGATGAGAGATGGAGTCTTTGGCTGTGATGTGATCACTGGGGTGTGGGTTGGTGGTCGGGGAACCACCTTATGTTGGAGATGAAATACACTGTGACCGTGGGATCCTTGGTGCAGGAGACCCTCTGTCCTCACGCTGGGGACCAACCCACTAATCCTCAAGAAGTGGCTTCATTCAGTGGTCAGATGATACGAAAGGCAGGAGCAATTCATTGGGGTTAAAGTTGATGGTCCCAAGATGATCAAGGTGTCCTGCCATTTGAACATCTGGTGATCACAGTCATCAACTAAATTGTATTACCTCATACCTGACACCATCTTCAGAGTTCTCAGAGTGACGGCTGCAGAGGGGACGCACGGTCGGTAAATGAAGAACGCTCATTTTATGTTAATGCGGCGTAATTGCAACTCTGGAGTTGAGCCAACATGCATCCAGCGTCTGTCTGAACTGATAATTACTCCATCGGTCACGTTCCTGTGTTGGCTCTTTTGTTTCCAAATATCACTGATGGGCCACGTGTCTTCATACGGATAATTCAGTTTCAGTTCAGTTCAATTAAGTCGCCCAGTCGTGTCCAACTCTTTGTGACCCCATGGACTGCAGCACACCAGGCTTCCCTGTCCATCATCAACTCCCGGAGCTTGCTCAAACTCATGTCCATTGAGTTGGTGATGCCATCCAACCATCTCATCCTCTGTTGCCCCCTTCTCCTCCTGCCTTCAATCTTTCCCAGCATCAGGATCTTTTCCAGTGAGTCAGTTCTTTGCATCAGGTGACCAAAGTATTAGAGCTTCAGCTTCAGCATCAGTCCTTCCAATGAATATTCAAGATTGATTTACTTTAGGATTGCCTGGTTGGATCTCCTTGGTGTCCGAGGGATTCTCAAGAGTCTTCTCCAACACCACTGTTCGAAAGCATCAACTATTTGGCGCTCAGCTTTTTTTATGGTCCAGCTCTCACACCCATACATGACTACTAGAAAAACCACAGCTTTGACTAGACGGATCTTTGTCGGTAAAGTAATGTCTCTGCTGCAACAGACAGTGTGTGCTTTCTCCCTAAGGTGTGTGAAGTGAAGTGAAGTGAAAGTCGCTCAGTCGTGTCTGACTCTGCGACCCTATGGCCTATACAGTCCATGGAATTCTCCAGGCCAGAATACTGGAGTGGGTAAACTTTCCCTTCTCCAGGGGATCTTCCCAACCCAGGGATCGAACCCAGGTCTTCTGCTTTGCAGATGGATTCTTTACCAGCTGAGCCTCAAGGGAAGCCCAAGAATACTGGAGTGGGTAGCCTATTCCTTCTCCAGTGGATCTTCCCAACCCCGGAATCAAACCAGGGTCTCCTGCATTGCAGGTCAATTCTTTAACAACTCAGCTATCAGGGGAGCCAGTGGTGTGTGATGTTATGCAAATCAGGAGTCCACCAGCACACTGAGTTGGTGATAATGTGTTTCATAGGCCTCTTTTGCTCTATCAGGGGGCTGCCAAGGAGCTTTGCACTTGAGTAGCCGGAAAAGTAAGACAGCATGTGCTGCTTTTTAGAGAAAATGGACCCCAGATGCCTTGGATCCTAGTTTCCTGCAGATATTCCAGTGTAATTACTCTGATGAAAACTCACACCTGCGGACACATGCATGCACTCAACTGATATTTATTGAGCACCTAATATGTGCCAGATACTTCCTGGGTGCTGCCCTTGATTCTGGCAGTGAATTAATAAACAGATTTATGTATAAGTCAGGGGATGACAACCACAAGGGCTTAAAGCATGATAAAGATAAAAGTACTACTTTATATTCAGTGGTTGGGAAGGTCTCAACCTTCTCAAGTGCTTAAAGCATGATAAAGATAAAAGTACTACTTTATATTCAGTGGTTGGGAAGGTCTCACTGATAATGTGACATGTGAATAGAGAGCTGGATGAAGGGAGAAAGGGAGTTGTGCAGAAATCTGGGGAAAGAATGTTGCAGCAGAGGGAACAGCAAGTACAAAGGCTTGAGACAGAAGTCTAGGTGCCTAACATGCTTGAGGAACAAGGCAGAGGCCAGCACTGCAGAAATAGAATGAAAGGGGGAATACAAAGACAACAAGGCCAAGGAGACCCTGAGGAGTCAGATAACTTGAGGTCTGGAAGGCCAAGCCTCTCCTCACAATCAGACACACTGCTTCCTTTTGGTTCTTCTAGTGGGCATGCTCCAGCCACCCCAGGGCCTTTGCACTTGCTGTGTTCTGTTTTCTGGATCATTTTTGGTCTTGTCACCCTCCCAGAAAGCACAATGTGGGCAGGCTCCATATCTTTTTTCCCTATCAAGGTATCACCACTGCCCAGTCTGGCAGAGAGAAACCACACAATAAATGCTTGTGGGCTGAATGAATGAGAGATGGAGGCAGGATATTCTCAAGTCTGCCCTGTATACAGTAGCCAAGAGGTACATCCTCAGCTTTTCAAAGCCTCCAGGAATAAATGTCCTTCCTAAGATGGATTATCCCCTTGAGCGGAGACACAGTCACCTTAATAAAGCAGAAATTGAATCACATCCCTACTTCTTACCCCCACCCATTTCCTTTTACTGCACAGAGATGAAAGTCCAACCTTTCTCCTGCAGGACACTGTGCTCTTTGGCCCCCAGGTAATCCTTCAGCCCTCATGACCTCATCCTTCCACGACCCATTTACAGCCTGGACCCAGCTACACTGGCCATTCCTGTCTTTCTGGAACTCACTGCACTCGTCTCTGCCCCAGGGCCTTTGCACGTACTTCTTCTTCCACCTTCTGGTGCCTTTTCTGTCTGCACTTTGTGTTTCTGACTCCAGGTCAGTTAATCAGGTCTTGGTTTCATGTTACTTACTTGTTGATGCCTCTCTTGGCCATCTTATCTGTGATAAGAGATTGCTATCACATCCTCTAATTTTCTTCCGAGAAAACTTAACTCGCTTGTTTTAATTGTTTACTTGTACATACTTTGTTTTCTCCTACCAAAATATAGCCTCCTCGAGAGGGACTTTGTTACAGCTTATAGGACAAGATCTGGCATCTTCTAGGCACTCAGTAAATGTTGATTGAGTAAATTAGTGAATGAGCGAATGCATGAAGTAATGAATGCACAAATTAATGAATACAAGCATGCATTAACTGCAGAATTAATGAGTACACAGGTGAATGCGTGAGTGAGAGATGATGTGATACTGACATGGTCTGTTACCATAGACACCTTCTGTCACTGTGAAGAATAATGGAGCAGATGAAGGCTTGTGGTCGAGGAAGCTTGTCTAGAAAGATTGCTTCTTTGGGGCTTCCAAGTGCTTTTGTAAAAATTCAGCCACAAATCAAGTGCAGCCTCTTTTTGGCAAAGACTGAAATTCCCCAAGAGGACAAACTGCTGGAGAGTTTATGATTTCCAGCCTCTGTTTTGGCCAAGCTGGGTAACTGTCAAACAAGGATGTCCCCTACCATGGAGCTCCCCACCTCCAAGTTCACCAGTCCTCTGGTTAGGTCTTGGCACAAGTGTCTAACCTTGTGATAAAAGGGAGTATACCAAACGATTTTTTTCTTCAACTTCTCTGACTCAAGGATTCTGAGAAACAAACAAACAAAACCTAGTGTTTCATGTAAATTTCTTGTTGCTGGATATATAGGATAGTCTAGGTCCTTAGCATCTTACCAGCTCCAGTGAAATAGAAAAAGAACTTGTTCAGTTTCCGTGTATGACCAGAGCACATCCTGCCTCTCTTCCCCGTGTCTTCTTTCTCAGGACCTGAAAGATGGCTCCATTTATTAGATGGAGCAGAGATGTGTCTCTGTTTTAGGACAGCATTAGCATCCTGGCAGGGAAGATGGTACGCTCCAAGTGTTTAAGCTAAGAGATCCCTGAGTGTTTAAGCAATGAGATCATTTCAAGAGGCATGGGCCAAGAGACAAGGGGGAGCACCGGGGCTGGTGAGACAGGAGACCAGCAAAGCAGGCAGCTGTCTATCCCCAGGGCCTGAGAGCAGGTCCTGGAGCCCAGTGGGAACCACAGCCTAGGAGAAGATGCTGCATAGCTGTGATGGGAGGGGGAACAGCATCCTCTAAATTCACATCCACCCAGAAGCTGTAAGTGTCACATCTTTTGGAAAAACCTTCCTGGAGAGAGAGAGACTCCTGCCAGGGTGTTTTTCCCTCCCACCCCAACTAACACACTCAAAACTCAAAATTTGCATGCTCAGTTGTGTCCGACTCTTGGCGATTCCATGGACTGTAGCCCACCAGGCTCCTCTGTCCATGGGATTTCCCAGGCAAGAATACTGGAGTGGGTAGCCATGCCCTCCTCCAGGGGATCTTCCAGACCCAGGGAAGTAACCTGCATCTCTTGCATCTCCTGCATTGGCAGGCAGATTCTTTACCACTTTTGGCACTGGGAAGCCCCAGATCATTTAAGTATTCAGACATCTCCTGCTAAGACTGTGGAGAGAGGCATTTCAACATTGACTTTGATTTAATTTTAAAAAATCGTGACGTCATCAGGACTATTCTTTGTTTTGACTTCAAGGATCCCTGAGCACTTTGTCGACTCTGAAGTGCTGGCAGCAGGTTCACAAGGGAACCTTTGCAGTCCCTCTTCCTGTCAAATGACCAGCATGCAGTGCAAATTCTAGAAATCTTACCCAAGTCTGTAAAAACATTTTTCATTAATTAAACTTAACCCATTAGAGTTTATGCTTCAAAGACAAAGGAAAAAGTATCCAGGACCAGGATTTGTTCTCACAATCAACAGATTAGTCAATTTCAATGCAGATAATTGGAGGCTTATTCTGTGTTAATGAACACCTGATTATCTGGGATGCATAAGTAACTCTAGCAGTGACGATTAATCTTCCCTTATCTCCAGCTCCTTCCTTTCTGCCCCTCCCCTTACCTCATATCTGTGCGAAAAGATTCCTCCTTATACCTAGCAATACAAACCTGCCTGCAGTCATTGTCAGGTTTAATTAAGGTTTTAGAGTTCATTTTCTATGTGCTGATATTCAAACGCCAATAAAACCCTCCAGGGTTCTCTGAACATGAGAATAATGTTTAGGGCTCCATCTCCAGCAAAACCCTTGATTCGAATAGCTGATAGCTTTATCTAGATGTTCAGAGACAAGCAAGAAACAGGAAATATATTGCTTTGGGGGCTTGGTTCTCGTTCCTATCTCCGTGGAGGATGATTTAGGTAAGAGGCACTACCAGATCATTGGCTGGTGCTGTGGGACACACACACACACACACACACACGCATACGTGTCTTCTTTACATTCAGCAAAAGGATGGGAATCTGTCTCATTCTGAGACTTGGACCTTCTCTGCCCCCACCATAGAGTTGATGACTTTCTCTGTGTAGCAGGCAGCCTACTTCTTTGTTCTCTGCTGGGAGCCCCAGCCAGCCCATCAGAATTCTGAGCTGCTAAACATGTAAGGTGTTCAGTGTCACTGATCATCAGGAAAATGCAAATTGAAATGACAGCGAGATGCCAATACCTCCATCAGATTAATAAACTTTTAGGAGAGACAGTGCCCAGGGCCCTCATGGAGCAGGGAGCAAGTGCCCTTGCACGATGCCAGCTGGAGGTGAATTGCTGCAGCCTTTCTGGGTTGTAGTTAGTCTCCCAGTTGTGTCCAACTCTTTGTGACCCCATGGACGATAGCCTGCCAGGCTCCTCTGTCCATGGGGATTCTCCAGGCAAGAATACTGGAGTGGGTTGCCATTCTCTTCTCCAGGGGACCTTCCCAACCCAGGGGTGGAACCAGGTCTCCCGCATTGCAGGTAGATTCTTTACCATCTGAGCCACCGGGGAAGCCCATTTAGCTTGTGAAAGTTGTTGAAAGTGTTAGTCACTCAGTGGTGTCCGACTCTTTGCGACCCCATGGTCTGTCCATGGAATTCTCCAGGCAAGAATACTAGAGTGGGTTGCCATTCCCTTCTCCAGGGGATCTTCGCGACCCAGGGATTGAACCTAGGTCTCCTGCACTGCGGGCAGATTCTTTACCATCTGAGCAACCAGGGAAGTCCATGGGCAGTTTATGCATACTCTTTTAGCTTATGCATACTTATTTTTTTGTTTTTTTCTGCACAGAATCTTCGCTGCTGCATGTAGACTTTCTCTAATTGTGGCGAGCAAGGGCTACTTTTAGTTGCAGTGTGTGGACTTCTCATTGCACTGGCTTTTCTTGTTGCAGAGCACGGGGTCTTGCTGTGCAGGTTTCAGTAGTTGCAACTCATGGGCTCAGTAGTTGTGGCACTTGGGCTTAATTGCCTCACTAGAATGTGGAATCTTTCCAGAGCAGAGATCGAACCTGTGTTCCTTGCATTGGCAGGTGGATTCTTAACCACTGGACCACCAGGGAAGTCCTAGCTTGCGCATCATCTTTTCTTACAATCTCCCTTCTGGGAGTCCACATAAGACATAAAGCCCCCATAACATCCCCCACGATCTTTATTGTAGCATTAGCCATCCTGGGATAAACAGCCATGATATTCACCAGAAGTGGATCATTCATGTGATCATTTAAAAATGAGTCACATCTAGTCAAGTGAGGGCTTCAGTACATCCATTTGAGAGGCAGAACTGAACCCACAACAGGGCCACCACCTCATTTGTTGCATATCTGCCCTTTCCCTCACGTCTCGCCAACCCTGCCCCAGGGGTTGGTGCAGCCAGTGGACACATACCGAGCTGGTTCCTGCTTCCATGAGCTTTCCCCGAAATGCTGCTTGACCAGCTTCTGGTCATCACACAGGTCTCAGCTAAAATGTCATCTCCCAGTCTGACTCGAATAGAGTTTCCACTGTTGCCTGTCTCCCCTACACACCACCTCGCTTTCTCATCCTCTTCTATCCTTCTCTGAAATCCTTGTTTATTTGCCAGATTCCCTGTTTATTTTCTGCATACCCTTCCACAGCAGAATGTAAGCTTCTTAAGAACGGAGATGATCTTTGACTTGTTTGTTATTCTATTCCAAGCATTAAGTATTAGGCACAGAGTAAGTGGGGACTTCCCAGGTGACACTAGCGGTAAAGAACCTGCCTGCCAGTGCAGGGGACACAAGAGACACGGCTTGATCCTTGCGTTGGGAAGATCCCCTGGAGGAGGGCAAGGCAACCCACTCCAGTATTTTGCCTGGAGAACCCCATGGACATAGGAGCCTGGCAGGCTACAATCCATAGGGTCACAAAGAGTTGGACATACTGAAGTGACTTAGCATGTATGGATGCACAGAGTAAGTGTCCAGTAATTGTTTTGGGATGAATGAAAGCACGTGTCCAGGAGTGAAATCCATTTCAACATAAATCCACAGATCTTGAAATAAGAAGCCCAATCGGATTCTGTTTCCTGATTTCAGCATCAATCCAGCTGCTCCATCTGGAGGTGTGCTGTTCCTTCTCCTTCATCCTGGTCATGCAATTCATGAAAAATCCTTTTGATTTCAAGCAAGTCATCCAAATACCCACCCCCTGCTCCAAGCTCATTTACCTCTCCTCATTTCTACTACCACTGCCTGAGACCACACAGCCACTCTCTTGCTCAGGCTATAACACGCATGTCCTAACTTCCTGCCTCCTCCCGCCTGTTCTGGCTCTCCTCTGATCTTTTCTTCACACCACAGTCTTTGCAAACAAATCCAGTCATGCTGTTCTCTGATGCTGATCCTTGCATCCTTGCATGGCTGCCCATGGCTCTGAAAATGAGGATGGCATTCCTTCAAGGTGGTCTGGTCCTTGCTGACCCCCTTGATTCCCCTTCAGTATTCTGCATCTCACTCTCCCCAGGCCAATCACACCAGCCCTCCTTCACCCTTGACCTCACTTTGATCCCTTCTACCACAGGGCCTTTGCACACACCACTCCCTCTGCATGGAATGCTTTCCCTTTCCGTCTTCTAACCAACTCCTATGCATCCTCAAAAAGTCCACTCATCTTTTCCCTCCCCAGGGAGGCTGCCAGGGCTCATCTGGTAATGATGGAAAAATCTCAGCATTCAGCATGTCTCCTTCATGGCACTTGTCACAAGGTTTCATTTTTATATCCTTATTTGATAAACACTAATCATTCCCACTAGAAGGTGAAATCCACACAAGCCAGGACCACTTCTGTTGTCTATATTGTATTGCTAGCAATTGTCACATAGTTGGTGTTTAATAACTATTGGGTGGATGAGAGGAGCAGAAATGGTAAGGAGCTAGCTGGATATAATAGACTATTTTTCTCCTCTTAGGTTCTTTAAAATATGTATGACAGTTCAAGAAGAATTATATCAATAATGCTGAAGGTTTTCAATGTATGTAGATGTAATAATCCTTAGGACAATCATAACACTGAAAGGAGATACTAAGATGGTGGTAATGTTTCTACATTTCGCTTGGTGTGGCAAAATTTGATTCTGGATAGATTATTTTAATTTAAATACATATATTAAGATACCTGGAACAACCACTAAAAGGCATATAAAAATATATAGTCAAACACCCAAGAAATATATGACATGGAATACTAAAATACATTCACGTCATTGAAAAGAAGGCAGAAACATGAAATAGAACGATGAATAGGAGAGGGAACAAATAGAAAACAAATAAAATGGAAAATACCCATCATTGCATTAAAGGTAATTACTGTGCAGTTCACTTTGAATCTCATATTTCATCTGATCTTTGCAATGACCTTGGGAAGGTTGGGGTTGTTTTCTTTCACTCGATAAATAAGGAAACAGAGGCTCAGAGAGGTACGCACCTCGCCCCAGAGCACACAGCTTGTAAGTGGTAAAATGACATTTGAGTGCAGGTCTGGGTGACCATATATCCTCTACCTGTCTGGTCTTAATCCCCAGGCTGGGCAGTCTGGGATCACTGGGGCGTGATGAGAATCGTGTTTCAGAAAGATGATCTTAATATTAGTAGCTCTGAGTGTTACTGTCCCTGTGTTTTCAGAATCCATCAGGCTCAGATGAGCAAGAGAGAAGCTTGTCCGGTGGCTTAAGGACAAATCAGGAATCAGGGGAACTCTATTGTTTAAAGGGGCTCCTGACTTCCTAAATTTTTCCAGTTTAAAAAACTAAAGAGGTACTTCCCTTGTGGCTCAGTGGTTAAGAATCTGCTTGCCAATGCAGGGGACATGGGTTCAATCCTGGTCCAGGATCTAAGATCCCACATGCCTCAGGGCAGCTGAGCCCATGCACCACAGCTATTAAGCCTATGCGAGCCGCCACAGGAGAAGCCACCGCTGGAAGCCCATGCACCACAGCTAAAGAGTAGCCCAGGCTTGCCTCTTTGAAGACCAAGCTCAGCCAAAAATAAATACAAACTTAAAATAACCATTAAGAAACAAAGATACTTTGGTCAAAATATATGTCAGCTTCCATGGTTCTTTTACATGCTAATTCTCATTATGAATGACTCTGCTTTCCACAGACAGGACAGGAAGTCATATGGCATGGAAAACAAACAGCTTTAAAAGCCTCTTTTCTTGTTTTTGAAGATATGACCTCAGTAAATGATGTGTTCTTCTCACCAGGTGTCTCGTAAAAGGAAATTGTGGGCACAGAAATGCTTCATTATTTCCACCAGGCACACCGGATCCCATGAACGTGACATTAAAAGCATCGCTGTTAACTCCTGTTAAGGGAAATGACTTTTTCCTTAATTTCTTTGCCCAGGCAGGGCAGGAGCCAAAGCAGAAGACAGATCCCCCTTTGATCTAATGTGGAGGAGATGATTCAATTTGCTCCACGCTCGTTCACTCCATGTCACATCCGAGCTTTCCTGGGAAAGCAGCATCTTGACATTTGTAGGCTACTTAAGCACTCGTGTTAATGCCGACATCAGGCTATAAATATCACTGCTTTAAAAATAAGTCCTGCCACAGGCAGAGCATTTCAAACAGGCACTTGTTGCTGGGGTGCATGATCTTCAGACTTTTCAGATGTGAAATAGTCTGACGGAACATGACATGTGCCTTTGGAATTGGGAAAACATTTGTAAATGGAAATGGAAGCCAAATATTAGGAATTTGGTGTGGGTTTGTCTTGGCGTGAAAACCAGAGACTTTCAGACTCTTCTTGAGGACCCACGGACCCCTTGTGCTCCCAGGAACAGTCAGGATCATGAAGACTTACGGAATTTATACAGATGATTCTTTACCAATTGAGTTATCAGGGAAGCCCCAGGGAAGCCTAGGAGGGTTTAATTGCAGTGGCTCCATATGCAGGATCAGGAGCTCCCATGAAAACTCTCAGTTGCTGAGTTCTCTCCCTCCCTCCACCGGAACCTTTTTCCAGGGTGGCTAAGTTCCAGTGTGTGTTTAAATGTGACCTCTGTTTCAATCCTCTGAACTTGTCCTCTGGCCCAGAGTTTCACAGAAACCCCCTTGTCTGGCTCTGATCCTGGACTCATGGGTCTCAACCTTACTAAAATAAGGTTAATTTCCTTGAATAACGAAATTTGCT
Organism: Bos javanicus; assembly: GCF_032452875.1. Taxonomy (NCBI): domain Eukaryota; kingdom Metazoa; phylum Chordata; class Mammalia; order Artiodactyla; family Bovidae; genus Bos; species Bos javanicus. The sequence goes on from NC_083884.1 coordinate 47,126,020, forward strand.
GCCAGTGACCTGATCTAAGGACTTTGTTTCCTGGCCCTGGGAGAGAGACATCCTGCCTCCATCCCACCTCACTCCACCCCTCTCCACCCCCATGTCCCTCTACCCCAGTGTACACTCTCTGTTGCTGAGAAGGTGTCATTTTAATTCTGGAAGGCTCCTTTAACTCGCTGGCTGCTTCTTCCCAAAACAGGGAATTGAAAGAACTCCAAAACTGTCATGATTCACCAGCTGTCTCTTTATTTTGAGAAACAGGACTAAAAAGTCATGAAGGTTCAGTGCATGAGACGTTATAGAACTAAGTAAGCTTTGTGGTACTCATAAGTGCTGTTGAAAATGTCTTAGTGAAGATAATTTGGGATAAGGTTCATGAAAACCTATGTCAAATGGTTTTAAGAGAGAAAAATCATTGGTTTATAAAATGGGAAATATGAGAGAGGTTAGGCTTCAGTCAAGGTTGAATCAAGGCATGTATGTGATATCGAGAAGAGTCTCTCTTCATCTTTTGTAACTGATTTTTTCTGTGTCAATCAGGCACAGGCAGGCTGCCACCAAGTCATGTACCCAACATCTCCTGATTTGCATTCTACCAGTTTAACCCCCACTGGAGAAGGGAATGGCACCTCACTCTAGTACTCTTGCCTGGATAATCCCAGGAACGGGGGAGCCTGGTGGGCTGCCATCTTTGGGGTCTCACAGAGTCCGACATGACTAAAGTGGCTTAGCAGCAGTAGCAGCAGCAGTTTAATCCCCACAGAAGAAAATATTTCCATCTTTCCCAATATTTCTAGTAAATGTCTCAGAATTTGTTCAGTTGGTCAACCTTTGGGCTTGTGTATCTAGAAGTGTGTAGATAACATGCAGACCTTGGAGTCAGGGGTTGAGGTTGCTCCCCACAAAATGTGAAACTGAGAGAAGGGAAAAGATGATGTCCTTGGGATAATTCAGGATGCTGCTATCATTTGAACAGGTAATACAATCTGGGCTGAGAAGATTATCAGAAGTCCATTGCAGAGAAGAAAGTCAGTAAGATGAGAGTGGTGGTGGTTGGTGGTTTAGTTGCTAAGTCGTGTTCGACCCTTGCAACCCCATGGACTGTAGCCTGCCAGTTTCTTCTGTCCATGGGATTTCCCAGGCAGGAATACTGGAGTGGTTGCCATTTCCTTCTCCAGGGGATCTTCCTGACCCAGAAATTGAACCTAGGTCTCCCGGATTGCAGGTGGACTTCTGCATTGCAGGCAGATTCTTTACTGACTGAGCTACGAGGGAAGCCCCAAGGATGAGAGTAACTGGGGACAAATTAGAGAAAGTGAAGTTTGAGTTGGGTTTGGGGTACAAGGGAATTAGTGAACATTTAGGAGTAAATCAGACCATTAAGTGAAGACAGAACCTCATAATCCAAATCAGGAAGGCAGAAATGACCTAAAACATTTCTTGGGACATGGAAGTTAGTCTAACCCCAGGGCACATGGTGGCTTGCCAAGGCACTGTTGGCAAGCCTGGACAATGAGAGGAAAGGGCAAGACTATGGTTGTCTAAGTCATCCGTCCATCCACCTATCCATCCATCCACTTTTCTTTCCATCTGTCCATCCATCCATTGGACATCTTTATGGTAACTGTGAAGGGAGGGTGAATAAGGGGATAGAAGGATGCATTTGCTCCCATTTTACATCATTTCTGAAGTTCTGAGTATTCAGCTGATGGGTGTGTGTCAGAAATAAAATGAAAAGGTGTTTGTGTCTTGTCTTGTTTCTAGTAATTTCTCAACCCACTGGATTTTCAGCTTTTGGTGTTTCAGCAAGATTTCCTAGACAGAAGACTGGGGTCTGGGCCCAGGGAGTGTCACCCTTGAACTTCTCCACCCACTATGCATAAGCCACAGGCTTCAGAGCTCCCTGAATTGCATGTCTGTGCCCTACCCTCCGGGAGAGGAGACAACACAGACTCATTAAAGTGCTCATTCCAAGGTCAGCTACACTGAGAATGAAAGGAGCAATTTTCTCAGTTGGGGAGAAGCATCAAAACCATTTTTTTCAGTAGAAATGTTTCAAGCAAACTAACTAAGCCATATTAAAGCCAGTAAAATTGTGGGTAAAGTAAATGAAGCCATTCTCAGGCTGTAAATGTTCCTGGACAGATTCATTGCTGCTTAGCAGGGTGTCAGCAAAGTTCAGATTTCAATGTTTTTTTTTTTTCCTTCCAGTTGTCACAGGATATCCATAAAACATTAATCTAATTGTTAAAGCTCAAGTGAAAGAAATAGAGCATTTTCCCCCCAAAGTTACTTAATTCCCTTAAGATGCTCGTTTTGAAAGAATTTAGACATTTGTGATGTCAACCTGGAGTTGGCTTCATCCTTTTTCTTCAGCCTCTCAGCCAGATTTCAGTTGAAAGGCAGACACCAATCTAGGTGTCTTTTTTTTTTTTTTTAATATGAATGTATTTTGATATTTATTTATTTATTTGGCTGCATCAGATCTTAGTTGCAGCATGTGGGATCTTTGTTGTATTGTGTGGAATCTTTTGATGAGGCTCACAGGACTCTCCAGTTGCAGCACATGGATTCAGTAGTTGTAACTCATGGGCTTAGTTGCTCCATGGCATGTGGGATTTTTTTTTTCCCCAACCAGGGATCAAAACTGCATCTTCTGCATTGCAAGGTGGATTTTTAATCACTGGACTACCAGGGAAGTCCCAATCTAGGTGTCTTTAGGTGGAGGGACCTTAATTCAGGGAATTGGTCACAGAGGCAGTAGAAGAGCTTCCCTGGTGGCTCAGTGTTATAAAATCTGCCTGCAATGCAGGAGACCTAGGTTCGATCCCTTTGTTAGGAAGATTTTTTGGAGAAGGGAATGGTTACCCACTCCGGTATTCTTGCCTGGAGAATTCCATGGGCAGAGGAGCCTGGAGACTACAGAACATGGGGTCACAAAGAGTTGGACATGACTGAGCAGCTAATACTTTCAGGGGAGGTGAGAAGTCAAACACGCACTTGGAGATACCACCTCTAAGGCTACAGAGAGAGTAGGGGCGATGGCGTTCCCAACGACCATGGGTGAGGGCCGCCCAGCTGGAGCTAGACCCTTAGAGGAGAACAAACCAGTTGCAGAGATAATATAGGAAGTAGAGAGAGGGTCTCTGTCTTCTTCCCACCCTCTGGTTCCTCTAACTGGCCAGTTGCTGAGAAGCCTGGGCAAAGCAGTCTGGGAAGTGTAGTTCTCTGTGAGCAAAGCAGGGAAGGGAAAAAAACAGACTTCACAGCAATAAGACAATTGACCAGCACACCAGGGTTACACCTAAGTTGTGATTCGGGATTACATAATATCGATTGTTGGAGAATTCCATCTTGTCCCCACCCATGCATGCATATGCTGAGATTCCCACCCTTCTGTCCAATTCTTATTATTTACATTTAGGCTTTAAAAATCCACAAGCCACAGTCTAACAGTTGTTTCCATCATTTTGGAGACAAGGCTTAAATTTACAGGCTGCTGCTGCTGCTAAGTCACTTCAGTAGTGTCCGATTCTGTGCGACCCCATAGATGGCAGCCCACCAGGCTCCCCTGTCCCTGGGACTCTCCAGGCAAGAACACTGGAGTGGGTTGCCATTTCCTTCTCCAATGCATGAAAATGAAAAGTGGAAGTGAAGTCGCTGAGTCGTGTCCGACTCTTAGCGACCCCATGGACTGTAGCCCTCCAGGCTCCTCCATCCATGGGATTTTCCAGGCAAGAGTACTGGAGTGGGTTGCCATTGCCTTCTCTGAAAGTTACATGACATCATTGCAAGATATAAGACCAAAGAATTTTTTGAAGTATAATTGACATATAACAGTATGTCAGTTTCAGATGTACAACATTATGATTTTTTAATTCATTTATTTATTTTAGTTGGAGGCTAATTCCTTTACAATATCGTAGTGGTTTTTGCCATACATTGACATGAATAAGCCATGGGTGTACATGTGTTCCCCATCCTGAACCCCCATCCCACCTCCCTCTCCATCCCATTCCTCAGGGTCATCCCAGTGCACCAGCCCTGAGCACCTCGTCTCGTGCGTCAAACCTGGACTGGCGATCTGTTTCACATATGGTAATATACATGCTTCAGTGCTATTCTCAGTTACATGACATCATTGCAAAATATAAGACCAAAGAATTTTTTAAAGTACAATTGACATATAACAGTATGTCAGTTTCATATGTAAAACATTATGATTTGATGTTTGTCTAAGTTGCAAAATGTTCACCACCATAAGTCTAGTTAACATCTGTCACTGTACCTAATTACAAATTTTGTGTGTGTGTGATGCAGACTTTTAAGATCTACTCTCTTAGTACCTTTCAAATATACCCGACAGTATAATTAACTAGAGGACTAAAGAATTTGATAGTTGAGTGGTATGAATTCATATGAACTCTGAATCAGCCCAGTGTTAGTGCAGAGATCTCAGCTAGGCAGTTCAGAGCTTCATTTTCTGGAATCACTTGCTAGCTGTAAGTTCTCTTGGGTCTCACATCTCTGGAACATTCCAGAAAGAAGAACCAAAGCCCTTCTCTCCAGAATGCACCAGGGTCTATACACAGGTGAGTTTATCTCTTGACTTCTGATGAAGCAATGTTTTTGCCGATGTGGAGGGAAGCTGTAGTTTTAGGTAGTTGCCACACATAGCTGGTCGGTGTGATTTCCTTTCATCCTGCCCCAAAGCCCAGGAGAGTCTTTTATCTGCCCCAACTCTGTCCATCCTCTCTGAGATGGCAAGCACAGAATGGACCTGCCTTCTGGATGGGAGGTGGGGCAGGAGTGGAGGAGAAATAGAAGAGAATAACAGAAAGAAATACTGATCAATAGCTCAAAAATATTAACCTCGCAACACTGTGGTTTTCTGTGTGTGTTTCAACATAGACATATCTTCTGGCTGTATTTGGAAAATCAATGCTGTATGGGATGAATCAATAGTATATCCTTATGCCAAGACATATGAGTACGTTTAATATGTTTGTATGGTCTTGAGTCTTGTCTGTTTCTTTGCTTTGACTGGTTCATAGATGTTACTAATGTTCAACTCACAGCTCCAAACCCCGTCTATCATCTGAGTTAATTTTTTCTCCCACCATTCACTTAACTCCACAGATTTCAGACTTCAAAACCAATCACTCTCCTATTGTTGGTTTAAACATGTTCTCACCATCCATTTATCTCTACTCTTTATCAGCCTTCAAAGTTCATCTCCTAGAGAACATTTGATAAATGGAAGACACTAACCCTACCAGCATGCCTTTCCTCTGGGAGAATTAGTCGATGTGTCTGGCTCACAGTTCGGTTAAAATGTGGGATCCCTAGTGGTGAGAATTCTCTCTCCTCTAGTCTCCCTAAAGGCAGAAATTTAGTTTCCTGACAGCCAAAGGGCAACTCTTCCATCCATAAGCATTGATTGAATTCCATTTGGCAAATGTGAATTAAGCTTCTACTGCCTGTGGAGTATGGATATGGAAGAGACATTTAGAGTCCACTTGAAAAAGTGAGAATTGCACAAAATTAATCAGAATGGTACAAAGTCTATGATATATATGCAGAATATGGATAGTAATAATGCATATATTACATGCAGAATGATAATAATGACAATGCATCTGCTATATGCAGAATAATGATAGATGCCATAAGTGAAGAGCTTCCCAGGTGACGCAGTGGTAAAGAATCCACCTGCCAATGCAGGAGACACGTGTTCTGTCCCTGGATTGGGAAGATCCCTTGGATAAGGAAATGGCAACTGGCTCCAGTATTCTTGTCTGGGAAATCCCGTGGATAGAGGAGCCTGGTGGACTTCAGTCCATACAGTTGCAAAGAGTCAGGCACAACTTAGAGACTAAACAACAAGAACAACCATAAGTGACAGCAAAGAGAGAGTTGAGATTGGGTTGGAGCCATGGGGAAGATGTTCTGGATAAAGGGATTCATTTATTCCATCCCACTATGTGCCAGAGACTGTTCTAGACTCTGGGGTGTATCAGCAGATGGAGATGAGTTCTTTAATCATATGGATCTCAGATAAGCAGGGAGGAGGGAAGACGTAGAAGAAATAAACATAAAAATAGACAAAATAACCTCTGGTGGATATAAATACAGTGATGGGTCAGCCATGTGAAGATTACAAGGACCAGCATTCCAGGCAGTGGGGTGGCATATGCTCCCCATGTGGAGACGGGGATGATCTTGACATAAGAGTGGAGCTGATCAGAGGCCAGCACAGCTAAATAGTGAAGGAGGGAAGTAAGAGATTAAGAGACAAGTGGACCCCATCACAGAGGAACCCTTCAGCAGTGGCAAAGAGTTTGAATTTTGCTCCAAGTGCAGTTGCAACCATTGAGTAATTTAAACAGAAGACAGGGTATTAGGGTTCTCCAGAAAAGCAAAACCAGTCAGATGTACAGAGAGAGAGAGAGAGAGAGAGAGAGAGAGAGAGAGAGAGAGATGTAGATACAAGAGGAGATTTAGTCTAGGAATTGGCTCAGGCAGTTGTGGAGGCCAAGAAATCCCATGATCTCCCTGCCACCTGCAAGCTGGAGAACCGGGAAAGCCAGTGGTGTCATTCAGTCCAAGTCCAAAGGCCTGAGTATTTGGGGGCTGATGATGTAAGTCCTAATCTGAGCCCCAAAGCCCAAGAAGCAGGAAGCTGATGTCCAAGGGCAGAAGATAGACGTCCTAGCTCAAGTAGATGGAGAGTGATTCTTCCTTCCTCTGCCTTCTCGTTCTGTCCAGTCCTCAGCATAAGGGATGGCACCCTCTCACACCAGGGAGAACCATCTGCTGTACTCAGTTCCCCAATTCCAATGCTAATCTCTTCCAGAAACAGCCTCCCAGACTCACCCAGAAGACATGCTTTCCCAGCTCTCTGGGCATCCCTTAGCTCAGGTGAGTTGACACAAAATTAGCCATCACAGACGCCTGTGTTTTGGAGGGAGCACCCTGACTACTCTGGGGGACTTTTCAGGGGGCAGGACTGATGGCAGGAAGACCAACTCCAAAGTCTGGCTATTGTCTGGCGGAGTCATGATAATGTCCAGCCCAGTGGTGATGGAAGTGGAAATGGAGAAAAGAGCCAACCCAGGAAGTTTTGGTGCAAATGGAAGATTTTCTAAAGACTTGGATGTGGAGCAAGGAGGATAGGGGAGCAAAAATGACTCCCGGCTTTTTGGCTGTAGAATCTGAATGGCTGGTGGGATCATTGCTGAGATAGGGCAAGTGAGGGCTGGAAGTGGTTGGAGAAAGAAAGTCAAGAACTCTGTTTTTGGACAGGTTGAATTTGAGCTTCCTCCTGTACATCCACATGGAGATGAGAAATAGGCAGTTGGATATGAGTGTAGAAATAAAGATTTTATTTGGGAAGGTGAGTGTATAATTGGAGTTAACAGAGAAGAGGGGACACTGGGCCAATGTGGGGGTTCCTGGGCCAGGAGCAGAGCGGGTGTTTCATGAGGAGGTGGCCCCGGTTGCCACGTGCTGCTAAGAGATGATTCCATCAGACAGATATGTGACCTCTGGCTTGGACAGCAGGGATCTCCTTGGTCAGCTTGGCAGAAGGCTGCTAGCTGAGCGGTAGGAGGCAAGCCCGGGTAAAGAAGCTTGAAGGGTGAGTGGGGAGTGAGGTCGCGGGGACAGTGGGTGCAGACAACACTAAGCAGTTTGCTGGAAAATGAAACAGATATGTGGGCAGTAGCTGGAGGGGAACGTGGCTTTGAAGGGACAGGTAGGATGAGGGAAGATGCACAGGAAGCTAAAAAAGTTCCCAGCTACTCTTATTCCCCCAGCTGTGATGCTTTTTATAGTTAACCTCACACACGATGTCCCCTGAGACAGGCTGGGGCCTGGGACCCTTTGCTGCAGTGCTTGCACCTGGACAATGTTTGCTCGGGCAATAAAATACAAAGAAATTGTAAGGGACTAAAAATAATTGCATGAGCAGTTGGGGCAAATTATGGACAAAAAGGTACAAAAAGACCAAAACTCCAAGTGCCACTGCTGAAGAGCTGGGAGCAAAAACAGGGTATTGGGAGCAAAAGCAGGGTACTGCGCATGCCCCCTGCCCTCAACACCACTAGAGGGGTGGGCAGACCACCTGTCCCTCCTCCAGCCTGACCCCTGGATACATCCCTACCCTCACATAAAGAACCAGCTCTCATGCCCTCAGGGAGCAAGCAAGACAGGGAACCTGTTACTTGTTTTCACTCCTTGCTTGCTGCAGCAGGGGCCCCAATAAAGCCCTGCCTGAATTTCTTGTCTGGCTTCTTGTCAATTTTTATTGATTAAGGAAGGCCAAGAACTCTGATCAGTAACACCCAGAAGGGCATATATTTTTACACATTTTGCTTTTCTGACAGCCGCTTCATGTTGACTTGGTCCATCAGTCTGAAAAACTTAACAGCTATTTCCACCCCAGTTGTTCCCATCCATCTGACCTACACACTCCTGTTCCCCTTTCACCTCTACACAAGAAGCCCACTAAGGTGTCTGTGGCCCGTCTATCCTCCAGTGACCCCCACGCCTGTGGCAGCACGCCTGGAAGAATTTTATATTTGGTTAATGTTTCTAATGAATCCTTTAAGGCAAATGGTTTCCTCCTTCCACTAATAACTTCCTTCCCGAAGCTAAATAAAGATTACGCAGGCTGTATTTGGCAGTGCCCGCTTCCAAAATAAACAGAAGCGCAAAAATTAGCTGGAACAATAGTATCATTAAACAGCTGCATAATTGTTCATCCGAACCAGATCGGCTTGTTCTGGAGTCTGAAAATGCAGATCTGCCCCTGCTAGAGTTTCACACTGAAGATGGCCATGGAGAAGTGGCCTCAGGCCAGCAAAGGGTCAGCGGTTAGGCAGACTCTGGCTCTGAGGTTTGTCGTTTGGGGATGGTTTCCAGGCTCTGGTGTGGGCTTCAGCAAGGCACTCAGCTTCCCTGAGTCTGTGCCGTGTGTGTGCTCAGTGGCTCAGTCATGTCAGATTCTTTGTGGCCCTATAGGCAGCCCACCAGGCTCCTCTCTCCATGGGATTTTCTGCGCAAGAATACTGGAGTGGGTTGCCATTTCATCCTCTAGGGGATCTTCCCTATCCAGGGATCGAACCCATGTCTCTTGTGTTGCCTCCACCGGCAGGCAGATTCTTTACCGCTAGCATCATAAATCTGTGGCCTGTTGTAAACATAATCACAATGCCCAGCTCTCAGTGTTAGAGATAGTTCCTGGTACACAGTATTAGTAAGAGCTTACTAAATGGTACGCATTTTCTTTAACACTATCATCTTACCAATACCATCATCTTTATCACTTATTGCCTTGCTGGTAGAGTCCTTGGTCATAGAATATATTCTACCCCCTCTCCCCCCTTCACCTTGAGTTTTTTTTTTTTTTTTAATTGGAGGATAATTGCTTTACAATATTGTATTGGCTTCTGCCATACAACAACGTGAATCAGCCCTAAGTGTACACGTGTCCCCTCCCTCTTGAACCTCCCCGCATTCTCACCCCATCTCACCTCTCTTGGTTGTCACAGAGTACCCCATTGAGCTCCCTGGGTTATATAGCGACTTCCCATTAGCTAGCTGTTTTACACATGGCACCATATATGTTTCGATGCTCCTCTGTCCCGCCCTCTCCTTCCCCCACTGGGTCCGCAAGTCTGCTTTCTACGTCTGCATCTCTATTCCTGCCCTGCAAATAGGTTCATCAGTACCAGTTTTAGACAAGGGTGCCCACTCTTGCTACTATTATTCAACATAGCTTTTGGAAGTCCTAGCCACAGCAGTCAGAGACGAAAAAGGAAGAAAAGGAATCCACATTGGAAAAGAAGAAGTAAAACTCCCCCTATTTGCAGATGACATGATACTGTACATAGAAAACCCTGAGGATGCCACCAGAAAATGATCAGAGCTGATCAGTGAATGTAGTAAAGTTGCAGGATACCAAATTAATACACAGAAATCCCTTGCATTCCTATACGCTAACAATGAAACATCAGAAAGAGAAATGTAACAATCCCATTTGCCATTGCACCTTGAGTTTTATGTTAAAGCAGCATCACATTACGGTTAATGACATGATGTTAAATTACATGATACTGTAACATGTAATGATGATGTCTTATTGCATACCACATATGATGCTCTATCACACGATCCTCTATCACATGATGCTTTACGTGACACTTTGTTACACAATACTGTATTGCAGTATCCTGTATCATGATAACCTCCAAGGTCGATGGGAAGGGGTTTTCTTATATTCAGAGTAAAAGATAATAGGCTTAATAGATTCCAGGTACTATCCTAACTCATGTAATATTCAAAACCCCTCTTCAAAGCAGGTGGTCATTCATAATTAACTAATAAACATTAGTTATTTAATTGTTAATTAACTATCTAAAAGGGCTTCCCTGGTAGCTCAGCTGGTAAGGAATCTGCCTGCAATGCAGGAGACCCTGATTTGATTCCTGGGTCAGGAATTTCCCCTGGAGAAGGGATAGGCTACCCACTCTAGTATTCTTGGGCTTCCCTCGTGGCTTAGGTGGTAAAGAATCCACCTGCAGTGTCGGAGACCTGGATTTGATCCCTGGGTTGGGAAGATCCCCTGGAGGAGGGCATGGCAACCCACTCCAGTATTCTTGCCTGGAGAATCCCCATGGACAGAGGAGCCTGGCGGGCTACAGTCCGTGGGGTCAGTCACAAAGTGTGGTACACAACTGAGGGACTAAGCACAGCACAGCCATCTAAAAATTGATCCAAATGCTAATAAATAGTTAATCCAGAAAAAGAAAATGAAGCCCAGGGAGGTTAAGTCACTAGCTGAAGGCAACAGAGCTGGGATTTGAACCCAGGCAGTCTGCTTCTTGATCCCTGCACCCTGCCCTTCTTCTGACCTGAAGTGCCGGAAGCACACCTCCATCATCACTGTCTCTGCAAGCACATACTGGGGAATGTTTGGAAAGTTCCAGAAACTTGGTGGAGGCCAGTGTGACAGGAGCAGGATGAATGAGTGGGCAGAGCTGAGCTCTGAGGAGTCACGGGCAGATCACAAAGGACGGCTTACTTTCTGAGTACCTGTCCAGGGGCAAGGACCACAGCCTGAGACATCCTAGGAAGGAGAAGCAGACAGTGGGCTCATGAAGTGTGAAATATATTGGATGGCAATAAGTGCTCTGGAGTGAAATAAAGCAGGGAGGAGAATAAGGATGCTCTGGGGTGGTTACCATTTTAAATACGGCTTCTCTGAGAAGGTGGCATTTGGGCGAAGACTGGACTTCGAGAGAACAAGCTCTTCCAATATCAGGTGGGAGAAGCATATGACTGGCAGAGAAAACAGCATGTGCAAAGGCCCTGGGGTGGCTGGCCCTTGGAAAGAGTAAGAAAATCAAGGCCTGTGGAGCAGAGCAGGAGAGACGGACAGCAGTGACATCAGAGAGGAAGGAGCAGGTCTTGCAGCTCCCCCGCCATGGCAGCACCACAGTTTTACTCTGGGTGATGAGGACCACTGAGGGGTTCTGAGCAGAAAAGGTGCATGACTCACTTCCTGGGGGCAGAGACCCCTCAGGCTGTGGGCTGCCAGGGGTTGGCCTCCTTGTGGGCATCTGCTCAGTTTAGGCTGACAAGACCAAATAGGAAGTCATCAGTCACTCTCTGGAAAGACATTCCTCTTTGAAGTGGTGGAGAAGAAAGTCTCCCTTTCCTTGCTGTGGGACGTTGTCCAAACCAGTGAGCAGTGACGGAGTAGGGAACATTCTGGAAGCTTCCTGGGGGCTCAGTGCAGTCCTCACAGCCCCACAGTCCTGTTAGCAGCTTGGCTCAGTGCCTCGTCTCAGTGGGAATGGGCGGTGAATGGGCGATGTCCTTGTGCCATGATGTTCCTGCGCCAGGGCACTTCCCATCACAGCCTCCACGAGGGCGGAGCTCCATCACCTGCCACAGTCTCTGCTTCTTCTCCATGAGGCTCCAGCCAATTCATTGAATGCTGCCAGCCTCTGCAATGCCTGCAACTCCATACCCACCCTCTCATCTCACACCATATTTTTCTCTGTAACACTTAGGACCGCCTGACACACTTCATGTTGTTTAATGCATGTGAATAGAGTCTGTCTCTCCCTCCAGAGTGTAAGCTCCAAGGGAGCTGGTTTTGTGTTTGTTTTCATCATTATCACCTTCAGAACTTAGAGTGGCAACTGGCACATGACAGATACTTGGTAATTGTTGAATAAATGAATGAGTGAATGAATTTTCTTTACAGCATTGGACTGACATTGCATCATAGGATTAGGCTATGTGAATAGACAGTCTTATAAGTCAAAGATGCTTCAATGTCAACTTAAGTGGTTCAGCCTAACACTTCTTGTTGCAATTGACGTGTCTTTGTTTATTGGCTTGCATAACCCCTTTCTTATCCACTCTCCCAATTTGAATGCCCATTCATGAAGGCAGAATCCTGTTGTTCTGTAGGCCTAGTTTCTTGGCATGTGATAGTTTCCCAATAAATGTTGGTTGAATGAACAAATACATAGAAGAAGAAAATGAATGAAGGAATGGAAAGAAATGTTCCTTTCTAGAATGAAGAGCCTAACACACACAGTCCCATCAACCGTCTTGACAATCCCATGAATGTTGGTAGAGAATAAATGTTAATGAACTCTGATGCTTTTAAGAAGAAATACAATACCAGACAAAAGTAATATCCCTCTGAGTCAGTGAGCAGTGTTTGTGGAAGAATTTCCAAAGCTTCTTGGAAGCTCAGAGAATTCCTTACGTCTTCAGAGGCTCTGGTGGTTGGTCTTTCTCAGTGTTCTGAAAATGCTGGTACCTTGTACTGCTGGTTTGGGAATCAGTGGCTTGATAGTGGACAGTGGGGTTCAAGCATGTCATTAGAGATCATTAGCAATTTCTGGACCCAAATTGGTAATCCGAGAACTCCGCAGGGCCAGGAGAGCCATGGTCAACATTGGCTCTTGGGGGTCTACAGGCAAATAACCCCTCTCCCGCTCAGGAAGGCGAGACTTGGTGAGACCAGGAAGGCTGGAGACTGGAGTGGATGCAAAAAGATGGATGTGTGCTGATTCTCCTCCTGTCCACAAATAGACATGAATGACGCATTCCAGCCCCAACTCAGGCAGGTTATAGTCATCGACAGTCATGCCCATTTCCACATTTCAAGGGATTTTGTTCATATTTGGGGGGTCCTATCTTCCCAGGATCCCGAGTTTCCATAGCAACAGTGAAACCACCACTCCTCCGCTGAAGGGCTGACTATAGTAACTCCCTTATATATACGAACGAGTTCTGTTCTGAGAGCATGTTTGTTAGTCCAATTTGTTCCTAAGTCCAACAGAGTTAGCCTAGGTACCCAACTAACACCATTGGCTATATAGTACTGTGCTGTAATAGGTTTATAATACTTAAAATACAATAATACATTTAAAAAGTGAACAAAAATTAAAGAAAACATTTTTAATCTTACAGTACAATACCTTGAAAAGTACAGTCGTCCAGCATAACAGGGGCACACTGGCAACTTTGACATTTCAGGGGACTTACTGTAATTGCAGCTTTCCATCAAACTAAGACAGCAGAGGGGCTGTAAGGTTGTTTAGCCCAAAATGGGAGACAAAGCCAGCTTGTGATGTCACCACACATGTAATGCGTGCAACATGGAAGGCAGGAAGACTTTACTTCTTAATACAAATGAACCACAAAACTTTGGGACATGAACCCCCCAAACCTCCCCATTCACAGTTTAAACTGGCAGAGTGACAAGATCGTTCCTGGAAGAAAAGAGCTTTTGGTGGTAGCAGGTGGAATGGACTTGGGAAAAATGGTGAAAAGCATAGAATTTGCCTCTCTGCCCTTATCTCTCTGTGCCCCCATCCCCAGGCTAGGGGATAAAAATAAGTAAAAGAATTAAAATGGTAAAATTTTAAAGTAATAAATAATAACAATCACCAACAAATTCAAGCCAAGGAGGAAAGTACATTAGGGTCCCCTCCCCATTGTATCAGGCTTCCCTGGTGGCTCAGATGGCAAAGAATCTGCCTGCAATGCGGGAGACCTGGGTTTGATCCCTGGGTTGAGAAGATCCCCTGGAGGAGGGCATGGCAACCCACTCCCGTATTCTTGCCTGGAGAATCCCCATGGACAGAGGAGCCTGGCAGGCTATAGCCCATGGCGTCACAGAGTTGGACACGACTGAATGACTAAACACAGCTCAGCAGAGCCCCATTATATTAAGATGTCTCCCATCTGTATAACGTGAACACAGCCTCAGCTGTCAGGCCACTGGAAGGACAGGCTTGGTCTGCAGGGGCAGCAGACAAGCAGCAGGCGCGTGCTCAGGGACCAGCCTCTGCCAGCTCCTCCAGGTGAGACACGGAGCTAAATCTTCCCTTTTCTGAAGGAATCCGGACTTCTACGTGAAGGATCCCAATGTTTAAAATGTTGACTGCTAAATCACCTTTGGCATTTGTTGTTACTGTTGTTTAGTCGCTAAGTCGTGTCTGACTCTTTTACAACCCCATGGACTCTAGCCCCCCAGGCTCCTCTGTCCATGGGATTCTCCAGGCAAGAATACAGGAGTGGGTGGCCATGGCCTCCTCCAGAAAATCTTCCCGACCCAGGGATCTAACCTGCGTCTCCTGCCTTGGCAGGCAGATTCTTTACTGCTGAGCCACATAAATCTCATTATAAAAAGAGAAAGAGGAAAGAAGGAAGGGAAGGCGGGAGAAATAAAGGAGAGGGGAGGAGAGGGGGAGGGGGGAGGAAGGTGAAGAAAGAAGCTAAATTCAGATGGTTTCCCGTGAAATCTTCCACGAGATTCTGCCTGTGTGAAAGTTGGTCCCACCTGTGCCTTTTTTCTGCATGGTGTCATTTCGCATGGTTCCTCCCCACCAGGGTTCACAGGTGGTCACTGTTAGGGGTAAGGAGGTCCTCGTGTTCTCTGATGCCCACTGATGGCTTTTCCTGGGGGATGACTTTGGGTGACAAGAGGTCATCAGAGCAGGGAGAAGATGCTCTGGTTAGAGGAAGGGCCCAGCCCTGGGACCGCCTGCCTCGGGAGGGCATTTGCAGAGGGACCAATGAAGGGACATTTGGACTCGTGGGGGGCTGAGCACCCCACTTCACCAGAGTGATCAGACAGGCCCAAACCCTGAGATTCGGAAGCTCCATAGAAGTGTCAGATTTGAATGCCCGACTGCCACTTAGCGTGTGTGTCAAACAAGGAAAACTGCATGTCAGTTTTCCCATCTGTAGAATGGGGCCAGTTACATTACCTCACTCCTGTGGTTATTGTGGGTGACAGCAGTTACATGGTGGTAAGAAGCTTGAAACAGTAGCCCTATCTAGGGAAAGAGCCATGCATCTTGGCTGGTATTTGCAGAAGACCTGGGGGTGGCAGCGGGGGCGGAGAAAGAGAGGATTTTTTCAAACAGAGAAGAGAGATTCACCTCCACACAGGAACCTGCAGCTCCGCTCACGTGCTCTTGGCACGTAAAACAGAAAACGCGCAAACAGGGGAGGAAGGCTTGTGGGTGTGAGGATTTCCCTGGCTGATCCTGCCGCCCTGGGGAGAAGCTGGGATGCAGGCGGTGAGTCAGACCGGGGAGCCGGCTGGCTGTGGGGGAACCCAGGACGCGGCTCCCTGCAGGGCGCTGGGCTGACCTGACCTGTGTGTCTCCCCCTGCCTCCCCAGCACATGCGAGAGGCCGCAGAACGGCGGCAGCAGCTGGAGTTGGAGCATGAACAAGCCCTGGCCATCCTCAACGCCAAGCAGCAGGAAATTGACCTCCTGCAGAAGGTGAGCTGGGCTGGGGCTGGGGGCCTGGGAGGAGGCAGGGAGTGCGCTGGGGACCTGGAGTGTGGGTGGCTGGCTGCTCTCCCGAGCCTTTTCTCACACGCTCGGGAATGACTTCTTGGTGTGGAAAGATTCCCCGTGTGCTCTAGTTTCTCCTCAGTTAACTTGTGATTATATTCTAAGCTGCAAAAATCAAAGGAAAAGCTCTAACAGTTGATGCTGGTGAGATTGTAGGGAAAAGGACACGCCTGTGGGTTATTAAAATGGGGTGTGAATTGCTTTATCTCTGGGGCTAAGTGACTGACAGCATCCTTGAGAACTAAAGGTCTATTTTGACCCTGCAACCTTCTGTTCTGGGAGTATACCCGTAACAAATACAGGAACCAGTTTTGGTTTGGTTCGACTTGGATCCTGCTGTGTGGGCATAGGTAACAAGATTAAATCCAATGCCCATCCGAGGGCGAGGCTGTGTGAACTGTGGGGCATCCATACCACAGAGCAGCATGACCACACTGGGAGGAAGAAATTCTGTTTATAGATGCCATCTCTTCGGATTTACATGATGTATTATTAAGTGAGCAAATCAAGTTTTGGGGCAATATATGTAGCATGATCAAGGACAAGAGAGGGAGAAAGAGAGAGGGAACACAAAAAGAAGAAAGCAAAGGAGAGGAGTAAGGACAGAAAAAATGGTAGGAAGAACAAAGGACAGAAACCAGAGGGAGGGAGAAGGGGACGAGCGGAGGGGACCAAGCAGTTCAGAAGGTGTATTCCCATGGCACCTGGGGTGGTTTGGGGACCACGAAAGTTAGCATCCTTAATCAGCAGCCTTGTTCTTCCTGTCTCTGTCCAGATGAATCTGGGGACCCCTCCTTCAGAACCATGAGGCTTCGGGTCCCTGTGTATATTTCTCATTGGGTTTCAATCCTGAAGCCCTGTGTCCCCCACCCATGGGAAGGCAGCCCAGCCCTTCCAGGCAGGACCCAGCTTGACCACTGATGCAGATGCTGGTCCCAGTTATGCCTCCCTTCACTGGGATGAGCAGCCGGCACCCTCCTCCTCCATCGGTGACGCCCCCACCCCCAGCCAGCCCCTCCAGGTCTTTGATCTCAAATAAAGGACTCAGTGGCTAGCCTTATCTGGCTGGAGATCCCTATCTGTTGGAGTGTTTTTCTTCTCCCGAGTTTATTAGCAGAGCGTGTAGCATCAAGCAGATAACTTCTGATGCTGTTTTCCTAATCATTTGTGGAGACCTCATGCTAAGGATAGATTTCATTATGCTGGTGCGATAGAGACTGTCACAGTCCTTATTACCTGTCATAATAAGTTGGCTGGTACGCTGAGAAGCAAGATTTCATTAGATGCTGTCCAGAAAGGATATTGCTGGGATGCAGACACCGATATTACTCCTGTCTTCTCCCTCTTTCCATACGTGAGGGACCTTCCGGTGCCTGGTACCTACACTCCTTCACTGCATCCCTGAAAGCCACATCCCCAGGCTGGGAGCATCCAGGACAGAAATACAAATATTGTCCAGCAAGGGTGACAGGTTGGCTTTTCTTACCAGAGCGTCCTTCTCTTTTAGCCTGGAGTTTTATCTATGAAACACTTGATGCCGAGGAAAGTGCACTAGAGCCAAGTCCCTTATTCAGCTCCCAGTGTCTCTCTTGGGCATCATCCAACTTCCTTTGCTTTTGCTTTTTTTCCCCCTGAATTCATCCTTGCCTCTCTTTTGGACACACTCATGCTTCATCGGGAGGTGGGTGGGGGGAAGCAGAGGAAGAAAATCTAATGAAGGATGAATGCACAAACCTTGTAATTTCTTAGAGCTCTGATTTTTAAAATAAAAAAGTATTAGAAAGGTTGAGACTTGAGTGGAACGAGATTGGTGAGTTCTTTCCAGAGTTCGCGTCTGTGTTCGAGTTCCAGCACGGACAGCCCTCGTGCTACATTTGCCGTCCGGTTCACTCGCTCATTCATTCACTCATCAGCACACGTTTGCTAGCTTCCACCTGTGTGTCGGCTGCTCAGCCATTGTTCTGGAAACCAGGAATGCAGTGCAGAGTCGGACAAGACCTCTGGCTTACCGAGTGAGAGTAAGTGAACAAGTCATGAAGAACTAAAGAAGTTCAGATCAGGGAAATGCCATAAAGGAAACACAGAATGAAGACTGATGAGGACAATGACTTTATATGGGGTGAAGTTGAAATGAGTGGCAGACACCTATTATAGAAATGCTCATATCCTATGGAAGGCCGAATTCTAGCCCTTGTCCCTCTATCATAATAAAAGTCACCAGAGCGCCCTGAGTTCCAGTTTGGTTATCATGAGATAGCAACGTGGATAGTTCCTAGAAGCTGTCTGCAGTCCCATTGACTACAAGTCCCATTATTTATTTTTATTGGAGTATAGTTGATGTGTGGCTTCCCAGGTGGCGTTGTGGTAAAGAACCTGCTTGCCAACGCAGAGGACTTAAGAGATACAAGTTTGACCCCTGGAGCAGGAAGAACCCCTGGAGAAGAGCATGGTAACCCACTCGTGGGTACTCGTATATTTTCAGTACTGGAAAGTATTGGAAAGTACATGAGTATTTTCCAGTACTCATGTCTGGAAAATCCCCTGGACAGAGGAGCCTGGTGGGCTACAGTCCATGGGGTCACAAAGAGTCACAACTGAAGTGACTTAGTACACACACGCATAGTTGGTTTATAATGTGTTAATTTCTGTTGTGCAGAAAAGTGATTCAGTTATACACCTATATATATATTCTTTTTATAATATCCTTTTCCATTTTGGTTTATCCCAGAAGATTGTTATAGTTCCCTGTGCTCTACAGTAGGACCTTGCTGTTTATCCATTCTATACATAGTAGTTTGCATCTGCTCCCCCCAAACTCCCAATCCGTCCCTCCCCTAATCCTCCTCTCCCCTGGCAACCACCTTCTGTTCTCTATGTCCTTGAGTCTGTTTTTGTTTCATAGGTAAGTTCATTTGTGTCCTATTCTAGATTTCACATATAAGTGATATCATATGGTGTTTGTCTTTCTCTGTCTGACTTATTTCACTTAGTATGATCATCTCTAAGTTGCATCCGTGTTGCTGCAAATCCCAGTACAGGATTTCTTGAATGCACTCCTGTGGGACCCAGCTTCATCTCGCCAATGCCATGGCTTTTGTTAAGTCACCCGTGCATGGACGTCCTGCTCAGTGGTTAGTGTCCTGCCCTCTTCCTCTTTGACCCAGAGACACATTTTGAGAGGGTCTCTCTCCCCAACCCCTAGGCTTCCAGGATCCTACTCTCCCAGTTTTCTCCTTCCTCACAGAAGCCCTCTAAGCATCCTCAAGGCTCTGCCTGCCATCCACGTCTCTTTTTAAAATTTTTTTCTTTATTTATTTGGTTGTGCTGGGTCTTCCTTGCTGCACAAGGGCTTTCTCTAGCTGCAGTGAGCGGAGGCTGCTCTGGTTGTGGTGCTTGGACTTCTCGTGGTGGTGGCTTCTCCTGTTCTGGAGCATGAGCTCTAGGGTGCATGGGCTTCAGAAGTGGTGGCTCTGAGGCTCTAGAGCACGAGCTCAATAATTCTGGTGCTCAGGCTTGTGTGCTCTGCAGCAATGTGGGATCTTCCTGGATCAGGGATGGAATTCGTGTCTCCCGCATTGGCAGGCAGATTCTTTCCCACTGAGCCACCCGGGAATCTCCCACATCTCTTCTTGACCTCCACTGCTCCCTCCATGACCTTGTCTGGTTCCGTGGGTGTGAATGCCATCTGTGTGCCAACTCCCACATGTGGATCTCCAAGTTGGATTCCACTGAACCCCACTTCTTTTGTCCAACTGGTTGTCCAGCTTGGATGATCTCAAACGTCCTGTCCCAAGCTGAAGTCCATTCCATCCTCAGCAAGGTGTGCTCTGCACATCTTGCCAGGCTCTGCAAAGGGCAGTGTTTCCTTTTTGGTACAGCCTTTCCTTTTCCCCTGGAGTCAGTTGCCTCTTTCTGTGTGTTTGCTCAGTCTTCTGTGTGCTCATCACTCTCTTATTCCCAAACTTTCTGCCAGAGTGTTAAAATTTCTCTCAAGTCAACCAGACTCCTCAGGGGATGTTTTCATTCCATTTTCCTCTGAGACATCCTGCCTGGAGCCCGGCCTCATCTTCCAGTCCAGGCTGGTTGCCCCAGAGGCTGGATGCTACACTGGGTCTAGAAATGCCCTTCACCATCATCTTAGGAATTCCCTTGACCACTCTGTACTTTGTGGGATTTGCTTCTTCCCAGATCCTCAAATATGGACAGCATGTGTGTAAGGAAGCCAGAGGTTTATCTTCTCATGAATTGTAAGCGGTTTTCTGCTACTGTGTAGTCCTTGCAGATCGCTTTGTGGTTTCAGCTTCACTTCTGGACTTGGCCACCCTAAGGAAGGTCCTGGCTTTCAGGGACCTAGCTGATGTCAGAACTTTCTCCAGGGAACCTCTTCCCTCCTCCCTGGAAGTTCAGCTCTTCCCTCTGCTCAATATGGTGATTGGGAGGAGCGAGGGAAATAGTGGGCAGGTGAGAACACCTGTTGAGTTGAAGAATGGATGAATGATCAAGCTGCCCAAGGCTATTCTAGTGGGAGTCAAGGTGAGATAAGACCATTGGCCAACCCTTATTTCTGGTAGCTGGTGGAGATGTAAGCTTAAAAAAAAATAGAAGTCCAAGCAGATAGAGTCCTGTCTACGAGGACTTTTCCACAGGACAGCTGCTTCATGGAGATCACTGAACCAGGAGCTTGACTGAGAATCCTCACTTTCATTCATTCGGCAAACAGTCCTTGAGCATCGCATGTCGGCTGTGTGATGGCTAAGAACACAGCAGTGAGCCAGGCTGTGAATATAGGCTATGGACAATGACAGTGATAATAAAAGCTACAACATGAACATTTGCTTTCAGTGTAGCATATTCTGGGCCCGGTACTAGGCAGACATCTGTCATCTTATTTAAAACCCTGACCACCTCTGACTCCTCCTGCCCTGTCGCCCTTCCTGCAGCCACACTGGCCTCCTCTCTGTGACCCAAACATCCCCCTCTCTGCTCTTCCCTGAGAATGCCTGGCCCCCAAAATAATGACAGAGCTGGCTTATTGTTGTCATGGGAGTCTCTGTCCGGCTGCCCTGCCTGAATGGACTTCATCACCCCCGCTCTGGCGTTCTCTGCCACTCACCCCCTTTAGTGATGCCACTTGCTCGTTGTTGTACCGCTTTGCCTGTTCTCTGCATCCCAAGTGGAGTGTCTGCACTCCCAGGACATTGCCTGACACAGAGCAGGTACTCAACAAGTGATGCTTGGGAACTTTGAATGAATGAATGAATGAACAGAGATACTCAGGAACTTTGAATGAATGAATACGGATGAATGAATGAATAAATGCAGGAAAGACCTAGTAAGACTCCATCAATTGGTCCTGTAACTTTACCAGGATAACTGATGGTAAGTTCCAGGCCATCCTTGGTAAGTGTCTATTGAATGTATGAGTGGTGACAGCAATAAGCTCTCACTGTAACCTGTGGGATGCAGGTCCCCTCACAGATGCAGAACCTGAGGTTAGACAGCATGGTCCAGGTCCCCTGGAGGCCTGACACCAGAACCCTAGTGTCTCTCTAGGGAACCAGTGAGCAGAGTCCAGTCGCTCTAACTGCTTCCTTTTCCTGTGTGGGTTACATCCTCATCTTATTACAAGTAGCAGTTATAATCTCAGTGTATGAGCAAAATTGTCCACATTTAAAATTCATCTGCAAATGCTACTGTTGTTTTAAATTCCTCCCGTGCGGGAAACGAAGGCTCCCAGGCTTAAGGCCATTATTGACATGCTCACTGCTATTAGAAACCAAACTTACCCTGCAGCTCATAAAACTGCTTTGCCTCCATGTCAAATGCTTCCCTTGCATGTTTTGGATTTAGTTGCTGTGTGTGGGTAACAGGGACATCTCAAGCTGACCTTCTGAGTTCATTCAGTGTGTTGATTTCTCCCGCGATGCATGCCTGGGATACTGATCAGTGCTCACGACTTCCTCAGCTCTGTGGAACCCGGGGACCTGATTTGAGGATCTGTACATTTAGTTCCATGAATCTCACTGTCTTTTCTGTGGAGTTGATATTAACAGCGCCTGTAAATGACCCCCACCCACTCTCATCTCATCCCACCCAGCATCCATACTCCCAACCCCGTCACCAAGGTGCCTGGGAGCTTATTACTCTGAATGTTACATGCCGGTCTGTCCCAGCCAAACGTCCAAAGCTTTGGCAGCAGGAAATCTATGTCCCTTTTGAACAGCTACCCCTCCCCCTGAAATAGATGTGTTTGCTGCCATGTTAACTCACCCCCTGGACATTTCATCCCTGGATGACAAGCCCCTTCTTCTGACCGTAGGACTGTGGGTCTCCCTAGGAGTCAGTCCCTCTCAAGTCTAATGTGTTCTGTAGGAAACCATGAAGGTCTCAGCTTCCCCATGTGTTGGCAGTGGCCCCCAAAATGAGCCTCGCTGAAGCTGTCACCTAGATTCTGCAAGAATTCAGCACTGCCAATTTTAACTGTTAATTTTAGCCATCTATTCTGATTGCCCAAATGGCCCAGCTTGCCAGTAGCCTACGAAAACGAACTCCTGATTTGTACTTGAAGCCAGAAACGAAGTTGTTACTGCCAGCTTGGCTGTGTTTTAACAGCCTGTGATGGGGTTTTTGGTTGTTTTTCATTCTGCCAGTTGAAAACTATCTTTGACTCAAGTGGCTCAATGGTGGTGTTATTTATATAATCTCTGTATGTTCTCTAGCTGTTTTGTCTCCCCCCTCCAACCCCATTTCATGATTTATTGTCGCTCTTGTTTTTGCTTTGAAAGGAACAATTTTGAGCTTTTGAAGACTGAGCTGGATTCAAGAATGGTTGAGTTAATTTGCTGGGTTCTATTCACTTCCCCAGCTCTTAAAAGCCTCATTGGAAATATGTGAGAATGAAATGCATATGAATGAACACTATGGAAATATCAGGCTACTTCTCGCTTTTAGTCCGTACTGGGGAAGCCAAGCCTTTCCCTCTTTCCGACTAATGGAAATTTTCAAGTGAGAAGTAGAAGCTGTTAAGACAGCTCTCACTGGCTTATTTATGACATCCAACTCTTCTCTTTATTATTCTCCAGCCACCTGGAGAAAATATTCCTCCAGAGCTGAGAATCCTGAATGTAAATCTCAGTTTAGCAGGTGGATTCTTTCTTCTCTATCATGTGCTTAGTTGTGTCTGACTTTTGCGACCCCATGGATTGCAGCCCGCCAGGCTCCTCCGTCCATAGGATTCTCCAGGCAAGAATACTGGAGTGGGTTGCCATGCCCTCCTCCAGGGGATCTTCCCAATCCAGGGATCGAACCCACTTTTCTTACATCTCCTGCATTGGCAGGTGGGCTCTTTACCACCTCGTGCAGCAGCCCAATCTCACCAGCCTCTCCATTCTCTGCCAGATGAGGGGGTGCTTTTCAGTTTTTACAAAGAGCGTCAAGCCCAACCCCAATCCATTCCATCTTGCCCAAAGGAAGGGGAAAAAAATGAGAACTGATTTAGACCCTGAGAATGTTGGGGCTTGTTAGAGGAATGAATATCAATGACCCACACTCCCTGATAACTTCGACATTAATCTCTAATTCTGCTGCCTTTTTCCCACTGTAAACGTTCACTCTTCTGTCTTTTTTCATCATCCAAAAGGCTCAGGTTGAAGCTAAGAAAGAACATGAAGGTGCGGTGCAGTTGCTAGAGGTAAGTGAGCCAGCCCTGCTGGCTTTCTTCCCCGGGGGTGGGTGAGCTCAGGGCATGCTGTGTTAATGCTTTGTAGAAGTCGTAACCGACCTTTACTGAGTGCCCACTGGGTACCCATTACTCCTGCCGTTTACACATCCTCCCGTGTTGTCCATGCAAGCAGACCATCAGATCAGTATCATTATGAGTCCCATTTTTACATGTGAGGAAGTGGGGCCCAGAAAGGTTAAGCAGTTTTCCTGTGGCCACACAGCCAGCATCAGAACTGTGAGTCTCAGAGGTGCTCTGCTCTCCTCTGATTGAATGGGAAGCAGGGAGGGTGAGCCTGCTTCCTTACAGGAGAAAGGGAAGTGGATCATTCCTACGGGTGTCAGGTGAATGGGGGTATTTTAAAGGATAGCGCCAAGCCTGAGGAAATACCTGGCTTCCGGGGAGGCATTTGCAGATTTAGAGAAAGGACAGCGAAGGGAGTTGCAGCAGTGAACACGGTCGAGGCGCGGCCACAGGTACTGTCCCCGTGAGCACAGCAGGAGTCACCCTCCCCAGCCACCTGCAGGCCTTTCTCACTGGCTCTGATGCTGGGGGCTTGGCAGGAGGCAGGTGACGTGTCAGAATCACCCTCTGCCTCCAGTTGGTGGCCTCCCATATCCTCGGGAATGGAGGAAACTCCTGGGGTCCCCTGGGGGGCCTTTGCAGTCTGCATGCCTCATGTATAATAAATGGACATAAGGAATCTCCCTTTTGAAGAGAGAGGTCCCCCAATTACTGACCCCTCAGTCAAGACACAACAGCAGGAGGGGTGGCTGCACAGCGTGGGGTGGCCCCACAAGCGCTCCTCCCCTAGTTCTGTTCCATCCAGAAAGGCCAGGAGGGCCTCTCCCCTGGGCCTGTGTCTCTGCATAAGGGAAGCGCCTGTCCTCTTTAAGATGACCTTGTCTCTTGTCCCCCAGGGCAGCTGCGTGACCACTTAAAACAGAATATGTGCATCTCTTACATTGCCTTTTAAAATCTATTCCTCCCCCAGGAAACGGTTTCATCATTATCATCATATATATTAAAATTGATTTTTTTGAAAGCATCCATTAGCTAATGAATATCTGGAGGGCTGGGAGTGATAAATAGCAGGTGGGAAAATATATAACCTGAGAGAGTGGAAACAGACGTCCCAATGGCCATACATCTCCCTGAAACAGCATTTCATTCCCCTCGCAGGATCGCCCACCGCAGTTTGATTTGCATAGTCTCCTGGCTGGAAGTCCAGCTTCTTTCCTTCCCTTCACCCCAAGCCCATCGATCTGATGGTCTGTGTTGTTTTAATCTGCCTTCTGAGCTGCTGCTCTGTGACAGCCCCGCTGAGGTCACGTCACCCGGCGCTGGTGAGGGGTGCAGGCCCTGACACGTGGGGGACGGATGTAACGTGCTTTGGTTGGGAAAACGGAGAGGGCCACGCAGATGGGCTGAGAACCTGGGTTTTCTTTTATTCACCACGTCTTCCCGTCATTGTGTTTTGCTTTGCTCTTCACCCAGAACACGCTGGACAGCATGCAGGTATTTTAGCGAGTGATGTCCTCCCCTCCCATGTGCTTGGTGAAGTTTTTTCCCATGAGTGGACCGGCCGTGCGCCCCTGGGCCAGCTCCATCTCCCTCTTCTTCTGAACATGGGCAGCTTCTGATGCAGTCGTGGGTGCCCGGGTCTCCCTGGGGAGGGGGGAGCCAAGGAGCTGCTCGTGGGAGTTCTGCCCCAGGGAGACACTTTAATCCAGGCACTGGGGCCCAGGGTTCTGTCCGCCATGAGTGATGAGCGAGCCCAGCAAAGCCGGCTTCCATTCTCAGGCTGGAAGGATGTTCTGTGAATTCAGATGACCGCGGGGAGGAGAACTGTCAGGATGATTCTGCCCTCGGGCCAGCCGCGTGCTTGCACTGCCGAGAGCCCGGAATTCCGTGGGTCATCAGTATTCACGCCTTGCACCTGAGTGGGCCCCTTGCTATCCTGTGTCATGGGCGGGCAGTGGCTTCTCCAGCAGCGGAGGGGCCCTTCCTTGTTCTTCCTGCAGGCAGCCACCTGGGGAAGAAGGGAGATGAACTGTCTCTCCAAACAGGGTTTTGAGCCTTTTCCAAAACTCTGAGTTTGGCCGTGAATTTGTAGAACTGATGATGACTTTCCTCACTCTTGGGTTGTTCTCAACGTGGGCTTCCCAGACCCAGTGTGTGCTTTCCAGACCTTCAGTATCTGCATTACCCTGGAACTCGATAGAACACAGATCCTCAGCTTCTGCCTGCGACCTGCTAGAGCAGAAATTCGGGATGGGGCACAGATGTCTGCGTTTTAACCAACCCCCCTGAGCAGTTTAAGAAGCGTTGTTTAGAGAGTCTGCTAGGCTGGTTACAGGAAGGATAAGTAGCTGAAGGAGTAGGGCACTTGGGAATCTTGGCCAATCCTGGCTCAGCGCCTTAGTAACTGGAAGTGTTGACCAGGAACAACCTGAGCGAGTCCCCACCCACTGGGTCCTCAGGAGCATCCTTAGCAGGCAGTGTACTTTTCATTTGGAAATTCATGTTTTCCATGTCTGACTTTAGTGAGATCCTCTACTGAGCAGAAAGACACAGCTAGGGATGACACAGTGATAGAGAAGGGCTGCCCTGGAAGTAGCGTTAGGTTAAAACCCCTCGAAACACTCACATGCACACATCTGGTTCTGTGGACGTCTCAGTCCTGTTTTCTGATGAGTGAGCAGCCAGGATGTTTGTGGGTGAGAGGAGGTGTTTTTATTCCTGGTCAGAACACCCAACGACTGATCTGGGCTGGCTTGGCAGGCTGAGCAAAGACAAGGATCAAGAGTCAACTGAAAACACCTTTTCAGAATTGGAACGGAGAGCTCTGCTTGAAAACCTAACAGCCTAAGAGCAGGTGCTAGTTATGTAGCTTCCTTGACACTTTATAAAGTTAGTTCAGGTCAAAGAAGCAAAAGAAAATAGCTGTAACAACAACAACAGTGCTGATAGCAGGGTTTATTGAATCCTTCTCAACTGGGCATTGTTCAGAATGCATCTGTGGGTTACCTAGGAGATGACAGAAATATTGTCCCTCTCATATCCATGACAACAAGGGGAATTGAGACATGATCAGGAGAAATGACTTCCCAAAGCCTCAGGGGCAGATAGCCAGGAGCAGAGTCTGGATGCCAACCCCAGGAGTTTAGCGCCAGAATCCAAAATCTCCACCACTGCATGGCAGCATCCTCTGACCTAGGAATCCTGACTTCCCTGCAAAGCAGGGTCAGCTCTCCTGCCACCAAAAGGTGGATCAGCTCCTGCAGCAGCCAGACTCAGAAACAGTGGGCAGACAGCTCACCCTGACCTCTGGGCATCAGCAGACAGGAGTGCACATCGTGTGGTCACGAGTGACAAGTGTGATGAAATTTAATCCTTTTAATACCCCCCAGGGAGGTTGATAGCATCCTCCTCATTTCACTAACGAGACAACCAAGGCACAGAGATGCTGAGCCACCTGCCAAGGACACACAGCTCCTAAGAGCAGAGCAAGAGCCCTGAGGTCCACAGGTAACACCATATCAAGTCGCTGAGAAAGTCAAGTGCAAAGAAGAAATGGTCCATGACTGTAGGGCTGATAAATCGTAACACCTGTTGGGTTGGGAGGCAGTGAGCTCTGGGATCCATTGCAGGGGGCATGTTCACCCTTGATGAGCTGGTACCCACCTGGGTGTCAGTACTGAGGGCTTTGTATATGCGCCTTGTGTGCTTTGCGGCTAATTATTCAGGGCTCCCAGGGCTTGTTGGCCACTTCCTGGACCAAGGCGTCCACCTGCAGGTGATGCCAGAAAGAACCTGAACAGGTTCCATTCATCCCCGAGTCTCATCCAAGAGCAGATAGGGCCCTGAATCTCAAGGTGGGTGTCAGCCTCTGGGCTGCCCAGTGACTTTTATGGGTCCTGGCTCCTTTTGCTTTCATGGGACCCTTCCTCCCTTAAGATATTAAAAATTATATTATACATCTGCTTGGGTACAAAGATGAATGTAATCCAGCTTGGATTTATTATTATTATATTCATTTTTTCCCCTGATTTTAAAGACAATTAAAATGAAAACTTTGCCATGGATCCCTCAACAAGGCCTCAGGTACCATGCTGCTGCCTGTCTTGTATTACGGTGCTCAGCGATCATCTGGCAAGGGAGTGTCCTTGTGGTTAAATAAATCTGTTTTGTCCCATCAAACAGATGACCTTAGTCTCTGATCTCTTGGTCTCTTGGTGTAAGTCAGGTTAGGCGCAGGTGTGTTGTAGTAACAAACACCAAAATCTTACATTCAGCACAAGGGTTCATTTCTTGCCACTGCAGATATGGGAATTCTCCATGAAGCTCCCCTCCACGTGGTAACTCAGGGATCCAGGATCCCTGTATCTTGAGGCTGTGCCAGCCAGAGCGTATGGCTTCCTGATCACCGTGGGGGCAGGGAGAGCTCTTCTGTGTCTCAACTATAGAGGCAACAGATGTCACCTCTGTTTCTGGGTCACCAGCCAGAGCTAGCGACCTGCAGGAGAGGCTAGGAAGAGCAGTCACCCTGAGTGGGGGCCCTGTGGCACGGCTCTGCCACATCTGAATTCTGGAGTCCTTACAAGGCAATGCAATTTTGCTACTAAAGTGTGACAATATTAGCCAAGTTGAGAATTTGAGAAGTGCTCAGATAAAGAAGCTTAAACTTAATGCTTTGCATTTAAATCTCTTAAGAATTCTCTTTCCCCCAGTAATTCTGGTGGGCATGGGTTCTCTGCCTCTTGGGAATAACTTTGGCAACCCTGTACCCATGAGTCTTAGCTGGAGGACAAGGTTGTTAGGAACAAAGAAACCGAGATGCTCAAATATTTGGGGGCTCACCTTCTGACACCAGCTTCATCTCCCTAATGCTCCCCATCTCACTGCAGTTGGTACCTTGAGGGCAAAAGCTACAGTCAACAGGCAGCCTTGGGTTCTGAGGTCCCACCCGTGAAATGTATTTATCTGCACACAGGGCACCTCTGTGCCAAATGCATGTCTGTACAGAAGCAAAAGACTCCAATGATCCAGACCCACCAGTGCAGAATTCACTACGTTTTAGTTGGATTTGATAAAGGCATTCATCATGTGAACTAAAACAAATGTTTAAGACATTTTAAGACATTGCATTTTAATAATGCTGAATCAATACATTATAGGATGCAAAGCACTAAAGAGTCATCTTCACCAGAGTCTCCCTTTGGTTATTACTTTGTTACATTTTAGTATCAAGATGAAATCACCCTGTAAAGATTCTAGAGTTCAGAGCAGTCACTTGTCCTGGAATCCAGAGCCAGTTTAGATGAATTGATGGGGTTTGTCTGTGTATATGTAGCTACATGCAAGAGCTGATGCAGGTGTAAGTATGAAACTGGCGGTGGAGGGTATTTCTTAACTGGACATCACCATGAAAGAGGGCTTCCCAGGTGGCGCTATGGTAAAGAACTCGTCTGCCAATGCAGAAGACAGAAGAGACATGGGTTTGATCCCTGGGTCAGGAAAATCTCCTGGAGGAGGACATGGCCTGGAGAATTCCCATGGACAGAGGAGCCTGGTGGGCTACAGTCCAGAGGGTCTCAAATAATCAGATACAATTGAAGAGATTTAGAACACCATGATGCCATCTGAGAAGCAAGGGTGATTGAGTCACTAGTTAACTGACTTCACGTCAGTTTGCCCATAGAGGACAAAAGATCTTCAGTTCAGTTCAGTTCAGTCGCTCAGTCGTGTCCGACTCTTTGCGACCCCATGAATTGCAGCACGCCAGGCCTCCCTGTCATCACCAACTCCTGGAGTTCACTCAAACTCACCTCCATCAAGTCGGTGATGTCATCCAGCCATCTCATCCTCTGTCGTCCCCTTCTCCTCCTGCCCCCAATCCCGCCCAGCATCAGGGTCTTTTCCAATGAGTCAACTCTTCGCATGAGGTGGCCAAAATATTGGAGTTTCAGCTTTAGCATCATTCCTTCCAAAGAAATCCCAGGGCTGATCTCCTTCAGAATGGACTGGTTGGATCTCCTTGCAGTCCAAGGGACTCTCAAGAGTCTTCTCCAACACCACAGTTCAAAAGCATCAATTCTTCGGCGCTCAGCTTTCTTCACAGTCCAACTCTCACATCCATACATGACTACTGCAAAAACCATAGTCTTGACTACACAGACCTTTGTTGGCAAAGTAATGTCTCTGCTTTTGAATATGCTGTCTAGGTTGGTCATAACTTTCCTTCCAAGGAGTAAGCGTCTTTTAATTTCATGGCTGCAGTCACCATCTGCAGTGATTTTGGAGCCCCCAAGAATAAAGTCTGATACTGTTTCCACCGTTTCCCCATCTATTTCCCATGAAGTGGTGGGACCGGATGCCATGATCTTCGTTTTCTGAATGTTGAGCTTTAAGCCAACTTTTTCACTCTCTACTTACACTTTCATCAAGAAGCTTTTTAGTTCCTCTTCACTTTCTGCCATAAGGGTGGTGTCATCTGCATATCTGAGGTTATTGATATTTCTCCCGGCAATCTTTTTTTTTCTTTTCATGTCAAAGGATTTTTAAAAATTTTTATTATTATTATTTTTTTACTTTATAATATTGTATTGGTTTTGCCATACATCAACATGCATCCACCATGGGTATACACGTGTTCCCCATCCTGAACCCCCCTCCCACCTCCCTCCCTTCCAGCTTGTGCTTCCTCCAGCCCAGCGTTTCTCATAATGTACTCTGCATATAAGTTAAATAAGCAGGGTGACAATATACAGCCTTGATGTACTCCTTTTCCTATTTGGAACCAGTCTGTTGTTCCATGTCCAGTTCTGACTGTTGCCCATAGAGGACAAAAGATCTTAGCTTCTGCTTATGGACCCATACTGTGCCTGTGAGAGTCTAGACTTAATAGTTTGTTATTGTCCTGGAAGGCAAGTTTCTTCCCCATTTTACAGATGAAGAGACTGAGGCCCAATGCGCTTCTGTGACTTGCCTCCAGGTCCCCTGAGTGAGTGAGAGGAAGGTTGGCGATCTACACACAGCCCAGAACCTGGAGTCAGACAGGCTTACATCTGTCCTGCCACTTCCTGGGTATGTGACCTTGGTCTTTAGTCCATCTGGCCTTGTTTTTCTCATTCATACAACAGGCTCCATCAACTTACCCCTGGAGTCTCTCTGGCCATCAGCAGTCATGCATAGAAAGCCCCCAGCAGGACCCAGCACATAGCAGGTTTTCAGTAAATAATAAATAGCATCACAAAAGTTGTTTACACATAAAGATACTGCATGGAACAGCTTACTCCCAAATCACTGCTACGCAGCGACCCAGCCCTGCCAGGACAACCCCGACCCCTGACTTTGCTGTGTTAAGTATTGAGAGTTCACTGTGTCCCTGGATTCTCAAAACGGTCCTGGTTTGGACACATTAGAGAGCACTACCCCCTACTCATTCGCTGCCTTTTACAAAGCCCCAAAGTTTTTCAGATGAAAAACCCAGAGCAGAGGACCCTGGGAGTGCTAACAGGCACGTCTTTGGATGTATTTTCCTTCATCTTTATAAATACTCACAGCCAAATTTGCAAGTCTCCGCTGTTTATCCCAATTAGAGTTTACTTGCCCGATGACTGTGCCATCTGTTCCTGCTGCGGTCAGAAACGCAGCCGCCCTCCGCTCCTGATGCTGCAGGTGGTGGGTCTCTGGGGTGGAGGGAGCGGAGCCAGGGGATGCGGACACGCAAGCAGCCGGGTTAACTCATGTGGGCACGGTTCTGCCCCCATCAGCCTTGCCACCCAAGCCAGAGGGATGGTGCCCTGCATCCTGAGGTCAATATTGACATCCCAATAAGCCGACCAGGGCTGATCAGTGGGGTTGCTGTTTTCTTTCTGCATCACTTGGTACTGGTTCCTTCTGGTAGCAGCTCGGAGGTCATGGGAGGGACTCTACCTCAGCTGCCAGGCTCAGCATCAGAGACCCAGCCTCTGCCAGCTGCAGCCAGGCCCTGAGAGTGTGTCCGCAGAGGAGGCTCTGGAAGAAAACCTGCCTCCTTCCTGGAAGAGGGAAACATCAGGAAAGCCTGGGAAAGTCTCCAGAGGAAACGCTCACTTATGAGACGTTCTTTGGGTTTCCTGGGTCCCTATGTCTCATCCACTAGCCATTCAGACCTTCTCCCCCTGAAATTAGTGAGAAAAGGCATGTGGCAGCTGCCCGACTTTTAGGAACCAGCATCCTTATTGCCTTGAAGCCATGTCCTCAGATACCCAGAGGAGAAACAAAGCAAGGAATTGAAAAGAGGGATAAACAATTAGGTGTAATCACACAGGACTCTTAGAATCTTTGGGGTAGAAATGTGAGGTGAGAGAGGGTTAGCCCTACAGTTTTACTGCCAGATCACAATGGAAGCAAGTCTCAGACCACACTGTCACACATGTGCAGACATGTATTACAAAGCACTGGTTGACAAGCAAGCACAAAGCAGCACTTCCTTCTCTGTTCCCTTGGGAACCTCCTCCACCAGCGCCCACGGAAACTGAGGAGAAGACCCTGGTTCTGGTGGCCTCAGGCAACCAGAAATCTGCCGAATCAGTTATCCACACAGAGGACCGTTTATAGATCCAGCCTTGGGGTCCATCTCCCAAAGTATACCAGTGTTTGCTTATGTTGCTCAGTCATGTCCAACTCTTGGCAGCCTCATGGACTGTAGCCTACCAGGCTTCTCTGTCCATGAAATTTTCCAGCCAAGAACACGGGGGTGGGTTGCCATTTCCTTCTCCAAGGGATCTTCTGGACACAGAGATCGAACCAGCATCCCTTGCGTCTCCTGCTTTGGCAGGCAGATTCTTTACCACGGAACCACGTGGGAAGCCCCCAAAGTATACTAGCCTTATGCACTAATCATTCAAGAGTGGGGTAGCACTAACATACCCCTTGTTTTGAGTACCTTTCATTTCACCAATGAACGGCCACATCTCCCCTGCTTCAGGCCTAGGTAAAAGCTCATCATTTACCAACTTTCTTCTGACATTGCCCATACTAAGTGGGCATGCCTAGAGCTGGAGGGGGATACAGGTGTTGTATAGCTTTGGGGCAGCTGCCCCTGGTGCACAGCCTTCCTAACATCTGCATTGACCACACCTGGGGTGGGATTCTCATTTCTGGCACTGGTTGCCCCAGAATGAAGTTCTAGTCCCTGGGTATATGCTCTCCATCCAGGAGAACTGTAAACTATAAATGCCAGAGCCAGCAGGTCCCGGATTCTGTGGGGATCGTCCTGTGTGTCTCGCACTTGGGTGGGTGCAGCTGCAGTCCATGCACAGGGCCATGAGGGCATCCAACCCAACCTGACCTGGCGCTGGCTTTGCTACCCATGTAGTCATGTTAAGCAAAGTGGCAGCCCCCTGGCCGTGTCCATCTCTACAGGAGCCATGTCAGACAGTAAGCCTCGACATACCCTCTGACTATTAATGACTGAGAGATTTTTTCTTTTTTACATTAAAATGAAGATTCTTTGCCTCTCTTGGAAAACTGGAAGTTTTGCCCGGGGTGGGTCTGGCCTGAAGCTAAGAAGTAGACATTCCTCTAGACAAAACGAACATGCCCTGGTTCACCATGGTCCCCAGAGATGCTATGGGTTTGCCCTGCTCCCCTTCTCTCATGGGCATCCCCCACCACCCCTGTGGACGTTCAATTTATAGCAATGGTTAGACATCACCTCTGATCCACCTACTCCCAGGACCTTCCCCTCATCACTCACATCAGAGCCGACCCTCCTTTCTACAGGCATACCCTGTGGCAGCTGCCAGGGGAAGTTGCCCACCACAGTCCCCATCAGTGAAGAGGACCCTGAGCAAAGATTTGCTCTTTGGAAGGAGACCCTCTGAGAGCTCGGGTCCCGGACTGGCAAAGCGGTGTACCCAGAAGGTGGAGTTCACAGTAGTACCTAAAATGTGCAGTGGTCCATCGCCTCTGCGTGAGTGCCAGCGTCTCTCACTGGTTTTGTCTGAGTCCCCCAGGGTCTGCTGGGAGCACACAGTCTCCCTTCTGCCATCCCCGTGCCCCACCTACCCCCACTTTCCGCCAGAAAAGCAAGTCAAGAGCTCAGATGCCAAAAGTTTAACTTCTCTGTGCACTGCTGCTGAATTAAATCTTGGAGTTTTGGGTGAAGTCAAAAATGATGGCTTTATTGCATTGCCAGGCAAAGAAGGACACAGTGGGCTCACACCTCGAAATACCATGTGTCCCCCACTTGGAGAGGGTATGAGAAGTTTTATAGTAATAGTTCAAAGAGGGCATGATCAGCTCATGGACATTCTTCTGGTGGGTTGGTGGTGAGATAAGGGGCAGTCAGCATCATCAACCTCAGGTCCAACTGGTCTGGGGTCTGCTTGTGGGCAGCCTACCATCCATCATTAATCCTTAGCTTCTCCCACCTGGAGAGAGTTCAGTGTCTGCAAAATAGCTCCAAGATACTGTGTCTATCCATTGATGGGGAACCAGGACCCTGCCCCAAGGCTGCACTACAGTTTTTCGTGACTGTTTCTCCCTGGTCTTTCAACCCCTCCCTTCCCTAATTAACAACTATTGGGATCTGCCTCTTGGAACTCAGGGAAGGTCATGGAGACTGAATGAAGATTATTTCCTATAATCAAAGAAACAGGGGACACAGAAAGGCTTTGTGTCCAGGAGCCCCACAGGGCCCTACTCGGTATCAGCTCCTGCCCTGGGCTGTTTCCAGGTGCCTCAGATGCCTGACCTCCGTGTGGGCTCCTGAGACCTTGGCCGCTCTTAACCCTCCAGGCCCCTAATCTGATGTCCCCACACACCAGCTGTTCATCCACCACCTTTGAGGTTTTCTCTGTATCTGTCTGCCACCTACACAATTATTTCATATTTTCTTTAAATCTGTGCACTTTCTAAAATTCTATTTTGATATAATGTGAGATTCACAAGAAGTTACAAAAATAGCACAGATGGTTGCTGCATAATTTCACCCAGCTCCCCACGGATAGCATCGTAGGTGACTGGAGCACACTGTTGAAACCGGGCAGTTGATATGGGTACAGTGTCAGTAGCCAAACTACAAAGTCATTCTTTGTCCTTCCTCTAGTGATAAATTCCATGGGATTTGATGGTGCATATACATTCACATACCACCATCAGGAGTACAGATGGCTCCACCCCACCAAAGTCACACCTTCATATTCCTTTTTTTTTTTTTTTTTGGTGGTTGCCCTGGGTCTTCGTTGCTGTGTGCAGGCTTTCTCTAGTTGTGGTGAGTGGGGGCTACTCTTCGTTGTCATGCACAGGCCTCTCATTATGGTGATTTATTTTATTGCAGATCATGGACTCTAGAGCACAGGCTCAATAATTGTGGCTCACAGGCTTAGTTGCTCCATGGCATGTGGAATCCTCTTGGACCAGGGATCGAACCCGTGTCTTCTGTATTGGCCAGCGGATTCTTATCCACTGGACCACCAGGGAAATGTTACTTCTTAAAAGTCAGACCCTTCCCCCAACTCCAGACCCTGACAACCGCTGATCAGTTTTCCATCACTTTAATTTTATTATTTCACAAAAGTTGCATCAATGAATAATCTGTTTTTTTAGTTAGGTCATTTTTACATACACACAGAGGATATACACATGAAGGATTTGATGGCCAGTTGCATTTTTCTCAAGCACATTAAAATGAGAATGTGGCCGTTTAAATAGTGTTATATCCTTCCACAATCACTTCACACCCCCACCCTACCCCTCCACACACACACATGCACTACCATGGCAGCTGGTGGCACACCTGGATGAACAGGTGATCTCAGGGCTCTTCTAGTGCTCTTCTAACCCGAGGCTGTTGGCAGCTGCTTTTCCCCACCTGAGGACCTTGGAGCAAAAGCTCAGCCTTGGAGCAAAGTCTCTTCTTCAGGACTGAGCCCAGAAGAACCAGAGTGCTTGGCCTTGAGGCATCTGAAGTTGCCATCCTGGGGTCAGAGATGCTTCCTGGCACGTCCTGCATCTTTGCAATGGGTGACCTAGGCAGGAGGCAGATTGCTCCCTGTCCACACCTGTGCCTGTAGGAGCCCAGTGTCTCCTCTGTGTCTTCCTCGCTGGAGACAGCCATCACGCCCAAGCTCATTCAGCCTTTGAAAAGAATCTTGCCAATTATTTTAACGTATCAAAGAAATTAATTATAGGTTTGGGATTTGTTAGGTCTATTTTCAGAATTCCATGATCTTAGACATAAATAGCACTTCACTCTGGCCTAAGGAGCTGAACGCTTAATACCAGTGGAGGCGGAGAGGGAGAAGGTGGGGAGGGAGAAAGAAGAAGAAGACAGCATCGCTCTACCACCATCCACATCCCTGTCTGCTCACCTACATGAATCCAGACATCTCTCAAGCCCCAGCTTGGTACCAAACTCTAGTCTGAGTGCTGAGTGAGAAAGAAGGAGACAGAAATTCCTGCCCTCACGGAGCTGAGATTTTAGTGGAGAAAGTCAGACGATGCACACGGTTAATAATACAGCAGATGACGTTGTCCATTTATCACAAAGGAAGGGAGACGAGGCAGGACCACCACGCAGATGGAGCAAGCCACTGCCACGAGGAGTGTGATGCCTGCAAATCAGGGAGTCCTCTCTCTTCATCGCTTCAGCAAATGTTTATTGAGCACCTAGGACATGCCAATATTATGCAAAGCATTGAGGATCTGTCAGGACCAGAAAGCACAAGCTTGGCGCTTAAATGATCTAAGAGAGAGATGAGAAATAATCAGGGAGCTACTAGAATGGAGGGTGCTATGAAGGGAACAGCAGGGGAGGAGGCAAAGTCGACCGTCTATGTGCCCCTTCTCAGGTGGGCGCCCAACTGTGGACCCGTGCAGGGAATTCTTGTTGCAGGAGACAGAGTTTTGCTTTTGCACCAGGGGAGGAAGTGTAGGGAGTATGGATCTCGGTTCTCCAGGAAGGAGAGTATGGCAGGATCATGCTCACCCAACTGAGAACCAGAAGCAGGCAAAGATGGGCGTGTATGGGGGTACTGCCCATGGTACCCTCCCTGCCATGTGTACCCAGGGACGCTCCCGCCTCCCTAAATATCCTCAGTGTCTGCAGATGGCAGTGATGTTGCTAACCCAAGCGAGCAGGTAGCAGTTCCTTTTAATGCTAAAGCAGGGTGCCCTGGGGTTCTGCAGTTTAGGGGCAGAAGCCTACACCAGAAAACTGCATCAGTGGAGTTAGCAACTGAGCCATCCCCAAAGCTGGGCTCTCACCACCTCCTGCTCCAAATTTCAAGCAGCTACAGTGAGGCGTGCCAACCACAAAGTGCCCGGGCTGCACACAGAGCCGAGAACAATCCGCTGTTGGCTGAGATCTGAGTGTTTGCAGGGTTTCTTGGCACCTGTGCTTTCCCACGTTTGCCCTGTGAGAGAATCTGGCTGACGGCCAAGCTTCCAACCGACAGGAAGCTTGATTTGCTCAGCCACCATTCTCACGTGGAGGCAGGAGGCAGCGCCCCACCCCCACCACACACATGCACACATGTGTGCAAACACACTCGGGCCATACACGTTCATATGCACACACACATACTGTCATCCACACATGCACACACAACAGTCTTGTACACACACGTGCAACGCACATACATGCACAGACACACACTTGTGCGCAGACGCATGGGGCCCCAGAAGCCCGGGCCACCCTCTAACTGTGTGTCCGGGTCTCCGTGTGCAGTGCAAGGTGCGGGAGCTGGAGGAGAAATGCCGGACGCAGAGTGAGCAGTTCAGCCTGTTGTCCCGGGATCTGGAGCAGTTTCGCCAGCACGCCGGCAAGATCGACCTGCTGGGCGGCAGCACTGTGGCCTCCCTGGACGTCCCGTCGTCCCCCAGCAAGTCTTTCCCAAGGTTCATGAACGGACTGGCTCCCTCCATTGGAAAAGGTAAGTGCCTCCCTCCCTTCCTTTCTCTCTCCCTCCTGCCTAGGCCGTGATGGAGAAGAAGGTGCAGCCAGCAAGCTGGGAACAGCTGGGCACAGCCAGGGGTGTGTGACAGAGCCTGTCACAACACCCGAGGGAGTGACCAGCATAGCAGGACTTGGGATGGTACAGGGGCAGCTGGCGTTTCCCATGCATACTCGATGTACCACCCTTGATGGGTGTGAATCAGTGTAAGCTCCCTCCCAGCTGCTCTGAGCCCTGTTATGCACATGACACCGGCCCAGGTGCCCGGAGGATCAGCCAGCCAAGCGGCGAGCTGGGACTTGGACCCAGGGACCTGGCTCTGGGGTCTGCATTGGGACCTGCCAGGCAGGCTG
Source organism: Bos javanicus (assembly GCF_032452875.1). Lineage (NCBI taxonomy): Eukaryota > Metazoa > Chordata > Mammalia > Artiodactyla > Bovidae > Bos > Bos javanicus. Next base: position 47,163,937 of record NC_083884.1, read on the forward strand.
CTCAACTTCACTTGTTTCCCTTCTCACCCAGCGACCTCTTGATGACATTGTGATGTACTTGGAACTTCTGTTCCAACAAAGGCAGCAGTAGCACCTGCGGTGAATGTTAATGCGTTCCCATCACATTTGTGTTCAGGAAGCAGAGTGGAGAGCGGGGAGACTTCACTCTGCGTGGTTCTGAGGGATCATTTCTTGATCACAGAGGCATTTAATGTAACCTCAGGGGAAGTTCCCAGTGCAGACAATGAAGTACCCTACTCGGTTAGGGAACTTTCTCTCCAGTGAAGGTTAAACAGGTCACAGGCTGTTTTCTCCTGTAAAGCAGTTGACTTTTTTTATTTTAGGGGACATGTGTGCCAGAACCCTACTTTAGAATTCCACAAAAGGGAGGGAATTTCCAGATTTCGCCCAGTTTTTGTCAGAACATAGGAGAAGTTCTTCTGGGTGCTTTTTATTATTAAAATGAGGTGCTGCAGCATGTATCTTGATGAACAATGTTTCTTGGCGTACCCCTCCTTCCCGCTCCCTTTCCGTCCTGCGCATGCATTGGGAGAATGCAAAGAGGCCATGAAACACAAGACAGGGAGAGGGAGGTCCCCCCGACACCACCACCACCAAGTTCCGAGCACAGGGTACTCCCCAGGCCATGTTCAGGTACCGAGGCTGCGATGCTGTGCATATGGCAGGCCCTATGTGGAGCCCCTCTGGGTAGGGGGACACAGACAAGACACAGGGGCACAGATGAGTAAGGAGCCACTCGCTCAGACAGACACGAGCAGTCAGGTGACAAGAGAGCAGATGACCCAGCGCCATTTAGGATGATCAGAGAAGACTGCTTCCTGGAAATGAAGTTTGAGCCATGACCCCTGAAGATGAAACTTTCTCCAGTCCCCACTGGATGGGAAGGTCTGTGGCTCAGGGCTCACATGAGCTCAATCACGCACAATTTTCAGGGTCCCCAGGTCCCCAGCATGGTTGATGAGTCCAAGACTCGGTAAAGAGTTGTCCTCCTGGCTCAGACCTGTTACAGAAACACAGGACGAGCACAGAGTGGGTCCTGAGGGAAAAGAGATGGGGCGTCTGAAGAATCCACGTGCAGGCATCCTATGCCCTCCTCCTCCAGGAAGACCACCTGGAGTGCCCACTATGCAACAACAACAACAACAAAAATGCAGCTATGGATGCAGTGATGATGTCCAAGGACACCGAGTAGATACAGCATACAGGATCTGTTGGGCACTGGTCATGTGGGCACCTCTGTCCAGCATACGCCAGAATACCAGACTGCCCGAGCTAGGCAGGCACTCAGCACAAACCAGGTTGGGCCCACAGTCTAGTTACAGGGAAATGCCCCGGTCACCTAGGGAGCCTGTCCCACTGGTGTAGGGAGAGGTTTAGAAACTGCGCTCCCAGTCGCAGTGCAGCCTGACTTGTCAGCAGACCCTTCTTAAAGTAGCAGCCCCAGGCTTCCCTCCATGTGAATTCCTTTCTGCACAGCATGAGGACGTGTTAGTCCAGGGCAAGATCCAGGGCAAGCTCATGGGTCACTGGAGGGGGAGCAGTGATTGACCTGAGCCATTTGGCGTCCAGATTGATTTGGAAAAACCAATCTGATTTGTGATGGAGGAAAATGGATGCTGACTAAGAATAAAACAAACAAAACCTAAACAGGGCTGTGTCTCTATTAAGGGAGTTCTAGACCCTGGTACCAGAGTAGGTTTGCACCAAGGCTTCTGTTTAGGCATTTGGAAGAGCCATTGTGCTCAATGACCAGCTCCTTAGCTGGGCATACTTGGCGGCATCCTTAGAGCATGCTTGCTATGCTGGCATCAGTGGCCATGGGAGGAATGCCTGCAAGGGGGCTTCCTCACGCAACCCTGAAGTCCTCCTCAAGGTCGTTCTTTGTTGGCAGATGGCAGGGACCACTTTAAGAATGAGGGTAATGAAGAAACTCCCTGCTGGGCTGGCCTGTCTTCCTTATGCAGGAGAGGAGGGTGGGGGATGGAAGGAGTGGGCAGGGCCAGTTCAGAATCAGAGCAGGACCAGGCCAGTGTGCTGCATGTCCTGTCGGGGGCCTCCTGCCTGAGGCTGGGTCAGCCTGAGGGTGAGGAGGACAGGACCACTTGATTGTGAGCCCCTGGTTGGGACTCACCTTCTGTGCAGTAGAGTCACCCCTGCAACCAGCAAGGCTGGAACCTCACAGGAACAGAATTATCCCTGGACATGTACTAGGAAGGGGGCGTGTCATCTCGCAGAGCCACCCCTCCATCGCCAGTTTCCTTCCAGTACTGGAGCTGAGTTTCGGTGAAACACCAGATAAAGTCATTGTTTTGGGCTCAGTGGCCATATTTTCCAAAAAATATGTATCCTGAGGCATGCAGATCACAAAGGAACGTGCAACTGAGGGCATGACATGATTTTGTGTCTAATCTCACATTCACTCAAAGAGCAGAAGGACAGGTAAACATGCCACAGGCATCAGATTATTTTTCTCTAGAAAACTGGATTTGTTTAAGTAAAATGTAAATAGGAGGCAACTCTGGTCATTTCACCCCTTGCTCCTCTCAGCAGCAGTGTATCAGTCAGGACAGGCTAGGTTCAGCTGCAGTAACAAAATCCTCAAATCTCAGGGGCTTAAAACAGCACAAGTCTCTCTCTCTTTTGATCCTGCACCATGTCCACCTTAGACTGGATCAGGGAATGGGTTCCACACTGTCTTCACTTGGGAATGCTGAGCCTCCTCTGTCTGGAATGTTCCATCTCAGGGGAAAGGAAGCATAACAAATTAGACACTGGCTCAAAAGGGCTTCCACCCCAAAGTAGGACACGTCACTTCCACTCACAGGTCACTGACCTGGATGAGTCCCTTGTCAGAGTGACACCCTTCCACTGCAGCACTGAAGCAACAGGCCGCGTCCTCAGCTGACTTCCTGAGGCTGCAGGATTTGAGAGTCGATTCCCTGAGTAAATATGGACTTTGCACCTGCTGAATGCCGAGCGCTGCTGTGGGCATTAGGGATCCTGGGCAGTGACCAGGGCCAGGCTGCTGCTCCCTGGGATCTGGCCTCCTCTCAGGGCTCGAGGGTCTACTTCAGTGTCAATTCTCTGCTGCAGTGATGCTTTGCCACCGTTTTGTTAATCAGACTGGGCCTGAGGGGGTGACTTCCATGTAGTCTTTGTGGAACACTTCTTACAGTGTTTGTTTCTCCTGATTTGGGCTCAGTGAGTCATCTTCCTCTGTGAACCAGTCCCCATGATGGGAGAGCCACAGCCAGAGGCTAGACAAAGCCAGGGAAGGGTGTCTGCAGCCCACTGGGCAGCGAGAACTCGGGGAGGGGGAAAAATTAATTCTGTAATTCATGTCTGATCCTAAAAATACACTCCTGACTTTAATCCAACGGTCTGGGCCAGCACTGATCAAGGGTCTCGATTCTCCCCTGCCCGCCCCACCTCCCCCCCATAGTGCCTGGGACAGGGCCAGCAACCCCATGAGGACAGGATGGGTAGAGATCTGCTTGGTCCTAGTGAATCTCTTATCAAAAGTATTTTTCAGCCGTAAACCTGACTATTTGGCCACTTTGTGTATGTCAGGACTGTTCAGGTTGTATTTTTAAGAATAAGTGACAGGAAAGCTGACATACACTAGTGTGAGCAAAAAGGAATTTATTTATCATGTAGAGTAGATGAAGATGGCTTAGCTTCAGGTACGGCTGCGATGGTTAGATAGCATCACTGACTCAATGGAGATGAATTTGAGCAAACTCCCAGAGATAGTGAAGGACAGGGAAGCCTGGTGTGGCGCAGCCCATGGGGCGCAAAGAGTCGGACACAACTTAGTGTATGAACACACAGTTGGATTCAAGGGCTCCAACCATGCCATCTGGACCTGATTCCTGCCTCTCCACCTTCAGCTCCTCCTTCTATGAGCAGGCTGCATTGTCAGATGGAGTTTCCTCCTCCTGGGGACAGTGTGGCTGCTGTACGACTAAATCTCATTTCCTTTCTGTTTTAAGCTGGGGAAAAGGAGAGCCTCTTTGCTCATGACTCCCACGAAGGTCTCTCTGATGGGACCTTCCCATCTTGCGTGCAACACTATCTCCACCAAACAACCAGTGTAGCCAGGAATGGACTCTGCCAGATGGACGGCCCAGAGCAGAGGGTGTAGATGAAGAGTGGGAGATGGGTGGGTTCTGAAATGAAACTCAAAGGCTGATGCCAAAGACAGGAAAGACCCACAGGGAAGGCACATGTCCAGCGTGCTTTGGTTATTTCCTTTGTACCATCTTTCACATCATTCCAATGTTCGTGTCCAGGTCAAGAGAGTGCCCTTGGAAGCCACACTGTGATCGGTGAATATATCCGGCCCCTCCCGCTCCCAGGTGACAAGCCGGAACCTCTGTCTGTCAAGCCCACCTTCCTGTCAAGATCCGGTGGCCCAAGATGCAGATTTGAATCAGACGTGAGTCCTGTCCTGGCCTCGGCCAGCTGCCCTGCTACCCATGATGTGGGCTGTGGCTGTGGGTGGCCCTCCCACCCTCTCTCCCTAGTTCCCTTTCTGCCTTCACTCCCATTAACCCATCTTCACTGACCACCTACTCTATGCTAGGGTGAGAGGGCCCAGTTTGCAGACAAGGGAGTCCCTGCTTTCATGGGCAGAATGACCATAAACGAGTCAACATCTAAAAGTTGGCTAACAGTGAATGTCCTGAACCCAACAAGCAGGGACGAGGCAGAGGACAGGGCGGCCCTTCTCAGACTGGCCATGGACCATTTGTGGTCTATCTATGAGCAGGAGCCCAGGTGAAGGCCGCTGGGCTGGAGAAGAGCTGGGGATGGGGTGGGAGGCGAGTTGAAACCTCAAGCAAGCTCTCAAATTTTGGCTCAGTCCAGGCTGAAACCACTGAAAGACCCTGAGACGGGAGTGCTGTGGCCTAACTCCTGCGGAGCCCACTCCAGAGGGGAGGGGTGGGAGTGTGTTGTGGGGAGGGAACAGGCAGGAGTCCCGGGTCTTTTTCTCCTGGGGTGGGGGGCAGAGGAGGGGGCTACACATGACAAGTCACAGTCACTCCCACCCTCCCCTGGGAGAAAAACCACCCACTCCTCCAGCTTGGGGCCCTGTCTTACCCTCCCCACAACCCCAAGATGGTTGTAGCCCCCATAGGCAGAGAGGAGTAGGGCAGGGGGAGGGGGCACCAGGAGAAAGGAGCTCGGTGTTGCCTCCTCCATGCAGGATTCCCAGGAGCACCAGGCACCATCCATGTGCGAGCACTCCCTTCCCTGTATGGGGTCCTCGAGGGCTGAGGACACAGAGCTTGGGCTAACTTTGTCCTCCAAGGAGCCTGGCAGGCTCTGGAGCAGTGACCGTCTCAGGCCTTAAATCACAGTGCTCACCACTCTGTGAGAGAAGATGAGATCTTTTTTTAAGTGGCTCTTTATATGTTGTTGTTACTGTTTATATTGGTGTATATTTGATTTACAATATTATATTGGTGGCAATAGTGGTAAAGACCCTGCCTGCCGATGCAGGAGACATGAGAGATAAGAGTTCAATCCCTGGGTTGGAAAGATCCCCTGGAGGAGGGCATGGCAACCACTCCAGTATTCTTGCCTGGAGAATTCTTGTCCATGGGACAACTCCCATGGACAGAGGAGCCTGGCAGGCTACAGTCCATAGAGTTGCAAAGACTTAGCATGTATACACCACACATAGTTGATTTACAATATTATGTTAGTTTCAGGTGTACAGCATAGTGATTCAGTATTATTGTAGATTATACTCCAGTATAGATTATTTCAAGATAATGATTCTAATTCCCTGTGCTATACAGTGTATCCTTGTTGTTCTTTTATTTTGTATATAGTAGGGCATAACTGGAGAAGGCAATGGCACCCCACTCCAGTACTCTTGCCTGGAAAATCCCATGGATAGAGGAGCCTGGTAGGCTGCAGTCCATGGGGTCGAGAAGAGTCGGACACGACTGAGCGACTTCACTTTCACTTTTCAGTTTCATGCATTGGAGAAGGAAATGGCAACCCACTCCAGTGTTCTTGCCAGGAGAATCCCAGGGACGGGGGAGCCTGGTGGGCTTCCGTCTGTGGGGTCGCACAGAGTCGGACACGACTGAAGTGACTTAGCAGCAGCAGCAGCAGGGCGTAACTGTTAATCCCAAACCCCTAATTTATCCCTCCCTCTTTTTGGTAACCTAAGTTTGTCTGTGTTCTGCACATACCTTCATTTGTGTTATTTCTTAGATTCCACATAGAAGTGACATCAGACAGTACTGGAGGAGATGAGTCCTTTATAAATGTTCTCTGTGTGACCCAGGAGCCTACCCTGTCTCTGGGGCATGCCCAAAACTGAGAACCCAGGTGTGGCAGAATCTCATGGTGGGCAGAGTCCTCACCATGTGAGGCTGAAAACCCTGGGGAGACCGTGGAAGAGATTTCCTGTGTGTTTCCGGCATGAAATGTGAAGCCTTCGGCATCAATAACCTGCATATCCATTGTCTTTAATAGATGGATAATGATCGGAATTCCAATACCGCCAAGCAGAGGTACTCGGGGAAGGTCCACTTGTGTGTCGCACGCTACAGGTAAGGGCAATGCTCCTCTCTGCATCCTCCGAACATCTGTGAGGGTGGGCGGCCTCGGGGCAGGTGGGGTGATGGGTAGGACACTCCATGAGCTGATAGGTCCCTTCCCCGGCACTGAGAAGAGGTGGGAGTTCAGCCAGGCTTTGGAGAATGCCAAGAGATTGTCTTTGGGAGAAAAGTTATGACAAACCTAGACAGAGTATTAAAAAGCAGAGACTTTGCCGACAAAGGTCCACATAGTCAAAGCCATGGTTTTTCCAGTAGTCATATATGAATATGAGAGTTTGTCCACAAAGAAGACTGAGAGCCGAAGAATTGATACTTTTAACTGTGGTGCTGGAGAAGGCTCTTGAGAGTTCCTGGACTGAAAGGAGATCAAACCAGTCAATCCTAAAGGAAATCAACCCTGAATATTCATTGGAAGGGCTGATGCTGAAGCTGAAGCTCCAATACTTTGACCACCTGATGAGAAGAGCCAACTCACTGGAAAAGACCTTGATGCTGTGAAAGATTGAGGGCAAGAGGAGAAGGGGGCGACAGAGGATGAGGTGGTTGGATGGCATCATTAAGTCAATGGACATGAGTCTGAGGAAACTCCAGGAGACAGTGAAGGACAGGGAAGCCTGGTGTACTGCAGTCCATGGGGTCGCAAAGAGTTGGACGTGACTTAGAGACTGAACAAAACAAAGAGTTTCTCTGTTCTGGTAGACAGAGTTTGGATACTGTGTTAGTTTCTCAGGGCTGCCATTCAGAACTGTCACCGATTGGATGGCTTAAAACCATAGAAGTCCATTCTCTCCCAGTTCTGGAAGCCAGAGGTGGGAAGTTGAGGTGTGGGTGGGACTGTGCTCTCTGAAGCCCCCAGAGGAGGACTGTCCTGCCTCTCCCAGCTGGCTGTCAGCATCCTTGAGGTTCCTCAACTTAGATGCCCCACTCCACTCTGCCCCATCCTCCTGTGCTCTCTTTCCCTCTGCCTCTATGTGTTCCCTCCTCCTTTTACAAGGACCCCTTCCATTGGCTTAGGGCCCTCCCTACTCCAGTACGACCCCATCCCAACTTGATCACACCTGCAAAGACCCTATTTCCAAATAACCTCACCTCCACAGGGGCCAGGACGTAGGATCCGAACATCTTTTTGGGGTGATGCGATTCACCGCATAACAGGCAGCAAGCTGAAACTCAGAAAGTGTTATCCTTGCCCAGAACACCCGCTCAATGCCTTTCCAGCATCTTTCCTGTCTGTCCAGTGCCTGGCTGCATCACGCAATCGTCATGGCCAGGGAGCTGAGCTCTCATTGGAGGACCCATGTGTCCGTATCCACTAACGTGAGCCAGTCTGGTCATGGATGACTCTCAGATTCCTGGTGGTCACCACCGAAAACTTTGAGATGGGTGAGGGTTAGCCACCTGGCTGCAACTTCCCTGCCTGGTTATAACGCAAGCCTCCCTCCAAAGTCAGCCATGTGTACAGATACGAATGAATCAAATAGTCACAAAAAGCAGATATGGAAGTCAGACTTCCAGTACTTTATGCTTAGTAAAGACCCGGGCTTTTGTCTTCCTAGACTCTCCAGTGACCCTCTGCAGGCCGGGCTGGCCAGGGCAGGCAGGGCAGACGCCACTGCCCTCTTAATTGGCATCAGGCACCAGAGTCCCACCTCAGGGCTGTGCACAGAACTGCTGAGAAATCAGACTTCAGGAGCTATCACCAGTGGCGTGGATGCCTCCCGCATGAGATGTTTAGACTTTGTTCAAGCAGAGGTGGTAGGGGATGACCTATCCATATACCTTCAAAGCCTTTTGCTTCCTCCACTGAGAATCATCTCGAATAACTGATCTGCTGATCAGTAAATTATTTTCTGCTGATCCACTAATTTTACCAGTGCACACCCACTTCTGACATTGAGATGATGGAAGCCTATGGAGAAGCCGCCCTGGGCTGGAGAGTCCTGGGTGAGGATGCCAGACAGCCCCTGAGGAGGGTCCCCCATCTGAAGGCTGACTGCACCCACGAGCATCCTTCACATGGTCTGTGGGGACATTGCCACAGTGCCGGGGAGAGCTTTGAGGACACCAGTCTGGGGACCTGGGAAGGAGGGCTCACACCTACCCCGTGTCTGATTGGAGTATGGTTCTTCCTGTGTGTGTGTGGAACCAGGCTGAGCACAGCTGCTCAGCACAACACACCCTCCAGGCCAGTGAGTTGGAGTTATGGCCGGGATGCTGAGCTGGCTTCGGGTTTGTTTTCCTCACCAGTTTTGTTTCCCTTCCCAGCGATGAGCCTGGTGCCTCAAGGCTGTGGGGGCCGTGTGCCCGCCAGACTCACCTTCCTTTCACTTTCCTGGGAAGACGAGACCTCATTCCAGGGAAGGTGCCCAAGAGCCAAGGCACCCAGAGTCTGGATTCACAGCCAGCATGAAACCAGGCAAAGAGAAAGCACATGTGGTCAACCAGTGTGCTTCCAACATGAGGTCACCAGCCAGAGCCAGGGTGCTCAGCAAGCTCCATTTCCATCCTCTGTGTGTTCCTGGTGGTGTATTTACCACCCCACCCCACCCCCAACCAGATGGAGCACATTGTAAACTGTGCTATCTTCCTGATGCAAATGCCCCAGGGAAGTTACTGACACAGGAAAACCCTCAGAGCACTGGATGATGTTCCTGGACCTCTGGGCTCTAAGGGAAAGAGTGGCTTGGTATAGTTAAAACCTCACAGGATGAAGATCAGGAGGCCTTCATTCTGGTTCCAGCTGCCTGCCGCCTCAGTCACTTTGGTCATGTCCGACTCTTTGCGACCCTATGGACTGTAGCCAGCCAGGCTACACTGTCCATGGGATTCTCCAGGCAAGGGTACTGGAGTGGGTTGCCATGCCCTCCTCCAGGGGATCTTCCCCACCCAGGGATCGAACACGTGTCTCTTAATGTCTCCTTCACTGACAGGTGGGTTCTTTACCCACTAGCCCACCTGGGAAGTCCTCTGGTTCCACACCCCCCCTCTTAATGAGCTTATGACTTTGGATAAGTCATCACAATTGGCCATGAACATTGAGAATAATAATATTAATATCATCTCTGCATTCCTCACTGGGCATTAATAGGGATCAAATAAAGGAAGTGCTGGTAACTCACGGGGCTGCTGGTGTGTAACCATCATCACATCACCATGATTAGTTACAGCAGAAGACTACTGCTGACTGAAGAAAAAAATGCATGATGTAAAAGCTGTGAGTTACATTTTATTCAGGGCATCACAAGGACTGTGGCTTAAGAGACAGCCCTTGGTAGCTCTGAGAAACTACTCTGAAGAGTTAGGGGAGGAACCAGGACATATATGAATTTTTTGGGCTGGGAAATTCATGTAGTCAAGCATTAAAATAGTACTGAAAGTGAAAGTGAAGTCGCTCAGTCATGTCTGACTCTTTGCGACCCCATGGACTGTAGCCCACCAGGCTTCTATGTCCATGGGATTCTCCAGGCAAGAGTACTGGAGTGAGTTGCCATTTCCTTCTCCAGGGGATCTTCCCAACCCAGGGATCGAACCCAGGTCTCCTGCATTGCAGGCAGATGCTTTACCCTCTGAGCCACCAGGGAAGCCCTATGGATCACAAAGAACACATTTCTCAAGTTAATGATTTTAGTGCTTTTGTATGTCTGGGAAGATGCCAGAACCTGGAGTCACTGAAATTCTTTCTTAAGATGCCCATCTTACCAAAACCACAGAAGCCTTATTCTATTTTCCCATCCCGAATCCTTCAAGGGCACACTGTCCCTGGGTGGGCCTAAGGGCTGTGGCTTCACCCCTTGTGTGACAGGACAATGAGTGAAGCTGTTCTTTTGTTTACCCAGTCATCTGCCATGATCAGTCATGCCACATTTTCTTTTTCTTGATGAGGCGTTTCCTATTATTTTAATTAACCAATCTTTTAATTATAAAATTAAAAATTCATCTCACAAGTTCTTTTTTGCAAGTTGAAGGTGACTTTTTAAAATGTTAATTCCAATATTTTGAGGACTTGAAAAGGACATTTTTATAGTCCTGGTAGAGAGGGGAAGATAAAATGTGCATCATTTTCAGTATATTTTGCTGAACATACCCAAGACCTTCAAAATGTGCATGGCTTTGGCCAAACAAGTATGCTTCCTGGGGACTCATCTTTAGGAAGAAAGTGGGCAAGTGAGCAAAGATATGTTGACAAGGACATTGGATGTAGCACTGATTATATCAGCCAAACGTTTGAAGAAATATCCATGCCCAACATGGGATCAATTAAAGAATATTAGTCTACCCAGTGGAATATTATATAACCATTAAAATGGATATGATAGAGTCTTTCATGAGGGAAAAGATAATCATGTCATATTGTGAAGCCTAAAATGTACACAGATAACTAAATAGTATATGTCATACAATTCTACCTTCCCTCAATAAAATGTATTGAAACATTATAGAGTTAATTACTTTATTTTTTTTTTTAATTTGCCTGTGCCAGTGTTAGTTGCAGTATATAAGACCTGGTTTCCTAACCAGGGATTGAACTCAGGCCCCCTGTACTGGGAGCCTGGAGTCTTAGCCACTGGACCGCCAGGGAAGTCCTTAGTAGCTTTTTAATTTGCTTACCAATTTAGAAGCCTGTTAAAACATATACTTTGGAATCATTTAAACATCTTCTGGGCTTCCCAGGTGGCACTAGTGGTAAAGAGTTCATCTGCCAATGCAGGAGACACAAGGGCCATGGGTTTGATCCCTGAATTGGGACGATCCCCTGGAGAAGGAAAATGGCAACTCACTCCAGTATTCTTGCCTGGAAAATTCCATGGACAGAAGAGCCAGGTGGGTTGCAGTCCAGGGAGTCACAATATAATTTGGAATTATATGATTCCAGAGAAGGCAATGGCACCCCACTCCAGTACTCTTGCCTGGAAAATCCCATGGATGGAGGAGCCTGGAAGGCTGCAGTCCATGGGGTCGCTGAGAGTCAGACATGACTGAACGACTTCACTTTCGCTTTTCACTTTCATGCATTGGAGAAGGAAATGGCAACCCACTCCAGTGTTCTTGCCTGGAGAATCCCAGGGACCGGGGAGCCTGGTGGGCTGCCGTCCATGGGGTCACACAGAGTCGGACACGACTGAAGTGACTTAGCAGCAGTACACTGAGCACATGTGTACACATGCACAAATGACATCTGATACGAAGGACTCTGAGTATACAGCTTGGTTGCAGAATTACCATTTAGCTTTAAATCTGTGTTAGCTGAGACATTAGTGGTCTGAGTTTTCAGAGCACACACAACTCACAGGTACCAAACCGTTGCATGGGTCTAAAATATACAGGAAAAAGAAAAAAAAATTTTTGAAAAGAAAAGAAAGAAAAAGAAAATATCCAGGTGACAGCAGACAGGAGGTCTCCACGCTCTGGAAGGGATGGGCTGGTGTCAGTCTCCACCCAGAGCCTCACCTAGTGGGTCTGTCTCTCCCTCTAGTTATAACCCCTTCGATGGGCCCAATGAGAACCCAGAGGCTGAGCTGCCCCTCACAGCAGGGAAGTATCTCTACGTCTATGGAGACATGGATGAGGATGGCTTCTATGAAGGTCAGTGAGAGCCTGGTGGGCGGTGGGCACATGCAAGCCAGGTCAGGGCCGGGCCCCGATCACTTCTGGCCACCCCAGTCTCCTCTCTGACCCTCCTGCCCTTCAGAATCATGAGGTGTCTGTTCTCCTTTTGGTTGACTGAGTAGGGTTTCCTATTTTTAACCCCAAGCAACCCTCTGACACGGAGTGCACACCATCTCACGTTCACGTCCACGGAGCTTCCCAGGAGCTACTGCAGACACGTGGGGCTGACAGACAAGTGTCTCCCCACACTGTCCCCATCTTACTGCACAGCACCGTCCCCACAGAAGGGCCAAGGCTCCTTTCAGGTGACCTCACCTGGTTAACAGCACTCCCATTGACCTTCAGGCTCTATTGTTAACTTTGGGCGGTCTGGCCTCACATCCTGTCTGACCACTTCCTTCATGGGCACTTGCCATGGTGTAAAATCAGGAATCTCCCAAAACTCATACTCTTGGTCACTTTTGTAGCTAGAGGATGAGCATGTAACATCCCCAGCAGCTTCCTAAGTCCAGATTTCTCGGTTCCCTAAACTTTTCTATTGCCCTAATAGAAGAGTCTTGGTTTCCTCTGAGCAGAAAAAAACTATTTCTTACTAAACAAGCCGATTTCTCTTTCATGACTTCATGAAGTTTTTTTGGAGTTTTCAGCCACACTCTCGGCTCTTGGTGTTGATGTCTTGGCCTGAGGTCTGGTAGCCTGAGGTCAGCAGCCCAGCCTTAGCTGGTTTTCTGTCTGGGAAGATGCTAGAATCTGAGATCCTTGAAATTCTCGCTTTCTGTTTGCTACCAGGGGAACAGAGACATGGCTGTGACTGGACCACCTGAGAAATTTCACCAGGACTAGTGGCAAAACAGTTTGAGCTCTTAACATAAGTTCATGTTGCCATCACCGAGGGGCACATGAGGGAGAACCGTGTGCCCTGGATGGCCTGTGTGCCAGGGTGGCTGCCAGAAAACCCTCGCTGGAATTCTCTAGAATATTTGCACCAGCACTGTGCCCATGTAGACTTTCTGGAGGCTGGGTTAAAGGCAGGCGGCAAGGCTCAGTGCTCTGTCCATGTGACAGGGGAGAAGTATCTCCCCTCACTGTGCAGATAGAGGTTCACAGTTTCCAACGTGAGGGGTGGCTGTGAGGATAAATAAGGAAGAAGGTGTGGGGTCTGAAGTTGGGGCCTGGTACATAGGACTTGCCGTCACTCCCATCCCCCTCCTCCTTCTTCCCTTGTGTCGAATGAGGCTGTGTTTTCAGAGCATCCTCAAGGCAAAGATTGACATCTCAAGGCCCGCCAGCCCCGCCCCCCAGCTGAGGACAGGAGCAGATTCAGACCCTCATTGATTGTGGGAGAATCAGGACCAGTTCAGTGGTCAGCCTCCCTCTCCTGGGCCCATTGCACATTCCCTGCGGGGGAGGGTCTACTGGGAGCAGAACCCGCTGTTCGTTTCATGTACTCCAAGCCTCCCAGACCCCGGGACCCCTAGTCAAGCCTTTTCTGTGACAAATCAGGGAAACGAACAGCCCTTGCCTGCTGGTATTGCAAGATTATCCAAACTGTGTCATCTTTGAAGATCTTCAAAACACTTCACGGTTTTCCAGAGCTCTGCTCTCAGCGGGCTCTCATGCCCCATGAATAAAGAGAACACACAGAAATGAGACCATTTCCTGAAACAAAAAGCGATCCCCGCTGGGATCGCCTGTGGCCACAAGAACTAGTTTGGTGGCATTTTTTGGCCACTCAGCCTACGGGTGGCTCTGGCACCCGATAGATCGTCTCTGTTTCCCACCAAATGGACACGTTTGGGGAATTTTGCTAAGATGGACATACTGCTTTGCAAGGAGGGGGAAGGTCACCTTTTAATTGCCATTTGTGTCATCATACAATCAAAAATCAGAGTAAGATGTGTAACAGCCTCCAAACCCACATATTTTACATGCTGTTCATTCTTCTGATAAACACTTACTGAACACCTACTGTGTGCCAGGTGTGGCTCTAGGGCCAGCGGGGAACAAAGGTCCCTGTCCTCCCGCAATTCGTCCCACCCTCTCCTTCCCCCACTGTGTCTGCAAGTCTGTTCTCTACGTCTGCATCTCTAGTCCTGCCCTGCAGATAGCTCCAACAGTACCATTTCCCTCGATTCCACACACATCCCCTGGGGTATTGTTTGTTTTTCTCTTTCTGACTTATTTCATCTGAATGACAGACTCTGGCTCTATCCACATCACTACAAATGACCCAACTTTGTTCCTTTTTATGGCCGAGTGAGATTCCATTTTACATTTGTACCACATATTCTTTACTCATTCATTAGAAGTCGCTGTATAGCACAGGGACCTCAGTTCGATGCTCTGTGATGACCTAGAAGGGTGGGGTGGGGGGCGAATGGGAGGGAGGGTCAAGAGGGTGGGGATATATGTATACATATTGTTGATTCATGTTATTGTACAGCAGAAACTAATACAACATTGTAAAGCAATTATACTTCAATTAAAAAAAGAACAGGTCCCTGCCCTCCCAGACCTTCCTCCTGATTGGGAGAGGTGTACACAGGGGATGATCGTGGTGTGGTAGGCACTATGGGGGAAAGACACCATGACTGATGGGGTGGCAGATGGCAGGTAGTGGGGTACAGACACAGGGTAGGGGGTTCTTGAGGAGGTGATGTTGAAGAGGTTCCTGGAAAGAACTGAGGAATCCACCATAACCCCATTGCTTTCCATATGGTCCCCTCGGGGGGAGGTGCAGACTCCACAGCAGGACCTTGGGGGCCCCCACGGGATGGTCGGGTGTTAACCCTGTCCCTGGCCCCACAGGGGAGCTTCTGGATGGGCAGCGGGGCCTGGTGCCCTCCAACTTCGTGGATTTCATCCAGGACAATGAGTCTCGACTGGCCAGCACGCTGGGTAACGACCAGGATCAGAACTTCATCAACCACGTGGGCATCAGCTCAGAGGGGGAGAACATTCTGGACCTCCACTCTCCGACGCTCACGGACTCCAGCCTCGCCGACCACGGGGCGGGGACACTGGACGTGAACATCGACGACATCGGAGAAGACATCGTGCCTTACCCTCGGAAAATCACCCTCATCAAACAACTCGCCAAAAGTGTCATTGTGGGCTGGGAGCCCCCGGCAGTGCCCCCGGGCTGGGGGACCGTGAACAGCTACAATGTGCTGGTGGACGCGGAGACACGCCTGAGCCTGGCGCTGGGTGGCAGGACCAAGGCCCTGGTGGAGAAGCTGAACATGGCAGCCTGCACCTACCGCATCTCCGTGCAGTGCGTCACCAGCCGGGGCAGCTCGGATGAGCTGCGGTGCACGCTGCTGGTGGGCAAGGATGTGGTGGTGGCTCCCTCCCACCTGCGCGTGGACAACATCACCCAGATCTCTGCCCAGCTGTCCTGGCTGCCCACCAACAGCAACTACAGCCACGTCATCTTCCTCAACGAGCAGGAGTTGGATGTCGTCAGGGCCGCCAGGTACAAGTACCAGTTCTGCAACCTCAGGCCCAACATGGCTTACAAGGTGAAGGTCCTGGCCAAGCCCCATCAGATGCCCTGGCAGCTACCCCTGGAGCAGAGGGAGAGGAAGGAGGCCTTCGTGGAGTTCTCCACGCTGCCTGCAGGTGAGCCCTCTTTCTGGGAGGGGTCCCCTCAAGGGAGGGGACACCAGGATGTCACCCTGTGCAAGTGGAGGGGCGGGATGGGGGAGCAGGAGGGGAGCTTCAGACAGCCAGTACTGTCCTGGAGCATCCTTGGATCAGCTGGGAAGCATGAAATACACGCATGAGCCATGTATGTGTGTGTGAGACAGAGAGAGACGGAGGGCAAGGGAAAGAGAACTCTGATTTTGTTGATGGGCTGTGTTGTTGGACATATTTAATGCTTGCATCTGTAAGAGACTCATCCTACAGACAGGAAGCAAAGGGAGCATCCTAGGGGGTAGGAAGGTCTGTCTTCCTAGGGCCACCGACTCCTGAATACGTGCTCACTGAAAGGAACAGAGAAAGGGGGTGCCTGTAGCACTCTCACAATTGTTCTCTCTCTCTCATTTTTTCTTTTCATCTTCGTTTTTTTTAAAAAATATTTATTTATGTATGTATTTATTTATGGGCTTCCCAGGTGGTGCTAGTGGTAAAGAATCTGCCTACCAATGCAGGAGATGTAAGAAATGGGGATTCAATCCCTAGGTCAGGAAGACCCCCTGGAGAAGGAAATGGCAACCTGCTCCAGTATTCTAGCCTGGAAATATCCCATGGACAGAGGAGCCTGGCAGGCTACAGTCCATGGGGTCGCAAAGAGTCAGACATGACTGATCATGGACATGCACACACACGCACACACACAAACACACACGTGCACACACATGCACAGATGCACACACACACATGCACACACGCGTGCACACGCACACATTATTTATTTGGCTGTGCCATGTCGTAGTTGCAGCATGTGGGATCTAGTTCCTGGGATAGGCTTGGAAACTGGCCCCCTGCACTGGGAATCACTGGATCACCAGGGAAGGCCCTCATTTTTTCTTTTGATATATATATGACTGTAGAAGACATGAAGTTCCATTGTGGATACAATTTGGGGTTCCGGACACCTCTGTCTGCTAGGGAAACCCCACCTTCCTCCCTGACTTCCCAGCTGTAACAGGAGGAGGGGTGCTCCCCTTTCCAGTCCCCCACGTACTCCCTCCAGGGAAACCATAAAGAGATAGGATGAAATGGATGAGCCTGTGGGGTCTTCCCATAGTGTGATTTATTCGGATCCTACAGCTGTTAAGGGTCACCTCCATAAAGTTCCATCACGCTCATCTTGGCTGGGGTGCACATATTCAGGTGGCCAGAAAGTTCACTTGGGGTTTTCCATAAAATCTTAATGAACATTCTGGCACACCCAAAAACAGGCAGCCCTTCTGAGCTGGGCCCAGGGTGGGACCCTGAACTCTTGAGAAGAGCAGCCTTCCTGGAGCAAAGAAGGTCATGTCTGCAAAAACATTCGAGGGCTATTTTGATTTCTCAATGGCCTTTTTTAGTCCTGTGATGTTCACAGAATTCCCTCGAAACGTCTGTCTGGATACTTTCCTTGGATTTGTCTTCTGTGATTAATTAATCCAGCTCTGCCCAACTTCAGTTGTCAGGTCAGTTTTACAAACAATTCAGTGGTTCTCCAGGATCATTTCTACCAGCTGCAGAAAGCCTAACATCTAATGCAAGGTGGGCCCTCCATTTTGCAATGGATCTGCTTTTTAGTGCATGTTGCTCTCCGCTCTTTTTGAAACCCATCATCAACTAGAGTCTGACCTGTGCATATATGCTCAGTCATTCAGTCGCATCCAGCTCTTCTGTAACACCATGGACTGTAGCCCACCAGGCTCCTCTGTCCATGGAATTTTCCAGGTAAGAATACTAGAGTGGGTTTTCATGCCCTCCTCCAGGGGATCTTCCCAACCCAGGGATCAAACCAGCATCTCTTGTGTCTCCTGCACTGGCAGCCTAGGGTAGTATAACCTACAAAGAAGCAAGGTCAGGGGCAGTTGGGACAGACACTGTTTCAAGGAGAAAGTGGGTCTGAGCAGGAACTGATTTATGAAGGGTCCATTCATTCATCTTATAAGGTGATGTTGGATTGCCTGCCTATGAGGATGTTAATTGCAGATACAGTAAGTCCCCTACGTTTGAGCCTTCAAGTTGTGCACGTTCAAAGATGTGAACGTGCGTTCAAATGTCCAGTCATGTAAGTTAGTCCTGTGTCTGGCACACATTGTCACATGCGTGCACCCTCTACAAGTGGGCGTACTTTTGTGTACTTTACAAGCACTGCATAGAGGACAGTAGTACAGTGTCCGTATTTCCAGTCCAGGATGTCTGGAACCAAGCTGAACAGCAGCGGTGACATAGCTGGTACTGCTAAGAAGCGCTAAGTGGTAACAATGGAAACAAAAGTGAGAAAGATTGAAAGTGTGAATTGAGGTGAAAAGATAGCTTGTCCTCCATCTCCTATTGCTGACAATCCTTCAGCTCTACACTCTCCCACCTCCTCTCCCTCCTTCAGTCAGTAACTCTTCGTGTCTGTCTACTGATGCCAGCTGCTATACAGTACTACTATACTATTCAAGGTACTGTACTATAAGATTAAAATGCTTTATTTTCTGTGTTTGTTATTTTTATGTATTATTTGTATGAAATGTATTATAAACTTAGAACAGCACAGTACTGCATAGCTGACTATGTTAGTTGGGTACCTAGGCTAACTTTGTTGGACTTACGAACAAACTGGACTTGGGAACGTGCTCTCAGAACAGAACTCGTTTGTATGTAGGGGACTTACTGTGCAGACTGGAGCTATTCATTGATTCCTGCCATGAAGTCTTATTGTCAGTGCTGGGGGTGAAGAAGTGAGAAACACCAAATCTGGGGACCCTAGGGGCTCCAAGGAGAAGAACATCCATTAGGACAGCCAGGAAAGGCTTCGTGGAGAAGCTCCCTGAGATGGAGAGATATGAGGACCAAGAGGAAATAACGAGCCCAGGGCAGGATCCTGTAGGTCCACACCCAATTCCTGGGTGTCCTAGTTAGCTTAGGCTGATATAACAAAGTTCCATAAACTGAGTGGCTTATCACCAACAGACACTTATTTCTCACAGTCCTAGAGGATGGAAGTCCACGACCAAGGCCTGGGCAGACTCAGCGTCTGGTGAACCCACTTACTGGTTCATAGACGGTGTCTCCTCCGCATCCCCTCCTGGTAGATGGCACCTTGTTAATAAGGGCACGAATCCTGTTCATGGGACCTCCAGCCTCGAGACCTGATCACCTCCCACAGCTGCCTTCTGTGAATGCCGTATGCATTTGGGGGGACACAAATGTCCAGTCAGCCCATAGCAGACTGGCTCCTCTGCCTGCCCAGAAGGAAAGGAGTTTCAGTCGTGAAAATGACACAGGTGATAGGCAGGAGGTGTGTGGTTGGACCAAACGCCCCCACGTGACAGACAGCCACCTCTGGGCCAGTGGAGGGATGGGATGGAGCTGGCAGGTCACAGATACTCAAGCCTTCCCCACTCAAACAACCCTGGCTCTCCACTGTCATTGCTGTGCTAGTAGAAGCAGGCGTCCAGCAACCCCCAGACCAGTTTCAGTTCTTGACTACACCCTTAAGAATAATGAGCCGTCGTCACGTTTGAGTGGACCATCCAGGTAAGATCTGACTTCTGAACCCAGTTGCTCAGCAGTTCGGAAGCCTTGCATCACAGCGCATTGAGGGTGGAGTCGCATTATGGACTGCAAGGACAGCCAGGCTTCCAACACATGACAGCTGAGCAGCTTCCCTCGAACCTTAATTTCCTCATTTGCAAACGAGGATGCACTAACAGTCCTGATTCACACAGGACTGTTGTGTGAATCAAGTGATGTCAGGTGTCCAAAGTGAGTAGCAGAATGAGCAGCAAGTAGAAAAGCTTCAGCAAAGAGCCCTTCCTCCCTTATGCAGAAATCCACAGGGCCGCAGCAGGGTCTCAGAAGAGGAGGCTCACAGCCTTCTTCCTAGAAGTTGCACATTTCTTTCCAAATATAATGCTATAGTTATAGGACCTTTGGGGCTTCTCAGGTGGCTCAATGGTAAAGAATCCTCCTGCCAATGCAGGAGACAAAGGAGACTCAAGTTCAATCCCTGGGTGGGAAAGATCCCCTGGAAAAGAAAATGGCAACACACTGCAGTATTCTTACCTGGGAAATCCATGGACAAGGAGCCTGGTGGGCTGCAGTCCACGGGGTCACAAAGAGTCAGACACAACTTAGCAACTCAACAATGACGACACAGGACTTCTGCACCAGACCTAGAGGCAAGGGAGCTACCTGAGGGTTGTAGGGCAGACGGGCAGCCCTGCTGTCACCAGGAGCCACTGGGAAGGACCAGTGATGTGACACCTGTCTCCTTGTTGCTTGAAGTAGCTGCTCAGGACTTTCAAAGAGACAGTCTCAGCTGATCGGCTGGGCAGAGTGTGTGTGGAGTTGGCATCCTGGTGGCTTCATCAGACTGCCTCTCTCCAGCTTCTGGTTCCATCGTCTCTCTAGAGGTGGCGAGATGGGTGCTGTGTGGTACAGTTTACTGCCCTCAAGTCCTATTGAGAGAGAGAAGGAGGGATGGGGGGAACTGGAGGGAGGAGGGGACAGAGAGAGGGGCAGTGGGGGTCTCTTGCCTCTGCAAATGCTGGGACCTTGTGGCCGACTGGCCAGGCCAGAGTTGCAGTCTAGTAGCAGTCTAGGAGCTGCTACTTCCTGGCCCTCCTGCTCCGATGTCACACTTCAGATTCTCCCTTGTCCCCTGGAGGCTGTAATGAAAGGTCTCGTTCCCAGGTGCCATTGGCTAGTCAGGCATGGTAGCAGCTTGCCTGCCAGGGGGTCATGTTGTGAAAGCTTCTCTGCCTCTGTCCTCCCAGGTCCTCCAGCACCCCCACAAGATGTTGCCGTCCAAGCTGGGGCCACCCCAGCCACCGTCCAGGTCTCCTGGAGGCCGCCTGCTCTGACGGCCACTGGGCTATCCAATGGAGCCAATGTCACCGGCTACGGCGTGTACGCAAAAGGGCAGAGGGTGAGTTTTTATCGGGGCGGTGCTCACATCCAGGCCTCCCGGCCACCACTCACTACTCAGCGAGGGGTGACCCTCCCTCTCTCCTCAATCCTCAAGACCCACAAGCAGTTACTAAGCATCCGCTACACTGTCATGCCAGGCCCAGTTGCAGAACACAGAGAACCTCCATCCTTTTTTGCTCCATCCTCTTCCCAGAATATTCTCTGCCCCCCTCCCACACTGATTACCTGCCCCACTCTGCTGGTAGACCCCTTTCTTGTTCTCCCCTGGGTACCAAAAATTCACCTCTCTTGAGTCCCACAACATCAGGGCCCCCTCAATAGATGATGGGCTTGCAGATTCCACCAGACCTATTCTTGGCGAGATGTAGTCTTGTCCAAACGCCTTGGAAACTCTGCAGGATCCTTAATGCACACCATCGGGCAGCCCCTAATCTCAGCCCCCATCCCTGTCCTGGCACATGAAATAGACAGGGCTGCTTTAGGGGGGCAGGGCCTGAGCAAGCTTCTGTCCGTTCCCCACCCTCCCCACCCTGTTTCCCTATACGGCTGGGAGGTGGTATATCAGATGCACCCGAGTCTCTGAGCTCATTTTGTGGAGTGGCTGCTTTAGGCTGAAGGCCCCCTCTCTGATCCCTGCTCCCCTCCCCAAAGGGGCCACAGATATGCCTCCACCACAGCCGGAAGCCCGTCTTTCGTGGCCTCCCCATGGCATCTTCCTTGAGCCAAGCTTTGCTGGTAATGAGCCTAGTGTTCTGATTCCTCTGTAGCCCCCGCATCTGTTTCTAGGTTGGTTCTAGACGTGGGAGAAAAGCATGTGCTCAGCTGTCCCTCCAAACCGCCAACATCTGGGTGGGAACGGGGGCTCCATACGGATCTAATTTGCAGACTGTGCAGCGCGGTCTGAGTTGGATGTTCATGGGAGGCCCAGGAGGCATCTGGGGGGCCTGGGGCGCTGGCAGTCCCCAAGCCGAGCCGGCTTTCTCTGTTCGCAGGTCGCTGAGATCATCTCGCCCACAGCAGACGGCACGGCCGTGGAGCTGGTGCGCCTGCGCAGCCTGGAAGCCAAGGGCGTGACCGTGCGGACCCTCTCTGCCCAGGGCGAGTCCGTGGACTCTGCCGTCGCTGCCATCCCCCCCGACCTCCTGGTGCCTCCAACCCCCCACCCGAGAACTGCTCCCACACCGAAGCCATTAGCAAGTGCCGGAGCCCCCGAAACCAAAGATGAGCACCTGGGTCCCCACGCCGCGGTGGACGAGGCCTGGGAACATGGCCGGGCACCCACCCCAGCCCACGGGCACCTGCTGGAGCCGCCCGGCCTGCAGGGCTCGGGCCCCGGGCGACGGTCACCCTCTCCCAGCCGCATCCTCCCGCAGCCGCAGGGCGTCCCGGTCTCCACCTCCGTCGCCAAGGCCATGGCCCGGGAAGCCGCGCAGAGGGTGGCCGAGAGCAGCAGGGTAAGGCCAGGTGTTTTCCTCACTGGTTCAGCTGCCTGCAGAATGTGGTTCATCCCCGCAGCCCACCTGGGATGGAATCTCCCATCTGCACCCTGAGTGTGTGCGGAGAAGTGCCTCAAACACCCAGCCCCCAAGAATGGCTGCCTTGACTTGGGAAGAAGGATGCCCTGTTTATCTGACTGCATCTTAGGTCTTATCCTGATGGAATCAGGATCCATTTCATAGATATGGACCTAGAAAACCAGAGGAAATGGTTATCTACCAGCCTGGCTTAGCAAAGAGGCTAACAACCCACAATCCGGGTGGTCTCTGCCCGGGGATTTGAGAGGTGCCTCCTGGGAGTCGGCCTGGGGACTCATCCTCCTAAACAAGGGTCACCTTCTGGCTCACTCACTTCAGACTTCTAGCTGTGTGTGTGTGTACATACACAGACATACATACAGGTATATGTATACATACATACACACACAGAGACACTTATATACACATATGTATACATACATACGTGTTTCCCTGGTGGCTCAGATAGTGAAGAATCTGCCTGCAATGTGGGAGACTCAGATTCAATCCCTGGGTTGGGAAGTTCCCCTGGAGAAGGGAGTAGCAACCCATTCCAGTAATCTTGCCTGGAGAATTCCGTGGACAGAGGCTACAGTCCATGGGGTAGCAAAGAGTCAGACACGACTGAGTGACTAATACAGGTATACGTACATACCTACATGTAGAAGTGCAGGCACATAGATATATTTGCCTGCCTGTCACTCAAAATTGCCTGGGTCCTGGGGAGGGGGAGTATTTGGATGACAGTGGGACCACATCCCAGGTGAAATGTGCGATGAGATGGAAAGTTGTAGGAAACACCCGTGAAAGGATGCAGGCAGCAGAGGTGGAGCTGAACTAGGCCATGCCCTCCTCCTGCCTCTCTCTCCCTTGGGTGAATCCGTCTCCCAGGGTGCCCAGTTCATCTGCTCCAAGCCGGAGGTCAGGGCCCCAAGGTCAGGTGGTCTCTGCCCTGATGCCTCCCCTCTCCTCTCCCAAGTTAGAGAAAAGGAGCATCTTCCTGGAGAGGAGCAGTGGACAGTATGCAAACTCAGACGAGGAGGACGGCTATGAGTCCCCGGACGTCAAGAGGAGGGGCGCATCCGTGGATGAGTTCCTGAAAGGCTCGGAGCTGGGCAAACCGGTGAGTGCTGCCCACCCCCCTCCCACCATGGTGGCTCCCGGTGGGAGGGGTTCAGGTCCCTGCACGCCCTGGGTCTGTGAGAAAGATAAAGGAATACAGACCTTTATCTTGTGGGTGACAACAATCACAGTCAGTCTGGAGAGTTTAGACTGAATGGTGCCTGTGCATTTGTGACCTCACTGGGGGACAATTTCAAAAGTCTGTATGTGAGCCTTTTGCCCTCCCAGCTGCCCTGAGGATCCATCCGTGGGCTGATTTTGTGCCTCAGCTGAGTCTCCAGGTGACTACCTGGTCTCAATGTAGGCAAAACCTACCATTTGTTTCTTTACTTTTGTTCATCAGGCAGATGTGTGATGTGCATTGGCTAAGTGCTAAGCATCATGGGAGATTCAGAAACTGAAAGGTCCATATCCCATCCTTGGAGGGATGCAATGTCAGGGCTTCTCCTCCCAGACAAGGCTCACAAGTGACAAATCCGTCCAAGATGGGTTCTGTCTCCAATTTCTGATCATGCCTATTCTAATGAAAATGTCCTTGAATGGTGTCAAGCCCCAGTCCTGGGCAACAGGGAAGGGTGGGGCCTGGAGAGTCCTCAGATCTTGAGACAGCAGAGTGAAGTCCTCTCAGTTGTCAGATCCTCAGTCCCCTCAACACACAGCTCTACAGCAAGGCAGTGTCACTACTTCCGTGAGAAGAGGGCCTTGGAATCTCATAGATTTGGGGTCACTTCCTGGTTCTGCCACTGCTAGCAGGCAAGTGACTCAGCTTCTCCAATCATCAGGTTCTTTATCTAAAAGATTAAAATAATTCTGCTTGTATTCATGGAAACACAAGAAACAGAATGCCCAACTAATAATGACTAAGACAACAAAGACATTTCATTCTCCCATATCACAGGAAGCCTCAAATAGGAAGCTGCAAAGTTGATTCAATTGTTCAATGGTGTTCCAGCTCTGTGTTCTTTTTTTTTTTTTTTTTAATTGAAGGATAATTGCTTTACAGAATTTTGTTGTTTTCTATCAAACCTCAACATGCTCTGGGTTCTTAATCTTCCATTCTTTTGACCTTTCTCTCATGGTTATGAAGTGAATGCCATAGCTCCAATCGTCACACTCATGTGCCAGCATCCCAAGAAGGATGGAAAGAAGGAAGGAGGGAGGGGGTTTTCTCCTCAGGCACATCTCTCTTAACTGGTAGAAAAACATTTTCCAGAAGCTCCATCAGACTTCTCATCTCACTGGGTAGACCAGGGTCATGTGCCCACCACCAAGAGATTCCTACGAATGTCTTATCCATGATAAATTTGGCAAACAATAGACACTTACTTCCATCCCATGAGTTTATTACTAACTCATCATTGGGTTTGAATCAAATGAGACTGCGTTCTCTAGGGGAGTTCCTTCCCATTTGCTTTGGGAAGCCCTCATTCTAACCAACCTGATGTTTGTTTATTCATCTAAAACCAGTTCACTTTTATGTCTTCTCCAAGGCACTTGATTGAAAGAAATAGGGCTGGAGCAGGTCAAATGATGCTGCACACACTTCTCAGACTGAGAACATCCAGGCCACCAATCTGAGGGCTCAGCTGGGGTGGGACCCCTGGTGGGAACCCCCCTCACTGGGCACTCACACTGCTTCCCCATATCTTTATATAGAGGAGCAATTGAAACCATTTTTTAAAGTTTTATTTGTTTCATAAATGAGCAGTTCCCCCCTCCCCCCATTTTTTGGCTGTGCCACATGGCATGTGGGAATCTTAGTTCCCCAATCAGGGTTCAAACCCATGTCCCCTGCAATGGAAGTGCAGCATCTTAGCCACTGAACTGATAAGGAAGCCCCTAAGCTGGATGTTTTTAATAAACATGTCACAAGATGCTATTAAATACACTTGTCTTGTCGCCCACCAGGAGAATAAAGAAATCAATCTTCATCAACACTGTCCAGCAGAAACAGAATAGCTCTGTGTGTGTTTCAAAGTCAAAAGTCAAAGTGTTAGTTGTTGAGTGGGATCTGACTCTTTGAGACCCCACGGATTGTAGCCCATCAGGCTCCTCTGTCTGTGGCATTCTCCAGGCAGGAATACTGGAGTGGGTTGCCATTCCCTCCTCCAGGGGATCTTCCCAGCCCAGGAATTGAATCCCAGTCTCCCGCACTGCAGGCAGATTCTTTACCGCCTGAACCACTGGGGAAGCCCCCTGTGCATGTTTGGGGCTCATAAGTTGGAGCTCATAAGGTGTGCTATATGAGCTGCTGGAAACATTCCAAGCTGCTGAGGGAGGCACTTGCTTTGTGGATGGGAAGGGGCTGCTGAGTTGGACCCGCCCCTCATCCCAAACCCCATCAGGGCGGCTGCTGGTTCAGTTTACGCATTAGCTAGCAAGCTTACTTTTCCTTGCTCTTCTGTTGACCCTTTCCTCTGTACCCAGGCTTTTCACCAAGCAGCCCCAATGGCAGGTCTTCTCCAGTGTGGGTGGCCAGACTGGCCACAGAGTGGGCACGCCACACAGGGGGTCCCACCCCACCCAGACCAGGCTGTTCACCAGCAACCCAGTGTGCACATGTGTGAATTTCAGACTCCATGTTTTTCTTACAACTCTTAGAGACACTTGTTAGTGCATATGCCCGTTTGCCCACCACCCGCCACTGTCTGCTGCACGACCCTAGATGCAACATACATACCCGTCCCTGAGCCCTGCATGTACAGCCTCTCACTTGAGCCTTTGTCCAGCCACTAAGTTGAAGAGGCTGCCAGTCCCCAAAAAAGTGACGTCTTCCCATGTGTATTCTGTCCTGCCCAGAGCCCAGGAGGGTCTCTGCCTGCCCCTATCTGGACTTGGAGTGGGAATGCCTGGTCTGGTCCTCTCTCTGCCATCCCGGCTCCCCATGAGCTCGGGGACTGTGATTCCCTCCCCTCCGGAGTGAGCAGTTCTTACCCAGACATGTCCCTGAGCTCGAGAGTGGGCAGAGCAGGGGAAGGTGTGGGACTCCATGTGTTGGAGTCGCCCCTCCATTCACATCCCCTTCTCCTGCCCCAGCCGCACTGTTGCCATGGAGACGATTACCACACGGAGAGCAGCCGGGGGTCTGACCTCTCGGACATCATGGAGGAGGACGAGGAGGAGCTGTACTCTGAAATGCAGCTGGAGGACGGGGGCAGGAGGCGGCCTAGCGGCACATCCCACAATGCCCTCAAGGTCAGTGTGGGGGCGCTGCCCCCCCCACCGCCGTCCCCACCGTCCCCCATCCCTGTTCCTTTGGGGGGCTGTGCAGCTGGCTCCAGAGGGGCCTTGCCCGGCAGGCACAGTCCCCAGATTTGGATGGGCTTCTCTTGCTATTGAATCTGCGCTCGGGCCAAAAGTCTGGGTGAAGGAGTCTGGAAGAACCCACTGGGAATCCCTGGGTCACCCAGCTCTGTACTAAGAACCCAATCAGAAAGAATAGAACGGAGAAGTTTCCACCCCCAGTCCCAAACGCCTGGCTGCGTGTCTATCTGCAGAGCAGCAGGCCCTAGGAGGGCAGGAGCCTGTCTCTGAGTCAGACTGGAGATGGGCAGCTGGGGAGTCGGGAAGAGATTCTTTAGTGGAATTGACCGAGGTGGACCCTGCTGGACGGCTGGAGGGCCAGGGAGAGGGGACCTTAGAGGAGGTTGGAGGAGGGTCAGTCGACCTCTTGGGGTCCACACACAAGCCCCTTCTCAGACACCTCCCACCAGGGATCCCAGGATCCTCTGCCTCTGCCTCTGAGGTAGCCTTCAGCGAGGGGTTTGATGGGGGTCACCTTGATGGAGATCGAGCTGGAGGCCCCCATAGACCCCACCCCTGGGGTGCACCACCATCCTTGTCTGGGGAGCTGTGTGCCACTGCTGCCGCCGCCCACTCCAGCTGGGTTTCTGATCACTCGGCACAAGCTGGTCACTCTGAGCACCAGACCCTCCGCCAAGCTGGGGGATGAGAATAGACGTGGCCTCCGAGCTCCAGCAGCTGCAGGCCTAGCCGGGGAGACAGGTTGGGCCTTTGTGGGGGTTTTCAAATGAAAAGGGCCTTGGAGAGAAAAGTCCCATTGGGGGATACAGTGCCTGAGCCCAGCCTTTCTCTGGGAACACGGAGCCACGCAGTTTGAATGGTGGACAGAAAGCAACATCCAAATCTGGCTGCCAACTCAGTGCCCACTTGCATAGAGCAGACTGACTTATGTTCTCCCAACAAAGGCGCCCGGCAGGGCCTTGGAGACACTGTCACCAAAGAACATGCCAGATCCCTATGCAAACTCCGCATGGTTGCAGCCCCTGCTACCCCCACTGGCTGACCCCCTCGCTCCTCCCCTGAGCCACTGTCCAGCAGGATTCACAGTGACCTTTCATGGTGGAGGAAGGCCCGAAGCTGCCCGTGGTCCAGCTTGACCACCCCTGCCTTCCCACACTTCTCTACCGCTGGGCGCTGTGACAAGGCAGGTGTCTGCCCCTGCCCCCCACCACCCTTGGCAGCCTCCCCACTTCTTATGGAGGAAGCTTCTGGGATGCTCCTTCCTGCCAATTGTTAGCAAACAAACCAAAGGTCACCTTGTTTTTCCCAGGGAAAAGGGCTAGTTTGTAAAATCACCTACGTCCTTCCCCCACCAGCCCGGCCCCCCTTAGAGCAGCCGCAGGGACAATCGGACCTTCAGGCAGCGGGGCTGAGGCTTACTTCACTTCGTCCACAGGGTTCTGACAATTTTTTTAAAAGTCAGGAGACTTTACAGGCCGATCTGGGCCGCCGGGGCTCACCTCCCCTTGCGGGAGTCCCACGGAACCCCGTGCATCCCCGCCAGGCTCCCAGGGCTGGATCCCTGCTTCCTCATTGCCCTTCACCCCAATGTTCCTAAACCTCAGGGTCTTAATAGCAAACGAACGAAGCGTGCACCATGCTCCTCGTTTGGCGATCTTGTGGGCTCTAAGCCTGCTAAAGACGCTGCGCTGGGTAAACCCACCATGTCCCCTTGTGCCTGGGACACACCGAAAGGCGGTTGGGGCGGGGCGGGGGCGGGTGTGTTGAGGTGAGGGCAGGGCAGCAAATCTTGATATTTCTCCGCAACTCAACTCTAATGCGCACGCACGGAGGCCCATGGGAGGAAAGCTGAGCGCAAGGCTTCCTGGAGTCAGTGAGGTGTCCCAGGAGGTATGCCCAGTGGGCTGGCCCAGCTGGAGCAGAGGATGGGTGTGCGGGCCATTCCTGGAGAGAGAATCACATGTCAGGACAGGGAGCGTGGAGTGTCCACCCTCGGCCTCCGTCTGGGTGGGCCAGCCCTGAGCCCCTGCTGCCCATACTGCTGGGGACTCGGCTCCTCTCTCCCAGCCTTGAGGTCTGGGGTCTGGAAGAGAGACTGACAGGCCCCTAAGCCTTTGCAGATACAGGCCAAGCAAATGACTTTGGGTCGCTGAGTGCCAAGGTCCCCCGGCTTCACACCCTTCCACTTGAGCCGGGAGAGAGCCATAGGTAAGAGAGCATGGACGGGTTTCACAGGATGCTGAATGCTTTCAGGGACAAGCAGAGTTGAGCGGCGTGGCCGGGTGGGGCCTCCTGTGTTGCGAATGGCCTCCACTCACCGGCATCCCGGGGCAGCTACCTTGGGAGTTTCTCAGGGTGCAGCCAGCGGCCAGTGAACTCAGACGTCCCCGGCCTCTGGGCACAGCCATGTCACAGACCCTAGCGCCTCGGTCAGTGTGAAGCCTCCTGCCTCCATCCTCCCCACACCCGCGGCCCAGCGGCCTCTCTTTCCTTGGTTTGGCTGCATGGCTAGTCCTGACGGCGTCGGGACGCTCCGCGTGCGCTCGGCCCCCGGCTCCGGCCCCATCCATCTAACCCATTCTGTTTTCATTCCAGAGCCCCGGCCAGAGCATGCCATCTGCCCCCACCCCCACCCCCACCCCCTGCCCCACCACGAGTACAAGCATGCTCTCTCCCTCATGGCCTCGGAGACTAATTCTCTCTGTATTTTCTTTCCTTCCCTCTGCCCTCCTTCATATGCGATCATACACTGACTCCCGGCACCTGTGCTAACACACCAACCCCCGCCCCCTCCTTAAGGAGTGCTCTAAGAATAGGACCACTGAACGTGCTTTCTCGGAGTTGCCCGAGTATCCCCAACAGACCCACCACAGTAAGAGACTTTTCAGTATCCCCGAAGTAGCGGAGGAGGATGGAGAGCCTTGTGAGTTCCTGCACAAGCAGGGCTTAGGGGCCTCCTCCAGGGTCAGGACCGGGCTGGCCAGAGAGCCCAGGCCCGCCAGGCCCTGCCGGGGGCACGAGGCCCTCCACGGCTCCTGGTACCCCACGAAACCCAGGGGCCCCCAGGCCGAGGACTTCATATTCGAAGACAGAGGCTGTCGGTTCAGCCGCGCGGCCACCAGGAGCCCGGACAGCGGCCTGGACTGCGGCAGCGAAGAGGAGGAGATGAGATTTAGTTTCCGAAGCCCAACTGCCCAGTGCAGCCCCGGCCCCGGGCACTGTCCTTGTAGGAGGAGCCTGAGGCCCCTGCTGGCCCGGCGCCGGACGCTGACACGGCAGAGCAGCATCGAAGAGGATTTTGGGGAGCCAGTGGAGCCCGGCGACGTCGTCAGGAGCGATGAGCCCCACCCGAGCCCAGAGAGGTCCACCCCCAGCAAGTACGGCTGGGATGAGCCCACGGGCCGCGAAGATTTCCGAGATGCCTGGAAGAAAAGCATAAAAATGCCCGACAGTAGGGCCATTGCCCGACAGGCCCAGCCTCCTCCCCGGGTTGCAGACGGCCCTTTGGTGTGTGAAGTAAACCTCCCGCTCACATCCGCTTGCCAAACCAATCCGTTTTCATTCTCTCACCTTCTTTCTTTGTTTTGGTGTCCGTCCCGGGCACTCTCTCTGCTGGCTCTTTCTCGTTTTTCCATGCATTTTTGATTTATGAAGCTTCCCAATCTTTTCACCATGCTGATGATTTCTTTACTTTGCTTTAGAATAATGATCCCTTCCCCACCTCCAAATCAGTGATGATTATGGCTGCTTTAATTAAAGGACAACTGAATCTAAATTTTAATTAAGGGTTAGCTGAACTCTGATTCTCCCAAAGTTTGGCAACACGTACTTTTCAAAATGAATCGTGGGGATGTATTTATGACTAACTGGTATTGCTTACTAGGGTTTTTCTCTGGTGGTGGTTTTGGTTTTGGGTTGTGATTGGTTTTCCAGTTCATCCATAACTGGAAAAAAGAATGGAGAACAATTATTGAAGAAGTCCACCTTTGCATTTGTTTCCAAAGGTTTTTTTTTTTTTTTTTTCCCCACGTTTCTTTCCTGAGAGCAGTTTTCTGAATGAGATTTTCGATCATCAGCTCTAGACACATCCCCAGGCCTTGTCTTCCAGGCTTGTGAGTGCTTTTCAAGAGTAGGGATTCCTTCAAGGCTTCATTCATCTCTATATTGTGTCCTCTTTTCAGAACATTTGCTCCTGTCATGCTGAACTTTTCCATGAAAACACAGGTGAGACATCCCAGGGCGCCAGGCCTTGGGCTTGAGCCGGTGCAGTTTGTGACGTGTCCACTAGAGGGCGCCGACCCACAGTTTACCGAGTCACCAGCAAACTGCAGCCCACTTCCTGTTCAGACTCATTTCTGAAGCTCCCAGCCCTGATTCATTCCGTGTCCCTGAAAACTTCCTGAGTTAAGTCACCAGTGAGCTGGAGGTTTTGCTTTGATTCTCGCATAGGATGCGAACCTTTAGTACGAATCAGAGGCAAAACATCCATAAAGGAAAATAGTTCGGGTTAGCCCTGAAACGTGAAGGTTTGGAAGTCTTTGGAATAGCGTCAAGACGGCGCCATGAGTTTCAGAGCTGGTAATGCACAGAAACTTCTGTCTTTGAGTTTTCGGTAACCTCGCACACAACTTTGCCCAAGCAGGACATTTGGGAAATGCAGTGTTTTTCCCACCTTTGGGGTCACTGGAGGAGGGCAGACTGTGCTGAGACTAGAAAAGAGGTACCAAAGGCGTGACGAGTCTTATCTAAGCCACTCTCACTATGGCTCAAAATACTTGGCTTCAGCAGCAGCACCAGCAACAAAAAGATGTCTCCCGAGGGGTTCTCTCCCTCGCCCCCGCCCGGAAAAGCAACTGTGCTGTAGAAGACGGGGTGCCTGGGGTGAGCACTCTTTTTCTCTTCCAGGTTATTCAGCTAACCTTTCAGTTAAAAGCTAAGTTTAGTTGCCTTTAGAGCTTCTGCTTCTAAGTTGAATTGATTTGGCTGACTTAATTCTTTTCTTCCCACGACTGGCAAGACTGATGACCGTGTCATTGTTTTGTCTTTAGATTTTAGGAAACCCGGTGACCGCAGGACGGGCTGATCGGGCGGATCACGTGGGCCGGAGGTTTTCCCACGGCAGTGCTGGTTCCCACAGGTCCCGGCCAATGATGGTCCATGCTGCGGGTTAGTGAGCCGGATGGAGTCCTCCATCTTTCTTTTAACCAGAGCACATGGCTCAATCTAAACATTTTTTAAAAAATTATTAGGAATAGCATTTTCAACTAAATACAGAAGACACTTGGTTATTTATGGCAAAAGAAGGCAGAAACAGAACCAAATAAATGGAACCTAAATTTAAGGATTCTCAAAATATACTGACCTTTGAGGTCAGTCTTCTCCCTACAATTTTTTTTTTTTTTAACTGCAAAGACTGCCATCCTAAGCATGGAAGAGATGATAATGGGCCATCTCCCCACCTAGTTCATGCTCTCCTGAAATGCTCATGGTCAGAGCAGCAGAGACAGGGATGGGTGGTTGAACTCCAAATACCTAAAGGAGCCCCCAGCCAGTGGAGAGTTATCTGTATGCATGAAACACTTGGGCAACTGGGGTTGAAAGTTATGAAAAAACAGCAGGAGGCCTGAATGTGTGCCCTGAACTGTGTGTTGACCCTGTCCATCTGGCCACCTCCTCGTGCATGAGTCATCCTCAGGCATCCAATTCCATTCTCTTAATTACTTTTTGGAATTCAGCCAGCCGTGCTGAAAGCTGTCATTGTAGTCATTCTCATCAATCCACTAAGAGGGGGAGCGTGGCCGAAGGTCAGACGGGAACCTTTTTATTACTGGAATGAACCCCGGCATAACAGTTCCAAAAAGTATTATACGCAAGATAATGGAA
Organism: Bos javanicus; assembly: GCF_032452875.1. Lineage (NCBI taxonomy): Eukaryota > Metazoa > Chordata > Mammalia > Artiodactyla > Bovidae > Bos > Bos javanicus. The sequence goes on from NC_083884.1 coordinate 47,196,521, forward strand.
TCTGGTAATCAGCACAAATAAACTAGCTTTTTGTGAAAACACACACACACACAAAACAAAGCAAGAGACCCATTCATGGAACAGAAGTAGTTGAGAGAAAAACATTGATCTGGTGAGACAGGGCTCAAGGAAAGCAGCCCTTGGACAGTCCAGACACCTGGAAACACAGCCCCAGTCCGTTTAAATAGCTAAGGTTTAAAAGACAGTTGGGCTTTGTTCACATCAGCCAACAATAATTAAAAACTTTATGAACCAAATCAGATCCCCTGAAGTTTTCTCCTCCTTCTAGATGTTTCTTTCCCGTAGAACCCAAACAATAGGGTAAAATAGTTTCTTTTTCCATCTTTACAGTTTTTAGAATGTTTTTATTTTTATCAGTGAAAAATTCTATAGAATGTTAAAGGACCTTTAAAACAACAGACTGTTTTCAGTTAGGCTAAAAAGTAATAAAATAAGCTAAAAAATAAAATCAGCTGGAAAACACTGGTTTCACATATTACAGACCCACTAGCAGAATTCTGCATATACTGCATGGTGCTTAGTGACTCGGTCGTGTCCGACTCTTTGCGACCCCATGGACTGTAGCCCACCAGGCTCCTCTGTCTGTGTGGATTTTCCAGGCAAGAACACCAGAGTGAGTTGCCGTGCCCTCCTCCAGGGGATCTTCCCAACCCAGGGACTGAACCCAGGTCTCCTACATTGCAAGCAGTCAGATTCTTCACTATCTGAGCCACTAGGGAAGCCCTTGTGTATACTAAGCCTACATTATTTTTGAGTGTTGTAAACCAGTGTCACATCACTCAGATCTTCATTTAATTTGTGTATAGTTGCCCCTGTAACAATTACTGAGGTTAAGTAGGATCTCCTGGCTTGTAAAATAAAAGACTTGTAAATAAGAGTCTTGAGGAAGGAGGTGAGGACCAGTTCAAGACCGTTCTTCCTGTTGAATTTGGTTCCTAAGTGCTCATTCGACTGTGACTTTAATGAGTGAATGCTCGTTACGTGAACCGCCACTGTTTCTGTGGTTGAAGTTTAATGTCCTGGCGCTGAGAAGGGGTGTCCTCTGGAGGAGGCCTTGTGGGTCTCCCACTCCAGTCTCCTAGGACAGAGAAAAGTCTACAGGGCTGAAAATTATGGCGCTACAAATTGTCAACTGGGCAAGGAAGTAAAGGAAAACATAAGTGGACCCACAGTCTCCCCATCAGAGTCTTGGACAATCCTTCAGGTGGATTTGTCTTAAGGGAAAGAATGCAGAAGGCTGCACATGTCTTAATTTTAGTGAAAGACACTAGCTAAGTTAGTAGAGGGCTTCCCTGGCAGCTCACCTGGTAAAGAATCTGCCTGCAATTCAGGAGACCCTGGTTTGATTCCTGGGTTGGGAAAATCTCCTGGAGAAGGGATAGGCTACCCACTCCAGTATTCTTGGGCTTCTCTGGTGGCTCAGATGGTAAAGAATGTGCCTGTAATGCGGGAGACCTGGGTTTGATCCCTGGGTTTGGAAGATCCCCTGGAGAACGGAACAACTACCCACTCCAGTTTTCTGGCCTAGATAATTCCCCTGTATAGTCCATGGGGTCTCAAAGAGTTGGACATGACTGATTGACCTTCACTTCACTTCAAGTTAGTAGCAAGAGAGTAATACTGTGGTAACACCTTCACAAAGAAAAAAAAAAAAAAGCCTCAATAATAGAACCCAAAAAAGTGTTAAATAAATCCATGATAGAATTTCTTTCATTGTACCTGATCTCTTAGCATGGAGCAAGGCAAGAAAGCATAATTATAAAGCATAATTAGTATCAATCACTTTATATTTTCATATACATATATTCACAGACCAAAGAACCTATTATATTTTCAAAAGACAAAAATGACTCAAAGAAGAGGAGAATCATGCCCCAAACTCTAGGAAGTGCTTGGTCAGTGACAAATAGGCGATTTTCCTCTAGTCTCTGTTTATTTAGTTATAGTTTTCCTGTGCCAATATCAGTAATTAATACTTTAGAAATCTGCCAACTCCAAAAATATCCTTTTCTTTTATGGAGAAACTCCCCTCCTACATATATTTTTTAATAAGCAATGCATTCACAACTAAAATATATTATACTTTTAAATATACTCTGGATTTCCTTAATTAAGAAAACAATGCCCTTCCTGATTTAAAAAGATAAAAATTATATAGTTCCATATCTGGTAAATTCTAAGTCATATAATTAGCATAACGAAGGCCTCATAATCTTAATCAATGACCCCAAACAAGGATTTCATTGGATTTGGTTTCTTCCTGTGTAATTTTTGGTCTTTACATTTATCTAGTTATTTACCTGACAGATGAAAAGGCTCAAGGGTGTACCCATCTGAAAAGAAATACCACATCCTAGAGCATTCTGCTCTTACTGGTCGACTGTGAAAATCTCCATTTTCCTCCCATTTTCCAGGTTATTTTGGCCACTGAGCTTACATAGCAAGGAAATGCAGCACATTTTCTCTATATCCAGATGGGAAAAGTTAAAATGACTTAACTAAATAAACAAAACTTGACTCTCTAGAAAGGAGACTCGTCTCCCTGGGTTTCCCTGTAAGGAGAAGAGGAGCAGCTGTAAATTATGCTTCATAGGCAACCCACTTTTTCTCTGTAGAAATTACAATGGAGAGAACAGTGGAGGCAGGTAGCCTCAGGTAGTGAGGGAAGAAGTTCACTTATAGAAGACAGTGCTTATTCTGGCAGCACAGGAGGATTCGGGAGCCAGCAGGGGCAAGTCAGGATCTTCAACTTTGCACGTGGTTTGCAGACCCTTCTTCCTTCCTGACAAAGACCCCCTCCTACCCCAGGCCAGGATATTCCACATCAGGGCAGAGGGAGGAGCATCCACGCCCAGGTCAGACCAGCAGCTGGCGGTAAGTTCTTCCTTGAGTCTAGCCTGCCCCCAAGAAAAGGAAGGGCCTCCCAGTCACTCCAAACCCTGTGAAGCTGGGTTTGTGTGGACACATTCCATGGAGGCCACTGTTCTCTTCCCATGAGGTCTGATTCCATAAAGTATCTAACACACCTTCTCTGGAGGAAACACCGTGACATCATACCCACACTTCCACTCATATACACCAACTCCAAGTGCTCCAACCACTTCCACCCCATCCCGGCTCCTCCCTGCAAACCAGAGAGAGATCCTGTAATGGTGTGGGTGACTGCCTGCTGTTTTCACTGAGCATGGTGCTAGCCTGAGATCCTCTTGCCGGTCTCCCACTTGTGCTTGGTGTGATTTGGGACTTAAAGACGTAGAGGCACAGTTGTCTGCACATCACGGTGCCTGAACTTGAGCCAACTCCTGAGAGCATGTGAATTGTAGGAGTAACTCAAAGGTCTTCCAGAGTGACAGTGACCTACCCAGTCCTCCCCTTGTGAACTTGCCTGTACGTTCCAACTCCACGATCATCACATCAACTTAGTCAAGGAAGCCCTGGGAGTCCTCTGGGTGGGTGCAACCACAGTTGTAGCCACAGTGCTCCTTCAGTGACTTTTCCCTCAGCTGAAACAGCACCCACTGGGTCACACTGCTGTTTTGTTAAGTTCCTTCTGCAAAACTCCCAAAGTTACCCAGCTGAATTGAAAACATCCTTCTCATGCTGCTAATGGTCTTCTCTACCATCAGCCACGAGCATGAAAAAACCACTGCATCACTACACATACAGAGACGTCACAGGTCACGAGATGGCGTACCATTAGCTTCGTGCTATTTAATTTAGAGAACATTTAATGACTAGGGGGGCAAAGTATGAGACCCTCTCATTGACCGTGTGTGCGTGTGTGCTGTCGCTTCAGTCATGTCTGACTCTGTGTGACGCTGTGGACTGAAACCCATCAGGCTCCTCTGTCCTTGGGATTCTCCAGGCAAGAATATTGGAGCGGGTTGCTGTGCCCTCCTCCAGGGGATCTTCCCGACCCAGGGATCCAACCTGTGTCTCTTACGTCTGCCTGCTTTGGCAGGCGGGTTCTTACCACTGGCACCACCTGGGAAGCCCTCTCACTGACTATAAACAAAATCAAAACTGGTGTGAAGAAAGTAAGGCCGAGCTGTTCAGTTTTGTTGCCTTTGAGCTTCCCTGATAGGTCAGTTGGTAAAGAATCAGCCTGCAATGCAGGAGACTCTGGTTGATTCCTGGGTCGGGAAGATCCGCTGGAGAAAGGATGGGCTACCTTCTCCAGCATTCATGGGCTTCCCTGCTGTCTCAGCTGGTAAAGAATCTGCATTGACTATAAACAAAATCAAAACTGGTGTGAAGAAATCAGTAAGGTCGTGCTGTTGACTTCTGTTCCCTAGCAGAAGCGAAGTTACTGAATGTTTAGATTATCTTGGTATCCTAAAAGAATCCCGAATTCAAATAATGTTAACAGTTCACTGCATTTTAAAGACCAACCTTTCCTGCAGTTAAAGTGCTTTTTTATTTTTCAACTGCCTGTTTCTGCTGGTGGAAGCAGCCAAGACTCTGGCTCTCCCCACACCCTCTGTGTCCCCCACACAGCTTTGACATCCTCTTATCCCACCTCCTGTGCTCCTTGTGCTGGTGACACAAATTTTGACCGGCTGTTTGTCCCACCCCTACCCTCCTTTCTGACGATTGGAGTTTTTCTCATTTGCTTCCCCGCTGATGTTCTGAGTCCTTCTCAGTCCTTCTACAGTCCTTATACTGTAGTCAAAACAGTATAATTCACTAGCAGATGTTTGTTCTCTCTATATGCATATTAATAAATGTATACATATATAGTGAGATATATGCATGTCTGTAACGACATTTAATAATGTTGTTGATGTTCAGTTGCTCACTAATGCTCATCTCTTTGTTATCCCATGACTGCAACATGCCAGGCATCCCTGTCCTTCACCATCTCCTGGAGTTTGCTCAAATTCATGTCCATTGAGATGGTGATGCTATCCAACCATCTCATCCTCTGCTGCCCCTTTCTCCTTTTGCCTTCAATCTTTCCCAGCATCGGTGTCTTTCCCAATGAGTCAGTTCTTTTGCATCAGGTGGCCAAAGAGCTTCAGTTTTAGCATCATTTCTTCCAATGAATATTCAAGGTTGATGTTCTTTAGTATTGACTGGTTTGCTGTCCAGGCACCACAAGCACCACAGTTCGAAAGCATCAATTCTTTGGTGCTCAGCCTTGTAATACATACGCATATATACTAGGATTTCAAAAGAATCGTCTTTAGGAGCTCAGTGGTAGGCGGACTTGAAACTCAATTCTTCCAGGAATTCATTAATTCATTGTAATGCATTCATTGCCACTTACGTATTTGGAGCCAAGTGAGCAGCTCAGTCACCTGTATCAAACTTTGACAGATAGGCAAATACATCTCTTAACATCCTTGTGCTCTGGCTCATCTGTTAATGGAAACCTAGAGGGTCTCATGCGAAGAGTTGACTCATTGGAAAAAACTCTGATGCTGGAAGGGATTGGGGGCAGGAGGAGAAGGGAACGGCAGAGGATGAGATGGCTGGATGGCATCACTGACTCGATGGACGTGAATCTGAGTGAACTCCGGGAGTTGGTGATGGACAGGGAGGCCTGGTGTGCTGCGATTTCATGGAGTTGCAAAGAGTCAGACATGACTGAGTGACTGAACCGAACTGAGAGGGTCTCTGGGTCTCTATGCTTGACTCCTGAACAGGTCCTTCCTAATCCCTGGGACTTGGCCACCCGTCACCCGCCCCCACAACCAGCGCTCAGACCAGTCCTGCCCAGGAGGTCATTGAAACACAGTCCTTTATCTCTCGCTGTCTTCACAAGCAGCACACTTACACTCACCCTGCTGCCTACGTTTCATACTAGTTATTAGCTTTTCAAACCCATCTCTGTCGAGGTGATCCATTTTTGCCTGCATGTTGAGCTACACATTTCTTTAAGAACTTATTTTTATGACTTTATGGATTGTTTTGTTTTGGACTGTGCTGGGTCTTTGCTGCTGCACGGGCTTGTCTCTACTGGGGTCAGTGGGGGCTGCTCTCTTGTCGTGCACAGGCTGCTCATTGTGGTGTCTTCTCTTGTTGCAGAGCACAGGTTCTAGGCTGCAGGCTCCCGTAGTTGCAACATGTGGGCTCAGTAGTTGCGGCTCCTGGACTCCAGAACACAGGCTGAATAGCCTTGTTACACAGACTTAGTTGCTTCGAGGCACATCGCATCTTCCCACATCAGGGATCGAACCCACATCTCCTGCATTGGCAGGTGGATTCTTTACCACTGAACCACTAGGAAAGCCCAGCTACACATTAAGAAAAAAAAAAAAACAACTTAAAGTGCTTCTCTCTTCATTTTCCAAAACCACACTTTGTATAACAGCTCACCTTTCTGGGTAAAGCAGGGAGAATGGCTGGTGGGAATCACTTAGACCCTGTGCTTTATCCCATGCACTCCCAGATGAGTACGGGCGGGACCGGCTTTCTCCGGACTTCTACGAAGAGTCAGAGACAGACCCTGGGGCAGAAGAGCTCCCAGCCCGCATCTTTGTGGCCCTTTTTGACTACGACCCCCTTACCATGTCCCCGAACCCAGACGCTGCAGAAGAGGAGCTTCCCTTTAAAGAAGGGCAGATCATCAAGGTGGGGGCATGGCCCAGGGGGTACAGGTGGCGGGGGAGGATGGGGAGGGGGTGCTCACCAGATCCAAGTTCCTTAACACAGGGGTCCCCAACCCTCGGGCCATGGACCAGTATGGGTCTGTGGCCTGTTAGGAACTGGATTGCACAACAGGAGGTGAGTGGCAGGTGAGCAAGCAAAGCTTCATCTGCATTTACAGCCGCTCCCCATCACTCACATTACCACCTGAGTTCCATCTCCCGTCAGATCAGTGGAAGCATTAGATTCTCATAGGAGTACAAACCCTACAGTGTGTGAATCATCTGGAAACCACCACCACCCCCAGTCCATGGAAAAATTGTATTCCACAAAACCAGTTCTTAGTGCCACAAAACTTGGGGACAGATGCCTTAACACCTCAAAACAACAGGCTACTTCCTCTTGTATTTGACATTCAGCCTCCTATCAGTAGTAGAGGAAGAGCCTGAGTCTGGAGTCAGAAGGAAGAAATGGGATGCTCCCTAGGAGAGGGGAAAGGACCTTGAACCCCAAGTTTGCAAATTTCCGAAAGGGCACTGACAATAACCTTTGAAAGAGGTCGCTAACTAAAACGGACTCTAAAGAATGGTGATGCTTACCCCGCAGAATAGTACACACAGAATCCCTTTGTGAGTTGAGGTTTCTCACTTCTGGAATGCCAGACAGTGGCGCTGTCTTCTTATGGAGGAATCATTTGTTATACTGCACTTGCATGTATGTGTATGGAGGGGGGGAGGTGGCAGGCGGCACTTAACTTGTGTGCGTTCACACACATGCACTCAGCTAGCAAAGCCCTGGCCTTGCCGGGCAGCCCCCTGGTCAATGGGAGCTCCAGAAGCTATCAAAACCCTGGAGGAGAAACAGGTTCTTAGACATACAGATTTTTAGGGTGAGGGCTATGTGTACACACTTATGCCCACAAGCAGCGATTTTCCATGTTCTTCAAGTCAGTGTCTGACTAACTGTGACTCTAGGTGAACAGAGCTGATCTATTTCTGAACCAGCCACCCCAATGCCTTGCCTTTTTCCCATGACTCCAGGTGTATGGTGATAAAGACGCTGATGGATTCTACCGCGGGGAAACCTGTGCCCGGCTTGGCCTTATCCCCTGTAACATGGTCTCTGAGATCCAGGCAGATGATGAAGAGATGATGGACCAGCTTCTAAGACAAGGCTTCCTCCCTCTGAACACACCTGTGGAGAAAATAGGTAAGAGGCCACGTCCTGCTCACCTGTGAGCCTGCAGGCCAGGTGGCACCTGCCTCCTCCAGGGTTTTGTAGCACAAAACACCAGCCCAGGGCTTCTCTGGTGGCTCAGTGGTGGAGAGTCCACCTGCCAATTCAGGGGACACAGGTTCTACCCCCTACTGGGAAGATCCCACATGCCTTGGAGCAGCTGAGCTCATGTACCACAACTATTGAGCCTGTGCTCTGGAGTCCAGGAGCCACAGCTACTGAAGCCCATGCCCCCTAGAGCCCATGCTTCAAAACAAGAGAAGCCATTGCAATGAGAAGCCTGAGTACTGCGACTACAGAGTAGCCCCAGATCACTGCGACGTGAGAAAACCTGAGTGCAACAACAAAGACCCAGCACAGCCAAAAATTAAAAAAATATATATTTTTTAAACTGCCAAAAAACAAAACAAAACACCAACTCAGGGCAGGAGACAGCGCTGAGCAGAGGAATGAATGCTTTGGTTTTTTTTTTAAAGATATTTCATATAGTTCCCTGTGCTACTATAAGTGTCACTTAAGTGTCACTATAAGTGACGAGTAAGTCCTTGTCACTTGACCATTTTATTTTTTGGCCACACCAGGCATGCGGGATCTTAGTTCCCAGACCAGGGACTGAAGCTGTGCCCCATGCATTGGAAGCACAGAGTCGTAAACACTGGACCACCAGGGAAGTCCCCAAAATCTGAGTGTTAACCATCAGATTTTCTTGGGCAAAACCCATTCTGTAAACCAAGGTTTTAATAGTCCTGAGATACAGACATACAGGCATCTAAATATTTATGAAAACACAGATGATCTTCTCATGAAAGATGAAGTATGGCCTTGCCTATCACATTTAGAAAGTAAACATTTTTGGGTTGTTGTGGATGAAATGCTTGTGTCCCCTAAAATTCATTTGTTGAAACTTTAATCTGTAATGTGATGGTTTATTAGGAGGTAGGGCCTTTGGGAGTGATCTGGTCATGAGGGTGGAGCCCTTATGAATGGGGTTAGCACCCTTATAAAAGAGACCCCAGAGAGCCCCTTCCCCCTTCCATCACGTGAGGACACAAGGAGCAGGAAGTCATCTGTGAACCAGGAAGGAAGGGAGCAGGTCTTCACCAGACACCAAGTCAGCCAGCACCTTGATCTTGGACATCCCACACCCCAGGACTGTGAGAAATGGATGCTTGTTGTCTCAGCCCCCAATCTATGGCACTTTGTTATCTCAGCATGAATGGACTGATACTGGTAATATACGGGTTTTGTTTGTTTTAGTATTTATTTATTTGGCTGCTCCGTGTCTTAATTGCAGCGTGCGGGATCTTTAGTTGCAGCCTGTGGGATCTACTTTGCCCTCTGGGGACTGAACCTGGGCCCCATGCTTTGGGAGCACAGTCTTAGCCACTGGACCACCAGCACACTGGTACTACTTTGCACATTGACTATCTATGATAAATTTCAAAGGATGATTGGATAAGTCGTATGCTTTCCATTCTTCAGGTAAATTCTGCTTATCCAAAGACATAAAAGATTTTTACCCTTTAATTTGGATACTAAATTCTTTTGTTTATCTAGAACCACTGAGCAAACAGTAAAACTGTTTTCAGCAACATTACATTTATGATCTTTAATTTTTCCACATGCAAGGAAAATCTACTCATTCAAAAGGCCTCTCCTTTTTCTAAATAACTGTAGACAGAAAGACTCATGGGATTCATATTTAAAGTTTTAATACTTCAAAACATTACATTCACTTCTTTTTTATTGTTTAACCTTTTTCTAAATTTATTTTTATTGACTTATAGTTGATTTACAATGTTGTGCCAATCTCCTGTATAGCAAAGTGAATCAATTATACACATATATACATTCCTTTTCATATTTTCGTCCATTATGGTTTGTTACAAGATATTGAATATAGTTCCCTGTGCTATACAGCAGGACCTTGTTATTTATCTGTCCTGTATGTAATAGTTCATTGTGCATTGCGTGCGTGCTCAGTCATGTCTGACTCTTTTGTGACCCCATGGATTGTAGCCCGCCAGGTTCTCCTCTGTCCATGGGACTTTCCAGGCAAGAATACTGGAGTGGGTTGCCATTTCTTCCTCCAGGGCATCTTCTTAACCCAGGGATCAAACCTGTGTCTCCTGGTTTGGCAGGTGGATCCTTTACCACCAAGCCACCAGGGAAGCCCATATGTAATAGTTTGCGTCTGCTAATCCCAAACTCCCAGTGCACCCCACTGCCTCCCCTGGATTCACTTCTAAATCACACTCCAGACAAAGTTCAGTGGCTCAAGTAATATGCATGATTTTAAGGACAAACACAAAAGCAAATATCTCAACCTTTTTGGTATTAATGAGTTCATTGTCTCAAGATCCATGTCTCACAGTCAAGGTTTCATATGAATAAACTGCCCAGATTAAATCCCCGAGACCACAGCTCTCTGAGCCCTCACACCTTCCATTCCCTCGCATCGCTGCCCCCTTTCCTGAAGTCGACAGTGCCTCTTCAAAGAGGAAATGGGCTCGTGCACCACAGGCCCAGAGAGTCTAGGAGCAATCTGCTAAAAAAAAAGAAACTTGATTTACATGATCACTTGGATTAAATGTCTTTTTATTCAGTAGTCCCTAGACTAGTTGAGGGAACCAAGCTGAGATACCTGCTTGCCCTTTTATGTTGAGGCAATGTTTCTCATGGTGAAAGACTGGAAGCTTCCATCCTGAGACTAGGAGTAAGGCTACAATGTCCACGCTCATCTCTCCTTTCCAGCTGCATGCTAGAATGTGCAGTACAAGGAGAGCCAGGGAGCAATGGCCCACAGAATGGAAAGATCACATGGAAGCCTACCTTGAAAATCTCAGAGAACCTATAAATACAGTTCCTAGAATACAAGTGAGACTAGTAAGGTCAATGGATACAAAAGCAATTGCATTTCCATAGGTTAGCAATGAAAATTTGAGATTTAAATTGAAAAAGTAATACTGTGTACAGTAACACAATGAAGATGTGAAATGGTTAAGTCTAACAAAATACATGCAGTATCTGTATGTTGAAATGATAAAACATTGATGAAAGAAATCAAAGAATCCCGAAGTAAATAGAGATGGACTGTTCATAGACTTAATATTGCTAAGACATTAAGATGTCAGATATCCCCAAACCAACCTATATGTTCATCAAAACAGCAGTCAAGGTCCATGCAAAGCATTATATAGAATCAATAAGCTAAATCTTTCATGCATATGAAAAGTCAGAGAAACTAAAAATCACTGAAACCGTTTTTAAAAGAAAAATGTGAAAGACTCATGTAACTTGATTTTAAGACTCACTATAAAGGCAAACTGATCAAGACCATGTGGTGCTGGAGAAAGGACAGGCACACAGAGGAACAGGGTAGAACAGACCCCCCAGACTGATCAACATATCCACGATCAACTGACTTTTGACAGAGGTAAAAATGCAATTCAATTGAGAAGGGGTAGTCTTTTCAATAATAGGTGCTGGAATTACTGGACATCCACAGGCAAAAAGTGAATCTCAAGCCATATTCTCACTGTAGTGAAAAGCTTAACTCAAGATTCATACTGTCTTCAATATAAAAATGAAGACTATAAAACTTATAGAAGAAAACAAAGGAGAGAAACTTTGTAATGATCAGGCAACAATTGTTTTGATATGATATATTTTAAAAATTGTGTTAGATGTTATCAAAATTAAATATTTCTGAGTGGGACTTCCCCGGCGATCCAGTGGTTAAGAATCTGCCTGCCAGTGCAGGGGATATAGATTTGATCTCTGGTCCAGGAACTAAGATCCCACGTGTCACAGGGCAGCTAAGCCTGTGCACCTGAACTACTGAGCCCATGCACCCTAGAGCCCATGCTCCAAAACAAGAAAAGCCACCACAAGGAGAAGCCCTCACACTGCAAAAAGAGTAGCCCCCACTCGCCTCAACTAGAGAAAGCTTGCACGCAGCAACAAAGTCCCAGCACAACCAAAACTAAATTTTGAAAAATCACTAATAACCAGAAAGAACTCAAATGTTTTCTGGCTGGTAAATGGATAAAATAACTATGGTACATCAATACAATGGGATACTACTCACCAATAAGAGTAGAACAAATTATTGATCCATGCAATAACATGACTGAATCTCAGATGCACTGTCCCAAGGAAAGAAGCCAGTCCCCAAAAGCTACATCCATGAGATGCCATTTAAACAATATGCTAAAACAGGCAGAACTATTAGGATAGAAAACAGATCAGTGGTTACCTAGGTTGGAGGTGACAAATGGGCATGAAGGAATTTGGGGACGGTGACATAACTTCAATATCTTGATGGTTGTGGTGGTTATGTGACCATAGAGTTTATCAAAACTTACTAAAGTGAATGAACACTAGACTGAGTCATACTGTATATAAATCACACCTCAATACAGTACATGTGTAGCCTTAATGCCACTGACATAGGGTTCCCCTGTGAAATTAGCAGTTTAGCAACACTGTAATTAACCTCTGGTTACCACTGTAATTTGATCCAGGAAACATACATGCAGGTCCTGCAAAGGTGTGCTTGCTTATTTCAAATAAAAGCAGTGATTCTTGACCAGGAGCTGAGGGTTGAATTTTGCACATGCACACAATGAGCCCTATGCCTGCCGCTGACTCCTGAAAAGCTGCTTAACTCACTTTACATGCTTTCAAAACACTTGTCTTTAGGAGTTTTCATTTCTGTGCATTGAATTCCAAAAATCAATCTTAGGCAAAAGGTGGCTGTGTTTGGGAGAAAGGCCTCAATGCCCACTTTCTCCAGGAGAAACGTCATTTAGGAACCCAACAACGGAGGTTTGCCAGGGAGTTTGACAATTTGGGCCAGATCCCATGGTTTTTCATTGGCCCTTCTTGTAAGTGGCTGTTTTCGGAGTTTTTCCAGATGCTCTGTGTGGGGTTTTCTTCTTTTCTCCCCTCTTATGCTGATATACAGCCCAGGGCTCCATCTAGGGCAGATCGCAGCCAGGCAGTGGAGGGGGCCTCCCCCAGAGCCTTCTCCGCAAGTGGCATTATTTCAGGGACAGCTGTTAAAAGTACAGCGAGGGCACCAGAGGAAGTGGAGGGAAAGGAACCTCTGAGACGGGTAGAGAGGGTGCCCCTTTCTATAGACTCTTGCTTCTCCTGATGACAGACTGGTGGCTGTGCCTCTGGTCTGAGCGAGAATAATCTGAGAGAGAATCATCTTCATAGCAGCTACATGGGCAGCATTTTTGACCTGGTGTTTATGGGGTTCCTCTGAGCTGGGTCACAACCTGCAAGTGGCCTGCTTACCCCCGCCCCTCACATGCACCGTGTGCCACTCCAAGCCCTTTAGATTGACTATTTGAGCGAATTCCCTGCTCTAAGTCTCCCCTGTTCCTATACACAGAGAGAAAGGAGTGGGGCTAGACTGGACTTCAGCGTGAGCGTAGGGAGCCTGGGGGCTTCCCTGGCTGGGCCAGCACTAGAGCCCAGCAGTCATCTCAGCCACACTGGTCGCATGTGACTTGGCTCCACTGATCGAGCCAAGGGAGAGGGGACGCCACTGGCTTTGAAATCACTTCATGATGGTGTTCTTCTTGTGATGTGAACAGAGAGAAACAGGAGAAGCGGCAGACAGCACTCGGTGTCGACGCGAAGGATGGTGGCCCTGTACGACTATGATCCAAGGGAGAGCTCGCCCAACATTGATGTCGAGGTACCTCTGCCCACAACACCCTCCCTCCCTCCCTTCCCTGGAACTTACACAGGAAGGGCTACTCAACCAGGAACGAGATAGCCAGGAGGGCAGGAGAGAGGTCGCGAGCCTGGTGACACACTCAGGGCACTGGCAGCCACTGAATAGGGTTTCCCTGGACCAGCACCCTGTGACCCATACCTGCTGTGATGGGTCATCCTGGACAGAGAAAGCAAAACCTCTGACATGTGGCCAATGACCCCCACCACCCCCACCACCACCACCACACACACACACACACACACTCAAGGAAAATCGAGCAGAAAAGATGGATGTTCTCTGTGCACGTAGGCTTCGTGTCCTAGGAACACTGTGAAAACTGACAAGCATTTGCCTTCAGAAGGATTAGATTTCCACTCTTTGGAGCTGTTTTTTTAGACAGTTCAGTTCAGTTCAGTTCAGTCGCTCAGTCATGTCCGACTCTGCAACCCCATGAACTGCAGCACGCCAGGCCTCCCTGTCCATCACCAACTCCCGGAGACCACCCAAACCCATGTCCATTGAGTTGGTGATGCCATCCAACCATCTCATCCTCTGTCGTCCCCTTCTCCTCCTGCCCCCAATCCCTCCCAGCATCAGGGTCTTTTCAAATGAGTCAGCTCTTCGCATCATGTGACCAAAGTATTGGAGTTTCAGCTTCAACATCAGTCCTTCCAATGAACACCCAGGACTGATCTCCTTCAGAATGGACTGGTTGGATCTCCTTGCAGTCCAAGGGACTCTCAAGAGTCTTCTCCAACACCACAGTTCAAAAGCATCAATTCTTTGGTGCTCAGCTTTCTTTATAGTCCAACTCTCACATCTATACATGACTACTGCAAAAACCATAGCCTTGACTAGACAGACCTTTGTTGACAAAGTAATGTCTCTGCTTTTGAATATGCTGTCTAGGTTGGTCATAACTTTCCTTCCAAGGAGTAAGGATCTTTTAATTTCATGGCTGCAATCACCATCTGCAGTGATTTTGGAGCCCAGAAAAATAAAGTCAGCCACTGTTTCCCCATCTATTTGCCATGAAGTGATGGGACCAGATGCCATGATCTTAGTTTTCTGAATGTTGAGCTTTAAGCCAACTTTTTCACTCTCCTCTTTCTCTTTCATCAAGAGGCTCTTTAATTCTTCTTCACTTTCTGCCATAAGGGTGGTGTCATCTGCATATCTGAGGTTATTGATATTTCTTCCAGCAATCTTGATTCCAACTTGTGCTTCCTCCAGCCCAGCGTTTCTCATGATGTACTCTGCATAGAAGTTAAATAAGCAGGGTGACAATATACAGCCTTGACGTACTCTTTTTCCTATTTGGAACTGGTCTGTTGTTCCATGTCCAGTTCTAACTTGCTTCCTGACCTGCATACAGGTTTCTCAAGAGGCAGGTCAGGTGGTCTGGTATTCCCATCTCTTTCAGAATTTTCCACAGTTTATTGTGATCCACATAGTCAAAGGCTTTGGCATAGTCAATAAAGCAGAAATAGATGTTTTTCTGGAACTGTCTTGTTTTTTTGATGATCCAGAGGATGTTGGCAATTTGATCTCTGGTTCCTCTGCCTTTTCTAAAACCAGCTTGAATATCTGGAAGTTCACGGTTCACATATTGCTGAAGCCTGGCTTGGAGAATTTTAAGCATCACTTTACTAGTGTGTGAGATGAGTGCAATTGTGTGGTAGTTTGAGCATTCTTTGGCATTGCCTTTCTTTGGGATTGGAATGAAAACTGACCTTTTCCAGTCCTGTGGCCACTGCTGAGTTTTCCAAATTTGCTGGCATATTGAGTGCAGCACTTTCACAGCATCATCTTTCAGGATTAGAAATAGCTCAACTGGAATTCCATCACCTCCACTAGCTTTGCTCATAGCGATGCTTCCTAAGGCCCACTTGACTTCACATTCCAGATGTCTGGCTCTGGACAAGATGTATACAAATCTCTGGTCCTTGGTATTTCTGTTGTACCCGATGGGTGACCAGCTCGTGGTTCAGATTCAGAGCTTAGGTGGATTCAAATTTCTGTATTGGCTTGATGAATGTGTGCATGCATGCTAAGTCGGTTCGGTCATGTCAGACTCTTCACAACCCTATGAACTGTAGCCCACCAGGCTCCTCTGTCCGTGGGATTCTCCAGGCAAGTATACTGAAGTAGGTTGCCATGCCCTCCTGCAGGAGATCTTGCAGACCCAGAGACTGAGCTCGTGTTTCCTGTGTCTCCTGAATTGGCAGGCAGGTTCTTTACCACTAGTGCCACCTGGGAAGCCTGGCTTAATATATATATGATGCCTAATGGCTCTTAGAAATGAACTTTAGTACCCTGTTTTCATGTCTAGAGATAAAAATGAAATTTTTTTCTGGTATCCTCTGCTGGAGTCAATGCACCCACCTCTAACCTGGAGCATGGCACGTAGTAGACTCTTACTAAATGACATTTAAATACAATTTTTTAAAATATATTCAGTGAAAGGATATTTGTGCAATGGTCCCTTCACTGCAGAGCGCATCTGAAGGCTCTGTGGTTTTTGTTTTTTTTTTTAATTTTATTTTATTTTTAAACTTTACATAATTGTATTAGTTTTGCCAAACATCAAAATGAATCCGCCACAGGTATACATGTGGCTCTGTGGTTTTTAAGTTAACTATTTAACTGGCTGTAAACACACACCACCAGCAGAACCTGGGGATGATCTTAATTCTGGCTGAGAATCGGAGCAGAGCAGCCCTTCTGTTGGAGACTTGGCCCCATTTTGAATTGTCCTTACTTTCTAAGAGACTGGGAACACAGGCATTCATTCATCTGATATGTACCCTTTCTCCTTATCTGACTGAAAGTGTAGGTTCATACCAAAACAATAAGAAAAAAAAGAGAAATCATACCAGAAATCATGAAGATTTTTTTTTTAAGGCAACTTCTATATTTAGGAAAACACTATTAACTTTATGCTCTGTCTTTACAGGCTGAACTTACATTTTGCACAGGAGATATTATTACTGTTTTTGGCGAAATTGATGAAGATGGATTTTATTATGTAAGTTTTTGAAGCATCAAATATATAAATATTTTTGCTTGTCTATTCTTTCCTCTAAAATTGTGTGTGAACTTTACCTGGCTTGCTGAAAGGATGGCTAATGTGCTTGTCCTCTTTGCTGAGCCCATAAAATATGGGAAGGCAGTTCTGTGATCTTCACTGTTACTTCTCTTTAAAAGGACTATTTTCAATGCATACGAGCTGTTGACAAAGTAAGAGTATTCACATGCTCACATTAAACATTTCTTTCATTCAAACATTTACCAAGCAGTTTAATTTTCTGGATTACTTAGTGCCTGAGTGCATGCTAAGTCACTTCAGTCGTGTCCGACTCTTTGCAGCCCTATGGACTGTAGCCTGCCAGGCTCCTCTGTCCATGGGATTCTCCAGGCAAGAATACTGGAGTGAGTTGCCATTTCCTCCTCCAGGGGATCTTCCCCAATCCAAGGATGGAACCTGAGTCTCTTACGTCTCCTGCATTGGCAGGTGGATTCTTTACCCCTAGTGCCACCTGGGAAGCCCCATTTAGTGCATAGGTAATACATTTTCAAATGGTGAGAGGAAGAAATACAAAGAAGCAAAATTAATTAAAACCAACAGGATCTCAAGCTCCTCCCTCTTACAGCACTGTGGACCCAGCCTCTGGGATAGGGATGGGGGAGTCCTGACTCTGCCCTGGGCCAGCAGAGCAGATCTTCTGATATTCCTGAAGAGAAGGCAGGCATGTTGGGTAGTCATCTTAGGGGCACCTCCCCAGCCAGACACCTACTGCTGTTCCTAGCCTTAGGAATGGGGTCATCATCTTGCATCCCACTTTCCTCCTCTTTCTGTTTTTGTTTTTTTTTTTTAAATAATGAAAATAATCAAGAAACTCTCAAGCCCTGACAAGGCAGGTTTCTCTTGGGGTCAAATGGATTTTACAACATCAGGCACACACGGTATTTCAAAGCTCCTCTGATGCAGTTTCTGATTTTTAAGAGAATAGTTTTTAGTGAGACTGTTCATGGTGTTACCAACCAGGGTTCTTGGCCTTCCCCAATCAATAGAAATTGATCAGAGGTCAGACAAAAATTCAAGTAAGGCTTTACTTGGGCCCCTGGTGCACAGTGGGGAGCCAGAACAAACAACAGGTTTGCCTGCTTGCTCTCAGATGAGGGGGACGAGCGTGTTCCTTACATGGGGTGAGGGTAGAGGTGTGTCCAGGGGTCAGCCCGGAAGGGTAGCTTAGGTGGTTTGCCCACCCCTTAGGTGGTGGTGTGTGCAGGGGGCATGCGAGGTACCCTGGCTTTGCTCTCAAACCTCTGCTTTTACTCTGGGCTCTTCAGAAGTGGCAGCTGGGTTTTGGGGTCTCTTTGTACCCCGTTGTCCGTAATTTGCCCTAACTAACTCCTTGCATGGAGTTAGTTTTAGTTCCTTCGAGTTTCTTTGTGTTCTGATGCTGGAGATGTTTCACCAGGTGCAGGCACTGCAGCAGAAGGTCCCGGGTTCCGGGTCCAAGCCTGTCTCAACACTTTGTCCATATGTTGCAAGTATTTCTTTTTCTAGGTAATCATCTGCTTTTCAAATTTTCCATTTTGTGTGTGGTTTTGTTGTCTTTTCTTTTATGAAGCAGAAGTTTTAAATTTTTATGTAAATTTTTATGTTTTTCAGCCCTTGGGAGGCATGCTTAAAAGTCCTTCAAGGTGATAGAAATAATCATTTTATCTTGGTTCTTCACTTTGATAGCTTCATTTTCACATATAAATCTCAAGTGTCTAACTTTATTTCTAATTAGAGAAACTAATGTCCCCATGCCACTTACTAAGTAATCCATCCTTTCCTACTGTTTAAAAATCCCACCCTTCTTCTGTGTACTACACGCCTAGTATACAGAATGTGTAGTACACTCCCAGGTACACAGGACCAGACTGCATCCATATCTCAGCTACTCGATTCTCTCAATTACTGTGCTTTTATAATTCATTTTCATATTTGGGAGGGATCTCTTCACTAGGATCCCACCCCACAACGAAGCCATAGTACTTTATTTAGAGGTGCATTTAGTTTTTAGAGGAAACTGGGGAGTTTTTAGATGACATGACATTGTCTTTCAACTCTAACATAGGTGTGTCTGACTTTTTCTAAGTTTTTCCTTTCATCTGTTCATGAATTTATTCTTACACATCCTTATATATCTTTTAAAGTTCATTCTTATGTTCTTGCTATTATGATTTTTCTGGTATATATTTTACTGGTTGCCGGGGTCCAGCCCCGGTGGATCCAGGGAATTCAAAGCGGGGACGGCGCCGGCGAGGATCAGGAAACAACTGCTTAATTAAACGTTAATTAAGGATATAAAGAGTAATAGAATAAGGATAGCTCAGTGAGGAAATTCAGTGGAGAAAAGACGCTGAAATAAGGATAGCTCAGTGAGGAAATTCAGTGCAGAAAAGACGCTGAATAATTCAGCCAGAAGGTGAGAGAAAGAACGACATGGGGAGACCAAGTTTCGGTGAACAAGGCCCGCACTTTATTTTCCAAAGTAGTTTTTATACCTTAAGTTATCCATAGAGGATAATGGGGGAAGGGGTAGAGTCATGCAGCAAGCCAGGCTTTCTTCCTGCAAACTTATCATATGCAAAAGTTTAGGTGATTTGCATCATCTTCTGGCCCGGAGGCCTGTTAACATTTTAAGACCCTTTCTTCAGAAAACTTATTTTTCTCTAAAGGTGATTAGTCAAGCACCACCCTCCAAAAGCATTAGATAAAGTTGCATTCCTACAGGGCAAAGATGTGGTGGGCCATAACAAGACAAAGAATTAACTCAAGGGTCCAAGGTTACAAACATTACTACTTACACCAGTTATATCAATCAATACACTGCCAGGGACACAGTAGGTAAGGGATATGGAAACTTAGCAGCAAACATTGGCCCAACAAGTGAAAAACCCTTCACCAATACAATTTCTAATCAATCTTTTAACTGCTCAAAAGAATCTGTATTTAGACAGTTTAGAACATCTCATGCCTCTCGCAGTTGGGAGGCTCTGAACAATCCCATATGGCTGGAAAAACCTATTCAGGCAGGCTAGAGGACTTCCAAAGGAGTTTGTAGGTTGAAACACTATCACACCCAGGAACTTTATTAACTGGAGCTGTAAGTTAACTCTTTTTTCAGAGAGAGGTAGTGGGGGACAGCCCCCTGTAAAGCCAGAGGTGTAGGTGAGAGCACAAAGCAGAAAGTAGGCAGACTCTGGTTTTGGGGGTAGATGCTCGAGAATTTCCAGGGGAACTCCTGAGGCTTGATCCCGCCTTTGCGTATGCCGAGCCTCCTTCCTCATGACCTTTGCCAGGGGCGGAGCTCCTGCTCCCGGCAACTGATTATTTAGAAAATATCTTGGAAATGTGTGTATCCATATGTATGTGTGTATGTATCTGTTTTGTGTATATGTATGCAACACACATGAATGTGTGTGCATGTGTATGTATATGGGCATGTGTGTGTGTTTGCGTGTGTGTGTGTGTGTGCATTTTATGTGCATGTACATGTGTGCTCGCTGTGCCTATTTATCTGCATGTTTATGCTCCCCTACAAATCTTTCTTCTGGATGCATTATTTCCATTGTCATCAGTTGGTTCTCTTGGGTTCCCAGAGTCAAGACATTTTGTCTTTTCTTCAATATCAGTCATCTCTTCTTACTGTCTTACTGCATCATTTAGAACAATTATGAATAGTGAGGATAGGGGATCCTTAACATTATGTATTTTAGTAGGAATATCACTAATCTTTACACTGTTATGTGTTAAGCTAGACTATCAATAGAGAGATGGTCTTTATACTGTTAAGTATCTTGTTTCCATTTGCTAAGCTTATTTTTTTTCTCAGTAAGTTATTGACCATGGTATACCACTATTTTTTACAACTATTTTTAAAGAGCTGTATTTGATTTGCTAACATTTTATTCAGAATTATATTTATGTTCCAGAAATTATATTGGAATATAATTTTTGGAATATCTCTTACATGGCTTTTGATATCAGGATTATGCTAGAATTGTGAATGAACTGGTAAGCTTCCAGTATTTTTCATGATCTGGACAGCTAAAATGACATAGTTAGGTCTTATAATTATGTGAAGATTATGTCTAAAAGGTCTTTTAGGTTCATTATCTTTTTAGGATGCGGTTGTACAAAAGTTTTCATTTGCTTAAATGATTATATTCTTATTGAGTCAATTTTTTTAGAATCTATGTACATTTAGAAGGCCAGACCTTTCATTTAGATTTTCAAGCATCTAGACAAAACTGGACATAGTATTATCTGGTTATTTAAAAATATTTTTCTACTATGAGCTGCATGTTTCCATTGCTGTGTTATGTTTTATCTCTTTGTTTTCTTGGCTTAGCCTACCTAAATTTTGCATGATAGTAGGAATCAGATCTAAATTGATATGAAATGTACACTTTTTATATCTCCACCAAATGGCTTTACTGTTATTTTGTTGGTCTGATTTGCTGAGTAGACTGCCCAGTCCACTTATTCTCAATTACTTCTTATTTGATAAATGAGAATTGGGGATATCTAACTTGATACCAATAATCTCAAGCTTCACCAAACTTGTGTTGTCTGACATTGCATGCAATCTTGAAAGCTCTCATAAGAGCTAACTTTTTCTGGGATATACTCCTGTGATCTCTTCCCAGTCTCTCCTCAGTTCCAAACATCCCATAATGAACAGAGAGTAGACGGAGGGACCTCTATTGTCCACCTGGGCCTTCCCCTCCACAATCCATAGCATCCAGAGTGAAGTCAATCACTTGAGATTTCCAGCACCCCATAATGCTTCCGCCCTTACTTAGCCTGTGTTAACCAGATGCTTGCATGGTGCAGTGTTTCTACACCCAGACTCTTAAGTCATGTACTGTGATAGGTCAGAAGGAAACTGGCTGCACAGTAGCAGTCTAAAAGCATTAAAGCCAGCAAAGAAGCAGAACTATGCAAGCATGACTGGGCATCGTGCTGACCGTGCATGAAGAAAATGTGGCAGTTGTAATGTTTACTGCCATTTAGCCTAACATAATCCAATTCTGTTTGAATGTAAGGTCTTGACACGGTTTGTATTTGGCCTCAAACATGGAAATGAGGCTCAAAGAGGACCAGAGATCTGAGTGTGAAGGATTTGCAAGAGGGAGAAATGTCAGGTTTCTCTTAGAGAAAGTTGTAGTCAAGGGTTTTGCAGATGGACTGTTGAAAGGAGGTGGGAGTCCCAGGGGGCTTGGTGACATGTCACCACAAGTCCAGGGTACAAGCTATGGAATGACCGAGGTGAGGAACAAGGGCTTGAACTGAGATGGTAACTGAGGCAGACAGATACCGAGGGCTCAGATGGTTAGTTGGGACATCTTCCAGGAAGATCTCAAGGTTCTGCCTTAGCTGATGGGTGCCCTGGGTAAAACAGGAGTAAGGACATGGTTGAGAGGAAAACACGAAATACTGAGCTTGAGGCTACAGAGCCTCTCCAAGACAGAGGAGTACTCACGCCCCTGGAATATTCTAGTGATCACATCTGACAGTGGTGTCACGCACACTTCTGACACGTGATTTAACAGACCTGTATGAGGGAGGCTCAGGAGAAAAGAGAGGAAACACTGTAGAGACAGTACCCCCACACTCCATTCAGTGAGCCTAGGGCAGGGTTCAGCCCGGAAGCCTGAACAGGCAGGAGGGTATAGGTCTCTGGTCACACAGGTGCCTGCTGTGATGTGAGCACGGTACTGATGGGGATTTGTGTGTAAAGCTGTATTCTCACAGAACGTAGTCCCCAATTATGAGCCAACTACTCCATCTGGTGCTCACCCAAAGAAGGTCATTTTCTGATGCTGGAGGAAAAAAAAAAAGCTGGCTGTTAAAGAGTTACTGGGAGGTCTGGACTGTATAGAGATTCCAGTGTCTGTGTATCGACGTTGTCTGCAACCTTTGACGTGGAAGAAATCATCAGGGACACGTGCACAATAAAAGATAAAGGTGTCCTAGAAAGTCTCTAAGTAACAGCAACAGAGAAAAGTAAGCTAACAGGAGAGCCTGAGGAAGAAGGGTTGAAGCTGAACAGAACAGGAGAGTGGAATCTTCAAGGTCAAAGCAGGAGGCAGGTGATGGCTGAACTGGGCAGGTGGATTTGGGGCTCAGGAGGGATTACTGCATAGGAAAACATGGGCGGTACCTGGACCTGCCTCTTTTTAAAAACTTCATTTTAATTGTGATAAAACACAATTCAACCTTAATCACTCATTAGTGTGTAGTTCACTGGTGGTAAGTACACTCATATTGTTGCACAACCACCACAACCATCCCCCTCTAGAACTCTTTTCATCTTGCAAAGTTAACACTGTCCCCAGCACCCACCATTCTCCTATGACTCTGACTACTCTAGGAACCTCGTGTAAGTGGAATCATTCAGTGTTCTTCTTTTGACCATTCGCCTAGCATGCTATCCTCAAGGTTCATCACCGTCGTAGCATAGCTCAGATTTTCCTTCCTTTCCGAAGGCTGAATCATACTGCATTGAGCCACACATCGTTTATCCATTCATCCACCGATGCAGTTAGGGTGACTCCATCTTCTGGCTGTTGTGAAGAGTGCTGTGAATACAGGCATACCAGAACCTCTTCAAGACTCTGCTTTTAATTCAAGTAAATACCCAGAAGTGGAATTGTTGGATCATATAGTAATTTTAATTTTTTGAGGAGCCAGCATACTGTTTTTTCCACAGTGGCTGTACTGTTTTACAGTCCCACCGATAGCATGCAAGTGTCCAATTTCTCTGTATCTACACCAGTATTGCCATCCTAACGCTGTTTTGATTTTTGTTTCCCTAATAAATAGTGATGCTGAGCATCTTTTATGTGCTTGTTAACCCTTTGTATGTCTTTTTGTGAGAAATATCTATTCAGGTTCTTTGCCCACTTTTTAACTGGATGAATTATTTTGTAAAGCTGTAGAATTTTTTCATATATCCTTTATAACTCGTATTAGATAATAACTTGCAAGTATTTTCTCCCATCGTGTAGGTTTGTTTTACAGTCTGTTGGTCATGTCCTTGGATGCATAGTTTTTAATTTTGATGTTGTGAGCTGTCACTTTCAAATTGTCATTTCCTAGACCTACTGAACAAAGAAACAGACTCCCATGTTATCTGGGGCCAGCTTTGAACTTGGTTTTGGGTTCTGTGGGGCAGTTGGCACTGGGGGGGATTGACATGTGGACTGTGAACCTCTCGATACATCCGGTGAGCAGCTGGTCTAGGTTACATGCTATATTGCTGATCCTGCTGACAGCACCAGTTGTCTCGCTGTTCACACCGTCTGCACTGTTCCATGAACCCATGGTAGACAAGGTGTGAGTGTTAAAGCTGGAAGGAGACCTGAGGAGCCATAGGAACTGCAGACACGTTTATTCTCTCCTGGCTGACGCAGCAGCCATAGCATAACCGAAGACAACACAACCTCTCTGCTGGCTGATGGAGCAGCCACAACGGTATTCTCTCCTGGCTGACATAGCAGCCGTAGCAGTAGACACGCTGCATTCTCTCCTCTCATGGCCGACACAGCCATGACGCACCAGTAACGTGCCTGCTTTCTTTAGGTGGCGCTCATACAGGCGTACTGCACAAAGTAGCCCTTGACCAAGCGAGTACCTCATGACACCCGTGCGCAGTGCTACAAATGATCTCAGCTGTTACATCGTCACTGTTTACACTATGTGGAGCAGGAGAGCCTGAACCCACCATCTTGGCTAATTTACTCTCTCCCCACACATGCATAGGCATGTTACTGAGTAGAAAGGTATCAACTGAAGCAGTCGCCTCTAAGGAGGTATCGACAGTTTCATCTTCCTCTATTGTGTGGATCCTTACAGTGAGACTGTAGTAAAGCATAGGATGAACTGGTCTGTCCCTTCAATCCTGCCTCTGCCCCCACACCCCCAGCTCCCCTCTCTCAATGTGCCTGAGCAATGGTATTTTTTACAAGTTTCCTAGGAATTCAGAGGTCAGCCAGGGCTGAGAACTATGAAGTGAGATGCTCTCAAAGAGTGTTTCTAAGCGTGGCTGATCCTAAGACTCACCCAGGCCTCTTGGCTGGAACAGATTCTTCGGCTCCACCGTAGACCAAAATGAGACTTGGGGTGGGGAGGGAGAAGGAGGGAGATGGGCGTGACCCTGTACTTCAAGCACATGGCCAAGGTCATTCTTGTGACCAGGGGAGTTAGGAAACGCTGGCGTCCCTAGCTCTACCACTTTTGAACCATGATAAACTCACTACTCTGAGCTATATTCCTTTAGTGAAAGCAAGAAGTGGGTTTCTGGGAACAAGGGTCAGTCATTCTTCTTTCTCATCTCTGTGTTTCTAGGGGGAGCTTAATGGGCAGAAAGGGCTTGTACCTTCCAACTTCCTAGAAGAAGTGCCTGATGATGTAGAAGTCTACCTTTCCGACGCGCCGTCCCACTACTCACAGGACATGCCAATGCGCTCCAAGACGAAAAGGGTAAGCACAAGCACTCAGCATGTTTCACCCCCTCCCGCTCTGCCGTAGATGGTCCAGTACAGCCTGTGCGTTGCTCTCTTTATACCTTAGGCCGAAAAGCATAGACCCTGAGTTTTTTCTCTGCCCTTCCATGGGGATTGTGCCCCAAAATTCTAACCACATTTATTTGTTCCACAAAAATGACCCTTTCGATCTAATCAGCCTGCTCTACTCACAAAGGAGCTTCCCATCCTGCATCCCAGGAGCACATCTCAGTTTGATCAAGAGTGAGGAGGGGATGGCTAGTCCATAGATTCAGTGGGCAGTAATGATTGTTTGCCCTGTTAGGACTTAACAGATCCTCTGAACAAAGGTCAGAGAACTTCTCAACCATATATAACTATTAGATTACATTCATGTTTAGTGTCTCATTTTTATTTTATTTCATCACTGCGAGTTTTTATATATTATATTTTTATATATATATTTTTATTTCTTTGCTCATCTGCTTGGAAACAGAAGAAGAGTGTTCATTTCACACCTTAATCAGGCAATGTAGCCTTCACGTAAGTGAGCAACTGAAGATACCTATAAAGATACCAACTTAAGCTACCTTAACTGGACCAATGCGGTAGACTTAAGGCTTCACTGTGGGGTTAAAAAAAAAAAGAAATATGTCTCAAAAACCCATTGGACCTAAAGTATTACTTGGTCTCAGTTGTAAAGCAACTGAATTTGCAGTGAAATAAATCATCTTTAATAATTATTTCCTATGATTTACATTGAGAATATTTGAAAGGCCAACATTGGGAACATATTTCTTAACAGGCTAATTGTTTGTTTACACAGTGTTCCAATGTCTACTCATAATTAAAGCTGCATATTGCATTGTTAGCCACTCTTGGAAAAAGCACAACCTAATAAATGTTTACTATGGAAATTTTACTTAAAAAAAAAATGCAACTCGAGATCGAGCAGATGAGTAGTGACCAAGAGGTGATCTAGAGTTGGCACTGAACACTTCCCATGCTGGCTTGAGCAGCAGACGGCTTTTTCTTAAGTGACCACCCCTCTACCTTACAGGAGAGCTGGTGCTTCTCCTCAAAGCACAAGTGAGTGTCCTGAACACAAAAGCGTTTGGTGGAAGACTGCTCTGTTGGTATACCAATGCAATACTAAGTTTAATGAAACATGCAGCTCAAACGATTGCATTAGATGGAATAGATGGTATCTTCAGGTGTACTTTGGGATGCTTTACTAGGTGTTTTCCATTAGAATTAGACCTTGATTTTAAATCCAAGTAAGCTTGAAGCCCCTTGGCTCATATCATTTGCCTGTTGAATAATGAACACTCATGTTAGAGAGAGGTCTGCTCTGGTGAGGTAAGGGAGTAAGAGGAGTTCAGGCATGCCCAGGGCAGAAACGTGGGTGAGGCCAGTTGTCATGCCTCCCATGCTGTTCTGCTCTTGCAAAGCAGCATTAAGCACTGAAGTGTACAGTCCTACCATGTGCTCTATATTGACAAAAAGACATCTTTAATATCTTGGAAATAAGCATACAAGAAGGGCCTTTAAGCTTTCTTTGATTGTAATTAAGGTTCATTTTAGTTTTTTTTTTCTTTCAACCGGTGTGCCATCTCCAGTGTTTCTACAGTATACTAACTAACCCAGGAGTGCACTCAACAATGTCAGGGTTTTATATACCCAAGTAGTTTTCATATACAACAAAACTTTCTTTAAGAACTTTTGTGTTTAAGATTACTTTTGTGTTTAAGATGGGTACTTGGCCAATACTACTCTCAACCTAATTCAAAATAACTCTTTTTTTTTCCTGCTCTTGGTCTTAGTTTACAAAGTAAATTATTACCTAGCTTTGTTTTGCCAAAGCAATGGCCACCCCCTCCCCGGAGACAAAGAAACTGAAAACCCAACATTGATGGCTAGACCCCCTGTAAGAGATATGCCCTGGGAGAGGTGTGAGCCTCTCAGAGCATACTTTAACCCTTGAAAGAAGAAACGATCCACCCTTACCTTTCCTGGTGGGAAGCGGGGCAGTGTGGTGTTTCTGATGTTACCGAGTGAGCGGATGGATGTTGTTGGCGCTCGCGCACTCAATAAACTGTAACAATGTACCTACTAGGTTCCTCCTGAGGGTTCAGGTACAGCAAGGAGAGCGCCATCCCCCACAGTACATCTCCATTCGGGGTCACCTACGTCATCTATGGGTACTGGTAGTCCTGGGAGAGGCAGGGAAATGTCCTCGAAAAAGAAAAAGGGGCTGCTTTCCAAAGGCAAGAAACTGCTGAAAAAGCTGGGTGCAGTGAAATGATTCATGTGCTTCCGGACAACTTCCAAATCTATGTAATTTTCTTTAATTCCAAACTAGGGCTTTCATGACTCAAGTACTTCCTAAAAAAACAATCTTCTCCCCTGACACCAGTAGAGAAATGCTCTTTGCACTACCATCCACTTTAAGCCCAGCGCCAGGACAAAGAGCTGCTGGTGCTCCCACCCGCCTCCGCCCACCGCTCTTATTAGTGCCCGGGCTCTGGCGGGAGCTGGGCTGTCTCGTGAACATGCAGGGAGCCAGTAGCTCTTTGTAGCTCACTCCCTACCTGGGATTCCAGTCTTTGTGCATTTGTCATCTGCCCTTAAAGGAATGATTTCAACCTCTCTCCCTTTTCAAAATGCTTGCCTCATAATGCATAACTCTCACTTTAACTCTGGTCTTGAAATTCCTAGTTTAATCGCCTTGATGTTCTGCCTTATAAATGCACAATGATTTGTACTGTCTAATAAAAACTACAGTGTACACTTTGTATGTGTTGTGCATTCAGTGCTCTCATCCTCACAGACACAGTGGTTTGAAACCAAGTTGTGCAGGCTGTGCAATTTAAGATCCTGGCTTTTCAGCTTTTAAAGCAAGCCAGGCAACACACAGAAAATGTTTACTTATTCAAATCATTCAAAAAAGAGGAGAGGAGATAGCTTTGGTAAAGTACCACACTTCTCCAACCTGCCAGAAACCTGGTAATATTCACTGCTTTCAGTGTTACATTTTGTGGCATATGGATTTACGTTACTTTCATTATTTGTCAAGATGCCATACACAGTCAACAATGAGCAGCACACACGTAAAGCAATCCACATAATGCATAAGCCACACCAGAAACATCCTAAATTTAAGTCTCTTCAAAATTATTCCATACCAATCTTCACCATTGGCACTTGAACAAAAACAGATTTACAAAGTTGTTGGCAGATGTATTTGATGGTTACTATTTTGTAATTCTTGTCCACTTGTAAATTGTTTTTACTCTTTATACATACTTTTCAGACTGCCTTTCTTTTGTAATTTATGGAAGGTTTATAAATGAATGACAAAGCTTTCCCCATTGTGTCTTCAAAAACTATATTGTAAATTGTAATATAATAGTATGTGGTAGATTTATTCAAAGGAAATTACTCTATGTGTGGTTAAGTTCTGCGTGGGTGTGTGCATGTGTACAGCTAGTGTAAAATATTTTATAGAAATAAAATTTGTTATTTTATACAATGCCATTTATTCTGTATCTTTGTTTTAAATGCTTTTTAAAATAATAGCAGCATAACTGAATTCTTTTCTCCTGTATGTACAAGAAAAACTCTATAACATTACCTCTTGGGCACTACTTTTTTTCTAAAGTAATTCTGACCTACGTGTGGGGAGTCGTTTACAAAATGCTGTCACCCTAGCATTATTGGTGACAGTCCACTCAGTGACAAACAAAATGCAATCAGTGCTGAGACATACTCTCGTGAAATACGAGCAGCAAAGACGTGGAGAGTGAGTTCAAACCATATTCATAACATCTCCCTTTGGCAACTCTAGAATTCAGATGATCTGAATAAAGAGCTACACCAACTAAACACAATAAAATACTACTTTTCAAAGCATTTTCCTAAAAACCTTATTTTAAAATCCTCCAAATAATAGGATTTATTCTCACTAACAACATGGAAGAGAAAATATAATTCAAATTCATAACTTTATGAAATTATGTATGAATATGTAAAATTATAACTTATCATAATGCCATTCACATCAAATTATGTTTTCACCTACTGCATTAACAGAAAAGGTTATGTTGCACTAATTGATGACAGAGAAATACTGAATGATCTTGCTTACACGTGGAACCTAAGACAGTTAAACACTTAAAAGCAGAAGGTAGGATGGTAGCTGCCAGGGGCTGAGAGTGGGGGAAATGAGAAGATGTTGGTCAAAGATATGATGTTTCTGGAGATCTAATGTTTAAAGACAAGCTAAAATGCCAGATTAAATGGAGTGTCTTAAAAAATTTTCCAGTGTAAGAAATACCAGTATAAGAAATTAAAGTCTATACAAAGTGTGAATGTCTTTAATGCAACTATTCACTTAAAAATGGTTGAAATGGTAAACTTTGTTATAAATATTTTACCATAATAAACAGAAATCGATAACAATTTCTAAAAAAAAAAAAAGGTAGAAGTAGAGCCAGGATTAAATCTTTTGACCACATTTACAAATTTCCTAAAATATGGAAATGTAGGCAAACCCAAAGTGATCCTGAGCTGGACTCAGCTTTGATGAATGCTACCAAACATTTAAGGAATACACAAGGCAAACTGTATACAACTTCTCCCAGAAAAGGAAGAAGAAAGAAAAATGCCCACACTCACAAGGCCAGCATTATCCTGCTACCAAAATTAGACAGACACTGTAATAAAACTACAGACCAATAGCATCATGAATATAAATTTAAAAAATTCCTTAACAAAATATTAGCAGATTGAATCCAACAATATATAAAATGATGATACTTTGGTTCATCTTTTTATGATGAACCACATCAACTGTGGTTCATCCCAGGAATGAAGGTTGGTTGCACATGCTGAAGAAAAATCTATGTGTTTCACTGTATTAACAGAACAAAAGAGAAAAGCTACTTAGTCATTGCAATAGATGTGAGGAAAGCACTGGAAGAAATCAACACCCGTTCAGGAAACTAGGGAAAGAAAGGAATTTACCTTAGCTTGATCAAGTTAACAGCCAACATATGTAATGGTGAAAGACTGACCACTCCCCCTTTCTGTCAAAAACAACACAAGGATATCTGTTTAACTACACTGACTACAACCCTGCACTGGAGCTTCTAGCCAGAACAATAAGGAAAGAAAAGGAAAAGAAAGTTACATGCTTTTAAAAGAAAGAGGTA
Source organism: Bos javanicus (assembly GCF_032452875.1). NCBI lineage: Eukaryota > Metazoa > Chordata > Mammalia > Artiodactyla > Bovidae > Bos > Bos javanicus. The sequence continues at coordinate 47,226,866 of NC_083884.1, forward strand.
AAACAGTCTCTATTTGCAGATGACATGATTGTTCATGCAGAAAATGTTAAGGGATCTACAAAAGGCTGTGAGTACTAATAAAGCGAATCTGGCAAGATGACAGGGTACAAGGTCAACATACAAAAATCAATTGTATTTTTGTAAGAGAAGAGGGCAGCAGAGGATGAAACGGTTAGTATCACTGACTCAATGGACATGACCCTGAGCAAACTCTGGGAGATAGTGCAGGACAGGGAAGCCCGGCATGCTGCAGTCCATGGTGTTCCAAAGAATCAGACATGACTTAGCAACTAAACAACAATAAGCTGCATATTTCCTATGAATTTCCCCAACAGGGACCAATTAGACAGAAATTAAAATATAGATATGTGAAATAAAATAATAGAATTAGTTGTTTAGCACCACAACATGGAATTTTTAGGGACAAATTTAACAAAATACACACAAGACTTGGCTTTCCAGGTGGTGCTAGTGGTAAAGATCCTTCCTGCCAATGCAGGGGACATAAGAGACACGGGTTCGCTCCCTGGGTTAGAAAGAGCCCCTGGAGGAGGGCATGGCAACCCACTCCACATTCTAGCCTGGAAAATCCCCTGGACAGAGGAGCCTGGTGGGCCCCAGCCCATAGAATGGCAAGAAGTCAGACGTGACTGAAACGACAGCACAGCACACAAACAAGACTTGTATACTAAAACTGTGAAACATTGCTGAGAGACTACGAAAAAACTCCTAAACACAGATATATGTTTATGGTTTCGAAGATTCAGTATTGTTAAACTGCCAATTTCTCTCTAAGTAGATCTACTGATTCTGTGAAATACTGGTCAAGGTTCCAGCAGGCTTATTCTAGAAACTGATACACTGATTAAAAAGTTATGCAGAAATGCAAATGACCGAGGATAGTCAAAACCATTTTGAAAAAGACGAACAAAGTTAAAAGGGTGACACTGCCTAATTTTGAGACTTATTATAAAGCTAGAGCACCGAAGAACTGATGCTTTTGAACTGTGGTGTTGGAGAAGACTCTTGAGAGTCCCTTGGACTGCAAGGAGATCCAACCAGTCCATTCTAAAGGAGATCAGTCCTGGGTGTTCTTTGGAAGGACTAATGCTAAAGCTGAAATGCCAATACTTTGGCCACCTCATGTGAAGAGTTGACTCATTGGAAAAGACCCTGATGCTGGGAGGGATTGGGGGCAGGAGGGGAAGGGGACGACAGAGGATGAGATGGCTGGATGGCATCACCGACTCGATTGAGGTGAGTTCGAGTGAACTCTGGGAGTTGGTGATAGACAGGGAGGCCTGGCGTGCTGCAATTCATGGGGTCGCAAAGAGTCAGACACAACTAACTGAAGTGAACAGTAATCAAGACAGTGCTGTTTTGTGTAAAATATAGACATATACGTCAATGGAACACATAAATGCATAATATATAGTAAGTTCATTTTTAACAAAGGTGCCAGGACAATTTAATGGGGGAAATACGGTCTCTTCCAGAAAATTCTGCAGAAAGAAGGGGGATTAATAGGGGAGAAAAGTGACCCTTATCTTACATGATACAAAAAAATTTAACTCAAAATATAGAATTAAATGAAAAAGTTAAAACTATAAAACTTCTAGAAGAAAACACAATAGAAATTTGGTTGGGAAGATATACAGGACACAATTAGCACAAATTATAAGAGGAAAAAACCCCTGATAATTGGACTTCATCAAATTTAAAGACATCTTCTCTTTGACACTTAAGAAAGCAAAACAGAAAGCCAGAAACTGAGGGGAAACATTCATAGTGCACATATGAATATGACAAAAGATTTTTATCCAAAATATTTAAAGAAAATTTACAATTCAATAAGGCCAACCAATTAAAAAGATATATGCAAATTATTTGAACAGATACTTCATAGAAGCTGTAAGAATGGCTAATGTGCACACAAAAAAATGCTCAATATAAGAGCCAGGAAGGAAATGCAATTCATAATACAAATGAGGTACCATTACACACCCACCAGAATGAAAAGGCTGACATCATCACAAGTAGGTGAGGATGTGGAGCAACTGGAATTCTTATGCACTGGAGGGGAGAACAGAATAGGGTAAAATCATTTGCCAACTTATTATAAAATCAGACACTTGGCATGTAAATCCAGCAATTCTACTCCTATGTATTTACCCAAAATAAGTAAAAACTATTTCCACACAGAGGCTGAACAGAATTTTTTTTTAGAATTTAAAATAGCCCTAAATAAGAAACATCCAAAATATCCATCTGTCAATGGTGAATAGACAATGTGAAATATAATCATACAACGGAATACTGCTTAACAAACAAATCAATTAGGCAATAAAATGGATTAATTTTTGAAGCACTCTTAAGCAAAAGAAGCCAGATACAAAGGAGTACATACTATATGATTCCACTTACATGAAATTCTAGAGTAGGCAGACCATTGTTGCTTGGGGTCAAGGTAGGAAAGACGGTTTGCAAAGAAGCAAGAAGGAACTTTCTGTGGGAGGGAACAGACAGTTTTCTAACTTGACGGTGGCAGAGATACTGGAGAGTATAAATTTGTCAAAACTCAGCAAGTTGCACTCACGTGTAAATTACAATGAAGTTGATTTAAAACAATGGCATTAAATTAGATAAGAGGGAACAGGATTAGAGTGCCCAAAGAGTCTTGCGTTATCTAGAACAGAGGTATATATACTGCCCCATGCCTCAACCTCACAGGCCCCTGAGGTCAGATGGGAAGAAGCTGGCCTCTAATAGGGTGAAAACATGCAAATTCCTATATCAGGTGCCTTGTGGCAAACAACAACCCTTTATGGCCTGGCTGCTTCCTGGGCAGTGCAATCTCTGATCACTGGGGCCAGGATCCAAGTGCCTGCCTGTGCTAAGGCAACCCTGCCATACCACAGCTAAGGCCATATGGCCCCCCTCTAAAGGGTTCCTTCACGTCACACCTGGTCAACCCTTGCACTGGACTTAGGTCAGGTGGGTGGGGAGCGTGGGCAAGGATGAACTGGGCAGGGCCTCCTTTTCTAGGTACCCATGAAGAATGGCAGAACATCTGGTGCTGAGGTGTGGCCAGAGGCTGGGACTTAGGATCTAGGTTTCTAGGGAGCCTGGTTCATTGTTGCCCACATAGATGATTTCACTTTTCTGCCTTGTACAATTTTATTCCAGCTGTTGCTAAGATTTCTGAGTGTCCCTATGTCCAGGTCCCAAGCCAAGATAACTGGATGGGGGACTACCATTAGGAGTTTTCAAAGCCCTCTGATGACCAGAACATACAGCCTGGGCCGAGAACAACTGTAGAGAGGGGTCCTTTGACATTCACATGCATAAATACAGGGACTGGTTGACTGAGTTGACTTGTTTAGTCATTAAGTCATGTCTAACTCTTTTGTGATGCTATGGACTATAGCCTGCCAGGCTCCTCTGTCTGTGGGATTTCCCAGACAAGAATACTGGAGTGGGTTACCACTTCCTTCTCCAGGGGGTCTTCTGGACCTAGGGACTGAACCCATCTCCTGAATTGGCAGGCAGATTCTTTACCACTGAGGCACCACGGAAGCCTGAGTTAAGGTTTATATTAGTGATTTATCCTTTCAATAAATATTTGAGAACCTGCTATGTGTCAGACACTGATAAAGATGCTGGAGAGACCACAGTGGACAAGACAGTGATGACTGCCCTCTGGGATTCCAAGAATCGTTTGCACTGTAGTAGGGGAACAGAATTTAAAAAGCACAACAATAATATGCTACTGCTACCAGCAAAGCTGGAGAGAACAAGAAGGGTATGTCTCTAGGCTTGTGAGATGCAAAAAAATTTCGAAGGTGGTCCCTCTGCTGGTGACATCTTAGCTGACCTCAAGGAGCATGTGGAAATCTGGGTTTGGAGCACCGGCAAAGGCCCTCAGGCGGGATGAGGGCACCTGGGTGCGCTATGAAGAGCAAGCTAACACAATACCATGACCTGAGATAGTCGCTTGCAAGATTTGGGCAAATGTCTGACTTCATCACTTTGTTGCACAAAGACCAGTTTTGGAAGCTACTCTAGTAATTCAGAGATGGTGGTTGAAACAGAGGATAGGAACAGTGGCTTCAGTATTCATATTTTGAAGGCAGAGCCTATAGGATTTACTGAGGAACCCAAATTGTGACATGAGAAGACTCACGGAGGCGGCCAATGGTTTTGTTCTGAACCGTATGGAAAAATGGAATTCCAATTAACTGAACTGGAGCAGGTCTGAAGGAAATCACAGTTCAGTTCCAGGTATGTTAAATTATTCAACCAGAGGTTCTCAAAGTGTAGTCTGGGGACCCCTGTGGCTCCCTAAGACTCTATCAGGGTTCTTTGGCCAAAACTATTTTACTACCACTGTTACCAGAGCTGACAACAGATCCTTGCTCAAAACCCATCAACCCCTCCCTTGAACAGGAACTAACATCTCTCTTTAAGTCACAGGATCCAGAGACAAAGAAAAGAAGTGATATAAAGAGAAAAACAAAAAAACAGAACCAGCTGGAACCAAGATGTTAATGAATCTGACCTTCAACTGACCCCTAGAGTCTCATCTACAATGATTTTACTACATCAGCTACATGACAGCAGCCATGACTGGAAGTTGCAGACCAAAAAAGGACAGAAAAACGTGGCAACCTATTTGGGGGAAACCCCATCCCTTTCCCCAGAAGAACAATGCAAATGCCTCCCTACCATCAGCCTCGCTCCTCTCTGTGTTGTCTTTATTCTTTAAATCTCTCTTGCCAGGTGGGTGAAAATTTATCTGTGAACTTAAGTGCCCCCTTCTCAATTCTTTGGCCATTAAATAAAGCTTGTGCTGCACTGATCTCAGTGTCAATTTCATTTCTGGCTGTGTGAACCCTAATGCAAAAGAACTTTCCTGACACGGCAGTTGTCTCAGCTGGACTAGCACCAGAGCTGGGGTCAATAGAACCCAATTTTGGTAACACCAAGAGGTGATTTGCCTTTTTCATTCTTATTCTCTCATAAAGTATTTCACATAACTTCATGACATGATGACATTATTCTAACAGTTAATGGAATGTGGGTTTCCACACTGTTTTCAAAATATAGTTTCTAATGCACTATTATCAATAAATATAATCCATATAAAAACCCTACGGGTCCTCGGCGATTTAAGAGGGCAAGACAGTTCCAAGACCAAAGAATCTGAGAACCACTCTATCACTCACTTGGAGACAGTTGATCGTAGGAGACCAGGGCTGGAGATGTAAATCAGAAGCATTTTCACACAAATGAGTTAGCAAACTGAATGGGATTACCACGTGAATGAAGAGTAGAAAAAAAACTCTTTTCTTAATTCTCGGAGATCCTACTTTTAAGCCTGGAGGCACTGCAGCATTTTAAAGTCAGGGAGACCAGGAAGAACCAGCAAGAGACTGAGAAGGAACCAACAGAGTGTGGGATCCCAGAAGCCAGGCAGACAGTGTTTCAAGGAGAAGGGACATCAGTGTCAGATATGCCAGCAGGTTTGCTGATGAGGGCCAGGAATTAACCAATGAGCAACATGGAAATCATGGAGGATCTTGACAAGAGTACCAGGTTGAGAGAGGATGGGGAGGAAAGGCATGAAGGCAACAGCGGACTTTTGCTTTAAACGGGAAGACAGTAAAGAGCTACTGGGGACAGAGGGCCCAAGAGGGCTTCTTTGGGGGAGGAGAATGAAAAAATACCAGTTTTTCAGGCTTACAGGCATGAATAAGGAAAAGAAAAGTGATGCAGAACAAGATGTGACTCGAGAGCAGTGTACTTGAATAGGTATATTATGCACAAGTGGGTGGCTTTAGCTTCAGCTGAAGCAGAGAGCTCCCCAGTACTGAGATGCGGCTGGCTATAGGCTGTTGGGGTGATGTGAGGGTGTGTGAAGCTCTCATGACCACTCGAGTTTTCAGTGCACTAAAAACCAGGGTTATCTTTAGGGTGAGGGTTCACGTGGTGCTGGAGGTTGACACGAAAGGGAAAAAGTATGAAAGACATCTGAGATCCAGAAACAAAATGAGCTAGACTCGCAGGATATGGAGCGGCATTAAAATAATGGCGTCTGTCCCCAGCCATGTTCATCTGTATGAGAACGGGCAAGTAGACAAAAATCTGTATGAGAATGGGCAAGTACACAAATGGTTAGATTTAACTGGTCTTTTAACCAGGATTCAGAAGAAAGTACCATTGGAAAATGTGGGCAAGCCAGGGACTAAAATTGAGTTGTCTGAGCCCAGGGGATATTACAGGACAAGAGGGAGGAAGGAGTGGATATACCTGATGAAAAGACATTCAAAGTTGAGTGTGTTTGCAATGGGGAGGGATCTGAAATCTAAGACTGAGGGCTAAGAAACACCAACCCCACCTCTAGACTCAAGAGGTATGAGACACTGTTACTCAAAGGCAGTAGTGTCTGTCCTGGGGAAGGGCTAGGTGTGTGAAAGCAGAGAAATTTCTCAAGTGAGGGACTGCTGACACGTGACCATCAGTCCCAGAAGACACAACGAAAAGCTCTGAGTGTGCCTGGGAGAGTGTCAGAAAATCCAACTTAAGGAGCTCCTTTCGGAGAAGGCAATGGCAACCCACTCCAGTACTCCTGCCTGGAAAAATCCCATGGACGGAGGAGCCTGGTGGGCTGCAGTCCATGGGGTTGCGAAGAGTCAGATACGACTGAGCGACTTCCCTTTCACTTTTCACTTTCACGCTTTGGAGAAGGAAATGGCAACCCACTCCAGTGTTGTTGCCTGGAGAATCCCAGGGACGGGGAGCCTGGTGGGCTGCCGTCTGTGGGGTCGCTCAGAGTCGGACGTGACTGAAGTGACTTAGCAGCAGCAGCAAGGAGCTCCTTTAAGACTGGTAAAACCTCAGGGATGAGGTGCACGCCATTCATCCTAATGGTTCTTAGTCAGGTACCTGGGGAGGCCCTGACTGTGGAGTTGGGGGAAGGATGGGAGGTCTCACAGGCGGAGGTCTGGAGTTCCCACTGGACTTCTGATGGCAGGACAGGGTGCTGGGCAGGGAAATGTAAACCACAGCAGAAGCAATGCAGCCAAGAGCCATCTTACAGAGCACGTGGACTTACCACTGACTTGATAATTCGAAGAATTTGCAATTTCTCTATTTCTCACCTGACCTTTTAAATGGTTTAACTGGGTTGGAATGATGAATGCAAACAGGACTAAATCCAGCCCTTGAAATATTGTATCTGAATGACAGTATCACAGTCATAAATTAATTAAACCTTAAAAACATACAAATTTCTGAAACTGATGTTGAAAACAGACTGACCCATAGAGAACAGAGACAGCATTTACCAACAGAAATTTCAGAATACAGACAAGATTTCTATGAGCTCTAGGGAATACCATGTGAAACAGAACTTCAATCAGGGGCAAATTTTTGGAGTTGTGAGGGAAAAAACCCGTGGCAGAAAAAACTGGGCAGATTACCTGTGATAATGCACTTCTGAAGCACCCCCCAAAATGCTAGGTAACCAAAGGAACTACCATGTTTAATGGATCAGACAAGACACTTTTAAGTGCCTAAAGTGTCTTTAATGCTAAAGCTTTTAGTAGAACTCAGGTGTGCATGTTTCTCTTTTAAGGAAAAAACCTGGGTTTCAAAGTTTTGGGTTTCATCCTTTGGAAGTGCTGCAGTCAATTCCCTTATAGGTGCTTGGCTGTACTTGTCCCTCAAGGGACCAGAGCAAGTGCTACTTCCATCACAAGCCAACCTGCAGCTGAAAAAGCAGAGCAGACACCCAGCAGCATCCACTGTGTTCATTTGTCCATTCCGTCTCCTGGCTGTAGCACCCACATTTTCCTTAGGAACCATTCCTCTACCCACTTCTGTATGAACCTCATCTTATGTAACAACTCCAAGTCTATCAGGGTAGTGTGTTCAAGGGACTCAAGGATGTGCAACAGCCAGAGTTTTGCTACAACTACTGTGGAAGAGATGTTCCTCTCATTGCAGTGAGGCTGAGACACAGATCTAGACTTTGTGACCATCTTTGTAACCCCATCTGATTAGAACCAGAAAAAGCAGAGCAAGAGACAGATCCCTAATATCATTTCACCAACTAGGTTCTATACATACCTTCTCGCCTGGTATTTGCCAAAATCCCCAAACAATCTGAGATGCATCTAAAAGTCACCCAGTCTCCCCGCTACAAGTCCTGACTCCTAGGTCTTGTCTGGAACCCAGTAGCTTGTGCTTTTACAAAGGCCATGAGGTCATGTTTAACATTCCATTTGGGAACCACTGTGTAGGATGACTAGGAAAGCCAATCAATACTCTTTTTGGCTTAAACTGAGACTTTTTTGGTCTCTTGCAAAAAACAGTCTTTATGAGAAAGTGAAGGTCTTCTGAATACTGCAACTTTTCTGGAAATAACACATTTACTGATTTTTCATGGTTTTTAAAGATATTAAAAAGCTTTTTAACTTTAAAGGACAGTTTAAAACCTGCCAAGTATGAGACTTTAATGACTTAAGTTACTGATTAGTCATAAAAATCCATACGTAAAAAAATGCCTCAAATTAAGTCTTCTACACTTGTATAACTAGACTTCCTTATATTCCTTAATACTGTGACAACGTTTAGCAACTTTCATTGATTTTATTGTCTTTAGCATTCTTCTGAAACTTCGCAATCTCCTGTGTTTCTTCTAATGTTTAGAAACCAAATAGGTTAAGGAACCTTTGCTAATAGCCAAGAACAATGTTAACAACAGTTATTAGCTCAAAGAACTAAAAGGAAAATAAAATGGTTTTCATTCACAATATGTAAGGCTAAATCCAAAATGTAATTATTTGATAACAAGTACAAAAATGCTAAGACAAGCAACTTTACTGAATGGCATTAGTTTAAATCATGGTTCCTATGGCCTGTGTTTACACTCATTACACTTGTAACCAATGTTTAAAGGTGTTCTCATGGCATATAATTACTCATTAACTGCAAGCCTGCTCTTTGCAAAATTCCTATACATATATAGATGTGAATAATTACAATCATCAACTTCACAATACACAGACTTCTCTTAGTCTACATTTTCTTTCAAGTTATGGATTTCTGGTCTTACACTGTTAAGTTTAAGGTTGCAGCATTTCCTGACAGAGTTTTACTCTGAAACTGAGTTTTCAGTTTCAGATTCATTAAGTGAAACTAACTGAGCTTTAATAAATGGAATCATACCCTTTGAGTGTACTCTTCAGCAGTTTAAAAAATATAATATATGGAAAGAAAATGCATATGCTTTCAGAAAAATAAAAACTCCACTGTTATTCAAATAAGATGACAATCATTATAATTTTATTTTACAACAAATGGAATTATGTCCCAGTTGCAAAAAAAAAAAAAAATAGTAATGTTAATATAGACTACTGGTCTCTTTTATTAAACAGTATTAAAATGTTTCTTTGGACAGAAATTTAAAATTTTCAACTATCTTTTTTAACCCCCATAATACCTAGCCCCCAAAATGAAATAAAAAATAAGCATACTTCTCCATACTCTCACACTTTTCCTATACCTTGTATAGGTTATTTAATGGCAGCTTTTCCTGTAAAATGAGATCATCAGATACTCAAGTAAAATCCTACCTTATGATTGTAGTGAGCCCTCCACTTTATTCCTTTTCTCTCCTTTAAATTCAAACTAAGTATTTCAAAAACAAGGCCACTGTAGCTTTACAAATAGGACTTGCTCACTCCTGAGAACATTTTCAAGTAAATCCCTACTTTTCAAATAGTTTAAGAGATTCTGCTTATAGTACAAAGCATCTTCTCCACACTTTTTCAAAACAAAAAATCCTCACATTTATGAGAACAAGATAAAAGAGTAAATCCTAATTTTTACCTATAAAATAAGTCAATTAATAGCAAAGTTACAAATGACTCTAGATTTCCTAGTTTCCTTCCCAAGTTTCATCTAGAAAGATAACAGTTTAAAAAATAAGAGCTTAAAAAAAATCCTGAAGATATAATTTCAAAAAGAAAAACGCAGCCACATCTTGTCGTCTTCTGTAGGTTAGAGGTAGTAAAGACGATTTGACAGTGACAGATTTGGTTCTCTATGAATACTCTGGCCAACAAGGAAAGCCAGTTTGTGGGCATACTGGCAAGGAGCAGGAACACGAATGACACCCTTTAGTGGAAGAAAACAAAAAGGTTCTATTACTTTAAAAGTAACTTCTCTAACTTATAAATCTCAGTATTAACAGTAAAAGCCTTTGAAAACACAGCAATTCCATTTTGAAAAGTGAATCTCACTGATGTGGCTAAATATCAATTAATAAAAAATACTTACTGGCCAGTTATAATAGACATGACATAGCTTGTAAGTTAACCTCTGTATGTGGTCTGGCTTCAGGCCACTGCTGTCATAGATGACATTATAATGTGTGGGAGAAACACTACCACTTCTCACTGCCTGGCTCACGATAAAAAAATCATACCTGGAATTACATAAGAAAAAAACCACATGGGTATGAGGCTTATCTTTTTCAAAGCTAAAGTTAAGATGATTCAAGTTTCTTACAGTGGAAGGATCCTGTATACTAATGTAACGTAATCTTTTCAAAACGTATGCTTCCTTGAATTCAGAGCTTGCTATTCATGAACTGTTTTGGAATGCTTATGTGTAAAAGAGGTTTAAGATACCACTTTTTTGTATTTTAAATACCTATCATTGATGCCTAAGGGCATTAACAAATGTTTGACCTGGCTGCTAATTTTGACAGTGCACGCTGTACAACAGGCCCGTTTCCACTCCACATCTGAGGGAGACAGCTGAGCGGGAACAGGCTCTAGGATCAAGAACCAAGTAGTGCAAACATAAAGGAATAGATGTCAGGGTTTTTTTTTTTTGGGGGGGGGGGAGGGTACCAATTAAGTATCCATTCAGAGATGCTGTAATCCAGCCTGATAAAGATATTAAGAAATTTATTATGTCCCTTAAAATGAGACAAATTATAAAATCAGAATTGATCTACAACAGATTATTGTAATCTGGAAAAATGAGGCTTTCAGAAACATTAAATGATGTGCCCAAAAGAACAGCGAAATTGTAACCGAGCTAGAATCAAAACCTTAGTTCCCTCCCAACTTAAGCACCTTATCATTCAAAGTAGACTTCTCCAAGTATTTGAGTAGACTAGCAGTTATTAAGTTTTAAAGAACATTGAGTAAAAAGTAATCACGTTTTTTGATACTTTAAAATCCAACTTCCATTTTACTCAAATTGTTTTAAAAAGTTGTCTTCAGGTCAATGTTATACCTAAGCTTTGGTTGTCAGAGTAGCAGTAATGTTAGAAAGTATCATGAGGTCATTCTGAATGGTTAAAGAGAGTCTACAGGAAATGAAACTGTCAATTATCTTAGCCATTTTGTCCTCCCTCAGTGATTTTCCCCAATAGGTTAGAACCCTTCTGACAACTATTACCTGCCTGAGAAAAAGACACAATCTAAGAAAGTGAATCTTTAAATAAATATTTCGATATGCTGTCAGCTAACAGGACTAAGTGGATCTAAAATCTGTATTATCATTTGTCTACATAAATTTAAGTATAATTCGGAGAAGGCAATGGCACCCCACTCCAGTACTCTTGCCTGGAAAATTCCATGGACAGAGGAGCCTGGTAGGCTGCAGTCCACGGGGTCGCAAAGAGTCAGACACGACAGAGCGTCTTCACTTTCACTTTTCCCTTTCATGCATTGGAGAAGGAAATGGCGACCCACTCCATGTTCTTGCCTGGAGAATCCCAGGGACGGCGGAGCCTGGTGGGCTGCCATCTGTGGGGTCGCACAGAGTCGGACACAACTGACGCGATTTAGCAGCAGGAGCAATGCCTCATTTACCTGCGTTTCATACAGGAGAAGTGCTACACATTTAAACTTTGCCCCTTAGGCTGACACTTTACCTTGATTAAAGCTGCCCTTTTTAAAAGGCCCCACAAATTTATGTATAAAAACAGAAACTGTCCTATTCACTCTCATGAGGAGGGTGTTACCGTGGACTGACCAATGACTTGCCATAAGGAACGTGACTTAGTGCACTGTACACCATCCCCCACAAAATGGAACTTGAGGAACCCAGTTTCATGACTTTGCAGTTGAACTGTTGTGTGCTGAGCGCACGACCGTGTGCCCCTGAGTGTTCTGGCCAGCTTTCTCACGGCAGAGTGCAGCTCACAGGTACACAGTGTTCACTCATGCGTGCTGAGTCGCTCAGTCATGTCTGACTGTAACCCATGGACTGTGGCCTGCCAGGCTCCTCTGACCATGCTGTTTTCCAGGCAAGAATACTGAGTGGGTTGCCATTTTCCACTCCCAGGGATCTCCCTGACCCAGAGAGCAAACCCATCTCTCTTGCATATCCTGCATTGGCAGGTGGATTTTTACCACTGTGCCGCCTGTGCCACCCTAGTGTTTACTCAGAAGTCACTTTTCTCATCTGCAACTGTGTCTTTAGATGGAATTTTCTAACCTGTGGATAACCAAGTACATTATAGATCTAAACATTTTGATTGGAAAATAAGAATCTATGGATGAGGTTACATATGTTTAAAAAAAAAAATGCCACAGCAATCTACAGCAGCAGTTCTTCAACTCTGTATGTATAACGAAGGCCATAAATGATAACCCTATTCCCCCAGAGAGAAACTGCACAGAAACCTGTGCTCACCATGTCAGACACTAAGTTCATACATCATAGGCATTATTAGGGCAAACTAATGAAAAGCATTAGTATTTATAAGAAATAAAGTATAAGAACTAAAAAGTAAATATGGTAAAAGGTAATAAAGCATAGAGGTTATGCTAAAAGACAAAGCAAAAACCAATCTTCACCTAATACAGAACTTACCATTCTGGTCTTGTAACCTCTACATCAATAACTGTTCCAGGAAGTGGATTCTGAAGTCTTCCTCCAGACTGAGCAAAAAATCTGGCGTTGACACGTTTCTTCACCACAATTACCGTTAGTCTTGGGCTTTAAGATGGTGATGAACGTAACTACATTTAGTCAGTCATACTTTCAGGGCATTGAATCATTCATACATTCATACACTCCATTAAAAAAGAAATGCATCTCCCTCTTGGGTATATTATTTATCGAAGTTGTGAAGGAAGATTCCACAACTTGTAAGGACCTGGAGTTAGGACCAGGAATAAACTTTGAGTAGAAAATAAAATGGCAAGGTTATGTAGTTTTTTAATTATTAAACCGAGCATATAACATACCCAGCACACTAAAATGTTAAACCCAGCATGTCTTTAAAGTTCACAGTCTGAGACCCTTTTCAGTGGACATTTCCTCCTACGTGGAAAGTAAGTGTACTCAGTTGTGTCTGACTCTGAGGCCCCATGGACTGTCGCCGGACAGGCTCCTCTGTCCATGGGATTCTCCAGGCGAGAATGCTGGAACAGGGTGCCATTTCCTACTCCAGCGGACCTTCCCCACCCAGGGATCAAACCCATGTCTCTTGCAGCAGCAGGCAGATTCTCTACCACTAGCAAGCACCACCTGGGAAGCCCGTGGAAAGTAAAATCTTTGACAAGTAAGCTAATTTGAGTAGTCTCGAAATCTAATCTGCTTTTCAAAATGACTGGTTGACTGCTTTTCAAAATGACTGTTATCAGGGGATCTCTGTGTCCGTTTGTCTCTCACACTCGATCACTCCTCAGCTTATCCTTAGCAATACGAGAACATTCTCTGTCATCCTCTCCCTTCCCAACCCCATTCACGTGGCTTCTTTCCTATGTCAAGACTACTCCTCTCCCCTAGTGAGCTTTCAGCTCTGTGTCACATTAGATTCACTGCCTCTAACAAGCTTCTTGGCTCTCCTGAGGACAGCCTTTAAACTGGCAGGTCGTACTGAGCTTGAATACCCTTTCCCACCATCTCTTAAAGGTTCATTTCAAATTCATTGTCTGATACAATCACACTGTATACACATGTGCACTTGGGAATAAATGCATTAGAACATATTAAGCACTTAGTGCTATCATATAATAAGCATTTGATAAAAATTATGATTTTCAATACCTCAACTTTCCTCTGCTCTTTTTCTAGCTACAAAATTAGTTCCTTAAGAGCACAAATATACTTTATCCTAACAACTGGAAAGCAGAGGACCTCACATGCAGTATGGACCTGCCTGGTCATGTTTGACTTAGGTAGGTAGTTTACAGTATACTGTCTAGACTGATGGTCCAGAAGATTCCAAATTGGGAACTTCCACTCATTGCTAAACCTAACCTGTGCTGCTTCATGGTAGCAGTAAGCAAATATACCAGGGGTAGGAAGATGATTTTACTTCAGTAAACAGAGGACATTTTTAGAAATATCACTATTTCCACATGTAAAGCCACTGCTGCCCAGCAACAAGAGATCTGCATATTACAAAGCCACCATCTCAGGAACCAAAAGACAAAGTAGATTTTAGTCCTGGGACATCTCAAGAAATGATTCCGCAAATGTGGTGACGGAAAGAAAGTCACAAGTATGTTGAAGTGACTTTTTGATTTGTTCTGAACCAAACATCCTAAATCAGCTAATCCATGACACATCTTTATAAAAAGCTAATTATCAACACTTCAATTCAAAAACAAATATTTATAACAAACAAATAAGATAACAGCAAATGTTAAAATCCAAACTCCATTTCTTAAAAGTAAGGGGTAATTCTTAGATATCATTTTACTTTATATGCAACTCTAAACTTTTTTTAGATGAAGTACCTACTATATATTGAGAGCATACTGGGTATTTTATGAAGTACACTGAACATTCTGGCATTTCTTTCAGCAGCCTTGGTGAGGTGCATCCTGTTTCACAGATGAAGGCTAAGCTGGGATCAACCTAAACTGATTTGAAGACATATTGTCTTGATCACTCATTTCTGCAGCCCCCAAATAACAGCACAATTGACGATGTGAAATCTACCGCATGCAATGGTCTGTTATGTACCAGCACAGGCAATCAATTTAAATCCTCCTTCCCTGCAACTTTCCTTTTTCTAAGGAAGAAAACAAATTAAAACTTACAAAACTTTACAAAGTAGAACAAAATACCAATGAAAAATATAAGCATTAAGAATTTTAAGAGGATAGGAAAGAACATTAACGTTCATTTACAAAATATTTTAAAATGCTATTGGCATTTTAATCTGAAACTCAGTTACTTCAAAAGAGATAAAAACATCCCTAACTTGCTCTGAAAACTTACTGGCATAATGATCACATTTTAAGAAACGTTTAACACTTAGAGGGGTTCTTTCAGAATTCGGCCAAAAAAGACTTGGAAGCGCCCTTCAATTTAGCTAGAAATTAAGTCCTTAATGCTCATCCCATGGGCCACATAAATCACATGGAGCCCAGATACTGTCAAACGACTTTCAAGACCCTCATTTTCTATAATGATAACAAATGCTGCTGAAAAGGTTTGGCAGAAATAATCAGTCTTTAAATATCCATGAAGCAGAAGCAGAAATTAAGAAGAAGTGACAAGAATACACAAAAGAGCTGTACAAAAAGCTCTTAATGACCCAGATAACCATGATGGTGTAGTCACTCACCTAGAGCCAGACATCTTGGAGTGTGAAGTAAACTGGGCCTTAGGAAGCATTACTGTGAACAAAGCTCATGGAGGTGATGGAATCCCAGAGCTAGTTCAGTCCTACAAGATGATGCTGTGAAAGCGCTCCACTCAATATGCCAGCAAATTTGAAAAACTCAGCAGTGACCATGGGACTGGAAAAGGTCAGTTTTCATTCCAATCCCAAAGAAAGGCAATAACAAAGAATATTCAAATTACCATACAACTGCACTCATTTCACATGTTAGCAAGATTATGCTCAAAATTCTTCAAGCTAGGCTTCAACAGTACACGAACTGAGAACTTCCAGATGTACAAGCTGGATTTAGAAAAGGTAGAGGAACCAGAGATCAAACTGGATCCAGAGATCCTCTGGCTTAAAGAAAAAGCAAGGGAATTAAAAAAAAAAAAAAAATCTACTTCTGCTTCATTGACTAGGCAAAAACCTCTGACTGTGTGGATCAAAACAAACTGTGGAATAGTCTTAAAGATATGGGAATACCAGACTACCTTACCTACCTCCTGAGAAACCTGTATGCAGGTCAAGAAGCAAGAGTTAGAACTGGACATGGAAAAACAGACTGGTTCCAAATTGGGAAAGAGTACATCAAGGCTGTATATTGTTCACCCTGCTTATTTAACTTCTATGCAGTTTACATCAGGAGAAATACTGCGCTGGATGACTCCCAAGCTGGAATTTAGATTTTCGGGAGAAATACAAACAACCTCAGATATGTAGATGACACCACTTTAATGGTATAAAGTGAAGAGGAACTGAAGAGTCTTTAGGTGAAGGTGAAAGAGAGTGAAAAAACCCGGCTTAAAATTCAACATTCAAAAAATAAAGATCATAGAATCCACTCCCATCACTTCGTGGCAAAAAGATGGGGAAAAAGTGGAAATAGTGTCAGATTTTATTTTCTTGGGCTCTAAAATCACTGTGGATGGTGACTACAGTCACAAAACTAAGTCGCTTGCTCCCTGGAAGAAAAGCTATGACAAACCTAGAAAGCATATTAAAAAGCAGAGACATTACTTTGCTGACAAAGGTCCATATATTCAAAGTTATGGTTTTTCCAGTAGTCATGTATGGATGTGAGAGTTGGATCATAAAGGCTGAGTGCCAAAGAATTGATGCTTTCAAACAGTGGTGCTGGAGAAGATTCTTGAGAATCCCATGGACAGCAAGGAGATCAAGTCAGTCAATCCAAGGAAATCAACCCTGAATATTCTTTGGAAGGACTGGTGCTGAAGGTGAAGCTCCAATACTCCAGCCACTTGATTCGAAGAGCCAACTTATTGGAAATGACCCTGATGCTGGGAAAGACTGAGGGCAAGAAGAGAAGGGGGTGACAGAGAATGAGATGGTTGGATGGCATCATCAACTCAACTGACATGAATGTGAGTAAACTCTAGGATATAGCCAAAGACAGGGAAGCCTGGTGTGCCACAGTCCAGAGGGTCACAAAGCGTCAGACATGATCTAGCAACTGAACAATATGCATGAGCAAGCACATACAAACATACCTCCTGGATATTCTAAGCATCTTTAAAAATCAGCTCCACAAAATATATTATGCACTAAGCCCTTAATAATACAACAGTCCCTGATCTCAACTTACTTACAATATGAGAAAGAAAACAGCAAAAAATTAAACAATGTAACTTATTAGAACAGCTATCTTGAGATGGCATGCAATTTACTGCCAGAGAGAACCAACAAATGATCTTGGTAGGAGAGCAAAGCAAAAACTAATGTAGGTTTCAAAGGAGAGCCTGAGTAGCATTCAGTTATGAGTACAGCTCCCCTTGGCTGCGCAGACCACCTCAAAGGACAGAGGTTAACAGTCTCCTCCTAGGACACCAAACACATGCCAATCATCTACCCATCAAAAACCAGTCCAATTGAGTTCAAAGAAATTAAACAAGTATTTGTTGTACAAGGAGGTAGAGAAAGAGTATGTTAAGACTATCTGGAAGATTTATTTCAACCAATGCTGTGGACGCCTATGGCTGCATTGGGATAATCAGACCCTCATACTTCAAGGCTGTAAGAGAGAAAAGTGGCAGTGGCTGGTCAGTGAAGGTGTTGCCATGTGTCATTCCTTGAGGGAACTTCCACTCTACATTTCTAGCCTCTCCTCTACAAAACAGTCTCCATGAGACACCCACCCCCCAACCCCTTCCATTACGTCAAGTCCTATTGCGCCTATAAGGTTAGGTTCTCACTTACCTTTCCACCTTGTGACGTTATTTTCAAAGATGCAAAATGCAATTTTATACAAAGGAAACGCTTTACATGTCATGTGCTTACTTGTAACCTCTACCAACAGATTTCAGGCAATCCAAAAACTGTGGTACTTCATAGTTCACCAGTGTTTTAAGCTGACCGTCTCCTACGCCATCCCGATACACAATAATTCGACTAGGCATGTATTCATTGCAGCTATTCCAAGCCCTTAGAGCAGCTGAAAGAAAGCCAGGAAAGTTTTAAATACATTAACACACAACAAAAAATATGTGCTTCTACCAAACTCCAGGCACAGTTTTTTTTTGTTTTCCCAGAAGCACAGCTTTAAGATAACTTCTTGAAGACTGGAGTTTGGAGGCCAGACTGGAACACAGCAGGCGACTTACCTTGTAAGCAGACCTTAAGCCCATCTACTAGTTCTTGTCCTCTGTCTTGAAACACACAGCGAGAGAACCAGCTATTCGGAGAAAAAATGACTGAGGTGAGAACACAACCATACAGAACTGTTTCACTTTTGAATTCTTCTATATCTATGCAATTTATTATCTTTAACTTCCTTGATGAAATCTTAAACGGAGTTAAGATACAGGAAATCCCTCATAGACATTTTTTTTTTCTCATTATAAATCAATTCCAGCACCGAGGAGGAAATAAAATCTAAGTTGTAATAGCCAGATATGCCTCCTAGGTTTACACGTCAATATATACAGAAGCATACTAATACTATACTCCTGGTAAAAGACGCTCTTCTCAAAGATAAAATACCTTGAAATACGCCCAAGTATCAGTAATGCCCACAAATCAATGCTTCAATTCTCATTCTTCCTATTCTTGGCAATTCTATCAGTTCTAAGAAAAGCACTGAAAAGTAATTTCACTACGTTGATACGCAAGTGACTGGGTAAACTTGAGTGGGTTTTCCAAGATAAAATTAACATGGAAACTTGAGATTACATTCAAAGTAATAAATTTATTAAAGAAGCTTTTAGAGATTGTCACATTTAAGGAGATGCATCCTCTCACCAAATACAAATAATAAAATAACCTAAAATGTAGTCTGACCACTACAGATTAAGGGCCAGTGAAGGATATTAAACATGATTAGAGTAGCTAATAACTGGTTTCTTTCCTAACTATTTGATTGGATCTAATGTAAAAGAAACCAAGTTAAAAAATTAACACAATTCTGGTACTCCCCAGACACTAGCCCCTGCACTCATGTCCTGTTTGCCTATGTTCAGCACTTAATCTACGGCTATCAAAGCCCACTTACCGAGTCATCCCTTCATTGATGCTTGCCACAAATCCTGCAATTGACCTCCGTCCAGCTGTGGTATCATGGTAACAATCAATGCCAACTATCATCGCTAGCTTCAGCTTTAACAAGAACATCGTAATTTTAGATACAATGGAATGCCAATACAATAAAAATACATTTTTTTAAATAACAAAATTTATATCTACAAGTTAAATCAAACTTACAGGCATATCAACCCTCCAAAGCTCTCCTCCCATCTTGCAGTTCATCTGCAGCGCAATCTTTGTAGCAATGGCCATGACAGTCTGTTGTTTGCCTAAGGTTCGGGCCACCACACACTGACTTGGAGTAGGGCAATCTGTACATAAGTATTTTTTAATAGCATCATATTTGTCTTTCCGATTACTTGATAACAGACAAACAACCTAAAAACAAACAAAATATCCTCATCACAAAGAATTAGGAAACTGATAATTAAATTCAAAGAAGAAGAGAGGAAACTAAACCCACCTGTGATTCATAAACACATAAACACCTGTGATTCGTTTACTGATAATACTTTACTCTCCATCTCTGCCACGGTGCTAGTAAGTATGACATTAACATTTATATAATGTTCACTGAGAGTAACTGGGTGCTCAGTCATGTCCAACTCTTTGCAACCCTTTGGATTGTAGCCCGCCAGGATCCTCTGTCCATGGGATTTTTCAGGCAAGAATATACTGGAGTGGGTTGCCGTTTCCTCCTCCAGGGGATCTTCCTGTGCCCCTTGTGTCTCTTGCACTGCAGGCAGGTTCTTTACCGTGGAGCCATCAGGGACGCCCATAATGCTCATTACATTCAACTAATATATACTAAGAACGAAACCAAGTTAAGCAAACAATTTAAAACCGAGTATCATTAAAACTTGAGAAGTTAGTTAAATATGGTCTGTTACCAGCTTGGAATAATTTAGGAGTAGGGAATAGGGCAAAATAAGTTAGTGATAACTTACAGGTGGACAAATAAAAGCTTTTCTAAAATGCTTACAATTTTCATTTACTCATGCCTTACCTAGAATCACGGCTTTTAAACTCTCAAAGCTCTGGCTTGGGAGTATGATCAAACTATGAAATTTCCTAGAAGTTCATGGGCAATTCTGGGGAAACTGAAATGACTGATCTAAACAGACGCCTGTCCCAAATGGGGGTTAGTCAAAGGATACACATTTCCAGTTAGAAAGTAAGTTTTGAGAATCTAGTGTATATAGCATGGCGATCACAATTATATATACATTATATACTTGAAAGCTGCAGAGTGGATCTTAAAGGTTATCACCACATATACAAAGAAGAACTGCAATTACCTGAGATGATGGAGATATTAACTAACATGCTATGGTCATCATTTCACAATATATCAAATCATCACACTGTGCATTTTAAACTCACACAATGTTAAATGTCAATTACATCATAAAAAGGCTGGAAAATTAACCAAGCAACTAAGCCACCTATATTTGCCCAAATTCTGAGGATTCAAGTTCTGGAGCTGAATCCAACACTAACTTACTGCTATATTCCCCAATTTATAGTCCCAGATTCTTATTTTTCTTGCCATAGCCCCCAGTAAAATAATTTTCCTACCCTTGGTATCTCTATTATTCAAGACAACCTAATAGCACTCTGCCTGTGGCATAGGAGACAAAGGACTAAAAGGAATCCATTAGAAGAAACCAACTCATTTCTTAGGTTTAAAGCAATTCAGGTGTATTGTTTTTCATTAAATGTGTCTTTGCCACCTTATTAATTATACTAAGTGTAACTACAAATATACTAATTATACCACATGTGCTGAACAAGTACTGATTTCTACTCTTGTGCCTTTTCTCCTCCCCACTCCCTCCCTGAAATTTTCTAGAATTAGAGCATTTGAGTCTGGGTAAATTTAAGATGGCTTTGTTTTCTTCCATCCCTTCCTTACCGTTTGCAGTACACAAGCTCCTAGGCACACAACTAAAGCCAGCATTAACTGAGCTACCGTAGGAAGGTAAAATATGTGTTTTGTGACTTGTTTGGGAACCTAATTATAACATTTTTAACACTGAGCTCAAGTTCCAAGGTTTACCAACGCCCAATTTACAACAACTGATTCCAGGTCAGCTGCCTACATATCAACTAGCTACTTACTATCTGGGTATCTGACGTAACCTTTTGCTGTAAGACTCTTAAATAGGCTTCAGTTCTATCATCCACTTCAATCCTAGAATGGAAATACGTAATTCAACATTCAGAAAAAGTTAACCAAAAAAATGTACTATGTGTTAAAAGGTTCCCACAGATTGTAACACAAGCAACACTTCTGGGTGAAATAACGAAATAGAACACCAGGAGAAGCCATGTAGTCAAAAGGATTTCTAACACACCCAACAGCAATTGTTTGAGAAACAGTCCTTTTTTTGTCTCACTCATTCTTAGCAACTCGAACACATTTCTGTGTCCACCCTACAAGGGACTTTATCAGATCTTTAAATTAAGATAATTTAATGTTTTTAATAGTTTTTAACAGTTTGAGTTCCCACCTTCCAAATGACTATGAGTCAATTTTCAGAGTAGAAATGACTTGATAAACTTACATTATTGCTTTTTTCATTTGTATGCCCATGGCTGGTGTAACTTTAAATAGATTTTGTATCAACGAATTGGCTGCTTCATAATTTCTTCGAGTATAGATCAACAACCAGTTATCTAGTGGCTTAACACTAATTAATGGTGCACCTCTTGTTTCTTTTGACCAATCTGCAAATTGTGGATTGTAATCAAACTAGAAGAAAGTTCAGAGACATTGTAAGTTTTCAGGGATAAAGCCAAAAATTCTTCAATAATTCTACCATGGCATAGTGCAAATCTCAAAGTACTACTTTTAAATTTGACCTGCAGTCATAGACAAATACTCTAAGTGAGGAAGAAGAAAAATGTATTCAAAGGATTACAGCAATTTTATTTAAAATACACTCTTATTAACAGCTGCCACTCAAGTGCTCACCTGCCTGTTACAGTATCTTAAGCTGTGGCCTTTTTTTAAAAATCTTTTATAAAATCTTACAAGGATAGGTGCTGTTTACCTTATGATAAAGATATAAAAAACAAGGCCTTGAAAGTTAAGTGACTTTATGACTGAGGTGTCAGATACTGAAGGCAAGCTATGAAAACATCTGACAGTAAGGCAGAAAGCTAACACATAACTCAGTACCTATATCTATCACAGAGGGAAAAGCCTGCTTTTTACATGTCCTACCCACCTCCCGAACAACTCTTATACAAGAATATATATTTACTACAAAGGATAATAAAGCAATAGTAATTAAAATATTAAGCTACATGATTAGGTTGTTATCCACAGAACATTTCGAAAACAGAAGAGCACAGCTTTTTATAAAGGGATTTTTAAATTTTGGTACTTGTAGTGTTTCAATTACACAAAAACATATTTTAGAATACTTGCTTTCTTTTTCTGAAGAGAAGATATAAAAGATATCACAATATTTCATATATACATATATATATATCCATGTATGTGTTTATGTGTGCAAATATATATATATCCCTAACAAACAAATGGTCCAAGCAAAAATGAAGCTAAATAAACGGGGAGTTTTCCATGTAAAAGTTCACTGTAGTGGCAGACAAAATATCAACCCAATTAGATACTTAAGAGACTTCTACTATATCTCACTTTAAAAAATTAAGGTTACTTAAAAAATTAAGCCACCTTTTATCTCAGTCTCACAGATGGTTTTGAAGACAAGCTACAGGCTTTGCCTTCTTGAGTGTTCCCACATTTCCTCCTCCTGTATTCAGATCGGTGGACAAAGAGAGGATGTGGGTCAGGGAAAAGAGGAAAGGACTACACTGGCATGGAATTCGTGCTTGCTTTATTGTGAATGTGAACCGAACCTGATTTCACTGACAACTTTTAAGAACTGCCTTACTGTTTTTCCACCTTGATGAATCTTTTCTGCTTGCAAAATTCTTCCTGAGAAGGACAGTAAGTTGGAGTCAAAGCTCAAACCCCAGTCTCGAAGCTCCCTCTGCACATTATCATCTCTGTAAATTTAACATATTGCTTTTCACTAAATGTAAGGAAACAGCAAAAACTAATATATACAAGCAAATAGAGACCCACTGCAACCTATAACAAATGTCAATGTTTCTTTCAGGATTGAAATACTGGTGATGCTAGGAAACACAGAAATGTTTTTCTCTTATTATGTCTATGTTTCCCTTCACAATATCTTTTCATTTAAAATTCTGATGCCCAAACTATCTCCTCCTCAAAGTAAACACAACGCTGTAACAACTTCACTTTCTATTTTATTCTCTTTTTCTAACAGAATTAGAAATACCATGGTTTAA
The DNA here is from genome assembly GCF_032452875.1 of Bos javanicus. NCBI lineage: Eukaryota > Metazoa > Chordata > Mammalia > Artiodactyla > Bovidae > Bos > Bos javanicus. The sequence continues at coordinate 47,250,402 of NC_083884.1, forward strand.
CTTAACGTGAAAGTTGCTCAGTCATGTCTGACTCTTTACAACCCCATGTACAGTCCGTGGAATTCTCCAGGCCAGAATACTGGAGTGCATAGCCGTTCCCTTCTCCAGGGGATCTTCCCAACCCAGGAATTGAACCCAAGTCTCCCACATTGCAGGCAGATTCTTTACCAGCTAAGCCACAAGGGAAGTCTAAGAATACTGGAGTGGGTAGCCTATCCCTTCTCCAGCAGATCTTCCCGACCCAGGAATTGAACCCAGATCTGCACTGCAGGTGATTCTTTACCAACTGAGCTAATTATTTCCTGACAAATAGTAGCCTCACTCAGAAACATGAAGAACCCACCCTGAATACCGCAAATACAAATAAAAAACAAAATTAGTTTCTGTCATTCCCCTGAGAAAGTCACTCCTCCAAACCCACATACAATAAAGAACTGAAAACATACCCCGTAAAGCACAGATGACTTACTTATGAATATAATCAATCAGTCTTCCTACTTCACGCTGCCTTTGCTCTGGAGTCAGTCTTGTATGAACAGCCAAGTCTTTCATCACATTAAAATCATTACGCATTTTATCAGTTAAACCTTTAAACAGAATAAAACTATACAGTTAAAGAAACAAGAATCGGGCCTAACTATATGGAACGTAGGGTGGTGATGAGTAAAGAACTCCCAGGAGACAAACCAGTTTTAAGGGTCGGGTTGGTGGCAGGGAGGATGAGTGCGGAAAAGGAAAGTTTAATGGCTTCTAGAACTGAAGGGGAACCACGCAGTGGCTTCACCAATAAAGACAAGTCAGCATACCTGTGAGGTAGCAGAGCTCAGGGATGAGCATGGCTGGGCCTGGTAATGTGCCGCCAGGGCCTCTCCTTCTCTTAGGCTGACTGACCAAAACTGGCTGTTTCAAGTCAGTGATTTCTTGGTTATATTGCTGTTTAAGGGAAGACAGATATCGCTGTTCACAGTAAATGCCTTTAGTAACATGTTAATGGACAAAAAAGTTTCACTTTTTAAAACTAAGCATATATGCTAATACCAAGGCTATATCTGTTTCCAAGTAAAACATACTGTCTTTCTGGTCCTACTAAAATAGGTTGTGATTTATAGACTCATCTTTTCTCCTAAAAACTTAAATGGTCAAGGATGGTAAGGCTCTAAGTTTTGACTTTTTGCTACATTTCTATTTACTTCATTTTTTTGACTTCTTGGTTCAGAAACAGTAGTCTGTGTAACTCCAGGTCTTCACAACAGCGTAATTCCTCTAAAACTACTCATAGTAAGGATGAGCTCATGAAAGAAGTGTCACACTAAGAATAAAGGGGGGAGGGAAAATGTGTACACTCTATGGAACAGTGTTAATTAGGGAAAGTTGAAAGTTTACTTTGCAGTTGAATTTCAACTGAGCAGTATTAAGGTTCCCCATCTTAAGACTGCCCACATGTAATCACTGTCTAAGATTAGATTTACAATATGTAAAGAGACCAAACATGCTGATGTCTAGGATCTAACATGTGTGAGACAGGTCTCTGGCCTCCAGGTCAGCCCTACAATTCCAGACCACAGCAGACCTCTTGCATTCCCTTCACTAGAGAGTGCTTCTAGAAGACCTCTCTATCATTTCCTGTATCCTCTCCTAGCATCGTTATCCTGGTTAATTTAGCTCTAACTTTATTCTCAAATAAAATCACATCTGCAGTAAGTATGCAGGACAGTAGTGCCGTCACAGCCATTCCATGAGTGCTGCTCTCTCCAGAAGACGGCTCCACCTGCCCCTCCTTCTTCCTGCATACAGCCAGGGTGCTGGCCACCTACATCATCAAGTAAGAGACCGTGAATTTTAGCTTGCACTGACTGTCCTACACTCAACTCTTTACCAATCATCCAGGCAAAAAAAATTCGAAGTAGAACATGCATATGTGACCTCTGCTCCACTTCTCTGTATTATTTATTTTATCATACTATTTTTATTAGGGGTCTATTAACAGTCACCCTGCTTACACATCATTCACTTGGGTATACACACAGGTAGAACGGTGGTAGTGATTTCAGAAGTATTCCTATTTCTCTATTTCACCAAACGGCCTTAAAACGCATAATTCTTAATTACAGAGCTGTGGGATTTCCCTCTTCTATATTCTTAGTGCGTAAAAGAAAGCCTGTCAGTTCTTTTAACACTTTCCCCTACATCTGAAGAACCAGCACTTTCATTTCTGTTTAATATTAGATTTTTTAAGTTAGTGACCATGATCTTTCCTTCCAAAGGCCCTTATCTCCCACCCTGAGTACTTCCTAGATATTCTCTTCAATGTATAGTATCTAAGCCATCACTTATTACTAAAACTGAATTTCCACTACGAAGTTTTAAGAATGCCTTATTTCTTTCACATATTTCAAGTCCACCCAACTGTTAGCATATTATATCTGAAGTCTTTGCACAGACTGGAGATCACCTGAAGAGTAAATATATAGCAATTGGGGACCTGAGGCAGAACCCTGAAGTATGTCAACATTTAACAGGATGTTCACTTCAACTGTGGAAGAACAAGCAGGCATGCAAGATTCGGTACTAGTCAGAGAAGGGGAGAATTTTCCTTGATCTTGCTTCAGGTTTAAATCAACTTTCAACTGTATCCTCTCTGTATTTGCTGCTGATGTATACCAACTCTACCCATCCCTGATCGTGCTTATTCAAATGAACTACAGAAAAATGCCAGAACTCGTTTGTCACAGTAACCTCTGACACTCAGAAGAATCTAGGTCAAACACGGTTCAAGTCTACAAGGAATTTTCAGAGGTTAAAAACAGCAGTAGGGAAATCAAGCTGAGATGACCCTTGGCCTGTTTTCATTTTGCCAGAGTAAGACCAGTTCTTAATGCAACTTCTTAGGGCATCATTTCCCTCCAGAGTGGCATCTGATCTTCTCATTCACAGGAGAGCAGCTGAAGATCAGGCAGCAACAGATTTTTCAGCAAAAAGACATTTCAAAGATCACCAGTCAGATGAATACTTTTGACATAATATATATATAAACACACACACACACACAATAGTTCATTTATTCTACTTTTCAGAAAAAACATAATCTACAGAAAATAGAAAAAAGTTATATAAAATTTAGCACTTCAAAGACAAGCTTTAAATTTTAACTGATGTGTTTTCCTGCACTTCTGACAGAGCACATCAAATGGGAAGTGACTTCTAAGAATTTAGGAGGCAGATCTGCTCATCTCTGACCACTACAACAATGTCTGATGCCTTCCTATAGAAACATTTTATTTTCTTCTAGTCAGTAGCTGTTCTATTAGGTTGGTACAAAAGTAACTTCAGTTTTACACTGTTGCACTTTACCATTTGATATTGGAATTCATTCTTAAATAAATGTGGTTATACATCATTTTAATGTACATTTCTTGCTAATGACTTATTACTTGCTGCTTATATTTATTTCAGACTATAGAAATGTTACACAAAAAGCAAATTCAAGCAATATTTTTTTTAGTTCAAAATGTATCATAAAGCAGCAGAGACAACTTACAACATTAACAATACATTTGGCCCAGGAACTGCTAACAAATGTATACTGCAGAAGTTTTACGAAAGACACAAGAGACTTGAAGATGAGGAGAGCAGTGGCCGGGCATCGGAATCGACAATGACCAACTGAGAGCATCACTGAACCTGATCCTCTTATAGTTATACTAGACGCTGCTGAAGAACTCAACGTCGACCATTCTGTGGTCATTCTGCATTTGAAGCAAACTGGAAAGGTGAAAAGTTCCACAAATGGGTGCCTCACAAGCCGACCACAAACCAAAAAACTAGTTTTGAATTGTCTTATTCTATGCAACAATATCAAAAGTGGATTTTATACAACTGGCGACAACCAGCCCAGTGGTTAGACCGAGAAGCAGCTCCAAAGCACTTCGCAAAGACAAACTTGGGCCAAAAAAACCTTTTTCTGGTCGTCTGATGCTCATTTGATCCACTACAGTTTTCTGAATCCCGGTGAAAACATTACATATGAGAGGTATGCTCAGCAAATTGATGAGATGCACCGAAAACTGCAAGCCTGCAGCCAGTATTAGCCAACAAAACAGGCCCACTTCCCCACAACAATGCCTAGCCTCACACCACATAATCAACGCTTCAGAAGCTCAAACAACTGGGCTACAGGGTTTTGCCTCATCGGCCGTATCCACCTGACCTCGAGCCGACTAACTACCACCTTTTCAAGCATCTTGACAACTTTCTATTGGCAAAATGCTTCCACAACCAGCAGAAGGCAGCAAATGCTTTCCAAGAGTTCATCTAATCCCGAAGCACAGATTTTTACACTATAGGAATAAACAAACTTATTTCTCATTGGCAAAATGTGTTGATTGGAATACTGCCTATTTTGGTTAATAAAGATGTGTTGGAGCTTAGTTATGAAAGACTAGAGATCTCTTCAAGAAAATTAGAGATACCAAGGGACCATTTCATGCAAAGATGGGCTCAATAAAGGACAGAAACAGTGTGGACCTAATAGAAGCAGAAGAGATTAAGAAGAGGTGGCAAGAATACACAGAAGAACTGTACAAAAAAGATCTTACTGACCCAGATAACCACGATACTGTGATCACTCACCGAGAGCAAGATATCCTGGAGTGCAAAGTCAAATAGGCCTGAAGAAGCATCACTTTGAATAAAGCTAGTGGAGGTGATGGAATTCCAGCTGAGCTATTTCAAATCCTAAAAGATGATACTGTTAGAGTGCTACACTCAATATGCTAGCAAATTTGGAAAACTCAGCAGTGGCCACAGGATTGGAAAAGGTCAGTTTTCATTCCAATCCTAAAGAAAGGCAATGCCAAAGAATGTTTAAATTACCGCCAAATTGGACTCATCTTCCACCCTAGCAAAGTAATGCTCAAAATTCTCCAAATTAGGTTTCAACAGTACATGAACCAAGAACTTTCAGATGTACAAGTTGGATTTAGAAAAGGAAGAACCAGAGATCAAACTGCCAACATCCACTGGATCATTGAAAAAGTAAGAGAATTCCAGAAAAACATCTACTTCTGCTTCCTTGACACTAAAGCCTTTGACTGTGTGGCTCACAAACAAACTGGAAAATTCTGAAAAACATGGGAATACCAGACCACCTGACCTGCCTCCTGAGAAATCCATATGCAGGTTAAGAAGCAACGGTTAAAACTGGACATGGAACAACGGACTGGTTCCAAATTGGGAAAGGAGTATGTCAAGGCTGTATATTGTCACCATGCATATGCAGAGTACATCATGCGAAATGCTGGGCTAGATGAAGCATAAGCTGGAATCAAGATTGCCAAGAGAAATACCGATAAGCTCAGATATGCAGATGACACCACCCTTTATCAGAAAGCAAAGAGGAACTAAAGAGCCTCTTGATGAAAGTGAAAGAGGAAAGTGAAAAAGTTGGCTTAAAACTCAACATTCAGAAAACGAAGATCATGGCATCCAGTCCCATCACTTCATGGCAAAGAGATGCGGAAACAATGGACACAGCAACAGACTTTATTTTCTTGGGCTCCAAAATCACTGCAGATGGTGACTGCAGCCATGAAATTAAAAGGCGCTTGCTCCTTGGAAGAAAACCTATGATCAACTAGATAGCTTATTAAAAAGCAGAGACATTACTGACAAAGGTCTATTCAGTCAAAGCCATGGTTTTTCCAATAGTCATGTATGGATGTGAGAGATGGACCATAAACAAAGTTGAGTGCCAAAGAATTAATGCTTTTGAACTGTGCTGTTGGAGAAGACTCTTGAGAGTCCCTTGGACAGTAAGGAGATCAAACCAGTCAATCCTACAGGAAATCAGTCCTGAACATTCATTGGAAAGACTGATGCTGAAGTTCCAGTACTTTGGCCACCTGATGCAAAGAACTGACTCACTGGAAAAGACCCTGGTGCTGGGAAAGATTGAAGGCAGGAGGGGAAGGGGACAACAGAGAATAAGATGGTTGAATGGCATCACCAACTTGATGGACACGAGTTTGAGCAAGCTCCAGGAGTTGGTGATGGACAGGAAAGCCTGGCGTGTTGCAGTCCATGGGGTCCCAGAGAGTCGGACATGACTGAGCAACTGAACTGAACTGATGATGACTTGAAATTCATGGTCCGAAGCCACAATTACTTTTGTACAAACTTAATGTTATTTGTCTCTGGTGTCTTTTTCAATTTAGTGATCACTGTGCCAAAAGCTAGAATCATCTTTTATAAACTGGTGCTGGAAGATCAACCACTGAACTTACTATCTAACCTTCATGTAACAAGTCTGTCTGAATTCTGTCAACATGTTAGACAAAGGTTAAGAGTTAACCCATTTGCAGATTTATCACAACTGATGCTAAGGGTTCAAAGATCTTGAGCTGCCATTGGCAGATGAAGTTTTTGAAAAAGTGCTAGTTACAGAATCAGACAGTATGGTAAGCTGTTAACTTGTGTTTTTTATCATCTATTATCTTATTTGTCCTCTACATGGTTAGGTTCAAATGTAATCCTGAATCTGCTTCAGAAAAAGAACCAGGAAAGAGCACATCTCACTTGCTAATGAGCTAACTATGCTGTGACTGGGTTGATAAACATATTTATATACAGCTATAAGAGCCACTTGTTCCATATGTATTAGAAAATTCATTAGCTATTAGAAAATTCTACTGAAGGTATTTCAGATTTCTCCTAAGGTCTAAGCAATTCACACTAAAAAGATAAAAATCAATATTAATGTCTTACCTTCCTGTAGTACTCTAAGAAACTGACTTCAGAGCCATCTGCTTTCTTAAAGGTACTCTTTGGATTCTGGTCCCAGTCAATATCATCTACTCTGTATGTTTTGTTGTTATACCTATGACCAGTTGAGATTTGTCAATATTTGATTAAAACATGTAGAAATGTTATTAAAAAGAAAAAACTAGATAACATACACTTTCTAGAAAATAAAATTTCAAATCATTTGGTAATGTGCAATAGTATAGAAAGAACAAGGAAACAAATTTCTTAAAAGCTGTGAAGCCTGGTGTGCTGCAGTCTATGGGGTTACAGAGTTAGACATGACTGAGCAACTGAACTGAACTGATGCAAGAGAGATGGGGATGTAACTAAATTAATATTAGAAAATAAAATTATAACTAAAAAGGATAGAAATAATTGGATATTTCTCCTTTTCAGATGAGTATATTCCCCCCGATCTTTTAACTCTTAAGGGAGGTTGTAAGTTTCCCTCCCATTTCTGTGCACTCTCACCTCTCAATCTTAAACCCTACTTCCCAACTAACATTTTAGGGCTAGAAAGCCCAAACATCTTAAGACTTGTAAAATTAGTTTACATTCTTAAAAGTCTTACTTGGTGAGAACAATTAAACCAATCAGTTCCTTAGACACTTGTTCTTGAAATTTGTGTTCTTCGGTTTGATGAAACAAGTTGAACATGAAATCTAGAACAGTTTCACTTCGAAGAACTTTATGACTGACATCAGTGCACAGCATGATGTTATTTTCATACTGAAGAATAGAAGTAGTGAAGCCAGGCCAAATCACCAATCTGTCAAATGGAATGAAAACCATGAAGTAAATCCTATGAATATCCCAATATGCTTTGTATGTAACAAGTTGTTTTTTACCTTTATTAGCTAGGTCAAAAGGATAAGTCTTTCACTAAATTTACTTATTTTTATCTTTTCCAGATAAATACTGATCTTTTTAAGATCTCCAACAATGAATGTTATTTTATAATAACATTATAATTTCCATTTTAAATTAATACACTAACTTTACTAAAATTTTATATTGATCTAAAAACTTGAAAAGTCTAATTGAAAATATCTACAATTATTATAAATAAACCTAAACCATTTGTGTGTACATCCTGATACACTACAGTAACTTTTGAAGCAATCATAATTAGGTGATAAGTTTTTGTGATGAGTTTAGGTGATGAGCAAATATGTGTATGTATGGATGTGTAAGCATGTACAGATTTGAGAGATAGACCATAAAGAAAGCTGAGCGCTGAAGAACTGATGCTTTTGAACTGTGGTATTGGAGAAGACGTTTGAGAGTCCCTTGGACTGCAAGGAGATCAAACCAGTCAACGCTAAAGGAAATCAGTCCAGAATATTCACTGTAAGGGCTGATGCTGAAACTGAAGCTCCAATACTTTGGCCACCTGATGTGAAGAGCTGATTCACTGGAAAAGACCATGATGCTGGGAAAATTGAAGGCAGGAGGAGAAGGGGACAAAAGAGGATGAGATGGTTGGATGGCATCACCAACTCAATGGACATGAGTTTGAACAAGCTCCAGGAGCTGGTGATAGACAAGGAAGCCTCGCGTGCTGCAGTCTATGGGGTTGCAAAGAGTCGGACACAACTGAGCAACTGAAGATCAAATATAAACTTTGTGTTGGAAAACTCTATGCTTTTTCCCTGTGACAAGTAAATATCACATGATCTTTAAAGCGCCAGGTATTTTGGGATGTCTCCTTCATTGTTCAAACCAAGTTAAATGTTCATTTAATGTGATGGGTACCATTAACAGCCATAGTAAATCTGATCATTTCAAAATAGAGCATCACTTTCAAAGTCTGTGATTAAACCTAAGAAATAGAAACTTCCCAATTTATACAAACCTATGATTTGGAATATCAATTGGGTCACTTGGGTTATAGTAATTCCGTCCAATTTGTTGCAAATTCATGATCTTCAAAAGCCTAGAATTTGAAAAGTCAGAATAATGACTACTGATAAGTACCCCACACTACAATTAGAATGGCATATTGCTTACAGCAGAGGTTGGCAAACTATGGCTTGTAGGTGGGCCAAATCTAGCCTACCTGCTGGTTTTTGTATGGCCTAAGAGCTATTTTTTTTAAACAGCTTTTAAAGGTCTAGAAAAAAATCAAAACTATAATAATGGATAAAGATGCATGAATTATAAGAAATTCAAGTTTCAGTGTCCATCAGTGAAGTGTCCATCATTGGAACACAGCCATGATCATATGTGCTCAATGACTGCTTTTCTGCTTCAACAGCAAAGTAGAATGGTTGAGATACAGATAATATGGCCTGAAAAACCTAAAATGTTTACTATCTGGCCATTTGCAAAAAAAAGAAAAAAAGTTTGCCAACCCATCATTCACAGAAAAGTAAATCTCCTACTGCATTAATTCAAGTAAATATCTACCAAGATTAATCAGTAGCAGATATCTTATGACCACCTTAAAAGGGTAAATTACAAACCCCAGTATTATGTCTCACTATTCTCACACCAATTTCAGTCTCATCCAGATTGCTTCCCACTCAGCAAGGGGATAGAGGGCAGTCTCCTTAAAACATGTGTCCTAATTTTGGATTTGGAAAAAAAGAGTATCCACACTGACAGCAAATTACAGAGCATGCAGTATATGTCCTATGATGGAAGAAATAAATCTGAATAGGCCTAAATCCTGCCCTGTTTTCTGAATTGGTACCCACTGTGGGAGAGAAGGAATCTAAGGTTAGTGACAGACCTCTGAGAGACTGTGTGTTCTTAATAGAAGCTCAAATAGGATTTAAAAGGTCTAATCTCAACACAAATAAGGAAGTGAACAACATGACACTTGCTTAAAGCAAATAAATGAGATTTATATCAGTATATCACACCTAAAAATGATTAAAACTCAAGAGTAACCCAATGATCTTAACCAATCACTGTCAAATCTAGGTACTAAGTATACAAGTACTTACTATACATGCCTTCCAGCTTTAGATTACGTTTAAAATTTCTTATTAAAATGTTAAAAGAAAAACACTAACATACCTCCTGAAAATAATATTATAGAACTGCAAACAAGTTGGGGACGTAGGTGGGAGTTCATTTGTCAGGGTGATTGTTATCCTCACGTGCTCTCCATTTCGAGTCTGACTAAAAACTTCAGTAACCTGAAGCCAGAGTGGTGGAAAACCAAACTTTTGTTAAAATAAGCCCAATACATAAGCCTGTTGAATAAGGCAACAATCTGAGCCATCAAGATCAAGCTCATGAAAATGTAGAAAAGTTAAAAAAAAAAAAGAAAGAATGGGTATGAGAAAATGATTTTAAGTGCTTTACTATTACTTGATTGTAATGATGAAGTCACTCAGGTAGATCTAAGAGTGATATAATTATGCCAGAACACCCTGTGGGGGCATTATAAACCCTAACAGACAGAAGCCTAACAGACTGGGGGTTCTTGAAAGCTACCCTAGAATGTTGCGGTTTGGCTTTGAGGTGGGAATCCCCATTTCCCTCTCCCCATTCCAACAACTGAAATAACCTTGTGCTGTAGTCTTTTAGGTAAAAATAATATTGTTCCATCAAAAGCATGACACCTTCCAATTAAATCCTCATGTTGAAAAAGAAGAGCTGAGCGGAGTCTTCTGGCTTCCATCAACGGATTATAGTCAATGTGATACTGATATAAGGCCCACTGGGGACGGGATGTCAATCGGAAATGGTTAGTGCTTAGCCTTACGATAATACCTGAAGAACCTGTAAAAGTAAGTCATGTTCAATTAATGATATGTCAAGTTTATGCTTCCTTGAAATCTTCACTGCCATGCCAAGGCAGATGCAGTTCTGTAAGCAAAGGGCTAAGAGCAACAGACAACACAAGTTCTCAGACATCTGACTTCGGGGACTACTATTCTATTTACATAAATTACTGGAAGCATCCATTTAGAAAACAATTATCCCTAAAGTAATTTACAACTGAAGCAATGAAATCTTTATAGCAAAAAGCGTTAAAGAGAAAAGTGATCTATGTGATATGTATCCAAACATTTCAGTGCAGCTGAAAACATCTATGACCTATTTCAAAACCAAAAAGGAGAGGAAAATGGAAAAAGTATCCATGCAGTCTTTGAACAAACATACTCTTTCACCTGAGCAATTCATCATACAAATAAATACCTAAGTGAAAGTGCTTCAATTTACTGTCCTGTGTACTTGAAAAGTAATCTCATGACACTTATTCTTAATGATTAACCTACCTGTTTTTGATTCTTTCACATGATCTAGGTTCTGTCTTGTATTCACACCAAGATCATGAAAGTCTCTACGACGACCTCCTCTCTCTGCTAATGATAACTCCTGGAATCCAGCAGATATCTGGAGTTCTTTAAAAAAAAAAAAAAGGAATAACAAAGAAAAAAATACATCTAAGTTAATACGCAACATGACAAATGCAATTCCCAAAGTACACTACGGCATGAAACCCAAAGGCTCCTGTGGTGCTAAACACAGTGTGTAACAATCCTGTCAGGATGTATTAGGTATCTGCCAACCAAAGAAAAAAGTAACTTCTCAGCTAGAACCTCTTGCATGGAGCCCTTCTTGTCACCACTCTAGGCAAACTCAGCTCCCTCACAGGACATATATATAAGACCAAGATGACTGGACTGATTCAAGAACTTAGAAAAATACATTTGCTGATTGGGTAATTATTTTTCTGTCTGTAGGTATAATACCACCTAAGGGCCTTAATATCAGTATTTTCACAACTTTTATGATATAATTATAGCTGTAAGAATTGGCAGTTTATAAAATTTAAATGTGCTACCTGAATTAGAAAATGTTGAAGTTTAAAATGTAATTTCCTCACCAATTCCTTAAAAACCAGCAGAATGGAGGGGATGAGCTTGTGCTATCCTGTGACCGTGATACACATCTACTGGGGTAGGTTAACTATCAGTACATGGTTACTTGCAAAAACTGTGGTTAAAATATCCAAATTACTAAGTCTTTTAATTTGTATAAAATTTTTCCAGTGGTCATGTATGGATGTGAGAGTTGGACTACAAAGAAAGCTGAGCACTGAAGAATTGATGCTTTTGAACTGTGGTGTTGGAGAAGACTCTTGAGAGTCCCTTGGACAGCAAGGAGATCCAACCAGTCCATCCTAAAGGAAATCAGTCCTGGGTGTTCATTGGAAGGATTGATGTTGAAGCTGAACTCCAATACTTTGGCCATCTGATGCAAAGAGATGACTCACTTGAAAAGACCCTGATGCTGGGAAAGATTGAGGGCAGGAGAAGGGGATGACAGAGGATGAGGTGGTTGGATGGCATCACCGACTCAATGGACATGGGTTTGGGTGGACTCTGGGAGTTGGTGATGGACAGGGAGGCCTGGCGTGCTGCAGTTCATAGCGTCTCAAAGAGTAGGACACGACTCAGTGACTGAACTGAACACTTCATATAACTAGTATGATGTGGACCAAAGAACAAATACAAGCTATATAGACAAGTGTTAAATTCTAGCTTGCAGTTAACATGCATGTTATCTTGTGTAGCAGAGACTGCTGACTACACAATAAACAATATTTCATTATTTTAAAAGTTTATTTAGGAAGTAACACACCTAATAGGGGATTCCCAGGTGGCATAGTGGTAAAGAATCTGCCTGCCAATGCAGGAGGCAAGGGTTTGAGCCCTAAGTTGCAAAGATCCCCTGAAGTAGGAAATGGCAACCTCTCCAGTATTCTTGCTTGGGAAATTCTGTGGACAGAGGAGCCTGGTAGGCTACAGTACATGTGCTCACAAAGAGTTGGACACAGTTGAGTGACTGAGTGCACACACATACCTAATAGACTAAAATTTCTACCTTCCTTGCACATAAGGATGGCCTAAGAGACTTTTGCAGAAATTATTGGATGAAACTTCTACAAAAGCACCTTAAAGGCATTAATAGCTGGCTTTTATATTCTCCACGCCCCTAGCTGCTAGTCTTGCCTGGAATCTGGATGTTATGGCAAGAGGGAGCCCAACCAGACATTTTGAGCAAAACCTAAATCTTAGTGACAGAAGTCATGGACTTGGGAGAACAAAAAGATAAGGGAGACCAGTCCTCTTCTAATCACAAATGCTAAAATTAGCTTAGAACTGCCAGCTTCTCTAAGAGAAGTAATGTAGCTCAAACAAAATATATTGGTTCCTGATATATCTTGTAAACAAGTTATTTTAATATGAGCTTCAATTTCTACACCTGAAAAATTGATTATAACAGATTTTTACTGGAATGTGGTAAGTTTTAAGTTAAGAGCTTCATTTATAAAGCACTTTAAAAGTACTGCTAAATATGCTGGTTCTTGTGCCTCAAGATTTTCAGGGGCTCTATTGTTAAGTATTTTTATCTTAGTTTTTTTTAATTAGAATTTAGTTGCTTTACAATGTTGTGTTAGTTTCTGCTGTACAGAAAAATGAATCAGCCATACATACACATATATCCCCTCTTTGTCACCACAGAGCACTGAGTTCCCGGTGCTATACAGTAGGTTCTCATTTCTCATTATGTTATACCTAGTAGTGTGTGTATGTCAATCTCAGTCTCACAGTTTATCCCACCCCAGCCCCGTCCCCCAAACCCCTCTTAGTGTCTTATTTGTTTGTTCTTTCTGTGTCTCCACATTTTAAAATCTTTCAGTATCTGGGGGCTTCCCTGGTGGTTCAGTGGTAAAGGATCTGTCTGCCAATGCAGGAGACAGATCAGGAAGATCCCCTGGAGAAGGAAATGGCAACCCACTCCAGTACTCTTGCCTGGGAAATTATACAGACAGAGGAACCGGGCAGGCTACAGTTCCTGGGGTTGCAAAAGAGTCAGACATGACTCAGCCACTGAATAAACCCCTGGTGAACTTTTTATACTAAAGACTTTCAGCTTAAGGTGTCCACACTAACAAAGGTCAGGTATACTGAATCTAGTCTGAGAGCAACAACTGGTCATAAATGCTTAATTTGAATTCTTCCTTGAAAAATTTGGAGGAGGGATTCCCTTCTTATTTCTCATCAACATTCCCATTTGCCCACATGTAAACCCAGATGAATGACACCAATATTTGCTGAGTTCCTTCAAGGTATCCAGGACTGAATTAGGTACTTCTCATATGAATATCTTATAAGCCTTCAATAACCTTATAAAAAAGGCACTGAAACTTGGAAAAATTAATAACTTACCCAAAGATTCAAGTTATTAAGTGGCAGAGCTGGAATTTAAACCCAGATAATTTACATTATCTTGTCTGCTACAATGCAAATAAGTTGGGCTATAAAATAAAAATCTCCATTCTAAGCCATTAGATTATTCCCCTATATGAAAATTAAGGTCAAAGTCTTTCAGCTAATATCTATTCAGTTAGTTTTTTAAGAGGGTATTCTGTAATAATTTAACCTAGAAGAAACTTTTTTAGGAATTCCACGAAGAAAAATTTTTCTTTCAGCAAAAGTCATTAATAAAATGACACTTTATTAAAAGAAAAAAAAAGAAAAATTTTAGTTTCTCTTGAAAAAATAGTAGTTATGGATATGAAAACCTAACTGCAAGTTTCTGAAAATAATAATGACATCTGCTCCCCTCTCCACATATAGTACTGCTACTATTAATACTTTAGTCAAAATATGAGTAACTGTCAATCTAAAAGATGTTTTAAATGGGGATACAACTGGAGAAAGAAGAATGGAACTGGAGCAATCAACCTGCCTGACTTTGGACTACACTACAAAGCTACAGCCATCAAGATAGTATGCTACTGGCGCAAAAACAGAAATATAGATCAATGGAACAAAATAGGAAGTCCAGAGATGAATCCACACACCTATGGACACCTTATCTCTGACAAAGGAGGCAAAAATATACAATGGAAAAAAGAACAATCTCTTTAACAACTGGTGCTGGGGAAACTGGTCAACCACCTGTAAAATAATGAAACTGGAACACTTTCTAACACCATAGACAAAAATAAACTCAAAATGGATTAAAGATCTAAACGTAAGACCAGAAACTATAAAACTAGAGGAAAACAGAGGCAGAACACTCTCTGACACAAATCACAGCAAGATCCTCTATGACCCACCTCCCAGAGTAATGGAAATACAAGCAAAAATAAACAAATGGGAACTAATTAAATTAAAAGCTTTTTCACAATGAAGGAAACTATAAGCAAGGTGAAAAGGCAGCCTTCAGAATGGAAGAAAATAATAGGAAACGAAAATTAATCTCCAAAATATACAAGCAATTTATGCAGCTCAATACCAGAAAAATAAATGACTCAATCATAAAATGGGCCAAAGAACTAAACAGACATTTCTGCAAAGAAGACAGATGACTAACAAACATATGAAAAGATGCTCAGCATCACTCATTATCAGAGAAATGCAAATCAAAACCACAATGAGGTATCATCACACCCCAGTCAGAATGGCTACCTTCAAAAAGTCTACAAACAATAAATGCTGGAGAGGGTGGAGAAAAGGGAACCCTCTTACACTGTTGGTGGGAATGCAAACTAGTACAGCCACTATGGAGAACAGTGAGGAGATTCCTTAAAAAACTGGAAAAAGAACTGCCATAGGACCCAGCAATCCCACTGCTGGGCATACACACCGAGGAAACCAGAATTAAAAGAGACACGTGTACCCCAATGTTCATCGCAGCACTGTTTATAATAGCTGGGACATGGAAGCAACCTAGATGTCCATCAGTAGACGAATTGATAAGAAAGTTGTGGTACATATACACAATGGAATATTACTCAACTATAAAAAAAGAACATATCTGAGTAAGTTCTAATGAGGTGGATGAAACTGGAGCCTATTACACAGTGAAGTAAGTCAGAAAGAAAAACACCAATACAGTATATTAACACATATATACGGAATTTAGAAATATGTTAACAACAACCCTATATGCAAGACAGTGAAAGAGACAGATGTAAAGAACAGATTTTTGGACTCTGTGGGAGAAGGTGAGGGTGGGATGATTTGAGAGAATAGCACTGAAACATGTATACTACCATATGTGAAAAAGATGACCAGTCCATGTTCGATGCATGAAACAGGGCACTCAAAGTTGGTGCACCAGGACAACCCAGAGAGATGGGATGTGGAAGGATGTGGGAAGGGGTTTTGGACGGGGGGACACATGTACACCTGTGGCTGATTCACCTCAATGTATGGTAAAAACCACAATATTGTAATTAGCCTCTAATTAAATAAATAAAAAATTTTTTAAGGGATACAACTGGAAACTTTGTTCCCCTTCCATGCATCTTCCAGAATGATTTATTAAAAACACAAATCAGGACATGCTATTGTTCTATTTAAGAGTCCTCCCATGTCACCATATCCCACTTTACAGAGTGAAAGCTCAAGGTCTTAATGTCTCTGCTGCTGCTGCTGCTAAGTCGCTTCAGTCACGTCCAACTCTGTGCAACTACAGAGATGGCAGCCCACCAGGCTCCCACGACCCTGGGATTCTCCAGGCAAGAACACTGGAGTGGGTTGCCATTTCCTTCTCCAATGCATTAAAGTGAAAAGTGAAAGTGAAGTCACTCAGTCGTGTCTGACTCTTTGAGATCCCATGGACTACAGCCTACCAGGCTCCTCCACCATGAGGTTTTCCAGGCAAGAGTACTGGAGTGGGTTGCCATTGCCTTCTCCACTTAATGCCTCATTAGTGATAAATCTGTTAAGCCTGTCATTTTAATTTCTAAAACACAGTGGATACCTGAACGCTTACTGTGAGAAGCACTTCTGAGATGTAATACTTACAAGAGCAGGGAAAGACGGTAAAACAGGGCTTTGCATTACCCTGAGTATCACTGAGTCCTCACAATGGCCCTTATCTTTAAAAACATATACCTTTATATAGGTAGGGGACTGAGTTTCTTAGAATTCAATTTAAATTCATGAGTCATTGTTTAAAAAAAATGTATTAGTGAAGATCAATACAGAGCATGTTTAGGGAAAATATAATAAAGCAAGTGACCTGGAGGTGTTTTTTGGAGTCACTGGTTTCAGCACTTGATTCCCACTCTGGATTTAGTCTTGTCATTTTTGGCCTCTGAAGATTTTCCAACTATCTTGCCAGATCAGATAATTTCAAAAGGTATTTTAAAAATATAGCACATTAAAGGTATTTAGTTGGAGGATATATATCCTGGTATAATGCTGGATACAGAATTCTTACTTGGCTTATATATTTGAAACTCATGCAACCTTATGTTTCTATTATCAGAAACATTTATAACTTAATGTGACATATTTATTCTAATAGAACAGATTATATCTCCCTGTTCACTTTTTGGATTAAATGGGTAATTTTTTAAAAAAAGATTGAGGAACGTGATTCAATCAGTTAATCCAGGGAAAGTGATTCAATCAGTTCAGTTCAGTCGCTCAGTCGCGTCCGACTCTTTGCGACCCCATGAACTGCAGCACGCCAGGCCTCCCTGTCCATCACCAACTCCCAGAGTCCACCCAAACCCATGTCCACTGAGTCAGAGATTCCCATGAATGAATTGTAATCAAGGACCTTAAAAATTAAAACATCATGTAGCCCACTGGGGCTTCCCCAATGGCTCAGCGATAAAGAATCCGCCTGCAATGCAGGAAACTCAGGAAAAGCAGGTTCAATCCCTGAAACAGCAACCCACTCCAGTATTCTTGCCTGAAAAATCCTGTCGACAGAAGAGCCTGTGGGCTATAGTCCATGGGGTCAAAGAGAGTCAGACACGACTTAGCAACTGGCCAACAATAATACATATTTACTAAAAATACAAAGCTGTTTTACAACTTGTTTTCATTTCAGTCAAGTTTTTACATTTTTGAAAATGGCTAAATGGTACTCCATTGTTATTAAAGTACAACAGGTTTTACCCTTACCGAACAGGTTTTTCCAGTTTTGGGGTCTTGAATATAGTTAACAGTCTTACTTACATGATTGTACTTATTCAGTGTCTGGATAAATTACCACGAATATAACTGCTACTAAAGTGTAATGCTGCTACACATTACAAACGCCATCCAAAAGTTAGTACAATCCTACATGGAACGCAAGTTCCAATTTTAAAACTGCCAAAACTGGAAAAAAATAAAATGGAGAATAACCAGATTAAAAAATGCTCCAGTTCAATTTAAACTTAATGGTAAGGCTTAGCATTTTCACTGCCCTTTGCACTTCTCAATGATTTGCCCTTTCCTTTGTCCACTTTCCCATCACAGATTCATAAGACTGCTCCGTGTATCAGAAAGATCAGCTGTTTGCTAATTTCAGTTAAGTTTCCAAGTTGTCTCTTGAGTCTGACAGTATCTGTCACAGTTCAATTCATACCACTTCAAGTTCATCTTAGATTTATCCATGTTTTCTAAATTTCATGGGTTTCATCTGTGATGACTAAATATTTGGTCATAGTGGTGCAAGGCATAAAGCAAGGAACCAGCTTTGTTCTCAAGTTTTCCATTTGCTTCAACACTTTTATTGCCCATTTCCCATGCCAATCCCAGGGTTTTAAAAGCCACTGTTACTATACTAATTCTCTACGTATATATATGAGTTTGTTTAATTCTCTACGTATATATATGAGTTTGTTTAATTCTCTACGTATATATATGTTTGTTTTTTTCCAATTCTAAAACCAAACTTATTAACTATTAGAATCTTATACCAAGCATCCAAAAAAATTAGCTTTTGGAACAATGCAGGGAAAAAGCACAATTTTTGGAATCAGAACCGGCGTTCTGACTCTACTGGCTGCCAGAGGATGAACCAATACCACACACGTGAAAATATATTTTATAAGTCAAAGTTACAAACACTAAAGTTGGTACAGCTTTGATAAAACCACTAAAGAAGCCAAGAGAATGTTCTAAATTAATACCTAATAAGCACATTTATAATTAGTTTAGAATTTACCTGCTTTGTAAAAGCTCGTGTGGGGCTCTAGAATTTGCTCTTTTTGGTTGCCAAGAAAAGAAATCCTGAGGCACTGCAATCCATGGCAGGCTGCACAGCCTGAGGGAGATGCTGGGACTCCTTTTTCTTTAAACAGGATTTTGGTAACTGCCCCCCATCTATTGCTACAAGCGCACAAACACATGCAGGAAGCCCTTTCCCTCTCCCTTCACCTTGTGACTTCGCTGTTGCTCCCACTGTTCCTCTCTGTCGTCCACGGCCAACTAATTCCCCCTCTGCTGGCGGCTGCTGAGGTCGAGGCTGAATGTAACCAGGCTGCTGACTCTGCAGTTATATGCAAATAAAGAACAGCATTCTTTTTGTGTCAAGAGGTCACAGACATCAGAGGACATAACTAGTCAAACAAATCTAAGGCATTCAACCAAAACTGATCTAAATTAGTAATCAAATATCTTACTCTTACGAAGAAATTTCTTCAAGAAGGGTTACCAAGTGAAGTCAAGAACCAGCTTCCAATACCCTCAGGACATAGAACACAGTTTTCCTTGTACAGTTCCTACCTCCTTCACAGGACACAGTTTTTAAATTTAATTTGACAGCCTAAGCTGATGAAGGCTTCAGTTCAGTTCAGTTGCTCAGTCATGTCCAGCTCTTTGCGACCCCATGAATCGCAGCACGCCAGGCCTCCCTGTCCATCACCAACTCTCGGAGTTCACTCAGACTCACGTCCATCGAGTCAGTGATGCCATCCAGCCATCTCGTCCTCTGTCGTCCCCTTCCCCTCCTGCCCCCAATCCCTCCCAGCATCAGACCCTTTTCCAATGGGTCAACTCTTCGCATAAGGTGGCCAAAGTACTGGAGTTTCAGCTTCAGAATCATTCCTTCCAAAGAAATCCCAGGGCTGATCTCCTTCAGAATGGACTGGTTGGATCTCCTTGCAGTCCAAGGGACTCTCAAGCGTCTTCTTCAACACCACAGTTCAAAAGCATCAATTCTTTCTGCGCTCAGCTTTCTTCACAGTCCAACTCTCACGTCCATACATGACCACTGGAAAAACCATAGCCTTGACTAGAGGGACCTTTGTTGGCAAAGTAATGTCTCTGCTTTTCAATATGCTATCTAGATTGGTCATAACTTTCCTTCCAAGGAGTAAGCGTCTTTTAATTTCATGGCTGCAGTCACCATCTGCAGTGATTTTGGAGCCCAAAAAAATAAAGTCTGCCACTGTTTCCACTCTTTCCCCATCTATTTCCCATGAAGTGATGGGACCAGATGCCATGATCTTTGTTTGCCAGTTTGTTTCTCAAGGACTCTCCCTGCAGTTAGAAAAGAGTGACATACTCACCGCAGAGGCGCCCACGTGCTGCACCATCTCCTGACCACGAGCCCTTCCTCTTGCTCTCGCTCTGGCTCTCCCAGTCATTTTCCTTTTTCTTAAGAGGAAATAATCATGAAGACAATACTCAATGTTTGCAATTGTATTTGAGTGTTTCTACAATGCTATCTTTAAACTGATTTGGTTAAGATTCTAAAATAAGCTCCTGGGTAATCACAGAGTTTCCTAGCCTCTGAAGGCACTATCCAATATTGCCTCTTAAGGCAGTATCCCCACCTTCAGCAAAACCTAAGTGCTCCTGTGCTGGGTGACAGCACTGAAGTAGAAGACTTATTTTCATGTAGTATGTCATCATTCAATTGAATTAATTATAAAAAGTCTTAAGATATTGGTGAATAGTTCTTTCACACCTAGATATGTAATCTATGAAAGAGGGCTCTTATGGTAAGCTTTATGCCAGGCCTTTTAAGTAATTCTTATACATACACTACTGTATCTTCCTGGATCATTCCACAGTTGCATGTAGCTTAATCTTTTTTTTTTTACCACATCATTTACGCCCCATAATTTCATTCTTGATGAGTGGCATCCACTCTGTCTCTAAGGAAACAGTCATTCATCTCCAAACTACTCCTTTACTGCTCCTACCACACATGACCAACAATTCCCCACATTTTTTCAACAGCACCCTGTAAATGAGTACCTAATGTAAGCTAGGATCTATCAGGCATCAAATATATTACCATGTATAAAAGGTTCTCCACCAACTCACCCCCAACTATAGAGTAGAAAGCAGTATCATCAAGTTATTATCAGAGCCAGACTGGCTCTTCTTCACATAACCTGTGAAGCAAATCACATAACCTACGACTTGCACCTGTATTTGTAAAATAGTCAATAACAACCTATACCGCACAGGTCAACTGAGAACAACTCAATGCGAACACACAGAGAGCACAAAGTGCCTGGCATACCACGAGCATTCAACACATGTGAGCCCTTGTGGAAACGGCAGAAAAAAATCATAACCACAAATATTTAAGTTTAACAAGGAACAAAGAATGTTCTTACAAAGAGGAAAGCAGGAACTAATTTACATACTGAAGAGGTCTGTCTGCGACAAAACTAATATTTAAACTGAGATGCAGGAGGACTAGGAATTGGAAGGTTAGGTGGGACCACTTGGAGAAAGCAATAGCACCCCACTCCAGTACTCTTGCCTGGAAAATCCCCTGGACAGAGGAGCCTCGAAGGCTGCAGTCCATGGAGTCGCTGAGGGTTGGACACCACTGAGTGACTTCACTTTCACTTTTCACTTTCATGCATTGGAGAAGGAAATGGCAACCCACTCCAGTGTTCTTGCCTGGAGAATCCCAGGGATGGGGGAGCCTGGTGGGCTGCCGTCTATGGGGTCGCACAGAGTCCGACACGACTGAAGCAACTTAGCAGCAGCAGTGGGACCACTCTTCAGACAAGAGTGAACAGCTCGTGACTATGTGTTGAGAGCTTGACTAGTCTGCAGGACTAAAAGACGTCCATTGTGACTGAAGGGTAATGAGCTTGTATTTGACACTCAATTCACAGAGAGACTACCTAAGGTTCTAAAGAGGGGCAGATTATAAGACTAATTACAATTAAATCATTCCGCTTTAAGTCAGGATAAGCCTTTTCTGAGTTTTCTCAGCTTCTAAACATTTTTGTTCCATGGCAATTTTCCTAGGAAGACAAATATAATGACACTACACTTTTAAAGACCTCTTTATCAAACACTAAAGGACTAAAAATACATTAGCTCACATGCCTGTAAAAACTTTAATGATCTAATCAGCAATTTCCAAAGCAGGTTACACAATATAATCTGCTGAGAAACCAGCATATTAGAACAAATTTTAAATGCCATTATAAAGTATTCTGAATTTACCATATGTATATTATGACAATTGTTATACATACATAACTTGGGCCTTCCAGGTGGCTCAGGGGTGAAGAATTTGCCTGCCAATGCAGGAGCCCCAGGAGACGTGGGTTTGATCCCTGGGTCAGGAAAATTCCCTAGAGGAGGAAATGGCAACCCACTTCAGTATTCTAGCCGGGATAATCCCGGCAGAAGAACCTGGTGGGCTACTGTCCATGGGGTCGCAGAATCTGACATGATTGAGCAGCTAAGCATGCACAAATACATACATAACTCATGCACGGAGCACACAGGGATATATGCCCAAGTCTCTTACTGATGGTCAACTGAGTCAAATCTGGAGATCTCTGCTTTATACTCCAGCAAACACTACTTTCCTCCATGCACCAGCTATGATAAATTCCTTGATGCACTCTGTCCCAGGGCACACACATCCTTTGCTAAAGCACCAACCACACTCTCCTCTCTGAAATGGAAGAATTCAGCTTATCCTTTAAGGATCAGCCCAAAGGCCATCTCTTCCACCTTCCTGTACCAAGTTGTTTGCATGTGTATTAATTACAGCAACCACCACATCTCATGGGTAAGCAGTTCCTCCTCCCTCTCACACACACATTTCAAGAGCTCCTCTAGACAGGGCTGCTAATCAGTCTAGTCCTTTGCACCTAAGCCCAAAGCATGGCAACCTAGCAGTGTCTATGTGCATATGTTGTAAAAACCTAGTAATAAGCTGAACTGCCACCCCAATAAGGGATTTTTTAAAAAAATTACTGCAGTACTTCTCAGAGCGTGCTCCTGGACTGGCAACACCTAGCACCCGATTGAAATGCAAATTGGAATGGGGGTCCCCACTCCCAGTCCCCAGAGAGAAACCCTGTTCACTGCAGGTGGTTCTGATGATCGCTGAGCCCGAGGGCCCTGGAGCGCGATACCCACAGCGTCCAAGCCAGACCGTGCGGGTCGACCCCATACCCAGGTCCACTGCATACGGGCTGGACTCAGCTGTGTCCTCCCCACTTCAACATCCCTCTGGCTGGACCACAAGCCACTCCTATCACCTGGAGGTGAGAAACCGAGCTGGTGCTCAAAGGCACCACACCAGCTACAAAGGACATCCAGGTCAAGTGGACATCCACCCCAGGGGCAAAGACACTAGTGTCCACCCCAAACATGCAGCCGAATCCTCTGCGCGTCCTAAGGCTGCCCTGCGCGGTTCCCAGTCCTTCTCCCGATCCCGCTCGCTTCTCCGGCCCCACCCGCGCCCACTGACGGCAGAGGACACCTCAATACAGGACTCAGCACAGGCTAAAGGACCGCGGTGGAGGATGCCCCGCCGCAGGCACGCAGGCTGGAGCCCGACGGTGACAACCGTGCGGCGCTGGTGTGCAGCTACGTGCTCCCAACCTCCGCAAACTAGCGGACGGCCGGGTCACACTAACAGTTACCGCGGCGCAGCCAACGGTTTTCTCACACCAGATTCCTCCGCGCCGGGACTTGGGACTTTGAGCCACGATGCCGGCCCAAACGGACCCCTGTGCCTCTCGACCCCTCAGAGCCGCTGGGTTTGCTCTTACCTCGATGTCCTCTCTGGGCGATTGAAGGGCCTGGGAGCCAGTGGAAATGGGAAGGATCCTCTTTTTTCAGGGCGGATGGACACTGACCTCAAGGAGTAAACTGCTCTGCACGTGGTAACCGAGCTAACGGCATGGCAGGCAGCGGCCCGTGCTAGGTACTGATTGGCTGCTGGGGAATGGCAGTTTCGTCAGGGCCAGACAGCCCCGCCCAGACCCCGCCCACACCTTGCCTGAGTTGTACCTGGAACACCTGTGATGAGCAGTTGGCAAAGATTGCAGTGGTCTTGATTTGTTCCTGCTCGTGGAGCCGGGCTGTGCACTCAACATGCCATTGAGAAACTGAAATTGTAACCAGGTGTGTTTTGAGCTCCCTGCTGTTAAAAAAAGAAGGAATTTACTCTTGGATTGGTCTCTTAAAATAAGCTATTTCATTTATCAGATAAACAAATGAGATTTGAATTTTGCCTCCAAAGAGATAAAACTGCATTCTCGAGCTGGAACGCCAGGTGGCTGGCTGTGTACCTACACATGTAACTTTCCAGATCAACAACTTTGGTGCTGAGTGCATGCGTGTTCCCATGGAGGAGAGTGGTTCTCAAACTTGTTCTGCATCAGGGTCACCTGAAGGGCTGGTTAAAACCACAGATCACACTGCTCCCACCACTAGAGCTTCCGGATCTGTAGGTTCATTGGTAGGACCCACTAATTTACATGTCTGATAAATTGCAGAACATGTTCATATAACTGGTCCAATGTCTGCATTGATAGCAGAGGCAGTGAGCTCCATGCCCTCAATATAAGTTCATTTCCTCACTGGACAAAACCAAAACAGTTAAAACTACATATTGTAAAATAGAATGGAATTATTTGTCAGGCTGGGAAGTGAGACGGATGGTAACCATGTGACTAGTTAAGTCCAGTAACAATTCAGTAACTTCCTTTTAGTGGGGTGTAGGGGGACTTGAGAGAGTCCCTTGGACAGCAAGATCAAACCAGTCCATCTTTAAGGAAATCAACCCTGAATATTTAGTGGAAGGACTGATGCTGAAGCTCCAATACTTTGGCCACCTGATTTGAAGAGCCGATTCATTGGAAAAGACCCTAGAAAGATTGAGGGGAGGAGGAGAAGGAGGCAACAGAGGATTAGCTGGTTGGATGGCATCACTGACTCAATGGATATAAGTTTGACCAAATTCTGGGAGATAGTGAACGACAGGGAAGCCTGGCATGTTGCAGTCCATGGGGTCGCAAAGAGTTGGACATGACTTAATGACTGAACAAAAACAAAGAGGAGTGCTTCTAGGGACTGGCTTTAATGGGACATTTATACAATAAACATTTTCTTATTCCTTCTTAAGAGTGTATACTTCGGTCAGAGTCGGGATGGGGGTTGGAGAGGGCTGCAGTCTCCCCAGGCCACCTCCCCAGGTCCACAGCCCCACAGCTTCATCTGTCAGCTGAAAGTAACAGGCTAGATTTCAATGTTTCTCATGGTAGCTTAATTGTAAACATTCACTGGGGGGCAGTGGTGGTGGTTCTGAAAACATACATTCCCAGGTAATCTTGACTCTGTAGAGTCAAGAGCCTAGGAATCTTGCTTCCTGGGTTGGAAGCAAGGAATTTTCTTTCAACAAGTGACACAAGGTGATTCTTATGCTCAGAGGAGTTTGAAAAATTTGAAACAAGATCTGTGATCTTGACATCTCCACAGTTAAAGAATTCATGAGAAAGGCACTTGAAGTGAGAAGTAGTTTGGGGAAAAATAGCCTTTAAAGGTTTTCATTTTTATTTTTTTATGGCTCAATTTGGAATACAGTATGAACTTGAACTTTCCTCAGTTCAGTTCAGTCGCTCAGTTGTGTCCAACTCTTTGCAACCCCATGAATACCAGGCAGCATGCCAGGCCTCCATGTCCATTACCAACTCCTGGAGTCCACCCAAACCCATGTCCATTGAGTCAGTGATGCCATCCAATCATCTCATCCTCTGTGGTCCCCTTCTCCTTTCCTGCTGTTGCTGCTGCTAAGTCGCTTCAGTCGTGTCCGACTCTGTGCGACCCCATAGATGGCAGCCCACCAGGCTCCCCCGTCTCTGGGATTCTCCAGGCAAGAACACTGGAGTGGGTTGCCATTTCCTTCTCCAATGCATGAAAGTGAAAAGTGAAAGTGAAGTCCCTCAGTGATGTCCAACTCTTAGCGACCCCATGGACTGCAGCCTATCAGACTCCTCCATCCATGGGATTTTCCAGGCAAGAGTACTCCTTTCCTAGGAAAGACTTAAAATGTTAGTAGAAAGCTGTTCTGTGAAGTTTTGCCAGCAGATGGAGCAGTAGAATAAGAAATCTATCTTCAGAGCATCAGCTCAAGGTAGGGTAGAAAAATATCACAAACTAACATTAGAGGGTATAAGTCTATATACCTGGTATGCCTTGGAACTTTTTTTTTTAATAGTTTTTAAACTATTCTTATTTATTTATATTTATTTGGCTGCATTGGGTCATAGTTGCAGCACACGGGACATTGTTGTGGTGCAGGGACTCTGGTTGTGTCGAATGGATTCAAGAGGGTGCTTACTTCAGTATTTGCAGCTCGTGGGCTTCATTGCTCCACAGCATGTGGAATCTTTGTTCCCTGATCAGGGATTGAACTCACGTTCCCTGCATTGGAAGGTGGTTTTTTTTTTAACCACTGCGCCACCAGGGAAGTCCCTCGTTGAAAGTTCTGAAGATACAGTGCTTGCTTGAAATATCACCGAGCATCTTGGCATGTGCAATGTAATTGGTTTCTAAAAAAGTTGTGATACAGTGGGATGGGGGCAAAGCCCGTCTTTCTTCTGATGTCTCAAACATCACATCTCACAAATCTTACCTAAAATTTGGAAAGAAAAGCTACTAAGAGAGAGGTCAGGGAAACATTGTTTTAACTTCCTGTGTTGACTACAGGATCAGGGCCCCAGTGGCATCAGTTTTGGGGAGCGATGATATATGTGCCTGACTCCGGAAACTGGAAACCAAGTGGATGTACATTCTCATTCCAGGAACTGGGTCAAGGAGGGGCAAACCAACACTGAAAGTGAATAGAGCGGGGAAAGTGATCGGAGTGTTGGAGGGAGGGTGGTTTGGGAGATGCCTCAGGGAAATTATGCTGTTAAAGCCTTGAATGGAGTTTGCAGGGAACCATGGGCAAAACACGGACAGGGCCTGGGCAGGGAATTGCAGTTGGGCCAGCAGGAGTGATGGGACACGTAGAGGAGTGACAGGTGATAACAGTGAAGGGACAGACCAGGCTCTAGACGTTAAGTGACAATAAAAACCAAACATCCTCACTGCTCAATGCACCCTGCTAGCTGCTATGAATGCAATATACTCTGTCTTCTTATTGCTGATACTAAGCCCAGGCCAGCTGGACTGCCGAAGTGGGCCGATCACCAAATAGGAAGAGAAGCTTCAGCAAACAGGAGCGTAAACACCATACCTGAAAAGGTCAGTGACTTCTGGGTCCCAGGCTGTCCTTACCAAGAGAAACGAGGTCCCAGATTCACTGGGGTTGCTTGTTTTGTCTCACTGAAAGGAAACACACATAACATAAAGTTAACCATTGCACAGCAAAGAATTGAGTGGCATTTTGTACATTCACAGTGCTGGGAAACCGCCGCCTCTATCTGGTTCTGGAACATGTTCATCACCCCAAAATTAAGTCCCGTTCCTATTAAGCAATTACTCCCCATTCTTCCCCTCATCTTCCCAACCCCTGACGGGCACAAATCTACTTTCTGTCTCAATTCATTTAGTTAGTTCATTCCACATAAATGGAATCATACGTGGTCCTTTGAGTCTGGCTTCTTTCACTCAGCACCGTGTTTTCAAGGTTCGTCCACGTCGTAGCACGTGTCAGAGCTTACTTCCTTTTAATGGCTGAATAGTATTCTGTGGTACCGACAGACCACCTTTTTTTAATCCGTTCATCCACCAAAGGATGGGTCTAATGTTTTTACAGAGAAATGGGAACCTTTGTGGATTTCTGTTCAGTCCATGGCCATTGAGTTCATGACAGTTGCTCTGAAGAGCTTTCCAGTGGAAGGAAACACAATGGAGAAAAAAAAAAAACTCAAGTTAGTTTAGGTATAAAACTAACCTAAAACTAGTTTAGGTAACATGGTCTTAGTAGGTGGTGGTAGGAGCTGCTGGCTGGAAAGGAAAGCTGCCCAATCATCGAGAGTTTGGAATCCCTCGTGGAGGAGTTTTGATCATACTCTGTAACCCATCAGCTTCTGAAAATTTTAAAGCTGGAAACCAAATAATCAGAGCAGATTTTGACCTAGTTCCTTTCATTCCAAGATTATAAAACCTCTTTAAAATCTTAATCCAGTTTTGTAGGTAAAGCGATGGATGAAGCCTTTGAAAAAGAAAAAAAAATGCAGAGTAAGTTACCATGTATTCCTTAGCTGTAATTTCCTAAATCAGTTATCTCATGCTTCATATTTACCTTGGTTTTCTATTTCTGTTTTCCTACAGAGCTATCCAGCTTCTCCCCATCTCCTTAAATACTGATCTAACCAGAGGTGCAGAATGGAAAGGTGGATGTGTGTCCCAAGATACACACAGACACACACAGACACACACACACACACACACTGAATACCTGGGAATGTTTGTTGAAAGGGAAGGGCAATGGGTAAGGATCGAGTTTATTTAAACATAACTTTGAAAAAATATTTATTCATCCATGTTGGGTCTTAGTTGCAACATGCAGGCTCTTTTTTAAAAATTAATTTATTTTAATTGGAGGCTAATTACTTTTCACTATTTTAGGGTTTTTTTGCCATACATTGATAAGAATCAGCTATGGGTGTACATATGTCCCCCATCCTGAAGCCCCCCTCCCACCTCCCTCCCCATCCCATCCCTCAGGGTTGTCCCAGTACACCGACTTTGAGTGCCCTGTTTCATGCGTCGAACTTGGACTACTCATCTATTTCACATATGGTAACATACATGTTTCGATGCTTTTCTCTCAAATTATCCCACCCTCACCTTCTCCCACAGAGTCCAACAGTCTGTCCTTTATATCTGTGTCTCTTTTGCTGTCTCGCATATAGGGTCATCATTACCATCTTTCTAAATTACATATATATGCATTAATATACTGCATTGGTGTTTTTCTTTCTGACTTACTTCGTTCTGTATAATAGGCTCCAGTTTCATCCACCTCATTAGAACTCATTCGGGTCATTGCAGTGTACAGACTCTCTAGTTGTGGCACTCGGGCTTCAGTAGCTGCAGCGCATGGGCTTGGTTGCTCCGAGGCATGTGGGATCTTAACTCTCCAACCTGGGATTGAACCTGCGTCACCTGCATTGCAAGGTGAATTCTTAACCGCTGGACCACCAGCGAAGTCCCCTAAGTACATACTTTTCATTGAGCTCCAAATATCACTGTCTGGCCACAGGCAGGATGTATGAGGGCGAGGGAAAGAGAGCACTGACTTGGGTCTACAAAACTGGTCCATTTCTGTTCTAAGGAGTGGCCGTGGTCACCACTTGTGCTCTCCAGAGTTTTCTCTAGAAAAGGAGGCCTTGATCTGGACCAGCACTTCTCACAGTGCCGTCAATGGCCCCGCAGCAGCAGCCCCACCTGTGAGTTTGTACAAAATGCACATTTTCAGGCCCTTCACAGACCCGCTAAACCCCAGATCTCTTGGGGCAGTGCACAGGGTTCTGCATTAACACTCTGTCCATGTGATTCTGGTGCCACTTAAGGCTGGGAAGTGTTGGTGCTGAAACTGTCCCCTTGGTGGTCTCATCTTTGCTTTCAGTTCCTCTGAATTGTTAAAAAAAAAAAAAATAGCTTTGAACTCCAGCAAGTTTTTCAGTCAGAATCAGTACCAGTAGCCTCCAGCCCACAGGGTGCCCCCCTCCACCTCTGCAGTCAATGGCACCCCTGCCATACTGGTCTTGGGGTCACACACATGCCAAGCTCAGTCCTGCTTGAGGCTCTAACCTGGCTCTTCCCTCTATGAGGGCACCTGCCTCCAGGTTTCTTCTCCCATCCAGGTCTTGTTTACATGTCCCATCCTCAGAAGGCCCTTTCCTGAGCTCCTGTCCACAGGATTCCCCTCCCCACACGGTCACTCTCCAGACCAGCCCATCATCTGCTACCACAGGGCCGTTGCACATCCTATTTCTCAATTTGGAAGCTTCTTCCACTAAACTATCACTGCTTTCCATACAAATATAGCCTCCTCCCAGGGCCCTTTCCCTGGGAGTCCTTCTAAAAGAGCCCTCTCCCCACCTCCTATCACTCACTCAATCCTTGCCCTGGTTTATAGGTCCTAGCGCTCCATAACAAATTATCACAGACTTGGTAGCTTAAACCCACAGAAATTTATTGGTTCATAATTCTGGAGGCCTTAAGTCTGAAATCAAGGTCAGAAGGGGCATGCTCTCTGAAGATGCATAGGGGAAAATCCATCTTTGCCTCTGCCAGCCTCTGGTGGCTCTGGGTGTTCCCTGGCTTCTGGCTGCCTTGCTTCAATCTCTGCCTCCATCTTCATTTGACTTCCTTGGGTCTCTCCCTGTGTCTTCTTCTCTCGTTATGAGGACACAGGTCACTGGATTTAGAGCTCACCCTAAATTCAGGATGATTTAATCTAGAGGTGCTTAATGAATTAATTAGAGATCTTATTTGCAAATAAAGTCACAATCTGAGGTTCCTGGTGGCCATGCATTTTTAGGGCACAGTATTCTACTTCAGTGGCACCCCACTCCAGTGCTCTTGCCTGGAAAATCTCATGGACGGAGGAGCCTGGTAGGCTGCAGTCCATGGGGTCGCGAAGAGTCGGACTCGACTGAGCAACGTCACTTTAACTTTTCACTTTCATGCATTGGAGAAGGAAATGGCAACCCACTCCAGTGTTCTTGCCTGGAGAATCCCAGGGACGGAGGAGTCTTGTGGCCTGCCGTCTATGCGGTTGCACAGAGTCGAATACGACTGAAGTGACTTAGCAGGATTCTACTTCCTATGGGCCTTTCCAGGTGGCGCTAGTGGTAAAAAGTCTGCCTGCCAGTGAAGGAGATGTAAGAGACACCAGTTTGATCCCTGGGTTGGGAAGATCCCCTTGAAGAGGGCATAGCAACCCAGTGCACTATTCTTGTCTGGAGAATCCCATGGACAGAGGAGCCTGGTGGGCTACTGTCCATAGGGTCCCACAGAGTCGGACACGACTGAAGTAACTTAGCACGCACGCACACATTTTACACCTGACACCCATTCTATCAGTTATCAAGGTCATTTCTGTTACCTGGCATTACAAGTTTATTTATTATCATCCAGCCTGATAGAATATAATCTCCATGAGGTCAGGGAATGTGTTGCATCCACATGTGAAAAAAGCAAAAATATTAGTTGCTTAATCATGTCTGACTCTTTGCAACCCCATGGACTGTAGCCCACCAGTCTCCTCTGTTCATGGGATTCTCCGGGCAAGAATATTGGAGTGAGTTGCCACTTCCTTCTCCAGGGGATCTTCCTGACCCAGGGATAGAACTTGGGTATCTTACATTGCAGGCAGATAGTTTACCATCTGAGCCACCAGGGAAGTCCAACATCCACATGGGTATTCCCACTTTACACAATGGTGCTTAGCCCTCAACAAGCTTTGTAAGAAACTTTGTTGACTAAATAACAAATTAATGGATTCAGTCTACAGTCCCTCCCTTTGCTCCAATTTTTGCCAGCCCCTGGGGCAATCACTTCTCCGCCGTTACCTCCATGTCTCCAGCTTCTCTACTCTGTGGTCCTTCTACCAACAGCAGGGATTTCAGCTGGGCACCATTTCTGCCCATCACACGCCTCCTCCTCTTGGTTAATTGCACCTGCCTCACCTCTCCAGGCCATCTTGAATCTTCGCAGTTTCCACCAATGCCCTGTGTAGTCCTTACCCCCACTGGCCTTTCTGCTGCCCCTAGGAAGGTGAAGTTATTGCCATGAATGTCTGTGGGCCACACTTCCACCAGCTTCATTCAGCTGAACCCCTTCAGCTGTGCTCTGTACCCCTCTTCTCGCTTCCTCAAAGGTTTCTCTCTATCACAAGTCCTTGCTTTTATCCTCTGCTCTCCTCTCTACCAGGGCTTTCTCCTTGGCATGTGGCGTGTCCACAGTGTCTAGTCTTCCTCATCTTAAAAAGCAAAGCAAAACAAAAGAAACCACTATCACTGATCTTTCGTCTTTCCCCTTCCAAGTGCATCTCTCTGAAAGAACAGGTTACTGTTCCTTTTTACCCCCTCAGCTCCCATCCTTACCCTCCCACAGTGGGATTTTAAGTCTCCAAAACAGTGGTCCCCAAGCACTGACCATGGACCAATACTGGTCTGTGGCCTCTTAGGAGATGGGTTGGACAGCAGGAGGTAAGCATGGGCAAGTGAGTGAAGCTTCATCTATGCTTACAGCTTCTCCCCATCACTCCCATCACCATAGTATCACAATGTATTAATAATAATAGATGGGCTAAAGCGCACAATAAATGTAATGGCCTTGAATCATCCAGAAACCATCCCACCTACCAGCAACATGCCAGTCCATGGAAATAGCGTCTTCCACAAAACCATTTCCAGGTGCCAAAAAGTTTAGCAATGGCTGCTCTAAGAGACCTCCACGAGCCTAGAACCTTCCTTGTCTCCAAATCCAGTGGACACCTGTTAGACCTACCTGTCTTCTCGGTACCTATTTAGAGTGATGCTGATTCCGTCCATCCCAACAACATCCCATCTTGCTTCCTGTGGTCTGGGTTTTCTTCCTCTATGCTGGTTGGTCCTTCTACATATGATTCATGAGAGTTTCTTCTGCCCATCTCCTAAAGGTCAATGGATCAAGGTTCTCAAAGTGTGGTCTCCAGGTCAGCAGCATCAGCTTTGCTGGAAAGCCATTGGAAATACAACTTCTTGGATCTCACTCTAGATGCATTGAATCAGGAACTCTGGGAGTGGGGCTAGAAATTTATGTTTAACCATACGGCCAGTTGATTCAAATTCACCAGATAGTGTAAGAAACATTGTACTCACCACTGGGCTAAGATATTAAGCTTACCACCTTCCTCCGTCTTTTGGGGTACCATGATGTTAAATGGTCTTTTCAGCTGAAAGGGCCTTAAGTCTCTGTTGAGTTTATGTTTGGCTCCCAAGCTTTGTATTGGTAGCTTCTTGTAGCAGTACTCTCCCTAACGAATCCTGTCTTCAGTTGCTTTGGCAATGGTCTTGTAAGCAGGATATGTACAGGACAGCTGTAGGAGGTAAGGAAAGAGCTTCTACTCATAATTAGTTTCTTTTTTAAATAAGAGAAATTAGCCTTTCATAATATTAAAGATGTAGATGACACTGGGCGCCTTCTGGGGTGTCTGTGTCTATACGTGAGACACCCATGTACAGAGGGGAAGGGACGTCCTACCTCCCACCTGTCGTCAGACTTGTGACGGGCTGCAGCTTGCATGTGGCCCTGCGCACAGTGATGTGTGTAACAAGATCTAACTCTCTCCGAACCAAACCTCATGAAATGCAAAAGCAGCTTGAAAATATTATAGAAACTAATGGGTGAGAGAGAAAAAAAAAAAAAACAATGAAAAATGCAAACATAAGCAAACAACAAGAGTGTTGTAGAGCTCACATCTCTATTCATGGTGCAAGCGCTTTGCAGTCCTAAATGCTGAATTGTTTAGATCTGACAGTCACATTGCTCTCCTAAAAATATTATTATTATTCTTAATTATTTCAGGGATAAAAAGCTTTTAGTAGATAAAAACTTCATGTTTAAAATGAAAGATCTTCGTTTTGGAGTAGACTGCACCCAAATTTTTATTTTGAATTTTCATTTTGTAGTGTGTTTTATCATGTGCATAATACAGTGGTGTATGGTAAATCCTGGGCTTCCCTGGTAGCTCAGCTGAGAAAGAATCCACGTGCAATGCAGGAAACCCCGGTTCGATTCCTGGGTCAGTATGATCCCCTGGAGAAGGGATAGGCTACCCACTCTAGTATTCCTGGGCTTCCCTGGTGGCTCAGATGGTAAAGAATCTGCCTGCAATGTGGGAGACCTGGGTTCACTCCCTAAGTTGGAAAGATTCCCGGGAAGAGGGCATGCAACCCACTCCAGTATTCTTGCCTGGAGAATCCCCATGGACAGAGGAGCCTGGCAGGCTACAGTCCACGAGGTCGCAAAGAGTTGGACATGACTGAACGACTAAGCACAGCACAGTTCAGTTCAGTCCAGTCACTCAGTCATGTCTGACTCTTTGCGACCCCGTGGACTGCAGCATGCTAGGCTTCCCTGACCATCACCAGCTCCTGGAGTTTACTTAAACTCATGTCCATTGAGTCGGTGATGCCACCCAACCATCTCATCCTCTGTTGTCCCCTTCTCCTTCTGCCCTCAATTTTTCCCAGCATCAGGGTCTTTTTTAATGAGTCAGTTCTTCCCATCAGGTGGCCGAAGTATTGGAGTTTCAGCTTCAGCATCAGTCCTTCCAATGAATATTCAGAACTGATTTCCTTTAGGATGGACTGGTTGGATCTCCTTGCAGTCCAAGGGACTCTCAAGAGTCTTCTTCAACACCACATTTCAAAAGCATCAATTCTTTGGCACTCAGCTTTCTTTATAATCCAACTCTCACGTTCATACATGACCACTGGAAAAACCATAGCCTTGACTAGATGGATCGTTGTTGGCAAAGTAATATCTTTGCTTTTCACTATGCTGTCTAGGTTGGTCATAACATTTCTTCCAAGGAGTAAACATCTTTTAATTTCATGGCTGCAGTCACCATCTGCAGTGATTTTGGAGCCCAGAAAAATAAAGTTTTCACTGTTTCCCCATCTATTTGCCATGAAGTGTTGGGACCAGATGCCATGATCTTAGTTTTCCAAATGTTGAGTTTTAAGCCAACTTTGTCACTCTCCTCTTTCACTTTCATCAAGAGGTTCTTTAGTTTTTCTTCACTTTCTGCCATAAGGGTGGTGTCATCTGTGTATCTGAGGTCATTCATATTTCTCCCAGCAATATTTATTCCAGCTTGTGCTTCATCCAGTCCAGTGTTTCTCATGATGTACTCTGCATATAATGCATAATGTACTCTGCAGTTTTCATTCCAATCCCAAAGAAAGGCAATGCCAAACAATGCTCAAACTACCGCACACTTGCACTCATCTCACATGCTAGTAAAGTAATGCTCAAAATTCTCCAAGCCAAGTTTCAATAGTACGTGAACTGTGAACTTCCAGACGTTCAAGCTGGTTTTAGAAAAGGCAAATAAAACAGAGATCAAATTGCCAACATCTGTTGGATCATGGAAAAAGCAAGAGAGTTCCAGAAAAACATCTATTTCTGCTTTTTTGACTATGCCAAAGCCTTTGACTGTGTGGATCACAATAAACTGTGGAAAATTCTGAAAGAGATGGGAATACCAGACCACCTGACCTGCCTCTTGAGAAACCTGTATGCAGGTCAGGAAGCAACAGTTAGAACTGGACATGGAACAACAGACTGGTTCCAAATAGGAAAAGGAGTACGTCAAGGCTGTATATTGTCACCCTGCTTATTCAACTTCTATGCAGAGTACATCATGAGAAACGCTGGGCTGGAGGAAGCACAAGCTGGAATCAAGATTGCCGGGAGAAATATCAATAACCTCAGATATGCAGATGGCATCACCCTTATGGCAGAAAGTGAAGAAGAACTAAAAGCCTATTGATGAAAGTGAAAGGAGAGTGAAAAAGTTGGCTTAAAGCTCAACATTCAGAAAGCTAAGATCATGGCATCTGGTCCCATCATTTCATGGCAAATAGATGGGGAAACAGTGAAAACAGTGGCTGACTTTATTTTTCTGAGCTCCAAAATCACTGCAGATGGTGATTGCAGCCATGAAATTAAAATATGCTTACTCCTTGTAAGGAAAGTTATGACCCATCTAGATAGCATATTCAAAAGCAGAAACACTACTTTGCCAACAAAGGTCTGTCTAGTTAAGGCTATGGTTTTTCCAGTGGTCATGTATGGACGTGAGAGTTGGACTATAAAGAAAGCTGAGCACCAAAGAATTGATGCTTTTGAACTATGTGGTGTTGGAGAAGCCTCTTAAGAGTCCCTTGGACTGCAAGGAGATCCAACCAGTCCATCCTAAAGGAGATCAGTCCTGGGTGTTCATTGGAAGGACTAATGCTGAAGCTGAAACTCCAATACTTTGGCCACCTGATGCAAAGAGCTGATTCATTTGAAAAGACCCTGATTCTGGGAAAGATTGAGGGCAGGAGAAGGGGACAACAGAGGATGAGATGGTTGGATGGCATCACTGACTTGATGGACATGGGTTTGAGTGAACTCCAGGAGTTGGTGATGGACAGGGAGGCCTGGCGTGCTGCAGTCCATGGGGTCTCAAAGAGTCGGACACGACTGAGTGACTGAACAGAACTGAACTGAATATCATGAGAAAGGCACAGCACAGCACATGGTAAATACAGTAATTCCCCTATACGTGAACTTTGAAGTTTTGAGCTTTCAGAGATGCTCACGTGCATTCACAGGTCCAATCACTTAAGTTAGTTCATGTGTCTGGCATACGTTTTCACATGTGTGCATCTATAAGTGGTTATGCTTTTGTGTACTTTACTGTACGTGTTCCATATAGAGTACAGTAGTGCAGTATCTTTATTTCAAGCCCAGGATATGAGTGAGTGAAATTGCAGCTTACCCTCCATCTCCTGTCCTGACGATCCTTCAGCTCTACCATCTCCCACTTCCTCTCCCTCCTCCAGTCAGTAACTCTTCTTACTTGTTCACTGGATGCCAGCCTCTGTATGCCAGCTGTTCTACTGTACTAATGTACTTTTCAAGGTCCTGTACAATGAGACTAAAAATGTTCTGTTTATTTTTTGTGTTTGTTTTTATGTATTATTTGTGTGAAAAGTATTATAGACCTATTACAGTACAGTACTATATAGCCAATTGTGTTAGTTGGATACCTAGGCTAAATTTGTTGGACTTACAAATTAGATTTATGGATGTGCTCTTGGAACAGAACTCGTTCATATGTAGGAGACTTACTGTATGTATAATGGTATATTATAAATAAATACACAAGTATTGAAAATACATGTTCCAAATTTTGCTGTTACGGGTGCATGATCAAAATTGCTTGGAGGCTACTGGGAGGTAAGTTGAGGTCCATGTCTGCAACCTGGAGTGCCTGCCCTCTGCTGCTTGTCCAGCTCTTTCTCTCCCTACTTGTCTCCCACAAGCCAACTCTGAGTTACTGCAGCAATCAACTTCAAAACAGCTCTGAGGCAGCCCTCCGAGTTTTCTTTCCCTAATTTTTCTCCCTGTGCATTAGCACCCTCCTTTCGAAATCCTTCCTCTCTGTGGTGTATCGAGGATCACACTCACTACCATCAGTGAAGTGCATGGATGTTAGTTTCCTTCATTATTTTGAAAGCTCACGGAGGACAGAATCCCCATGTCACTCAGCTTCACATCACACAGTTCTCATGTGAGTAGGAACTCAGAAAATGTTTCTTTAATAAATAAGCCAGCTGACAATGTTCAGCTTATGATGGTGCTAGTGGTAAAGAACCTGCCTGCCAATGCAGGAGACACGAGATGTGGGTTCGATCCCTGGGTCAGGAAGGTCCCTTGGAGAAGGGCATGGCAACCCACTCCAGTATTCTTGCTGGGAAAATCCTGGACAGAGGAGCCTGGTGGGCTATAGTCCATGAGGTCACAAAGAGCTGAACATGACTGAAGCAACTTGGTATACAGCCCAAACACTTTATTCAGGGACTTCCCTGGTGGCCCAGTGGTTAAGAATCTGCTCTGCAATGTGGGGGATGCGGCTTTGATCTCTGGTGGGGAAACTAAGATCCCACATGCTGCTGGGCAACTACAGAGCCCTTGCACTTATGCACAGCACAAAGATGGATGCCTGCCACAGCTAAGACCCAACATAGCCAAATAAATAAATAGCTTTTTAAATTAAAAACAACAGTTCACTCATTTCCATCCTTGTATGCCTTTCAGAAATCAGGTGAAGAGTGTAAGTCACTTAAGATTGGCTTCTTCATTCTCTCATGTGTGTTTAATTCTCCTTCAAATAGTGGATCCTACTCTCTGAACTTTTTTTTCTGTCTTTTGCTAATAGCTGTGCATTTTTTGTTTTGTACCGTGATGTTTTGCTTGGAAGTGGCAGTAACCACTGGCTGTGTTGCTCCTGACTTAGATGAAATGCAATTGGTGGCTCAGCCTGTAAAGCATCTGCCTGCAATGCAGGAAACCCGGCTTTGATCCCCGGGTTGGGAAGATCCCCTGGAAAAGGAAATGGCAACCCATTCTAGTACTCTTGCCTGGAAAAGTCCATGGATGGAGGAGCCTAGTGGGCTACAGTCCATGGGGTTGCAAAGAGTCAGACACGACTGAGCAACTTCACTTCAGGGACCCCAAGGGCCCACATTGTTACCGTCATAACCCATAACCCCTCCCCCAGGAACTTAGGGTTCACTTTAAATTAGTCTTAACTATTTGTGATGGCCCCAAAATCTTTACCAGTGGATGCTTCTAGATGTTGGCATGTGAGACAGTTCTGGCCAAATACCCATGAGAGGCTGTTGGCTGGGGTCGCTAAAATTAAAAAAATGAAGAGTTGATCTATCCTGCCTTGGGACATTGAAGTAGGTGATGTCCAGACCTGCTGTGACTCTAAGCAAGGTAACCCGGGGGGAACTCTTCTTTGGGGCTTAAGCCAGTTGAATCAGGAACTTCAGGCTGTTCTTACAGGCCAAGACACCCTACATCAAGATGTTTCCACCCCAGGATGTGTCAGAACCTCCTGAGAAGCTTACATGTACGGACTCCTGGCCCCAAACCTGAACAAAGATTCCATAGAATTGAACTTTGCCTGTAGATTACAGTGATCTCAAATTTTAGGAGGCTTTCTAATTGATTCTGATGTTAGTAGAAGAGATCGAGTTTGAGGATCCAAGTTATGATTTTGAGTGAGTTTTGAAGCAGAAATAAAATTCACAATCTACTTGGGGAAACTCCCGTTTTGACAAACATGCTACTGCCTTGGTGAACTACAAGGGTAACTATTTTGAGGTAAAGAAGTACCCTAAAATATATGCTCTTGTTAGATTTGCTGCTGCTGCTGCTGAGTCGCTTCAGTCGTGTCTGATTCTGCGCAACCCTATAGACAGCAGCCCACCAGGTTCCCCCGTCCTAGGGATTCTCCAGGCAAGAACACTGGAGTGGGTTGCCATTTCCTTCTCCAATGCATGAAAGTGAAACATGAAAGTGAAGTTGCTCAGTCGTGTCCAACTCAGCGACCCCATGGACTGCAGCCTACCAGGCTCCTCCATCCATGGGATTTTCCAGACAAGAGTACCAGAGTGGGTCACCACTGCCTTCTCTTACCCATCATTTATTAGCCTCTATTCTGAACAGAGATGAACCTCAACCTGTACTGATATCCAGGTTATTTTGTACGTTGGTAAAAATTGTCACAACATTTCAGCGTCTGTAGTACATGGAGGCCACACATTATAGAGTATTGTATTTTGAAAAAATATTCAAAAAACAGCTCAGATTGTTTTGAATGATGGTAATAAAATCACATATACAGAATTAAATTGGTTGGTAGAAACTTCAGTTTTTCCCTATGTTTAATAATATAGTTACTCTGGGCTTTTAACCAGTATAAATACTACTCAAGCATATGAATTGACCCATAGCAGTGGCAGAAATGAGTTGGGTCATGAATGGGCCAACCCCACCTGTACTATTAATTATTTATGTATTGGCACCTTTGAAATTTCATCCATCTTCCCTTCAGTTCTTTAATTCAAAGAGCAAGAGCCAAACACTTGCTGTTTTGTTTGCTACAAAAATCAGGATCAATTAGATTGAGCTACATGACATGAGCTTTCACTGGTCTATTGTAAAGAACTGTACGTGATGAGGATTTTCTTCCTAAATTAGTCAGAAGGATCATAGAGTATTATTCTGAAAATGTGACTTTGAGACAGTTTGTACAGTATGGTGAGCAGAGCTTGGACTTTAGCATCAGACAGACCACGGAGTAAGTGTGTGACATCAGGAGTTCGCAACCTTTGGAAATCTAGAAGTTGTTGACTCAGTTTTAGAAACACATATGTGTATATACATGAATGTGCATGCAATTTCCTGTACATTATCAGAATTGGGACTCTAGCGAATTCTAGACTCTGGCTGTGGACTAGACTGACCACACTAGGTATTTTTTCAGCCTAAGCACTAATCTATACCAGTGATGTGGATAGAATTTCTATTTAGAAGAGGTGGTGGAACACATGGAGGGGAAGGGGCCTGGCATCCATGTCTGGAAGCCTGTTTGCATGGCAAGCACACTGCTGTGACTAAGTCTTACATGTACTTGGGCTGACCTAGTCATAGCTGATAGATTATGCAGGTAGCTAAGCCCTGTTATGCTCCCACTTCTTGCTGCCACTGTTAGAACCTCACAAAAATATTAATAGTTGCTCAATAAAAAGGAATGAAATAATGTCATTTGCAGGAACATGGATCGACCTGGAGGTTATCAGACTAAGTGAAATACATTAGACAGAGAAAGACAAATATCATATAATATCACTTTTATATGGAATCTAAAGCAACAATACAAATTAACTTATTTATAAGACAGAAGTAGACTTGCTACTACTGCTAAGTTGCTTCAGTTGTGTCTGACTCTGTGCGACCCCATAGATGGCATCCCACCAGGCTCCCCCATCCCTGGAATTCTCCAGCAAGAATACTGGAGTGGGTTGCCATTTTCTTCTCCAGAGGATCTTCCTGACTCAGGGATTGAACCCATATCCCCTACACTGCCAGGTGGGTTCTTTACCACAGAGCCATCTGGGAAGCCCTAATCCTTATTGCTGCTGCTGCTGCTAAGTCGCTTCAGTCGTGTCCGACTCTGTGTGACCCCATAGACGGCAGCCCATCAGGCTCCCCCGTTCCTGGGATTCTCCAGGCAAGAACACTGGAGTGAGTTGCCATTTCCTTCTCCAATGCATAAAAGTGAAAAGTGAAAGGGAAGTTGCTCAATCGTGTCCGACTCTTAGCAACCCTATGGACTATAGCCTACCAGGCTTCTCCATCCATGGGATTTTCCAGGCAAGAGTACTGGAGTGGGGTGCCATTGCCTTCTCCAAATCCTTATTAGTAACATTTAATTTCGTTGTAAATAGCAGTGTTAGTTGCTCAGTCATGTCCAACTCTTTGTCAAAATAAATAATGAAAATTTTCAAAGTGTGGGAAATAGAAGAAAAACCTCATCTATCATCTCAAGAAACCAATATCGCTTTGTAACATTTTGGTGTATTGTTATCTATTCTTTCCCCTACATTTATATACATATCAATCTCTGGGTCAGGAAGATGCCCTGGAGAAGTGAATGGTAACCCACTCCAGTATTCTTGCCTGGAGAATCTCATGGACAGAAGAGCCTGGTGGGCTATGATCCATAGTGTTGCAAAGTCAGACACGACCGAAGTGACTAAGTATACTTCTTTCAATTGTAGCCTATACATTCAATTTTTAAAAGATTTTTTTATGTGGATCGTATTTTGGTCCCTTGTCTGCAAGGCATGTGGCATCTTAGCTCCCCAACCAGGGATCAAGTCCCCACCCCCTGCATTGGAAGGCAAAGTTTTAATCACTGGACCGCCAGGGAAGTCCCTATGCATTCAATTTTCTGTCCCATTTTCCCTCTTATTATATAGCAATCTTGTTACATACATTTCATATGCCACTTTTAGGACCTATGCTATTAAGTGAGTTTGTCACAAGTTGAAAAACTGTCTCCTTTTGAATTCATTTTTATACTGATTCTAAGTTTTCAACATTGTAAACAATGCCACACCTCACCTATAGCCTTTTCTTTCTCCTGGAAATGTATTGAGGATAAATTCTCTAATGCATGTATTCTCTCCCAGGGAAATGTTCACTTTTTAGGATGCTTTGTATATTGTAAACTTGCTCTTTTTTTTTTTATTTTATTTTATTTTTAAACTTTACAAATTGTATTAGTTTTGCCAAATATCAAAATGAATCCACCACAGGTATACATGTGTTCCCCATCCTGAACCCTCCTCCCTCCTCCCTCCCCATACCATCCCTCTGGGTCATCCCAGTGCACCAGCCCCAAGCATCCAGTATCGTGCATCGAACCTGGACTGGCAACTCATTTCATACATGATATTATACATGTTTCAATGCCATTCTCCCAAATCTTCCCACCCTCTCCCTCTGCAACAGAGTCCATAAGACTGTTCTATACATCAGTGTCTCTTTTGCTGTCTCGTACACAGGGTTATTGTTACCATCTTTCTAAATTCCATATATATGTATTAGTATACTGTATTGGTGTTTTTCTTTCTGGCTTACTTCACTCTGTATAATAGGCTCCAGTTTCGTCCACCTCATTAGAACTGATTCAAATGTATTCTTTTTAATGGCTGAGTAAAACTCCATTGTATATATACCACAGCTTTCTTATCCATTCATCTGCTGATGGGCATCTACGTTGCTTCCATGTCCTGGCTATTATAAACAGTGCTGCGATGAACATTGGGGTACACGTGTCTCTTTCCCTTCTGGTTTCCTCAGTGTGTATGCCCAGCAGTGGGATTGCTGGATCATAAGGCAGTTCTATTTCCAGTTTTTTAAGGAATCTCCACACTGTTCTCCATAGTGGCTGTACTAGTTTGCATTCCCACCAACAGTGTAAGAGAGTTCCCTTTTCTCCACACCCTCTCCAGCATTTATTGCTTGTAGACTTTTGGATCGCAGCCATTCTGACTGGTGTGAAATGGTACCTTATAGTGGTTTTGATTTGCATTTCTCTGATAATGAGTGATGTTGAGCATCTTTTCATGTGTTTGTTAGCCATCTGTATGTCTTCTTTGGAGAAATGTCTATTTAGTTCTTTGGCCCATTTTTTGATTGGGTCATTTATTTTTCTGGAGTTGAGCTGTAGGAGTCGCTTGTATATTTTTGAGATTAGTTGTTTGTCAGTTGCTTCATTTGCTATTATTTTCTCCCATTCTGAAGGCTGTCTTTTCACCTTGCTAATAGTTTCCTTTGATGTGCAGAAGCTTTTAAGTTTAATTAGGTCCCATTTGTTTATTTTTGCTTTTATTTCCAATATTCTGGGAGGTGGGTCATAGAGGATCCTGCTGTGATGTATGTCAGAGAGTGTAAACTTGCTCTTTATAAAGTGTTGATTGGGCTACTTTCTGTTGCTGCCAGCCAGGTAGATGTAAGTTTCACTGCGTCTTCTCTAGCACTGTGTATTATCATTTAGCAAAAAAGTGTAGGGCCTTCCCTGGTGGCTCAGATGATAAAGAATCTGCCTGCGATATAGGAGACATAGGTTCAATTCCTGGGTCAGGAAGATCCCCTAGAGAAGAGAATGGCTACCCACTCCAGTTTTCCTGCCTGGAGAATTCCATGGACAGAGGAATCTGACAGAGGTTGCAGTTCATGGGGTCACAAAGAATCTGACATGACTGAGTGACTAACTGGGGACTGGGCACGTAGGACTTACATGCAGAAACTGTAAAATCTCATCGAAGGGCATAAAATAAGACCTGAATAAACGGGAGGCCATATCACATTCTAGGGTGGAAAGACTATTTGGCTGCACTGGGTCTTCGTTGTGGCATGTGGGCTCCTCCTTTGCAGCATATGGACTTTTTCTCTAGCTGTGGCATATGGGGGCTTCTCTCTAGTCGCAACATGGGTTTCTCTTATTGCAGAGCACGAGGTCTAGATTGCACAGGTTCATTAGTTGCAGTGCGGACTTCTCTAGTTGTGGCTCATGAGCTTAGTTGCCCTGTGACATGTGGGATCTTCCCGGACTAGGGTTAGAACCCATGTCCCCTGCATTGGAAGGTGTATTCTTAACCATTGGATCAGCAGGGAAATTCCAACAATTTTAAATGTCATTTCTTCTAAATTAATTCATAAATTGAAAGTATTCCAACTAAATCTTTTATTGGGGAGATTTTTTTAAATGATCATATTATTTATATCAGAGGATAAATTAGAACAGCCCTCATAAAGAAGGGAAAATAATAACAAGACACTAGCTTTTCTTACCAAGTATGAAAACTTGATTCCCAACAAAATGGTATTGACATTGGAATTGACAAATAGACCATTGGGGAAGAATGATCAATAAGAAATAGATCTCAGTATAAATGAAATCTGATAGAGCAGAGGTGATTTTTCAGTTGGATAAGAAAAAAGATTTTTAAATAAATGAGTGGCACAATCAATGTAATATCTCATTGCGTATTTAACTTACAATGTATACAAATTCAAATTCCTGATGAATTAAAGATTTGCGTGTAAAAAAGAAACACAAATATTTGAAGAAAATTTGGGAGACTCTAAGTTGCAGCCTACGGGTTCAGGAGGTCTTTATAACTTAGAAAACCCAGGAAATATTAGGTTGGTGCAAACGTAATTGTGGTTTAGGACCATGAATTTTAAGTTATTATAACTAGGCTCCAAACATATCTTTATTAATCAAAATAGGAACCATTACATTCAACACATTTTTGTCAATGAGAAATAAGTTGGTTTATTCATGTAGGTTAAAAATCCATGCTTGAGGATTTGACAAACGCTTGGAAAGCATTTTTTTGCCTCTTGCTGGTTATGGAAGCATTTTCCCTGCAAAGAATTGTCAAGATGCTTGAAGAAGTGGGAGTCAGTTGGTAGGAGTCAGGTGAGGCAAAGCTTCATAGCCCAATTCATTCAACTTTTGAAGTGTTGGTTGTGTGACTTGTGGTCGGGCTTTGTCATGGAGAAGAATCAGGCCCATTCTGTTGACCAATGCTGGCTGCAGGCGTTGCAGTTTTTGGTGCA
Source organism: Bos javanicus (assembly GCF_032452875.1). Lineage (NCBI taxonomy): Eukaryota > Metazoa > Chordata > Mammalia > Artiodactyla > Bovidae > Bos > Bos javanicus. The sequence goes on from NC_083884.1 coordinate 47,294,903, forward strand.
CCTCAATTTGCTGAATGTTCTTCTCAGATGAGAAGAACAGGATCCAGAAGGGTGTAGTGGATCAGACTGACAGCAGACCACCAAACAGTGACCATGGTGTTTTTTGGTGCAGGTTTGGCTTTGGGAAGTGCTTTGAAGCTTCTTCTCGGTTCAATCACTGAGCTGGTTGTTGATGGTTGTCGTATACAATCCACTTTTTGTCGCACGTCACAATTCAGTCGAGAAATAGTTCATCTTTGTTGCATAGAATAAGAAAAGACAACACTTTAAAATGACGATATTTTTGATTTGTGGTCAGCTCATGAGGCACCTACTTATCAAGCTTTTTCACTTTTCCAATTTGCTTCCAATGCCAGATGACCAGAGAATGGTCCATGTTGAGTTCTTTGGCAACTTCTCATATAGTTGTAAGAGGATCAGCTTTGATGATCCTCCCAATTGGTCATTGTCAAGTTCCAATGGCCACCCACTAGACTCCCCAACTTCAAGGTTCTCGTCTCCTTCGCAAAACTTCTTGAACCATCAGTGCACTGTGTTTTTGTTAGCAGTCCCTGAGCCAAATGGGTTGTTGATATTGCGAGTTGTCTCCGGTGCTTTATGACCCATTTTCAACTCAAATAAGAAAATCACTTGAATTTTCCTTTTATCTAACATAATTTTCCTAGTCTAAAATAAATATAAAATGAACAGCAAGTAAGAAGCCATTAGCAAAAGTATAAAGCAAGAAATGAACATTAAAATGATGTATAAGTAACCACATTTATCGAAGAATGTATTCCATTATCAAACAGCAACATTCAACCATGCAAAATCAAAATTACTTTTCTACCTACCTAATATATATATTAGGTACCTATCTAATATAATATATAATATACCTACCTAATATAATATTACCTACCTAATATAATATATATATTAGGTAGGTAGAAAAGTAATTGCATATATATCAGAGAAGGTGACGGCACCCCACTCCAGTACTCTTGCCTGGAAAATCCCATGGACGGAAGAGCCTGGTGGGCTGCAGTCCACGGGGTCGCTAAGAGTCAGACATGACTGAACGACTTCACTTTCACTTTTCACTTTCATGCATTGGAGAAGGAAATGGCAACCCACTCCAGTGTTCTTGCCTGGAGAATCCCAGGGACGGGGGAGCCTGGTGGGCTGCCATCTATGGGGTCGCACAGAGTTGGACACGACTGAAGCGACTTAGAAGTATATATATATATATATATATATATATATATATATATACATATAAATATATATATATAACTTAGAAGTATATATATGTGTGTATATGTGTGTGTGTGTGTATATATATATATATGTATATATGGGCTTCCCTGATGGGTCAGATGGTAAAGAATCTGCTTGCAATGCAGGACACCTGGGTTCAATCCCTGAGTTGGGAAGATTCCCCAGGAGAAGAGCAAAGCAACCCACTCCAGTATTCTTGCCTGGAGAATCCCAATGGACAAAGGAGTCAGACAGGCTACAGTTCATGGGTTGCAAAGAGTCAGACACCACTGAGTGACAAAGCACAGCACAATATATATATATATATATATATATGTGTGTGTGTGTGTGTGTGTGTGTGTGTGTATGTGTGTGTGTACAGAGTATATATATATATGTGTGTGTGTATATATATATATATAAAGATATTTAAAGATCTAAGATTTTTGTTCAGCAAAGTGTATCATAGATAAAATACAAGACATAAAATACAAATGATGTTCTGGAGCAACAACCTGGACCATAGATGAGCAAGAGAAGGATATGAGTAAACATTCCGGAAAGGAGCATTAAAATGGCCAATAAGATGTTAAATCTCCCAAGTAGTAAGATGCAAAAGTCAATAACATCAGGGACAAAAAGGAAAGTAACTACAAGGCAGGAAAAGAATCATGTCTCCAGGACTGCTTATCAAAACAACATCAGACGATTCAACCTCAACACTGAAAGCTAGAAGTCAGGGAAGAGAATCTTCAACATCTCAAAGGAAAGTGGTTTCCAACCTAAAATGTTCTGCTTACTCTTTCTATTGATCAAGTCAAAGGGTGACGGGAAGATATTTGAGAAATGCAGAGAATGAATCATTTACTCCCTTTTCTCAGGAAGCGACTGCAGAATGTGTTTCACCAAATCAATAAAGGAATAAACTGAGAAAGTGCCTTAACTATTACAGAATAATAGTTAAGGGAAATTCCAAGATGATAATTTGAGGAGGACTTGAGACAACTGTGGTTGTGCAGCCTTGAAGACCCACTGGTTCAGAGGTAGTGGCAACTTTCTTCACATCTCATTGGCCAGAAAGCGTGACATGTCCTTTTATGAACCAACCATTAGCAAGAATGTGATGTATCCCTAAGATACAGCCTGATGTCCCGAGCTGAATGGGGGAGGTATGGAGGTGCATACAGTGTTGAACAAAGTCAGGTTCTGTTTGGCAGTAAGAAGAGGGTATTGGATGCTGGTTAAGCCAGGAACAATATCTGCTCCAACACTACAATCATATGTGAATATATATGTGTATGTGTGTATTCCAGATCACTGAATCTCTTCTAATAAGCTATATATAAAACTGTGTCAGTGCTAAACTCTTTTGATTGTTATTGGGTGTTTTTTTTTAATGCATTTTGATATCTGATGAAGCATTTTGCTCTTTTGCTTTATTTTCACTGGTGAGTTTAACCACATACCTAAACAAGAATTAATATAAATTATTCACAAGCTTGAAAAAAATAGGAAGGAACGTTTGCCAAAGTTTTGGGGATTTTGTTTTGTTTTTTACAAAGCTAGCAAAATCAGTCAAAGCTATCACAAGAAAAATACAGACCAATATACTTTATGAAATAGGTACAAAAATCCCCAATACTAGCAAACTGAATCCAGGGCATATAAAAAAGATTATACACCATGACCAAGTGGGATTTATCCCGGGGATGCAAGGTAGATTTAACATCCACAAATCAATTAATGTAACACACCATATCCATAGATTAAAGGACCAAAACCACATGGTCATTTTAATATATGCAGAAAAAGGATTTGACAGAATTCAACATTCTTTCATGATAGAACACTTGACAGACTAGCAATGGAAAGGACCTTCTTCAATCTGATAAAGGGAATCCATGAAAAAACCACAGCTAATATATATAATGTAAAAGACTGCTTTCCCCCTAGGATCAGCAACAAGACAGGAATGTCTGCTCTCACCACTTCTATTCAACATTGTGTTAGAAGTTCTAGTCAGGATAATTAGGCAAGAAGATGGGGGGGAAAGGCATTCAAATTGGAAATAAAGTAATAAGACTTCCTCTATTTGCAGATGCTGCAATCTTGTGTGTAGAAAATCCTAAGGAATCCAGCAAAAACTATTAGAACTAATAAAGAGGTTCAGTATAGTCACGTGATACAATATCAATATACAAAAATTAGTTGTATTGCTCTACACCAACAATGAATAAACCATAAATGAAATTTAAAAACAATTCTGTTTACATAGCATCAAAAAGGATAAAATAATTAGGAATTACCTAACAAAAGAAGTATAAAATACATATTTTGGGGCTTCCCTGGTGACTCAGATGGTAAAGAATCTGCCTGCAACGCAGGAGATCCAGTTTCAGTCCCTCGGTGGGGAAGATCCCCTGGAGAAGGGAATGGTTACCTCCTCCAGTATTCTTGCCTGGGAAATCCCATGGACGGAGGAGCCTGGCAGGCTACAGTCAATGGGGTCACAAAGAGTTGGACACGACTCACCAAGTAACACTTTCACTATTTTCTTTCACTTCACTTAAACTACTTAAAAATATTAAATATTTTCATATTTGAAAGAAGATCTAAGAAAAGGAATAGTAAGCAATGTTCATGGTTCAGAAGACTTATATTGTTAAGATGAAAATACCCCCTGACTGATCTAGACCTTTAATACCATCCCTATTAAAATTACAACTGGCTTCTTTGCAAAAGTTGACAAGATAGCTCTTAAACATACATGAAAATACAAGAGACTCCCAAATGGGCAGAACAGTCTTGAAAATGAGGGAGAAAGTTGATGGACTTATAATTCCTGATTTTGAATTTTACTACACACCTGACCTGCCTCTTGAGAAATCTGTATGCAGGCAGGAAGCAACAGTTAGAACTGGACATGGAACAACAGACTGGTTCCAAATAGGAAAAGGAGTATGTCAAGGTTGTATATTGTCACCCTGCTTGTTTAACTTATATGCAGAGTACATCATGAGAAACGCTTGGCTGGAAGAAGCACAAGCTGGAATCAAGATTGCCGGGAGACATATCAATAACCTCAGATATGCAGATGACACCATCTTTATGGCAGAAAGTGAAGAGGAACTAAAGAGTTTCTTGATGAAAGTGAAAGAGGAGAGTGAAAAAGTTGGCTTAAAGATCAACATTCAGAAAACTAAGATCATGGCATCCAGTCCCATCACTTAATGGCAAATAGATGGAGAAACAGCAGAAACAATGGCTGAGTTTGTTTTTCTGGGCTCCAAAATCACTGCAGATGGTGACTACAGCCATGAAATTAAAAGATGCTTACTCCTTGGAAGGAAAGTTATGACCAACCTAGATAGCATATTCAAAAGCAGAGACATTACTTTGTTAACAAAGGTCCGTCTAGTCAAGGCTATGGTTTTTCCAGTAGTCACGTATGGATGTGAGAGTTGGACTATAAAGAAAGCTGAGCGCCGAAGAATTGATGTTTTTGAACTGTGATGTTGGAGAAGACTCTTGAGAGTCTCCTGGACTGCGAGGAGATCCAACCAGTCCATCCTAAAGGAGATCAGTCCTGGGTGTTCATTGGAAGGACTGATGCTGAAGCTGAAACTCCAATACTTTGGCTACATGATGCGAAGAGCTGACTCATTTGAAAAGACCCTGTAGCTGGGAAAGATTGAGGGCAGGAGAAGGGGACGACAGAGGATGAGATGGTTGGATGGCATCACCGACTCAATGGATATGAGTTTGGGTAAACTCAGGGAGTTGGTGATGGACAGGGAGGCCTGGCGTGCTGTGGTTCATTGGGTCACAAAGAGTCGGACACGACTGAGTGACTGAACTGAACTGAACTGAACAAAGCTATAGTAATCCAGATAGTGTGGTACTGGTGTTATGATAGACGTTGATCATTGAACTAGAACATAAAATTCAGCAATAAACCCTTACCTATATAGTCAACTATTTTTTTCAGAAGTTTGGCACAATAATTCAATGAGGAAAGAATATCTCTTCAACCAACAGTGTTAGGATAAATGAATATCCACATGCAAATGAATGAAATTACACCCCTATCTTACATAGCTTACAAAAATTAACTCAAAATGGATTAAAGATCTAAATGTAAGATCTAAAACCATAAAAATATCAGGAAAAAACATAGAAGTAAATCTTCCTGACTTTGGAGTAAGCCATGGTTTCTTAACTATGACACCCAAAATACAAACACAATTTGAATGAGGTAAATTGAACTTCATCAAATTTTTTAAAAATCAGCTTCAAAGGACACTGTCAAGAATGAAAAGACAAATCACAGAGCAAGGTAAAATATGTATAAATCATATTTTTGATGAGAGAATGGTATCTAGAATATATGAAAAGCTCTGATAACTCAATAATAAAAAGACAAATAGCCTTATTAGAAATGGACAAAGAAGACATAGAGAAAGAAAATTTAGAAAGAGCCAAAAAGCATATGAAAAGATACTCAATGTTATTACACATCAAGAAAATTCAAATCAAATCCACATGAGATAGATACCACTTAACACTCACTGGGGAATTATAATAAAAGACAAGTGTTCAGGAGGATGTGAAGAAATAGGTTCCTTCACACACTGCTGACAGGAATGTAAATGGTGCAGCTGCTTTGAAAAATAGTCTAAAATTTCCTCAATAGGTTAAACATGGAGGCACCCATGACCCAGCAATTGTACACTTAGATTTATACCCAAGAGAAATTAGAACACACCCACGCAAAAATGTGTATGGGAATACTTATAACAGCATTATTTACAAGACTAAAAACATGGAAACAACTCAAATATCCATCAATCGATGCATGGATAAACAAAATGTGGTCTCTCCATACAATGGAATATTATTTGGAAATATAAGGGATGAAGTGCTGACACATGCTACTTTGTTAGATATACCTCGAAAACATGATGCTAAATGAAGACAAAGGACAAAAAATTATAGGATTCTATGTATGTAGGATTCTATGTATAGGAGTGTCCAGAATATGCAAATCTATAGTGATATAAATTAGATTATTTATTAATGTGTAGGAAAATAAATTGAGGTAAAATGAGAAGCGACTGTTAATGTACACAGGGTTTCTTTTGGGGGTGGGTAATGAAAATGTTCTAAAACTGTGGTGACCTCACAGATCTGAAGATACTAAAAGCCACTGAATTTTACACTTTAAATGTGCAAATGATAGGGGACCCCAATTAAGCTGTTATGGAGATAAAATGAGATAATGTAGACAAATGTTTGGCACCATATCTGGTAGACCCAAAATTCCCATTAAAAGATAGTCATAACTTGTGAAGATGCTATTACCAGCATTACGCTCCAGGAAAAGTCCTGTTGTGATTGGTGATGTATGCAACTGACGTATTTATTTAGAGGAAACTGACATCTTTATAAAGTTTAGTTTTTCCATCTACAAGAATGATGGTGTGTCACTCCAGTATTTAGTTTATTTAGGTCATACAAGATGGACTATGTCACTGCTCACCTGAATCCCTCAGCCTGTCCAACATTTATCATTAACTTCCACTTAAACTATGCCTTCATTGTTTGCATCATCACCATTCTGATAATACAGAATTTTTTATTGAACATTTGCTTTATATCAGGCACTTGCTAAATAGGATTCATTTACTTCTCACCACACCCCTGCCAGCTAAGCCCTGTTATTATCTCTACTTTTCAGATGAAGAAACAATTTGTCCATAGAGACAATTGGAGATTTTTGAGTCCAGGTCTCTTTGAGCCTAAAGTGCATGCTCTTAATTGCTAAGGGATCCACCCTTTTAAGCAAAAAAGCTTGCACACGTGTTTGTATTTCTCTGCTTAAATAAATACACATATTTCAGTGCACAGAACACCAAGACATTGCAACCATGCTGACACAAATCTCAGTGTAATAGTTGATGGGTGTTATGTTCTGTATGAATCTATTAATACACAGAAATGACAATGTGTAAATTCACATAAAGTAATTAATGTTACTTGTGTGTTCCTTGACTGTTACTTGATTTGGGTTTGAAAGAAGTGAAAGTGAAAGTCACTCAGTCCTGTTTGACTCTGTGACCCCATGGACTATACAGTCCATGGAATTCTCCAGGCCAGAATACTGGAGTGGGTAGCCTTTCCCTTCTCCGGGGGATCTTCTCAACCCAAGGATCGAACCCAGGTCTCCCACATTGCAGGCGAATTCTTTATTAACTGAGCTACAAGGGAAGCCCAAGAATACTGGAGTGGGTAGCCTATCCCTTGTCCAGCGGATCTTCCCAACCCAGGAATGGAACCGGGGTCTCCCTCATTGCAGGCAGATTCTTTACCAACTGAGCTATTAAAAAAATGAAACACTTTTGAGGGATGTGAGACCTTAATGAAGAAGATGGTTGACAACATTATGAACACAAGCAAAATATGCCAATTTCATAGATGTACAGTCTATATTTACCATACTAATATATTCAACTTCTGTTAGGATCTTAGAGGGCTTTCCAAATCTGACCTCATTACTCTTCTCTTTTAGATCAGGTTCATTTCTTTTCCATGCCAATCCTTTTTGTTCCTTGAGGAGATTTGATATAATAAATTAAGGGAATGATTCTTACACCCTAAGCTGATAAGAGCTAAGCATGAAGTAATCGGATTATTCTACTCAAATCTGACTTCTAGTCATTACCTCCAAGAAGAACTCAGTGTGAATCAACTTCTACCTGAAAATCACAAAGAACAAATGTTGCTGAAATACTGGCTCCATGGAAGCAGCAGAAATGTCCGTTGGTTGAGAATGTTTGAATGAACTAAGCCATGGATGGTAGTGATTTACAGAGCTGTTAAAATTTATGTGCAGGCCTATTTTGCTGCCAAGTCGCTTCAGTCGTGTCCGACTCTGTGCGACCCCATGGACTGCAGCCTACCAGGCTTCTCCGTCCATGGGATTCTCCAGGCAAGAACACTGGAGTGGGTTGCCATTTCCTTCTCCAATAGGCCTATGTTTATTGGCATCCAAAAAAAGGTACACAATTCACTTGCTGGAAAAACTACTTCTGTGTAAGACAATCCTTCTTTAGTATCTCTCTCTTCCTCTCCTTTACTCTCCAGAATCTCATTCTCTCTCTCTCCGTATACTTAGAGCTATATCGTGTGTGTGTTTAAGTCCACAGGTGATTCTATAGATCTGGACAGATAGATGCTCTGGATACTGGTAATATGCACTATTTCTATTCTCTACTGTACATATTTTTGAACCATTTGAGTTTGTGTGGACATACATTCCTTTCAAAGTGATAAGAAAAAACAGCAGTTTATTTCTATTAAAATAAAATCAGACAATATCTGTAGTTGACGTTACCCTAGAGGATCAAAACATTTCAACCGCAGTTTAGTTTTCATTATCAAGGTCAGAAACAGACCCCAGCAAATCATGATCTCGGTGACCCTTTGAAAGCATGACATTTAACATGTCAGGACTGAGCTTGCAAAGGGGTTATGGAACTTCTCAACACTAATTTTTATTACTTCAATATCAATATAGATGAATATTTCATCAAAACAGAGCACAGTTATGCAAGGCATGCTCTCTCATGATTAGCACTGAGCTTGCCCTGGGCTCTTCCCCCACAGTGGGGAATTTTATTATATAGTAGCCTGCCGAGCTCTCCTGGGGGTCAGGGGGTTAAAGCTACAGAAATATGATTTGTGAATCATCTGAGCTCAGTTTTGTCGCAAAGATAAACAAAAAGATTATCAAAGCCTTTTTTACAGTATTATTTAAATGCCCTTCCAAGGGAGAAGGAGGAGAGATATGTAGGGCTTGGGAGTTTAATCAAAACCAAACCTGTAAACATCAGTATCGCTTTCATGAAATATTAAGGATTTTAAACGCCCCTCCCCACACCTCAAAGTTCCATTCACAATATGGATTATGTTTGGTTTGGAATTGTTCAAGGTCATCTTCTCCTGGCTTCTCCGTAATCCGTTAAATGTTACCAATTAAAATAAATGTCTGCAAATGGTCTTCTTAGGGATTTCCTTTGTCACAATTCTGGAGCAAACGGTGATGGCTGGACCATGTGTTCAGATGCAGTGGGGCTGCCTCCACGCATAGAAAGCAAGCCCTTTCTGTTTCAGTGTTGCGCTCACTTGGGGTGACTGATGAGGACGAACCACTACCTCAGTTCGCCAGGCTATTCACCTTTTAGCATCACTGCTGTCTGCATGATGGGAACATGGGTCTTCTTGTGGGAACTGGCTGCTTCCAAAGAGAGATCGGACGTCAAGGGCATGTTTGGATTCAACCACCAGGCTGGTATTTAACTGCAGCTGATGATAATCACTGGAATAGGAAATAGCAACCTACTCCAGTATTCTTGCATGGGAAATCCCATGGACAGAGGACCCAGGCCAGCTACAGGGATCACAAAGAGTCGGACATAACTGAGTGACTGAGTATGCACACATGGCAATAATCAGAAACAAAGTAGTTAGTGTAAATGGTACCTTTTTATAAGGATAAAACATTGTTACATTAAGGTCTTAAAGGTTAAATACTAAATTATTAACAGTGGTTATTATTATTTATTTATTGAAGTATAGTTAATTCACAATGTACAGCAAAGTGATTCAGTTATACTTATATGCATATGGTGGTAGGTTAGTCGCTAAGTCATGTCTGACTCTTGCAATCCCGTGGACTGTAGCCTGTCAGGCTCCTCCGTCCATGGGATTCTCCAGGCAAGAATACTGGAGTGGGTTGCCATTTAATATATATTGTTCCTTTTTATGGTTTTTTTATTGTGGTTAAAAGTCACCTAATATAAAACATACTCTTTTAACCAAATGTAAGTGTACAGTTCAGTGGCACTAAGTATATTCACACTCTTGTGTGACTCTCACCATCATCCATTTCTGGAATTTCTCACTTTCCTGAACTGAAACTCTATCCCCGCTAAACATTAAGTCTCCATTCCCCGATCCCACCCCACCCCACCCCCAGCCTCTGGAATCTACCAAAGTACCTTCTGACTCTATGAATTTGACTGTCCTAGGTACCTCTGGGGTTGCACAGAGTCGGACACGACTGAAGTGACTCAGCAGCAGCAGGTACCTCGTAAAAGTGGAGTCAAGCAGTGCTTGTCTGCATCTACTGTATACTGGAATGCGTTTTTAAGGTTCACTTGTTCCATGTCCTATAGACAGATGGTACCTTCTTTTCTTCCCCCTGTGCTATCCAGTAGGTTGCAATTAGTTATCTGTACCTAGTGGTGTACATATGTCAATCCCAATCCCCCCACATATATTCTTTTTCATATTCTTTTCCACTACAGGATACTGAATATAGTTTCCTGGGCTCTACAGTTGGATCTTGTTTATCTGCAGAAGCAAAGTAGTTTTGAAGTTGAAATTGCCAGAGAAACTTCTGCTATCCCATTTTGTACCAAATCTCTCCCAAAGAAGTCCACACGGCTTGGAGATTTGCTTTCTCAGAGCCTCTGAGCGCGCGCGTGTGTGTGTGTGTTTTCTTTTGCCTATTTGATCCCTTTTCCCATCATCTCCAGTTGTTGAAATAAGCCATTTCCCTTACATGTCATTTCCAAATGGAAACAGAACAAAGAAAACAGGACAAAAGAAATCAGGGAATTTTCCAGAGGCACATTTGATGTACAAGTATAAACAGGAAAAGAGATGCCTGGGGAGACCGGAATTGCTCGGGTAGACAGCTGTTAACGCGTGTAGTTGGGAGCTCTGGGGAGATGAGCCCTCGGTGGATTTGTAGAGGAAGAACTTACAGGGCAGGAGAGGGTGAGAGGAAAAGTCTGCCTTTTCTTTTTTTCTATTTTAAGTTACATCTGTCCTAGCAGAATGCAGTGAGTATCTGGTTTATTCAGCTTTACCAGGAGGCGTTGGCTCAAATAAATAGAAACAGACCTCTGAGTCTCAACTCCTCCTCTTCGTGCGATTTGTAGGGTGTGATGGCTTCTGCTCACTGGAGCTGAAGGCACAGGAACGGAAGACCTTCCCGAGCTGCTTAGGGTGAGGTCGACCTTCATTTGGGGATCTTCACAAGCTGCTGGGCTTTGACACAGCCTGGACCTATTTAAGAAAAGCTGGAACATATAACAGGGCCAGCCTGGCATGAGGATGTCAGGAGTTATGTTTCAGAACCATAATCCTATTACTCACTTGGTTTTCACTGAGAGACGGCAGCGTCTCAGATGTTGTGTTAAATCTGTTCTCAAAGGTCTTGAGCAAGAAACCAGCATTTCTGATGAATGCAAATGGTGTGAAAATGAGAGGGAAATAAGGAAAAAGGAAGGGAGAGACTTCTCAGGACACTCTTGAACCTGAACTTCCTCTTTCAGTGGATACAATTGAAACTGAAGCCTCCTTGTTCCCTAATGGAAATTTTGAAGGGCAAGTGTAGAACCAGAGGATTTTCTTTGTTCTAAGAAGGTCTAACTCTGTAAGTCTTCTTCTCTATGGAACTTCTAAGGTGACCTTTTGCTCAACTGACAATAAAGTTGGCAACAGCATATTGAAGCTTGGAACCATGGTCTGTATAATACATGTAATAAGCATAATCTGATGGCTATGTGTTAAAAGGCACTGAGCTTTTCTCATCTCACTTCATTCTCCTAGTCATCCTGTAAGGTGAATATTCCTGGACCAGTTTACGGACAGCAGCATGGAGAGCCCAGAGAGATGAAGCAACTTGCTCAAGGTCGTGTACTAGTAAGTTATGAGTCATAATCCAAATGCTTGCCCATGAATCCATGCTTTCTGAAGAATCTGCATTGAATCATGAACCACAATTTAAGCAACCTTGTTGGACCTCCCCCGTCACCCCCTTATCCTGCTGATGACATCGTCTTAATGTACAGGACAGTGAAACTAAGCTGACTCAGAGGAAGACCAATGAATGAAAAAAAAAGAAAGTTGGGTAAATCCAGAACACGGCACACCCTATAAAGACAAAAGCAGGTTCAATTTCGAAAACATGAAGTTAGGGGCTCCTGGTAAGTTTTCAGCTTACTAGACAAGAAAGAGATTCAATGTCACTTCTCCCTTTAGTAATTTTATTTGACCTAAAGCTCTCTAAAGAGCACAAAGGTGGAGTCGTGTCATTAAGTTACGTCTTCTTCAAGTGTCAGATTTTTAAATGCCATGGCTTAACCTCTTTAATGCCTTAGAACTTTGTTCCCAGTCAGCTAAGTTCTTTCCCTCTTTTCCTTTTTTTTTTTTTTTTTTCAAGTTCACAGGCAGCTGCTGGCCTGGAGCCCTTCTCATAAAGAGCAGGAAGGACCCGAAGCCACAGGCAGGATTAAAGGGCTGATCAAAACCTTAGATCTCAGCTTTAAAGTTGTAATGTACAGTGAATTTGGTTACATGGAAAAGGAAACAGTAATTGTTGAAGTATGTTTTCTTAAGCTACAGAATAATTTTTGAAATGCTTGCCTTTAATCCACAGACAGGCTCGTGTTGGAGAAAATATTGTCTTCAGTTCAGGATCCTTCAGAGCATCTGAAACACTGGATCTTGGAGCTACATTGTATTTTTTTCCCCCAAAAAATGAAAAGATGACTGGCATCCTGGATAAAGTTTGAAAGGTTGCTATTTCTAACTACCTATATTCTGGTACTTTGGTTATGAGCTGTTGGAACAGCTCAATGCCTCTTGCTTCTTACTTAATATTTGAGATAGATAGTGCCCTGGTTTTGCTTTAAAAAAAAAAAAAAAAAGACACTTGTGAGTTCACTGTGCCTAGATTAGAATCTAATTGCACCTGGAAGAGAAGGCTGGCAATGGAGAGAGACGAATCTGCTCATCAGTCGTCAAGACCTGATCATCTCCATCCCCACCCCATTTCCTGCCACTCCCCTACCACCCCAGCCAAGTTCACCAGTCACATGGGAGGAATGTGTGTTTCAGGACTTGAGAGCTCCACATTTGAATTGCCTTTGCTGCTTAGCAGATCATAAACTTAGCAGAAGTTTATGCAACTTTCTAAGCCCCAGTTGGGTGCTGGGGATGTTAGGATACCTAAAATGATCCTTTTCAGGTGACCCGCTTCACACCTGGTGTGAGCACTGCCCTGCTGGTCAAGTGTGATCAAGCAGGACTCCGGAGTTTCTGGAGAGATGAAGTGCCAAGGCTTTTTAGAGGAGTGCTCCCACACTCTTAGTAGGGGAGGACCATTGCGTGGTGGCATTTCCTTCCAATGTGTAACAGACTGCCACTTTTGTAAAACAGGATAAAAATAAATTCCCAGGAAAGTGAAATGGGAAAAGCAAAGATATACCAAATACAAGCTCAATTTTAAAATTTAGAGCCAACAAGCAACACCGTCAAATGGCAGTGGTACTTACTCGCTACTTCCATGCTCATCTCTCTCCTAGAAACCCCCAGGAAATGAACACAAGGAAGTTGCTACTATCCTCTTACAAATCAGGAAATAGGCACAGACAGGCATAGAGAGGTTGTGTAACTTGCTGTTGGTCACATAGCAAGTGATAGGGCCAGGATTTGTGGTCAGGCAGCTGAAACTCACTATTGGACACAGGATCCTTGTGCACGTTGGTGACGCAAGGCATGGTGTCTGGGGCCAGGTTTTGAATCATAACACCTACCATGAGTTTTGCAGGAGTGGAGACTGGAGGCTGAGAGACACCAGTTAGGAATCCATAGTGATAGGGGCCAGAAGCAAGGCAGGCAGAGAGATTGGGAAGAAGAAATAAGAAGAAAGACCATAGAGTTCAAATTTCTAAAACTTGAACATTCATTAATTTATACACTCCAAAAAAGATGGAATCCTTCCTAGTTTTGTGTTTGTTTGTTTGTTTTTCTAACCAGGCTAATCCTGATTCTCAAACCTAATAGTTCAAGAAAGAAAATAGAGATTATTCCCCTTTGCAATAGATCTCTAAATCCCAAACAAAATACTAGACAGTCAAATTCAGTATTAGGCTGAAAGATAACTCACCATGACCAATTATGGCTTATTTTGATATTATGAGGATAGCCTACTATTTAGAAGCTTATTAATGTAATTCATCACATGAAATGTATAAAGAAGGAAAACTAGATCAGTTTGATAAATGCTAGAGAGGCACTTCCTAGAACACAAAGAAAACTAGGAACAGCAAGATCAGCCTGCTGCTGCTGCTGCTGCTAAGTCGCTTCAGTCGTGTCCAACTCTTTGTGACCCCATAGACGGCAGCCCACCACGCTACCCTGTCCCTGGGATTCTCTAGGCAAGAACACTGGAGTGGGTTGCCATTTCCTTCTCCAATGTGTGAAAGTGAAAAGTGAAAGTGAAGTCACTCAGTCATGTCCGACTCTTAGCGACCCCACGGACTGTAGCCCGCCAGGCTCCTCCATCCATGGGACTTTCCAGGCAAGAGTACTGGAGTGGGGTGCCATTGTCTTCTCCAAAGATACAGCCTAGCAGGTAGCATTTTCACATTCATATTTGATAAGAGCTTCCCAGTGGCTCAGTTGGAAAGAATCCACTTGCCAATTCAGGAGATATAAGAGATGCGGGTTTGATCCCTGGGTCAGGAAGATTCTCTGGAGAAGGAAATGGCAACCCACAAACAACAGTACTCTTGCCTTGAGAATTCCATGGACAGAGGAACCTGGTGGGCTGTAGTCCAAAGGGTCACAAAGAGTCGGACACAACTGAGCAACTAAGCACACATTCATATTTGATAGTGTTTAGTTAATGCAAGAAGACAAGAAAAGGAAATGAGATATAAATAGCAAAAAGGAAGAGACTAAAGGAATAAACAATATATAAGAAGAAATCCTACATTTTTGCTGATGGCTATAAAAATAACAGAGAGAAAACATATATTCCTGGACAAGATTATTGAGGACTATAAGGACATCAATTTCTCTAAAATAATGAAAATATTTAATATAATTCCAATGGGATACATTCAGGGACTATATACAAATGAGTCTAACCTGCATATGAAGAATAGCATACTACAAGATGTACTAGAGGCATTCACATTCTGCTTTAGCCATGCACCCAGAGCACATGGTTCCTCATCAACCTGGCAATCAACTCCCTCAGGGCCTTGGCATGGACACTGTGGGCTCCAGGCTCCTGCCTGGACTAGCATCTCTCTGTCGTGCACCTGGGCATCAACTGGAACTCACCTGTGCCTCTGGCCTGGCAATTTCTGTGAACCAGACAACTTCTTTGTCATCCCAAAGATCTCCATCTCCACCCTCTCTAGTGAGGTGTGAGCCCAGGCGAGGGAGGAGCCCTCTGATGTGCCCTTCCTCATCCTTTCTCTTGCAGTGCTAAGGTTTTCTGTATTTTGCAGTCACTCTTTTATCATAATTACCTGATTGTTCATATTAAACTTTCCATGTTTAAATCACGGTGCAGTTTCTGTCTCCTGATTGTACCCAGACTGATACTGTGTTAAGTGTACTTTGCAAAAGAATGACAAGGAAGGGCTTATGTTATTGATTAGATAGATAGATAGGGATACAGAATGTTTGTTTATTTATTTATTTTAATATTTTAGTAGCTAAGATAGAAGGGGACTGGCAAGGTTCTGAACAGTTATTAGAACAGGATACAAAGTCAAGGGCAAGATCAAGACCAAACAAGAATGAAGGTAGCATTTCAAATCAGAGGTAAGGAGTGAATTATTTAGTAGCTTATTTTGACACAATTAGATGACCATTTAGAACAAAATTAATTCATTGAAATCCCTAATTTATAACTTTCTCTGAATACACTTTAGATGATCTCACTATTTAAATGTAAAAAATGAAACCAAGGAAACACTAAGACATGGATTACATGGATGTAATCCATGTAATATTGTAAACAATATTGTAAACAATATTACATGGATATGTATGTGTTCCCATGGGGAAGAATACTTTTCTAAGGATAAAAAAGGTAAACCCCTCAAAGGACATCAAGAAAAAAATGGATATACAAGGTCACATAAACATTTAAATTTTTCCATAAAATTAAAGAATTTTGAGAGCAAACTGAAAATGCAAATGACAAACAGGGAAAATTATTTCTGATTAAGGTTTAAATTTTTCCATAAAATTAAAGAATTTTGAGAGCAAACTAAAAATGCAAATGACAAACAGGGAAAATTATTTCTGATTAAGGTTTAAATTTTTGAAAATATAAAGACTTCTTATTAATCAATAAAGTATGGCTGATGTGTCCAGTGGAAAAGCTGGGTAAAGAATAGATATTCATTCAAATGCCTAATAATTTTAAACACAGCAAATTTCACTAGTAATCAAAGGCAAAAACATAGAAATTTCAATTTATACTCCTCACATTCCCTTATCACTTCAGTCGTGTCCAACACTTTGTGACCCCATGGACTGTAGCCCACCAGGCTCCTCTCTCCATGGGATTCCCAGGCAAGAATACTGGAGTGGGTTGCCATGCCCTCCTACAGGGGATCTTCCCAACCTAGGGATTGAACTTGCATCTCCTGTGTCTCCTACGTTGCAGGCAGATTCTTTACCACTTAGCCACTGGGCAAGCCCACTCATCACATTGCAAAATCTAGAAAGATAATAGCATATTAGTGAGATCTACATTAGCAATCTTTCAAGAGGGTATTTTAACAAAGTATACCAAAATTAAAAATATGTAAACCTTTGACATATAAATTCCACCATGAGGAACCTGGCTTTGGGAAATAGTCAAAGGTAAGCCCAAAGACATATAGGCAAGGATGTTCATTACAGCACTGTTCATAATATTGAAAAGCTGCAAACACATCAGATGCCCAATAATAGGTGATTGTCTAAATAATGATAATGAAGCAGAACACTATGCTTCATGATTCCTGCTGCCTATGTTCTCCACCTGCCCTTTATCTGTGGAAAAACTTTAGCCCAAAATAAGCTTAATCAGAGAAATGAGAACATGCAAAAACAAAGGAAAACAGTTGAAGGAGACTGAATAATAATAGTTTAGTCATTAAGCAAAGTCAAGAACATTTAAGGCTTCCTTGGTGGTAGTCTACCTGCAAGGCGGGAGACCAGGCTTGATGTTCCTTGTCAAGGGCTATAGAAAATTTTGAGCCATGTCATGTAAGCTGTCTTACAGATACTAGAACACTCACCAGGTGGAAGAAGTTAATTGCGTGATGACCAGACTGTAGCCATGACATCAGTTCAGTTCAGTTCAGTTCAGTCGCTCAGTCGTGTCCAACTCTTTACGACCCCATGAATCGCAGCACGCCAGGCCTCCCTGTCCATCACCAATTCCCGGAGTTCACTCAGACTCACGTCCATCGAGTCAGTGATGCCATCCAACCATCTCATCCTCTGTTGTCCTCTTTTCCTCCTGCCCCCAATCCCTCCCAGCATCAGAGTCTTTTCCAATGAGTCAACTCTTCGCATGAGGTGGCCAAAGTACTGGAGTTTCAGATTTAGCATCATTCCTTCCAAAGAAATCCCAGGGCTGATTGGACTGGTTGGATCTCCTTGCAGTCCAAGGGACTCTCAAGAGTCTTTTCCAATACCACAGTTGAAAAGCATCAATTCTTCGGCGCTCAGCTTTCTTCACAGTCCAACTCTCACATCCATACATGACCAAAGGAAAAACTATAGCCTTGACTAGATGGACCTTTGTTGGCAAAGTAATGTCTCTGCTTTTCAATATGCTATCTAGGTTGGTCATAACTTTCCTTCCTAGGAGTAAGTGTCTTTTAATTTCATGGCTGCAGTCACCATCTGCAGTGATTTTGGAGCTCAGAAAAATAAAGTCTGACACTGTTTCCACTGTTTACCCATCTATTTCCCATGAAGTGATGGGACTGGATGCCATGATCTTAGTTTTCTGAAGGCTGAGCTTTAAGCCAACTTTTTCACTCTCCACTTTCACTTTCATCAAGAGGCTTTTTAGTTCCTCTTCACTTTCTGCCATAAGGGTGGTGTCATCTGCATATCTGAGGTTATTGATATTTCTCCTGGCAATCTTGATTCCAGCTTGTGCTTCTTCCAGTCCAGCGTTTCTCATGATGTACTCTGCATAGAAGTTAAATAATCAGGGTGACAATATACAGCCTTGATGTACTCCTTTTCCTATTTGGAACCAGTCTGTTGTTCCATGTCCAGTTCTAACTGTTGCTTCCTGACCTGCATACAGGTTTCTCAAGAGGCAGGTCAGGTGGTCTAGTATTCCCATCTCTTTCAGAATTTTCCACAGTTTATTGTGATCCACACAGTCAAAGGCTTTGGCATAGTCAATAAAGCAGAAATAGATGTTTTTCTGGAACTCTCTTGCTTATTCAACTGTACCCCAATACAAAAAAAATGTATAAAGAGTTTATTTTCATTCCAAGAAGCACACAGACTATATACAGTACACAGCAACAGAAGCAAAAAAATGAGTGCATTATGCCTCTTATACTGCAAATTCCCAGTATAAAAGATAGTGCCTTTTAAATATATAATATAAAAACACAAGAAGAAAAACAATAAAAAAAATCATCGCTGATATAACCAACACACTGGAACCCACAGGCAGATTCTGAAAACCAAAGGGTACCCCTTCTTGGGAACTCCTGACTCGGGGGGGCAGATGGCGGTCTGTACCCGCATTGTATTGCAAAGAGCTCAGAACACCAAAAGAGAGGAAAACAGGGACGCCTGCTGCTGCTGCTAAGTCGCTTCAATCGTGTCCGACTCTGTGCGACCCCATAGATGGCAGCCCACCGTAATAAAACTGCTGAACAGGAGAACAAGCGTGTGATGTGGGGGAAAGGGGAGGGGCTGCGCTGCCAGTCCACAGCGGTCTGGGCTGCGCCACCATGGGGGACTGGCCTGCAAACCAGTTCTGCCCTTTCCTGAATACTAGAGGTCTCAGCTAAATGCGTATCCCTCCTCCCTCACACACACACACACACACACACACACACACACACACACACACAAACACACACACACACACACACACACACGTGCGCGCGCGCGCTCCATATTACCTGAGCTATGAAGCCAGTCGCCTTGCACCGTCTGGGTCAACGCCATGCAGAGGAAGCTTTTTGTCTTGTAGTGGATGCTGCGACTCTGGCTTGTGTCAGTCTCTTAGCAGGACCCTTTAGAACCAAATCCTCGGTCCTCTGCTGCCACTTCTGTCAGCCACACTGCGCAAGGAGATGGCCGCTTCCTCCCTCCTTCTCGACACTGTAATGAGTGATCAAGTACCTTAATGCATGCGTGCCTATTAAGTCGCTTCAGTTGTGTCCAACTCTTTGCAACCCTGTGGAATGTAGACTGCCAGGCTCTTCTGTCCATGGGATTTTCCAGGCAAGAATACTGGAGTGAGTTGTCATTCCCTTCTCCAGGGAATCTTTCCCATCCAGGGATCTAATATGTCTCCTGTATTGGCAGGTGGGTTCTTTACCACTAGCGCCACCTGGGTTTACAAATGCTGTGTATTTATGGGCAACTGTTAAGCTTTTGCCTTCTGTGCTGGGATACTGTGCCTTGCCAGCGGTAGTTGGCACTATGGCTGGGGTTTGCCTGCCCTCTACTTGTGCTAATTTCCTGGGTGTGGACTCCCACACCTGCCTGTAGCCAGGCCAGAAGCATGGCTGGAAAGGGAGCTGGCTGAGGTTCACACAGACACTGTCTTAGCCAAGTTTCACTTTTATAGAGCTCATTCTGATTTATCAGTATTGCTAGAGTGGTGAGCTTAACCCAAAGCACTCACACTTCTCTATTTTGTAAGGACCATCTTTATGGCTTGAGCTGGGGGAAAAAATATTAAATATAACCTCTGTATCATTTAGGGTCCCAGCAGGAAAAAATTTCTTTGGTTCAGATGGTTCTTTGGAGGATATTTTATCAAAGGAACTCTCTACAAAAGTGAAGAGTGTTAAAGGAAAGAGGGGGAGAGGGGAGAGAGGGGGCCCTCAGGGGCAGGACAGAGGGGGCCCTCAGGGGCAGGAAACAGTATGGAGTGTTACCACCCCAATTCTGCAGAGGCAAGAGAGGGAGAGAGGCAGAGCCCGATGGGGCCCGGAACCTTCACCGTGGGCTTGAACAAAGGGATCATGGGTGGACAGGGATGCAGCCACTGCCAACCCCCAAGGACGGGAGGATGAGAGGTAGGAGAAAGAACTGCCCCACTCTAATCTCCTTCTGCCTTCTGGTCTCTGGCTGGTGCCCCATTGACTGAGTCCAGCTCAAAAGCAGCCAGTCATGGGGGTTGGGTGACGCTTCCTAGTGGGTCAAACTATGACACCTCTCCCAAATTCATGTGTGCTCAGTCACTTCATTCGTGTCCAACTCTGTGACCCTATGGACTGTAGCCTGCCAGGCTCCTCAGTTCATGGGATTCTCCTGTCAGAAATACTGGAGTGGGTTGTCCTACCCTCCTCCAGGGGATCTTCCCAGCCCAGAGATGGAACCCACATCTCCTGTGACTGCTGCACTGCAGGTAGATTCTTTACCGCTGAGTCACCCACACGAAATCTCAGAATGTGAACTTATTTGGAAATAGAGTCTTTGCAGACATATTCAGTTGAGGATCTTGAGATGAAGTCATCCTGGATTTAGGAGGGGAACTAAATCCAATGACTAGTTTCCTCATCAGAAGATGAGAAGACACAGAGAGACACACAGAGAGAAAGGCCATGGGAGGAGAGAGGCAGTCATGAGCCAAGGAACACAAGGATGCTGGCAACCACCAGAAGCTGGAAAAGTCAAGGAAGGGTCCTCCCCTCAAGCCTCTGGAGGGAGGGTAGTCCTGCCAACGCCTTGATTTCAGACTTCTGGCCTCCTGAACTGTGAGAAGATACATCTTAAAAGAGAATTAAAAATATATGTTCACTTCAAAACTTGTACCAAATAGCCCCAAAGTGGAAACAACCCAAATGTTCATCAATAGACAAATGAATGAACAAAATGTGGTATATCTATAAAATGGAATATTATTCAGCCATAAAAAGGAAGGACATACTGATACATGTTACAACATGCATAAACCTTGGAAACATTCCACTAAGTAAGGGAAGCCAGGCATGAAAGACCACATAGTGTATGATTCCACTTATATGAAACGTTTTGAGTAGGAAAAACTGTAAAGACAGAAAGTAGGTTAATAGATGCCTAGACCCACAGAAAGATAGAAGGGTGCATGATCGCTAAGTTTATGAATTTTCTTCATGCTAGTGAAATGTTCTAAAATTAAATATTGGTAATGTTTTTAATTACCAACCCTGTGAATCTACTAGACCCCACTGAATCACAAACTTTAAAAGGGTATATTTTATTGTGTATGAGTGATAGCTCAATAAATTTATTTTTAAAATTCCAGACCCTTAAAAATAGTTTATTTTCTTCTGATCTTGCCAAGATCTTTGTAAAAAAAAAAAAATCTATGTTTTAATAAAATCATTTGGAGGTCTTGGAATTTCCCAAGAGAATCAACCCATATTACTGTCATGTTACCACATAATTTATTCTTCTAAGTTGGGTCCCTTGTGTTTATTTTCTGTTGGGGTGCTCACAACAGGGAAGGGGGCTTCTCCTATTTTGCAGGATGGTCAAAATTCTTCATGTTACACTTATAAAAATGTAACAAATTCTTTTTAAATGAATGATGCTGTCATACTGGTCTTTACTATTCTCTTTTAAATACATCCTAGTATCTCAACTTAAAAAAAAAATCACCTCCCAGCCATGAAATAAAGTATTTTTGTTTGTAAACATCAAAGGCTCTTTTTAAACAATTTTATGCTTCTCACATGCTATAAATCTTTTTTAATACTTCTGGTCGAGAATTAACCAATCAGTGTAATATGATCTATAACATCACATCCTATAAAAAGGATTTGATCTCTGAGGCTCTGGAGAAAGGGATAGAATATTTGTCACCATAGATAGCTGTTTATCAAAGGAATATAAATTAAAAATAAAAACTCTGTGTGTTCCATAAATGCATGACTCATTTACCAGTGGAAAGAAATCTTCATGATAGGATTTTTCTTTCTTCAAGGCTAGAATATTTAAAGCTGCCTTTCACAATGGAGTTTCATTTACAAGGGTATTTAAATGTGAAAATATCTGTGGGTGGTTTTAGGCTAAAAAATGTCATCTGTTTTTAAAACCTTGACATTGGATTTTATTCGGCAGTCAAGTTTACTGGCTGTGTGAATAACAGATGTCTCATTTGGGTACCCGACTTTGATACTCTTGGTCCAGAAGCAGACTCTTTAGGGGATCCTCCCTTGGGATTTATACCTCTGATGACTTTGTAGTTGATCTCAGCTATGCTGTCCCTGTGCTACTGGTCCATGTCATGGGTGGGGTGAACATACCACTTACAGGTCAAATGGGGATCTTTGGAGAATGAGTCCATCGTGGTTCAGATGGTAAAAAATATGACAGCAAAGCAGGAGATTCAAGAGACCCGGGTTTGATCTCTGGGTTGGGAAGATTCCCTGGAGAAGGAAATGGCAATCCACTCCAGTATTCTTGCCTGGAGAATTCCATGGACAGAGGAGCCTGGCGGGCTATAGTCCATGGGGTTGCAAAGAGTAGGACATGACTGAGCAACTAACACTTGCACTTTCTTTTTGGAAAATGAAGAGAGTAACATTCACAGTGACATCAGGGCAGGCAACAGGTGTCAGCCAAAATGGTTCCAGGCAAAGTGGGATGAACAGCCACACTAATCCTAGGGAATCTCCCCATCAGAAGAACCATCTCCATGTAAGGTCATCTGATACATGCCAAGCATGATGTTAACCCTTAGCGAAGGTCATGTTTCATTTGCTTCCTCAGGCAACCTTACGAAGTGGGTCTGAGATGAGGACGCTTATGAATCTGGTAGGCAGGATCCCACCCCAGTGGCCACAACCTCCTTTCCCCATCCTGCACCCTGATTCCTGCCTCCTTCCTGGCTTCCGTCTCCTTTGTAAGATTGTCCTTGTATTCAAGGTCACTCACTCTTGGGGTACTTCAAGGCTGGTCCTGGGCCATCTCACTGCACTCTTTCCCATCTCATCCACCCACTGGGCTTCCCTTAACACCCACATGTAGATAACGTAAGGAGATAGATGTCACAGTAGATGTGAACTGACATCTCTGGGGGAGAACTCTGCTCTGATGGTCAGGTCACTAAATATCTGTCTCTGTCCTTGCTCTCTCCCTTTGGATGACTCACAGGTACCTCAACTTCAATGGGTTCAGAACTGAATTCAGAATCCCACCCATCCAACCTGGGCTAGTCCAGTGGTGCCTCCCGAGAGAACGACCCCACCATCCTCCACTCCTTGTGTGCGTGGGAAATTTGGAAGTATGGATGACATCTTGACATGCTCACTCCCATAACCAAGTCTTTTTTAAAAAATTCTTTGAGCTTTTGTTTCTGCTGCCGTCTGTCACATTCCCCTGAATAATTGTATCATGGATGAAAAGACAATGAATGTATGAAGTCATAGGTGGGAAATAAATTCTGAAATACCAGTTTTATGTGTAAGTTATTTATACTTGGTTTATATTTCTCATAGTTAAATTGATTAGCTTTCTCTAAAAAAAAACTGGGGAGTATAGTCGCTTTACAATGATGTATCAGTTTCTGCTGTACAACGAAGTGAATCAGCTATCCGCATATACATATCACCTCCCTCTTGGACCTCCTTCCCCTACCCTATCCCATCCCACCCATCTACATAATCTCCTAAATAGCTTTCAGATCCAAACACGTGGCTGCCAGAGGGCAGAACAAATGCAAAGACCCCCAAGCAAAAGAGGGCTTGGAGCTCCTAAAAAGGCACTAGGGGTGAGCAGAGGGAGCAAGGGAATGTGGGTGTTGCCCTCTGAAGGGGAAGGGAGAGCTGGCAGGGCCTTGGGGCTGAGTGGGGACTGGGGCTCTGAAGCTGAATGAAAGCAAGAGCACCAAGAGCCACTGTGTTGAGAAGAGAGTGAGTGGAGTGAGGGGAGGGGAGGCAGGGAGGCCAGTCAGGAGGGGAGGCCATTGCTGTCATGCAAGTGGGGCTCGGGTATGGCTTGGACCAGTGTCCAATGTGTTCACAAAACTTCTCATGCTAACTCCACCCCATAGTCAGCCATCCTCCCAAAAGTCTTTTTTTTTTATTAATACATTTTTAAAAATAAATTTTTATTGGTGTATCCATTCACAGCAGCTGCTGTTTGTAATACACATCTGTTATGTGACTCTTGCACAGTATTTCTTTTTTTATTTCTTAATTGAAGCATAGTTGATTTATAAGGTGCTAATTACTGATGAATAGCAAAATGACTCAGTTAAAAAAAGAATTCTTTTCCATTATGATTTCTCACAGACTTTCCTCAAAAAAACAAGAAGAATCTCAAACAACTGGATGTGACAGTTGGACTGTGAAGAAAGCTGAGTGCCGAATAATTAATGCTTTTGAACTGTAGTGTTGGAGAAGACTCTTAAGAGTCCCTTGGACTGCAAGTAGATCCAACCAGTCCATTCTAAAGGAGATCAGCCCTGGGATGTCTTTGGAAGGAATTATGCTAAAGCTGAAACTCCAGTACTTTGGCCACCTCATGCAAAGAGTTGACTCATTGGAAAAGACTCTGATGCTGGGAGGGATTGGGGGCAAGAGGAGAAGGGGACGACAGAGGATGAGATGGCTGGATGGCATCACTGACTTGATGGATGTGAGTCTGACTGAACTCTGGGAGTTGGTGATGGACAGTGAGGCCTGGCATGCTGTGATTCACGGGGTCACAAAGAGTCGGACATGACTGAGCGACTGAACTGAACTGAACTGAACTTACCACTTAAAAGAAGGAGAAAAAGAAGAACAAGCAAAGCCTAAAGTCAGCAGAAGGAAGGAGATAATAAAGATCAGAGAGCAAATTGGAAGGTACTTTCTGAATATTTTCTCTGTGCCAGACACTCTGGAAATCACCAAACTGTGATTTCAGGCTCTGCTGGCACCAGAGGGGAGCTGGCTCAGTCCAGCTGCTGATTCTCTTGGTAGCAATGACCCAGGAATTGTCCTCTGTCCTTTGTCCTCCTCCTTCACCTAGACATGCAGCTTAAGTGGGAAAGGGACCCACAGAACTTGCTCTAAGTGACCTAAGGAACAGAGTGTCAGTCTATTGATGCCCTCTGTCTCTTACAATGAAATTAGTCAGTGAATCAAGGGGACATAGGGTGGACGCCTCCACGAAGGGACCTTATTGAGGGTCTCTGCTAGTAAATAGTGGAAAAGTAGACGCCACCTCTGCCTTGACAGAGATGTCGTCTAAATGGGGTGTACAGGCACCCATGAAATAATCACACGCGCACATATAAACACACATGTGCCTACAAGCACACACATACCTGCATTGACACACACATATACATATGCGTATGCATATACACATGGAGACACAGACACGCACAAGTATACACACACACTTACGTGTAACCAGACCCTGTGATGGGTGATGGAAAGGGCGACTTTGCAGAAGAATGAGGTCAATGTGACAGGAGCCAAGCCACACCTGAGAAGCTGGGCAGGGCTTCCTGGGAAGTGTCACCTGACCTGCGAGACATACTGTCTCCGGCCGCTGTGACTCACTGAGTCAGGAACTGAATATCACAGGTTGCAAACAGTGCTTTGTATCAAGATAAATTAAACAGAATAGAAAATATCAGAGTACATAGCAGAGTGATATATATATATATGTCAAATGCTATGCGAGTCTGATATGAAGTGCTTTTCTGACTACAACCTGTGGTTAGAAATGTTTGAAAAATGCTGACTTCAAGGATGAATAAGGGTGACCCCAGGGGCAGTGGGAGCAGCAGGACAGGTCCCCTGGGCAAGGACACCCCATGTATGAGAGTGGGCGGGCCACAGTCCATGGAGAGTTGGAGGGAGGTTGGCGTGGCAGCAGGGCACAGAGCAGGAGGGCCAGGACACAGCAGGCACTCTGGGCAGGGCCACACTGCACATGTCACGTGGGTCTGTAGTGATGGCACTGGGAGCAACAGACAGAGCCACGCACAGTGTGCAATGTAGTAAAGAAGACCTGTGTAAAGGAAGAGCTGGGCAGAAATGCAAAGGAGAGGGGACAAGAGACAGGGGGAGCAAACCCTGGAAGGACAGTGAGAGTCTTGGTGTGGGAGCCTCAGAGCCAGTCATTGAATAATTGGAACTTGCTGAGCACACATGGACAGAAGTGAACAAGAGATGAGGGATACAGTTCATAGGATGGACGTGCAAGTGGCCCTGGTCCTGTCCTCAAAACTGCATTCCCACTTCCACAGAATCCATGTAAACAGCTAAAATGTTTGCTTTATGTGTTTGGTAATTTCAGTGAATGGTTTATCCATGGCTAGATTCTTTAACCTACTCAAATATTCCCCTTTCCAATTTTAGGGGTGCTGTGCTTAGTTGCTCAGTCGTGTCCAATGCTTTGCCCACCTGTAGCCCACCAGGCTCTTCTGTCCTTGGGATTCTCCAGGCAAGAATACTGGAGTAAGTTGCCATGCCATCCTCCAGGGGATCTTACCAACCCAGAAATGGAACCCAGGTCTCCTGCATTGTGGGTGGATTCTTTACCATCTGAGCAACCAGGAAAGCCCATTTTAGGGGTATGAATGCTAATTAAAAATGAATTAGACCCATAGACATAGAAAGCAAACTTGTGATTAAAACAAAGGGGAAAGGGAAGAGGAGAAATAAACCAGGAGTTTGGTATTAACAGATACACAATACTATATATAAAATAGATAACCAACAAGGACATACTATATGGTATGTATAGTACCATACCATATGGTATGTATAGTTGCCACAGGTAACTATATTCAATATCTTGTAGTAGCCTATAAAGGAAAAGAACCTGAAAAAGAACACACACACACACATGCCCATATGGGCTTCCGAGGTGGTGCTCATGGTAAAGAACTCCCCTGCCAATACAGGAGACATAAGAGACACTGGTTTGATCCCTGGGTTGGAGGAGGGCATGGCAACCCATTCCAGTACTCTTGCCTGGAGAGTCCCATGGACAGAGGAGCCTGGTGGTATAGTGCATAGGTTGCAAAGAGTTGGACACGACTGAAATGAGTTAGCATGTATATATATCTGAATCACTTTGCTTTATACCTGAAACCAACATGACATTGTAAATCAACTATACTACAATTGAGAATAATAATAAAGCACCTCTAGAAAGAAAAAAAGAATCTAATGGTTAGATTAAAAAAGCTCACTCAGTTTTTCCTTTTCAAATACATCTCAAATTCAGTCACGAAACAGTCACACAACTGCCCTTATAGGCGGTAAAATAACAGTTTCGGTGACTACAACTTTTATTAAGTACTTGGTCTGTATTTCATCAATCCTAAGACACATTTGTCATCCATAAAATCTATGTTAGTTCTGCTCCCAAGGGCATCTTGGAATCGAGGGGTAGAGGGCGGGGACAGGCACCAGTTGTGACATAGTTGTCATTATCCCTGCCCAGCTCAGACTTGGTCACAGCTGTTCATCTTTTTACCACTTCATCAACTTATGCACACTGTTGGCACTCTTTGTGTTTGGTTTAGGGCCGGTAGAAATGTTACCAATGAAACTACAGTATGATTTGGTTTGGGAAAGTGAGACTAGATATAATATCAAATGTTTGTCTTAGGAGGAAAGACTCCCAAGACATTTTTCTTCTCAAGCAGCCTCCAAGTGCTTTCAGGGCTCCAAGTAAAGAAGATACCCACACAGAGACGAAGCAGAGATATGAGCAAAAGGCTTGGCCACTCATGCCAAGCAGTGTAGCTCATATCAAGAGAGACTACAAATCTGTCTGATAAGATGATAGAAGTTTCTTAGCCAAGAGGGGATGATACAACCATATCATGTGTCATGAGATTATCATTAAGACTTTGTGCCTTACTTTATCTGGCAGGACTTTTCTTTCTTGGTTGCTAACAAACCAGCTTCAAACTTTACTCAATTAAAATATCAAATATCATTGGGTCAAATAGCAAGAAGTCAAGAGATAGGAAAGCCAGGCTGATGCTTCAGTTGATTTTACTCTTTCCTGAGCCTTTGTCCATCTTCCTGCTCCATCATCCTTTGAGAGTAACTTTCATCTCCACTGTTTCCTAATGATTGTAAATGGCTGCCACCACTCAAGACTTGCGTCTATTCCCGGCAGGAGGAAGAAAGAAGATCCCAGACTAAAGCTAAAGTTAGCTTTAGCACCTCCTTTTCTGAGTTTCTGGGTGCTGATAACCCCAATCTCGTCCTCTCATTCCCCTGTCCTAGCATGGCAGTGGCTTCTGCATTTACGACTCTTGGGTTACCCCAAGTGCCTTTGGCTTATGTCAGTGCCCAACATCTGCTATGTTATTCATTTCCTGTATTGAATCTCACCTGTTGAAATACCTGCTTTCATCTCTGCAGCTGTTCCTGGACCTCTGCTGATACACGGCTCAAGTGATGCCTCCATAGAGTGATCTCCCTGAGGACCCATTTTAAATTATTCCCTCTGTCCTTCACTGTCCCCTCAGCTTTATTTTTTTCATAACATTTATCTCGTCTTTCCATATATGCACACACAAGCTTCCTGAGTAGGAAACTACTTTGATTTGTTTGCTGCTATACCCCCAGCCCTTAGGGCAATAGTTGGCACAATAAATGTATCTTGAATGGACAAATGATTTCTACCTATGAGAAAGATGCCACCTGCTCAGGTGATCAGAAAGGAAAGAAATTCTCGGCAGCTACAGTGCTCTGGAAACACTCCCTGAGCAAGAGCTAGTCTACAGCCACCAACTTTTCTGCTCAAGGTGTCAACAGACCAAGGTGTAGAACTCCCTCAATGTCATGCATGGCCCCATTGGTTAGACTTCTGATTCATTATCAGAAAAAATAAAATAAAATTATATATATAGAGAGAGAGAGAGAGAGAGAAAGAGAGGTTCTTAGTTGGCTCAAACTGCCATAACAAAATTCTAGAGGCTGGAGGAGGTACACGATAAGCATTTATTCCTCATGGTCCTGGAAGCTGGAAGTCCAAGACCAGAGTGCCAGCATGGTCAGTTTCTGATGAGAACTCTCTTCCTGGCCTGAGATGGCCAGCTTCTTGCTGATTCTTCCCATGGTGGAGACAGAGTGGGAGCAAGTTCTCTGGTGTCTCTACTTCCTCTAAGGGCACTAATCCCATCATGAGGGCCCCACCCTCTTGACCTAATCCGGCCTTAGTTATTTCTCAAAGACCCCAACTCTAAATACCATCATACTTGGAATTAGAGCTTCAACATATGAATTTGAGAGAATATATCAAACTATATCAGATTCTCTCTTTTTTTAGGGATTTCTGTTGAATCACACATTCAGTATTCCTTTCTATTTTTTCTTTAGTTGTTGGATTGATTCTATTGGGTGTTTGAACCTCTTTAAAAAATAATGCATCTCAGATCAAATGACATTTCCCTGCAGATTCAATTAGTCGTGAAGCCGGTGTGGAATCTGACAGCCATAGCTGGAATGAGGCAATACACCAGCTGTTCAAACCCACATTCCTGATGATTCTGCCGAATTGATTTATTTTGAAGTCCCTTAAAAGCATCAGTGCATCACAAGGACACACATTTTCTATTTTGCATGTATCATCTCTTCAGAAAACCGAATCCTTATTAATTGTTCACTTTGCCTTTCTTGATTAAAAAAAGGACTTTTCTCTTTTTTAATCCCATAAGAAGAACATAAAGATATGTGTTCAGTATTGAAATGGATTATTCAGCATCCTGTTTGAGCAGCCTCATTTTGCAATGATCGGCTTCTAATCATTTCAGCCATTCAATTCAATTGTCCATCAGGCAGTGAGGAAATGAACAGGACAGGAGATAACCACTGCCCTCTGGGCACTTACAGTCAACACCACTCAAGTTCTTCACTCTAAGCACCAGAGGACACTTGGGCTAATTCAAACAGAAAAGGGATTTACTAAAAGGATATTGGCAAATCCACAGAGACAGAAAGGGAGAATGGTGGTGGCCAGGGGCCAGAGGAATGGAGGATGGAGAGTCATTGTTTAATGGGTGTAGAGTTTTGCAAGATGAAACGAGTTCTAAAGGTGGATGGTAGTGATGGTTGCACAACAGTGTGAATGTACTTAATGCCACTGTGTGGTTTAGATGGTGTATTATATATTATGTGTGCGTGCATGCTTGCTAAGTCATTTCACTCATGTTTGACTCTTTGCGACCCTATGGACTGTAGCCCACCAGGCTTCTCTATCCGTGGGCTTCTCCAGACAAGAATGCTGGAGTGGGTTGCCATGCCCTCCTCCAGGAGATCTTCCCAACCTAGGTATCGAACCCACATCTCTTATGTCTCCTGCATTCGCAGGCAGTTTCTTTACCATTAGCACTACCTGGGAAGCCCCATTTTACCTCAGTTTTTAAAAAAAGGATATTGACAGCAACTAGGATTTCTAGGATAGCCAAAGCATGAAGCTCAGAGGTCCATGGGCAGGAGCAGCTTCCATTGTGGGGTTAATGCCATCCCCAGTCACAGATGCTGCAGTGTGTCCTGATGACATCATCACCAGTACTGCCTCTGGAGGCTGGATGCTACTGCTGCCCTTGTCTGTCAATGTGGGTTGTATACAATCTCTTCTCTGCAACACTAGCCTCAGATCCAAGACTCCAGTGGATGCCCTTGATTATCAGAGCCTGGGTGTTACCTGCCTGTAGGAGAATCCAGAGACTTATGTATCTGCCACTGTTGGCATCCTGAGCAGGAAGTGAATTATTACTGCATCCAGTGAGAGATTCCTTCCAGAAAAATGGTACAGGGCAGGAATAGAGACACAGGTATAGAGAAAGGTCTTGTGGACAATGGTGGTGGGAAGAAGAGGGTAGGATAAACAGATATGTAACCCCATGTATACACTACCATGTGTAAAATAAATAGCCAGTGGGAAGCTGCTATATAGCACAGGAGCTCAGTTCTATGCTCTGTGATGATCTAGAGTGGTGGGGTGGGGAGGTGGGATTAAGCTCAAGACAGAGGCAATATATGTATACATCTAGCTGATTCACATTGTTGTACAGCAGAAACTAGCACAACATTGTAAAACAATCTTACTCCAATTTTTAAAAATTTAAAAATTGGGGGAAAAAGTGGGAGGTTCCTCAGGCCTCAGCCAAGGGTTCAGATGATGCAGGTAAATGTGTTGATGATCCATGCTTTGTTCCATGAAATGTGTGTGGAAGAGATACTTAAAACATCCTGTGGGGAGCTTTCAAATCAGGGCTTGGTCCCCTGGGCTGTCCCTCTTCCCCTCTGCCTGAGAGACTCCTCCTCAAAGCAGATGAGGGCTGCTCCACCAGGTTCTTGTCTCTAGTAACAAGAATAACACAGATGTATAGAACAGTCTTTTGGACTCTGTGGGAGTGGGCGAGGGTGGGATGATTTGGGAGAATGGTGTTGAAACATGTATATCATATGTGAAATGAATCGCCAGTCCAGATTCGATGCATGATACAGGATGCTTGGGGCTGGTGCACTGGGATGACCCAGAGGGATGGGATGCAGAGGGAGGTGGGAGGGGGTTCAGGATGGGGAACACGTGTACACCCGTGGTGGATTCATGTTGATGTATGGCAAAACCAATACAGTATTGTAAAGTAAAAAAAAAAAAAAAAAAAAACAAGAATAAGACCTAAACTCTTGTTCTTTTATGGCACTGAGAATTGGGGCTTATTTGTTATTACAGCATAACCTAGACTAGCCTGACTGACACAGGTGCCCAAAGGAATTACAAATGAATACTGCAAGCACAGAAACGGCTAAATATAAGCCTTTTCTGGTGAAGAAATGTTAGTTGAGCAATAAGCCATTTCTACTTATTCTAAAGGATTAATTTGGTGTCCAGTATGTTAGTAAGGGGCAGTAATAATAGCATTTTAATGCAATTTAGAATGCAGAAGATTTTGATGCTGTCAAACTCTTTTGGGTGAGGACTTGCTCCAAGTTTATGCAACGCAACTTGTCTGTCTGAACCAGATGATGGTGTTGTCAGCTAGTCTGCTTGTAATGACTAGGCCTTCTTTGCTCTTAGAGGAACCGTTTTAAAAGTACATTATTGGTTTTAGGATTCACCACTGGGGTCCTGGGAAGGTTTACAGCATTTCCTCATTTAACGTCAAATGTGGCATGTTTCTGATGCCTCCTGAGTCCTTCTCTCAAAAGAGAAGGGCAAAAAGAAACAATGAGAGGATGGCAGGAGGGGTCCTAGGCTGCCCACTTACTGAGATCTGGCAGGATGAATCTGGAGGTCAAAGGGCAGCCTGCACCTGGACAGGAAGTCTCCCTCTCACTTCCCATCATCCCGCTTCCAGGGCTGAATAAACTGAAGGAAGGCACATTCCCATGAAGCCAGGAATACCACCATAGTGAGTTCTCCAAAACTGGCTGAGGTGCAGACATCAAGGCCATGGAGAAAGTGCTGTGTGATTATTATTAATATAACAATGCTCTAGATACATGTACTAGTCCCATTTCACAGATGAGAAAACTGAGACATAGAAACACTGTGCAGATAGCTCAAGAACATGTGGATTCACATTAGGGCAGAATTTGGACCCAGGCTGTCTCTTTCAGGAATCTACAGAATGTAGTGTGTGCATGTGTGTGTGTATTTGTGTATGTTGCAAAATATATTTAGTGACTCAGACATGGTGGTCTCCCAGGCATGTCTGTAACTCATCTATAACAGCACTGCTGCAAATGTACTTTTGTAATCAAAGGACAAATTGACTGACACTCATACGCATTGAAGTGAGAGATTCTAAACCTCTAACATGTCATCTCACCATCTCACTATCAAATTTTTCTTTATACTATTTTCACATTATATGACATTTACTTTCACACATGTCTGGATGAATGTATCATCTTAGCAAAAACAACCCAGAATGATGTAATATAATGGCTCATTAAAATAATATCCTGAACAGCCATGGGCTTTTTCTGTCATTGTGTTTTGGTAACAGTTTTGTTTTTTTTTTTTCACAGATGACAACATGCATAATGTGCAGGGCAGTGTGATAGAGTGGTTAAGACCAGGTAGCCTCATCCCAGCCTTATCACTCATCAGCCATGCATCCTCAGGCAAACAACTTACCTTTTCACTGCCTCAATTTATTTATTCATTGAATGGTATGGTATGGCATGGCGTATTCAGTCGTGTCTGACTCTGCGATCCCATGGACTACAGCCTTCCAGGATCCTCTGTCCATGGGATTTCCCAGGCGAGAATACTGGAGTGGGTTGCCATTTCCTACTCCAGGGGATCTTCTCAATCGAGGAATTCAACTCACGTCTCCTTCATTGGCAGGCAGATTCTTTACCACTGAGCCATCTAGAAAGTACCCCTCACCCACTGAGTGGAAATAACAATAGTATCTCTTGTATAGGGCTGTTCTAAGAGTTAAATGAGTTATTCTAAACCCATAGTTCCTTCTCTGCCTAAATCCAAAGAGAAATACTACCTTTGGCGATAAGAACTAACGCTGTTTCTAAGCAAAAATGTTGGTCGCTCAGTCATGTCCAACTCTTTGCAACCCCATGGACAGTTGCCCACCAAGCTCCTCTGTCTATGGAATTCTCCAGGCAAGAATCCTGGAGTGGGTTCCCAT
The DNA here is from genome assembly GCF_032452875.1 of Bos javanicus. NCBI lineage: Eukaryota > Metazoa > Chordata > Mammalia > Artiodactyla > Bovidae > Bos > Bos javanicus. The sequence goes on from NC_083884.1 coordinate 47,328,843, forward strand.
TCCCTTCTCCAGGGGATCTTCCTGACTCAGGGATCGAACCCAGGTCTCCTGCTTTGGCAGGTGAATCCTTTACCATCTGAGCCACCAGGGAAGTGTGAACACACATAATTTCACTGGAGAGATATTACTATTATTACAGGATGCCACCCCAGTTTCAAACACATCTAAGGAGCTTGAATAAGGTTTGAGGTACCATCTATGTCAAAGACGATCATATAGTGAATGTCACAGAAATGCTAGCTGGAGTGGACGAGTGGAGAAATTACAGACATATAGAGAGCATCAAACCAGTTAGACTTTATTATGAAACATAACACATTCATGTCAGCATGGTTCATCTTCCTAGCCATGTGCCTCTAAATCTCAGACAAAACCCAATGCAAGAATCAAAACTATCCTGTTTCAGTTTTCTCCAGGAAAACAGAAAGAACAATGGGTGAGATTGGCTTTTGTGTTCCTGTTAATTTGAGTCAATGGCGGAGAATTTCCAAAAGTCAAGTCGGAGCTCCTACAACTAACCTACTGGAAATTCAAGGCACCTGGTCTAGCATAAGTCTCTGTTCCAATTATTCTCAGTGGTAAAGAATCTACTTGTGATACAGGAGACATAGGTTCGATCCCTGGGTCAGGAAGATCCCCTGGAGAAGGAAATGGCAACCCACTCCAGCATTCTTGCCAGGATAATCACATAGACAGAGGAGCTTGGCAGGCTATAGTCCATAGGGTCGCAAAGAGTCAGACATGACTGAATGACTGAACACTAACCCCAGTTATTCTAAGGAAATGGGCAGCATGCTGGGCGTGGGTGTTAGTGAAACACTAGTCACCAATGAGTTACACCAGCCCTGCAAGTTGACATCTTGCTGATGAAAAAAAGTCTATCACTGGAGGAATATTATTTTGGTTTTTTCAAAATAAAAATTTTAGACTGTCCCACTACAAAAAGATTGCCTTACCTTGCTGGCTATAAACACTGGTAATCAGAAATCCCATGTCTGAGTATATTTTCAGTTATTTTTTGGCTTGATAATATTAGTAATATCACAAATGATCTTTAACATTACCTTGGAATTCTTAAAGAATATAGCCAAAATTTAACTAGAAAATTATACACATACACACATATATATACTACATGTTATTGACCTATACTATATAAAATAATCAATTATTTAATAATAAATGCTCTATTATATATAGTATAGATTAATGCTACATACTATACCATATATAATCTGTATTATGCAGACTATAAACTGTGTGTATGCTTTAAGAATAATTATAAATGAAAAAAATTTAATGTACATAAATTATGAAAAACTTAACTAATTAACAAAGTGTAAGCAGGTAAAAACTAAATTGTGAACCTATCAGGCATCATCTCTACAAAGATCTCATTTCTTTGTAGATGATAGGATCTCTGAGGATACACCATAAACAAGAGATATTTTCATGGCAAAACCCAATTTAAACACTTTCCATTATGCTAGCCCAGTAAACATTTCTTTTAAAATAGTCATATTCAGATGCATAACATCCAATTTTGATAGTTTCTCTTCCTACTTATAGTAAGTTTCATACCCAACTGTTATCTCCAGGGAAAGAGACAGAAAAGAGAAGTCAGGGGGACTTCCCTGGTAGTCCAGTGGTTAAGACTTTGCTTTCTAATGCAGGCAGTGTGGGTTTGATCCCTGGTTGTGGTTTGATCTCACATGCCTTGAGGCAGAAAAAGAAACCCCAAAATATAAAATGGAAGCTATATTGTAACAAATTTTAAAATGGTCCACACTGAAAAAAAATCTTAAAAAGATTCGAGGTGGGGGAAATCTCACTTTTTACCTTTAAAAATGTTTGATTTGATTTCTTTAATAAAGATAAGTCTACTGCCTTACACATATCACACACACTCACCCACTGCAAAAGAAACAAGTCCGCTTTATAATTTACCTTCTCCATCACCTTTCAGAGGTGTGTGAGTTTAAAGGGATGCAATAAGCCTTTTACAATAAAGATGCTGCACACTGGCTTGGGATGAGATGGAAATAAGACATGTCACATTTTAGGAGAGAATGCATGCAAGCAGGGCATTCGTCCAAATCTTTTGTACTGAGCATTTCAAAGTTGAGACCCAGTGGGTGGGGCAAAAATAAATCAAGCCCTCCTACGGTGGGAATGTATTGGGATTCCCGTCTCTCAAATCTGACCCTATTTTTTTCTCTCTGAATTGTCAGCTGCTTCAGGGGTTGTCTGATAGATGCCTCTTTTTCTTAGTTCTAAGAATTTTGAGCTGGGAATATGTTTGAAAACACTTCAGAAAAAGAGTGGAAAACACAGTGTCTCCTTTGAAATGTAATCCTTTGTTAAATCCCCCTCCCAAGAGGTAGAGTGCCCCCACACCTGAGGGTAGCAAGGACCCTTTTCTCTCCCACCAATGACCTCACCGACTCCCAGGGGCTACAGCGCAGGGGTTCTCATGCCAGCTTGGTGATTTATAACAAAGTTGTGTGAGGAAATAAAACAGTAATTCATTTCATCCTTAATTGGGCATCTTTAGGAAGGAGATGCTGGGCATTATTTTCTAGACAGCTGAATTTCAAAGAATTTTATATATCACCCCCCACAAGTAGATAGAAAAAGTCTTTTCTTGAGAAATCATCTCGGCACGAAAAGAATTTACTTGCAGAAATGTATTTGGATGTTTTCTTTTAGATTGTTGTTGTTGTTTAGTTGCTAAGTGGTGTCTGACTCTGCGACCCCATGGACTGTAGCCGGCCAGGCTCCTCCGTCCAAAGAATTTCCAAGGCAAGAATATTGGAGGGGGTGCCATTTCCTTCTCCAGTTTTGTTTCAGATTACATCCCTAAATAATCTCTTTGCTGATGATTTTAACAGTGATTTAAAAATAATAAAAGAGACTTAAAATGATATTTGCTCCATTTTATAAGCTCTCGGGGTGTTTTAGCCTGGTAGACACAGAAAGACAAAGGGGCATGATTTTGTTCCCCAAGATTTTATTCTGAAATATTTCAAACATATAGAAAATGGGAGATTTTGGAGAAAGAACACCCAATGCCCACACCCTAGATGCTACAATTAACATTAAGAGTCTGCAAAATTCTTTCTCTCAGTTTATCCATTGCTCTCTTTGTCCATTGATCCATCTCCATTTTTTGATGCTAAGAGCCTAACCTGAGCTGTCAACTGCCCTCTGTCAGAGAGAGGATTTGAGGAGGCATCTTCTTCTAGCCTGTTTAGATAGCAGAAAGGGGTGAGATATCCTAGTGGCTGGAAGAGTGCATTCTATTTCCCCAGCAATAGAAGTCCACCAGCTGCCTCATGGGTTGGATGCTGTTCCCTCTCTTGACACTTGCCTTTTCATCATAAGGTTCTTCCACCAAGTTCTGCACCCAGCTAACAATAATGTGGCATAGCTTTTCTCATCCAGCCAGAAATAAACCAGGCTTTCCCTGGGTCAGGCCAGGGCATTGTTTGAGGAGTTCTAAGCTCAGTAAAAAGGAGGTCTTCTAAATACAGATAACATACATCACGTGCACCTATCTCAAGGATTCAACTCTATGAATCTTATACCTGTGTGCTTTCATATAACCACCGCCCAGTTCCAGATAGCAAGTATTTCCAGCACCCAGAAGCCTCCCTTGAGCCCCACATTAGGTGGTAAGCCACCTCTTACAAGGAGATCACAAATCTGACTTCAAAAACCCTAGATTACTCATGCCTGTTCTCTAATTTCATATACATGGATTCAAACACGATCTACTTTTGTGTCTGGCCTCAGCATTGTTGAATGTACCTGCATGGTTTCATGTAGCTCATTCTTTCAAATAAGGAAATGGTAAAGCATAAAATAAGGAGACTAACAGAATTCTTTAGTAACTAACAATTCAGATTCTACCCATATTATTCACTTGGATCCCTTTTTTCATTTTTCAATGTCTATTTTGTATTCTTTTCAAAACTTTTTGCTTTTGCTGGTGCCTTAAGCATGTGTTTCATCTGGCTTCAGGGAGGCGCACTTCTTCCCAAAGATCACTGATTTCCAGAATAATTGACTACAAATATTTATTGACTGTCAGTCAGATAATGGGTGTATCTTTGACTTTCCTGGCATTTTTGCTTATGCCAGTGGTTCTCAACTGGGGTCTATTGCCCCACCAGGGAGCATTTGGCAATGTCTGGAGAGATTTCTAGTTATCTCTGGACCACAAGGAATGTTCTACTAGTATCTAGTGGGTAGAAGTCAGGGATGCTGAGAACATCCTACCATGCAAAGACATCACCCAAGGCAGAGCATTATGTGGTCCTGAATGTTAATGCAAAAGTGGAGAAACCTGGGTTACACCTTTTATCCATTTCGAACAGACCTCTTCTAACATGATAGCTATGATGGTCTAGCTCAAGCTAGACTTCCAGTCTACCACTGAACACATTCTCTGGAGGCCAGTTGGGGGCTCTTCCAGTTGCAGACAATGAGCTTCCCAGGTGACTCTAGTGGTAAAGAACCTGCCTGGCAATGCAGGACACATAGGAGACTCAGGTTCTATCCCTGAGTTGGGAAGATCCCCTGGAGGATGGCATGGCAACCCACTCCACTATTCTTGCCTGGAGGATCCCATGGACAAAGGAACCTGACAGGCTACGGTCCATAGGGTCACACAAAGTCAGACACAACCGAGGCAGCTTGGCACACACACAGACTTGTTTACAGTGTTTCTTGTACAGCAAAGTGATTCCGTTTTACATACATATGCTGCTAAGTCGCTTCAGTCATGTCTGACTCTGTGTGACCCCATAGACGGCAGCCCACCAGGCTCTGCCTTCCCTGGGATTCTCCAGGCCAGAACACTGGATCGGGTTGCCATTTCCCTTTCCAATGCCTGAAAGTGAAAAGTGAAAAGTGAAAGTGAAGTCGCTCAGTCCTGTCCGACTCTTCGCGACCCCATGGGCTGCAACCTACCAGGCTCCTCCGTCCATGGGATTTTCCAGGCAAGAGTACTGGAGTGGGGTGTCATTGCCTTCTCCAAACATATATGTACACACAAATATATAAAGAATTTTAAGATTCGTTTCCATTATCAGATTATATGATATTAAATATAGTTCCCTGTGCTTGATAGTAGGTAAGGATTTGGAGTCTTAAAAAAAAAACTCTCTATTCATTTGCACTTCTCCTGAGTGCCTAGCCTAGTCTGTTGATGGTAAGCAAGGTTTTCTGATTCAGTTCATTTTGTAAACAGTGTATAAAGTCAACATCCAACATCCTGTGATGAAGTAAAGTAAGTGAAAGGAAGTCACAAGTCACCACTAGTTCCTTTCAGATACTGGTAATCAGAGCTGCTTGCCTAGCAGAACTAATAATTTAAGATTTATTTTCTGTTTGACACTTTCCACTAAGACAGGAATGGAAGGACACTGTAAGGCAGGAGGAAAACACCAAAAGCCATAGAATCTCTGTAAATGGGCCAAATATTTCCTGCCTAAGTGGTTAAGGAGTCAGGAGATTTCCAAGTCAATGCTGTGGACGTGAATATTGCAATGGGATCCAGGGCTTCCAGGATGGAGGTGTTTGAGCTTCCTAAGTGGGGAGAAAAGCAAGAACCAATTAACTCCTGTTTCCTCTTGTTTTAACTTCAGCCTCTCAACAGAGCTCACAGGAAAACATTCTGGCTATTCAGGAATCCCTTGTGTTGGGTGATTGCAAAGACTGTCTTATAATGTCATTAGTTGCACTTGATGGGAAGAAAATCAAGAATTTCACTGTGCCTCTTGTAGAGGGTATGAAACTGAAGCCGAATGGTGGGTCAGCCACAGAACAGAAGTCTATAAGGATGCCCCATCTCTTCTTTAACCTCTGGACTCAAGTCCGATCATATGTCCCACCTCGATTTCCTTGAATCACCGCTTAGAGGAAGGAAGAAAAAGACTTGGTACCAGAAGCCCTGAGGAGGAATCTCAAGGTTTTGGATCCAGCTCTCTGCTCAATCCCCGATTAAGTCTGAGCCTTAAACCAGTTTAAAAGCAGAAAGACATATGGTCAATAAAGCCCTGCCTCTTATGTTCTATTCAAAACAAAACTGCTGGGGCTGGGAAGTTGGGGTATTAAAAAGCAATCTAGTGTCCTGTCCATTCAAGGAACCCCTCTGGAGGGAGAGAGAGGGTGAGAAACTTTGTAAAAAAAAAAAAAAATGGTTTAGGGTGGAGGGAGGAAGGAATAAAGAGGCTTATCAAGGCCAGCTGAACTTTGGCGGCTAAGCGCTGGAGTGAGCCGCGCTCCCCCCTGCCGGGGAGTTGATGAATAATCCTGGGTCTGGCTGGGGGACTGAGCCAACCGCCATCAAGGCGGGACTCAGCCATTCTAAACGCAAATGAGGGGGCCCTTTCCACCCAGGCCTAAAGGGGAAGGATTAGAAGAGGGAGTTCAAAGCTCTAAAATGGCTCATTCGTGCTTTCTTTTTTTCCTGCCCCCCTCAACCCTTTATTTTGTAAAGGGACCAGAAATATGGTTGGTTATTATCTCAAGTTATTGCTACAAAGAATTTCGAAATTAAAAGATAAGCGCGCTGAGGAAGCTTAGTAATTTTCATAAAAGAGGACTTAAAACAGATGTGCCCTCTTTCACGGAAGCACGCTTGAAAAAATAGAAAAGCATTTTTAACATAGCAGGGGGACATCACATGGCCTCGCGTTTGTCTCCAGAGCATCACTGTGTGTGAATATCAGGCGGGTATGGAGAGAGGACCAATGTGCTAACTCCACTGCAAATGGCTGGGAAAAGTGCTTTCATCTTCCTGAGCCTGGGGTAGATGACCCGAGTCTGTACACCAGATCTTCTGCTAACTAGATAATTTAATTTTTTTAAATGTTGAATACGGCTTCCCTGGGGCTCAGTGGTAAAGAATCTGCCTGCCAATGCAGAAGACATGGGTTCGATACCTGGCCTGGGAAGATCCCACATGCTGTGGAGCAGCTAAGCCCAAGTGCCACAACGGCTAAGCTTGTGCTTTAGAACCCAGGAATCACAACTACTGAGCCCACTTGCCACTCCTGAAGCCCCGGCTCCAGAGAACCCGTGCTTCTCCACAAGAAAAGTCACCACAGTGAGAAGCCCTCACACCCTCTCACCGCAACTAGAGAAAAGCCTGAGCAGCAGTGAAGATGCAATAGAGCCAAAAATAAATAATTAATCAAACTATTTTTAAAATGTTGAGTAACCTGCCATTCAGAAGGTGTTGAAGTCATCCACACCACAGTCCGATCTGTAAGCAAAGCCAAGATTTTGTCAACAACTTAACCCTTTTCCTCCTCCTATCATGAGATGGATCTTTCCCTGTTTGCTTTGGGCTGTTGCCACACCAGTTTGCTTTTGAAGGCTCTCAGGCTGTTAAAATGTGAATCACTGGGTGTTTGCCCCAATTCCTTCCTTTACCAGAACCCCTATAGTTTTGTGTCAATTCTTACCAAACCATAGGTTTTCTTCTACTCATCTCTTGCATAGCTGCTCTGAGTAATGCTGCAAGGAAATGGGAGGGTTCCTCTGTGATTTTGTAAGAGAAACCAAAAGGCAAGTAGATGAACAGTAGTGCTTCTAAGTAGCTGAAGAGACAAACATTTAAACATATTCAGAAATTACAGAGACTTCCCTGGCAGTGCAGCTTCCACTGGTCAAGAGCTTCCACTGCAGGAGATGCTGGTTTGATCCCCGGTTGGGTAATGACATACCACATGCCCCATGATGAGGCAAAAAAACTAATAAAAATTATTTAAAAAAAAATAGAAAGACATTGCAAGCCCACCAAGTGCTAGTGATCACTAGATCTTCTGCTGCCTTTTTTCAGGCAAACAGTTGTATCCTGAATGACACAAAGGGTTTTCCAAGTTATGGAAACCATTTGTGTTTTTTTGTTTTTGTTTTTTGTCACTGTCTGAAGTGTTTTCTGTCTGTTTTCCATCAAAATAAAATGCTAGTCGCTCAGATGTGTCCAACGCTTGAACTATAGCCCACCAGTCTCCTCTGTCCATGGAATTCTCCAGGCAAGAATACTGCATTGGGAAACCATTCCCTTCTCCAGGGGATCTTCCGAAGCCAGGGATGGAACTCACATCTCTTGCATCTCCTGCATCGGCAGGAAGATTCTTCACCACTGTGCCACCTAGGAAAATCACAGTAGGCATAGGAACAAGGATTCTTTTAGGAGCCCACAGAAGTATTTTAAATTCTTTTAAAATCAAAAGAAGAATTGAATATAATCTGTCCTGGATTATATTAGTCTTTAAACCAATGCAACCATAAAATATAAATGTTATAATTCTTATAATGAAAAGAAGAGCCCATGAAGGCAAAGGTGCCTGGCACTCGTGAGTCACAACACAGCTTTGACCGAGTATAGGACATTGGGCTGGATATTTTGCAAATCATATGTATTAGGTTTTTCCAGAGAAACAGAATTAACAGGAGGTGTATATAAGATAGGTAACAGCTTATGTGGTTATGGAGGCTGAGAAGTCCCACAATTAGCTGTCTGCAAGCTGTACACCCAGGAAAGCTGGTGGTATTATTCAGCCTGAGTCCAAAGACCTGGGAATCAGAGGAGCCTATGGTGTTTCTTCCAGTCTGACACTGGAGGCCTGAGAACTAGGCTTGGGTGTGGGCAGAGGGATATTGATTTAAGACTTAGAGTCCAAAGGCCCAGGACCCAGGAGCCCTGAAGTTCGGGGTCAGGAGAAGATGGACATCCCAGCTCAAGAAGTGAGAGCAAGGACTCATCTTTCTGTCGCCTTTTTGGTGGGTTCTGTCGAAGCCGCCAAAGGATTGGATGATGCCCGTTTAAGCGGGTGAGGGAACACTTTACTTAGTCAACCGTTCAAGTGCTAATATCTTTCTAAAAAAACGCTTCCTAGATCAACTCAGATACAATGGTTCACCAGCATCCTGGGCATTCCTTAGCCCTGTCCAAGTGACTGGTAACCTTGGCCATCACGTCATAGAAGATAGCACAAAACCTTTGAACAGTCTTCTCTTGAAAGTACAGTGTTAAGGACAAATTTGATTTTTGGGAGCACCCATTCAATCACCTTTGAATTGCCAAAATAAATCAAATAAAGAAGATGTTTTCCTGTTATGCTTAGAGATGGTAGAGGAATTTATAAGGTAACCAGGTGTAGGAATTTTTATGTACTAAGGGGCTCATCAATAACACTCAATTTCATAGCTTACATTTCATGAAAATCAGTACATTTTTAACATTATTACACTGATGGCATCCTGTCTTGGAGACGGTTTCATGCCCAAGTGCCATGTTACGGTGGAGAGGACATGAAGGAGGGGGCTTAGCATGCGGTCCAGACAGCAACTTTTATAAGGTCAGGGTGGAGAAAAAGACTGAAGAAATAACACCAAGGATGTGATTCTCCCACCTGCCTCAAATTCAGCAGTTTCAGAACCATTGCTCTGATTCACTCCTGTCCAAATCGAGCCCTGTGTAGATTCAATACACAAAAGGATGGAAGGGACCAGGCATAAGGGTCTCGGCACTAACTGTATACAATATGAGCATCTATCTGAATCCACGTATATATGAGGTGTATATGTATATATTAATCTCTTGATTTCTGTTTGCTTGTTTGTTTTTATATTGGAGTATAGTCACTTAATAGAGGCTGTGATAATTTCAGGTGTGCAGCGGAGCGACTCAGCCATACATATCCATGTATCCTTTCTCCCCTAAAGTCCCCTGCTAGTCCCCTCCCATCCAGGCTGCTGCATAACACTGAACAGAGTTCCCTGGGCTGCACAGCAGGTCCTCGTTGGTTATCCATTTTAGATACAGCAGCGTGTGCCTGTCCTTCCCATATTGCCTAACTACCCCTTCCCTGATTCATCCCCTGGTAACCATTAAGTGCATTCTCTGAGTCTGTTTTGTAAGTAAATTCATTTGTTTCATTTCTTTTTTAGATTCTGCATATAAGGCATGTCATATGATATTTCTCCTTCTCTGACTTACTTCACTCGGTATGACTATCTCTAATTTGGCTTCTATTTGAGGGGATGCATGTACCCAGGGACCTTTGATTCTCACAGAAAAACTGAGCATATTTCCAACTCTTTCTGCCATCTCTTCTTGTGTGAGGTCAGGAGATGTAGGGTCCTCTTGACCTCAAGGCTCCTGATGACTAGTGTGGGACGCAGGAAGGGGCTTGGGAGATGTGTGTGTGTGCTGTCACATCCGACTATTTGCAATCTCATAGACAGTAGCCCGCCAGGCTCTTGTCTGTCCATGGAATTTTCCAGGCAAGAATACTAGAGTGGGATGCCATTTCCTACTCCAGGGGATCTTCCCGATCCAGGGATTGAACCTGCTTCTCTTGTGTCTTCTGGACTGGCAGGGGGATTCTTTTCCACTGAGGGACCTGGGAAGCCAGGTGCAGGGTGTGGAACATGGGAAGGGGCTTGGGAGAACCTGTGCAAATAAACCAGTGTAACTTCCTACTGGGGAAGAGCTTGCCTTTCTGACGTCATGGGTTGATTTTGGCCATGACCAACATCTCTATATAGTGGACTGCTCATATTTGATGCTGTAAACAAAGTTCATCTTTATTTAGAGGATGAAGGAGGACACTTCCTGCTCCTGAAATGTGATGTAAATGGTCCCTTTCTGTGGATTTCCAAGGACCAATGTGCAAGTTGGTGTTGGTGCTTTGAACATGCCCCTGAAGTCACCGGTGATCTCTTGATGAACTTTGGCAAGCTGGAAGGTGTAACAGTAACAGCCAGCTTGGTTCCACTGTGCTTGCCTTGTGCCTTTCCCCATTTAATCTACATGAGACAGTACCACCCCCACTCTGTAAACAGGCGAACTGACACACTGAGGGGTTAAGTAGCCTGGTCAGGAGTTTGGGGAGGACTGGATCCCAGAGGTGTGACACCATTGCCCACACTCCTAACCACTGGACTATATGGCCACTCTGCTACAGAGACATGGCGGGGTTATCTCTCCTATAGAGAGTCATAATGTAAATTTCAATAAGTCCAACACAGCCTTTGGAACCAGCCAGCTCTCACTTTCTTTTAATATTTATTTATTTGGCTGTACCAGGTCTTAGTTGCACATATGGGATCTAGTTCCCTGACCAGGGTTCTAATCTGGGCCCCTGTATTAGGAATGGGAAGTCTTAACTGCTGGATAACCAGGGAAGTCCCCTGGATCTGACTGTTAAAAAAAGCTCTACTTGCCGATTTCTCTCCCTGTGTCTTTGATTAAAAGAAAGAAGAGAGGAATAATACCATTGCCTTGCATTTTTATTGTATGGATTCAATATAATGTACACAGGACTCTGGATGGTGGCTGGCATTCTGTGAAAATCCATCAAGACCTATGATGACTGGCATCATGCCTACACCTTTGCATTCATAGTTTCAACCCTGGTTTTGAACTATCCCAATGATGATCTGTTTTCACCTTCCTACCTGTCCCAAAGCTAAATTGTTTGATAAACTGTTTTGCTAAAAATACTCTCAGTTTGACCAATTATAGGGCTTTGATCTACATGTTTCCAAACTAAAAATTTCTCCAAAAGAGTCTCCACGGGTATCTTTATCACCTTGGTCAGCTGTATGAATGTATTTGGCTAATTATGTTAGATCATTGTTCTACATTTCTATCTTTTGTTCGCTGGTCCACCTGACATCATGAAGGGAATATGAGGTTTTAACTACACCACAGTCATTAAGATTATGCAAATGTAAACCATGTAGTAATTAAAGCTAATATGGTCCTCAATAGTATAAGATTTGTAAATTAATTTCAAGATACATCACTTCAGCAGCAGGGGTTACTGATTTTCTCTGTTTACACTTTTTACTAAAGTTTGTAGTCTTCAAATTATGTGAATAAGTGGAACATTAAAAATGAGGATGATTTCTGTAGCTTCAGTTCAGTTCAGTTCAGGCACTCAGTCGTGTCCAACTCTTTGCGACCCCATGGACTGCAGCATGCCAGGCCTCCCTGACCATCACCAACTCCTGGAGTTTACCCAAACTCATGTCCATTGAGTCAGTGATGCCATCCAACCATCTCATCCTCTGTCATCCCCTTCTCCTCCTGCCCTCAATCCCTCCCAGCATCAGGGTCTTTTCTAATGAGTTAGTTCTTCCCATCAGGTGGCCAAAGTATTGGAGTTTCAGCTTCAGCATCAGTCTTTCCAATGAACACCCAGGACTGACCTTCTTTAGGATGGACTGGTTGGATTTCCTTGCAGTCCAAGGGACTCTCAAGAGTCTTCTCCAACGCCACAGTTCAAAAGCATCAATTCTTCGGTGCTCAGCTTTCTTTATAGTCTAACTCTCACATCCATACATGACTACTGTAAAAACCATAGTCTTGACTAGACGGACCTTTGTTTGCAAAGAAATGTCTCTGCTTTTTAATATGCTATCTAGGTGGGTCATAACTTTCCTTCCAAGGAGTAAGGGTCTTTTAATTTCATGGCTGCAATCACCATCTGCAGCGATTTTGGAGCCCAAAAAATAAAGTCAGCCACTGTTTCCACTGTTTCCCCATCTATTTCCCATGAAGTGATGGGACCAGATGCCTTGATCTTAGTTTTCTGAATGTTGAGCTTTAAGCTAACTTTTTCACTCTCCTCTTTCACTTTCATCAAGAGACTCTTCAGTTCTTCTTCACTTTCTGCCATAAGGGTGGTGTCATCTGCATATCTGAGGTTACTGATATTTCTCCCGGCAATCTTAATTCCAGCTTGTGCTTCTTCCAGCCCAGCGTCTCTCATGATGTACTCTGCGTATAAGTTAAATAAGCAGGGTGACAATATACAGCCTTGACGTACTCCTTTTCCTGTTGTTCCATGTCCAGTTCTAACTGTTGCTTCCTGACCTGCATACAGGTTTCTCAAGAGGCAGGTCAGGTGGTCTGGTATTCCCAACTCTTTCAGAATTTTTCACAGTTTATTGTGATCCACACAGTCAAAGGCTTTGGCATAGTCAATAAAGCAGAAGTAGATGTTTTTCTGGAACTCTCTTTTTTCCATGATCCAGTGGATGTTGGCAATTTGATCTCTGGTTCCTCTGCCTTTTCTAAAACCAGCTTGAACATCAGGAAGTTCATGGTTCATGTATTGCTGAAGCCTGGCTTGGAGGATTTTGAGCATTACTTTACTAGCGTGTGACATGAGTGCAATTGTGCAGTAGTTTGAGCATTTTTTGGCATTACCTTTCTTTGGGATTGGAATGAAAACTGACCTTTACCAGTTCTGTGCCCACTGCTGAGTTTTCCTAATTTGCTGACATATTGAGTGCAGCACTTTCACAGCATCATCTTTTAGAATTTGAAATAGCTCAACTGGAATTCCATCACCTCCACTAGCTTTGTTTGTAGTGATGCTTCCATAGGCCCACTTAAATTCACATTCCAGGATATCTGGCTCTAGGTGAGTGATAACACCATCATGGTTATCTGGGTAGTGAAGATCTTTTTTGTATAGTTCTTCTGTGTATTGTTGCCACCTCTTCTTAATATCTTCTGCTTCTGTTAGGTCCCTACCATTTCTGTCCTTTATCGAGCCCATTTTTGCATGAAATATTCCCTTGGTATCTCATTTTCTTGTAGAGGTCTCTAGTCTTTCCCATTCTACTGTTTTTCTCTATTTCTTTGCATTGATCGCTGAGGAAGGTTTTCTTATCTCTCCTTGCTATTCTTTGGAACTCTGCATTCAAATGCGTATACCTTTCCTTTTCTCCTTTGCTTTAGATTACTAGAATTTTATGGTCAATTTTACATCAAGTTATGTTATGCAGAGGATTAAATGTCTTTTGATATTGTTTACCTGAATCTCCAATTTCCTTATAATAACTATTTCTAAAGGACAATAGACTTCCTAAGTCAAGCTGAGAGAATGATATACCAAATATCAAAGAGGAATAAGAAAATCAGCATTTGGTTCTAGTTCTTAGAGTAAGGTGTTTGACTTGTAACAAGAAAATAAATATTTTTGAACCTCAATTTTCTTATCTGTAAATAATAGTAGACTCTGGCTAATTTCCAAGACTCTGAAGGTGAAATGGGATAGGATCAATCTCTTCACAACTATAATGTAACCTATATGGGTAAAATAGCATTATAATTAATGCAGAAAAGTCTCTTAAGTTTGCCAGCCAAAACAATTCATTTTCTTGCTGGGTCTGTTCGCATCTGAGTGATTCCTTGCTACCTCTTTTGATCCATGGAAGGTGGGCAACGTAAAACCAGAGGTGTTTCTAGGAATGGTTTCTGAAGCCCTTGGCATGTCTTCAAACCAGTCCCTTCTCTGTTGCCAGCCAGTGTGAAGATTCAAGAGTCCTACTGTTACTGGATTGGAGGAACGTCCTGGGGAGAGCTGCCCAGGAGCACTGACCACTGCCCAGACTGTCATAAGATTGCAGGTACATCCACATGGACTTCCACAAACAAGAAACCAACATCTTGGTACATGTATACAGTAGAATGTTACTCTGCCATAAAAAAGAACAGAACAATGCCATTTGCAGCCTACGGCTGGACCTAGAGATTGTTCTACTGACTGAAGTAAGTCAGATGGTGCTTTGGTTTTAGTTGCTAAATCGTATCCAACTCTTGTGATCCCATAGACTGTAGCCCACCAGGCTCCTCTGTCCACGGGATTTCCCAGGCAAGATTACTGAAGTAGGGTACCATTTCCTCCTCTAGGGAATCTTCCTGACCCAGGGATTGAAACCAAGTCTCCTGCATTGCAGGCAGATTATTTACCACTGAGCCACCAGGGAAGGCTGAAAGTAAGTCAGAAGAGGAAGACAAATATCATATGATATCACTTATATACAGACTCTAAAAAAATGGTACAAATGAACTTATTTACAAAACAGAAACAAGCTCACAGACATAGAAAACAATCTTATGGTTACCAGGGGAGAATAGGGGGAGGGTTAAGTTGGGAGATTAAGATCGACATATACACACATATAAAATAGATAAACAGCAAGGACCTACTGTGTAACACAGGGAACTCTACTCAATATTCTATACTGACCTATATGGGAGAAGAATCTTAAAAAGAATGCATATACGTATATGTATAACTGATTCACTTTGCTTCACAGTGGAAACTAACACACGATTGTACTGGGTTGGCCAAAAAGTTTGTTCATGTTTTCCATTAAATATGGAAAATCCAAACAAACTTTTTGGCTAACCCAATAAAACAAATATGCTCCAACAAAAATTTTAAAAGTTACAAACTCCAGAAAGAAAGAAAGAAATATCTATTGCATTTAGCCCCTGAGCTTCTGCACTGTTCATTTCAACACCTGGTCCATCCTGACTAATACAAGCAATATGAATTCTGTATTCCACAAAATTATGCAGTCAAAACACCTTTAACTTCCTTTTTCCAAGAAGAAAAATAACTGCAAGTATCCGGACTTTATATTTCACATATATAGGCCATGATAAGTCATATTGATAAAAGTGGAATTTCTAATGAATGCAGTTCATTTTGATTTGAAGAGGTGTTGGACCTAAGGAAAGTCCATTTACTTTTACTCTTTCTAAATCTCTCTTCTTTTATGGCTTTTCCCAATGTAGGAGCTGAAGATTCATTTTTTACCTTTATGGTTCAAAGTCTTAGAAGTTTAAACCACTTGGTAGATACAGTCAATGCTTTTGATACTGACAAAATCCTACTTTGCAATTTGGAGACAATCTGAGTGATCAAGGATTAGTTGTTTGAGGAACTGGGTAGTTGACTGATAAACTGGTTAGTTGGATTCAGATTGGGTTAGTGATCATCCACAAATCCAATCAATTCTGTGCTCTAGTTTTTATGGCTAGAAATAAAGAAAGCTTTTTGGTAGAGTGCCCTGCCTGTCCAGAGGGATGCGTGTGTGTGTGTCTTATGAAATGAAGAATTAATGGAATCCACTTCCAGATTCCATTTCCATCAGGATAAGAGCACGTGACCTTGGTGTGACACACATTTGATCCCAAATGGCACCTCTAAAAATACCAGTTATCAACTGTCTGCAGTAACAAAGAGAATATTGTGAGAAATGTATTGAAAGAGCTTAGAGTGACAAATACAAAAGCATATAAAAATGTGGGTTTTAAAAAAATTTCAAGCACGACTTTGAAAAGAAAGGGAAAACATACGTACTAGAAATCTCCCCACTCAATTAAACATTTCATTATTAATGGCAAGCCCATGCTGGTGGAATGAGAATGGGTATCATTTGAGTAGGAAAGTTCACAGCCATTTCGAATGTCCAATTTCCCTTTCGGGATAAAGGCAGGCATTAAGATCCTGGATCCTTACTGAGCATCCTGGTTGAAGAGGGGAACCTGCACCAGGTTACGCCAATAATTGCCAGCCCCCCAGGATCCCAGCTCAGAAATTTTTGTGTGTTCTCAGGAGACAAAAATGACTGATCATCAAAGGCAGTGGAGCACAGCAGGACTGTCATAAGCCTGAAGTTACAACTTAGACATGCAATAGAAAATATCATCGCTACCTCTCCAGTGCATTGCCTGTAGTAATTAAAAACTTGATCCCTGCTGTTTTATCATCTCATTAGCAATGGGGGCACAAGACTTTTATCCTTGTTTGTCAGGAATCAAACATACCAGAGGAACTCTGATTATAAATTGATGAAAGTAAAGTTAAACTTTTAAATAAGAGAAGTGACTGTTCACAATGTTTTTTTAAAGCTGATTAAAGATATCCTCTTTTTTTTTTTTTCTATAAAAATAATATCTCTGTCCAGGCTCGAACGGTAGAGGTCATCTCTAGGATGGCTTCATCCTATGCATTTTGTAAAGGGAGTTTGCTTTGTGAGCAGTTCTGATTTAAAATAAATACCAGTCCTGCAAAACTTCCGAAAGCATGGATACAAAGGATGTCCTCCTTTTCAAGGCTTTTGATGAAGTTGAAACACCTTCTACCCTGTCGGTGATGTGTGTTCTAACGTCTTTTATGGAGGGTGGCGAGCCTCACCGTTTAAAAAGCCAGGCAAGCTTTCTATTTATTTTAATAACTCGTCTTTATAAATGAGGACAGGTGAAGGAACCGGGGCTTCTCTGAAGCAGCTAATTTCTCCAACCTTTGTTTCCAAAATAGAAAAATTCCTTTGGAACTCACACTGTTTCCTTGGGGTCCAAAGGATTCTAGCAACTGTAACCTCTTCTGTGGCACTCAGTCAGTTTCTAATCAATGCTCCAGAGCATATGGGGGTTTCGGATTTGAAGAAGAAACAGTTTATGGGACATTTTAGTTTATTTCATACATCTCCCACCCACAATGAATTGCTCATCTGTGCATTCAAACTACACATACTGACGGCCATGCTGGGGATCCAAAAACACAATTAAGCTCCTTTTCTGCAGGGAGTTTTAAACTTTCTCCTCTCCACACTCTACACTCATCTTTGTAAATGAGGCCAGGTGAAGGAACTGGGGCTTCGCTGAGGCAGCTAATTCCTCCAACCTTTGTTTCCAAAACTGTGACTAACTTGTTTGAGGAACAGTAGTCCAAATAGCTTCAGAAGTAAAATAATAAAAATAATAAAAGCTGTATATTCTTAACTTCAAGACTCCTGCCGTTTGGGGTCAGACTATTCTTTGCTGGGAACTGATCTGTGCATCCTAGGATGTTAAGCAGTATCTTGGTTCTCTCTTCCATTAGATTCCAATGGCTGCCCATCTCCTGTGTGACAATGAACAGAGTCTCCATACACTGCCAAAGGTCACTGTGAGGCAGAGCCACTCCGGGTGAGAACACTGGGACATGTATACATAGTATATTGCATTTCTCTCTGTCTGCCCATCTGTCTGTCCATCTGTCTGTTTCTTTCTGTCTCACACAAACATGCAAAATCATGAACACAGGGTCCATCCTGGAAAGGGACAGCAAAGTCTACCGGGTAATAAGTAGTTTTCTTTCCTAGGTGGAGGGTGGGGGCGCAACAGGGAAGAAGGTCTGACCTGCTTTCCCCTGCACACTCTTCAGTACCTTTAAGGAAAATATTTGTTTATTTAATTTGGCCGTGCTGGGTCATAGTTGTGATATGCGAACTCTTTAGTTTTGGCACGCAAACTCTTAGCTATGCATGTGGGATCTAGTTCCCTGACTAGGGATCGAACCCAGGTCCCCTGCATTGGGAATGCAGCATCTTAGCCACTAGACCACCAGGGAAGTCCCCACCCTACAATGTCTTTTAAATCATATGCCTTGTGTGTACATTACCTCTTGTAAGCAAGCAAAAGAACGAACAAATGAAGGAATGAATAATTCAAGCCAGGAGGTTTCCCAGAGATAAATAAGTGAAGAATGAAATTAATGAATCAATAAACAAGTACATGAATGGATAAGTTGTGATATTATGCTGAGGCCCCCTACACGTTCTATAAACAGATTAATCAATTAACTAACTCTGATGGTGGAAAGCTTCAGTCACTCAGTTGTGTCCTACTCTTTGCAATCCCACGCACTGTAGCCTCTGTCTGTGGAATTCACCAGGCAAGAATACTGGAGTGGGTTGCCATTCCCTTTCCCAAGGGATCTTCCCGACCCAGGGACTGAACCTGGGTCTCCTACATCACAGCAGATTCTTTACCATGAGCCACCAGGATGCAAACATAGCTTTAATCAAAATTATTCTAGTAAAAACAAGAATGTGCTTAAAGAAAGTGACTGAGGGAGGTGTTTCTGATTTTATTCTGTCGTTATAAGCAGCATCAATCAAGCATCCGTACTTTTTTTCCCCAGTTGGCAAATGAAAATAGTCTATTTTTCCCTATGTATACTTTATTTATTTTTAATATTTATTTATTTATTTGGCTGGGCCAGGTCTTAGTTGCACCATGTAATATCTAGTTCCCCAAACAGGAACTGAACACAGACCTATTGCACCAGGACTGCGGAGTCTTAGCCACTGGACCACCAGGTAAGTCCTCCTGTATATACTTTTGTTTGTTGTGTGCTTAGCTGTATCCCACTCTTTGTGACCCCATGGACTATAGCCTGGCAGGCTCTTCTGTCCATGGAGTTTTCCAGACAAGAACACTGGAGTGGTTTGCCATTTCCTACCTTCCTGACCCAGGGGTTGAACCCGCATCTCCTGCATCTCCTGCATTGGCAGGCAGATTCTTTACCACTGTGACACCTGAGAAGCATCATATACCTCAATACCTTTAAAATACCCTGTGCAGTCATCTCCACCTCCAAGCAAATGAATAAATGAATAACTCAAGCCAATGATTCATAAAGGACGAACCCATTTTACAAGGAAAGAAATCAAGAAGGAGGAGATTTTTTGGAGGAGCTGGCTTTGTGCTCATTTAATAGGTTTGAGGTGATTATGCCAGCATTTGTTCTGTCTTGGGGCAGTTGCCTCTGGCGGATGGTGTGGTCAGGGTCCTGGCTGCCCAGTAGGCAGCACCGGGGTGCCTGGTCTCTTTTGAACCATGTTACTATTCCTGTTCCTTGTACCAGTCTGAGAAGCTGTACAAAACCATCCTTGTGGTAATGGGTAGGTCTAGTTTGGGATAAGCTGTAGTGTTATTACAAGGATATTAAGTTGTACAACATGTAACTGGGAGTCAGCCCAGGGTTGTATGAACAGCCGTGAAACTTGGCTCCATCACTGCCGGTAAAGTTGGGCGAACTTGGCAAAAAGCACATTACCCAGAGCCATGCTGATTCATCTGGAGCAAAGAGACTGGACTAGATGATTTCTGTCAAGCCATCCAAGGTCCATGGCCAGGTAGATCTTGAGGATTTCAGTAAGTGGGGGAAAACAGATTCTTCTTCTTGAAGCTAAACTGGAAAGTAGCTTATTCAACTGATAACAGTATTTAAACTTCATGATTATGTGGAAAATAGATTCTGCTGCAGGAAATGCCTTTTTCAATTTTGTCAGACCCTCTCCCAGAGTATAGCCTCTCCCCTTGATGATTTACAGATATTTAATGTGATTATTCGAGGAGGGCATGGCAACCCACTCCAGTATTCCTGCCTGGAGAATCCCATGGACAGAGGAGCCTGGCGGGCTCTGGTTCATGGGGTCACAAAGAGTTCGCTATGACTGAGCCACTAAGCACAGTGTGATTATTCACATCAAATTCATGCATAACATGAAGTTAGAAAACAGTAAAAATATAAATAGCAGAATCAAAGATATAGATATTCTGAGAGTTTAGAAAACTTAGCAGAGATAATTATCATCAGTTCTCTGTAATGTATCCTACGCCTGCCTAGAAACCACAGTGCTATGAAAACTCACATAATATGAATCACACAGTCTATGAGAAAAATAGGGTTGGAACATAATGCTCAAAAAGTTCATCAGGAATGCTTTGTAAAAAAGATATCAATAGAAACAGAGTAAAAATGCCAGTGTGGCTTTACTCATGTTAAATGACTACAAAAATACATTAATACTACAATGACTAGGGCACTTTACCTGATTAAAGACCTGATATTTGCCTGTGGCCTCAGAAGCATTGTAGCTGATGAGTTATCATGAGGTGGTGAAAATGTTTCCCGAAATTGAAGGAAATGATGTCAGCCCATATCTCAGGTGTATCTCATGAAACCTGTGTGAACCAGGTCAGTGCTTAAGGTGTGTGTGTGTGTGTGTGTGTGTGTGCGCGAGTGCGTGTGCGTGCACTGTGTGTATTCTTTCTGCCTGATTCATCACCTGCAGTTTTCTGTATTCCCCTGCTGCTGCTGCTGCTGCTAAGTCGCTTCAGTCATGTCCGACTCTGTGCGACCCCATAGACAGCAGCCCACTAGGCTCCCCCGTCCCTGGGATTTTCCAGGCGAGAGTACTGGAGTGGGGTGCCATTGCCTTCATTTCTCAAAGATGAAGTTGCCCCTGAGCAAATGTGAGTTCCATGTTATGTTCAAATTGTCCCCTAATACACCAACTGCGTGGAAACAAATTTGTATTTTTGAAACCCACATCAGGGCAGAATTTACACATGGAATAGAAAATGTAATTTAAAGGCAATAATAATACATAACATTTGAACTTGGCTTACTGTGTGCCCAGCACACTGCCAATAATTGACATGTACTAACACTTTTCAATCTCAATAACCTCTATAAGGTACGTGTAGTTATCATCACACCATGTTTTAAAAACAATTATTGGAGTACAGTTGATTTACAATGCTATGCTAGTTTCAGGTGTACAGAACAGTGATTCAGCTATATATATATATATATGTATAGAGTATATATAGATATATATTCTTTTTTAGATTTTTTTCCCTTATGGGTTATTACAAAATATTGAGTATAGTTTCCTTGTGGTATACAATGAGATCCTTGCTGTTTATTTTATGTATAGTAGTGTATACTTGAAATGGCAACCCACTCCAGTATTCTTGCCTAGAGAATCCCAGGGACAGAGGAGCCTGGTGGGCTGCCATCTATGGGGTCGCACAGAGTCGGACACGACTGAAGCGACCTAGCAGCAGCAGTGTATACCTTTCCCTCCCCATCCCTCTTCCCCTTTGACAACCATAAGTTTGTTTTCTATGCCTGTGAGTCTGATTTTTTTGGAAAGAAGTTCCCTGGTATCATATTTAGATTACACATATGAGTGACATATGAAAATTGTCTTTGTCTGACATACTTCATTTACTGTGATCATCTCCAGGTCCATCCCTGTTGCTGCAAATGGCATTATTTCATTTTTTTATGGCTGAGTAATATTCCCTTCCATGTATGTACTACAGCTTCCTTATCCACTCATCTTTGGATGGACATTTAGGCTTCTTCCATGTCTTCACTATTGTAAATTGTGCTGCTATGAACATTGGGGTGCACATATCGTTTCAAATTAGAGTGTTCTCTGAATACTTGCCCAGGAGTGGGATTGCAGAAAACTAGAATTATATTATTTTATTGATGAAATTAAGGCACAGAAAGAGTGCTGAACATCATACAGCTGTTAGGATGGAGGAAGGATTTGGCTTCAGGTTGCTCTGCTTTCCACCGTGAATGGGAGCAGCACTTCGGATTTCAATGTACTCAGCATTGAATCCCCCATCCATCAGCCACATGCCGTGACCATAACAACACACACAGTGAGGGGCACCTGGTGTGGCCTTCACAGGAATTCAGCATAAAGAAAAAAGAAAGTGATAAGCCCTCTCCATCTTGCTCAGGACATACCATTGTGGAGTATTCCATCCTTTTCCGGGCCCCACTCTCTGAGGGGAGGGGTAAAAATAGACTGGATTTAGGGGATATAAATAAACTCATGTCCAAAGGAAAGTCAGCAACACGGTGAAGGCATGTCAAGCTGTGTCAGATGAGACGATGGGAAGAAAGTCACAGAATTTAGAAGAGACACTTGCAGGGTTGACGTGAGTCTCCTTGAAGTATTTCAAAGGGTAGGATGTGTTAAGACTATTTGATTAATAAAAATTTTTTTTAATTATCATTTAAACTAAATGCTAAATGGTTAACATTTACTGAGCTCAGATCCTGACACTTTGCATGTACCATCTGTGTTCCTTCTAGCAACAGCCCTGCGATGCTGGTTCTGATATCCACATTTATTCTACAGAAGGGACTGAGACAGCCAACCTCAAGTTTTTGCCCAAGTCACATGACCTATTACTGTCAGGGCAGGAATTGGAACCTATGAAGTTTGACTTCAAAATTTCTGTTCATCATTCCCAAGCAGAAGAAACTTATAAAGTGATCAGTTTAATTGCATGTAATGGAGAAATTTCTGGAAATTAGGAGTGCTCAGAGAGGGACCATGCTGCTTCTGGAAATTGTGAATATCTGGTCCCTGGAGCTTTGCAGGCTAAGGTTGAGGGAGCCCCTGATGGGAACACATGAAGGATACACAAGAACAGGTCAGAGAAGATTAACTTTCAAGATCTCTTACTAAACTTGCTTTCTATCATTCTAATGGGGAGTTGACAAAGTCTATTCCTTACAAAATACAATATGCACAGGCATCAGGATGAGCGAGCTGATGTCTTGTCCACCCAGATATTTCTGTGTAGGGTTTTGTAGTAACCCAGCCTTTGGGGTTTGGGGACAGCCCACCCTTGTTCACCCAGGCCTTAGGAAAGGAACTAAAGGAAATATGCCTAAAAGAAGGCGCTACTCTACAGTATGGAGATACATTAATATGTAACCCCCCATGGAGGTCTCAGATCAGAATACCACTGAAATTCTTAATTTGGGGGGGACTCAGGGTTGTAGGGTCTCCCAGAAAAAAAGCACAAATCTCAAAGCAACAAGTTAAATACATGGGATATATTATAAACCTGGAAGTAGACAACTATTTCCAGATGGAAAGCAAACTATATCAAGCCTAGGCACTCCAAAGATAAAAAGACGTGTCTGGGTGTCCCGGCTAGTGCTAGTGGTAAAGAACCCACCTTCCAGAGCAGGAGACATAAGAGACGTGTGTTCAATCCCTGGTTTGAGAAGATCCCCTGGAGGAGGGCAGGGCAACCCACTCCACTATTCTTGCCTGGAGTATCTCATGGACAGAGGAGTCTGGCGGGCTATAGTCCATAGGGTCACACAGAATCGGACACAACTTACGAGACGTAAGCCTAACCTGAATGGATAAAGGTGAGTTTCTACTCTGAGAGGAGTAAGTTCATATAGAGTCACATGTCCAGTTGGGAGCTATATATTTTCTCTTGGAGATCTCCAGATAGCTTAACTCAGCAAATTCAAAATGAGACTCAGCCCTCTCTCCCCTGGGTTCCCTATCTTGGTCCATCCAGAAATCTGTGAGCCATCCTCCATTCTTTCCCTCACCCACCCCCCAACCCTGCCCACCATCTAACAAGGTATCGAGTTCTATCTGTCCCATCATTCAATTGCCTCTCACACCAGTTCACTCTTCTCCATCCTCACGGCCGTCGAGCTAGTTTAGGACATGGTCAGGTTTTTACCACCTGGCCCCTGCTTGCTTCTCAGTCGTCATCCCTGGCTACCATATGCTCATGGTCTACACTCCAGCCATACCGAATTTTTGGCAGTCTTTGGAACTCTCTCTCATGTTGTTTCCCTGGCTCAGAGTGGTAAAAGTAACGTTCAGTTAGGAAGATTCATATTTATTCCTTAGGAATCTGTTTAGATGTCATTTCCATGGTAAATCTTCCCAACATCCCAATTAAGGTGCCCATTTATACGATACCCTAATGCTTTCCCTGATAAAAAGGGTTTAAGTGCACAGCCTTGCTATATTCCCTTGTGTCTGTTTATTCATTGTCGGTCCCATTTGATTGTTAATTTCATGAGAACAGAGACAGTGTAATTGCGAGCACATAGCAGATTTTCAATAAATATTTGTTGAATGAATATGAAAAGATTGAGTTTTCTCACTGTTTTTAAAGTCAACCAGCTTTAAAACGGTAGCTGTTACATGTTACTTACTCCCTGTATTGATGTATTCAAAAACTACAGAAGACATGATTATCAGAGTTTGGGCATAAAACCAGTCAATCATATGGATAAATTTGCCCTGTGTCAACTTCATCTTTGATTTGCAAAATTTTGGAGGTTCATTAACTTTAGATTTGTTTTTATGGGGCAGATAGTGAGCAGATGGTCTGCTTATTGATAAATTGTTAAAAAGTAATTACATCCCAGAAAGTTTACTTTCTAAAACCATTAATAAACTAAATTTCTTCAAAGCTTAGCAAAGAGGAGGAAAAAGCTATTTATAATTACAAAAGCCTTACTTTCCAATGTGAGAGAAAACGCTTACTTTGCAGCTTTCAGTTTTGACCAAAAGAATATTTTACAGATATTAAAATTCACAAAAATATGCAGCTCACATAAGACAGGTAGACTATTCGGGTAATTTAGTCAATGAACTGTTTCTTAAAAAGAAAAAAAAAAAGGAAAAGGTATATTTCTTATTCACCCATGGGGAATACTGGAGCGATAACTTCTGCAGTAGTGGGATAGCTTTCCAGTTTAGAGTGGTTTTAGTTGAAAAAGAAAATTGAGCTATGACTTCCATGTCACAGACAGTAGCTGTATTAAAGAGCTCCTTTGTATATGTAGTAAAATAGAAGACATTTCAAGCACTTACAGAGTTCCACATCTAAGATCGCAGCCTCGGTAAGACTAGATCTAACTTACCCTATTGTAATGGAGCAGAAATATACGAGACCTGATTTTGTTTGAAATATTGGAT
Organism: Bos javanicus; assembly: GCF_032452875.1. Taxonomy (NCBI): domain Eukaryota; kingdom Metazoa; phylum Chordata; class Mammalia; order Artiodactyla; family Bovidae; genus Bos; species Bos javanicus. Next base: position 47,354,070 of record NC_083884.1, read on the forward strand.
CATTTTCCTTTGATTCCATGATTTTCAAGCCGCCCCCCCTCTCCTGGGCTACTTTAATGCAATATCACTTCTGTACCCTAATGCCTTTCCCAGCCTGGTAGGTACAAGAACAGTTCTTCATGTGTAAGTCAACTCTCCAAGGAGACAATTTCAAAGCAGTGCTTTTGTGATAACGGGGAAGATAATATTCTAGAATATAGTGACCAGATCAGAAAATAAAGATACGTAGGGTTTTTCAATTTTCAGATCTACGAAGTTTTGAAATGGACAAACATCTGAAGTTAATAACAGGAGCTAGGGGGCGAAAGGAGAAATGTATAAATATATAAATGTACAGGTTAAAGGTATACAGTCCCTTTGTTCTGCCTTCCAAAGACCTTTCTCATGCAAAACCTGAGAAAAGTCAAAAAAATTAGGTGAAGGAAAGCTTGTGCTAAAACTCTGATAAGGCTGCCTTCCCCTTAAATTTCAATGTATTGCCTTTTCTTATTTACTGCTGACATAAAGACCACAGACTCTTAATTGTTCTGAAAATATGTGTGCTTGATGAAATATCTCTTAGCACACTTTGGTGGACAATGTCCACTTTCCTAGGCAAGGGTTTCCCCATTGGTGACCCCCTTCTCCATCAACCACCATCATCAAAAGGCCAACCTTGGCCCTACCCTAGCTCTGTATTGTTACAGTCAAGGGTAGAGGGTCTAGGTTTAACTGCAGTAACAAAGGGACTGCAAGATAAACTGGTTCAAAGAAGAGACAAAGCTGCAGTACGTAGGGTCTCACAGAGTCAGACACGACTGAAGCAATTTAGCACACACTCCATCTACCCCAGATTGCCTGTCTGGACAGTATGGAGAGAGTTATTATCTTTGCTCTTGTCTCTTGTTTGAACCAGTCTATCTTGTGATTCCTTTGTTACTGCAGCTAAGCCTGAAGACTGCAAGGATGGAAACCGAGACTGTTCTGGAGACTATTGCAATAATATGAGTAAGAGAGAGGGCGGCCTGGAGCAGCAGAGTGGCAGTGGAAGCCCAGGTCCTGTGTATTTTGAGGAGAAAGCTTATAGTTTGCTCATTTTTGGGGGCTCAGAGGTTAAAGGTCTCAGAAGTCTGCCTCCAATGCAGGAGAACCGGGTTTGATTCCTGGGTCGGGAAGATCCCCTGGAGAAGGAAATGGTAACCCACTCCAGTATTCTTGCCTGGAGAATCCCATGGATGTAGAAGCCTGGTAGGCTACAGTCCATGGGGTCACAAAGAGTTAGATATGACTGAGCAACTTCACTTCACTTCACTTTGAGAGGAAGAAATATGTCAAGGATGAGTCTAAGAATTTTGGTCTGAGTAACACACTAGAAGAACAGAATTACCATCAGTTGAACTGGGGAACATGTTTGGAGGGAAATACCAGAGGTTTGGGTTTGGGAATGTTACCTTTGAGTGTTACCTTTTGGAAGTATTAAGAAGGCTGTTGGGTATATGAGTCTGGAGTTTAGGGGAGAGGTTCAGCCTGGAGAGACCACTCTGGAAGAATTTAGGAGTAGTGGTGGTATTTAAGTATCAGTAGTATTCCAAGTCTTGAGTCTGGGCCCCTGAATCCTATGTATAAGTATGATTGCACTTTCAGATCCCCCGGCAGCTGGGTGGGATCATGGTCTAGTCCTGACTTTTGAGTGCTGAATAGAAACAGTGTGGGTTACACCCAGGACCCAGACCACCTTCAGTTCTATTGCATCACTTTTTCCTGTGCCACAGAACCTGGCAAAGCTTCAGCTGCTCTTCTCTCTTGCTTGAACCAGTCTGTCTTGTGGTCCCTTTGGACCCCCAGAGATTCGCAATGGACTTGCAATCAGGCAAGAGGAAAACCTGGTTTATTTAATCACTTTGGCTTTGCAGCTGTTTATTACTGCAATTAACCTAGCCTACCCAGAATGACATTTAGATACAAATATAGATTCTCATGGCCAAAGTATAGTGTCTAGAATTAGGAGTGGAGAGTTAGGCATTTCAGTGATTATTTTACAGACACTTTGACCTAGGAAATACACCCATTTTTGAAACTGAAACGAAGAGAAGTCAACTGAAATTTAAGAAAGTTGGTCTTTTTAAAATGCTTGCTGTACCAGCAGGATTGTAATCGCTTATTTTGAAATCTCCAAACACTGAGTGCCTTCCAAATATCTTTTTCATCAGCCTCCTCCCAGCTTTCAAATGATATTACCTGTCCACCAGTGACCCATTTTGGAAAGAAAAAAAATGCTATATCTACACCTGTGTCTGTGTCTCTATCTATATATCTGTGTCTGTATATACGCCTGTATCTATATCGTATATCTGCATGTGCGTGCTCATGCGCATTGCTAAGTCATGTCCAACTCTCTACGACCCCGCAGACTGTAACCCACCAGGCTCCTCTGTCCATGGGATTTTCCCCAGACAAGAATACTGGAGTGGGTTGCTATTTCCTACTCCAGGAGATCTTCCCAACCCAGGGATTGAACCTGTGTCTCCTGAGTCTCCTGCATTGGCAGGCAGATTCTTTACCACCGAGCCACCTGGGAAGCCCATGTTGTATATCTGGACCTATATCTATATATCTGTATCTACACACATACCCATACCAATATCCATACGTGTGCCCTTATCAATACACACACTCAGATCTATACTTGTATCCTTATCTACACCCATATCTGTATCTATATATGTACCCTATCAATACACATATCCACATCCGTATCTATACACAAACACTTATAAATGCACATATCCTTATCAATACATATATCCTTATCAACATACAGGCCCGTATCTATTCACAGACCCATATCTACACCCATAACCATATCCATATCAATACCCACACTCACACATGCTAAGTCACTTCAGTCGTGTTTGACTCTTTGCGACCCCATGGACTACAGCCCACCAGGCACCTTTGTCCACGGGATTCTCCAGGCAAGAATACTGGAGTGGGTTGTTGTGCCCTCCTCCAAGACCCATACTCATATCTATACCCGTGTCTGTACACAAACCCGTATCTATACTCATGCCTGGGCCCATATCCATCTATCTTCCACCTGCCTGTCAGTGTTGGTTGTCCCCATTCTCCCCCAAGTGGACTGCCCTGCTGAAACTCCATGCCACCTGGGACAGCTGCAACGCCTATAGAAGTCAAACAGGGCTTGACCCTGTGCAGCGAGCTAGCGGCAGGTCAGAATCCACCCGGGCAGCAAGGCCCTGTTCAGCTTCTCATTGTGCCTTGAAAATCCCAATGGCAAAGGTGTACAGTGAGAATATGCTGGTGGGGTTCTGGGGAAAACTAGGGACCTGATGGATTGGGATTCTTCATGCTGCTGTTAATAATCCTTCCGATAAAAGATTTCAAAAAATTAAATTTAAAAATGTTTTTAAAATTAAAAATATTTAAATGTTTAAAAATAATAATAATAATCCACACCTCTTGTGTAACTCCAAATTAGGAGCTCTCTGCTCCAAAGGGTCTAGGTTGGGTCAAGGCTGTCTTACTAAATAAAGATGGTGATGATGTGAACTGCTCACCCTGAGTGGATGCTGTGTGCAGGCACCCTGTCCCACACATTCACAAGAAAGCCCCGCGAGGAACCTGCTTCACGTCACCTGGTTCCCAAGAGGCCGAGGCTCCGACGCCACATGCCTAGGCCCCATGGAAGGATCTACTTCTGTGCCTCCCCTCCCTTCCCGGTAAATTATTTCTACTTCTCTGAGTTGCCCTGTTTGGTTCTTTATGCAGAGGGAAGCTGTTATGAAATCCTATTTAAACCTCTATGTGTGATGTTTTTAAAAAAACAAACTGTCACCTCCCTCCCTTTCGCTAAAGTAAATATTTTTTGGCAAAGCTAACACTGCCTGTGCCCTTTCCCATGGCCGTTCGGCAGACACATCCCTGTCTGTGACGGTGGTGGGAACCAGCCAGCCCTCACCAAACCCTGCGTAGATGCTGGGTGCTTCCATGCCCTTTGTCCCCATCCGTCCTCGCAGTTGCTCTGGGAGACAGTTTTGTCACTCTATCAAGTGGAGAACAGGGGATGGCACGTGAGCAGCTTGCTCAGCATCTCACAGGGTAACTACAGAGCCTGGATCCAACCTGGCTTAATCTGACTGCAAACAATCTATTGTGTGGGGTGAAGGTGCTTAAGAAAGCAGACGGCAAGGATGGCAGAGACTGTTCATTCTGTGTATTCCAGAACAGTCCCGGGAATACCAGGTGGGCCTTGGTCACCTCCCTCTGGGTCTGAAAGACATAACCCTTACCTGTGATGACACCCAACAAGTATGGCACTTAGAGAATCAAATTTACAGCATCTTTCTCTTTTTTTAAGTTTTTTTTTTTTTTTCTTGCTATGGACCATTTTAAAAGTCTTTGCTGAATTTGTTACAATATTGCTTTTGAATTTTCTATGTTTTAGGTGTTGGGGCTTGAGGCATTCGAAATTTTAGTTTCCCAACCAAGGATCAAACTTCACCCTCTGCAATGAAAGGCGAAGTCTTAACCACTGGACCACCAAGGGAGTCCCTGAAGCATCTTTCTTAAAAGACAGCAACTGATTTCCTTCCTATTCTCCCTGCTTTTCTCATGAAAACAAAAGAGAAGACCTTGAAACAACTTTCCCATATAGCAGGAGCCCTCTGGTGGGCTTCCAGCAATGGTATCTTCAAGCAGGTCATCAGACCCTCTCAGACACCCCCCTCCTCATTCTCCCTCTGCCCTGGGGCATTTGCACTTGCCAGGTAGGATAGCTTGCCTTCAACACTCAGCAGCTGCCAACACAGAGCCAGGGCCTAACCACAAAACCCTGCCACTCACCACCAATTAGCTTTGCTTTCAGTGTAAACAGCGCTACCTTGAAGACAAATACAGCCTCCCAAAGCAGCAAAGCTCCCTCCCCGCAGCCCCCAGACAGGTGAGAGATCCTGGGCTGCAAAGCACTGAACAGGTGGGAGATGCTGGAAAAGCAATGCTGTCTTGCAAACTGCCTCTCCATCAGGGCAACCGGGAGCCCAGATGCCAAGTCGGGGACTGGGCCTGACTCTCTGGAAGCGGAAAGTAGAGAGTGAGTGAAGACAATGATCTTATTCTCTCTGCTCTTTCTGGCAGACTTTTGCGTGTGTGTGTGGTGGTGGTTTCTCGGGTCTGTGACAAACAGTGTGCAAACAGCGTGTGTTCACAGAGCCAGCCTCAGGAAGGCCTCTGCACACAACACAAAGGCATCTTTTACATGGTGGGCCTCCTCCCATCAGAGTGCCCGACCCTGACGCTTTCTTTGTTGAGAAGGAAAAAAAAAAAAAAAAGATCATACTTAAGCAAAAGTAAACCACGGCCTGATATTGTGCCAACAACATTAACCAACTTCTCGTCAGGGCCTTTGAAGTCAGCGGGGGGCAACATGCTTGTGGTGCTGGGGAAGAATGATACTTTAAAGCAGTTCCTTTTCATCCCTTTAACTTAATGAAAGATTAATGGCCTTGTTATTTTTGTTTCTGCTTCTCCCCCCTCTCCACAACACACCACCCTTTAATTTCCCCCCACCCTTGTTGAAATTGAAAATCCTGCCTCACAATGGTTTTCTGGATCACTGGGTTTTGTGAATACAATTCCTACCCCTTCTCCACCATCTGCAAACTGGGCCACCTACTCCAAGTCCATGACACCCAGGTGTCCGCAGGGGCGGGGCTCCTGGGGAACAGACAGATGGTGGCAACCCAGGAGAACTGAGTTTTATTCAAACAAACCTCACCTCCTCTGAAATGGCCTGGAATTCTTTGGCAAGGAACTTCTCTCTTTCCTTGAAAACTGAGTGTTGTGTTTCCTGGCACCATCTTGAGAGGCCAGCCATGGGCCAATGAGGAGGTGGTTCCATCCCAAGGAATCATGCTGGTCAGAGGTAGAAAAGGGTAAACACAAAACCATTCCATAGACAAGACGACTTCTCCTTCCTCATCCTCTGCTTCCCCAAATTTGCTCTTTCCTGTGTCTTCCTCATGTTCCATCACGGCAAGTCCGTCCACCAGTCGTATGTGCCAAAAATACAGGTATCATCCTTGATACAAACTCACCCCCACCCACTCACCCATGTCCAGCCAGTCAGGAAGACCTGTTCTTTCAACCTTCAAAATACGTTCCAAGGACACCACTTCTGTTCATGTCCACTTCTGCTCAAGTTCAAGCTGGGTCACCTCTTGCCTGGAGGACAGTCAGAATCTCAGGGCCTCCTGGTTTCCCCTCCTAACCTCTGCTTCTCCCCACCCTGCCACCAGTGGGATCTTTCTAAAATTAAGTTCATGTCATCGACTTGCTTAAACTCTTGGTGGTTCATTAATTCTTTTAGAAGAAAATCCAAACTCCTTACTAAGTGGCTGCAGAGCCCTTCATGCCCTGGGCCCTGCCCGACTCTCATGCACTCAACTTGGCCTTCATGCTCCCCCCCTCCAGGTGATATTGGTTGCTGTCCCCACCCTTCCTCAAAGACTAGCTCACAGAACTGGCTCTTCTGGTTAGTCAGGACTCAGCCAAGTGTACCCCTTAAGAATCCATGCACACACCTCCTGACCCACCCCACCTCCCAGCGTGATGTTCCTCTCTGTCTTTTCATCCCCATTTTATTTTCTCCAAAGCACTTATCTTTACCTGAATTAATTTATCTGTGGATGACCCAGCTACTTCCGCTGGATGCATGTTGCAGGTAGGTGGGCACCCAGGTGGTCTTGCTCACTCAGTGTTTACTTCTTTAATGTTCCCTGTGTGCTAGGCATGCTTCTAGATGGTGAGGGGTCAGCAGTGATCAAGACAGAGTCTCTCTCCTCATGGAGAATGGGTGGTATTTATCTTCGGTGTGGCCCTTGTAATAAAAAGCATCATTTGGTTGTCCCCTTTTTATGGCTGACAAGTATGCCATTTTTTATATGTACCACATTTTCTTTATCATATAACTGAATCAGTTTGCTGTACAGTAGAAATTAACATGAGATTGTAAATCAACTATGCTTCACTTAAAAAAAAAAAAAAGGACCATATATAAAACATTGGGTCGGTCAAAAAGTTTTTTGGGTTTTTCCATAGATTTTCAAACTTTTTGACCAATCCAATACAGATTTCAAGAGCAGACCACCATAGAGGATGGCAGGGATGGTGTCTACTATTTAGCCAACTAAATCAGGGAAAGCTGAATATTCATGTGCATAAAGGAGATATTTAGCATGTGCTTAAAAGTCCCAACTTCCTTAACGCATATGTGTGGAACCTAAAAAAATAATACAGATGAACCTATTTCCAGGCAGGAAGAGAGATGCAGACGTAGAGAAGAGACATGTGAGCACAGTGGGGTAAGGACAGGGTGGGACGAGCAGAGACAGTAGCGTTGACATATATACACTCTCATGTGTAAAACAGACAGCTAGGGGGAAGCTGCTGTAGAGCACAGGGAGCTCAGCCCAGTGCTCTGTGATGACCTAGAGGGGTGGGATAGAGCGGTTGGAGGAAGGTCCAAGAGGGAGGAGATATGTGTACACATCTAGCTGATTAACTTTGTACAGCAGAAACCAACACAACATGGCAAAGCAATTATACTCCAAAAAAAAAAAAGGAGTCCCAAGCTTATCCACTTGACTATCATACATTCAGTGTATACCTGACTAATTTCTGCAAATTTAGAGGTTGATTTACAAAATGAGCTTCAGTAGAAATTATATTATCTGGAATAGGGTAACACCTAATTACTAAACGGTTGCCTGGTGGCCTAGATAGTAAAGAATCTATCTTTAGATAGTAAAGAATCTATCTTTACCCAGGTTTGATCCATGGATTGGGAAGATCTCCTGGAGAAGGAAATAGCAACCCATTACAGTATTCTCACCTGGAAAATCCCATGGTCAGAAGAGCCTGGTGGGCTACAATCCATGGGGTCACAAAGAGTCAGACACAATGAAGATAAATCTGCAAGTTCAGTAAAATATAGGTATAACTCATTATGAAAGGAAATAAGCCACTAGATTTATTTATAATTTTCATTCCAGGTAAATTCCACAAAATCCATAAAGACAGCAGCAATGAACCTGGTGGGTGAACACCGACCGACCCTCATGGGGTGTATGGATCACTCATGTTCCTCCAAGCTTTCCCACACCTGCCCTGTACAGCTCGTATGTTACCTGGATCTCCTGTATATTGTCTTCCCCAGGATAATTAAAAACCTCCTGGAGGGCTGGAGCATTCCCTCATAAGAGCTTGGTAAATGCTGTTTAATATAAGATCTGTGAGTAGAATGAAGAAAAGTCAGCTTGAGACCACCTCATCAGCAGAAATGATGACTGTAACAGAATTGTTGTCGTTCAGTTGCTAAGTTGTATCCAACTTTTTGCGACCCCATTGACTGTAACACACCAGGCTTTCTTGTCCTTCACTATCTTCTGGAGTTTGTTCAAACTCATATCCAGTTGATGATGCTGTCCAACCATCTCATCCTCTGTCGCTCCCTTCTCCTCCTGCCCTCATTCTTTCCTAGCATCAGGGTCTTTTTCAGTGAGTTGCCTCATCACATCAGGTGGCCAAATATTGGAATTAGAATCATTGGAGTAAAATGATTCTAATTCCAGGGAAAATGAGAATTCTTTGGCCCCTAGGACTCTTTGGCTTGGGATTTCTGGACACACTTTTAGTATTTTATAAGTGATCTATTGGGGATGAGTGGTACACTCCTAATAGAAACTATCCCAAGAACATGGCTGATGCCTGGCTTCCAGCCAAACAATGACCATATTACATAAATGCTTCAACCCTGCACTGGGAAGAATTTAGTAAAGACAGAGCCTAACGCATGACATTAAATACATTCCTTTTTAAAATAACTCGAGTTGATTTCAGATCAAGAATCACAGTAGTCTAATACTCTGAAAATTAAACAGAAATTTTCTGCCATTACACCAAGCAGCCTGCTTAATAAGTCAGTAATGAAAAAGAATAATTTATTATGGCTTGTGAATTCTGACAGCTCTAAAAAGATGTCCTTTCTCTTGCCCCAAAGGGAGAACAGAATTTTCTTTTTACCTTCAAGACACTGGCATTAAGCATAATTTCTCTGTCTGTAGAACTTTACTATTGAAGAGGAGACGGGATTAGATTTTTACATCGCAACCTATTTTAAGCAATTATAATCCACAAGTAATCTTTTCCATTCATCCCCCCTGGGGCGAGGAAGATGTAAGAGACCGTTCTCTGGGCCTCAATTTAGATCAATGTTTGCATTCCTATTAGCTGAATTAGCTGTGATTCTGGAGCCCATTTATCTCAGATTCTGCAAGGATGTGACTCATAAAAGGAGGTTTTGCTGATTGAGTACCGTTAGTACAATCGAATGGCGTAGCGTACCCCTCCTCTGTACTCAAATGTGCCTTTTGGTGTTTGCCCTTCCCTGTGTGACTGAGTGAAGCCACTTCCTGTGATTTGATATTAAACCATAGGAGAAGACTAACTACCTGGCTTTTTCCTCTCTCTAATTCTCAGCGTCAGGCAGTGGTGTGATGGATTCTGTTCAAACTGGCCCGTGAGGACCGATTATTACTTTTCAGGAATTTTGTGAGCCAGTTTTTAAACATAGCCACTATTAAAAACTAAAGTATATATTTACAATTAAATAAAGTATGCTAGAAACAGGGGCTTCCCTGGTGGCTCAGATTGCGAAGAATCCACCTGCAATGCAGGAGACGCTGGTTCGATCCCTGAGTCATGAAGATCCCCTGGAGAAGGAAATGGCAACCCACTCCAGTATTGTCCATGGAAAATCCTATGGACAAAGGAATCTGGTGGGTTATAGTCCATGGGATCACAAAGAGTCGGAAAGGTCTGAACGACTGATACTTTTACCGCATGTTAGAAACAAAGGTGATAAATCCTTGAAGTTTATGAGTTCCTAATTATTTTACTCCATTTTACTATGCCCTATGCTCTTTTAAAAAATGTTTTATTACTGTTATTCTTTAAAACAAACAAACAAACCTGTCTAGCTGCATTGGGCCTGAGTTGCGGTATGAGGGATCTACGTTGCATCAGGCAGGATCTTTCTCCATAGCACACAGGCTCAGTAGTTGTGGTACAAAGGCCTAATTGCTCCGTGGCATTTGGCATCTTAGTTTCTGACCAGGGATTGTACCCATGTCCCCTGCATTGCAAAGCAAAGTCTTAACCTCTGGACCACGAGGGAAGTCCCCGACCTATGCTCATGAGGTTCATCACATCTGCTTTATTCATAGGGAGGAAATGCTGTGTAATGCAGGGCTACAGGGTATATTTTCCCAGCTCTAACTGCTGATGTCCAGTTGGTCTCTTGAAATTGACTCTGATGGGAGTGTTTACGTCATTTTTTTGTTAGTTGCTAAGTCATGCCCAACTCTTTTGCGATCCCATGAACTGTATCCCGCTAGGTTCCATGGGATTTCCTAGGCAAGAATACTAGAGTGGGTTACCATTTCCTTCTCCAGGGACTTTCCAACCCAAGAATTGAACCCAGGTCTCCTACATTGCAGGCAGATTCTTTACCACTGAGTCATCAGGGAAACTGGCAAACACTGCAAATCTACTTATTTTTTCCATTGCTTTGTTTTCCTGAAGAGTTGGCTCTTAAACATTTTACCAGCACCACACTGGCAATGGGGAGTGGTGTGTAGGGGAGAATGGTTCAAGAGATGCTTAGGCTAAAATTTAGCTTCCTGAAGCCAGTACTTGCATCTGAGAGCCACAATTTACTGGTTTGAAAATTCCACTGTTAGACTAGTACGCAGTGCATTCTTAGTACTGGGAATACAGACACCAATAGAGTAGCGAAGTCTCTGTTCCCCAGTGTTCTCAGGGAGCTGAATTATCAGGTATTAAGGCAATATTCAATAGGTGTAGTAAATTGACAAATGTCTTAGAGAACAGAGGGGCCACTTTATCATCAGATAGGCAAAGAAGACCTCCCTGAAAAGGCCCTGTTTTGTTTGCTTCATCTACTCATCATGAATTAACGTGTTCTTCTAAATCTACATCCTGTGTCTTATCTGCTCTGCACTCCTCCTCCAAATTATAAGTGTGAGCTTCATGAGAATAAGGACTCTCTCTGGATCTGTGTCTGCAGTGCCTGGACCCAAAGTAAGCACATAGCAAATATTGGTGGATGAATTAAGTGGTATTTGAGCTGATACCTATAAAATGGAAATGATTCCAGTGAAGAAGCAGAAGAGAAACCTAGACACAGGGACTATCCCACTAAAAGTTATGAAGGGCAGAGAGGTTGGAATGAGAAGACAGGAGGTTGGGTGACTTGAGCAAGATAAAAGAAGGGAAATTCACATCCCACTAAGCTCTCATCCCTGCGTATATGCCAGCAGATCCCACAACTCTACTTTCCTCTTACATTTCCTACCTCTTTTTCTCTGTGGCATTTTGTGAGTATATCCTTAGCTTTATCTTCCAATTCTGTAATTCCTTCTTCAGCTCCATCTGATCTGCTCTCCATTCCATCCATTAAATGTTTTGCCCAATCACTGTATTTTTTCACCTTAGCATTTCTATGGGTTTCTTTTGCAAATGTATACTTAAAATCTATGCTTCATGACAAATAGGTCGGGAAACAGTGGAAACAGTGGGAGATTTTATTTTTGGGGACTACAAAAATCACTGCAGATGGTGACTGCAGCCATGAAATTAAAAGGCGCTTACTCCTTGGAAGAAAATTATGACCAACCTAGACAGTATATTAAAAGCAGAGACATTACTTTGCCAACAAAGGTCCTTCTAGTCAAGGCTATGGTTTTTACAGTAGTCATGTACAGATGTGAGAGTTGGACTATAAAGAAAGCTGAGTGCTGAAGAATTGATGCTTTTGAACTGTGGTGTTGGAGAAGACTCTTGAGAGTCCCTTGGACAGCAAGGAGATTCAACTAGTCCATCCTAAAGGAAATCAGTCCTGAATATTCATTGGAAGGACTGATGTTGAAGCTGAAGCTCCAATACTTTGGCCACCTGATGCAAAGACCTGACTCATTTGAAAAAGACCCTGATGCTGGGAAAGATTGAAGGCAGAAGAAGGGGACAACAGATGAGATGGTTGGATGGCATCACTGACTCAATGACATGAATTTGAGTAAACTCCGGGAGTTGGTGATGGACAGGGAGGCCTGGTGTGCTGTAGTCCATGGGGTTGCAAAGAGTCGAACATGACTGAGCAACTGAACTGAATTGAACTATACTTGGAAAAAAAAAAGAAAAAAAAAAGTTTTCTATTTCTTTCTTTTATTTCTTTCATTATTTTAAAGACTTCTGGGATAAAGTCAACTTTGACTTGATATGTTATCCTTTTAATGTGCTGCTGACTCAGTTTGCTAATATTTATCTAGGAAATTTATATTTATATTCATATACAAGATCAGCCCATAACTTTTGGGGCATAAAACTTTGTGGTTGTCACATTTTCTTAATAGTTACACCTTTGATAATTTGAGATTTTCTCCTCTAGACTCTAACTTAGAATTCACTTGCCCAATGTTAATAATACATTCTTATTACATTCTTCTATTTTCATACTTTTTAAATCTATAATGTGTTGTTTGTAAACAGCATGTAGCTGAGTTTCTCTTTACACCCAAGTTGATGTAACTTTTCTTTTTTTAGGGAAAATTGGCGAAATAGTCCTTATATCCTGATTTTTCTACATGCATAGGCTTGTTTCTGTTTAGTTCATGTTGGCTCTTTCCCATCCTTTCTTTTTGCTTTAAAAAAACTGAGCCAAGCTGGTTCATTTATTCCATGTACTTCTTTCAACAAACTGTTATGCTAGCCATACATACTGGCTATATTTTTCTAGAGATAATTTAAAAATTTAACCATACTTCAATTTTATATTTTATTAATATCTAATAGCATTCAGTGGCTTCACCCACCAAACAACACAGGAACACTGGCCCATATTCAGCTCCATTCTCTGTCTCAGTCCCTGCCTTCCAGCCACACTGAGGTTCTATGGAAGGCATCTAACCTCTACCATCCCCTGCAGCCAGTGTCTCCTGGTGGCTTATGGGATGCTGACTAACTCTGCTTCACCCAATCTGAGTTCTTATTTTTAAGTACCTCTGGAATTTTCTCTTCTACTGTTGGCACCATTCTTGTACTCCACAGACCTTAAGATTTAAATCTAATTATATATATAATCGTATTTTCCCATAACTCCTGGGAATTGGGAGCAAGAAGGAGAGGCAGCAGTTAACATGATATTTTGATCAAGTATCCTTTTCAAAGACATTTTTTAGGTTTTAAAATTTTAAGTAATCAATTCCTTATTTCTTATGAAAATTCTTAAAAAAAAAAAATAGGTATTGTACTCCCTCTTTGAAAGATGAGGAAATTAAGACCCAGACACATTAATTTGTGTAAAGGAAAGTGAAGAGGAACTAAAAAGCCTCTTGATGAAAGTGAAAGTGGAGAGTGAAAAAGTTGGCTTAAAGCTCAACATTCAGAAAATGAAGATCATGGCATCCGGTCCCATCACTTCATGGGAAATAGATGGGGAAAAAGTGGAAACAGTGTCAGACTTTATTTTTGGGGGCTCCAAAATCACTGCAGATGGTGATTGCAGCCATGAAATTAAAAGATGCTTACTCCTTGGAAGGAAAGTTATGACCAACCTAGATAGCATATTCAAAAGCAGAGACATTACTTTGCCAATAGAGGTTTGTCTAGTCAAGGCTATGGTTTTTCCTGTGGTCATGTATGGATGTGAGAGTTGGACTGTGAAGAAAGCTGAGTGCCGAAGAATTGATGCTTTTGAACTGTGGTGTTGGAGAAGACTCTTGAGAGTCCCTTGGACTGCAAGGAGATTCAACCAGTCCATTCTGAAGGAGATCAGCCCTGGGATTTCTTTTGAAAGAATGATGCTAAAGCTGAAACTCCAGTACTTTGGCCACCTCATGCAAAGAATTGACTCATTGGAAAAGACTCTAATGCTGGGAGGGATTGGGGGGCAGGAAGAGAAGGGGACGACAGAGGATGAGATGGCTGGATGGCATCACTGACTTGATGGATGTGAGTCTGGGTGAACTTCGGGAGTTGGTGATGGACAGGGAGGCCTGGCGGGCTGCGATCACAAAGGCTGTGATCAGGGGTCACAAAGAGTCGGACACGACTGAGTGACTGAACAGAACTGAACTGAACCACTTAGTAAGAAGAAAACCTAGGATTGGAAACTGGGTTTGTCTGATGCTGAAGGTCATTTTTTTTCTGCTCAGATGAAACAGTGGCAACTTCTTTTCTCCTTCTCCTCCTCCTCCTATCCTTTCTCCTTCTTTCCTCCTCCTCCTACCATCATGATTATTGTTTGTTTCTTTATCTCAGAGGAGTCCCTGAGTCCCTTAAGGAGCAGTGACTGAATCTCTCCCCTGGGTGTTTCCCATGCCTCCCGCCTGGCCTGATGCTCTCACATTTGCCAGTACTTATCCAATATCTGTTTGCTCCTCCTGACTTTAAGCTTCCTGTGAGCAGGTTCGACTTGTTTTACTAACGTTTCCCACAGTATCCAGTACACACCTGGGGCAGAATGGGTGTTCAGTAAACATTAACTCACTGAAGAAATGAGTCAGCACTTAGGAGGTGTTTATAAATGAATGCCACAGAGGAACACAATCTAATCTGAGAAGGTAACTTGAAAACAGAAGGTGAGAAAAAACTGGATTAGAAACTGGACTTTAAAAACACTTAAAATATGGAGCATTAATTCCACTAATGACATACCCAGACAGGATGACTTCATGTCCTCCAAAAGAATCTTTTGGTTTCACAGAATACAGTTGAAAAGCATCTTGCTCTGTTAAATAGCCTAATGCAGGCTCTTTCTCTGCATTTTAAAATAAAAATCAATTTCTTGGATTCAACTTTACTGTCTATCAGATAATGACTGATATCTGAATTCCCACCACAACAAACTTTTTGTCATTAAGAAGCTAGATTCAGACTAAGAGAGTGCTAGGATTTTCATAATCAGCTCATTCAAAAATGTTCATGAAGTCTATAGTACACTGAATACCCTGTGCAGTTTGGTCAAGACACAGAGATGAATAAAGTATCAGTTCAGTTCACTCACTTAGTCGTGTCTGACTCTTTGCGACCCCGTTGACTGCAGCACACCAGGCTTTCCTGTCCATCACCAACTCCTGGAGCTTGCTCAAACTCATGTCTATCAAGTCAGTGATGCCAGCCAAACATTTCATCCTCTGTCGTCCCCTTCTCCTCCTGCCTTCAATCTTTCCCAGCATCAGAGTCTTTTCCAATGAGTCAGGTCTTTGCATCAGGTGGCCAAAGTATTGGAGCTTCAGCTTCAGCATCAGTCCTTCCAATGAATATTCAGGACTGGTTTCCTTTAGGATTGACTGGTTTGATCTCCTTGCTGTCCAAGGGACTCTCAAGAGTCTTCTCCAACACCACAGTTCAAGGGCATTAATTTCTCGGCACTCAGCTTTCTTTATGTATATAAAGTATAGTTCTTGTTAGTAAAGTATAAAGAATAAAGTATAGTTCTTGTTAATAATCTTTACATTTTACAAGTGGGAAGAATGTGGAATTATTTGTGAATGTGAGTGGTCTCGTGGAGGGACAGTTCTTGGCTTAATGGAGAAGTTTTGTTTGCTTAACTCTTCACAGGAAAAGGACTTGACATAAACATGATTTCACTGGATTTTTTCTCCAGGTTCCAACTTGTGCCTGGTGGGAGTAGAGACACACAACACATTCATTACGCAACCTCATTCTACAAGCATTGGCCCCCACCCTTCACACCTACTCTTTTAATCTTTTCAACAAGTAATGAAAGTTGGATTGACCTCAAACATCCTTTACAGCAGAAGAAATGTAGAGATGATTGATTGTTACTCTCAATGACTTTTGAGTCAAGGACAGTGTTTTATTCAGCTTTATGTCCTCTGAGGCAGGGAGTAAATGCTGGATGAATGAATAATGCAACTTTAAGGTGAGGTTGACCAGATTTCTCTACTGAAAAGTTACTATTTTTCCCTTTGTAAGTAATAAATATCTTATGAGGAGGATACTTTGAAACTATGTAAATAAAGCGGTTTTTCACCAAACTTTCATCCACTAATTTTAGCATCTGTTGGTGATTCTTATCTGAAACAATTATTATTGTAGTACTAAATGGTGATTTTTTTTGCCAGTTTCTTTCTGTGCGTCTATGGGGTTGCACAGAGTCGGACACAACTGAAGAGACTTAGCAGCAGCAGCAGCAGCAGCAGCAGCAACAGCATGCATTAAAAAAAAAAAAATCAATGTCTTCAGTACTTTTTAGCATATGACCTTATGCATGTTATTTATACTCTCTGAACTTTTATTTCTTTAATCTGTTAGGTTGGGAATAAAAATAATAATTAACTCTCAGCTGTCACTTGAAAATTAAATGAAATAATATGTGTAAAGCTCTTAGAACAGTGTGTGATAAACACTAAATATTCCATCATGATTAGCTACTATTATTTAAATCAAATTTATCAGTATTGCACAACACTCATGGCTCTTATGAAAGAATTTAATTTTGGAGAATTCTGTACTTTAAGAAAAAAGATTTTGTGATACGCTCTTAAAATGAGCAATCAAATCATTCACAAGGGCAGAGAATGCAAATTCACATCTGAAAGTCAAAAAACACTCCAGAAAGGACTTAGATTCATTGGGAATGTTGAAGGGTTTTCATTTGCATGGTGCCCAGCTCCTTAAAGCAAACATCATGGACTCTGCTTATTTTTTCTATAAAGGTGCAAGATAAGTTAGAAGTCACCCCTATGGAATTACTCTGTGGAATTAGGAATTGGACCATGGAAGAGATCTCCTTGTGAAAGGAGAGTCTCCTGAGAAATGCCATAACTTGGAAATATCTTATCTGTGTCTGAGTTGGAGTGTATTACTGGACAGAGTATTTACTTGTGTAATGGTATATGGAGTAGCTGAAGTTAAGATGATGGTGCTGGGTTATGTGTAAGTAGTAGGTACCAGATTCTCAGTGGCCCATC
Source organism: Bos javanicus (assembly GCF_032452875.1). Classification (NCBI taxonomy): domain Eukaryota; kingdom Metazoa; phylum Chordata; class Mammalia; order Artiodactyla; family Bovidae; genus Bos; species Bos javanicus. The sequence goes on from NC_083884.1 coordinate 47,371,142, forward strand.
GTGAAGGCTTCTCCTCCCACTTACTGCTGGGAGGAGTAAGTTTATCTCATAAATAAAATCCATCTTTGTACAAGATGCCCTTGTAGACTACTTGGAGCACTGCTGTCTTCAAACCTGGGGTCTTTACTCCATGACCACATCAATCTACAGAGTGAAAAATGTAAGATCCTGCCAGAAGTTACCCAGACTATGCCCCAGCTAGGAACAGTTCTAAGTCAGGATGGAGGAAGACACCTCCCACCCTCAAGACTGGAGAGGGCTGGCTCTAAAGTTATGTTAGCCAAGAAATGGGAGTGAGCTGAAGACAGCATATGTGTGAGTGGGCGTGTATGTTTGTTCATATCAAACCCAGAAGTGTTGAACTTATGTGCTTTCAAAATCCAGGGGATGCTGTTTCCTTCCCATTGAACAAAACCTGATCCTTGGATGAACTCATTGAAGTCTGCAGGATACACCTCTGTGAGCATCCACACAGAGAACTGGGCTTTTAAAACAAATTTAGGTGAGGGAGCCTTTGCTTTCTAATCAGGTACATCAAACACAGTCAAAATCCCATCTAAAGGTCTTTCTGAAAAATCAATGAATGGATCATGATCAAAGTGTTTGAATTTTCCAGCTTCCCCAAATAACTGTATTCTTGATGCTACATTAAAAGAAGAACATACGAAAAAGCACAGGACATTTCTTTATTTGATTTTTTAGCACACTGGGGTGCTAAGCTCACAAAAGTCCATTGGATGCATCATCTCATTTTTTATCCTAAAAAAAGAAACTTCTAATCTATTATCATGTCCAATACTTTGTTTATAAACTGAGTTTATAAATTACAATTTCATCCACCCAATTCACTCAAAAAAATACTTACTCTGCATCTGCTGCTAAGTCACTTCAGTCGTGCCCGACTCTGTGCGACCCCATAGACGGCAGCCCACCAGGCTCCCCCATCCCTGGGATTCTCCAGGCAAGAACACTGGAGTGGGTTGCCATTTCCTCCTCCAATGTATGAAAGTGAAAAGTGAAAGTGAAGTCACTCAGTCGTGTCCGACTCTTAGCGACCTCATGGACTGCAGCCTACCAGGCTCTTCCGTCCATGGGATTTTCCAGGCAAGAGTACTAGAGTAGGGTGCCGTTGCCTTCTCCCTACTCTGCACCTACTGTGTGCCAACACTGAGGACCCAGCAGTGAATGAGATGTACTGAAAAAGGCTGTCTTCCTGAACTGATCTGGTGGGTGGACACTGATGTTAAATAAGATCAACAGTCAATAGATACAGTGTGTTAGATAGTGACAAGGTTATGGAAAAAATAAAGGAACAGAGGAAGATAGAGAGTGTTGGGGTTACAGGCTGGAACTTTGGACAGTGATTCCAGAAGAGATCTAATGCATTTGGGCAGAGAGTTTAAGGAGGGAAGGGAAATGAGCCAGGTGACTATTAGAGAGAAGAGCATCCCAGGCTGAGGGGACAGCAAGGGCTAGGCCCTGAGGGAGGGCAAACATGGCCTGTTGTGTGGAGACTGGAGCAGGACAAGCAAAGTGGCCAGCAGCAGGAGAGGAAGTCGAAGAGGTTAGAGGAGCAGGACCACAGATGACCTCAGAGATCCCTTGGGACTTCAGCTTTTACTCCAAGTGAGGTGGGAAATCCCCGAGAGGAGGAGTGACAGGCAGTGATTCTGTTTTATTATAGGGTCATTCTGCCCTCAATACGGACAATAAACTGAGGGAGTCAATAAAAGCAGAAGCAGTGAAATCAGTTAGGAACCTGTTATAATAATTCAGGTGAGAGATAAAGGGAGTCTGGACCAGTGAGTGGCAGTGAAAGTGAGCAGTGTTGGATTCTGTGTCACTTCAGTTAGACAGATGATTGATGGCTGGAATGATGGAGCACAAGATTTACAGATAGATGACAGATAAGTGGATAGACAGATGGACAGATGGAAGATTGACTGATAGATGGATAATCAACTGAAGAATGGACAGATAGATGATTGATGGATGGATGGATGGAGAGATAGATAGCTGACTGATAGATGGAGAGATGAATAGATTGATGATTGACGGATGGATAATAGATGGATGGATGGACAGATAGGTGACTGATAGATGGATGGATGGATGGGAGAATAGATGAATAGAGAGAGTTAGGATATGACTCAGTCATGAGTCATCTGCAACTGATAAAAATTATCTCATTATCTGTGTTTATAGCTATAGCAATATCTACACAGTATTTTCTACCAGCTGCAGAAGACTCAGTCAAGCCCTTCTTTCATGGCACATTGATATCATAGGTATGAGTTTCCCCTTGCCACTATAACAAACTTCCACAGGCCTAGTGGTAATCAAAACAATGCAGATTTACTCTTTTATATTCTGGATGCCAGAAGTTGGAAATGGATTTCACTGGGTTACTTGTAGCCCCACCACCTGCTCTAGGGCACTCCGAGACACTCCATCAAGGTCCCTAAGGACCTCTACACACTAAACCAATGACTGAGGCTTCACTCTTCTTGATCTCTTGTTGGTATGTGACCCGGGTTGGAACTTACTTCTCCTTAAACTTGATTTTCCCTTGGCCTCCAGGAAACCACACTGCTTTCCCCTCCCACCTCACCAGCTGCTCTCTCAGTGTACTTGGCTGGGCTCCTCTTCCCCTGGATAGTAAACATGAGAGTTCGCAGAGCCTAGACCCTGCTCTCTGGGTGGTCCCATCTGTTCTCATGGTGCTCATGGCCATCTCTTTGATGATGACTCCCAAGTGAATCTCATCAGCCTCTGGCTTAAACCCCAGATGTGTATATCCAACTAGCTCCTTGACATCTTCATGTGGATGTCCAGTAGGCATGTAGGGTGAAGGCTTCAGAGTGAATAAAGCAGGAAATTGGAGACAGCCAATGGGGACGATCATTTCTAGGAGATTTGAAGAAAGGAGGAAGCAAGAAATGGGGCCATAGCTACAGGGGAATATTGGGTCTATGGAGCTTTATTTTTATTTTTTTAAGATTGGATAACAGCACATCTGTAGGCTGATGGTAAAGATTGGGAAGAATGGGAAAGATGAATGAATCAGGAGAGAGAGTGGGGAATGGCAGGAGGGGAGTCTGTGAGTGGGCAAGAGAGGTTAGTATACAGGGCATAAGCAAAAGTGTTGCCTGTTTCTTGGGCATGGATTAGTCAAGCTTAGTATTGATAATAGGGAAAAAGTCACAATATATGGTACATATACAGATAAAACTTTATAACTTACATTTTCTTCTGAGTGCTGTATCTAGCCAAAAATCAGCTCTTTTGCACAGAATGTGACATATATACCTTCTAGACCATATAGATAGGACTAGAACATTTGAAATGTTTAAATTTTTTAAATATAAGAAGTTCAAAACAATAAAAATCATTTTCTTAACCTCTGAGTCTTACAAAATTTAAGACTGGTAATACATGGGTGCAGTTGATAATGTGAGAAAAATGTACAACGATATAAGGTTGATGGGGCGGTGTCTGAATGCTGTCCAGTAATTTGATGATATCTACCAAAATTTTTAATGCATGTGTCTTTTGATCTAACCCTCGCATTTCCAGAATTAGGATGTAATGCTTTGGATAAGGTTGCCCTAAGTTACAAAGACATAAGGACAAAAATATTTATTTATAAGTGCAAGTATCTGGAAATATCCTAAATGTCCACTAGTTTAGGACTAGGAAACTTGTTCGGGTACTGAGATCCATGTTTTTTAAATATCTGAAACCCCAGAATTCCGAAGCGAACATCCTCATAAGAGGAAAATATTCGCTGGTAAACCAACCCCTTATTAAAGGAATTCCTCCTCCAGCATCTGACCCCATGTGATGCTAGACTCCATCCTTACTCATGACATCAAGTTTCTATCTTTGTTTAAAATATCTATGCTACAATGCAAATACCATGCAAGTTCATTGAAAGTGAAGGGAAAAACCATGCAAAAGACACAGGGTTTCATGAAGTTAGCGTAAGTGATGCTATTTTATTCCTACAGAGTACCTTGGTGAGCTTACAGCAGGTCTTGCTGAAGAAGAGAGAAAGGACCCAGATGCTAGCATGATGAGTGACTCAAAAGATAACAACTTCAACCACAGAGAATCCTGAGAATCCCTTGGGGAGAGAGATGAGACTCTAAATATCTCTGTAAAAAAGATCCCACTGGACAAATTAACACCAAGTGAAACATTTTAACTCATGCTAACGTAAAATTCCATGAGAAAACTTCTGCCCAAACAAGTGACTCTTAATCTGTTTCCTCTAAGTATTCCTGCATATTTGCAATTATCGCTGATGTTTTGTTAGAGAATAAACCTATTTTAACAGATCGTGGTTTTATTTTTCAAATTTTTCCCTATTAACTCTAAAATCTAGGGATTAGTTTTGTTTGTTTTGTGTTTTTCATTTGGGTTTTTTTTTTTTTTTTTTGGCTGTACTGCATGATTTGTGGGGCTTAGTTTTAAGTGGATTCCCTTGAAGTGGGTTTTTGTTCCCATCCGAAGTAAGTAATGTCCAACAAAGAGAAGCCCCTTGACATACAGCCGGTGAAAACATGTTCACGAAAATGAAGTAGATCTGTTACTAACAGAAAAAATGGCCAAGATAGATTGTTCAGATATATGTGGGTGGCAGTGAGATATATGTATGATTCCATTTTGTGCTTCTAAAGAAAGGATATCCACTGTATATCACAGAGAACTATATTCAATATCGTACAATAAATCATAATGAAAAGCATATTAAAAATAATATATATATGTATAACTGAGTCACTTTGCTATACAGCAGAAATTAACACAACATTGTAAATCAACTACGCCTGCCTGCCTGCTAAGTCACTTCCGTTGCATCTAACCTTCATGACCCCATAAAGTATAGCTGCCAAGCTCCACTGTTCATGGGATTCTCCAGGCAAGAATACTGGAGTGGGCTGCCATGCCCTCTTCCAGGGGATCTTCCTGACCTAAGGATCTAACCCGTGTCTCCTGTGGCTCCTGCATTGCAGGCAGATTCTTTACCACTGAGCCACCAGGAAAGCCCATAAATCAACTATACTTCAATTTTTTAAAAAGAAAGAATATCCATATTATATATGTTCTAGCCTATGCATTGGAGAAGGAAATGGCAACCCACTCCAGTGTTCTTGCCTGGAGAATCCCAGGGACGGGGGAGCCTGGTGGGCTGCAGTCCATGGGGTTGCACGGAGTCGGACACGACTGAAGTGACTTAGCAGCAGCAGCAGCCTATGCATAGGAAGTTTCTGGAAATGTGCAGCAGTCTGCTCAGAGGACTTACTACTGGGGATTAGAAATAAAGGCATCAGGGTGAGAATGGGTTGGGATGAGAAACTTTCATTAAGTCACTTCATTCAGTCTGATCTCTAGATTTTCCTTGGAATAACTTGGGGCAGAAATTCTATACACACAAGGATTATTTAGTGCAGATGAAATACAAAATATGGCCAAACCACAGCATGGACTGGAAGAGTGCTGAGATCCTAACAGTCTGCAGGTTTGGTGGGAAGGAGACCCATGCTTTTGCATTCTTACAGGAAGATTTTATTTTTAATAAGATATCTTATAGGTGTTAGCTGTCTGAATGGTGCTTTTCTGCTTGGTGCTCTGAATTGAAAAAGCTCATCCCCTTCATGATTCTGTTTCTGCCATCTCCCCCACCTGCCCTGTTTAGATTCCCCCAGAACCTGGTAGGTGACTGTCTCTGGACCTTAGACCCACCTGCTTATCTAGCAGGAAACAGCCCAAACTAGAGGATGGTCCTCTTTGAACCTTCTTTCTCATATTTGAAGTGGGAGATCCATCTATTTCTCATCTCACCCACCTTTTACCCTCTCTTGATGCTTTTTTGTACTTTCCTGAGCGTGCATGCTAAATCACTTCAGTCGTGTCTGACTCCGTGTGACCCTATGGACTGTAGCCCTCCAGGTTCCTCTGTCCATGGGAATCTCCAGGCAGGAATACTGGAGTGGTTGGCCCTGCCTAGAAGCAGTTAAATGCTAAAATCTATAGGCTGAGTTGACAGAACTTTGGCCACCTCATGCGAAGAGTTGACTAGAAGAGACTCTGATGCTGGGAGGGATTGGGGGCAGGAGGAAAAGGGGACGCCAGAGGATGAGATGGCTAGGTGGCGTCACCGACTCGATGGACGTGAGTTTGAGTGAACTCCGGGAGATGGTGATGGACAGGGAGGGCTGGCGTGCTGCAATTCATGGGGTCGCAAAGAGTCGGACATGACTGAGCAACTGAACTGAACTAGAACGCCATCCCCTTTTCTAGACACCAGAGCTGCAAAGATGTGCAGTGCCCAAAAGAGGTTCAGTTCATTTCAGTCACTCAGTCGTGTCCCACTCTTTGCAACCCCATGGACTGCAGCACACCAGGCCTCCCTGTCCATCACCAGTTCCCAGAGTTTACTCAAGCTCATGTCCATTGATTCGGTGATGTCATCCACCATCTCATCCTCTGTCGTCCCCTTCTTCTCCTGCCTTCAATCTTTCCCAGCATCAGGGTCTTTTCAAATGAGACAGTACTTCTCATCAGCTGGCCAAAGTATTGGAGTTTCAGCTTCAACATCAGTCCTTCCAATGAATATTCAGGACTGAATTTGTTTAGGATGGACTGGTTGGATCTCCTTGCAGTCCAAGGGACTCTCAAGAGTCTTCTCCAACACCACAGTTCAAAAGCATCAATTCTTAGGCCCTCAGTTTTCTTTGTAGTCCAACTCTCACATCCATACATGACTACTGGAAAAACCATAGCCTTGATTAGATGGACCTTTGTTGGCAAAGTAATGTCTCTGCTTTTAATATGCTATCTAGGTTGGTCATAACTTTTCTTCCAAGGAGTAAGGGCCTTTTAATTTCTTGGCTGCAGTCACATCTGCAGTGATTTTGGAGCCCCCCAAAATAAATTCTGCCACTGTTTCCCCATCTATTTGCCATCAAGTGATGGGACCAGAGGCCACAATCTTCATTTTCTGAATATTGAGTTTTAAGCCAACTTTTTCACTCTCCTCTTTCACTTTCATCAAGAGGCTCTTTAGTTCTTCTTTGCTTTCTGCCATAAGGGTGGTGTCATCTGCTAATCTGAGGTTATTGATATTTCTCCCAGCAATCTTGATTCCAGCTTGTTCTTCATCCAGCCTGGCATTTCACATGATGTACTCCCCATATAAGTTAAATAAACAGGATGACAATATACAGCCTTGATGTACTCCTTCCCCTATTAGGACCAGTCTGTTGTTCCATGTCCAGTTCTAACTGTTGCTTCTTGACCTGCATACAGATTTCTCAAGAGATGGATCAGGTGGTCTGGTATTCCCATATCTTGAAGAATTTCCCACAGTTTGTTGTGATCCACACAAAGGCTTTGGCATAGTCACTAAAGCAGAAGTAGATGTTTTTCTGGAACTCTCTTGTTTTTTTGATGATCCAGCGGATGTTGGCAATTTGATCTCTGTTTCCTCTGCCTTTTCTAAATCCAGCTTGAACATCTGGAAGTTCACAGTTCACATACTGTTGAAACCTGGTCTGGAGAATTTTGAGCATTACTTTGCTAGTGTGTGAGATGAGTGCAATTGTGCAGTAGTTTGAGCATTCTTTGGCATTGCTTTTCTTTGGAACTGAAATGAAAACTGATCGTTAGCAGTCCTGTGGCCACTGCTGAGTTTTCCAGATTTGCTGGCATACTGAGTGCAGCACTTTTACAGCATCATCTTTTAGGATTTGAAACAGCTCAACTGGAATTCCATCACCTCCACTAGTTTTGTTCGTAGTGATGCTCCCTAAGGCCCACTTGATTTCACATTCTAGGATGTCTGGCTCTAGGTGAGTGATCACACCATCATGGTTATCTGGGCAATGAAGATCTTTTTTGTATAGTTCTGTGTATTCTTGCCACCTCTTCTTAATATCTTCTGCTTCTGTTAGGTCCCTACCATTTCTGTCCTTTATTGAGCCCATCTTTGCATGAAATCTTCCCTTGGTATCTCTAATTTTCTTGATAAGATCTCTAGTCTTTTCATTCTATTGTTTGCCTCTATTTCTTCATTGATCACTGAGAAAGGGTTTCTGAGGAAGGAGGAAGACAGTGCAGATAGGATTAAACTGAAAGGAAGCTGTGATTCCGGAATGGAAAAAAATGGAAATGGGGGAGGGGAGTGTGGGGAATGCATGTTTGTCTCATTTTTAGAATCTTAGAAAGATTTTATGAGCAAAGTTAATGGATGAAGCAAAATGTCTAATGAATAATAAAGTTGGGCCATATGCCTTTTCTAAAGAGAGAGAAGAGAGAAACACACACACACAGTGAGAGAGAGAGAGCGCGCACCAAAATGCATTCTTTGTTAACCCAACCACAATCCAATTAATGATGAAAGCATTTCAGCCTTGTTCCAGAACGTGGGGGAAGATGTCTCAGATCTGTCTCTATTACCTCTGAAGGGACCAGAAAGGAAATCCCTACTCCAAAATATTTTCCAAATTAAAGTGTCTCACAATCAGTTTTGTCAACAAATGCATTTTGCTTTTCCTGAGTTTAGCATTGGCATATTTTCAGAAGTGGAATTTTTAGTTACATCTATAAAGCACTGAAACCCTAGGGCAATAGGCCCTTGCAGCACCAGCCCATTTTCTTTAATCCTGTTTTCTCCAAAGAGTTCGTAAAAGGCATTTCCTGAAATCAGGAGGTGAAAATGGACCCCGGGAGCCAAAATACCCACCCCCATCTTCTCAAAAAGAAGGCATATAGCTCACCCTGAAGATGGATAAGAACTGTTTCTCTATGTGTTTCCGGGTGCCTGCTCCCAATTTGTACAAATTCACCACTCACAAAATCCATTATTTATGCTTTCTCCCTTGAAGGGAAAATACAGATCATCAAGCCAAAATGTCCCTCTACTTCCCCATCCTCTGGTTATAGAGACATCTACAGTGGTACCCATCTTTTCTTTGGAAAAAAACAAAGTACCTATTTTTTTCCCCTGTTATCCCCCGACTGATACTCTTATGTTTATTCTCTTCTTCATCATTTCTGAGCACACGCTTCTCTTCAGGCACACCACCTGCCTCTGAGCTAAGTAAACTCTTCTGTCCTTGCAGCTTCTCTTCAAGCTGGTACCACCCTCCACCTGGGGCAGCCCAAATGCCCATTCTTCTGTTTGCTCCTCAGCCCTAATTAGCCTGATTTCCATCCCTGCTGCTGCTGCTGCTAAGTCGCGTCAGTCGTGTCCAACTCTGTGCGACCCCATAGACGGCAGCCCAACAGGCTCCTCTGTCCCTGGGATTCTCCAGGCAAGAACACTGGAGTGGGTTGCCATTTCCTTCTCCAATGCATCAAAGTAAAAAGTGAAAGTGAAGTCGCTCAGCTGTGTCCGACTCTTAGTGACCCCATGGACTGTACCAGGCTCCTCCGTCCATGGGATTCTGCAGGCAAGAGTACTGGAGTGGGGTGCCATTGCCTTCTCTGGATTTCCATCCCTAGTGTCTTCTAATTAAATTGATGTGGGGTTGGCTTCTTTCTTTCTTTTTTTTTTTTTTTTTGAGATCTTGCTGGATATTATTTTTTCTTCAAATACAGTTGATTAACAATATTGTGTTAGTTTCTGATGTGCAGTAAATGATTCAGTGTGTATATATACATATGTACATATGTGTATACTGAATATAAGATATTCTTTTTCATTATAGTTTATTACAAGATATTGAATATCATTCCCTGTCTATACACTACAGACTTGTTTATTTTCTATATCGTAGTTTGTATCTGCTCATCCCAAACTCCTATTTTCCCACTCCCCTTTGGTAACCATAGCTTGTTTAGTATGTCTGTGAGTCTGTTTCGTTTTGTAAATAAGTTCATTTCCGTCATGTTTTAGTTTCCACATATAAGTGACATTCTATGGTACTTGTCTTTCTCTATCTAACTTACATCACTCAGTATGATAATCTCTAGAACCATCCATGTTGCTGCAAATGGCAATATTTCATTTTTATGGCTGAGTAGGATTCCAGTGTATATATGTACCACATCTTGTTTATTATTCATCTGTGGATGGACACTTAGGTTGCTTCCATGTCATGGCTACTTTACACGGTGCTGCCTTGAACACTGAGGTGCAGGTATCTTTTCAAATTAGAGTTTTGTTAACCGGATGTTCTGAAGGTCCCCATTGACTTTCTAATGAGCAAATGCCATGTTTAACTTTGGTTCTCATCCTGTCGGATTCTCTAGGAGCTTTGACTCTGTGACCATTCACCTCTTAAAGTTCTTCCTTTTTTTGATTTCTGGATTATCCTTCTGCCCATCTGGCTCCTTTCCCATTCCTCCTGTCCTCAGATGTGTTTGCACTGAACCCCATTCTTGGTCACTCCACTGCTTCTTCCTTCTGGAGACTACCTGTAAGGATCACTTCTGCTCCTGGAGTTTCCATCATGCACTGAAATATGATGCTGCACCTCAGCCTTTCTCCTGAACTGGTGCTCATTTCCCAAGTGCTTCACAAATATCATATTCTAAATAATACTTAGGTATCTCAAATGTAATATATCTACAATTAAATTCACTCCCATGACCCAAGTCTGATTCCTCCTGACTTCATTCTTGGCATCCATGGCTCCCAATGCTACTTACTTGAACATCAAGTCTTGTCTCTTTTACCTCCTGCATCTGGATCACTCTCTTACCTGCACTCTAGACAGTGTAGTAAAAAGCAGAGCAATCGTTTCGCTGACAAAGTTCTGTATAGTCAAAGCTATGGTTTTTCCAGTAGTCACTTAAGCATGTGAGTGTTGACCATAAAGAAGGCTGAATACTGAAGAACTGATACTTTTGAATTGTGGTGCTGGAGAAGACTCTTAAGAGTCCTTTGGACTGCAAGGAGATTAAATTAGTCAATCCTAAAAGAAATCAACCCTGAATATTCATTGGAAGCACTCATGCTGAAGCTGAAGCACCAATATTTTGGCCACCTGATGAGAAGAGCCAACTCACTGGAAAAGACGCTGATGCTAGGAAAGATTGAAGGCAAAAGGAGAAGGAGGTGGCAGAAGAAGAGATGGTTAGATAGTATCACTGACTCAATGCACATGAATTTGAGCAAATTCTGGGAGATAGTGAAGGACAGGGAAGCCTGGCATGCTGCAGTCCATGAGGTTGCAAAAAGTTGGACCCAACTTAGTGATTGAACAACTTGGTTGCACTAATGTAACAGCCCTGAATCTACCTCCTGAGTAGAAATTTATTTTCCCTCCAGCTCATCTTTACCCACTCCAGTGTTCTTGTCTGGAGAATCTCAGGGACGGGGAAGCCTGGTGGGCTGCCGTCTATGGGGTCACACAGAGTCAGACACGACTGAAGTGACTTAGCAGCAGCAGCTCATCTTTTGTTCTAGGAACATGTATCAAGATGACCAGAAAGTTTTTCAAAGAATAGCTACCATGCATTTGGAAATGTATCATCTAACTGAATGCTCAAAATGTCCTTTCACAGTTGATACTCTTGTATATTCCCATTTTACAGCTAGGAAAGGAAAATAACTGGCTGAATGTTCTGCAGCTACTCCTGGAAATGCCCTGATTAATATTCATAGCATCATTCTTATTTATTTACATCCACAGATTTTGTTTCTATTTATACTTCTATTCCCAAAGCTGTTTATATATTGATTTAAATAAAGAGTTCTTCTTTTAGTAAATGAAGCCGCTCAGATTTTACATTTGTACTTGATATTAACAGCTCTTGCCCTGTACATCAGGAAACCAGGCTCATCAAATATGCTCATGTGATATTTCTGATCAAGACAAAACACCTTAAATAAATAAATCGCCTTGAGACTAGAAATACATGCAGCACAATAGATAACTGTTCTTTCCTACTGGGGGCTTTTGCCAAATTGATCACACACACACATACACACACACACTCACACACTCACACACACTCTTCTTTTTACTATTTTGCAACTTAAAGAACTATGCACGCCACATTCTTAACTTAGATTTCCATTTTCGTCATCTTTGCTTGCAAAATTGTCTCTTTTTAAACATGTTCTAAGCACATCATCAACAGAGAATCACAGGATTTTTTTAAGTGCAGCTTTAGAATTTGTGGAATAAATTGAACATGCTTGTTTATTATGTGAGATTTTTTCTTTTTTAATGTAATCTTTTATTATGTACAGTAGAGAATGGACAGAGAAAATTGCATAAAGAAAACATATAGCCTTCTTGTGGATATAGCTGAGGAAGGAGAGAGTAAAATGAATTGGGAAAGTAGCATTAACATGTATACACTACCATGTATAAAATATTTAATAGTTAGCTAGTGGGAAGGCAATGGCACCCCACTCCAGTACTCTTGCCTGGCAAATGCCATGGACAGAGGAGCCTGGAAGGCTGCAGTCCATGGGGTTGCTGAGGGTCGGACACGACTGAGCGACTTCACTTTCACTTTTCACTTTCATGCATTGGAGGAGGAAATGGCAACCCACTCCAGTGTTCTTGCCTGGAGAATCCCAGGGACAGGGGAGCCTAGTGGGCTGCCATCTCTGGGGTCGCACAGAGTCGGACACGACTGAAGCGACTTACCATCAGCAGCAGCAGCAGTGGGAACTCAGCTCTGTGCTCTGAGTTCTCTGTGCTCTGTGGTGACCTAGAGGGGCGGGAGGGTGGAGGGTAGGGAGATTAAAGAAGGAGCGATTATGTCCCATGGCTCAGCAGGTTAAGAATCCACCTGCCAATGCAGGAGACACATGAGACTCTGATTTGATCCCTGGATTGGGAAGACCCCTGGAGAAGGAAATGGTGCTCCACTCCAGTATTATCTCCTGAAAAATCGCATGGACAGAGGAGCCTGTCGGGCTATAGTCCATCAGATAGAAGCACAAGACAAGCCATTCCTGAAAGTCGATGGAGGGGATACAAAATCCTTGGACTACATTTTCTGTTCTTGAATAAGGGCCGTTGGCATTTTAAAATTTGATAACAATTTGGCTTTCTTTCTTTTATAAGTAAATTCATGTTTGGGGTCCTAGTCTCAAAATATTTTATCCTTTTTAAAAAATTTTCATACTTTACCAGACTGTTTCTTAAAACGTTTTTTGGCTGCACCATGCAGCTTGCGGAATCCCAGATCCCCCACCAAGTACTGAGCCCAGGTCATTTCAGTTAAAGTCCAGAACCCTAACCACTACATCATCAAGGAACTCCCTAGACTATGTCTTCTTAACTGTTTTGGGCCAAATTTCTTAAAGAAGTAGTGCACGATTTCAGTATATCACTTCCCTTATTTTGTATCTCACAATTTTTAAAGTCTTTATTGAATTTATTACTATATTGCTTCTGTTCTTTATGTTCTGGTTTTTTGGCCACGAGGCATGTGGAATCTTGGTTTCCCATTCAGAGATCGAACCTGCACCCCCTGAATTGGAAGGCAAAGTCTTACCTGCTGGACGACCAGAGAAGTCTCTATTGCATGATTTTTTACTGAATTACAATTTTAGTGCTGATCCTCTTTCATTGCTTGGATTTTCTTCTTTGAGGGCTTAAATTTTATGTTGATTGCATCTGCTTCATCTGTCTGCTAAATCTATCACTTTCTCTAAAATCATTTCTTTCTAATTTTTCAAAAAGTTCTCCCTTTCAACATCCATACCTGTTAAGGCATCCTGACCTATTTATTCACTCTGTGTTCCTTCTAGTATAGTCTTCATTACTAAAATAATATTATCTTCTATTTACATTTCCTTCCTAAGTTCTATCATGTCGTTTCTGAGTTTTTCCGAGTTATGCTGTTCTTTAAAAAAAAAAAAAGCTTGTATTGTTTTATTTTTTAAAAAGCCACTCTCTTTCCTGACTCATGGTATGCTTTCACTGTCTAAAAGTTGCTTTTCTGCCTCTTCTGTTTCATTTTATATTAGCTATATATAGGATTTTTTATTGGGGTATAATTGCTTTACAATGTTGTACTAGTTTATGCTGTACAACAATGTGAATCAGCTCGCTATATGTATGCATATATCCCCTCCCTCTTGGACCTCCCTCTCCATTAACTATGTACAGGATTTAATCCCAATCCCTTCTACTGCTCAGTGTCACAGGAAAACAGTTTTGATAAGGAGGGATGTTTCAGGGCCCCTCTCCTAAGCTCTAAGTAACATAGCCCTCTTTTCTGTTTTTTCATGTCGTGCTTACGTCTATGGCAGCCTACTCCCGATTGTTTCTTGTTGCCCAACACACTTTTTCCTGGACGCTCATTTTCTCTCTAGTGTTTCAGTGCCCCCAGTTTGAATTCCATTTCCAGAAATTTCTTCTTGGGGTCAAGCTTTGTCCTGGAGGGGAGTTCTGAGTTTCAAGAGCTCACGGGGTCCAGTGTGCTTCTCATTCCTTGTACACACAGCTCTTTTGCCCTTTCTCGTTGGCCCATTTTGGTCCCCCACCCCCCACCCCTACCTTAAAAGAACCTAATCACAGGAATGAGATCACTAGGCAATTTAACCAAACGCCGGACTTGTGCTCCCGCTGTGGCGTGCCTAACCTGTTGATTCTTTTCCTAGATTAAAAGAAGTCAGAATGAAGAATGAAGTAGTTAAAGAATGACTAGCTCTCTACCCTCAACAGCCCCCTTAGCAATCCAGCAGGCAGATCACTCCGACAAGATAACATCTGAAGAGAGTCAGCCAGTCTGCCTGCAATGAAGAAGGATGCAGAACCCACCCTTCTGCCTCCATGATTCCCTGAGATTCTTTCGAATTTTCCCTTTGAAACCTGTCATGGCTGGGCAGAATCTTCAGAGGTGATCTCAAGACACGAGTCCCCCATCTCCGCAGGTTGCTGGCTTTCCTGATTAAAGTAACTTTCCTTTCTATTGACACTTACCTCTCGAATTACTGGCTTTTGAGTGGTGAGCAGATGAACCTGAGTTGGGCAACACTTGAACCCCTTGAGCTTAGCTATTCTTGGAACAAATCCCTCCAGGGCTTCCCTGGTGGCCCAGATGGTAAAGAATCTGCCAAAAATGCAGGAGACCTGGGTTTGATCCCTGGGTTGGGAAGATCCCCTTGAGAAGGGAATGGCTGCCCACTCCAGTATTCTGGCCTGGAAATACTATGGGCAGAGGAGCCTGGAGGACGACAGTCTATGAGAAAGAGTTGTACATAGCTAAGCACACACATCCCTTCCAATTTCAGTTTCTTGTCTTAACTGGTCTTCCAAGTTTTGCAATTTCTTTGGAAACCCGCAGGTCCATTAAATGCCCCATTCTTTCTCTGCTGCCTGCACAGTTGCTGACATGCATGGTACTTCTTGGTGGTCTGTCCCCTCCCACGTAAGGTTCCTGTGTGTATTCTGAGGTTCATGAGGATTTCTTGTCATCAGTTTTATTGTAGATTTTACCATGAATCTTTGACTTTCCTATTTTCTTTATACATTTTCATGACAAACTTCTGAGAGTTAAAATCTGTGCCATGTCACTACCAATGTTGCCAGAATGCTTATGAAAACTTTTAAGAGGAAAAGGAGCATTCGTTCTTCCAACTTCTATAGGTAACATTTTAAAATAGAACTGGAACAGCAAAATCCTTCCAAAGGTTTGATCTAAAATACACTTCTTAGAAACCATCACAACATTGTAAAGAAATTATCCTCCAATTAAAAATAAATAGATAAAATTTAAAAATTTAAGTACCAACATTTAGATCTGAAAAAAATTAAATAATAAAATAAAATAAGCCACAGAGTTGTAAAGTACAGCATAGGGAATATAATCAATAACATTGCAATAACTTTTTATGGTGACAGATGGTTACTAGACTTATCATGGTGATCTACTTATAATGCATTTAAACATTGAATCACAATGTTGTACATCTGAAACTAGTATAACAGTGTCAGTTATACATCAGTCAAAAAATAAAAAATTGAAATGTGCTTCTTTACAGCTTCAGAGGGGAAGATTCCTGGTTTCACTGTGTTTTATACGCATTTCTTCCTCCTTTTACTCAATCATTCAAAATATCTCTTCTGAGGCTGTCCTAGGAGGATTCCTTTTAGGTGACAAGTGGGTTCTTTGACTTGGGGGATCCCATTTTGTACAGCATGCTTCCTCGGTTATTGTTGTAACCCGCCTGTTGAATTAACATTTTCCCAAATGATGTGTTTGAGCTTCAAGTGATGCAGAGATGAGCCCACGGGTCCCTTTGATTCCGCACGCCGTTCACTCTCTGTGCTCCGGGCTCTGCCTTCCGTGTCCCTCTTTGCAAGGCTGACATAGAGCATCTTCATACTGTACTTTAACAAGGAAAGGGTGAGGATATGAAATTCAGAAGAGAAATCCCAGAACAGAGAGGTCAACAGCCTTCTCTCCTGGCATAGCCGACATTTCAAAGTGGCTGTTGTTTGAAGGCTCAAAGAGCCATAAAATAGTCATCAGTGTAACCCAACTTTCACACACACACAAAAAGATTTCATTAGCACTGGGATTTTGTTACCTTTATTTGAAAACGGCGAGGTGAGTTGTCAAACCGCGACTCGGTCTTTAATTTAATACATTTCAAGGAGCAAAGAATAGGCTCCGTATGTTGGGCCGATTGTACTTCTGACGTTCGTATTTCTAAACCTCGGGATTTAGATCTTAGTCTTGAAAGCCCTCCAGACTTCAGCCAGGGCGTCTGCCCTCTGTTAAAATACAATGCAGAGCTTCTAAAATAATTGTGTAGCGATGGCCATTTTTTTTCCCTCCATAAAGCGTGTTCCACGCGAAGAGCATCCTTTGAAGTGAGGAGCCATGAGGGTGGCAGGGGGCAAAGGTGAGCAGCCCGTTACAGAAGTTTACATTCCTGGCAGAGGCTGGGTTAGGAGGCTGGATGGAGGCTATTGATATTCAGCGCTTTGACCAGCTTACTCTCGGCACATCTCTGCTTCCCGTGGCAGAGCCGAGACAGACCTTGTCAGTTTCCATTTGCTCTGGTTGGGGAGTCAGCAGGATTCGGTCCACGTGGTCACCAGTCACCCCTGGGGTGGGATTAGGGTCCCGAGCTCCTGAGGCAGGGAGAGGGGGGCTGTTGGTGAAGGCATCCCTTCCCACTCCCTATCCCGCGTGGGAAACCCTCTTAAGATAATTTGCCTGCAGATTTGCAAGCAGGATGGGCATTTTTCACAACCTCGTGCCAGAAGAGAAAGGAGGAAATTAATAGCATCTTCCGAAGCTGGAATGTTAAAGGGACAGAGTGAGGCAACACCCCGCTGTGGCTATTTCTTTCTTTGCGTTAAAAAAAAAAAATCGCCTCTCCTGACTTTGAAAGTAGCTACTGCTTTTTTTTTTGAAGGGAAAAAGAAAAAAATGAAAGCCCTACGAACCATTTCTTTTTGACAATGGAAAGCGCTTTTTCCCCTGGTACTCAACTCATTTAGAAAACGGTTCTACCAGCCTTTCGGAACACGTGCCCTGCACGGACTATTTTCTGTTACAGAATATCTAAGCAGACTCACAGCGGAGAGGACCTGAGAGTGTGTGCGTGAGGAAGTGAGGGAGGGAGGGAGGAGGGAGTCATCAACTTGTTTATTCCAGAAAGGAAGTCTTCATCCCTCGCAGGCCCTAAGCACACAATTGTGTGGGCTTTGTTCTTTATCACAACCCCGACCTCCACAAGAAGCCCCCTTCTGAAGTACCACCTGAGACCTGCCTTCGTGTAGTGAGCCTTGCTGTTAGATTACTGCGAAAGGCAGAAAGCAGAACCTAAGATGGACCACAGGGGCTCGACCATCGCCTTCCACAAAGTAGGCAAAGCCTAGAAGCGTTGGTTGAAAGCATTCTGGTTCATTTTCTCCTGCCCACAGAATCCACCATTTCTCTAGTTGGCTTGGGTTTACCTGAGTGTTAAAAGGAAAAGATGCTTTGATCCACGTGTTCCCTGACTGCCCCTCACCTGTCTGCCTTTATCAGAACGAGGACTGTGTTTTGTTACTCTTTATAAATTATGAAATATCGAAATACCTTTATTTTTGAATTCTGGAGTTCAGAGAGCCTGTGAAAGGGGGCGCTGCTTATCTTTGAATGGAGATGTTGGAAACTGGCCATCCCATAGATGCACAACCCCAGGGGGCGCCACTCCTGCAGAACCAGAGTGCCTACTCCTGGGAGGAGAAACCTTTCCCTTTTTCTGCACATCAGTCCGACCATCCACCTTTCAAGCCTGTGCACCTGTCTCGCTGGCAGTATGTTGTTTGACCTTGTCTAAGGGCAGTGACCAGGGGCACCTTTAGCAAGTGGTTACACCGCTGGTCCACCGCCAACCTGCTCTGCCTTTGGACATGGAAGCATTCAGACTTGAGGGACCCGTCCAGGCATTTTCCTGGCTCTTCCCTGCGACTTTCATCCCAGTTCCGCTGCCATTTTGTCCAGCCCACTAAGTGGGGTTTTTGATCTCCAGAGGAGTGAGAATCCGAGAGGCGGATGGGACTCATTTCCATGAGCGGTAGAGTCATTATCCACATGAAAAAAGCGGAAGGAAGAGAGTCGGGCCGGCGGGCTGGCTGCTCATCACCAGCCACAGGAAGACAAGATGCGCTTGTACTCCGGTCAAGGGCACCAGATCCACCTGCACCATCGGGTCGACTGCACAGGAGAGTTAGTGGGAATGATCAGTGATTGTGGAGGTGCCAAGTGGGGCAGGAGGAGCGCCTCTTCGTCCTCTTCCACGTGCACACGTGGCACCCTGTACACAGGCACTCTCTCTACACACACGCATATACATGCATGCATGCACACATACACACATGTACCTGCATGTGAGCACACGTTCTCATACATGTGCACACACATGCCTATACACACATGTTTGCACGCACTGATACACATACATACATGTGAGCATACCCTCATACACACGCATATAGACATATGCATGCACACATACTCTCCTACACATGCACACACACTCATACACACATATGCACACACATGCACATATACACATATGCACACACTCTCACACATATGCATATACACACATGCATGTACAACCCTTCTACACACATGCAAACACATGCGTGTACATACTCTTGTACACATGCATGCACACTCTTTGTCATACATACTCTTACTCATACACATACATGCATACACTCACTCCACGTACACAGTTGTTTATACAAGCACTCTTACTCACATGCACACACAGATACACAGCCTGACCCTGGCCCTCCCCTTCACAACTGTTTAAAAGTTCCCACTGACATCTCATGCTCTCTAGGGGCTCAGACCTCTGGAGAGAGATTTAAAGGGATCCAGTATTGTGACAGGCCCATTATTTGCCTTCGTCGCCTGATGTGGGTTTTACATAACACATCCTCTGGTTGCTTGTGTGCGTGCTCAGTGGTGTACAACTCTTTGCAGCCCCATGGACTGTTGCCCACCAGGCTCCTCTGTCCAGGGGATTTCCCAGGCAAGAATACTAGAGTGGGCTGCTGTTTTCTTCTCCAGGGGATCTTCCCCTCAGAGATTGAACCCACATCTCCTGCACTACAGGCAGATTCTTTACTACTGAACCATCAGGGAAGACTCTCCTCTGATTGAATTGTGGGCAAATTAAAAGTGAATCTACCTGGGGGCTGAAGGTGGATCAGATGGTTTCCAGAGGGGGCTTCAAGCTGTCCTATTATAGAAGTTTATACATTTTTTGAAATAAAAGTTGAATAAACTTTTCTGAAGGGCAAACTAATCAATTATTAAATAGAAGAAAGTTTTTCAGCAAACCTTCAGTGTCCTCACCAGCCAACCTTTTAGAATTCCTGATTTCAAGATGGAAGATAAAGGAAGCTTTTGCCCTTCTTCTTTCTCATATTACAATTAAAAAAAAAAAAAAAAGACCTTTTAGAGCTGAAGCAGCCATTTCCACCGCGACAGGGCCGTGGGGAGCTCTCAGTGAAGGTTGCGACCACTGACCTCTGCCTTGGTTGTCTCTGAGCTGCTGGCCGCTCCCCATAATTTCTCCTGCGTTTTCTTTTTAATTTCTCCTCGTTGAAAGGCATGAGGGCTCCCCGCGCTCAGATGGTGTCACTGGCACCCCCAGCTGAGCCTGAGTAATTATTCCCACTCGGCGGGGCTTTGATACGGTTCTGAGGGCCGCCTTTGGCTCAGTCGCTCAGCCTTTGTTCCGCCGAAGTTATTTTCCTCCTTAGGAAATGAAAAAAGATGGAAGATGACAACACCATCAAGGGAGTGGGGAAACACCTACAAGTTATTAACCTTTAAAAAACCGTTAATCCTCTAGCCAAAGGAAAGAGACATCAGGATAACGAGGGCTGAACTGCAGGCTTTGCGATAGATTCTAAGGAGCAGAAGCAAACAGGATGTAAATACCTGGGAAAATTCATGTGCTCAAACTTCTGGAGAGGGGTTAGTTATCTGAGATGGCAGAGGATGGGCAGCTTAATTCAGGTGCCTTCTGGCTTCTTTGATGGCTATGAAGACTCTGCATTTCCCCCTAGACTGTATTAACTTAGATTCACAAAGGGAACTAGAGAGTTAGAGACAGAAAGGGGTTTTCCTACTGGCGAGATGAGACCGTGAGTCTTAATGGATGCTCGGCTGAGCAGGTGTCATGGGCTAAAAATTCATTGTACCAATCCCAGTAGCCCAGAGTGCAGTCGTACTTGGAGAAAGGATTTTTAAAGAGGTGATTATCTTAAAAGAAGGTTGTAAGGCTAGACCCTGATTCAATGTCACTGGTGTCCCTATGAGAAGGGGGAGACAGGAGGATGGGTGATCGCAGAGGGACTAGCCTGAGAGGACGTCCCAAGGAGGCTGCTACCTGCAAGCCCAGAAGAGAGGCCCAAGGGGAAACCAGCCCTGACCACTCCTTGATCTTGGATTTCCTAGAACTATGAGACAATAAATATCTGTACTATTTTGTTACAGCAGCCTGAGCAGACTGATACAGCAGGTGACTAGTAGAATTGAATCTTAGTTTTTAAAATTGTATTTATTTATTTTATATTTGGTTGCACTGGGTCTTCGTTGCCGTGCATGGCTTTCTCTGGTTGCGGGGAGCAGGGGCTGCTCTCTAGTTGCAGTGCGTGGGTTTCTAATTGTGTTGGCTTCTTCTCCTGTGGAGCATGGCTCATGGGCTTAGTTGCTCCACAGTATGTGGAGCAGTGCCCCCAGATCAGGGATCAAACCCACATCCGCTGGATTGGCAGGCGGATTCGTATCCACTGTGCCACCAGGGAAGTACCAGAATGGAATTTTAAATTCACAAGTATTTTCACTTTAAGTAACACAAAGCATCTTCCATCCCCAAACTCTCATTGGAACTTTACAACTTGAGCTGTAATGGCCTGTAAACTCCAGATTAAAAATCAAAGTGACTCCTAAAATTCCAGCCAAAGAATCCTGTGGGCACCTGGTTTGGGGGGCCAACGGACAAAAGAGTGAGGTTTCTGTCCTTAGCATCCTCCTTTCTCCGTTTCAGAGAGCTTGTTGAGTATGAGCAGGGGACATGAAGACAAATGGTTGAAAGGCTCAGTCACTCACATCTTGGTAGCAAGTTTGGGTTGATGATACTCAAGACTAACTCACTTCCCAGGATCCCTCCATCTGTCTTGATTTGGAAAATATTTTCAGCATGATTTTTATTTGTGTTCTTCCTGCACGAAGACCCACTTGTCCCTTCCCTCTGATTTCTGATTCTGCCACAGGCGCTGTTGGAATTAGAGCACTGATAAGACCAAAAAAAAAAAAAAACTGGGCCAGGAATTAAATTAATGCTTTTAGACAAATATCCGTTCCATCTCCAATTCTAATGCTAATTACATTTGTGGATCAAAGACCATTCGTTAAAGTTTTGCTTTTGAAAAACAGAGAGAGATTTTACTTTCTCGTTTGATATTTTTATGGGACTTGATGGGTCGGTGGGGGGTGGCTATGGGGGAGACAAGAATCTGGGGACAGAGGCCCAACCAGTGAAAAACTGGGAGTGGATGGAAGTTCCTGAAACATCCTTTTGGGTCGAACTCTGGAGCCCCAGGATCCTTCCTTCTCCTTTTTGGATTGAGACCGCGATGGATTGAGCAGTCTGCATTCCATCCTGGTAGCCGAGCTATTTAGATGTTTTATGAGAAGACGCACAGTATGGCCAGGGCGGGGAGGAATCAAAAGAACTGGTCCATGAAAAAACATGAAGCAACCTTAAATGCATGTTACGAAGTATGAGAAGTCAATCTGAGAAGACTACTATGTACTGTGTGATTCCAACTCCACAACATGCTGGAAAAGGCAGAACTATGGAGACAGTAAAAAGATCAATGGTTGGCAGGGGCTAGTGGGAAGCGATGAATAGGCAGAGAGGAACAGATTTTTAGATCACTTTGTGTGATGCGCTGATGGTGGATACATGTCATCACACATTTGTCCAAGCCCACAGAACACCCGGGCTTCCCAGGTGGCACTAGGGTAAAGAACCTGCCTGCCAAAGCAGGAGACATGAGAGACGAGGGTTCGATCCCTGGGTCGGGAAGATCCCCTGGAGGAGGGCATGGCAACCCACTCCAGTATTCTTGCGTGGAGAATCCCATGGACAGGGGAGCCTGGTGGGCTACAGTCCATTGGGCTGCACAGGATCAGACATGACTAAAGCTACACGAATGACTAAAAGCACGCACGAACACACAGAACACCCAAAGGTGAACTCTGCTGTAAACCAGTCTCCAGATGAAGGGGCAGGGAGTACATGGGAAATCTCTGTATCTTCCCTTCAATTTTGCTGTGAACCCAAAACTGCTCTTTAAAAGAAAAAAAAATCTACTTAAAAAAGAAAAAAAAAAGTACTGGTAGAATTGATTGGGGGCAGGAGGAGAAGGGGACGACAGAGGATGAGATGGCTGGATGGCATCACCGACTTGATGGACGTGACTTTGAGTGAACTCGGGGAGTTGGTGATGGACAGGGAGGCCTGGCATGCTGCGATTCATGGGATCGCAAAGAGTTGGACACAACTGAGCGACTGAACTGACTGACTGAACTGAAGCAATGTTTGGGTCTGAGATCCACATCTTAGCAATATGGAGCCTACGTTATCTGGGGGAGAAAAGGAAGAGATAAAAGCAAATGAGGTGATGTGGAGGATATGCAGAACAGGAAAGAGTAGGTGGCAGGGATGGGTTAGCTAGCAGAAGGGAGCAAAACAAAAAAAGGGAACGGCAGCCGTGAAAATGCCTTCCGCGGGTATAAATCTCACAAAGCCAATTTCCTGAAATAAAGAAATAATAGCATTAAAAGCTGGGAAGACGGTGAAACCGTAAACCGAGAGACTGTAGTCAGAAGAGGAGTTGCCTCTGCACAAACAGGAAATATACACACTTAAAAACATGCTCCCCCAGCCCCCATGCATGAGTTCCATCCCACGGTCATGTAATTACACTTGTGGACGTGCCTGTATGTGCAGGGTACCACCGGGATGAACGGAACTTGTGCCTGAGGGCTTGGGGTTTCTTCAGCTCTTTCTTGTCCTCTTCTCTTCCCCTGGCTTCAGTACCATCCAAAATATGACTTCCGATTTATGGTTTCATTCTTTCATTCATAGAATGAATATTCAAAGGGCTTACCTCCTGAGGAATACAGAGGCATTAAACAAGTAAACAAATATCTAAATAAAAGTCATTCCCAATAGAGATAACCAACTGCTATGATAAAAGTGAAACAGAGTGAGGAGAGGGCCCGAGGAGGCATCCAGGAATGCTTCTCGGAGGAGGTGACTTTTCAACTGAAACCTGGAGGACAAGAATCATCTTCAAGGTTGTAACCTGAAGATGGGGGGGCAAGGGTGTTCTAGACAAAGGGAGGAGCAAGGGCCAGTGCTCCAAAAATGTGCCAAAAGCCTCCAGTGTGTTAGAGCAGGGAGCAGGAGAAGAGGTGGTCCCAGGTAGGGTGATTTTCTAGTTTCAGGTACTGAAGGCCCCGTATCCCAGGTAACTCCCTGTCCTGAGCAAACCAAGGTGATTGTAGGAATGTGAATGCCCTGGTGGGGGGTGCATTTTATTTTAAAGAGAGAATCATTGGAGGGCAGGGATCACTTATGATATACAGGCTGCTGCTTCCCACCTTGGAAGGCTTCCTTCCCAGAGAGGGTTCAGCCAACCGAAAGTTTGGAATCTGGAACAGATGACCAATAGATGCAGACTTTGCCCACAGAATCCTCTCCCTGTCTCCCTCCTGGCAGCCACAGACCCACAGGGGCGGCCCTGTTTAGATGCTCTATTTATGGGCTATGGGATGTTCTACTCATTACATCCTCCCTGGATTGCATCAACAGCCAAGTGTTCAGGAAGCAGAGGCAGCCTTCAAACTCAGGACACCTGCTCCTTTGTCTCTCAGTGTGGCCGGGAGACAGGATGAGGGCAAAACCTGGACCGCCCTCGCCTATGCTGCTCCTCCACCAGACCCGATTCACCAGCCCTTTGATTCTGACAAGACAGGACCCCACTCACATATTCCTGTCCTGAAGGAAGGTTAAATCGCAGTAGCAGCCTTCAAACAAAACTTTGGACTTTTTCTTCTATCTGTGTCGAATGTTTATGGAGGTCTAAATGTTTGCAGCATGATATCGCATACTACAGTTTTATGAACTATATTTGACAACTGGACTCTTACAGGGCCTTCCAACTTCCAATTACACAGCAACTCTGTCATTCAAGCTGTGCTGCCCGGGCCATCTCAGTCCTGCCATCCCCTCTGCTGACCACGCTTGTCACCAAACACGTTTGTGTGCCTGACATGGAGTGAAGTCAAACAAATTCAAACGTTAAGAGTTTGGACCAAGGATTTATTGCAGGGCCATGCAAGGAGACAGGTGGCTCATGCCTTAAAAAACCCTGAACTCCTCCAAGGGTTTCTTCAAAGCTCTCTTAAAGGCTAGGTGAGAGAGGGACGCAGTTAGTTGTTGCAAACTTCTTGGTGTCGTAATCCTTTGTTCTTATGGCTGTCCGTGTAGATTAGGTTGTGATGTTCCTGTAAACCCGCCAGTAAAACAAATGTTATTCTCTGTTCTGCGATTTTTAATCTCTATGTGACTGGACTCTCAAAGTTTAGAACCCTGAGAACGGCCTATTCTGTATATTTTAGGCTCTAGGCAGCATTCTTTAACAAAAGGTGCAGTCATGACTCAGCACAGGAAAAGGAATAGATCTAATATGCAGTCAGATGTGTTCTTCACTATCACACACTCATACAATTGTGCTGTTTCTCCAACATGTCTCATTCTGCCACCCTAAAAGCCCCACAAAAACCAAAACCAGGAACGTGCTTTCTCCTCCACCCATACCACTCTTTCCTGGAGAATTTCTAGAATTCAAGAATTTCCACAAAAGAGCTAAGTGGACAGATGGGGGACTATGCTTCAGCTCCCATATGTTAAGCATATTTCTTCTATTAGACATAATATTTTTAGCTGTGAGAATAGAAAATACGCCCCCACTTTCCCTGCTTTCTGAGAACTTTGAAGAATTTCTAAGTGTATCTAGAAACTGCAATATGCTCATAAATGCCATGCACACAATCTGGGACTTTTGAGCCACAAACAGCAAGATGTTGTCCTCTGATGAAAACTTAGTTATTTTTTCTGATGGACACAGGTGAGGGGGGTCCCTTTTGGTCTTTTTAAAATTTTCTATTTTTTTATTTATATATTTTGGCCAAAACTCACAACATGTGGGATCTTAGTTTCCTAACCACGGATTGAACCCTAGCTCTCTGCATTGGCAGCATGGACTCTTAACCACTGGAAAGCCAGAGAAGTCTCCATTTTGCTCTTTCATTTGGGATCTTGGGATTTGGGATGTCACCAAATATCTTAGACCACTTGAATTCTTATTGCCACTTTTAGCAAAGAAAAAAAAATATATATAAGGTGATGAGGGTACTAAGCACATAAAGATGGATAGAAGGAATGGTTTGGAGCTAGGTGTAGCCTAGTCTAATGTAACCTTCTTAGTGAGATCATGAAGTCCCTGTGATTATTCCCATTTTGCAAATGTGGAAACTGAGCTTGGAAATGATGAGAATGGACGATAAATCAGCCCTGTTTATTTCCAAGGTCTCTGTTCTTCCTCCACCCTCTGCTCTCCTGTTGTGGAGTTTGGCTTGGTGGTGTGCCCTCGGTTGCTACCAAACTTACTGCCATCCCAGCATTGGAAAGGAAAGGTCTCCCGCGTTGGAGGCAGACGCTTTAACCTCTGAGCCACCAGGGAAGCCCTGCAAAGGAATACGGAAGAAACAAAAAGCAAAACCAGGCAACTCATGCAGGAGAAGTAATCACTGTAGGCTCCTCTTCCAATTTCAGGAGCTCTGTTGAGACTACTGGGGTTTTACTTAATATTGTCTCCCTTAACGGATTACAAGTTGATACATGAAACCACAGGGAAGTCTTTGAATCATCTGAACAACATCCCCCTCGCCACCCCCGACCTTAATATATTCTTAAGTTAAAGGAATGCTCTTAAGAGGTTTTTGTCCCCAGGGTTCCATCCTTGGCTCACAAGGCCTCATTCCAAAGCTCCACCCAGCTCCTTCCCTGGAGCTAAGGATTCATTTATGGAGGTGTCTGCCACAGCTCTCCACCTGGATGTCCTGCAGGCACTACAGCTCAACAAGTCTGAATCTGAACCCCTCTTCCTCTTGTATTTTCAGCTTGAGGGTTGATATCTCTGTCTCCCCAAGCCCCTGGGCTAGACACCCTGGAATCTTGCCCACTCCATCTTCTTAACCCTCTCCCATGCAAAGCTCCAAACCCTCCATTCCAGACTGGGTGCATTGCCCTTTCTTGACATGCACATGAAAAGATGTGAGTCTTGAGTGACCATGTCATATATTTATTTGTGCATCTCTTTTCCCAAGCAGACTGTGAACAACATGGAGGTAGAGGACACGCTTGATTTCACCGTTCATTGGCAGCACCTTACGAATGATCTCCATAAATAAATATTTATTGGATTAATAGTGTTGAATGAATGTGTAGATGCAAAATGCTATATAAGCAGGAGATGCGACAAGGGTGTGTGAGAAGTGGGCAGAAAGATGTTTGTATCGCTTGTCTTGTTCATAAACACTGCCATGAACTAACTGTGCTAAGGGTCTGGTCCCTCTTGCCTCTGTCACAGCTTCTGGTGGTGTGCTAGCAATCTTTGGCATTTCTTGGAGTGTAGTTGCATCACTCCAATCTCTGCCTTCCTGTCATGTGTCCTTCCTCATGTGTGTGTGTGTCCAAATGTCTCCTCTTCATAAGGAGGACAGATGTATTGGATTAGGGCTCACCCATGTGACCTCATCTGAAATAATTACATCTACAATGTCCCGATTTCCAAACAAGCTCGTATTCTGGGTTATTGGGTGGCAAGATTACAACACAAGAATTTGGGGGAAAGGAGGACACACTTCAACACAATCCAATACGGAAAAGTTGAGGAGCCTCAAGGAAGAAGTAAGAACTCTGGAAGCAGAGGACCCTTCAAAAGAACAGTGGTCATTCCCTTATCTACTGCTGAGCACTGAAGAATTGATGCTTTTGAACTGTGGTGTTGGAGAAGACTCTTGAGAGTCCCTTGGACTGCAAGGAGATCCAACCAGTCCATTCTAAAGGAGATCAGTCCTGGGTGTTCCTGGAAGGAATGATGCTAAAGCTGAAACTCCAGTACTTTGGCCACCTGATGCGGAGAGTTGACTCATTGGAAAAGACTCTGATGCTGGGAGGGATTGGGGGCAGGAGGAGAAGGGGACGACAGAGGATGAGATGGCTGGATGGCATCACCGACTTGATGGATGTGAGTTTGAGTGAACTCTGGGAGTTGATGATGGACAGGGAGGCCTGGCGTGCTGTGATTCATGGGGTCACAAAGAGTCAGATACGACTGAGCGACTGAACTGAACTGGACTGAACTGAACTATCTCCAAGTCCTCAACCAATGACGCAATGACCATGAGTGACCTATGAATGGAATTCGTTAGGGAGCCAATTCTGAGTCTTCAACAACGTGGAACTCATATGCATCAAATCTTAAGTTTGTAGGCAATTTTTGTTAATGAAAAGCCAATTCTAAGAACATTGGCAATGAATAACCAAATAGCAGTCAAAGGGAATCTTCTCTTTGTCAAGTTATTCTGCCAAACAGATGAAGAAGAGAGAATAGATTATTAATGTTTTCTAACCTCTATTGAAATAATGGACCTGATGTCACATACAGCATCTCCTGACATCACTCAAGTAAGGACAGCTGAACTTCATGTGCCTCCTGCTAGAACAACACATCCTGGTTTGTCTTCTTGCCGAAAACTTAAAATTGATCAAGTCTGTCAATCCAACTTCCTGCTTATGGAAAACACAAAAGACAGAAAAAAATTATTAAATGGCTACCATGAAGATGTAATTAGTAAATCTCAAACTAAGAAACACTGTGGAACAAGAGAAATTAATTTTTCCATAAATACAAAAGGAAAAAAAGAGATGGAGGTAGATCCTAGGAATGAAAAGAAACTTTAAAGATGTTGCAACTAGTAGCAATGTGAGGAGCTATTTTGGTTCCTGATTCAAACCAACATGCATAATATTAAAAAAAAATTAAACCATAGAGGTACGGTTTGATTCCTCATGATGTAGCAGAGGCAAGTGGAGATTTGAATACAGAGTGGGTTTTTGATGATATCAAGGAGATACTCTTATACTGAGTGGTTTCATAGTTATGTCAAAGAAAGCATCCATATCTTTTAGAGCTACACTGTGAAATATTAATAAATAAAGTAATAAAATGCCTAGGATTTGATTCAAAGTGATACAGGGATGGGGAAAGTGGATGGAGGTGTAGATGGAGTCAGATTGGCCCAAATGATCACAGGTCTCTTCTGGATAACCCAGGGTGCTCATCTTCAGGCCAGCTGCTTTCTACCTTATTTCCATCTGTGACCATAATTCCCCTTTGTCACATAGCTTAACATATCCATGGGTTCTGTGCTTAAGACATGGACATCTTTGGGAGGGCGGCATTATTTCATTATTCTGCCAACCTCCTGTGTATTCAGAAGTAGAGATACTCATATGCAAACAGAATAGAAATTGAAATACAGTCTATGCTTTACCAGCTGCTTTCTCTTCCAGGTAGAATTCCCTAAACCCAGTTACCACCTGCAGATTGTTTGTAGATTTGAGAGCTACTTCCACAGAGGAGGTGAGTGATCAAAGCCATTGTGGGGAAAACACTGGTTTTAAAAGTTTTATTTATTTCTTTTTGGCTGGGTTGGGTCTTCACTGCTGGGGGAGGGCTTTCTCTAGCTGCGTGAGCAGGAGCTGTTTCTCGTTGTGATGCGCAGGCTTCTCATCATGGTGGCTTCTCTTGTGCATCACGGGCTCTAGGCAAATAGGTTTCAGTAGCTGCAGCATGTAGGCTCAGTAGTTGCGGTGCATGGACTTCGTTGCTCCGTGGCACGTGGAATCTTCCCGGATCAGGGCTCGAACTGTGTCCTTTGCCTGCATTTGGCAGGCCGATTCTTATTCACTGAGCCACCAGGGAAATCTGGAAAAATACTCTCTGTAAAGAGAGACAAGGAATCAAATAAACCTATCCAGTGCTTCCCTTGCCTACTCTTCTTAAAAAACTGGTAGAATTTTAGCTATGAAGGTACCCTTACTGGTCAGTCTTCTAAACCAGACCCTAGTATTCACAGATAAGAGAACTGTGTTCTCAGATGAGGTTGTTTATCCTGACTCCTGGTCCAGGAACAGCTGGGAATGAACATCTCTCTGGGTATCCATAGTCAATTCCGGACCATTCCTCCTCTGCTCTGGTGTGAAATTTCATACTCCTTTGATGTCTAATATTCTCTCCTGGGTAGTAACTGTGCCTGAGGCACTGCCAGGGGATGCCAGGCTAGAGCCTGTATCTGAACAAGAATTGTCCAGGAATCAAGGGAAGGTCAAAAGCACTGATCCTAATGAGCGGGCAGAAGGATGTAGAGGGGTGGCATCAGAGAACCAGCCAGTCCCTATGCCCTGGAGCGTCTTGAACTTACCAAGGTGAGCATTCTAAGTGATAACACCGAATCAGACCATAATTTCAACATCAGCATAATTTCTTTCTCAAAGGAACATAAAATAATGACAGGTCTTATAACTAAGGCTACCATAGATGTGATGACACAGAGATTCTTCAGCAGCGTCTCTGAGATCTTGCATGGCTCTCACCCGCCAGATCTGCCCAGAAGAAATTGAAAGTGGGGAAGGATGGAATTGCAGTGGGCATGTCTGATCTCATCCGCCCCACATGCCCTCTTGTGATTCCTGAGGACTTGTGGTCCACGCACACACAGCATGACTCCTGGTTGCTTTGCTTTATCCTCGTGGCTTGGTCTGCATGGAATGAATCTTCATTTCCTCAGCGCCTGCTCTGACCCTTAGATCCATACTCCTTTAGTCCCCCCCATCACAGCAGATGGCAATTCCAGCCCTCCGTTGCCTGCCCCACCAAAACCCTGGAATCATTCTTCACATCTCTTCTTCTCTCAAACCCTGTGTCCTATTGGCCAGTCAATCCCATCAGAAGTATCTTCAACACAGGGTCATCATCCAACCACCCCCGTTACCAGCACCTGGTATAAGCCATCATTTTTTATCGCCTGGTTGACCACATCGCCGATCTCTTCTGCCACCATGGCTCGCTTCAAGTGTGTTCCTCCCATGGCAACCAGAAATGCTGCTAAAACATCAGTCAAGTCCCACCCAGCATCTACTCATAAAGCCTCCACAACCCCTACCTCCTCCAAAGCAAACCCAAAGAACTCTCAGTGGACACTAAGGCTCAGTGTGGTGGGTTCCCCCGACCCTTCTACGATTTCCTCGTCTATCCCTCTTCCCACATTCATTCCACACCAGCCATGCTTGCCTGCTTTTGTTGGACTCGCCAGGCTGAACCAGCCTCAGGACCTTTGCACTGTCTGGTCTGCTATTGGGAACACTCCTCTCCCTGACATCCCTATGATTCATATCCTCACCTCCTCTAGGATTTTACTCCAATCCTAGCTGCTCACTGACAACTTTCCTCACAACCTTATTTAAAAAGAGAACACCCCAGCTCTGTTTTTTCTCTATTTTTCCCCCTTCTTTTCCCCCTCTTTCTTTCCCCCTAGCACTCATCACTAACAAATTAGGTAGTTTACACACTGTCTGGTCATTGCCACAACTGGCCCATGAATGTAAGCTTCGTGATAGCAAGTTTTGTTCAGTAATTCATCCCCAGGGCCTGCAACTGTGCTTGTCACATAGAAGATGCTCAATAACCTTTTGAAGGGCTTCTCAGGTGGCTCAGTGGTAAAGAATCTGCCTGCCAAGTAGGAGACGTGGATTCCATCCCTGGGTCGGGTAGATTCCCTGGAGAAGGAAATAACAACCCACTCCAGTATTCTTGCCTGGAAAATTCCATAGACAGCGAAGCCTGGCGGTTTACAGTCTATGGGGTCACAGAGTCAGACACGACTTAGCAACTAAACAATGACCTTTTGAATAACTCTTTGTGGAATGAATTTCCTGTTAGCATTAAATATTCCTCTGCCTTTCACTCAAGCTTCAGCGCCTCCTAGCAGCCTTTCCTAACCCCAGACTATCCCACCCCCACCCCCAGCTGGAATTCCTCTTTGATGTTCCCATAATACCTTGCAGGTATGCTTACCATTCACACACCTTGTTTTTTTCGTAATGATCTGTTTATATGATGTAAGTAAGCCACTGCCAACAGAGCGTGGCACCTGGCAGCCCTTGTAAGAGGCAGTTATTAGCATTTTTACTAGTACTCCTCTTCTTCTCTACTCCCTGGATCAGAAGTTTTTTGGAAAACAGTGCTCAGCAGAGAGCTCTGTACAGAGCAGGGGCCGCCTGTGCTTACAGAAAGAATGGAAAGGTTATCGGATACTTCTTCCCACTCGGATCAGAAACTGAGTCAGTCACATGCACCTTGGAGTATTTCTCACCGTCTTTAAATCTGTGCTCCATAGACAGCACACACTAAGTATCTGAATCAAATTAAGTGCCAGGGAAGTTTCAGTGTTCATAGCCAGGGCTGTCCTTTTTCCCCAAATCTATTTAATACCCTCTCACTGACAGCCTCGTAGACACCCTTCACAACACGTGAGCTGGTCAAAAGTCATCCATCCTCTTCGTGGCTTTGAAAATCCCTTCAGGATTATGAATGAACACTTCAAGCGTATATTATAAATTCCAACGTGTCTATCGGGCTTTCAAGTGTCTCTGCGGGAACCTCTTACTCAGGCATCCTGGGGTAAAAGGCTTCCCCACCTTCCCAAAGGTGCCCCTCCCCCAGCATTTTCCAAGCCTGAAGTTAAAAAAGAAGGGAATCCACCTGCTTGAGTCTCTAAAAGCCCCTTCATTTTTCATGAGGCAGATTTTTTATGGCTCTCGTGTCACAGAATGGAGCACAGTCACCTGCTCATCTTACGTGGGCATCCGTCCCAAGGCACATTGTGCTTGCCACTGCATAAGCCTGACTCTTTTCTCATGTAAAAGAAAAACACAAGGGAGGAGGTTCCCTAGTGGTCCAGTGGTTGAGAATCTACCTGCCAATGGAGAGGACACCGGTTCAGTCCCTGGTCCCAGATCCTACATGCCATGGGGCACAACTACTGAGCCAGCATTCTAGAGCCGGAGAGTTGCAACTGCTGAGCCAACGTGCTGCAGCTATTGAAGCCCACGTGCCGCAGAGCTCGTGTCGCAACAAGAGAAGTCACCGCGATAGTAAGCCACACACTGCAGCTAGAGAGTAGCCCTCAGTCTCTGCAACTAAAGAAAGCCTGCGTGCAGCAACAAAGACACACCACAGCCAGAAAATAAAATAAATAATAAAGCCTACAGAAGACTTTGTAAAAAAAAAAAAAATAAAGAAGAAGAAGAAAAAAAACACAGAAGCAGGTGAGTTGAGCAGGTAAGGAGGAGAAAGAACGAGTTTGGAAATAGTCACCGGGAAAAGGGAGGACGGAGTGAGTGCGAAGGGGATTTTTATGGATCCCGGGCCCAGTACCCTAGAGAACCTCTTCCTGTCAGTTGCCCAGGTGGCAGTGACCTGCATGAGCAGGGGCTCAGCCTGGAGTTACTAGGAAGGGCTGAGCACTGGATGGCTGTTTACCACCCCCATAGCCCAGATCTCTGGCTCTGCGCCGAGTCTAGCCTTTCATCTCTTCCCCTTACATGATCCTATTTCAGTTTCCTTGAGCACTTTCTCACTTTCTGAAATGATCTAGCTTATCTGCTTGTGGATTGCAATTTCCTTGTGTATTTTCTGCAGTCCTATTAGATTGGAATCCCCAGGATAAAAAGGACTTTTCCTCTCTTGTTCAGAGCAGCATCTTTCGTGCCTGGAATGGGGCCTGCCACACGCACTCGGGAAACTGGGTCTTCAATGATGTCACATCAGCCCCTTGGGCAGAATCGGATGTGATATTCCTGTATCATGATCTCAGAGCATCTTCATCCCCAGAGGGCCCAGAGGCCCGCTTGCCTGTGCTCGGCCTGTGTTATAATTTCCCACGGGGCTCACTCAAATGCCACAGCTCTTTCCAGACTGAAGGTGCCTTTCTCCTCTGAGGTTTATCCTGACAAGGCATCAATGGTTCAGGTGTGAGATTGTATAAAAGGTAACAGAATGTGTTTCAAATGTTGGGACTGCTTCCCCTGTTTATATATATTTTTTTCAATTTTAAAGGCATTTGTACCCAACAAGAGGGTTCAAACATGAGTAACTTGGATGAGGTAGTTGTTTCTGGGGGAGTAAGAACCACGTCTGTTGAACAGAATATTTACAGACGAAGGACACATTTAGAGAAACATGAGTGCAGGCCAACCTGGAAGTGGTCTGAAGTGACCTTTCCCTCTGGCCTCTCCTTCTAGGGTCTCTGGACAGCGTTTTAACCACCTGTGTGAGTCTGAGTACCTGGCGGCTTAGTGTTGGAGTCTCATTCCCTGTGTATGGGGAAGGGCCCCTTCCCAGGGCCTCTTAGCTGAGAGATCATTCTGATCTCCTATTGCCCCCAGATATGGTCTCCTTCACTTGCCCACACACACTCACACACACATTCACAGTCACACACATATAAAAACACATATATACATATACATACGTATATATATATACACATATACAAACACATATATACACACACATATACAAACACAAAAATACACATGCATATATGTATACACACACATATACAAACATATATACATACATATACAAACACATATACACATACATATACAAACATATACAAACTTACACACACCCACATTCACACATATACACACACTCACACCACACACAGAATTGTACTCGTATTTACATGCATGCATACATGCTCAGTTACATCCAACTCTTTGTGAGCCCACGGACTGTAACCCACCAGGCTCCCCTGTCCATGGATTATCCTGGCAAGATTACCGGAGTGGGTTGCCATCCTCTCCTCCAGGGGATCTTCCCAACCCAGGGATCAAACCCTGCATTGGCAGGTGGGTTCTTCATCATTTGGGCCACCTGGGAAGCCCAGTATTTACGAATTAGGAAGTACATACCTGTCCGGACAGGGTCTGACTGAGGGGTAAGCAGGAGCCTGGCACATAACTGAAAGGGGCACTCAGTCTGAGGTCTTCAAGGACAGGGTCAGTCCCCAGAGTGACTGTCTTCTTCGCTTTGGCAGTTCAGGCCCCTTCCTGGCCTTTCTCAAGTCAGAGCTCAGTATCTGGACGTCTAGCTTCTTTGGAAAACTCAGAAGATTTGACCATGCGTGGCCAGCATTCCCAGATGAACCCCAAAAGGCTGGTTCTGAGGTAGAAATGGCCCTGGAAATGGAGCAGACACCCTCCCACCTCCTTTAACCCCACACCTGAGAGCTTCACATTTTTATCATCTACTTGACTCCTGTAGACTCTTCAAATTCTTCCCCCTCTTGTGATTAGATTATATAGCTTTTTTTGTTGTTGTTTATTTATTTGATCATCTTAAAAATACTTATTTAAAAATAATACATTTATGTGAGCTATATCGGAGAAGGCAATGGCACCCCACTCTAGCACTCTTGCCTGGAAAATCCCATGGACGGAGGAGCCTGGTGGGCTGCAGTCCACGGGGTCGCTAAGAGTCGAACAGGACTGAGCGACTTCACTTTCACTCTTCACTTTCATGCATTGGAGAAGGAAATGGCAACCCACTCCAGTGTTCTTGGCTGGAGAATCCCAGGGACGGGGGAGCCTGGTGGGCTGCCGTCTATGGGGTCGAACAGAGTCGGACACGACTGAAGCGACTTAGCAGCAGACTTAGCATGTGAGATATATAAATTTCATATATTATATACATATTATATGTAAATATATAGTATGTATACATGTATAGAGAGTTTTTAAAACCACATATATCATTTTATACGCACAGTTCAGTTCAGTCACTCAGTCGTGTCCGACTCTTTGCGACCCCATGGACTGCAGCACACCAGGCTTCCTGTCCATCACCAACTCCTGGAGCTTGCTCAAACTCATGTCCATTAAGTCAGTGATGCCATCCAACCATCTCATCCTCCGTTATCCCCTTCTCCTCCAGCCTTCAATCTTTCCCAGCATCAAGATCTTTTCCAATGAGTCAGTTCTTCGCATCAGGTGACCAAAATATTGGAGTGTTACATGCACACATTTATGTATGTCTGTCTAGTCAAGGCTATGGTTTTTCCTGTGGTCATGTATGGATGTGAGAGTTGGATTGTGAAGAAGGCTGAGCGCCGAAGAATTGATGCTTTTCAACTGTGGTGTTGGAGAAGACTCTTGAGAGTCCCTTGGACTGCAAGGAGATCCAACCAGTCCATTCTGAAGGAGATCAGCCCTGGGATTTCTTTGGAGGGAATGATGCTGAAGCTGAAACTCCAGTTCTTTGGCCATCTCATGCGAAGAGCTGACTCATTGGAAAAGACTGATGCTGGGAGGGATTGGGGGCAGGAGGAGAAGGGGACAACAGAGGATGAGATGGCTGGATGGCATCACTGACTCGATGGACTTGAGTCTGAGTGAACTCCGGGAGTTTGTGATGGACAGGGAGGCCTGGCGTGCTGCGATTCATGGGGTCGCAAAGAGTCGGACACGACTGAGTGACTGAACTGAACTGAACAGACAAGAATTTCCTTTGAAATATACCACAATACCATTGTCATATTCAACAAAATGACCAATAATTCATTCATATAATATAATACCCAGACTGTATTCAGTTTCCTCAATTATTGCTGAAGGTTTTGTTGTTGTTGTTGTTGTTAAGAACTATTGGTTTTCCCACAATTTAAAAATTGTTTTTGTATCATTAAAATGATACATAAAAAATAAAAGAAAATACAGAGAATAAGACACAAAGCCTCTCTTTATACCTTTTACTCCCACATAGATTTACTGTCACTTCACTCCTTGTGCCATAAAGTAACTATTATTAAGATTTCTCCGTGTGCTTCCATTTCTTCAACTCAATATTCATGCAAGTAAAAGAACATACACTTCTTTTCTTGTATAATTACAACCATGCTTTATTTACTGGTCAGCTCCATGCTCTTTTTCCACTTAATATATGTCCTGGCAACTTTTCTGTGAGGTTATGTATAGACGTTGGCTGTTCTTTTTAATGGTTCTATGCTTATCCATAATATGAAATACACTTGTTAGCCACTTGTGAACATGTTTTCTTTTTTGCCATTACAAAAAATTAATGCAATTAACATCTTTGTCCTTATAACTTTGTGTCCCATGCAAGTATTTTTGCAGAAAAATGTCCTAAGAATTACTGCTAAGTGGAGTGTGGTCCTGAATTAAAATTTCCAATGTGGCAACTAAAGATGTGGGTAACACAGCAGTGTGAGAGTCCTTCAGATTGACTGTGAATCAGCCTTATTAATTGTCTTACTGTGTTAGCTCCTTTGACAAAATAATGTTGACAATAATGTCTATACTCCAGTGCTGGCATGAAACAACTTTATTTATAATTTATAATAAATGTCATATCAAATATCATAATAATTTATAATATTTACTAAAGTACTCATTTATCAAGAACATTAGTTTTCTGATTAAAGAGTATTTCCTGAAAGCAATTGTATGTTGAGGATGCACAAGGTTTTGTTCAAAGACAGTAGCATGGGCTGTATAACATCTTAAGGCTCATTTGGTTTTCTGAGGCTTTGTACTTTATCTGGCTTCCTATGTGCTATGTTACACGCTCAGTTGCTCAATCTTGTCTGACTCTTTGTGGCCCCATGGACTGTTGCCTGCCAGGCTCCTCTGTCAATGGGATTCTCCAGGAAGGAATATTGTAGTGGCTTGTCATTTCCTCCTCCAGAGCATCTTTCTGACCCAGAGATTGAACCCACATCCCCTGTATCTCCTGCATTGCAGATGGATGATGAGCCATTGGGGAAGCCCATCTGACTTCCTAAACAACAGATTTTCTAAACGATTGTTAGCTTTTGTGCTGCATGCATAAGTTTCATCCTCTAAATCTTCTGAGGTTGCCTCTGTTTTTAGAAAACAGTGCCACCCTATTTCTTGACCACTATTTCTTTCTTTTTGTGCTTTTCTCTCCTCTTCCCTCTTTCTCAGCACCTTAATTCATTGTCCAAAATTATTTTGCATCTTCCTATGGATAACACACCTTTCAGTGAAGGCGTTGAGCTGAGGGCATAGATGTGAGACAGGGAAACTAGATTCAGACATAGATGGAGATACACATTTGCTGGAGCCAGAAGGGTTAACACGACTATAAAACACCCACTGTCCATACATCCTTTTCTTTACTTTTAGGAAGGCTGTCTAATAACCCGAAAGTCAACAGAAGCCAGGCAGCTCCTCCATCCCAAGCAGTCAGAGGAGGAGAGGCAGCCAGCAAGTTGCTGATAGAAAATCCTTTCCAATGGTCTGTTCTAACTGTGCCTGCACCTGGGAGGGGGCTGAGGGAAGTGGGTCAGGATGAAGGCACTGCTGCCTCCCGCAGACTCATTGTGACAAAAATAGCTCTAAGGAGCCGCTTTCATTGTGTGCAGCTGCCTGTTCATTCAGACACTCCAAGGTAGCTACTGGAAATGAAATACTGGTTAGTCCACACGATAAATCAAAATGTGAGCCAACCGAGACCACGCTAGGGACTTTCAGATGTGATTGTGCAGGGGTTGGGTTATTGTCTTGTTTTGTTTTCACTTTGCCCTGGAGATACTGTGTTGGTTCACGAGGAGGTGACCACACGAGAATGGAGATTTTAGGCATGGCAGGTCAAAGATCTTAGAGACCAAATAAGGAAACTGAAACAACCCAACCGACCCAGATCAAATGGGAAAAGCTTCTAAAAGAGTCTTGTTCCACCAGAAGCCACCTTTCTTAATCAAGAAAGCCATCCGAAGAGGAATGTTGCTAAGTTCAGTGGACTGAATGCTTTTGTCCCCCCTCAACTCAAGTTCTGAAGTCTAATCCCCGGTGAAATTGTATAAGGAGAAGGGGCTTCAGGAGGTGATCAGGTCATGAGGGTGGAGCCCACACAACTGGGGTTAGTGCCATATAAGAGCTAGCTTGCTCTTTCTGTGCCAAGTGAGGATGCAGTGAGAAGCTGGCTCTCACCAAGAACCCAGCAGTACTGGCACCCTGATCTGACTTCCCCTTTACAGTAGTTGGTGATCTCTCTGCCCACAGAATCCCTAGAGAATATTCCCTTGAATGAAGACAGTTCATGCCCAACTGGTACATAAAGTCGGTACCCCCTGTTGACAACATGGCACGGCTGCAGGTGTTTCAGTGACAGTAGCTACACTGATGAGAATAACATGTGACTATTAACAGTATTTTGCTCCTCTTTTGCCAACTTTTTGATTAAGATGTTGCTTAGATGCGCAACGCAGGAACTGAACTGAACTAGGTGCACAAACTCATCCTCGTAGTCAGGCCCTTCGACTTCTTTCTGCTGACCCTCTTGTGCAAAATAGCACCAGGCACTAGCCCCCATGACCTTCCCAGACTTCCCAATCAAATGCTAGAAGACAGAGGAAAAGAGGAAACGCCTAGCACTTAAAGCTAAGACTGACCACAACTCACAACCATAATTCTACATCCTCCAAAATATAGATCCTTTACTCATCTACTTCTAGACTAATGACAAAAACTACAACTGGGCACAAAGAAACCTTAATTTAAAAAGTGTTGACACTGGCAGTGCTTTATGGCCACAATGCAAGAAGAATTATAAAGGTTTAAATAAGAAACTCAGTCTTCCAACAATAAAAATGTGCCTTCTAAAATTTTCTTGAGGAATACAGAAAATAGTGTTTCAATTAGAGACAAAAGAAGAATGATGACAAAGACATGAAATATTCAAATGTATTGGACATGAGCAAATCTGCGCTCGTGGGAATTTTCACCATCCTCAATTAGCTCAATATTTTTTAAAAAAAGAAAGAATGCTTAAGAGAAAAAAGGAAAAGAAAAAAAGAGACGAATTTAAGTCAAGAATCTAATAAAGGTAAAAATAATATGCCAATATGATTTTTATACACACATATCTCCTAGGAATATAATACACAATAAAATGAGAAATAAATGAAAAAATAAAGTAAAAAGGTGAAAGGAATGGAAGTAAAAGAATCAAAGCACTACAAGAGACAAAAACGTTTTCTAATCCTACTCAAGAAATACACAACACACACACACCCTTTGTGTATTTGTTGTTGTTGTTTTCCAGGGATAATGCACAAAACCAGGAAGAAAAAGAAATCATCTTTCTGAGACTCATATAAAAAGGGCCTCAATAGGGAATTCTCTGTTGGTCCAGTGGTTAAGACTCCCTGCTTCCACTGCAGGGGCACAGGTTCAATCCCTGATTGGAGAACTAAGATCCTACATGTCATGAAGCCAAAAAGTTAAATAAATAAATAAAGTTATTAAAAACAAATACAATAAAAACAGTCTCAACAGATTTATAGGTCTTAAGGAAGGATAAAGTAAGATCTAACTACTATTCAAATTTATTTAAACCTGTAACACATTTTTATATGAAATTTCCATGCAATTATTATGGGATTCCTGTTGTCCTAGCCTCACTGCCGGGGTTGTCTGGAGGCTCCTGGGGAGAAGTGGGCAGCCTGTGAGCACTGGAGGAACATTATCCCTTTGAGATATGATTGTCTGATTTCTAGCTTTATTCTGCGTTAAGTCGGTGATTCCTGGGACTTTGATTTGGTGGTCTGAGGTGAGATTTCTTATGTATTTCTATCCAATTCCTAGGAGATGGTGATGCTGCCGGTCTGGGGACCACACTTTGAGAAACAGGGTTCGAAATCAGTAGATGATCTCCACTGTAAGAAAATGAAACATCCAAAAAAATTTTCAGCAGCACAAGGCAAAACAGCAACAACAAAGAGATTCACAGACTAGAGAATGGATTTACGGTTGCCGGGGGAAAGGATGGAGGGAAAGGGCATAGTTACGGAGTTTGGGATGGACATGTACACACCGCTATATTTAAAATGGATAACCAACAAGGACCTACTGTATAGCACAGGAAACTCTGCTCAATGTTATGTGGCAGCCTGCATGGGAGGCAGTTTGGGGGAGAATGGATACATATATATAGATGGGTGATCACCATATTGTTAATCAGCTAAACCCCAATACAAAATTAAAAGTTTAAAAACAACAAC
This sequence comes from Bos javanicus, assembly GCF_032452875.1. Classification (NCBI taxonomy): domain Eukaryota; kingdom Metazoa; phylum Chordata; class Mammalia; order Artiodactyla; family Bovidae; genus Bos; species Bos javanicus. The sequence continues at coordinate 47,411,906 of NC_083884.1, forward strand.
AAATTAATTTTTAAAATTTCCCCCAACAAGAAGAGAATAGAAAAAGTATGCCATAAGCTTCAAGTGTCACACTGTGAGGTCTCCCTGGCCCTTCTCTGGGTAAGCCGGGCTGGAAAGATTTTTCAGAGATGTCTACCACTGGAAAACATTACAGTCACCTCCTGCCCCTGGAAACAGTTCAAAATAAAAGCGTGAGAGAAGGCCAAGCAAATATCCAGTATTTCCCATTCAGACTTGTCTTTGATGCTCCCTTTGAAATATCAGACTCTTAAAGTCACATTTTTGGCGGCCCTACTTTTCCGGCGTCTCAGGCACGTTATTAGTCGGCTATTAGGTATCACGACACCCGTCAGAGAGGAAATCTCCTCGGTGACGTTCGCAGCCAGGGATAGAAGCGGGTACTGAGGACAGAGCATTGTTTGCCTGCCCGATGTCCAGTCGGGTCTCTGGTGCCTGGCTTCCTGCACTTGGAAAGGCTGCAGCAAGGTCAAAGTCCCCAGCCGGGTCTTTTGCTCGGCTGCAGTCGGAGCAGGAGCTGGGAGAGGCCCCCCATCTTTTTCCTAGGGGAGCAGCTTGCCTATTACTAGGATGTAAGGCCAGCCTGTGTCAATGTTCCATCTCCTTTCAGATTTGGACCACAAAGCCAGCTCCTTTCCCAAGCTCCAGCCTATTCCAGCTGCTTCAACCTGGGTTGCCCTCTGCAGAGACCCCTGAATGCAGGGCAAGCAGAGGAGGTGTGGAGTGGGAGGGGAGACATTCATAGATGCCTGAACCATCAGGGTTTCTCAGATGGAGCCTGGCATCCCAAAGAGGCAAAAACACCGCCCTGACCTGTTAGGGCCAGTCTGTGCCTACCTAACTACCCTCCTGGGTGTTTCTCAGGATGTGCAGTGTCACATTGCTGAGGCTTGCCCTCTGCTGGGGAGGGGTGACCATCATCCAGCCCCCTCTTCCTAAGAAAGCATCAATCAGCCTTCTAGAGAGCTTGTCTGGGAGACCTACCTCCCGCTACAGAAGCCCAGAGCTTCCTTTCCTTTCTGACCCAGCTCAGCCTGGAGATGGCATCCGGGTAGGCTTGGCCAGCAGAATGGTCTCCACTGGGATTTTTAGGCAAGGGATGCAAAGAACTGAGGACAGCTGGAGTTTTGGTGTTAGCTGTGGCCACTCAGAGCATGGAGCCAAGACTCTATCTGCCACAGGGTTTTGTTGTTTAGTCACTCAGTCGTCTGACTCTTTTTCGACCCCATGGACTGTCGCCTGCCAGGCTCCTCTGTCCATGGGATTCTCCAGGCAAAAATGCTGGAGTGGGTTGCCATTTTCTTCTCTTGGGGATCTTCCCAACCCAGGGAATGAATCTGTGTCTCCTGCATTGCAGGCAGATTCTTTATTGTCTGAGCCACCTGGGAATCCCTTACCATAGGATTCCTGTTCCCCAGTTCTGGTCACCATGCCCTACTGATTTGCCCCCCAACTCTGAACTCCCCCCTTGTTGAAGACGGCAGCAGAGTTCATTTGTTACTTGCTACCAAGAAAACTGTCTGGTACACCTGAGGAAGGGGGTTCAGAGGAAAACCTTGAGGAGATGGGAAAACAGTGAAATTCATATACTGATGGGCACATGAAAAAGGAGTTTTAAAAATCCATGACCAATAACCAAAGATCACTGTCCTTAGTTTCCTGGACACAGGAGGGTCAGATGTTCCACTCTTTGCTCTGTGGCTGGCGGGCCAGGCAGGGGCCAGGATGATCCTGGATGAGTGAGGAGGGAGTTTGGTGCTGGGCAGCTGAGTGCCTGCAAACAGCTGTTGAGCCTTTTGAAGTTGGTGTTTCATTCCAGACCCCGGGGGCAGTTGTTTCTGTCTGCTTGTCCCCAAACGCCTGAGTCAGCACAAAGGGTGGAGGGGTGGGGAGCCCTGAGGGTGGGGCTCTGTCTGCTTCTTCTCTCCTGGAACCCGGGATGCAGTCCACTGGAGGATGACATCACCGGCACAGTGGTTCTGCCTTCTAGATTCTGGAGCGACTGACCCTCTGTGTTATGAATGCATGCCTATCAATCACGTTATCAATCATATCAATCATCAGTCATGCATGTTATCAATCATCAGATGTGGACCCTGTGCCCGGAAAAAAACGGAGGGACAGGGGTGGACCATGCTCATCAATGGACCCTTGGCAGGTTCAGTATCCCCCCAGCTCACCCTACAGATTGCAGACAACCAAGTCGGGGCCAGGCAGACAAGAGCCCCTGTGTGATGTCTAAAGAAAATGCAGACACATGGTTAATCAGCGACATATATTTGTCTGCCTGCTTTGGTAGCACATTGTGGGATACATGCCCTGCATTTCAGAACCTAAATCCTGAAGCCACAAGACCCTGTTGACTGTTTTGTTTGATGTCAGGTGACAAGGCTCCACGCTTGGCTACCAGAGGACCTGCAGCAGAGGGAGGGCATAGAGAGGGAGTTTAGGATGGCTGACCTGGGAGCTTGTCCTCTTTACCTAACACCTCCTGACCCCATCCTGCCTCTGCTGTGTCTCTGAAGTGGCTACAGCTGGCTGACACAGAAAAAGCCCCATGGCCCCCGAGCAACTTGCCAATGGAAGGGCTGGTGGAGGGGTGGGGACAGGGCAGATATCCCCAGGGATCGTCCCAGGTGCATTGGGCACCGCCTGGAGGATCGGGAGGCTGTATGGCCATCCCTGGGTGCTTCTCTGAACCTCAGCTAAAATTAGCCCTGGACTATGCCTGCATATTTTTAAGCTGGAAAAGAAAAAGTGAAAGTCGTTCAGTCATGTCCGACTCTTTGCAACCCCATGGACTGTAGCCTGCCAGGCTTCTCTGTCCATAGAATTCTCCAGGCAAGAATACTGGAGTGGGTTGCCATTTCCTCCTCCCGGGATCTTCCCAACCCAGGGATCGAACCCAGGTCTCCTTCATTGCAGGCAAATTCTTTACTGTCTGAGCCATCAGGGAAGCCAGTCGTGTCAGACTCTTTGCAACCCTATGGATTGTAGCCCTCCAGGCTTCTCTGTCCATGGGATTATCCTAGCAAGAATACTGGAGTGGATTGCTGTTTTCTCCTCCAGGGGATCTTCCCATCCCAGAGACTGAACCCGGGTCTCCTGCGGCTTCTGCATTGGAAGGCAGACTCTTCGCCATTGAGCCACCTGGGAAGCACAATGGAATACTACTTGGCCATAAAAAAGAATGAATTGATGCCATTTACAACAATATGGACAGACTTCAGTTCAGTTCAGTCACTGAATCATGTCTGACTCTTTGGGACCCCATGGACTGCAGCACACCAGGCTTCCCTGTCCATCACCAACTCCTGAAGTTTGCTCAAACTCATGTCCATTAAGTCAGTGATGCCATCCAAGCACCTCATCCTCTGGAAAAGACCCTGATGCTTGGAAAGATTGAAGGCAGGAGGAAAAGGGGATGACAGAGGATGAAACAGGATGGATGGACCTAGAGATTATCATACTAACTGAAGTAAGTCAGAAAAAGAGACAAATATCATATAATATTGCTTATATATGTACTATAAAATATGATGCAAATGAACTTACCTACAAAACAGAGACAGACTCATGGATGTGAAGAACAGACCGATGTTGCCAAGGGCAAGGGGCTTAGGAAAGGGATGGCCTGGGAGGTTGGAATTAGCACATGCAAACTATTATATATAGAATGGATGAACAACAAGGTCCTACTGTTATAACACAGAAAACTATACTTAACATCCTGTGATAAGTCACAATGGAGAATATTTTTTAAAAAGAATGTATATACATGTAAATCTGAATCACTTTGTTGTACAGCAGAAATTAACATAGCATTGCAAATCAACTATACTTCAATTAAAAAAAAAAAAAGATGGTGACAAGGATTTGGTTTTAGATAAGAATGTTCCATTCATGGAGAAGGCAATGGCACCCCACTCCAGTACTCTTGCCTGGAAAATCCCATGGGTGGAGGAGCCTGGTAGGCTGCAGTCCATGGGGTCTCGAAGAGTCAGACACGACTGAGCTACTTCACTTTCACTTCTCACTTTCATGCATTGGAGAAGGAAATGGCAACCCACTCCAGTGTTCTTGCCTGGAGAATCCCAGGGACGGGGAGCCTGGTGGGCTGCTGTCCATAGGGTTGCACAGAGTCGGACACAATTGAAGCGACTTAGCAGCAGCAGCAGCAGTTCCACTCACAGATTAGGATGTCAAGGGTGGACCACAGCAGCTGGACTCCCCAGCCCAGAGTCACAGGTGATGTTCTGAACAGGTCCATGGGCTGCAGTCCCCACGGCCCCTAGAAGCAGGGACTCTGGTCCTCATTTTCCACTGAGCCTCACAAATGTCAGATAACTCGCCCAAGGTCACACTGCTTTGGGGTGCCAGAGGTGGGATTTGGACTCAACTCGGCTTTCTCAAGCATCTGTGTTCACAACAACCACTCTATAAACACACTTTTTTTTTTCATTTCCTGGGGCTACTGTAACATATCAGCACAAAGCTGATGGCTTAGAATAACAGAAGTTTGTTATTTCACTGTCCAAGGAGCCAGAAGTTTGAGATCAACTTCTGGGCAGGGCTCTGCTCCCTCCAGGGACCTCCTTCCTACCTTTTCCAACTCCTGGTGATGCCAGCCTTTTGTTAGCTGATGTCCACATCACTCCAGCCTCAGCCTCTATCTTTACCTCATCCTCTCCCCCTTTGTTTCTCTGTCTTGAATCTCCAACTCCTTTCTCTTGTTTTTTTTTTTTTTTCCCCAGGGGGGAGGGAGGGAGCCTCATCTCAAGGCTTGTGAGATCCTAGTTCCCCAAGCAGGGATCGAACCCAGGCCTTCGGAGTGAAAGCATGGAGTCTTAACCACTGGATCGCCAGGGAGGTCACCTCCTTTTCTTATAAAGACACCTATCATTGCATTGAGCACCCACCCTAAATCCAGAACAATTACACCCCAAGATCCTTAACTTGATTGTATCTGAGAAGACCCTACTTCTAAATAAGGTTACATTTCCAAAACCAGAGTTCAGGACTTGGACATGTTTTTTGAAGGACACAGTTCAAAACCCTTCAGGGGTTTTATTCATTACATTTGGAGGGGATGAAGGACATGAACATGAGAAATACAGGAAAGACTAGTGCAGAGACTACATGTGGGATGTGCCTTAGGCAAGGGCACACACTTGGGTTTAAGGTGGGAGTGAGGGGAGAGTGATGAACGTGTTGGGAAGTCATCACATGTTGGGAACCATGTGCAGCCGGATGCTCTCAAGCTTCTCAGGGAAGAACGTGACTGGTCCTGATGATAGTGAGCAGTGAGTGGAGTTCAGGGTCTGGGGAGGAGGACACTCCAGGCTACATGGTTGCCAATTAGAAGCCATTCAGAGGGGGTTAGAACGATCCCATGGGAGCAGAAGGGGCCCAACCAAGATGGGAGAGGAGTTTCTATTATGGCCAATTGGTCCCAAAGGAAGAGAAGTGTTTCTCTCCCTTTGCAAACTTTCTCCATGGAACCATCTATTCTCTATATGAAGCAAACCCACCATCCAACTGGATTAAAATATCAACTGATCAGGACATGAAAACACACATCCACACAAAAACCTGTACACAAATGTTCACAATAGCTCTCTTCACAACAACCCTCCAATGTGTGAGTGCATGCTCAGTTGCTTCGGTCATGTCTGACTCTTTGCGACCCTGTGGACCATAGCCCACGAGGCTCCTCTGTCCATGGAATTCTCTAGGCAAAAATACTAGAGTAGGTTGCCATGTCCTCCTCCAGGGGATCTTCTCAATCCAGGGATCAAAGTTGTGTCTCTTACGTCTCCTGCATTGGCAGACAGCTTCTTTACCATTAGCACCACTTGGAAAGCCTAAACCCCGCAAAGGAGACCCCCCAAATGTCCATTAGCTGGTTAATGGATGCAGAAAAGGGGTCCATCCATACTTGGAACATTATTCAGCCTTGAAAAAGAAAGCAATTCTGATCACCATGACAACATAGATGAACCTCGGAAACATGATGTTAAGTGAAAGAAGCCAGACCCAAAAGGCCACTTGTTATATGATTCCATTATATGAAATATCAGAGACTGAGTAAGCCACAGACACAGGTGATAGATGGGTGGTTACCAGGAGCTGGTAGAGGGATGGGGAGAAATGAGAGTGACGACTTAGTAGAAAGGATTTTCTTTGGAGGGAGTGATGAAAATTTTTTGGAACTTGAAATTGGTGCTGGTTTTACAATGCAGTGAATGCTGTAAATGCTACTGACATATACATTTCAAATGCTTCATTTTATGTCACATAAATTGCATCTCAATAATTACATAAAGAAAGATTCACCTAAAAGTGAGGCCAGGAGGGAGGCAACTATGCGGTGGGCCAAATCAGGTCACCCAGGAATTCCAGGAGATCAGTCAACTCGACAAATAGCTGTGACACACGGAAGGGCTCTCAGGTGACCAGCTGTCCCGCTGAGCCACAGAGCTGAGGAGAGTGTGGCTCCTGCAGACACATACCTGGGGCAGGTGTGGACGGCTGCATATGCCTCTGATAGGTGAAACCTCTCGGGAGATACAGGTCCCTCCAGCAGGAGCACCGTCTCCAGGACAAAAGTCTTAAATAAACAGGTTGCAAACAGTGAACAACCCGGTGCAGCTGGCTGCAGGCGCTGTATCTAGGAGACCACACCGCAGATCCATTTACTGCCTGAACCACGTGCTTGTTGTCTCTTGACTTCTTGGAAGAGCTCCCCAGTTCTTGCTGCTCACTGTTTTCTAATGTATATTACTGTCTCAATAAAACATGCCACACTAAGAACTATTAGGGGCCCAGTCACTGCTCTGTTACATGTGACTTTTCTTTTTTTAATTTTTATTGGAGCACAGTTGCTTTATAATGTTGTGTTTGTTTCTGCTGTACTGCTGCTGCTAAGTAGCTTCAGTCGTGTCTGACTCTGTGTGACCCCATAGACAGTAGCCCACCAGGCCTCCCCGTCCCTGGGATTCTCCAGGCAAGAACACTGGAGTGGGTTACCATTTCCTTCTCCCATGCATGAAAGTGAAAAGTGAAAGGGAAGTCGCTCATTCGTGTCCGACCCTCAGCGACACCATGGACTGTAGCCCATCAGACTTCTCCATCCATGGGATTTTCCAGGCAAGGGTAGGGGAGTGGGGTGCCGTTGCCTTCTCCGGTTTCTGCTATACAGCAAGATGAAAAATCTATATGTTTACATATATCCCCTTCTTTTTGGATTTCCTTCCCATTTAGGTCACCACAGAGCACTGAGTAGAGTTCCCTGTGCTGTACTGTAGGGTCTCATTCAGTTCGGTTCAGTTCAGTTCAGTCACTTAGTCGTGTCCGACTCTTTGTGACCCCATGAATCACAGCACACCAGGCCTCCGTGTCCATCACCAACTCCTGGAGTTGACTCAGACTCACGTCTATCGAGTCAGTGATGCCATCCAGCCATCCCATCCTCTGTCGTCCCCTTTTCCTCTTGCCCCCAATCCCTCCCAGCATCAGAGTCTTTTCCAATGAGTCAACTCTTCGCATGAGGTGGCCAAAGTACTGGAGTTTCAGCTTTAGCATCATTCCTTCCAAAGAACACCCACGGCTGATCTCCTTTAGAATGGACTGGTTGGATCTCCTTGCAGTCCAAGGGACTCTCAAGAGTCTTCTCCAACACCACAGTTCAAAAGCATCAATTCTTCGGCGCTCAGCCTTCTTCACAGTCCAACTCTCACATCCATACATGACCACTGGAAAAACTATAGCCTTGACTAGATGGACCTTTGTTGGCAAAGTAATGTCTCTGCTTTTGAATATGCTATCTAGGTTGGTCATAACTTTCCTTCCAAGGAGTAAGCGTCTTTTAATTTCATGGCTGCAGTCACCATCTGCTGTGATTTCATTAGTTATCTGTTTTATATTTAGTATCAACAGTGCATATATGTCAATCCCAATCTCTCAGTTCCTCCCATCCACCTTTTTCCCCTTGATATGTGACCTTTCTTTCTCTTTCTTTTCTTGAATCCTCATTTTCCCCTCCCATAAAATGGGACTAACACAGTATTTCTGTGAGAACAAGAGGTGGTCATATTTATCAAACATTCCATAAGCCCTAATACACATTCAGTTGTAAGCTTTTGTCCTCCCATACCTAGCTTTAGATAGATTCTCCTTTTTATTTTAAGATTTTTATGTGAATCATCTTTTATGTCTTTATTGAATTTGTTATCATATAATATTCTTTTTCTTTTATGTTCGGTTTTTTGGCCTCAAAGCATGAGGGATCCTACTTCCCCAACCAGGAATGGAACCCACACCCCCTGCATTGGAAGGTGAAGCCTTAACCATTGGACAGCCTGACAGATTTTTCAATGAATGTGGAAATGAGTTATATTCTTACATGTCAAGGAGAAGGTGTATTAGCCAGGCTTCCATGGGAGATGGATGACGTGCAGACGCTGTTATGAGCAGAATGTTCGTGTCCTCCCCAATGTGATGGTATTTGGAGCTGGGTCCTTTGGGAGGTGATTTGTTGAGATAAAGTCATGAGAGTGGAGCCACCATGATTTGTTGTTGTTCGGTTGCTCAGTCGTGTCTGACTCTTCAACCCCATGGACTACAGCACGCCAAGCTTCCCTGTCCTTCACATCTTCTGGAGTTTGCACAGACTCATGTCCATGGAATCAGTGATGCCATCCAACCATCTCATCCTCTGTCATCCCTTTCTCCTCTTGCCCTCAATCTTTCCCAGCATCAGGGTCTTTTCCAATGAGTCAGTTCTTTCAATCAAGTGGCCAAAATACTGGAGCTTCAGCTTCAGCATCAGTCCTTCTAGTGAATCTTCAGGGTTGATTTCCTTTAGGATGGACTGGTTTGATATTCTTGCTGTCCAAGGGACTCTCAAGAGTCTTCTCCAACACCACAGTTCAAAATCATCAGTTATTTGGCACTCAGCCTTCTTTATGGTCTGACTTATATCTGTACATGATTACTGGAAAAACCATAGTTTTGACTAGACAGACCTTTGTCAGCAAAGTAATGCCTCCTCTTTTTAATACTATGGGATTAGTGAATTTACAAGAAGAGGAAACAGAGAGATCTCTGCACACATGGAGGAAAGGGTGTGTGAGGACACAGCCAGAAGGCAGCTGTCCACCAGCTGGGAAAAGTGTCCTCATGAGCAACCAAATCCACTGGCACCCTGTCCTTGGACTTCCAGCCTCCAGAACTGTGTGAAATAAATGTCTGTGGTTGAAGCCCCTCAACTCATGGTCTTATGTTATAGCAGCCTGAGCTAAGAGAGGGTGTACCTGGGGAGAGTTGAAAGGAGGGACTCTTAATGGACATGTGAGTACATTTAAAGGAACCAAGGGACTTCCCTGATGGCCCAGTGGTTGCGACTCTGTGCTTCCCATGCAGAGGGTGAGGGTTTGATCCTTGGTCAGGGAACCAAGATCCCAGATGTGTGACACAGCCAAAAAAATAGAACAGAGGAACCCAAAGTGGGTGGTGGGGCCCAGAGAGAACTGCCAAAAGGAATGCCATGAAGCTTTCACTCTGATGGAGCAGAGGACAGGGGAGCAAGGGGATACAGTGATGGATGGAGCCCTGAAAAGGGAGCCACAGCCAGACAGAAGTGGGGCTGTAGACAAAGGAATCCTTCCACTGCCAAGCCCAGGAGAACCTGGAGGAGGAGCACCTGGAGCCCCAGGGGTGGAGGAAACACTCAAACCCTGGGCGCAGCAGCCTCTGCCCATCCTCTGCTCTCCCTCTGGGGCCTCCCATTGGCCACAAGTTGCCAAGACAAAACCAGAGGTCAAGATTCCTTGGGAGAGCAGGGGTCAGCCTCCCAGGGGGCAGAGAGGAAGGAGAGTGGATCTGGAGAGGCAAGTGTGGGAGCAGCAGAGAGAAGGGATCCCAAAAGGGGCTTGGCTCATGTGCCTGCTCAGTCACTCAGTCGTGTCCGACTCTTTGTGACTCCGTTGACTGTAGCCCACCAGCCTCCTCTGTCCATGGCATTCTCCAGGCAAGAATACTAGAGAGGACTGCCATGCCCTTCTCCAGGGGATTGTCCCAGCCCAGGAGTCGAACCCACATTTCCTGCATCTCCTGCATGGGCAGGTGGATTCTTTACCATTTGAGCTACTCGGGAAGGGTACCTGAATACTGCGAAGAGAGTTAGTGATGGGTGTATGCGTAGTCTGTGGTTCCTTCCATTTTTCGTGTGTGTGTGTGTGTGTGTGTGTTTTGACCCTGCTGTGTGGCATGCAGGATCTTAGTTTCCTCAACAGAGACAGAACCTGTATCCCCTGCAGAGGAAGCGCAGTCTTAACTACTGGACCGCCAGGGAAGTCCCTATTCTTCTTATATTTACTTCACCAAGCATAGACAAAAGCATCCAACTGGTGCTAAATAATTGCCTGCCACATTAAGAACCTCAAGTGCACTCATGGGGACACCTGTGCCCCATGTCATCCTCGCTAAGCATCCTGGTGAGTAGGAACTGGAAGGCAGTTCTAGGAATTGTGAGCATCTTGCCGGCTGGCATCTTGGTCAAAGGTGGTTTAGGAAGACAAGTCTGTGGTGTTTTTCAGGTCCTGGTGACCAGTCTTTCTGGTCTCTGCTGAGCTGAGCTGGAGGTGCAACATAATTAGTAGGTGGAGTGACTTAGAAAAGCATTCCTACGGCCAATTTTGTTTTTTTAAATATGGGAGGGAGACTGATGTCTCTGGTGTGGCCCCCTTGATATCCTGGCTTTGTTCTCCATCTGCTCAGAGCTCACTACTCTTTTTATATTTTTATAAAGTTTTGTTTTTTTTTTAATGTGGACCATGATTAAAGTCTTAGTTGAATTTACTTCAACATTGTTTCTGGGCTTTTTATGTTTTGGTTTTTCAGCCACAAGGCATGCAGGATTCTAGCTCCTGACCAGGGATCAAACCTGCATCCTCTTTGTGGAAGGTTATATCTTAACCACTGGACCACCAGGGAAGTCCCATCACCACCCTTCTTTAAATGAACTCAAGAAATAAGTAAGCATACTAGACATGTATGTGCTTAAAGTAAAAGGTGCATTTTTGTAGCATGTCCATTTTTAATGCCAGTGAGATTTGAAAGTTTTCTTTAAATAAAAATCTTTTTATTTTTTTAAATTTTATTTTATTTTTAAACTTTACATAATTGTATTAGTTTTAGAAAAAAAGAATGTGTTCATGTCTTTGCAGTCCTAGATCACTGCACATTTCCCAGGAATATTGTCTCAAGCAGAAATTCCCACATCTCTATTTTAATGTCCATTCATTCACTCAGTCTGGTGGTTTCTGTTTCTTCTCCATTCACGTGCCCAGTGAGAGAATCTCCTCTACCCATGATCAAATGGAAAGGCTGTCGATGAATAAATCTCCTGACAACAGGTGAAAGAAAGGCCATGGAGTCATTCTTGGATAGAGCCCTGAGTTTAATGAGTTTTATACTTCCTGGAGTCTTACTCTAAATAAGAAACATACTGAGGGCTATAAAAGCTATGGCCCTTTCTTTGAAACCTCAATTAAAACCAACACAAATCAAGAATGCTTAGCTTCCCTATCCAGGACTATCTTTCAGAAAGAAAAAAAAAAAAACCGTGGTGACTTATAGGAAAACCACCCCTTCTGTCTGCAACTCCTCTGCCATTTCTGTAAAAATAAATAAATCTTAGAAACCAGGAAGGATGTCCTGAGCTAGGACATGGGTACCTCCACCGTCTCAAAATCAATTTCCAAATGTTTTCAGCTCTGGCTCTGAGCCAGCACATGTTTTGACATGATTCTTCCTCCTTAATTTATAACCTATGTGTATCTGCAAGGAAATTCAACCCTTATGTTGCTGATTCCTTTACACTTAACTCATCAAGCACTGCCTTCTAAGGCCCATTTGATGTTAAGAGGCTCTGAGCCCTTTTTTTACGAGGTCTTTTAAACCTGTTCCCCCTTAGAAACAGGAAGCCAGGTTTTTCCAGAAATAAACAAACTCAGCCCACAAAAAGTGTCCCTTGCTGGCCTGGTGACCAGACCCAGAGTCCTTAGTGGCTCCAAACCTGTCAGCACGTTTAAAAAAAACCACTCCAATGCTGCCTCTTTCAAGGATAAAACCTTGGGTTAAAAATCCACGAGCTACCCTGTTGCTGGGAAAGTAAGGTAAAGTGAAACAGCCACTATGGAGAACAGGATGGAGGCTCCTTAAAAAACTAAACACGGAACTACCGAGTGACCCAGCAATCCTACTACCAGGCATATTCCCTGAAAAAAACCACAGTTTGAAAAGATACATGCTGCACTACTTACAGTAGCCAGAACATGGGAGCAACCTAAATGTTCATCAATAGATGAATGGATAAAGAGGCCATGGTACATATATGCAATGGGACATTACTCATCCACAAAAAGGAAAGAAACTGGGTCACTTGTGGAGACGTGGATGAACCTAGAGTCTGTCATACAGAATGAAGTAAGTCAGAAAGACAAAAACAATGATCATATTTTAACACATATATGTGGAATCTTAAAAAAATGTCACAGATGAACCTATTCTCAGGGCAGGAATAGAGATGCAGACATAGGGAATAAACAAAGGGACATGGGGGCAAAAAGCGGGGGTGAGACAAATTGGGAGTAAAGCACTGACATATATATACACTATGATGGGTAAGATAGACAGCTCCTGGGAACCTACTATACAGCACAGGGAGATTGGCTCAGTGCTCTGTGATGACCTAGCGTAGTGCAATGGGAAGGGATGGGAGGAAGGTCCAAGAGGGAGGGAATATATGTATGCATATAGTTGATCCACTTTGTTGTTCCGAAGAAACTAATACAACACTGTAAACCAACTTACCCCAGTCAAATTTGTTTTAAAAAAAATCAGCATGCCACAAAAGATAAGGATCACCTAATACCAACAGGAAAGAGAAAACCATTCTACCGGGAGGTTGCCTGGGTTGCAATTTAGGACGTGCAAACACAGGAGATGGGGAATCTGTGGAGGGAGACAGAAGAGAGCTGTTTCTTCATGAATTTCGGTGACACCATCTCTCCAGGTGTGGAAAAGACAGCCACAGGGTCCCTGCCACTCCTCTGACTGAGGGGTGGAGAGTAATCTCTCTCTCCTTGAATCTGAGTGGGCTCGGCCACTTCTTTGTCAGATAGAACATGGTGGAAGGGATATTTTGGTCAACCTCTATGTCCAGAATCCTGTCTCTGGGTGGAGCCAGCTGCCATGGGAGAAGTCTAACTACTCTGAGACTGCCATGCTGTAAGGAAGCCCAGGCCATGTGAGCAGACCCTGGTGGATGGGACACTGCCTGGGGGTTGGGGAGAGAAAGGAGAAACCAAGATGCTAGATCCATAGGTGAAGTGAAACGTGAAAGCAAACTCTCCAGCTGCGGCCATTATCAGAGACAAACAACCCAGCCCATTCCTTCCAGAGTTGCTGACTCCCCAAATCACAGGCAAAATAAAAGGATGGTTTGAGAGTATGCATTTTGAGATGCTCGCCATATGGAGGAATAGTCATGACACCTGGATGCCTCTACTCACCTTCTCTACCTATTCTATGGCATCATGTTCATTTGTATTCCTATTATCAGTTGGTTGAAAATAAAAGAAAACCCTACTGTAGGCCTAAAAAGTAATTTGTGAACTGAAAACCTCATGAGAGCTCTCATTCAGGTATAGTTTGATCCAGGGGTTCGTGATGTCAGCCTGGCATTGATTCCCAGTCTCTGAAAAGGGCTCTCTCCTCCCAGCGCTGGCTTGTGCTCAGGACTGTGTGCTGTGCTAAGTCACTTCAGTTGTGTCTAACTCTTTGCGACCCTATGAACTGTAGCCTACCTACCAGGCTCCTCTGTCTGTGGGATTCTCCAGACAAGAGTACTGGAGTGGGTTGCCATTTCCTTCTCCAGGGGATCTTCCCCATCCAGGGATTGAACCTGAATATCTTAGGTTTCCTGCATTGGCAGAGAGGTTCTTTATCACTAGCACCACCAGGGAAGCCCTATGCTCAGGCCAGGTGCCCTAAAAATAGCAAGAATCGTGGCACCACTTTCAATCCTGAAAGCACCACACTACATCACCCAGAGGAGGAACGGGTGTCTGTGCCCACCAGTGATGCTTGGGCGTCTGCCCCACTCCGTGGAGTCTGATGGAGAAGGAGGTGGAGCCAGCTTACCCCTAACCATGTGGATCCCCAAATGGAACAGGGGTGAAATGAATAGGGTAGTGACCAACACATGCCCTCTCTGGGATTTCTGCTCTTTGCTATTTCAATTATTTCAAGAATAGGAGATAAATGAAGCAATTACAAGAATCTGGGTACTGTGGTCTTTAATTTGTATAAAATATTTTTATTTTGGATTGGAAAGTCCAAGTTTAAAAAAGTTATCATCTTGTATTTTTTACTTTATTTTATTTATTTTTTTAGTTTCTTTTTTTTTTAATTGGTGTATAGCTGCTTGTGTCAGCTTCTGCTGTACAGCAAAGTGAATCAGCCATATCTATTCATGTGTCCCACTCTTTTTGGCTTTCCTTCCCATTTGGGTCATCACAGAGCATCGAGTGGGGTTCCCTGTGCTATATAGTAGGTTCCCATTAGTTCTCTATTTTATACATAGTGTCCATAGTGTATATATGTCAGTCAAAACATCCCAATTCATCCTACCTCCCCTTTGTTCTCTACATCTCTGTTTCTACTTCTGTTTTGCAACTAAGATCATCTGTACCATTAGAATCTGGGTAATTTCTAAAGTAGAAGGGAAAAGGAGGTTTAAGAAATTTGTCTAACACACATACATGCATTTTAAGAGTATGTTGCTGGGTTTCTATCTGAGAAGAACACTATAGATGACTTTGGCAGCATGCTGGAAAATGTTTAACAACCAGCTCTCCAGAAGAAAACAATCAGCCCTAAATTGTGACTCTGGCTGATTTCTGTGGTGTCAATACTCCCACCATGCTGGTTTCAAGCTGCCAACTAAATACAAAGTTAGGAGGAGATGCTTACAATCAGCTCTCACAAGCCAGCTCCTGTGTTTTCTGCATAATTTTTTAAAGGATTTTAAAGTTGAGAAACTTGGCCCTGGAGGAAATCTTTTCATTCTGACAGAAGCTGTATTCATGCCTTCAGAACTCCCAAATTGTAAATAAAGCCATGCTTCTGGAGGACAAGTGGCTGATGGGTGCCCATTACTTGGCACTTTCCAAAATACACACTGGAAGGACTGAGACACCTTCTCACCCTCTTCAGGGAGAGGATGGATTAATCTGTGAAGCCAAGAGGTCCCAGAAATGAACATAACCAAGTGTGGATGATAGAAACTTTGGAAGAATAACACACAGGTTGAGTAACAGAAGTAGCCAACAAAAAGAGCCCAGACCCAAGTACCATACAGAAGAGGCAACCAAATAGCAACACAAAGGGTAAAGTTGATGAACAAAAGGAAATTTAACAGGGATGAATGTAGTTCATGCGTTTGGATGGAAGGGGAAAGGCAGTCTTATAAGAACCAGATAAGGTAGAGGGCAGTTTTGACTCAGTTCGTGGAAAAGGATGACAGGGAGCTTAATTTAAAGCATTAGCACCACGTGGCTGTCAAAAATGTAATTCTCATTCACATTAACAAAAGTATGGGATCTAACAGAGGAACTGCAAATGGTAGCAGCAGATACGGTGTGTTTGTCTTGCACGGTGTTTATACAATTTTAATTAGTCATCTACATTAAAAAGCAGGAGATTTGAACCCACCCACCCTTCCCTGCTGGCTCAGACGGTAAAGTGTCTGTCTACAATGCGGGAGACCCGGGTTCAATCCCTGGGTCGGGAGGATCCCCTGGAGACGGAAATGGCAATCCACTCCAGTACTATTGCCTGGAAAATCCCATGGACAGAGGAGCCTGGTAGGCTACAGTCCATGGGGTCGAAAGAGTCTGACATGACTGAGTGACTTCACTTTCACTTTTACCCACCTCCAAAATCAAGATTTCTGGTTTGTCTTTAAAACTCAGAATTTCTGTTAACACCAAGCTCCCAAATCTTCAACAGCAACGATGGTCTGGAACTTAGCTATAGGTTCCCTTTTAAACAGATCCTATGGTCCTTGTAACACTCTCTGTTTATTGTCTGACACTAACATCTTCACTCACTGTCTTCCTATAGACATTTGAATTTGCAGCCCATGGTCTAGAAGAAAGTAGGTGATTATCCTTTTAGTACCTCAAAAATAGTATTTATTTTTTTAAATTTATTCTGTTGAAGTATAGTTGATTTACAATGTTGTGTTAATTTCCAGTGTACAGCAAATTGATTCAGTTAAACATATATTCTTTTGCATATGCTTTTCCGTTATGGTTTATCACAGTTTACTGAATATAGTTTCCTGAGCTATAGAGTAGGGTCTTGTCATCCTGTTGTTTTGAATTGCTTTGTAACCTCTCTCTCTCAGCTGTCTGTCCATTTATCTGTCCATCCATTCATCCATCTCTCATCTAGCATACTAGTTAGCTCACTGTCTAAACTATTTAATCTATCTACATTATCTATCTTCTAGCTACATAATACATGTTTATTACCAAAAACTGAAATTGAGAAAGTATAAGGAAGAAGGTATAAAGATTATCCATAAATTACACCAAACACAGATAACTACTGTAAACATTTTAAGCCTTTCCAGGTATACACACAGTTCACAACAGCAACAACAGCAAAATGGAATGCACAAGATGCAATTCATAATACACAGAGTGTATTATATAACCTGCCTTGTTAACTAACAACAGGCATAATATTCAGAATGTTTAACAACGGACACGGCATAGGTATTGTGTGTTAGTCGCTCAGTCGTGTCTGATTCTTTGCAACTCCATGGACTGTAGCCCACCAGGCTCTTCTGTCCATGGGATTCTCCGGGCAAGAACACTGGAGTGGGCTGCCATTTCCTTCTCCAATGGTATAGGTATAGATCAATCTGAAAACAGGCCAAGCGGGAACAACCAGAGGCTTTGTCCATCCTAGCTGACATCAGCAGCCGTAGTAATATGATTGGCTATTTTCCCATGTTAATAACATGGCTCTATATAATTATTTTATTGAGAACTTGATATTCTAAGGACTTACTACAATTGAACAGTCAGCCTGCTGGTGTCCGTTTAGGTAGTTCTCGATTTTCAACACATTTAATGGAAGTAGAATTGCTGGGTCAGAGGGTATATACTGTTTTAAACGATGTTAGACACATGCTGCATTTGCTCTCTAGAAAAGATGATCCATTTTATATTCCCACCAGTGTGGTGAGAGGAACCCGTTTCTCCACACCCAAGTATTAACAGCCTTAAAAAAACAATACCAATGTGTTAGGCAAAAATAATCTTGTTTTCACACATGTATCCTGTGATTATCATGAGTGAGGTTAAATATTTTTCTACAGATTTATGGGTAATTAGTATTTCTTATAATTTGAATTGAGATGCACAAACACAGCAGGAAGCTACAGCTTTGGCCTTATAAATTTTATTGAGATTTTGCATTTTAAAAATTGTTTATTAATTCATTTTTTGCTATACAGAATTTCACATTTTTATGGAGTCAAATCATGATTTCATAAAAATAGTTTTGGCTTTGATGTCATACTAAGAAAACTGCTTCTTGAAAAGTTTATAAAAAGTATTCACCAGCCTTTGCTTTCCATTGAATGAATATTTTAGAGAACTTTTCCCCTCTGCTGGTGGTCTTATTTTTATGTTTAAATCTTTTAACAATCCAAATGTATTTTGATAAAAGGCGTGAGGTGAAGATCTAATATAAAAATGTCTCCAAATCTAAAAGAAGTCTCAACACTCAGTGATTGAAACACCCATTCTTTCTTACTTAATTGAAATAAAGTTTCAAATTCATTTGCTGTTCTTCCTGGACATTATATTTTGTTCCATTAATTTGTTTGTTTTAATGCTCTTTTAGTGACTGTAGATTTACATTGCACTTCATTATAATATCTATAGATTATGCATTTCTTCATCACTCTTACAAGGTTCCCCCTCCCCCAGAGTATTTGCTCAAATATGATGAATTTCATATCATTTTATAGAGTTCCAAAAAAATACAGATTTTCAAATTGAACTTGCATTATATTTAGGAATTAATCGGGGGGATAATAGACATATTACCAGGTACATGGTATAATTTTTTCTAATTATATATGCTTTCCAGTAACATAGCAACATCTTCTTCAAAAGGGTTTGCACATTAAGTTTATTTCTAGGTAGTTGCAGGGAAAGATCATTGGCCAAGATGGCGGTGGTCAGGCTCTCTTGCCCCGTGTGCTCTTGCTCTCACCACACATTTTGTAATAATGATTTTGCAAGGTTATGTAACCATGCAAGGTTGACAGCATTTACAGCACTGCACAGGTGCATCATGACCTATATAAGACCTGAGACGCTCTTGCAGTTGCGTTGGGGGCTGCTGCATCAACCCTGAGAGAATGAAGAATGTCTGTAGTTCCTATGAAA
Organism: Bos javanicus; assembly: GCF_032452875.1. Lineage (NCBI taxonomy): Eukaryota > Metazoa > Chordata > Mammalia > Artiodactyla > Bovidae > Bos > Bos javanicus. Next base: position 47,430,463 of record NC_083884.1, read on the forward strand.
TCTTCCAGTTTCTTCCCATCTGCTTCCCAGCTCGTGCCTCGCCTACCTTGGGTTTAGTGATTAGCAAGATGACTGGAGTAGTCAGCAGGATACCCAGTATGTACGGGAGCCTGAGGCGCCAATGGAAGGAGGAAGCCAGTGGTCACCACATGATATGTGGTACCCAGTGGCCACGGTCCTCTTGGCATGGGCCCCAGTAGAAGACTGAAAGGTGGTGAACGGTTCACTGGAGAGCATTGAAAAGGCATTACAGGCGGTGAGTTCTCATTTGATAAACAAGGTGGCAGTGCTGGCACATTGGGGTGAATTTTCCTGACTGCCCTGAAGGCGAATATAGATAATGTCCTAGCACAGGTGGGCAATGTGCAGAGATGCTTGGAAGAACTAGAACAACCGATACTGGTGTTAGAGCAAGAATGGCTTCCCTGGTAGCTCAGTTGGTAAAGGATCTGTCTGCAATGCAGGAGACCCTGGTTTGATTCCTGGGTTGGGAAGATCCACTGGAGAAGGGATAGAGCAAGAACCGCACGGCCTTGAAGAACCCAGCATCTCTGACAGTGAGGGTACGGGATGGTGATGATGAACACTACAAGACTAAGGAACGTTATGAGACTGCATGTCCCTGCTTGTTAGCAAGGCCCCTGGTGCAGCAGAAGGATGTGGCCAAGGAGGCAAGGAAGTCCCGTGAGGCCTTGGGCACCAAGGAGGCCAAAGAGAAGAGTGCACCGACTCTGCAGCCAGGATGAGGTCTGGGAAGGCCAGCAAGGGGCAAGGACCAGCCCTGGTGGAGAGCTTAGAGGTGGATCAGGGCCTGCCAAAGCCACCCCCGTGGAGCCCCAAGGAGTCCACAGAGTCTGCATATAGCCAGAAACGATGCTCAGGAGGGCAAGTGAGGCTCAGAAAACACAATGAGGACCTGGGCTTCAAGCTGGCGGAAGATGGTGGGGAAACCATGCTGTGCTTGGATCCGGCTGGACCTCAGCCCCCTCAGCTTCTACACCGGCCTGGCAGGCGGAGGAGCCTCCTGAAGATGACACGTGTTTTACAGGTGGCATGCTAGACGCCATCTTGAACAATGCCCATCCACCTCTTTGGGTTCCTTGACTGCTACCTCGGCGGTGGCAACCTTGGGAGAAGTAGTGGGATGGCTGCGGGCAGAGGGGATTTGAAGTGTGAAGACCCCAAGGTGGGGCAGAGCTGGTAAAGGCCCCATCCGGTAACGCGGATGCAAATGTGGGCTGATTTGCTGGCAGCAGGAGTTGACGGAAATAAAATTGATAAACAGCTCAATGCTCTGCTCCTAGAACTATGGAGGCAACTGAGAATACAGCAGCAGTTTACCAAGAATGGGAAGTGCCCACAGTAAGAGATATGGGCTGTTCAGTTAGATTACATGGTGCCCAAGGACATTCCTTTGGAACTGTAAAGGCTGTGTTCTTACCTTTGGAAATCGGATGGCTCCCTGTGTGGAGATATACTGTAAAGGCTGTGTCTTCTCAGGTGCTGCTAACCGCTGATTCTCTTCCAGATTTACCACAGCGTGCACCAGAGCTTATAAAGTATTTGGGATCATGTGTGTGGGCTGTGAACATGGCAAAAATCCCCTTTGAAGGGGTGGGCCCGGAGCCTGTGGCTGTTGGGGTGGAGGGTGATTTGGTGATTATGGTCCTTAATAAAAATCCCCGTGGGGTGGAGTTGCCCCTGTGGAGGCTCTCCTGCAATTTCACAAGGACAGACGGTGGGCTGGACTTGGCCCCGGATGATCAAGGCACTCCCGCACATGTGGTGGGTGGCTCTTCTAACCCCATGGGGGCAAGGCCTGCAGCATGAGTTCCAGGTGATACCTGGCCTTGAGTCTTGCTGTGTACTGGGGGTGTGCTTGCATGCTAGTCCTTTGGTGTTGTAGCCTTTACTGCTGTTGCGGGATGTGGATCCAAGGGTCGGCGTCACTGGCCAAGGGAATACTGGAGCAGACAGACTGTGTGGATGTGAGGCAAGAGACCCTGAAGGGGTGGAATGTGGGGAAAGAGCGATCTGCCAAGATGGTGGTGGTCAGGCTTTCCCACCCCATGTTCTCTCACCCTTGCCCCACATCTTGTAAATAATGACTTTGCATGGTTATGTAACAGCAGAGATCATTTATAGCACTGCACACGTGCGTCATGACCTATATAAGCACCACCTGAAATGCTCTTGTAATTGCATTGAAAGCATGATGCCTTGCTGCTTTGTCAGCCATGAGAGAATAAAGAAATGTCTGTAGCTTCTACGGCTCCTTGCATCTTCTCCCAGTTTCTCCCATCTGCTTCCCAGCTTGTCCCTTGCCTACCCTGGGTTCAGTAATCAGCAAGACAGTAGTTTATCTATGTTTTTTTAATAAAAAAAAAAAAAACTTCTGTTGGACTATAGTTGATTTACAATGTTATTAGTGTCAGGTGTACAACAAAGTGATTCATATATATTTTTTCTTAGATTATTTTCCCTTATAGGTTGTTACAAAATATTGTGTATAGTTCTCTGTGCTATACAGTAGGTCCTTATTGTTTATCTATTTTATATGTAGTACCTATGCTTTTTGTAGGTATTTTAAAGATGGTCTTTTATTTTCTTCATATTTTTAACTAGTTAATGCTGGTATACAAGGAAGCCACTGATTTTTGTAGATTTGTTTTGTCCAAGTCTCCCTATCAATTCTCATCAATTCCATTTTTGGCTAAGTCTTTCAATCACATCAGCTGCAAATAATAACAGTTTCCAATGGTTTTAGCTTCTTGCCTCTTGCCTTACTTCATGGTCTAGCATAGCCAGGGTAACACTGAATCATAGTTGACAGCCTTCTTTTGTTCCAGGTTTGATAAAAATGCCCGATTATTATGTACAATATTTGCTGTAAGTGTCCAATGATCCCACTCTGTTGCCTCCTTGTTAGACAATTCCTGGAGAATAGCATTCACTTGTGAGCATCTTCCTTAACAAAAGATTATACCAAAGTAAGAACACTCTGAGGACAGTCAGCAAGGGGAAAACCAAGTTATTTAACAGTTTTAAGGATCAAAATAGATGCAGAGAGCACATAACAGTCAAAAATATAAGGTGCTTTCATATGAAAAATGAATTAGATGTGTTTATAGGAGGACCACGTCATAAAAGTAGAACTAGTAGGAAACAGTCATAAGGAAGCAGATTTAAACTCAAAATAAGACATGTCTTAAAATTGAGAGCTAGTCCAAGATAGAACATCCAAGGGGTGGTGCCCAAGATAAGCCCATATAATTACGGTCAGGAGTGATACAGTAGTTTAAACTTCAGATGGTGGGTCAGTAGTAGGTCATAGTAGAGTCAGGAGTCTGCAGCATTAGCTTTATCTGGGAGCTTATTACAAATGCAGACTCTTGAGTCCTGTCCAGACCTATGGAATCAGGATCTGCATTTTAGCAAAAGGTCCAGGTGATTTGTATGTACATTAAGGTTTGAAAAGCACTGGACTAGTTGGTTTTTCTTGCAAGTCACAGACACCAAACTTGGTGACACTTGGAGAATACAGGCAGTTAATTACCTTGAATAACAAGAAGACTGTAAGTGTAGTAGCTCAATGAAGTCATCACAAGTTTGCCCCTTGTTTCTCACCTACCATCCTTGGAATGTGGGTGTTAATATTGAGTTTATTGCCTCATGGTCACAAAATGGCTGCAGCAACTCCACATACAGTTTTCACGCTCCACATTCCATGAAGGAAAATGACAGGCTTCCTCAACATCTGTCTTTTAATCATGTAGGAAAATCTTTCCTTAAATTGTCCCCGATTCCCACCTGCACACTCTCATTTCTCTATCACATCAGGAGAACTTACCTTACATCATATTGACTGGTCTGAGTGACATGCACACCCCCAATCCAGTGGGATAATTTTACCCAGTTTAGTAATTTTGGTTCATCCCCTGGGACACATGGGGAAATTTTGCCTTGGCAAGAATAAATCCTTAGAAGGGAGAGGTGGGTTGAAAGTAAAACCAATACATTTAACTTTGTTCAATGTCCCTTCTTCTCTCCTGTGTTTTCTAACATCCTCTTTTACACAACAGATGTGACTCAATACTCTGAACATTACTGAATATTGGGTCTTAATGGCTGAAAAAAGGGTTGCCATCATGACACCCATAAAAGAATGGCAAAATTTTATGTGACTTTTTCTGCCCTTCATATTGTTTTTGTTTGGTCCTCATCGACCTGTGTCATCATTACAACAAAATTAGAATCACAAATTCCTCAAATCTCTTTATGGTCTCTTTATGTCAAGTGTGGATTTTACTTTCTCAATACTTAGAGAAATTCCCTTTGGAGAAAAAAAACAACATTTTAGCTGCCTTAACTATTTCTGAATTTAGTTCAAATTAAAGCCCTCTGCTATGAGCCCTGAAGCCATTGAAACTTACAAGATATTGACACAGCTTCAGGACTATGGCTTCAGATGGGCTGCAGGAGGAAAGGCAGCTTGCAAATGAAGATTCTTACCCAAAGCCAACAAAATCCAAGTGTTTTATGTGAGTGGTGGCCCTGGAAGGTACACAGGTGCTGCTCTGCCCTGGGGTGAGCAGGGGAGGAGAATGGCCCCAACCCCAGGGCTTGTCACTTCTGATCAAAGTCGGCTCCTGCAGCTCATAATCACCAGCTCCCACCTTTTAAAACAGACACTGATTTATCATCTGTCAGGGTTGATGACTTTGTAGTTCTGCCTAAAATACTGAAAACATTGTTAGAATAGGTTTTTAAGATGGTTTTTTTTTAGCGCACATAGTCCCTAAGAATGCCACCAATCTCTCCCTTTGAGGACATCTGCTGTGAGAGACCACCTGTCGTCAGAGACCCCCTGAGAACATCCTCTCCCATCATTACGGAAACCCCTGAAGACACCAATTGCAAAAGTTCCTTTAGGTCAGGTGGAGGTGGGTGTGTTCCAAACATGGTTTTTAATGAATCCCTTCCTATAAACTGAAGACCCCTGAATGCCAGCCTGGTACCAAAAAAAAAAAAAAAAAAGGCTTAAAATAACAAAGTGAAACTCGGTGACAGGAAAAGTCCGACTGGGTTTCGGCCATTGTGCAAGATCTAACAGCATCATCTTCATAGGGGTGGGACTGTTTAAGTCCCCAATTACGACCGCTCACCTCGACAACTGAAACTTATTCTTTGCACATTTCAAACGCATCTCCTTCCCTCCTCCCTCCAGCTTGGCCTTCACACTCTTAATAAAACATTAAAAAACACTCCACACTATGTTGCCGGAGCGTGTTCCACGAGCTTCCCTGAAGTCTGGCGTTTTTCTCCATCTCCATATTACAGCCATCTTCATCCATTTGCGTACAGAGGTGTCCGCGCATGAGGTCTGATTTCCTGGGAAGTTGGCTATGATGTGATTGTGTTCAAAGAAAAAGACAGAGAATATTTTCCACTGCTGCAGAGGCACTGTGCCTGCCTTTTAAACTTGAAAGATCAGCGGGTATTCTGTGGAACCTGAACACGGGTATTGGAAAAAGTGTTTCTCTAAGGGGAAAAGAGAAAAAAAAAAAAAAACACCTCATTCTGTTTAAAGATCATTACTCATTAGCATGCTGGGTTCATCTTTTGTGGGGAGGGGAAATAAACATAATAATAACATTTATTGAACCTAGCTTAATGGCAACAGTCTTCGAAACACTTTATACATAAGATTTTATGGAATCCTATCTCCTGAACTGGAGTGAGGGACAGATGGATTAACACATGTTTTGTTGTTTAGTAGCTAAGTCACGTCTGACTCTGTGACCCCATGAACTACAGCATGCCAGGTACAATACAGAGCTACTAAAACAATCGAGCACCTAGAAAGTGACAGCCTAGGGAGGGGGTCCACTGTCACCCCCATTTTAAGGATGAAAGTTCCAGCAGCTTGCCCAAGGGAAAGCAACTCCCAAGGGCACTGAGTCAGACTGGCTATCTGGGCACAGTAGGAGCCAGATAACGTTCAATCCTAAACTATATTATAGTTTCATATCTTTCAAGTGTAAGATGCCAATTTGCACTCTGATTTGTTATTCTTTTCTGTATCTCTCTCTCTCCTTTCTAAGAAAATAATATGGAAAATAGGATAATATCTATTGCCTCAAGAATACTTCTTGATTTTTGTTTTCCAGTTTTTGGTCTTGGAGCAGCAACTCAGTAGGTGCAGGGGTTAAAGAATGCCAGCCTGTGGTGCTCATGTTCCTGTTGCTTGGCTGGCCCAAGGGTTAAAGAGAAAGAGGCAGTGCCCCAGGGTAAAAGAGGAGGGGTCTCAGGCATTCACCCTCCTCACCACCCCCCTCCCTTATCTCTGTCTGAATCACATATATGGACTCTGGATAAGACTACTGACATTATCTCCTTCAATCCTTCTCCTCTAAAAATGAGGAACTGGAGCCTGAGTGGTTAAGGGGATGCACTCATTTCAGGCACCCTCTGCAGCCTGCTCTGTCCTCCTCCTTCCTCTGTCCCTGGAGAGACCCCCCACCACCACCTGATTCACCTCTTCTGCAACTCTGACCATCTCTGGACACCCACCTATGCAACACCCCCATCACAGCCTGCAGACCAACCTTATCCACCTGGAAGGATCAGACACCCTCAGGCACAAATTGTCTATGCTGCATTCATCTTTCCTTCTCCACCAACAGCCCGCGCCATCCCCTTGTTTATTTCCTCCTGTCTCAGTGATGTTCACCCTGGTCCCCACCTGAGTCAGAAACACGGTCCTCCCTGACCATCCCTTCCCTCTTGCTCCTTCTCTGTGTGAAGTCAAGCCCTGCTGCTTCTCTGTCTACCCCCTTTTCTCATCCCCACTGCTGTGTCCTCAGCTCACTCTGGGGACTATTGCAGAAAGGCAGTTTGTCACACCCTCTGCTCTTCCATTCTCCCATGCTGGCAAAGGGAGCTTTGTACTTTGCCAATGTGATCTTGTGCCTCTTTTGCTTGCAGCAAAGGCATGGACGGCTGCTGTGAAGATGAAATGATCTGGTTCACGCAAAGTCCTCAGAACCACTGAGAGCGGTAGGAGGGCCTAATGGTCAGAGAGGCAGGCTCGGACGCACACAGCCAGGGTTCACATTCTGGGCTGCCTGCCTGCTACCCCTGTGGCCTTGGCCAAGTGACTTATCTGTGCTCTAATTTCCTCATCTGATACGGGGGATGAGAATAGCTCCACCAAAATTTGCTAAAGAATTGAATGAATACATGTAAAGTGCTTAGCATAGTAACTGGTATAAAGTGCTATCATTCATTCATTCATTCATCACTTTTTGAACCAGTGGTCCAGGACCTATTAGACTACCCCGTTCCTATCCCGTGCTCTAATTACTTGCTGTGTGACCCTGGGAGTTTACATAACCTCTCTGTGCCTTGGAGTCCTCATCTATAAAGTGGGGCTAATACAAATACCTACCTGAATTGTCCTGGCAGTTAAAAGAGACAGTCCCTGTCAAGCACTCAGCACACAGGAAGTGTTCTGAAAAGTCTGCTACATATGACTATCACTGTTATTGTTGTATCAATAGTTACTGTTACGACTCTGAGGCCTCCTGCTAGGTGCTGGGCACAGTCTAGGTCCTCACCCGTTCATAACTTCTGCTCTAGCCATCAACAGGTCCCTGCAATTTCACTGTGCTGTGAAATTATATGTCTTGAATCTTCTGCCTTCTGTGAATTTCAAGAGGCCTCCATGACGCAAAATAGAAATACATGTCACACATAAGCTCCTATTATAGCTATGCAGGTCTTCTCAACCAGGCTGTGAACTTCTCCAAGCCAAAGCCTGCTTCTCTGTCTCCCAGACTCTGGCATTTTTTAGGTAGTGAGACGTTTGCTTCCCAGGTGGTTTGGTGGTTAAAGAATCTGCCTGCCAATGCAGGAGACTTGGGTTTGATCCCTGGATCAGGAAGATCCCCTGGAGTAGGAAATGACAACCCACTCCAGTATTCTTGCCTTGGAAATCCATGGAGAGGAATCTGGTGGGCTACCGTCTATGGGGTTGCAAAGAGTCAGGCACGACTGAGCAACCGAGCACGCAGGCACGCTGATATGTAGATGAGGGAATGAATGAGGGAAGGAATGGATGGATGTGGATGGCAGCGTGACCTTGGCCATCACATTCTTTGAGGCTCTTCTAACCAAGATGTCACCCCTCAGATCTGTAACCCAAGACAGATTTCCATTTTCCTGGAGCTGAGGCCACGGCCTCTGATGCTGAGAAATCTCCAAATGAAGGCAGTCAACATTTCTTTTGGAAATCCTTCATTGAGCTGGAGAATCCAAGGGCTAGCAGGATGCTTTGGCTGCTTTCTAACTTTTAGGCCTGGATGCTTTTCCTAAAATTCACCTTCTGTATGAGACCCAGGGTCAGATTTCAGTCCTAGAGAGAGTGCGCAGTTTACTTAAAAATCTCTGCTACTTGTAATTACCACTGGGAGATGAGGCACCCCAATGCTCCAAGCACAAGGAAAGGGTAAAACCTGCTGACATTTGTAAACAAAGTCACTGTAGTCTGAGGGATAAATTCGCACTGAAATACACTCTAAACAACAGCAAAGTCACTTGTGGATGCTCTTAAACTTGGTTTTCTTTGGGAATACCGTCCGAAGCCTACACACCTCAACAGGGGCAGACCCAAAACCACTGAATAGTCTAATGATTTTAGAACTGAGTATTTTAAGCTCATACCCAGCTTAGACACTCACCACAGTGCTCCGATAGTTATCTTTCTCGACTTTCCCAAGCTCTATTCCAGAAATGTCATTTTTATTTTTCCTAAGAGTTATCAAAGGGAGCAAGGCAAGCATACATACACATGTACATAAATGTCTTTAGTCTTTTCAAGATCTGTTTGGAAATAATCAACATAGAAGTTTCGACTTGTGAACATTTTTTTAAAAACCTTTTTTCTTTTTTAATGCACTGAAGGCTATTCTGGATTTTACCTTACTTAACCTACCTACTTGGTGTTTCTCGAACTCGGTTCCAAATCCATGCTCCTCACTCCTGCATGCTACGTGGAACCCCTTCCCACCCCTCACAAAAAATTATTTAGACCATTGTTCAATTCTAGTTTTGTTGATGCAAGGATAGTCTGGGTCATCAGGCTTCATTCCGAAACACCATTTTCAGGAAACAAGATACCCTGACTGCAGGCTTCTGTCCATCATTAATAAGTGTTAATAAATGCTCCAAATTCTTAAGAGGTCTTTGTTCAGCCTGGAGCTTGACATCAGGATGACCCAGGGATGGCTGGGTTTGTTCTATCAGATTCCCACAGCAGTTGGTCCAAACTCTGCCCTTGGGTCCTTCTGGTTAGAACCTGAGTTTAGCTGTGCCCCAGACCAGCTTGACTCTGACTCACTTCAAATCTTTACAGCTACACAACTTAGGCAGCAAATACCGGAGGAGAAGCAAGCACAATGAAGCACAAAGCTGATTAGCTTCCCCTTAATGACTCACCACCCTTAGCAGATTATTTTATCCTATCCTGATCTACAATCTGTATTGTAAATGTGTCCAGGTGTTTGTGGGAAACCAGCATACTTTGGATGGTTGTATACCATTTTCTCTCTGTACACTTTGACTTTAGCAGGTCAACGGAGCCCTACTCTGATTTAATTCTCCTAATTGGCTGGATCCATTCTCCAGACGCTAGTCAAGGGGCACAAGCCTGGATCCATGCTTAATATCCAAGATGCTGTTTAATGAACTGGGCTAAAACTGGGCGGCCCTTGCATCCTGCCACCCAGAGTCAGAGACAACTTCCAACCATACCCGCTTCCTGCATGTAATTCCTCTGCAGCCTGAAATTAAATCATTCTGCCCACTTTGGAATCTGTCCATTTGCCATTTCACAGAGATAACCAATGATCTGTAGACAGAAATGCACACTCGGGATTTGCATGAAAAGTAAACAGAGGGAGAAAGTTTTCTCTGTTCTTCCCACTCAGAGAAGGGTCCCGTCACAACACACAAGGGACCAGCACCAAACTAAAGAACATTTTTTATTTTTAATAAAATAGTGGAGCATGAAAAATATCATATATGACAAATAGACACCAGCAAGACCACTCTTTCCTGGCACCTCCTGGTGAGGAGAATTAACTCCACCTTTTGTAGACAGGCTTCTGGGCTCTATTCATGGAAACCATTTGTTTAATAATAGAAAGAGTCAATAAGCCCTTTGGGCACTTTTGAATCATCCCTCTCCCCTCTCCGCACCCCCCCAACCCTTCTACAAATCAGTCCAAACGTGTATCACATAGGCTTGGTTTCCATTAAAAAGCCACAAACTGTAAAACTAAAAGGGTTCTGAGGGCTGGGCCCCTTAGTTCTTTTGTTAGCATACTTCTTTTGTTGTCTTTACTACAGCAAAATACTTGTTTCTCTTTTGATTTTTATGGAAAGAAAAAGAAATGTATTGCACATCGTTGGCACTGTACCAATATGAGGTTAGATGGAAGTTTCTATCTGGGAGAAAGACCCATTTGTGGAGGCTGGAGTCTATTTTAAGGGACTCCACATCCACTGGAGCGTGCTGAGCTGTCAGGCCTTCTCTTTCTTCCTGTTTGCACAGTAGTTGCTGTCTACAAGCGGCCTTCTGAGGGTGGGCCCCTGGGATGGCTAGCCTGCAAGAGATGGCATATCTCTCCCTCTTTGCAACTCAGCAGAGGCTCTTTAATTTGCAAAGAAGTTATCTCTTCCCTGATTTGTAAATGGATAGCAAAGCCAACTCAAACATACAGATGTATATTTATGGAAGGTTCTAAACAAAAGTTTTCTTCTGGGGGCCTGAATCAACTATGCTACCACAAATTAGTTACACAAGAGGCTATTTAACTGGGAGGGCTCTCCTTCGCAGAAGACAAAAACCATGCCCTTTAAGTACATTTGGACTTTCAGTGTATCACAGCATCCTGAATTTCAGAGTAAAAACTTTTTTTTTTTTTCTTTTACTTTTATTAAAAAAAAAAACAAAAACAAGCAACCAACCAACAGAGAAAAGCACCATGTTTTGGCTCTGACAGCCACTGAATCCTCTCTGGGAAAGTTTTCCAATCCTGCCATCCCTCCAAGCCCCATTTACACACAGGTGGGAGGCTGGGCGGGGATTTCATATTTCCCCAAATGGGTTTTGGGGGGATGCTGGGCTTTTTTGTAAATTCCACTGCTGGTGATCACACTGGCCGGTTTTCTCCGGCTCTTTTTCTTGAACCTGCGGCTGCAAACGTTCTGCCAGGACTGCAGAGTCTTAGATGTCCAGACCCACATGCCACTGGTGATGCCCACCACCAGCAGCATGAAAATCTTCACCATGAAGATCTCCACCGCGGGGATGGAGGTGGCCATCAGACAGTCCAGGTTTTTAGTCTGGTTGTTCATTTTGCACTTGTGCTGCGTGGCCAGGACTTTCCAGTACTCCACGTTGAGGCGTTCGTAAAAGTAGCAGGCAATCACACAAGTGGCCGGCACCGTGTAGAGCACGGAGAAGACCCCGATCCGCACCATGAGTTTCTCGAGCTTGTCCGTGTTCTCCCCACCCGTTTTCATCACCCTCCGGATGTGGAAAAGGGCCACGAAGCCCGAGAGGATAAAGGAAGTGCCGATGATGAGGTAACAGGCCAGGGGGATGAGCACGAAGCCGGTGAGGGCGTTGATGTCCATGTTGCCCACATAGCAGACGCCGGTCAGCTCGTCCCCCGCGACCCGGCGCATCACCAGGATCAGGATGGTCTTCACGGCCGGAATGGCCCAGGCGGCCAGATGGAAGTAGCTGCTGTTGGCCTCGATGGCCTCGTGGCCCCACTTTTTGCCCGCGGCCAGGAACCAGGTGAGGGTGAGAATCACCCACCACAGGGAGCTAGCCATGCCGAAGTAGTAAAGGACCAGGAAGACCAGGGTGCAGCCCGTGCTCTCCAGGCCCTCCTGGATGACATAGAGCTGTCCGCTGTCCCGGTCGCAGGCGATGCTCTCGGCGCCCGCAAAGAGGCGGATGATGTAGCCCACCGAGTAGACGCAGTAGCACATGGACAGGAAGATGATGGGGCGCTCGGGGTACCGGAAGCGCGCTGGGTCGATGAGGAAGGTGAGCACGGTGAAGGCGCTGGAGAAGAAGCAGAGCACGGACCAGACAGCCAGCCAGACTACCGCGAAGCGCTTGTCATCGCGGCTCCAGTACACGTCCACGCCGGGCGTGCACAGCGGCGCGCACGACGCACTCTTCTCCACGTGGTGAAACTTGCCCGGGTTGTCGCAGCCGGCTCGCCCCGGCCCCCCATCCTTCAGCTGGTGCTCCTGCGCGCTGTGGGGTCGCTGCGGCCTTAAGAGCGGCGGGAACATGCCCGAGCCCCGCGCGGGCTCGTCCGAGCCGTTGTTGGGCGCCTCCATGCACAGGTAATTGGGGTCGTTCTTGTTGGGGAGTTTGCTGCAGTCCAGGGAGTCGGGCCACTTGAAGTTGAACTGCTCCATGATCGGGGAGCACTTTAGCCGGGCCTGCTCGCACATGACCCGGCAGGCGGGGATGGGGGTGGAGACTTGCTCGGTGCACATGGGCGCGTACAGGGAGCACAGAAAGAAGCGGAGGTGGCCGTGGCAGCCGTACTCCACCAGCGGCGCGAACTCGTGCAGCTGGATGGCGGCCTCGCGCTGATTCTCATGGCCCATCAGGTTGGGCATGCGGGTCATGTTGTAGCCAATGTCCTTGCACATCGGGATCTCGATGGGCTGGCACTTGCCGTCGCCCGGCCGCTCCATGTCCATGGAGCTGATGGCAGCACACGAGCCCATCACCTGCAGGACTAGCCACAGGCGGGGGCCCGGACGCTGCATGGTGGCGTCGGAGGTGCCCCGGCGGGGAGGTCCGCCGCCCTCAGAGCAGCCGCTCCCAGGCTCGGGCTGCCGGCCCCGGCTCCTCGTCCCCGCTCCGGCTCCCGCCCATGCCCGCCCTGCCCAGCCCAGCCCCGCCCGAGCGGTGCGCACAGCGCCCCCCGGCCCCGCTCTCCGCGCCCGCCTCCGCCGAGGTGGAGCCGCTGAAGAGAGGAGCAAAGTTTGCGAACAATACCGGGAAGCGAGAGGAGCCCCGCAGCTCTCGGCGCGCGACCCGGCTTGGGCTGCAACTCACGGCCGCCGCCGCCGCAAACTTTGGCTTCTCGTGGGAGCGCGCGGAGAGGGCGGGCGGCGCGGGCGCACCGGAGCCGGCGACTCGCGGCGGCTCCGCCCTCCCCGCGCCGGCCTCGGCCCGGCTCGGCCCGCAGCCGTTCGGAGTCCGGTCCCGGGCTGAGCAGTCTCGCAAACAGGCAAAGTGGGAAAAAGCAGAGCGCTGACAGGCCCCGCCCCCGTGCCGCGCGCCCCGCCCCGCCGCTGCTTTGCATGAGAAAGCGCAGCGCCCCGGCCCCCGGCCCCGCGTCGCCGCCCTCTCGTGCGTCCCGCCCGCTGCTCCTTCGCCTTCTGCGCCAGCCTCCAACTTGGCCTCCCGTCGCCTCCCCGCCTGCGCTCCCTTTCTCGGGGCGCCCCCGGCCTCGTCCCCCGCAGCCCAAGGGCGCCGGGGTTACTGGAAGTTCGGAGACCGGCCGGAGGAAGGGGTGGGCTGGTCTAAGTCAGGCTAGGGGCTTATCTCCCCTGATTTTTATGGTGGGTCCCCGGCCGAGGCAGCTTTCAAAGCGAGGTGGGATTTGCGTTTTATGGCCTCGGCCATAAAGTGGCCCCTTAGCTTGTAAAGCTGCCCGCATCTTCCCGAGGCTGCGGAGTTACCAGGCCTGCGTCGGGGCTCCGGCTCCGGGGAGGGGGGTCTCTTTGAAATTTCAAAGAGAAGCGCTAAGGGCAGGGGGAGGGGCTCTGGGAATCTAGATTTTAGGGCCGCTGCTCCGAGGTCTCCGCGAAGAAGGCGGGGAGGGGGAAGGGCGGGCAGCTTCCTGGGACTCTGAGGTCCCACCCCCCCTAACCCCCGGCCTCGGGAAGCCGGGGGCTTGGTTTGTAGAAGGGTGACCCCCCGCCCCCACCAGAGCCGCTGAGTTGAGGGGCCTCGCGCCAGGCAGGCCTGGTAATTTCTTCTAGGCGGCTGAGTTTATTTATTATAGGAAGTCATTCGCTCGTCGGGTATTTATATTATTTGGCGAGTGATTTGCCCGGCCTGCTCCCTCCTTGACTGCGGACCCGCGGGATGCTGCGCAGTTGGAGGTGGGAGGGCGCTGAGTCAGCTCTTTTCGAGGGTCCCCAACTCCCCGGGAAAGGGGAGACGCCCATGCCTCGCTCAGTTTTCTTAAAAAGTGGGGGAGTGTCCCGGCCCAGTGCCCTTAGAGCACGCCCTTCGGATGGGGGCGAGTTCGGGACAGAGTCACTTAGGCCACACACACACACACCCGAACCTGGGCGGGCGCGGTGGGCGCGGATGCCCACGCCCCACTTCCAAAGAAGCGCTTCACCTGGCTTCCCGTATTAACCCTTCAGTAAACAGTACCCCTCGGAGGTGGCCGGGTCTCTCTCCTCTTAGACGCTCTCGAGGTCGGAATCTTTGAAAGTTTCCCTGAAACTCCCAGGACCACGCATAGGGGGTCCGTTGGAGGACTTAACCGAGCCGGAGGAGAGGTCACAGGAGCCGGCCCTGTGCGCAGGGGTCTCCTTTTTCTTCCTCCCTTTCTGAGGTTAGCACTCTGAAGGGATGTGCGGTTCGCACAGACATCCCTGGCGGTCGGTGCTGCTCTCTCCACTCCCACCGCACCCCACCCCCCGCCCCCGCCCGGCTTTGCAGGAGCCGCTGGCGCTGCGGGTTGCCCGGTTATTTCTAGGAAGCGCCCAGAAAGGAGATGCTCCTGCCAGTCGCTCGTCCCCTGGGAAGCTTTTTGTCAGCGGTGGCAGAAGTGGGGCGCTTCCTCTGAAAGGCTTTTTTAGAATATTGGCTTTTGTTTGAAACAAGTCGTATGATTTTACATCTAATAAGAAACTTGGGAGAACTCAAAACCTAAAACATACCCACTTATTCTATCCATCCATCCATTCAGCAAACAGAGAAGAACGAGGCTGGGAATTTGCACCCGGCACTGAATTAGTGTCCCTGGATCTCCCTGTGAGGTGTTGGAGGAGGTGGGGGGTGAGGTAGAAAGTGGGGTGGGGGGGGGAGTGGTGGGGATAGGGTCGAGGTAAATAAACGCTAATACAGTCAGAACAAGCTGCCTTCAGCTGGATTGTTTCTCCGAGATGCTTTTTTTAAAGGCTGTCATTTTTAAGATAGTTGTGTTTGTGTGTGTGTGTGTGTGTGTTTTTTTTAATCTAGCGAGCTATTTTCCGAACCTTTTCATTAAAAAGATTCCAGAATTTTTCTTGCCAGTTTCCTGCCTTGGACATCATTTTCCTTCTTTTTCCTTTTCTTTTCCTTCCCTCAGAAACTCTGAAAATAGACATGGGGAAGAGTCACTGACAGTGCCAAATACCA
The DNA here is from genome assembly GCF_032452875.1 of Bos javanicus. Classification (NCBI taxonomy): domain Eukaryota; kingdom Metazoa; phylum Chordata; class Mammalia; order Artiodactyla; family Bovidae; genus Bos; species Bos javanicus. The sequence goes on from NC_083884.1 coordinate 47,445,929, forward strand.
AGAGCCAGGGGTGTGAGCTATTTGAGAAAGCATCTCCTAATTGATCTTTTATGTGCTGTTTTAATTCAGCCATGTTCAGACCCATTATTTTCGCTATAACCACTTCAGATTGCTTTCTTCTCTCCTTTTTTTAGAAGAAAAAAAAAAAAATGTCTGCAGAAGTGCTTCTCTCTGCCCAGCTGAGATGGAAACCAACAAATAGACATTATGATAGAAAAATGAGGGCTCTGAGAAATCACCAACTGCAAGATAACTCTGTAACTAATAAATGAAAAGGCCCTTTTGATGGCTCCAGCTGAAAAGATATTTTATTTTATTTTTTTTCTCCTGTGTGTGGGATTTGAGATGTGTGATTCTAAGGAGCGGCGGGGTTCCCTGCTGCTCAGCTCTGGCTGGCAACTGGCCCCCCTCTGGCAAATGTTATGGAGAATTGGGAGGAATTTTATGGCTGTCTCTCCCCTCAGCTCTTTTTTCTTTTGTCTTCTTTGAAGAATGACTTTAGACATTTTATTTACATATTTAACCATGGATGAAAGGGGGAAAAGAAAGCATTTGGGGCTGTCGTGGGAATGGTGATATGTTTAAATTAATGGAAATCTTATTAGGCCTCTAAAATTTTGAGCAAAGGTTTTTAATGAAACTTTATAATTAAACATGATTTCAAATAACATGCAAGGATAAGGAATATATATATATACACATATATATTTTATACACCAACTATCTAAAAATATATGTATATGGGAGAGACACTCTTAAACATTAACTACCTTCAAATTCTTGCAAATGTTTGCCCAGAAAAAGAAAAAGGTTTTGAACAGGAACATGATTTCATCAGTCAGGCAGTATTTTGACCGAGAGCTAAGTATTTCTGGATGGAAGGAGATTGAGAGAGAGGCAGAGTTTCATCACCTAGCAAATTCCAAAGTTGAAAAGACCTTAACAGGGATATTGCTAAAAATCAAAGTTGTATTTCCTCTTAAGACGTTATAGTCAGTGGAAATGATGAGCTCTGTGTGAGATGTTCTAAAATGAGATTCAAGAAAACCCACAGTAATCTCTTTAAGATAACAAGTACCAACTCTTTCAGTGGTAGAGAAAAATTAAACCATAGACTTAGCATGTTACAAGCTAATTACAAGAGTAAACTTGTAGACTATCAGCACAGCTTAGGAAAAGAAAGAGAAGCGTGTTGTAGGGTTGAAGGTAGCAAGTGGTTCAGGTGATCTCTGTTTTTCTAGGAACTCTTGCTTGGAGCATCTCTTCTCAGCACATTGGCGTTTGATGATCTGGTAAAATGAGTCTGATGTTTCTTCTTTTATCCTCTACTATCATCAATATTTGTATTTCATCAGCACTTTTCCGATTCTCCTTTCAAGTAAGAATGCGATGCTAATAATGGTCTGACATGTAGAGGGATCTCTGATACCAAAACGTGCCTTTTTCCCCGATTCCATCTAGGGTTATGTTTGTGCAGAAGCTTATTATGAGATTTAGGAAGGGGAAAAAAAAAACAGGCACTGAGAATTCTGTTTTCTAAGCAAGCAGGCATGCTCTTTCCCCCTACCCCCACCCCACATTTTTCTCCTAGGAGAAAATACCTTTGGTCATCCGAAGGGATACTTACTAAAGAAAACACACATAGCGTGTACCACCCCAGAAGCCACACAAGCTGCGGCAAATTCACCGGGCACAAAGTTTTTCATTCCACCTAAAAACACTCGACGGAGGATGTTGGGGTGGGGGCGGGGCGGCAAGAAACAAACAGAAAAGCATCCACATCATAAAACGGATGACTGGAGGGTCCTCTGTTGCTCCAATACAATTTAGGCAGCGATTTTAAGGCCACTTCCCTTGAAATGTGGTTTGAAATATTACCAAAGGTTCCACAGGGTGCATTAGTGTGAATTGCAAATCACAGCCTGTCTCTAATCCCCCTTTCAAGGCCCGGCTTTGGATCACTGGCGTCTACGCGGCTCCCCACTGCTTCTGGCGCTGGAGGGACCATTCAAGGGGACAGCTTACCCCTCTATTCCCACACTCCAAAAAACAACACTGCAGACAGACACCCTCCAACTAAATTAGATTAAACTCCTTCTCCTCCACATGGCATTAGCCTTTTCACTGCCCAAGATTCATTATTCAGTGCCTCCTAATTTAAAGATACAGTATTTCTTTTTCATCTCAACAGAGACGGGCAAGAGCGACACACATACTGAAAGAGGGGACAAAGCCCGCCTTCCATGTAAGTGCTTCCAAATTACAAGGACATTATCTGTTTAAAATATAGGAAAGGCTTAGCACATGTCTGCTGTAAAATACAAACAAATTGACCCTTTGCCTCTGACAGAACTGGCCCCTATCAAAAGTACTTAAACCTGTAATTCTGTAAGGAGCTGCTTTGAGGGGGGAGGAAGGGGGAAGAAGTCTACGGGAAGAAAAATCACAGCATTCCAGGAAAATGAAACAAAAGAGCATTCTTGTATGTGTGCGTGCATACGTGTGTTGGGAGGGGGTGTTTTTTATTTTGTTTTGCATTTATATTCCAAACAGCTTGAAGAAACAGTGTTTTGGAAATGAATGCACGATGTTCGAGCTCAAACTTCATTTTTGGACATAATTACTTTGCTTCTTTTTCCCTTTCCCTTGGCTGTTTGGTATATATTGATTTAATTACTCACCTTCCCATCTGTTTCCTTTCTGCTTTGCGCCTCCACCCTGGGACCCTTTCATTGCGCCTGTCTGGAGGAGGGATGCTAAGAAAGAGGTCAGCTCCGCCCCCCGCCCCACCCCAGGCTGCTGCCCCTGCACAGGTGAGAGAGGCAGATAAGATGAGGAAACCTTCCCTTCAGGGACAAAGCAGGGGCACTCAGAAGCCTGGTCCTGCCTTAAAAAAAGGGAAAAAGAGCCAGCCTCCTGATTTCGCCCTGACATCGGCTGAATCTGAAACCACTTGGCCCAAATTGTGGGTACCCCTAACCAGTGGTGGTGACTGTAAGATTGGAGTCTGAATCCCTACCCCCAAATTCTAGCCCGGCGACCCAGGAAGAGTTCCCTCCTGTCACCATGCCTCAGTTTTCTCACCTGAAAAATGGGCACCGGTGGGGTTGCAACCTCACAGGGCACAGGGAGGATGCTGCTATAATACACCAGGAGGCTTTTAGAGCTATATCAACAAGCGCTGGGTTCACAGCGGCTGTCACAATGATGGCAGGAGAGCAGCAATGGAAGGCAAGAACACCATCAAGGATACAACAGAGCATAACATTCGTGAGCAGGGGTTGGGGTCCATGACATGTCATGTCAGAACTAAAATAATACAAGCCAACAATCGTATGTCAATTAAGTGCTAGGTCTTCCCAGGGGGCTCAGTGGTAAAGAATCCACCTGCCAATGCAGGAGACACGGGTTTGATCCCTGGGTTGGGAATTTCCCCTGGAGGAGGAAATGGCAACCAGCTCCAATATTCTTACCTGGGAAATCCCATGGACAGAGGAGCCTGGCAGGCTACAGTCTATGGGGTCACAAAAGAGTTAGGCACAACTTAGCGACTAAACACAATGAAGTGCTAATAAGAGTGGAAACTGATTGAGCGTTTGACCCATGCCAGGCAGTGTTCTAAGCCTTTTATGTGAAATGACTCATGTAACCCCATAAAGCAGGTTGTAGGAAGATTCCCATTTTTGAGAGGAGAAATGGAAGTGTGGGAGTCTAAGAGTCACTTGCCAAGGCCATATGGCAGATGAGGGACAAAGTCAGGATTTAAAACCAGGCAGTGGGCTCTGTACTCTCTCCACTGCCCTGCCTGCCTCTGGTGCACAGAAACTCAGGACTCTCGGAAAAGGCCCTGTTTGGGTATCATGTCAGTGCCCAGTAAAAGGATAAAGGCCTGGTTTATGGCCTTTTCCCTTTCCTCCTGAATTGGAAGGCATTGGCCACTTTCTTATCATCTTGATGTTCCACTTTCTTGCATTTGAAGGGACTCTTTAGGGTCACAAACAGTGAAGAAAAAGTGGAGGAAACACCACGTGGGAGGTTCCTGGGTTGATTTACCCCTGTCTTCAGCTGTGTGACCTCAGGCAAGTTACTTAACCTCTCTGAACTTTGTTATAAAATGAAGATAATACCAACACCTCCTTTATAAGATCTGGGGTAGGATTAAGTGAGGCAACTCATGAAGTGCTTCTAACAGTGTCTGGCACTGGGATTAGCCAGTGTATAAACTCTCTGGACAGTTGCCTTTTGACTTTCTTTGTTAAATTCTTCTTTTGTTTTCACCGGTTGGAAGGGAAGATGGTTTGCCAATAGCATCCATTACGAGCATCCTCCACTTACGAGGATTTTTCTTTCCAGACTGAACTGCTAACACTCATAGCTTCCTGCTTCTTCCTTGAATTTAGCCAGGAATAAGCAGCTGACAAGTTGGAAGCAACGATGGGGGGGGTGGGCCTGGCGACACAGCTGCGGAGTCCCTTCCTCCCCCTGGAACCACCTTCAGCTGCTGCAGATCTCTTTCCGGGACGGCTGCTTCTCCTTTCCCTCCAGCCTAGATCTGAAACTCAGTGATGAATTTCTGCTGCTTTCAGAAACAATTCAAGTTTCCCTTGTGTATTTCACGGCAAGAAAAGAAACTCATTCAGATCACCTGCTCTGCTCTCCTCCTTGTAAATGACAATTCAAATGCAAAAATCCCATTTTTCTCTAAGGTCCAGAACAGGGTAGAGAAGATAGTTTTTCTGTCCCTGCATATATTTCAAACCTGCCCCCCCACCCCGGCCTTTTTTTTTCTCTAAAATAACACTTGGGAAGTTCTTTGTGCCTGTTCTTGTAGCTGAGAATGGTGACTTGAAGAATAAAGATTCTCTGTTCTGACAGTTCTGTCTGCTGGTTGGTCTGTCTCCCTTTCTCTCTCTTCTTCTGTCTAATATACATGTATTATATATGTAATCTAATTATATAATATAAATATACATACATTAATTCATATACATATTCAAAATCTAATATTTTTGAAGAGATATTTAAATTATTATAACTTTTTATTTTATACTGATCAAAATCTAATTTTGAAGTTGAATTTCCAAACTTAATCCTCTCTGCAGCTCCAGAACCAAGAACCATGCCTGATGCATGTTTTTTCAATAATTCTAAGGGTGACTATTTTCCACACTGATATCCTACACAAAAGGCCGTGCCCCTCTTGATGGCTGGGAGATGCTGAAGTTGCTCCTGACCTATCTACATGCTGAAGAGGGACTCAGAAAGCTGGATTGGCCCTGAGGTTGCAGCTGAAAGAGGAGCTTCAGTTTTTTTTCTTGAATATTAGAAAATATTATTTTTCCTTCATTCTTGAAAGACTAGGTAATATTAACAAATTGAAAATAATTTCAAGATGTTAAGGAACCTCCCCACTCCTGTTCCCTTGTATGTAGGCAGTGGGAAGGACCGGTCCGTCCTGAGATGCCCTCTGCGATGGAAGGCTCTGGATGGCTGCATCACAAGGACTAAGGTTGGAGAGATGCCGCCTGGACCAGGAGGAAATGAGTGAGCCAGAGAAGCATCCTCAACTTTCCGATCACCATGGTGACCCCTGTTTATTGAATACATGCCACTGGCCAGGCACTGTTCTCAGCCCCTTAGAAACTCTGACATTTTTCATCCTGGCTACAACCCCACTTAGTTGGGACTATTGTTATCTCCATTCTGCGGAGAAGAAAACTAAAGTTCCAAGAGGTTAAGTCACTCAGACAGAAGACTGAAGACCTCAAGCAGACCCTGAAGCCAGGCTCCCCATCACTTCCTTCCATTGCCCTTCAGCCTCTGATAGTAGAAGCAGAAGAGGCCAGATACCAGAGCTTACAAGATGGGATGGGAAGGAAGGAGTAGATTTTATAGATCCTCCAGGAGGGTTAAAAAAAAAAAAAAATGCTAGCAGGGCTTGGTTTATGTGTGATTAGTGTCCCATATAACTAATTACACTGGGACAAGAAGGGGAAGCCAGACAAGTCTGGGCCACCCCCCCAGATGGAGAGGAATGACCAGAGACCTTAGCAGCCCAATGCCTGTGACACAGCAAAAAGAGAAATTGCAGGTGGTTGAGATGGTCAACTTGAGTGCAGGTCACATCTGCAAACCTGATCAGGGTACTAATGACCCCACTCAGATGTCATAGAAGCAAACCTGGGGTCTCCAATCACCTGACCCCAAAGCCTTTTGACCAGTGTATCAATTAGAGGCAGCCAGAGCAATGGAGCCTATAGTAGGAGATACAGATTTATTGTAAGGCAACAGCCTACATGGTTTTGAGGGCTGCTGGCTGGGCAAAGTTGAAATATACTGGTCCACTGGGCCAGACTATCATCCCCTGCTTTTCAATGAAACCTGCATCCAGAGGTTGCAGAAAAACCTGCTGGGAAGGTATTTTAATAGAAGTGATCAAAGTTCACCATCTGTTGAGTTTATTTTATTCTTTTGGCCATATTATAGCATGTGGGATCTTGGTTCCCCAACCAGAGGTTGAACCCATGACCCCTGCAATGGAAGTGCCATCCTAGCCACTGGACCACAGGAAATTCCTCATCAGTTGAGTTTAAGTAAAGGAGATTATCCTCAATAATGTGGGTGAGCCTCATCCAAAGAGGTGAAAGGTCATAAGAATAAGATTTCCAGCCTGCTGTGTGGATTTCAAGCTTGCCCAGCCAGCAGCCTTCAAAACCATGTAGGCTGTTGCCTTACAATAAGTCTCCATCTCCTACTGTAGGCTCCATTTCTCTGGCTGGGCCCTAACTGATGCACTGGTCAAAAGGCTTTGGGGTCAGGAGATCCCAGTTTTGCTTGTATGACATCCAAGTGGGGTCATCAGTACCCTGTTCAGGTATGCAGATATGACCTGCACAAAGTCATTTAGCTTTGGAGGGAAACGGGCTTCAGTCTAGCCCCCACCTTACTCCCAAGTTATTCTTCCTGGCCTGGATCTGTGTCTGCCCCTTACTCCAGTTTGCACAAATCTCATTCCAGCAAATGGTGTGTTCCCCTCTGAGAGGTTTCACCTTTTCCTACTTCACACAAGCACCTATGTTGTGGACCCCCTTGGATAGGTTATTAAATCCTTCTGAGTGTCGTCTCCTCATCTATAAGATGGGAGTTATATCCTCAAAATGGAGAGGGTTATATGAGATGACTCATGAAAAAAACTTATCATGGTAACTAGCATGGGGCACCCATAGATATTAGTATCTGTTAGTATTAGACTGGGCTTCCCAGGTGGCGCCAGTGGTAAAGAACCTGCCTGCTGATGCAGGAGACACAAGAGATGCAGGTTCAATTCCTGGGTTGGGAGGATCCCCTGGAGGAGGGCATGGCAACCCACTCCAGTATTCTTGCCTGGAGAATCCCATGGACAGAGGAGCCTGGTGGGCTACAGTCCATGAGGTCTCAGAGTCTGAGGTGACTGAGTGCATGCATGTGCATGCACACACATGCACACACATACACACACACCCATGCAGTGTTAGAGCATTTGTTTCTCATTGCATTAATTAGGTATCTCCTTAGCAAGTGACAGAACTCAACTGGAGCTGGCTTAAACTAGAGAAGTTTCCTCTATCTGGGATTTCAAAGGGTGATGCTTTGGCAGAGGCTGGGGACCTAAGAGCCTAGTGATTGGCATAGACCATCAGAATGCAGCCCTGGAGTCCTGTGAAGGAGGGCAGTTACCCAAGCAGAGCTCTGCCTGGATGCAGGGGAGGAGATGGACAGGGTCAGACAGGCATCTGTAGGGTCTGTTTTGCTTTCTCAGAGGCCAGCTGAGGCAGGCAGCATTTTGACTACAGTGGCTGGTTTTTCCTCAGGAGCACAGTGGAAAGCCGTGTTTTTGGTCTCCTCCATGGCTATTTGGTAAGCTGCTTGCTGGAGTCAGTTGGGTTTTGAAAGGGTGTGCTTGAAACCAAGTTTCACATGCTGGTATCTCCCTGACTGCACTCATTGTTGGAGCAAGGTATCTGGGGGAACATGGGAGTCAGGCCCCGAGGATCCCACTGAGGAAGGCACGAGTTTCATCATCTTTTGGCAGCTTGAATGCATATCCACTGGGCCCAGGGAGCGGCTTAATTACTCGCCTAATAGCAGGTCCACTTATGGCTTCAGGTTTCATAGAGGAAGAAGCATCATTGCAAAATGCTTTTGATGTGGTTTATTAAGCTACGAGGCCATGGTGACATGTGAATTTTTAGAGCTTGGTGCAGTTTGTCGGGGGGGGGGGGCGGTGGGGCGGAGGGAAGGCACATACTTTGTAGAGAAGGAAATTTCAGATCCTGGATCCTAAGTTTGGAAAGAGGTTGGGAATATTTTTTGCTCCCTCCTTGTGCTTCCTGCCTGACTAGGTCTTTATGCCATCTGACATGAATAGCTGTTAGAAAACAAACAAACTCGCAAAGAGTTTCAGGGAAAAAGACTGCAGAAGTTGCATAACCAGAAGTTGCAGCGTTCAATATTCCTTGTAATCAGAAAGCACCAACATCTTTCTGAAATCACCACGGCTACAGTTGAAGTTTTTTCCTTCCTAAATTGCTCTTAGATCCTCCATTCAGATCACTGGGGTGTGTGTGTGGTGTGTGTGTGTGTGCGCACGCGTGTGTTGAGTGCCTGCCACACACCCTGCATGGGACCCCCACAGGGAGGAAAGGGGTGATAAGAAGAAGATATTTTGTTCTTGGGGAGCTTATGGCCAGGGGTAGGGGGTGGTGAGGCAGGCTTCCCAGGTGGCACTAGTGGCAAAGAACCCACCTGCCGATGCAGGAGATGTACGAGACTTGGGTTCGGTCCCTGGGTCAGGAAGATCCCCCGAAGGAGGGCATGGCAATCCATTCCAGTATTCATGCCTGGAGAATCCCATGGACAGAGGAGGCTGGCAGGCTGAAATCCACAGGGTTGCAGAGTCAGACACAATTGAAGCAACCGCATGTACCCATGCACACACATATGCCTGCATGGTAGGGTAGGGGCAGATGCCACGTGGCTGCCTTTTATGTAAATTCACATCATGTGAATTTCAACAAGGGTGTTACAGAAGATAAAAATAGAGATTCACTAAAACAAAATTGAGAAGAATGTCATTTACACCCCCGTTTTATTTTGCTTTATTTTTTTGAGGTATACTTGATTTACAATGTTGTGTTAATTTTAGGTGTACAGTAAAGTGATGCAGTTTTACATACATACATAACTGTTCTTTTTCAGATTCTTTTCCCTCAGAGGTTATTACAGATTATTGCTTAGAGTTCCCCATGTTATATACTGGGTCCTCATTGGTTGTTTTATATATAGTAGTACCCACACTCAATTTTAAAATTCAATTAAAAAATCCAATCATGTGAAACCTGGCAGATTAAGTTAATATTGAACTGTATTTACTCTACGGCTGCAGCTCTGACCCCTTTGAGCTAGAAATACTGAAAAGGTCCTTCTCAATATGTACTTCTTTGCAAAAATTAGCCTTGAATTATGCAGCAGATTTGCAAAAGGCAAGATTTCATTAACAAATCCTCTGTATAAAATGCTTCTGCCCTATATTTTAGGATAATGTTTAAATGCAGTGCTAGCTGTCTGCTGGTTCTTTTATTTATACAAAAACTATTTCCTTCGGGGAGGCAGGAGTTGGCAAGGAGTTGGTCCACCCAATGCCTGCTTTTGTAAATAAAGTTTTATGAAACACACCCACTCCTTGACATTTTGCAGATGACTATACTCCCAAGATAATGAGGGTTAGTAATGGCAACAGAGTCTGTTGCCTCTAGACCGAAAGGTGTAAAGTATCTCGACCTTTAAAGAAAGCCTTTGCTGGCTGTTGGAGCAGGAGGCTGATCCCAGAGACACACAATTCTATTTGCCTGTCTTTGGGCAGATTCTCTAGTCTTCTTGCACTGTGTCCTAACTCTGTGATACCTTGGAGCCTGCTGAGTGAGGGGAGAGTGACTACCTCAATGGAGTGGTGAGGGACGATCTCCTAAGAGGTAACATTTGTCCTGAATGTAGATGACAAGAACAAGCCTGGCAGGCAAAGGTTCAAGCACTGAGGCTTGGAGTACGCCGTCCTGTGGATCTTACTCAGTAAGCACATGACGCATTCTGGGTGCCAGTCATGATGCTAGAATATTACAAAGTCATAGTCCCTGTTGCCATTTAGGAATTCACAAGTGGCTTAACATAGTGGTTGGACCAGATTTCCAGGTTTGAAGTCTAGCTCTACCACTTAAGTGCTGTGTGACCTTAGGCAAATTGCTTCACCTCTCTGAGCACTGGTTTGCTTAACAGCAAAATGGGAATGATAATAGTAGGACTCAGTGAGCCATGGTAACTAACATGTAAAGGCAAACGGCAATGTCTGGTATGAAGAACACTCCATTACTTACATGGTTTGTGCACCACACAGCCCTATGGGTGCAGTTCACATCAACTTCACCCCAGGCAGGTGGCAGCCCCACACAACAAGGGCTCAAATAACCCAGACTAGTCGTGGAAGAGAGAGAACACATGTAAAGGTGCAGGACTGCATGACCAGTGTCCTAAAGGGGGCTGGGAGGATAAAGCACGTGCTTTGCTTTGGAAGACAGGAGAGAGTTTTCCAGAAAAGGCAACATTGCAACAGTCTTAGAAAGTGGGTAGAAATTCCAAAGACTGAGCAATGGGGAAGGGCATGCAAGGCGGAGGGAGCAGCACACACAAAGACAGTATCTCAAAGTTTTGTAGCGCTTTGTAGCATGTTTGGGGAGCAGAGAGACTTATTTGTGTGCCTGATGAGGTCAGGTGTTGGCTGTGAAGGGCTTGGGGCTAAGGGTATACTGACAGAAGGTGGGTTTAGTAGGTATCAGGTGGCCAGTGGTGAAGAATCCACCTGCCGATGCAGCAGACTCAGGTTCCATCCCTGGGTCGGGAAGATCCCCTGGAAGAGGAAATGGCTACCCACCTCAGTATTCTTGCCTGGAGAATCCCCGAGGACAGAGGAGCCTGGCGGGCTGCAGTCCATGGGGTTGCAAAGAGTCAAACACGACTGAGCGACTAAGCACACAGCACACCCAGTGTTCTTGCTTGGGAAATTCCATGGACAGAGGAGCCTGGCGGGCTGCAGTCCGTGGGGTCGCAGAGTCAGACACGACTGAGCAACTGAACACACATGCATTCAGATAGTTTAGGTCAAAAAGAGTGAGGACATTTATTTAAAGAGATGTATTCAAGGAACATTTGGAAATACTCTCTGCGTGGTGGATGCAATGGGGGTCATTGAGAAAGGAATTTCTGGCCTGAGCACTGGGTGCAAAGTGTGCTGGGGAGGAGAAGACTATTGAAGATACTAATCATAGATACTAATCATAGGAGGGGAATCTCAAGCCAAACTGTCCCCAAGGGCAGCCACAGGCCCCTTGGGAACTTGTCCAGATCACCCTCTCTTGAGACCGTTCTAGTCCAGAAGAAGATGTGCTCTAAGGCAAAGATTGCCTACCCCCGGGCCACAGACCACTGCCGGTCCATTCAGGCCACACAGCAGGAAGGGAGTGGCGAGGAGTGAAGCTTCATATGTGTTTATAGCCACTCCCCACTGCTCTCCTGTCCCCCACCCCCCAAATGGGACCGTCTAGTTGCAGGGAAACAAGCTCAGTGCTGATCACCCCACTGATTCTGCGTTAGGATGAGTTGTATAATGATTTTATTATATATCACCATGTAATAATAATATGAATAAAGGGCACAATGAGTGTAATGCATTTGAATCATCTCAAAAACATCCCCAGCCCATGTCTGTGGAAAAATGGTCTTCCATGAAACCAGTTGCTGGTGCCAAAAAGGTTGGGGAGCACTGCTGTAAGGGAAAAGTCACCCAGAATTTCAAGGACATAACCCTCTCATTGGCAGTCCTTATACTGATTTCACATTGCACTGATAATATTTTGCATTATTGGATTAAACAAAAGATTATCACAATTAATTGTACCTGTAATTTACCTTCACTTTTTTATTTTTTATTTGTTAATTTTTTGGCCATGCCTCGCAGCTTGTAGGATCTCAGTTCCCCAACCAGCGACTGAACCCGAACCATGGCAGTGAAAGCCTGGAATCCTAACCACTATGCTACCAGCAAACTCCCTACCTTTCCATTTTTAAAGTGGCAACTGGGGACTTGACTGGTGGTCCAGAGTTTAGGTATCTGCCTTCCAGAGCTGAGGATGTGTGTTCAATCCCTGGTCAGGGAATTAAGATCCCACGTGCTGTGGGACAACTGATGAGTCCAGGCGCTCTGGAGCCCGAGCACCACGACTAGTGAGAAGCCCACACGCCGCAAAGAAAGACCGTGCCTGCCACAGTCAAGGCCCAGCGCAGCCAAAGACAAACAAATAAATAATTTAAAAACGAAAGGGGCAACTAGAAAATGTGTAGACTCACGTATATGGCCCACGTCACATTTCCATCAGACTGTGCTGAATCTCCTTAAGTCACAGGGATCGAACCCAGGTCTCTTGCATTGTGGATTCTTTACCCTAAACAAGGTTAGGGTTAACATGTTTCTAAATCCACTCCACACACATGATTTGTTTAGCCTGTGCAGTGTTTTAGAGAAATTTTAACTGATTAGTAAATGAACAACATTGCCCTGTTTTCAAAGGAAATTTTCAGAGTCTCAGGAAATCTCCAGATCTGGGCATGGATATGGCTGGAGACGGTGGTCACTGTCCCTGTGGACAAGACCCCAGGGTCCAGTTCTCCTTGGGCCCCACCCCACTGCTGAGACTCTCATCTGGGGCGTGGCCTCGAGACTACAACAGGTGGTGGCTGACCCTGATCCCAGGCTGGGAGAAAGACGTCCCAGTTCATCCAGGATGACCCCTTCTTCCAGGCTAGACACTGAGACAAGATCACTCGGGAGATGACCTAATCCCCAAGACTGAGCCAGGAGAGGTCTCTGCCTCAGTTTCCCCATGTGTGAAGTGGGCATAATTATATGTACAGAGCAGGAGTTGGGAAGCTTAATTACTGTTTGTGAGCTCTGCGTGGTGGCTGGCTTAGGGCTTGTGGGAAGGGTTCCCATCGGGATTTTGCCTTTGGTTCTGCCTCCAAGCTAAACCCAGGTGAGTCATTGGGTTAATGGATGCAGGCAGCCCCGCCAACACAAACAGAGGGCTGTTTGCAGCGGCCTGGCCTCGCAGGAAGGTGGCCTGCCCTGACTTAGGGCTGAGCAGCTCATCTGAATCTCCTGGGCTTTCCCTTATAAGAGCCTTGGGGCCCAGTACTCTGGAAGGGGTCTGGGAAAGGCTGCCCCCCTTTCTTCAGACCTTCAACTCAAATGCACCATGGAGATGGATGTCTCAAGTGCACAGGGCACTTCGCCAACAGCAGCACAATTAATACTCGGACTCCAAATGCCCGCTCCTCTGAGGTCCCCACCCATCATCAGCCAGCTCTCCCAGCACTGCCTCAGGACCAGACAGGGGCAACCCTCCTGCCCTGGCATCATTCAGCACCTTCCAGAAAGGAAAAGGACCCTAACCAGATGGGAACTCTGGGTGAAAGGGGAGGAGACACCCCCCCCCCGCCCCCACCAGGTGGGAAGGTTGAAGTGGCTGTCTCACCCTGGAAGATCCTCTTCGTATGTGAACGCGGGCTCTGCTGGGTGCCTTGCCTGTTTTCTGCCCCAGGAGGCTGGCTGTTGGCCAGGATGGTGGTGGTTCTGGACTTGGGGACTGGCGAGGCCTTCAGGAGGCCCCTGCATGGATGGAGGGAGGGAGGTCGGTGAACAAGCTGTGGGGGGCTCTTCCTGCCTCCCCCCAGGGCCCTAAGGATCCATGGGCTGTGTTCTGCTGGTCCCTGTGCCCAGATTAAAGCCAGGAAAGGAGAAAGCAGGACCCCAGGCCTCAGGCTGGCATTGTGGAAGCAGCTTACTAAGGAGAGTACTGCCTGGGTCCCCATTAAGTCACCTGTGGGGGTTTGGCGGGGGTGGGGGGGGGCGGCACAGCGATGGTGCCAGGGAGGTGACTGCACTTAATTAAAAAGTCTGTCCTTGGACACAGCATGGAGATACTGCCGTGAGGTCGTAGCTTAGAGCCAGAACCAGAGGCAAAATCCCGATGGGAGCCCTTCCCACACTCCCTAAACCAGCCACCACGTGGAGCTTCACAAACAGTAATTAAACTTCCCAACTCCTGCTCTGTACAGTCCCACAGTCACAGCTGAGCACCTGGTTCTGCCAACCTTGGCTGACTGTCCCCTCCCCCATCTCTCCTCCCATCAGGGTCATTCTGTTGCGTGTGGCTTGAGCTGTCCTCTGCTCTTTGACTTGGACCTCTGAAGATGCTCCCTCCTTGGAGAGAAAACCTTTCTTGTGTTTTGACATCATCTAATTCTCCCTACAACGGCCAGAGGTAGATCATTGCTGTCCCCATTTTACAGCCTGGAAAACTAAGGCTGAGAAGGCTGAGCAACTTGCTCAAGGTCACTGAGAGCCAGCCATGGGGCGGGGCCTGTACCCCACTGCCTCCAGAACCCTGTAATTGATATCTTTCGCTGGTGCTATGTGGGAGGAAAAAGCCCCTGAAGGGACTGGTCAAGAGTTTGACGTCTAAGCTATTTACAGGTTAAAAAAGAACAAGGACAGTTTGCGTTGATGTAGCCCTGGAAAATGATATCTCCCTTCGCGGTTGAGAACCTACGGCGGCGGGGCACCCCGATGGCTTGATCCAGCTCTGGGACTTGGGGGCTTTGGGCTCTCATTGGCTTGCTGGGTCCACGGGTGACGGCTGAGATACACATGCGGCTCTGCCTGTCACTCATCCAGGGTGTCCTCGGTCGGGCCTGCCTGGTGGTTGCTGACGTCACAGGGAGGTGGGTCGGTGGGTGGAGCCGTAGGACGGAGGGACGAGGTTATGATTATGTTGGCGGGAATCCAGACCAAGGGTGGCCTTGGCCGTGCACCCTGGGAGGGGACCGGACGTCCCTAATGGAGCTATCATGAAACTGGCACTCGAAATTTGATCCTTCCCAGAAACTCCTTCTACAAAGCTGTCCTAATAATAATAATAGACATTTTCTGGCCACAGAATAAATACCTTAGTAGATAAAGTGTGTAAAACATGAAATACAAGCGAAAAGATTAAAGTGAAAATCCCCCGGGATTTACCCCTCAGAGACCCCCATGGTTTTGCTGTTTCATCGTAGCCTTCTTTTTTTGGTTTGGGTCTTTTTTTTTTTTTTTAAAGGCTACCTACCTCATGCTGCATGGTTCCGTAAGTGTGATCTTACTGTACCTACCTTTTCATTACCGCTTTACTTTTTACTTAATAAGACACCATGAAAATCATTTCCTATCATGAAATATTCTTTTAAAAGTTCATTGTGATGGCCAGTCCATACTCCCTTGTGTCATACTGTTTTATGACTTTCCCCAGTACTGCACATGTAGATAATTTCCAGTTTCTTACTTTTCAATGTAACATTTTTAAAGTTGCTTTTTAAATTTTTATTTATTTATTGACTTTTGGCTTTGCTGGGTCTTTGTGGCTTTGAGTGGGCTTTCTCTAGTCGCGGTGAGCAGTGGCTACCCTCCAGTTTTGGTGCGCGGGCTTCTCATTTCCGTGGCATCTCTTATGGCCTAACACAGGCTCTAGGACGCACGGGCTTCGGGAGTTACAGTACAGGGGCTCAGTAGTTGCAGCTTCCGGGCTCTAGCGCATAGGCTCAGTAGTTGTGGTGCACGGGCTTAGTTACTCTGCGGCATGTGGGATCTTTCCAGACCAGGGATTGAACCCATGTCTCCTGCAGTGGCAGGCAGATTCTTTACCACTGAGCCACCAGGGAAGCGTCAATATAACTTTTAATCTTCAATATCTTATTTGTATCATTTTGGAAAATCACCCTAGCTTTGATTTTGTTCTCCATGAAACACTTGTTGATTGGGTTTCTGGGCCAACAGGAGGTTGATTTTTGAATTTTGGTGTGGGGTGCACACAAGTCAAGCTTGATTTTTGTTTCTGCTGCAGCATGCCAGTTGGCTGTTCATCTAGTTTTGGGGTTGGGCTGAGAAGGTGGGAGGGGGCAAGTCCCATGCAACCCCTATCTCCCATCTGGATGGACAGGTTTCCAGGGGTGAGACGAGGTAAAACCAGAGAGGTGGAGCCACTAACCCCAGGGCACACAGCCAAGTGATGCCCAGAGCCCTGGAGTAGCTCCCCCCGGGGTTGGGACTCAGTCCTCAAGCTTCACCCGTGACAAGCACCTCCCTCCCTTTGGCAGTTCTGAATAGGGTCTCTGCCGAATTCTTCTTCCGCAACCCAGAAGCTATGCATCAGCCTTTCTGAAGCCTATCCCCCAATGCTCCCTCCCCATCTCTGCCTGTGTTTGGAGCGTTTTTAACATTCCATAGGCTAAACCCCCAGCCCTTTCCTTGGGAGCTGTATACATTCAATTTGCAAAATCTCTCTCTACCTTTCCATCTTAACCTAATGCTTTTCACTTTTTAATCTGTGGCTCTGAGGGGAAAAAAAACTGAGCTGCTTCTTGTTTTCTGTTTCAATCTACCACCTGGAAAATGCGCCTGAAAGTTTTGGAATGAAAATTTGTCTCCTAAGTCTCCTTCTATCTTTTTACTATGATGGAGGCATTTTATGGTCCTAAGTTTACCATAAACACAACTGGAAACAATATGACAACCCATGGAGACCCCGAGGGAGGATCTGTGGAAGATGTGGGGACAGATGCTTTCTTCTTGCTTTGCTTTTGAGAGCTAAGTGTTGTTGCATGCCTACTTTTGCAAGGGCCCCTCTTAAAAGGATTATGAGATGGTATTTTGCCGAAAACTTCTCTTACTGTAGAGATCCATTAGCTGGGGCTGGGTTGGGTGTGGCAAGAGGGCTCAGGAGAAGAGGCAGGGGAGACCTTTCTGGGTGGTCTGCAAAGCTAGGACAGGGCTGGGGTACCACTGTGATCTCCTAGGGGTCACCACCCCATTCATCCCCTTGCACGGAGGAACTTCTCAGGAAGAAAGTCAGGGTTCTTGGCAACAATGTGTGCTTAATGGTGGAGGTTCTGCCTTTCTGGGTCCCCCTCGGAGTTGGGGTCACCCTTATCCCCCACACCTGGGACTCAGGTCAACAGAAGTTGAGATGGTTGAAACTTAACTGTTTTGTTTTTTTTTCTTTCAACTTTTTATTTTGTATTGGGGTATAGCCAATTAACAAAAGATTTGTGATAGTTTAAGATGAACATTGAAGGAACTCAGCCATACATATGCATGTATCCATTCCCCAAACTTTCCTCTCATCCAGGCTGCTACATAACATTGAGCAGAGTTCCATGAGCTATACAGTAGATCCTGGTTGGTTATCCATTTTAAATATAGCAGTGTGTACTTGTCCATCCCAACCTCCCTAACTATCCCTTCCTCCATTCTTCCCCCAGGCAACCATAAATTTGTTCTCTAATTCTTTGAGTCTCTTTCTTTTTTGTAAGTAACACTTAGCTGGTTTTGAAGCACAGACAACAGAGACCCAAAGATGCGGCCACCCAGTCTGCTCCACTGATTGCTAGCTCTGTGATTTTGGGCAGGCTAGTGACCTCTCTGAGCCTCTAATTTCTCATCTGAAAAACATAGCATGTGATGATCAGTTTTATGTGTCAACTCAGTGAGACTACCCAGGAGTTTCATCAAACCCTAGTCTTGGTGTTGCTGCAAAGTTCCTTCATGGCCGTTGTTAGCATCTACAACCAACTGACTTTAAGTTAAGGAAATTATCCTTTGTAATGTGGGTGGTCCTTATGCAATTAGCTGATGGCCTTAAGAGCAAACACAGATTTCCTGAAGAAGAAGAAATTCTGCTTCAAGACTGTAATGTAGAAATTGTGTCGGAGTCTCCAGCCTGTTGGCCTGCCCAAAGGATTTAGACTTGCCAGCCCTCACGACTGCATGAACCTGTTCCTTGAAATAAATATCTATCAATCATCTAGCATCTACCTACCGATCATCTATCCATCCATCCATGCATCTATCCATCTATTCATTTATAGATAGATCATCTACCGATCCATCTAATCTAATATCTATCTAAATAAATACATATATATCCATTGTAGGAAGGGGGACCCCTTCCAGGGCCCGAAACTGGGCTCTTGTCTAATACTCGGAGATGAATTGTCCAAGGAGACACATGTGCTGACAAAGCAAGAGATTTTATTGGGAAAGGGCACCCGGGTGGAGAGCAGTAGGGTAAGGGAACCCAGAAGAACTTCTCTGCCGAGTGGCTCGGGTTTTATGGTGATGGGATTAGTTTCCAGGTGGTCTTTGCCCAATCATTCAAATTCAGAGTCTTTCCTGGTGGTGCTCGCATCCCTCAGCCAAGATGGATGCTAGCAAGAGGGATTCTGGGAAGTGGACGGACACGCGGTGTCTCCTTTAGACCTCTCCTGAACTCTTCCGGTTGGTGGTGGCTTATTAGTTCCGCATTCCTTATCAGGATCTCCTGTCATAAAACAACTCATGCAAATGGTTACTATGGTGCCTGGCCAGGGTGGGCGGTTTCAATCAGTGTGCTTCCCCTAACATATCTATGCCTGTATCCATTATTTTCTATTGGTTCTGTTTTCTGGGGAACTCTGACTGATACCCAGAGCTAGCAGTTAGAATTAGATGAGTCACTCTACTAAGATCTAGCCTTGGGTCCAGACACACTATAGATCTTCAGTAAATGACAGTGAGAAGCAGAATTATGTTAAGTTGAAGTCTACATTTTTGGCAATTTAAGATGCCAGTTGAAGGAGAGAGCTTGACACACATTCCACAGACAAAATTAACAACCACAGACAAAATTAATTTCCAGGAGCACATGGATATCAGATTGTTTGGGGGAACTTGGGTAAGGAACCTGTCTAACTAGGTTCTTATCTGTCTGGATGAAAGCTGTCATGGGGACACACTCTAAAGAAAACAGAAAGCAGCGTTTTTTTCCCTTTAACGACCACATTGGATTCTGAAATCATACCTGAGAGCAAGAAGATTTCAGGAGACACCCCATGTGCTGGGGTGCATTCTTATTCACTTCTGTCACCAATGGGGGAGATCAGCCATGCAAGCTTCCTGTGTCCTTCTCCTTTCCTGCCTCCCTCCCCAATCAAGCTTGTTCAAAGCAAAGTGGCCTCCCCAGTGCCTGAGTTTCACACCAACCCTCTGCCATACTCTCAGCTGCTTTGAGAAGACCCAGAAGCCAGGTACACCTTCCCCACCTGGTCCATCCCACACCTGGCCCTGCCCTTGAGCACTTTTATCCTAGAAGCTGCCCATGGCTTGTCCCGAGTCTGAGCTTCCTTATTCTTCATCTCCAACAACGAACTACCAGAACACCTGGAGAGTCTGAATCATCCATAGAAAATGCTTTTTTTTTTTTTAAATGCTCTGGACTGGAAACTGGGCCAGTTTAAGCTGTTTTGGGTAGCAAGTGTGCCAGTAATCTTTGAGACAGGGCTCACTGCGTACCCAAGGCAGGCCGGGCTGAGAAAGTAAACACACTGCATAGCTTTTAGGCTTAAACATACACTTTTGCAATATGGAGAGTGCCCTGTTTAGTTTGTCATCATTCTGCCCTGCAAGCTACTGGAAGGTCAAAGGCAGTCCTGATGACCTGGAAGGCTGTCTCCTGGAACAGCTGATCCCGGACTGTTTCAGTGCACAAACACCATCACATGACCTTAGGGATGCTGCATGGGCCTGTCATGGGCTTTTGCTGCAGGTAAGTCCTTGGAGACTTGTGCCAACAAGACATTTACTGCATCCCATTTAGGAAAACTGGCCTGGAGGCTTTAACTGAAAATTTTTTTTTAAATAGCTCTTTACTGCAGTGTGGACAGTATTTGTTTTCAGATGTCAGTGAACTGTCTGTACTCAGCTGGCAATCATCTCAGTTCAGATGGAGAACATAATGTGATTACATTTATTTACTGAATGTATTCATTTTGCAGGGCTGCCAAAGCAGCATACTGCAAACGGGGTGGCTAGAAACAACAGACATTTATTCTCGCACAATTTTGGAGGCCAGAGATCTGAAATCAGGGTGTCGGCACAGCCGTGTTCCCTCTGATGCTTCTAAGGGGCATTTGTCCTGCCTCTTGCTGGTCTCTTCCTTGGATGCTGGTGGTCCTTGGCTGAAAGCTGCATCACTCCAATGTCTAACCCCCTTTGCCCTTGACTTTCTCCCACGTGTCTCTTCTCTTCTTATGAGGAAATCATATATATTGGATTAGGAGTCCCAGCTATTCCAGTTTAACTCATATGAACCTAATTATCTTTGTTGTTGTTGAGTCACTACATTATGTCTGACTCTTTGGGACCCCATGGACTGCAGCACGCCAGGCTCCTCAGTCCTCCGCTATCACCCAGAATTTGCTCAGATTCATGTCCATAGAGTCGGTGATACTACCTAACCATCTCATCCTCTGCCATCCCCTTCTCTTTTTGCCTTCAGTCTTTCCCAGCATCAGGGTCTTTTCCAATGAGTCGGCTCTTCACATATGGTGGCCAAAGTTTTGGAGGAGAAAGGCAAAGGAGAAAAGGAAAGATATACCCATCTGAATGCAGACTTCCAAAGAATAGCAAGGAGAGATAAGAATGCCTTCCTAAGTGATCAGTGCAAAGAAATAGAGGAAAACAATAGGATGTGAAAAACTAGAGATCTCTTCAAGAAAATTAGAGATGCCAAGGGAACATTTCCTGCTAAGATGGGCACAATAAAGGACAGAAACTGTGTGGACCTAACAGAAGCAGAAGATATTAAGAAGAGGTGGCAAGGATATACAGAAGAACTATACAAAACAGATCTTCATGACCCAGATAACCACAATGGTATGATCACTCACCTAGGGCCAGACATCCTGGAATGTGAAGTCAAGTGGGCCTTAGAAAGCATCACTATGAACAAAACTAGTGAAGGTGATGGAATTCCAGCTGAACTATTTCAAATCCTAAAAGATGATGCTGTGAAAGTGCTGCACTCAGTATGCCAGCAAATTTGGAAAACTCAGCAGTGGCCACAGGACTGGAAAAGGTCAATTTTCATTCCAATCCCAAAGAAAGGCAATGCCAAAGAATGTTCAAACTATTGTACAATTGAACTCATCTCACACACTAGCAAAGTAATGCTAAAAATTCTCCAAGAAAGGCTTCAGCAGTACATGAACCGTGAACTTCCAGATGTTCAAGCTGCATTTAGAAAAGGCAGAAGAACCATAGATCAAATTGCCAACATCTGTTGGATCATAGAAAAAGCAAGAGAATTCCAGAAAAACATCTGCCTCATTGACTATGCCAAAGCTTTTGACTATGTGGATCACAACAAACTGTGGAAAATTCTTCAAGAGATGGGAATACCAGACCACCTTACCTGCCTCCTGAGAAATCTGTATGCAGGTCAAGAAGCAACAGTTAGAACTGGACATTGAACAATGGACTGGTTCCAAGTTGGGAAAGGATTACATCAAGGATGTATACTGTCATTATGCTTATTTAACTTACCTGCAGAGTACATTATGTGAAATGCCAGACTGGATGAAGCACAATCTGGAATCAAGATTGCCAGGAGAAATATCAGTAACCTCAGATATGCAGATGACACCACCCTTATAGCAGAAAGCAAAGAGGAACTAAAGAGCCTCTTGATGAAAGTGAAAGAGGAGAGTGAAAAAGCTGGCTTAAAACTCAACATTCAAAGAATGAATGGCATCCAGTCCCATCACTTCATGGCAAATAGATGGGGAAACAAAACAGTGACAGACTTTTTCTGGTTCCAAAATTACTGCAGATGGTGATTGCAGCCTTGAAATGTATGCTCCTTGGAAGAAAAGCTATGACCAACCTAGACAGCATATTAAAAAGCAGAGACATTACTTTGCTAACAAAGGTCTGTCTAGTCAAAGCTATGGTTTTTCTAGTAGTCATATACGGATGTGAGAGTTGGACCATAAAGAAGGTTGAGCGCCAAAGAACTGATGCTTTTGAACCGTGGTATTGGAGAGGACTCTTGAAAGTCACTTGCACTGCAAGGAGATCAAACCAGTTAATTCTAAAGGAAATCAATCCTGAATATTCATTGGAAAGACTGATGCTAAAGCTGAAGCTCCAATACTTTGGCCACCTGATGCAAGAGTTGACTCATTAGAAAAGACCCTGATGCTGGGAAAAATTGAAGGCAGGAGAAGGGGACAACAGAGGATGAGATGGTTGGATGGCATCACTGACTCAATGAACATGAGTTTGAGCAAGCTCTGGGAGATGGCGAAGGACAGGGAGGCCTGGCATGCTGCAGTTCATGGGGTCGCAAAGAGTTGGACACAACTGAGCAACTGAAGAACAACAACAGATGTTGAGCTTCAGCTTCAACATCAGTCCTTCCAAAGAATATTCAGGGTTGATTTCCTTTAGGATTGACTGGTTTGATCTCCTTGCAGTGCAAAGGACTCTCAAAAGTCTTCTCCAGCACCACAATTCGAAAGCATCAGTTCTTCAACTCTCAGTCTTCTTTATGGTCCAACTCTCACATCTATACATGGCTACTGGAAAAACCATAGCTTCTACTATATGGACCTTGCCAGCAAAATGATGTCTCTGCTTTTTAATATGCTGTCTAGGTTTGTCATAACTTTCCTTCCAAGGAGCAAGCATCCTTTAATCTGCAATGATCTTATTTCCAAATTAGTCACCTTCTGAGATTCTGGGGTTTAGGACTCCAACCTAATCCTTTCGAGGGGGCATAGTTCAACTTGAAACACTGAACTGTTTATTTCCGTTAAAAATGGGAGGTCCGCAGTTAGGCTAGAAGGTAGACAAAGGATTTGGTTGCAGACAGCAAGACAGACAAATACTCAGTGGGAGAATCACAAATGAATATGCCTGTAGGGCTCAACTGGGAGCATCTGTCAGGGAGGTCAGCCACGTGTAAGAACTCCAGCTGGGATTTCTGCCCTGCAGTCAAGATGTGTGTGCAAGAAACATCTTGCTTTCATCTTATCTCCTCTATAAGAAGACATTTTAAAAGGAAGCCTCAGTTTGCTATAAGTGTCAGCTGATTTCTGGTCTCAGGGACTGAGAGATGAGAGGGAGCGGTGAGGTCTGGGGCACACTGGAGAGTCCACACTTCATTGCAAGAGGCAACTCCTGTACAATTCCAACCAGTTCTCACCATGGAGAAAGGCAACTCAGGAGGGCTGGATCTTTTGATTTTTCAGCAGATGCTGCACATTAGGGCTTGGTGTGAGATTGCCCACGTTATATATCTTGGTAACAAAAGAGACTTTGTTAAAAACTTTGTATTTTGTTTTTTCTGACTGTGGGAGGGAAGAAGTGGAGGGCAGGAGGTCATGGACCACTTCTGTGGTCGACCAAAGAGTGGCCTCCTAAAGAGGCCGGTGTCCTAATCCCCAGAATCTGTGAAGATGCTGCCTCCTGGCAAAAGAGACTCTGCTGATGTGATGACAGAAAGGAAGTGAGTTGGGACATTATCCTGGATCATCTGGGTGGGCCCAGTGTCATCACTAGGTCTTTATAGGAGAGAGCCAGGGGATCATGGTCAGAGAAGACATGGTGATGAAAGCTGAGTCCAAGGGATATACTTTGAAGACGGGGGAAGGGCCCATGGATTAAAGGCAGGCAACCTCCAGAAGCTGGAAAAGGCAAGGAACAGATTCTCCTCTAGAGTTTCCATAGGAGCACATCCCAGCCAACACCCAGATTTTAGCCCAGTTAGACTCATTTAGGACTTCCAGCCTCCAGAACTGTAAGAGAATAGATTTCTGTTGTTTCAGGCTACTATGTTTGTGGTCATTTGTTACAGCAGCAATAGGAGACTGATAAATCTTCTTGCCCCAGTGAGGGGCCTGCTTGGGGCCAGCTGTCCTGGGGCTTCCTCCCCTGCCTCCTACCTACATGTTGCTAAACTTTTTAAAAACCCCATAAAATATTCAACAGTGTTTTCTCCTTCTCAAGGAAGACTGGCTGAAAAGACTTTTGAGTCTGGTTGTGTTTTTCTATGCATCCCTATCTCTTAATGTTCATGGTGGAGGGGGTGGGGGGCGGAGAGAGGGACAGCAAGGTGGTGCAATAGACACTCTACCAAGGAGGAAAAATTCATACTTCAGATTAGAACAAAGTAGAGCCACCACACCTCATATCACCTTCATGAGAACTCTTTGGTGGCAAATGACAAACAATCCTGAAAATTCTAACTTAGGTAAGCCCCCTGAATTTGAAGTCACTCATTCATGTCCAGCTGTTTGCGACCCCTTGGACTATAGCCTGCCAGGTTCTTCCATCTATGGGATTTCCCAAGCAAGAATACTGGAGTGGCTTGCCATTTCCTTCTCCAGGGGATCTTCCGAATCAAGGTCTCCAGCATTGAAGCAAATTCTTTAGCAGCTGAGCCAGCATTAAGTCCACAGGGAGAGCTTCAGGTATGGGTGGATCCAGGGTCTCAAGGAATGACATCAAGAATCTATCTTTCTTCTCTCTGCGTTCTGTTCTCCTATCTGTTGACAGCAAGCTTGCTTTTGGCAGCTACACACTTGCATTTGGAACAGAGTGGACATAAGGGCACTTTTTCCCCAGTAGTTCCAGCAAAACTCTGGGGACCCAGTCCTTCTTGACTCTGACTGATCAGGTCAACTCACACTCTTATCCATCAGCCCTGCTTTTGTCTAGTGGGTCAAGGGCTCTGGCTGCCTTCCTGGGTCCTGTGACTGGCCCTCTCCCCTCAACCCCAAAGCTGGTAGAGGCAGGAGGCTGCCCGCACCTGAAACAAGGACTGAGAATGGGAACGTCAGAGCCGGGTGGTGGAGGCAGTGCTGTGTGACCCCTCCAGGCTCCATTCCCCTTCCTCTGGGGATGCAGAAAGGGTCCCTTCTCGGTCCCCTTGTGTTGGATTGGCCAAAAGTTCATTCAGGTTTTATCATATGATGTTATGGAAAACCCCAAAAGAAATTTTTGCTACCCAATAGTTGCATGTGGCTACGTGACCCAGTGTGGCCAACGGCATTGGGAGGTAGTGACGTCATGTTTCCAGGGTGGACCCTGGGAATTCTCCAGTTCTCCTGGATGGACCCTCCCTTTCCTTATCTGTGAGCCACATATGGAGAACTGGTGGGGTCTCAGAGCCCCAGGGGATGGTGGAACCACAGGGTGGAAGGAACAGACCCATACACATACACACACACACACTTACACATGCACGCACACCACACATGCACACACACACACAGACATGCATACATGTACACACATCACACATGTATGCTTGCATGCAAATGTATGCACGCACACCCACTCACATATATATGCATATACACAGATTCACACATCACATGTGAATACCTGCATGCATGCTCACACATACATACCCCTGCCCACCTGCACAAATATACACTCGCAGAAACACACACACACACCTGTCATTACAGCCCCACCCCCATCAGACCTTGATATGAGCAGGAAGCAACCTCCGTGTGTTCAGCCCTGGGGTCGGGGCTGTGGGCCACAGTGTCTGCCACTGCCACACAGACAGCTGGGCCTGGGCAGGCACAGGCCCCAGATACCCACACGGGAGGAGCCTTCCTTGCTGAGCTGTTTTCCCGGGATCGCCCTTCGTTTATGGCCTGAGGCAGAGCGAGTAGAGCTGGGTGGATTCTGCCCAGCCCAGCTTCATCTTGTTCTTTACCCATCTTTCAAGTTAAATTCTTATCTTGTTCATCAGGTTTATTTGTTTTCACTCTTCACAGGATCCCTTTTCATGTATTTAAAGGGCAACTGTACACTTTGCACCTGGCCCTCGTCGAGAGCCCACTTTCCAGGGGCGCTGTATTGGTCGAGGGGCCAGTGGAATCAGATACCAGAGGAAGGGCCCAAGGGTCACAGGTCTGGAGGCCATACATCTGAAAACCGAGGTGTCCGTAGAGCTGATTCCTGGTGAAACCTCTGGGAAGAGGTGGGTGTCTGTTCCTTGTCTCCCCAGCTCCTGGTGTGGCTGGCAGTCCTTGGCCTTCCTTGGTTGGTAGAACCTTCATCCCAGTCTCTACCTTTGTCATCATGTGTCTCTGTCTGTCCTCTTCTTTAAGAACATCCCTCATTGAATAGAGGGCCCACCCTAATCCTGGCTTCCCAGGTGGCAGAGTGGTAAAGAACTCGCCCGCCAATGAGGGAGATGTAATAGCCATGGGTTCAATCCCCAGGAAAATCCCCTGGAGGAGGAAATGGCAACCCACTCCAGTATTCTTGCCTGAAGAATCCCAAGGGCAGAGGAGCCTGGTGGGCTACAGTTCATAGGGTCACAGAGTCGGATATGACTGAAGTGACTTGGCTGGCACCCTAATCCAGTGTGATCTCATTCAGGCCTCACGTTCATGACATCTGCAAAGACCTTTATTCCAAATGAGGTCACATTCTGGGTGAACATGCATTTTGGGGAGACACCCTTCAACTCCTGACCAAGAGTATCTGAGGTTTGTTGGGGAGGGACTCATTAGGTCAGAGATGCTGTGATCCAAGACCAGTGGTTCTTGACTTCACACGGCTATCTGGCTTCAAATCCCATCCCTGCCCCCAGAGGATCCAGCAGCATCCCAATCGGGCATGCTCAGAACCCAGAGTGGCAGGGGCAGGGAGCCACCACCTGCCTGGGCAGGAGGGACAACAGGAGGAGACCATGTCACCTGACCTGGGAAACCAGCTGGAGCTAGGCCAGAGGCTAGGGTTTCTAAGATAGCAGTGGGACCCAGGAGGAGAGACCCTCCGGTGGTGCTGAAGCCATGGAGGAAAAGCTACACCTCCCAGAGCAGAGGGAAGGGGAGCAAGACCTTGCCCCGCCCTCCGGACTTCTGCCTGCCATGGTCCATCTTCCTCTGTTGGAACCCACCCTAAGCTAGATGGCAAGGGAGCCCAGAAGTGAAGCTCGCTTTAATGCCAGCAGGATGGAGAGGTTGCAGACAGGATCTGAGAGCAAACAAACTCCTCCACCTTTGTTTGGAAGGGTCCTGAAAAGGCTTTAGAATGCCCCCTCATAAGATGGACAGTCCAAGAAGGACGTGCCATTGAATGTGATGCTTGGTGTTTCCTTTCTTTTGCTCACTTTAGATTTCCCTCTGGGAAACCCAAAGCTCTGTGCAGGAATCATCTCGTTTCATCCGCAAAAGGGTCCCGTGATGTTGGCGTTCTTGTGATGCTCCCTTTTACATATGGAGAAACTGAGGCCACGACTACCCCACTGGGATTTAAATGCAAGTGGTCTAGCTTCAGAGCCCTTCTGGATGCCTCTCTGGAGTCACCCTCTCTGGCACGTGTGTGTGACCACTGTCAGGCACAGCCGACCCCAGTAGAGCTCTGGGGGCGGGGTGCGGAGGGACTCTGTTGCTGTCGGTTGCAGCATCCGTGTGCCTGGCAGGGGAGAGGCTCCCATCTGAGCATGTCTACAGGCAAAATGCAAGCACAGGAGTTAACAACAAGGCTCCTCTGGGGCAGGTCGGAGCCTGGTGTGCAGAACGCCTAGGGGATTGTCTCTGATTCTGACAACAAGGAGGAGCAGGCCTAGGAGAAGGAGCAGCAGAAGAAACTTGACTTCTGAGCCAGCCGGCTGGCTTCCAACAGTGTTTTGGTCCACATCTGAGCTGTGTGGCCTTAGGCACATGGCAGTCTCTCTGAGCCTCCATGAACTAATCTATCAAAAGGGGGAAATCATGAGTGTCTTATAAGCTGTTCTAAGTATAAGATGGGAGACAAGAGCCAAAGAGCTTGACACATCACGTGGGCCTCTAGATCCTGAACTAAGATGTTCTATTTTTCACTCACAGGCCTTTTGGCATCTGGGAATAGGTGAGTATGTAGGTTCTCAGCCAAGTCGTTCTGTGGGGTTGCATGTGTCCTGACTCCCTGGCCACAGGCTAGGTGTTTTATTTATTTCTGCATTTATTTATGGCTGTGCTGGGTCTTTGTCATTGCCTACAATCTTTCTCTAGTTGGGGTGTGTGGGCTTCTTATTGCGGTGGGTTCTCTTGTTGCAGAGCTTGGGGTCTAGAGTACGCAGGCTTAGTAATCATAGCACAAAGGCTGAGTAGTTGTGGCACACAGGCTTAGTTGCTCTTTGGCATGTGAAATCTTCCTGGAGCAGCTATTGAGTCTAGGTCCCCTCCATTGGCAGGCAGATTCTTAACCACTGGACCACCAGGGAAGTCCCAGACCAGATATTTTAAACATAGGCTATATTTTCTCACCCTGGTTCTTTTCACTAGTGTCCCAGGCAATGCCTGCAGTCAACATCAGCCTGCTAACAGACAACTTTTCAGCGGATGTCTGGGGCAAAACTTTTGGCATGGTAATCTTTCCAGGGTAGGCATTAGCTTTCTCTTGCCAATTGTTCAGAATGTATGTGTTGTCTTGAATGCTTGTGGATCCAATGGAAAGGCATTTTATCCCATTATGGGGAGTCTATATTGTTGTTCGGAGAAGGCAATGGCACCTCACTCCAGTACTCTTGCCTGGAAAATCCCATGGACGGAGGGGCCTGGTAGGCTGCAGTCCATGGGGTCGCTAGGAGTTGGACACGACTGAGCGACTTCACTTTTACTTTTCACTTTCATGCATTGGAGAAGGAAATGGCAATCCACTCCAATGTTCTTGCCTGGAGAATCCCAGGGACGGAGAGCCTGGTGGGCTGCCGTCTATGGGGTCGCACAGAGTCGGATATGACTGAAGCGACTTAGCAGCAGCAGCATATTGTTGTTGGCCCCATCTTACAGGTGAGAAACTAGGCACAGATATATTAGACCTGTGGGTCTGCAGGGACCAGCTGAATAGTGACAGAATTAGGATTCGAATCCCCAGAGCCTGGCTTTACATTCTTCTCACTGAAATTTTTGTTGAAATAATTGGAGAGTCATAAGAAATAACACAGAGAGATCCGGTGTATCTTTACCCAGTCTCCTCAGTAACGATAATGTCTGGTAAAACTACAGCACAATATTATGACTGGGATATTGATATGGAATTGGCTTCACTTTTAACCCAACACTGTTACCACCCAGGTTGATATGTTATTTTCTTCAGGAAGGTGCTTTGAATCCAACACTGAATCTGAGGTCAATCTGTCCACTGTTAATGTTTAAGGCTATTTTATTATGCTTAAGGCTACTTTTAAAAAGTTGAACATGAGTGGAATGTGTTGAGCATGTCACTGCAAAGATGCCTTGATGGACTATCTCATCCATTCACCATCTGAGGCAGACCATATGTCACAAAACGGCTGAAGCATCACCATCCATCCCATACGCTCTTCTCACAGGGTGACTTTGACCCAAATTCTCTCATCAAGTGGAGAAATCAATGTTCCTTCTCCTTGAATTTGAGCGGGCTGATGATGACAGAAGTAATGCTACTGGGCCTCTGAGAATTAGTCACAAAAAGTGATGCCATTTCCTCCTGGTTCTTTTGAAGATGCTGTCATGCTGGAGGAAGTTCAAGCTACCCATGTGGAAAGACCACATGGAGAGACCACATATAGGTGTTGTCTGACAACCCAGCTGAGTTCCCACTGACAGAAAGCAAACACCAGGCATGTTGAGTGACAAGATCTCCAGGTGACTCCAGTCTCCAGCCTTTGAGTCACCCCCCAGCCTTGAGTCTTCAAAGGTGAGACCTTAGATGCTGTAGAGCGGAGGCAAGGCATCCCTGCTGTGCCATATCCAAATTCTTTCTTTTTTTTTTTTTTACTGTAACTCATTTTTATTTATTTATGTTTTTATTATTATCTGGTTGTGCTGGGTCCTTGTTGCTCCACATGGGCTTTCCCTAGTTGCAGTAGAGTGGGGCTACCCTTCAATGCAGAGCTCAGGCTCTACAGCACAGGCGCAGAAGTTGTGCTGCATGGGCTCAGTTGCTCCACGGCCTGTGGACTCTTCCTGGACCAGGGATCGAAGCCATGTCTCCAGCATTGACAGGCGATTCTTATCCATTGTACCACCAGGGAAGTCCCCATATCTAAACTCTTAACCCACAGACTCATGGATAAAAGATTGTTAAGTTTCAAGTGGTTTCTTATCTAACGATAGTAACTGACACAGCATCCAGCTGACACTTATTGAACACCTACTATGCGTCGGGGATGATGTTCAGTGTGGGGTGGGGGGTATAATGGTGAGCAAAACCAGCCAGGAGTCATGCCCTCTGGCACCTCTGTTCTAACAAATGCAGAAGATGAAAGGTAATCAGAGTTTTGCTGCTCTTCATGCCAGGGTTTGTTTTTGTTTCTGTTTTATTTTATTTTTAAAAGAGGAGAAAACTTGGACTCAATCCTCTTTGGGCTTTGATGCTCTTGCCAAATGAATTAGCCCAAAGTATTTTGGTCTGGCTGTGCCAACTGAGTGTAGCCTAAGCAGAATTATCTGTGACTCATTCTGTTGCTGAACTGAAGAACCAACGTCCTGGGGTGAATGTATTTTGACCTTCGGTCTGTAGTGTCTGACCTTGAAGGTGGGGGTGGTATCACAGAGACTTAAGAGAAACATGAGGGGGCCTGGGACCTGGGATCTATGTACCAATGGAATCTCCATTTTTGGAATCATTGCTGAGCATCTGACAAGGTACCAGGATCGCTGGGACAGGATAAATCCTCACTTATGGGAAAGGATTCAGCTTAAGCAATAGACATGGAGTCCAACCATGATGGGCAGGTGCTAAGGGCTGGCAAACAAGCCTAGCTTGTTCAGAAGCTTCAACTGTGATACCCTTCTCTCTATCTCATCAGAAGTCCTGCCCACAGTGTTCCCAGGGCTTTTCTGGAGGCCAGTTGGGGATGGCGGTGGGCGGATGGAAAAAGCCGATTATTTCCCTGGTTTGGGGCCAAGACTCAAGTTTGCAAACTCTGTGAAAACAAACACGAGTGAATGTTCCCAGTCCCAGCATGACAGAAGACAATCAGGAGGGATTCCAAAAGGGCGGCTGCAGGATGGGAAACTTGTTTGCAAAGAAACTGGAAAAGACCCCAAGGTTAAGTGCCTGCTTCGGGACCCAGAGGTAATAAATTCCCCACATGGGAATAAAGCGTCTGTGACATGTTCTCTTCCCATGCTGCAGTTGCCAGGAAGGGTAGATCTGAGAGGTCACTGCAAGTATGGTTTCTACAAATTATGCCCAAATATATCTCCTAAACACTGTTTCAGGGAAGGGTCCGTCCACAGTGGTCGACCAGTTGGCCTTCTAGTGAACAAATGAAAGCCCAGCATTCCTGTAGTAGACATTTGTTTTGGCACTTAACACCCATTTCTCCATCTTTGGGTAACAGGCTATGAAAATTTTTTGAGAAACCCTCTCCATTTATGCTTCATCATTCACTGACTTCAGGGGATGGTCATGGAACTCAAACCTGGCCAATTAAAGCACTGTATCTTTTTGGCCTCATGATTGGTTCAGGGATAGTTGTGGGGCCCAATCCTGGTCAATAACCATCAGGCTGAGAACTTCAATTCACACTCGTGAGGGAGAGAAGGTTTTATTTCCACTGGGCCTAAAGCACAGAGGTTGTCAGCTGGGGACTCTAAGTTAGGGATGCCTGGTGAGGCTACATGCTGAGCTTGGGGACACACAGAAGAGGGCAGGAGGGGAGATAGAGTTATTTATTCATTGAAGTATAGTTGATTTAAAATGCATTTCAAGTGTGCAGCAAAGTGATTCAGTTACATGCACCCACACATATACATATGTATGAAGTGAAGTGAAATGAAGTCGCTCAGTCATGTCCGACTCTTTGCGATCCCATGGACTGTAACCTACCAGGCTCCTCTGTCCATGGGATTTTCGAGGCAACAGTCCTGGAGTGGATTGCCATTTCCTTCTCCAGGGGATCTTCCCAACCCAGGGATCAAACCTGGGTCTCCCGCATTGTAGACAGACGCTTTACTGTCTGAGCCACTAGGGAAGTCCATACATATGTATGCTGCTGCTGCTAAGTCACGTCAGTCGTGTCCGACTCTGTGCCACCCCATAGACGGCAGCCCACCAGGCTGCCCCGTCCCTGGGATTCTCCAGGCAAGAACACTGGAGTGGGTTGCCATTTCCTTCTCCAATGCATGAAAGTGAAAGGTGAAAGTGAAGTCACTCAGTCATGTCTGACTCTTAGCAACCCCATGGACTGCAGCCTACCAGGCTCCTCCGTCCATGGGATTTTCCAGGCAAGAGTACTGGAGTGGGGTGCCATCACCTTCTCTGATACATATGTATATGTATATATATATTTCAGATTTTTTCCCTTATAAGTTATTACAAAATATTGATTATAGTTCCCTATGCTATACATTGTTGGCTGTCTATTTTATGTATAGTGATGTGTTTATGTTAATCCCAAACTCCTAATTTATCCCTCCTTCCCTTTTTCCCCTTTGGTAACCATAAATTTGTTTTCTAAATCTGTGAGTGTGTTTCTGTTTAATAAGTTCTTTGCATCATATTTTAGATTCCACACATCAGTGATATCATATGATATCTTTCTCTGTCTGACTGACTTCACTTAGTATGATATGATCATCTCTAGGTCCAACCATGTTGCTGCAAATGGCATTATTTCATTCCTTTTATGGCTGAGTAATATTCAATTGTATGAATCTATCACATCTTGATGATAGCACTCAAGTCTAACCATGCCCCAGACTCTTAACTTCCCATTAAAATGAGTCAATACACTCCTTTGTTTGTTTATTTCTTAAGCCATTTTGAATTGGGGCTTACAAATGAAAAAGTCCTGGCTAAAACCTATGCCATCCAAAAATAACATATCTTCCAAAATGATGGGCACAGAACAGAAGAAAGAGGTATGAGTTAGAATTTCTGGACAAGATTCCATGGCTGCCACGACAAATTATCACCAATGTAGTAGCTTAAAACAACCCCAGTTTTTATTCTCTTATGGTTCTGAAGGTCAGAAGTCCAAAATGGGTTTCCAAGATGTCAGTAGAGCTGTGTTCCTTCTGGAAGTTTTAGGAGAGAAGTCACTTTCTTCCCTTTCCAGCTCCTAGAGGCACCCACATCCCTTGGTTCATGCCCCCTTCCTCCATCTTCAAAGTCATCATTGTCTCTCCTCTCTGACCTTTTTTCTGTAATCCTATCTCTTTGTGACCATAGCTGGGAAATGTTCCTCATTTTAAAGTATTTTTGTGATTAGATTGGATCCACCTGGATAATCCAGGAAAATTTTCCCTCCCAAGATCCTTAACTTTAATCACATCTGCCAAGTCCCCTCTTATCCCAGAAGGTAACATAGCCACAGGGTCCAGGGCTAGGATGTGGACATCTTTTGGGAGTGAGGAGGCTGAGAGGACATCATTCTGCCTACCACAATCACATAATTATTATTCAAGCATTTAGTATTCATCAGTTGTATACCATGCTCTTTGGGGAGAGCTAAACGGATTTGTTATTGTTTAGTTGCCAAGTCATGTTTGACTCTTTTGTGACCCCTATGGACTGTAGCCCGCCAGGTTCCTCTGTCCATGGGGGTTTCCCAGGCAAGAATAGTGGAGTGGGTGCCATTTCCTCCTCCAGGGGATCTTCTCAACCCAGGAATCGGAACTGCGTCTCCTGTGTCTCTTGCATAGGCAGGCAGATTCTTTACCGTTGAATCACCAGGGGAAGCCCACTAAAGGGGTTATGAAAAAGTAAAAAATCAAATCAAGAAAGTTTAGTGAAACAACAGGTTCAGAGGTTCCCATGATTGAAGGTTTGATGTGTTTAGAACTCTGAAAACTGAACTGCTTCCCCTGAACTTAGGAGCAACCCTGGGGCTCCTTGCCGACAGCCAGAACAAGAGTCACTTTTTTCCTTCTTTGATTTTTTTTGAAAGGCACATCCGAAATAACACAGAGAGACTGGAGGAATCCTTCCCACACTGAGCTTGGCAGCCTTCTCTCGGGACTTTTCGTGTCATCAACTTCGTTCAGCACCTTTTTCTCCCTGCCTGGCTAACTGAGGCCCTGCATATGGTTTCCTGGTGTGGGTGTGAGATGCATGACCCAAGAGCAGGCAGGAGTGCCAAGCCCCAGGAGGGAGTAACCCAGGCATTGGGGAGGGCCTGGGAGGTGAGTGGTGCCGCAGACGGGCCTCACCTGTGTCACAGTTGTGCTAAGGGCAGGCTCGTCTTGCTGAACCACCTCACCCCTGGTTGTGCCCAGCTGGTTGCAAACCGCACAGAACTCAATTAATTACCCAGTGACTTGAGCCTTGGGGCAAGTCCTTGGATCAGTTCCAACGCACTTGGGATAAAGTCCTCATCATTTACCATGGTCCCCAGTGCCACCCAGTCTGGCCTTCCCACCTCTAAAGCTCTTCCTGCTGCTCACCCCAGCTCCCCACATGTCACTGCTCACTAGCCTGTCCTCTGTCCCTTGAAAACCTGAGCGCCTTTCCACCCTACAGCCTTTGCATCTGCTGTTCCCCTCACCCATAATGCTCTTCCAACAAATTCACTTCCTGTTTATCATTCGGAGCAATCATAATTCCATCCTTTATCTAAGACTTTTTTTTTTTTTTGGCTGTGCCACATGGCTTACCGGCATCTCAGTTCCCCAGCCAGGGACTGAACCTAGGTTACTAGCACTCAATAAGAGTGCTGAGTCTTAGCCACCGGGCCACCAGGGAATTCCCTCTAGATCTTTATTTAAAATGGTGGTCACTACTCCCAACTCCCCTACTGATGCCTTTTTTTCTACTTTTTTCTACTCCACCCGCATTGCAGTGTCATTTCCGTGAGGACAGGACTTTGTGCCTCTTGTTTACTTGCTGCTGAGGACAATGCTTGACAGAGAGTAGGTCCAATAATAGCCCCTGAGTGAATCCAGAGTGGAAGGTGAAGGAGGCCATATTCATTCCTAGGGTGGGAGCCAGCTTCCAAGACAGTGTCCAAGCCTCACCTTCCAGCACTCACTCCCTCACAAACTTCTCTCCCACATGGAATCAGAGAGATGTCACTTGCCTTCCAAGACTAGTCCATCAAAGACCTTGCAGCTCTGCTTTGGGGTCTTGAAGCAAGTTTTCAGCCACTGTGGAAGATGCCCTTCTACTTTGGGGCCAACATGTTACAGAGGCCACAGGTAGTGCTCTGGTCAATGCTGCTAGCTAAGCCCAGCCTTCCAGCCAGCCCTGTCAAGGTGTGAGTGACATCATTTGGGCCCTCAGGAACACCCCTTCCCATAGCTGAATACCTCCAAGGAAACTGTCAATGCCAGGTAGAAAAGAAAGTCACCCACGTGAGCTTAAGCCTCCAAAATTGCAAAATAAAATACAATGGTTTTGTAAGCCGCTAACTTTTGTGATTATTTGTTACACAACAACAAATCATTTATATATACAGTTAATCTAGGAGTTGCTTTTTCTTTTTAATGTTTAAGTCCAATGGCAACAATAACACAATCAGTGTCTGCCATGAGAAGGAAACATAATTGTTCCAGGAACTTAAGTCTTCACTTTTCATTGAGTTGAAGACATCATTGATTCCATTATTGTATGTCATCCAAGACCAAAATATGACACACCATCCCAACTTCAAAGATGTTAAAATATGAAAAACATGTGTCTTAGAATTAGTAAAATGCAGTGAGTTGGCAGAATCACATATGGTAATTATCCCCAGCAAAAAATACCCCCTGCCAGGCGGCATAGAGAGAACGCAGCTTCCCTTGCACGGCGCTTAATCATTGAACACTTACAGTGGCTACGTGTGTTTACAATACCCAGGTTCCAGCAAGTCCTGATCCTGCTATTCCCAGGTTTCTGATCTTGGGCAAGTTAGCCTCTCTGAGCCTCGGTTTTCTTATCTGTTGAAAGGGGCCATTGTAGAACCTGCAACATGAGGCTGTTGGGAGGATTAAATGAATAATGCACATGGAGTACATTGTGCTATGTCTGGAACTGAGTAAGAGCTCAGAAATTGTTAACGATGATGATGGTGGTGATTGCTGTTGTTTTTAGCTGCTACATTGTGTCCGACTCTTTTGCGACCCCACGGACTATAGTCGGCAGGCTCCTCTGATGATGGTGAGAACGATGGTGATTATGGCGGTGATGGTGATGATGCTGGGGATGCTGGTGATGCTGATGGTGACAGTGATGGTGACAATGATGATGACAGAACTGGTTTTTTAGGGTTTTTTTTCCCCCCAATGTGCCTTTCCTGCCCACGCTGCACTAACTATTCCACTTCAGTTGAGGCTAGCAAGTTCTCTGCCTAGGGCTCTTTCTGCCTGGAGGGCATTTCATAACCTCGGCCAGGTCTGCAGGGAGGGTGGTGTTATAGCCTTTCCCAGAGTGTTCAAATCCTCCCCATGTCGTGTCCTTTCAGACTCCTGCTCTTGGTCCATGTCCACCCTTGTTTCCTCCACCCTCCTCTTTCTACCTTCAGTAGACATTTCAAATTCAGCTTGGGACAGTAATCTAGAAATTGCCTTCCCATGACCATGTTGGAAATAGCATAGTTTTATTAGAGCACTATTTTATTTCATATTATCTACTTAGTTTTGCACTATCTGTTTTGCTTTGCATTCTCTTATCATTCATGCTACAAAGCCCAACCTCATTTAAGACTAGTGACTGCATCTTCACTTTGCCAAATGCAGGTGAAACTCTAGAAATATTGTGTCATATGAATGCATGTCTCTCCTATCAGCAGAGCTGAACTGGACCCAGATGACATTAATGCTTGACAATCAGTGTGAGTCGAACCTTTTGTTAAAAATGGACTATTTGTCACTGAGCCTTAGTTTAATATTTATAACAGCATCGTGAACACTGTTATTTGTCTTGTTGTACAGATTGGACATGCAGACTTAGAAGGATCATTTGGGTCACCCAGTGTCATACCAGTTACTGAAGAAGCTGAAGTGTGACCACCTAGTAAAGGGCATTATCAATACTGGTGTTATTATTATTGCTGGGGCCATGGTGACCATTATCCTTAACTTTCCCCCATCCCAGCACCCAGAATAATTCTCATGCCTGGAAGACATTCAGCAAATACACAACAGGAAAATCTTGCATGAGTCAAACGGCTCTGTTTCCATTTTCTTCTTAATTGCGCCCGTCTCCAGGTCCCTCACCACCTGCCCCTCACACCGACATTCTGGGTGGTCGTGTTCCCCTCTTCTGTCACAAGACAGGCTAGGTGCCCCTCACCAAGGGCCCTCTGGAAAAGCATGGTAAAGGATTCCACCTTAACATAGTAATGTAGGCTGCTGTGGCTTCATTTCCCCCACTTGACTGAAATCGTGAGTTAGAGGTTTCCAACCCTTTGCGTGTAACACATAACTAAGTTAACAGCCAAGGAAGCAGCCTGATCCAATTTTCCAAGTAAAACCAATGCCCAGTTATTTTTGAAATTTCCATGATGGGCAGAGCTCCTGACTTCTAAGTGTTTGGGCCATAAATCAAATAGACTTTCCTGTTGTCAAATGTGTCCTCTGGAATAATGAATATCCTTTTAAAAATCAGGGATCAGATTTTTTTTTAATTGAAGTAAAATGCATGTGACCACATAAATCACTTTAAAGTGTACAATTCAGTGGCACTTAGTATCCACAATGTTGTATAAACACCCATTCTGCGTGTTAAGTCATTTCAGTCATGTCTGATTCTTAACAACCCTATGAACTATAGCCTGCCAGGCTCCTCTGTCCATGGGGTTTCCCAAGCAAGAATACTGAAGTGGGTTGCCATGCCCTCCTCCAGGGCATCTTCCCAACCAGGGATTGAACCCACATCTCTTATGTCTCCTGAATTGGCAAGCAGATTCTTTACCACCAGCACCACCTGGGAAGCCCACCACTCCCTCTATCTAGTCCCAAACATTATCATCACCCCAAAAGGAGACCCTGTATCCCTTAGCCATCACCCCCTAGCCCTCCCTCCTCCAAGACCCTGGCAACCAACACTCTCCTTTCTGTCTCTATGGATATACCTCCTCTGGTCATTTTCCTATAAATCCAATCCTACAATAGGTGGCTTTGGGTGCCTGACTTCCTTCACTTAACCTAGTGTTTATGAGGTTCATCCACGTTGTAGCATGCAATATTTTGTTTCTTTGCAAGGCTGGATAATATTCCATTGTATGGATGGACCACATGTGTGCCTCCACTCATCCATTGATGGATAAATGGGCTGTCTCCACAGAGATCGGTTTTAAAAGCCTGCTCAGAAATAGCTCTGCCCCCTGTCACTAGGAAGCTGGCTCTCGTAGGGCTTGTTGAGAGAATTGGTCCCCACTGTCCCTGAAAACCCTGGATCTGATGGGGACTCCAGAGAGGTTGGGAGAGGCCATGTTCCAGGAGGACTCCCCCTCCTCTGAATAGCTTTGGCCTTAGGAGCAGCTGCAGAGTCACATCCCCACCCTCAGGTGACCAGCTTGTCACCAGGCTCCAGGGTTCACTTGGATTCAGCCTCTGGCTGTGGCCCTGGGCGTGATGACTACTGTGGGGGAGAGGGGGGGTATGAGCAGGCCCTTGCTTGCACACGCCCATCAAGACCCCTGAGAGGCCAGCAGTGGAGAGGATGGTGAAGGTGGCTGCTTTGAGGGCTCCCAAAAAGACGCAGTTTCCAGGAATGTCTGTGAAAAGTGATTGTGAGTAGACTGTGGCCCTCAACTGGGATGTGACCTGTGGCGCTGAGAAGAGCATGGGAGGAATCGCCGGCGTGACAGGCGTGGATGCCACATGGGCCAATGCCTGGCTTTCTAGACCAGGTGTCAGATCCGCCCCAGGCCGGCTCTGCGAGCAGCAGATGTGTCCCAGGGCCCCCGGGAAGGCTCAGGAAGGAATGGCGTCCCCGGGCCGGCCTGTGGGCAGCGTCCCCAGCACGAGGTCAGGCCGCCAGAGAAAGAAGGGCAGAGTCAGCTGGCCGGAGGGACTGGAATTTTCCTAGGCCAGGCCTCCTGCCTTGAGGAATGTTGGGCAGCCAGTGGAGTGGCCCCTCCCTGCCCCCCCTCCAAGTGCCTCTGGAGAGGCTGCACAGCTGGTCCTGTGAAACTGGGTGTGAGCATGTGGGCAAGTGTACATGCTGTGTGTGAGCATTAAGGGGTGTGAGTGAGTGAGGATGTATGTGAGTGGGAGAGTGTCCAGACATGTGCAAACAAGTGCGAGTGTGAGTACCTGGGAGTGTGCATACATGTGTGAATGCATAAGCACGTGAGTGTTGGAGTGTGAGCACACAGGAGTGTGTATACATGTGTGATTGCATGAGCATGTGTGTATATGTATGCAAACAAGTGTTGGCATGTGTGAATGTGCAAACATGTGATGTGTGTGAATGAATATGTGATTATGTGAACGTGTGGGCAAGCATGTGAATGTGTGTGTGTGTAAGTGCATGAATGTGTGTAGGAGGGCATGTGTAAGGGGCACAGATTCAGGCCCCAGGCGATTTGGTCACGTAGCCTCTAACAGGGACAGCCACCCACACCTGGGGACATGCAGCATGGGACCCACAACATAAATGCAACCCCCAGCAGCCAGGCAGCACTGAACCATTATTAAGCACCTATTTTGTGCCCAGCTCTCCCCTGGGCCTTGGGAAGCTCTATGAGGAGGAAGCAGGGGAGCTAGTTTTCCTAATCCAGGAGGGTGGCATGTGGGAGTGGTGCTGCTGAGGAATAA
Organism: Bos javanicus; assembly: GCF_032452875.1. Classification (NCBI taxonomy): domain Eukaryota; kingdom Metazoa; phylum Chordata; class Mammalia; order Artiodactyla; family Bovidae; genus Bos; species Bos javanicus. The sequence goes on from NC_083884.1 coordinate 47,485,610, forward strand.
GTAGCCACAGCAAAGACGGCCAATACCACTACTATTTCCGGGAGCACCCTCCTGCCAGAAGCTGTGTTTCACACCGATACCACTTGAACCTGCTCATAGCCCACAAGTGGGTGGTGTTATCGTCCCTGCCTTACACACGACATGACTAAGCGTGCAAAGAGTTAGGAACCTGTCGCCCCAGCCACCCCACACCTGCCTTGCTCTGTGGAGTGGGCTGGAGTGTGTCAGATGGGAACCCACAGCGCAGGTAACACAGCCAGGCAGAGATGGGCAGCTTGGGCCCCAGCTGGTGATGCTCCAGCTTCCACTTCCCCTGTAAGCCTCCTGCCCCCGACATTTCTAAACCCCAACTCGGGCGCCAACCCCCACCCCCTGCCCCAAGCCAACAAGTTCCATCTTGTGACTTTTATGTGAAAATGAGAAATACAGTTTGTCAACAGGCTGGAATTCCTTTCATCCCAGCCCCTGCTCCTTAATTGGGCTGGGGGAGTTTATTCCTTTGTGCATCTGGTGGAGGGGGTGGGGCATGGTTCGAACTTCCTCCAGCCCAATGAAAACTAAGACTTTGGTTTTTGCCAAAACTTGTTGCGTGAGCCGCCAGGGACGATGCTTCCGGAAATCCGTGATGAAGAAACTTTTGGGGGAAAAAATGAAGAAGAAAAAAAAAATCAAAGCAAAGTTTGGAGAAATGAGGCCAGGGGATTTTCCTCTGGTTTCTCCCTGCGAGCAGGGTTGAGGACTCCTCTCGAACGGCCTGCCCTGTAATCTTCTTGATTAGTTCTGCTGGAGGACTGCAGGTCAACTGGAGAGGGGAAAGGAGGGGGAGGGAAAAGTGAGTCCAAAGTGGGTTTGCAGGGGGTGGGGGTGGGGTTGAATGTGGCAGAGACAGCCTTGGATGCCCAGCTGGAGACCACCTTGACTCTGGATCCCAGTTTCTTGGGAGCCAAAGCTGTGTCTGCATGGGGGATGGCTAAGAATTCCTGCTTGTAGAGTCCTGAGGCTGCGTCTGCTAATTGCCTTCCAGCTGGATCCTTATGGAAGGAGGGCTTCCTGCGGGCTGTGGGGCACTGAGCAGGGTCAAGGTCAGGATGGGACAGGACCTTGTCTGCATCAGTCTGCTCTGGCTGCTGGACAAGCATCCACAAGCCTGGAGGCTTAAACAACACAAGTCTGTTCTCATACAGCTCTGTGAGCCGGAAGTCTGACACCCATCTTGCCAGGCTAAAATTAAGATGTCGCACCAGTCAGAATGGCCATCATCACAACATCTACAAACAATAAATGCTGGAAAGGGTGTGGAGAAAAGGGAACCCTTCTAAACTGTTGGTGGGAATGTAAGTTGATACAGCCACTGTGGAGAAGAGTATGGAGGTTCCTTAAAAAACTAAAAATAGAGTTACCAGAGGATCCAGCAATTGGACTCCTGGGTGTATATCCAGACAAAAGCCTAATCTGAAAAGACATATGCACCCCAATGCTCATAGCAGCACTGTTTATAATAGGCAAGACATGGAAATGACCTAAATGTCCATTGACAGAGAAATGGATAAAGAAAATGTAGTACATATATAGAAGGGAATATTACTCAGTCACAAAAACGAATGAAATAATGCTATTGGCAGCAACATGGACGGACCTAGAGATTTTCCTACTGAGTGAAGTAAGTCGGATAGAGAAATCACATGATATCACTTACATGTGGAATCTAAAAAATGGTATACATGATCATATTTACAAAAATGAAACAGAGTCACAAACATAGAAAACAAACTTATGGTTACCAGAGGGCAAAGGGGGTAACGGGGGTCTGGGGGTGGGATAAATTGGGAGATTGGGATTGATATATACACATTGTGTGTGTGTTAAATAGATAGCTAATAAGGACCTACCGTACAGCACAGGGGACTCTACTCAATACTCTGTAATAACCTATTACCATATGGGAAAAGAATCTTAAAAAGAGTGGAGATATATATATATATATAAAGTGGATATATATATATGGGACAAGAATCTTAAAAAGAGTGGATATATATATATATATCCACGTATATATATATACGTATAACCAACTTACTTTGCTGTACACTTGAAACTAACACAATGTTGTAAATTAACTGTACTCCAATAACATTTTTTTTTTAATAAAATAAAATCGTGTGTGGGCAGGGCTGTGTCCCTCCAGAAGACTATTATGGGGGAAAACATTCTCTTGCCTCATCCAGCTCTGGAGGCCACTGCCAACATCTCTTAGCTCTCAAGCCCCTCCAGAAATAGCTCTGACCTCTTGCTTGTGTTACCACATCTGCCTCCTCTTCCCACTTTCTTGCCCATCTCATTATCTCCACCGGTGACTACCCTCTTTCAAGCCTACCATGCCAGCAATGCCTTCTTCCTGTCTCATAGTCACGGATTCTGGGGATCAGGACATAAACATTTTTCAGGGGGACCTGGTCCCAGTGAATTTCAGATCCTTGATGTTCAGTCATAGAAAGAATTCATTGAGAGACAAAGTGATAGGTAACAAGTAGATTTATTTAAAAACACATCCCGCAGACAGAGTGTGGGTCATTTCAGAAGGCAAGAGGCCCCGAAATATGACGTGGTTAGTTTTTCTGGGCTGGGTAATTTCATAGGCTAATGAGTGGGAGGATTATCCCAATTATTTGGAGAAAGGGACAGAAATTTACAGGAAAAGGGCCACCACTCACTTTTTGATCTTTGATGGTTGGCCTCAGAACTGTTGTGACAGTGGTGGGTGTGTAGCTTGTTGGTATGTTACAATGAGGGCTTCCCTGGTGGTTCAGAGGTTAAAAAAAGTCTGCCTGCCAATGTAGGAGATGTGGGTTTGATCCCTGGGTTGGGAGGATCCCCTGGAGAAGGAAATGGCAACCGATTCCAGTATTCTTCCCTGGAAAATCCTATGGACAGAGGAGCCTGGCAGGTTACAGTCCATGGGGTCTCAAAGAGTCAGACATGACTTACCCACTAAAAAACAACAACAATGTTACAATGAATGTATAATGAGGCTCAAGGTCCACCGGAAGTCAAATCTTCCAACATCTTGGCCCTAGTTGATTCTATAGTTTTTTAATTTATTTATTTTGGGCTGCTCTGAGTCTTCATTGCTGCGTGTGGGCTTCCTCTAGTTGTGGCTAGTGGGGGCTACTCTCTAGTTTCAATGCACAGGCTTCTCATTGTGGTGGCTTCCCATACGCAGAGCACAGGCTCTAGGAACTTGGGTTTCAGTAGTAATGGTGTATGGGCTTAGTTGCTGTACAGCATGTGGAGCCTTCCTGGACCAGGGATCGAACCCATGTCCCTTGAAGTGGCAGGCGGATTCTTATCCTTGTTGTACCAGCAAGGAAGTCCCGATTCTAACCAATTTGTCATGCCCTATAACCATGTTACTCTTTAAAGTTTGTGCCCTGTCCTCTTTCCTCCTATTTCAGAATCACAGACTCAAAACCCAAACAGCCCACTAGAAAACCAAGTTTTTCTGTGTTTCCTGCATCCTACCACCAAAAGCTTGCTCCCGGCCTGCTCCCTTAGCACCCATGGTGATACGTCCTAGATTTCCAGCCAGGCCTGGGTGTCCCAGCCAAGGGGAGGCAGAGGTTAACGGGCTGGCCCTGACCCACCCTGCCAAGGTCCCCTCGCCCCCTGCTGGAGCCAGGAGGCCCGTCTCACAGAGTCTGACTGTCTTGGAGGAACTCGTTTGCTGCTCAGAAATAATCCCAAACAAATGCTCTTCATCAAGGATCCTTCAAGAAAAAACATCAACTGAACAAGAGGATCAGGCCTTTGAAATGTCAGCAGTGTAATTACTGGAGGTAAGGGGCCCCAGTTTTAATTGAAGCTGCCTGGAAAACAGCAGTTTTCTAGGGAATAAAATAAAAAATATACAGGCACACAAACCCTAGGAAGCTGGGGGAGGGAGGGCCATGCCCAAGTTCCTGCTCCCCCTATCCCAGCACTGGAGGTCTCAGTCCCCAAAGGGGTTCCTGGGAATTTCCACTTTTGCTCACATTGAACCCACAACATAAGAAGTTTGATGGGCAGCTTGCTCACCAGGCCTTCTGCCCCGAGGTGAACATTGTCCTGGCTTTTCTAGAATATTCTTCGTAGTCATGGAGATCAGAGCTGGCCCAGCTGGGAGGGTTCATGGAGTCCCCCACCCCCAACCCCTCCTTCTCCTCATCCTGGCATGAGCTTGCTTCCAGAAAAGACCTCCAGCATACACACCCACGGGCCCCAAATGGGGTCCTGCCACGGCCCCAAACATGTCTGCAGGAAGGAAGGCTGCATTCTACCAGGCCGAGCTCAGTACTGAGTACTCAGTACGGACCAGAAGTCAGTACTTCTAAAATAAACCGCGTGGCTATCTTACAAGCAGCACTGTGGTGCCTAGGAAGTTACACGTGGGGGTTGGGGGTAGCCAGCACTTAAGCAGAATTCACCCTCTGTGTTATAAAGGGCAAATAGCTAACTTTAGGGCCAAGATCAATATCGCATTTTCTCGAGAAAATTGCCTGTACTTTTCTGGAGAAATCCTGACCGTCTGGATTGGCCACATTTACTTAACTGTTACATTCTTTGAGTTTAGAATAATAAAAGATGGCACGGTCCTGAGGCCCCCAGGCTTCCTTTCTTAATAGACTGTGATGGAGTTCAGACAATGAGAGGCAGTGCTCTTTGCTGACCCCTGAGGGGTGAGACTGGCCTGGGCCTCTTCCCCCTCCTCCTGTGACCCCAGCATCTCAGAGCGAGTTTCCAGGGAAAGAAAAGAGCAGTGGCCGGCGGGGAACCCGGGGCCGAGGCCGGGCCTTTGCTTGGGGTCTGCGACCCCTACGGGGGCTTAAAGGCTCTGCCCCGCCTGGGGACCTGCCGGGCAGGGAGCCGGGAGCTGGGACGGAGCCCCGGAGAGTGCAGCCCTGTCTGGGCTCCCTGCTCTTTGCACAAGCTTACCATCACCACCTCACCCCTGCTGCTCACAAGCAAAGCACCCGTGAGCAGCTCACACAAGGATGGACGTGTGAAGCCATGCACAGCTCCCTGGGCTGGCAGCACAGCTCAGTCGGCACAGAAGGGGCTGCTGATGGCAGGTGGCAGTCGCTGGACTAGGACATGGCCGGCTGCACCCAGGGGTGGAGTTAGAGTTGATAACCTTTCAGCTGAGCTCGCTGGCACATGTGGAGCTGAGTTAAGCCTGGACAAGCATTCCACAGTATCCTCCTTCCTTCTTTGGGGGTTTTTCATTTAATAATGGCTTGTCTCTAAGAACCTTTGCATGAGATGTGCTAGAATCAGACATCCATTCATTCATTCACAGAGTATTCTTTGAGCCCCTCCTGTGTGCACACCAGAGGCTGTGTGAGGCTCAGGGATGGAGCTGAGCTCCCTAAAACCCCACCTGCAGGGACCTTCTCAGCTATGAGTTTAAATCTGGTTCTGTCTCTGACTAGGTGTGTGAGCTGAAGGAAGTTGCTTTTTCCAAGTCCTAAAGGGGAGTTTCATCCAGTCTATCTTCTAAGACTAGAATGAGAATTAAAGAGGGAATACTAGAAAAATGCTCACTTCATCCCTGGCACCGAGCTGGTAATTATAGCCATTATTATTATTATCATTATCATTATTATTAATTGCTGGTTTCGTTTACAAGACAGTGTTTAAAGGTCATTTACAAGATTTCTTTTCATTCTTTTTAATAACTGTGAGAAATGTGGCAGGAAAGATAAGTGACTTTTATACAGTTCTATTATGGCCAGGTAAATATTATATACTTTTTATAGCACTAATAATTACACAGAACCCAGTCAATCTTTCAGCAATTGAAATGTTTAAGACTTTATTCTTCTGTAGGCTTGTGTTGAGTTCCCCATTTCCATTTAAGGCCTTTTAAAACATTTAGGCAAATAAATAAGTTATCTAAACAGTTTTTAAAAGAGCAATCTGTCAGGGCTTCCCTAGTGGCTCAGGGATAAAGAATCCACTTGCCCATGCAGGAAACACGGGTTCGATCCTTGATTCGGGAGGATCCCACATGCCACAGAGCAACTAAGCCAGTGCGCCACAACTGCTGAAGCCTGTGAGCCCTGAAGCCTGTGCTCCACAACAGGAGAAGCCGCACTGCAATGAAGAGTAGCCCCTGCTCGCCACTACTAGAGCAAAAGCCTGCCCTGCGCAGCACTGAAGATCCAACACAGCCAAAAATAAAAAATATAAACATATACATGTATATACATATGTGTGCACGCATGCTAAGTCGCTTCAGCCGTATCTGACTCTTTGTGACCTTACTGACTTTAGCGCGCCAGGCTCCTCTGTCCATCAGGATTCTCCAGCCAAGAATACTGGAGTGGATTGCCATCCCCTCCTCCAGGAGATATTCCCGACCCAAGGATCGAACCAGTGTCTCTTATGACTCCTACATTTTTTAAAAATTTTTATTTATTTATTTATACAACTGTGTTGAGTCATAGCTGTGGCAAGAGGGGTCTTTAATTGCAGCATGTAGGATCTAGTTCCCTGACCAGGGAATGAACCCAGGCCCTCTGCATTGGGAAAACAGAGTCCTAACCACTGGACCACCAGGGAAGTCCCCTGCATTTTTTTTTTTGGCACCATATCACACAACTTGTGGGATATTAGCTCCCTGACCAGCGATAGAACCCAGGCTGCCAACGAAAGTTTCCAAGTACTGCAACTAAGAACAGACAAAGCCAAAAATAAAATTAATTAATTAATTAATTAAAAAAAAATGAAACTTTCTATAGGATATAATATACATACATAATATATATTTGCACAGATATCCTATTTTTTGCCTCTATGGAGGAAACTATACATGTGAAACTATATAAGCATGTGAAAGTATATATATAGTGTATATACTGCCTGTATATGGAGCTATATATTATAGGTTATACAGGATATAATATTTATAAGAAAATGTCTCCTACTTTCCTCCCCTGTAAAGTATATATATAAACTATGTTGTAAAGAAACTATATTTGTAATTCCCTGGTAGCTCAGATGGTAAAGAATCCACTTGCAGTGCAGGAGACCCAAGTTCGATCCCTGGGTTGGGAAGATCCCCTGGAGGAAGGCTTGGCAACCCACTCCAGTATTCTTGCCTGGAGAATCCCATAGACAGAAGAGCCTGGTAGGCTACTGTTCAGAGGGCTGCAAAGAGTCGGATATGACTGAACAAGTAACACACAGCATAGGAGATATATATACATGAATGTAGGATTTCCTGTTTTCCTCCGTGAATCATGAAGGCAGGACTTGGTTTTGCCCACTGCTAAATCTAAAGCATCTGAATCATGCTTTCTGTGCATCAAAAACTCAGTATTTGCTGAATGATTTATAACTAAGCTCTTCATTAGACTAGTTACAAGCATTTCAGTACAGTTTTACTTTTGAATACAATATGGGAGCCTTCATAATATTTTCTGAACTTTTGGTCTCTAACGTCTTAATCTGGCTCTGTAAAAAAAAAAAAAAATCGTATTTCCATGTACAGTAAGTTCCCTAGGTACCCAACTAACACAATCAGCTATATAGTATTGTACTATAATAGGTTTACAATAGTTTTCACACAAATAATACATTAAAAAATACAAAAAAATAAACTTTGAAAATCTTACAGTGCAGTACCTGGAAAAGTACAGTAGTACAGTACAACCGCAGATGCTTCCTACCGGTACTACTACATCACTGCTGCTTTTATGTTTGCTTCTGGACATCCTGGGCTTGAAATAAAGACACTGCAGACTATGCTCTACCCAGTGCTGTACAGCGAAGGAAACAAAAGCACAACAACTTGTGGAAGATGCAAGCATGAGACATGTGAAGTTACTTGTGTGATGGGCATGTGAACACACATTCACATCTTTGAAAGTCACATCTTGAAGGTTCGTATATAACCTTCAAGGACTTACTGTGTGTGTGTGTATATATATATTCTAAATATATAAACGTAGATGATACATACATAGGAAATATATAATATAAATATATATACATATACATTTACCATCATCACTTGAAATGTGTAAAATTTAGTGGTTTCCACCATACTCACAGGGTTTCTCTTGTGGCTCAGCTAGTAAAGAATCTGCCTGCAATGTGGGAGACCTGGGTTCAATCCCTGGGTTGGGAAGATCCCCTGAAAAAGGGAAAGGCTACCCACTCCAGTATTCTGGCCTGAAGAATCCCATGGACTGTACAGGCTATGGGGTTGCAAAGAATTGGACACGACTGAGCAACTTTCACTTTCATTTCTTTTCACCATATTCACAGAATTATCCAACCATCACCACTGTCTCATGTTAGAACATGGCTATCGCCCCCAAAAGAAAGCCCCTACCCAGGAATGGTCACTCCCCGACCCCAGCCCTTGGCAACCACTATTTCATTTCTGCCCCGTGGATTTGCCTCTTCTGGATACTTCATGTAAATGGACTCATGCGATGACAGCCTTCCCTCACTGAGTGCAAGGTTTTCGAAGTTCAAGGTACGCGGTACCTCGGTGTAGGTGCCTCGTCCCTTTTCACGGCTGAGTCACCTTCCAGTGTGTGTGTCGGGTCGTCAGTGCAGGGACTTGGGGTTGTTCCCACCTTTGGGCCGTCGCAAATGATGCTGCTCTTAGTGTTCATGTACACGTGTGGATGTGTGGCTTCGTTTCTCCTGACCTTTGGGCCGTCGCAAATGATGCTGCTCTTAGTGTTCATGTACACATGTGGGTGTGTGGCTTCGTTTCTCCTGACCTTTGGGCCGTCGCAAATGACGCTGCTCTTAGTGTTCATGTACACGTGTGGATGTGTGGCTTCGTTTCTCCTGGGCCCAACTAGTGGCACTGCTGGGTCACGTGGCCCCTCCGTTTAACGTTTGAGGAACGGCCAGATTGTTTCCATAGTGAGCGCCCTCCATCACGGTAACCACGGGCCTGCATGGATCTGACAGACACCACTGAAAAGGAGTCAGAGTCGTCCTGCGTGCCCAGGGCCTGAGCGGACAGACTCCATCCTTTCTGGACAGAGACCCTTCCTCCCTCAGCTGATGACTGACAGCTCACCATCATCCCTTCCCAGCGAGTGCCCTGCAATCTCCAGGCTACAGAGAACTCCTGGCCCAAGATCACACTGCTCCACAGGGCCAGCAGGCATCTGGTGACCAGGACATGCCGGGGCCTGCAGGCATGTCCTGTGCCCCTTTGTGGGATAACCTGTGGGGCCATCCCAGCCTCAGGGCTCCTGAGCGATGGCACAAGCTCTGAGTGGCAGGACTACAGCTCAGCTCACCTCCGGCCTTCCCCCAATCTGGTGCTGTCTTCCCACAGAGCTGCTGTCCACGCACCTTCCACTGTGTAATGCATCGCCCCAACAACCATCATTTGATTTCATGTCCTGTGGTTCTGGACCATCTGGCCAGTTCTCCTTGGGGCCAATCACACAATGAGTGAGTGGAATATTGATGGATCCATCTAGTGACACTAAATGCTCAAGGAGGGTGGGTAAGGCTGTACACTATTCAGCTTCCTGACCCTGGCCCCAGGTACAATGCAGGCCCTGCATCAGTGTGTCTGCTGAGCTGAGCAATGAAATTCCTGAACTCTTCACACTCAGCATCACCTGGACCTGTAGACAGCCCTTTTCCAAAATATTTACTCTCCAGAAAGATTGACATCCTTTCAACTTTCTGTAATTCTCATTCCCAATGTGTAAAATGGGGGGAAATAATAAGCCCTCCCTCGGAGCATCACAGAAGTCAACTCAGACAACAGGTTGCTGTGTGTTCAGTCAGTGCCTGGGATATAGCATGGCACCATGAATATTCTGTTACTCTTTCCAAAGCGAGGTCCACCTTAAGAGTTCATTTTTATGAAAATTCCTAAGCTGGGCTTTGTGTACCCAACAGAGAGATGCTCCATGTTCATGTAAATTTCAGTTCACTTGCTCAGCCTTTCCTCCTAAAGAGGGCTCACTGCTTGTGGTACATCTCACAGCACTGTCGACAGGATTGAATGTGCAACGGGCCTGGCACATAGTAATTGCTGAATACATCTTAGTACTATTATCAGTGTTTATAACTCTCCGTTTGATTTCTCTCTCTTATCTTTGCCCAGCACTGCTAAGATCCACCAGGTATCTGATGTCCAAAAGTTGACAAAGGCTTGGAAAAATAAAACTTGCAGGGCATGAAGCTGAGAGAAAACACACGTGGTTAACTGTCCATTAATCTCTGTCAATCTGTAGATGCAGACCTCAGACACGGGGAGAAAGGAAGAGACTATTTTTCTCTTAGCCACATGTTTTATATTAGAGATCTAGTAACTAATAAAAGTGCTCCCTAGAGGGGAAAGAAACAGGAGTGTCGTTCAGCTGATAGGTAAATACAAGCAAATTAAAAAAAAAATCAGATCTGCTATTGAATTCCAGGCAATGTTAAAGACCCAAAACTAGGCTGTATTTCCTTTTACTTCACTGTCCGTGTTCACGGGGAGAATTTAGCATGGAGGAAATGTAATTGAGAAACAGAGGCCACTATTGATCTTTCCTGACATAATGATAAACATCACAGTTTATTCTAAATTAATGGCCCAAAGTTGACTTTTTTTCCTTCTCCTTTTAAATTTACTGATAACCGTGGTGATGGTGGGAGTGAACATCAGATGCCTTGGTTACAGATCACAGTCAAGGACAGGTCTGGTGCTGGCTGTGGGATGTGGTAGATGATCCTCATGTTAGCAGCCAACCGGAAAATGCATTTTAAAAGATGTGCTAATGCTGAGTCGAATCGCTGGAAAGATACGGTAAATAAAATTAGGAAAATATCAATAGTAGAAATTAGATAGTAGGTGCATAGATATGTTGCGTGAGTTTTTCCACGTTTCTGTACGTTTAACATTTTTGTCATAAACTGTTGTGTATGAAAGTTCTGGTGCAGTAACCACATCGCCTCTTAATAATTTGTTGTAACAAATTCCCACCACTCACCTGGCTGGATAAATCAGCAAGTTTTTTAAACACCAAGTCATGGGGGTGCATGTGGCAAGGTTTTGGAACAGAAGATTAAATTTAGAACATTGCATACTGCCCTGTTTAGGGGTGGAGGATACTGATGTCTGCAACTTACTCCAAAGTGTATCCAAAAGATCAGCTGAATGGATGGCGAGATGGCTGCACTCCTAGGGTCAAATGAGAGGGGAGTGCTGTTGCGGGTGTTTTAATTTAGCTGATATTGGCGTTAAGTCATAGAGAGAGGAGAAGAAAGTCTACCAGCCTGCCATGGTGATTCAGGAGTCAGGAACACAGACCCGGGTTTTCACCTTGACCTTCCCATCTGTATATATGAGCACATGTCTTAAAATTTATGTGTGTATGTACAAATGTGTTTGGTCTCCTTTATTAAAGTAGATATATATAAGTATCCATATATATGTGTATCTACATTTTGCACATATGTTCTGTTTCCCCTCCTTAAATGGAAACTTTCTATTTCTGCGTTCTGCACCTTGGATCTTAACCATACATTTCCGGTAATGGTCCTCATTCTTTTGAATGCCTGCATGTATCGCTCTGAGTGGATGGAGCCCCACTTAGGCTATCATGTTGCAACTCATGTAGGTTGCTTCCAGTCTTTGGCTATGAGAAATATGCCACATGGATGTCATTCACACAAGGGAAAATCTAAGACAGGGTCCTCTTTTAGGGTCAAATGGTGTGCACATTTCAAAATTGTGATGATTTCAGCCTAATTATACTCACTATGGGTTGCAGCATGGCTCAGATGATAAAGAATCTGCCTAGAGACCAAGGTTCAATCCCTGGGTCTGGAAAATCCCCTGGAGAAGGGAAAGGCTCCCCACTCCAGTATTCTTCTCTGCAGAATTCCATGGATAAAGAAGCCTGGAGGGCTACAGTCTGTGGGGTCGCAAAGACTGGGACACAGTTGAAAAACTAACACATACATGGGTTGCAGCATTAATGGATGGACACATCCATCAGTGATATGTGAGAGCAGGCAAGATTCTCAGTTGGTTGCCCAAGAGATCCTGGTACATAGAAAAGTTTGAGAGCTGTGATTTTTGGGGCCTGAGGAAAAGGATTCTCTTTGAACCTCATAATATTTATTTTTATCCAAGTCAACAAAAAACCAGTTAGAGCCATCAGAAACAAAGAATGGAAACTTTACTGGGAAAATCCAAGAGGACAGATGCCTCCGGACTACTTGGACCTCGGACCAGGATTGGTATGGGGGTATTTGTGTCCTAGTCTTATTTCAGTGGTACCCGGCATGTCTGCTGCGGTTCAGACCTGAGCCTCATCACTTCTTTGTCCATGTGATGGCAAAGCCACTCACTTCTCTCCTGTTTTCAAGTTGTCAAGTCAGATTGAGCTGACAATCTCTTAGTTCTGTTTCCTGATTCTCAGAGGAGGAACTGTGGTCCAGCTCAGGTAAAACATTCCTTCCTGGTTCCATCAGCAGTTGTCTAGATGACAACACATATTATCCCAACACGATTATTGATTACGTTCTGCTGCATCCATGTGGTTGAGGGATTTGCATGGACATTGCAGTTGGCAGTGTGCTTCACATTTATTTTCTCCATATTACCTGAAAAACCTGAAAAATAGGATAATTACAGGTTTTCCTGAGAGTACTTGGCATAGAGGCTGGCATACAGTAAATATTCAAAACTCAGAGCAATTATTCATCAGACCTCAGAGAACTTTTTGATTAAAATAGTATAATCAACACTTGTATACAATTGCCTCATGAACATAGAATATTCCAGTTATCTATTACTGAATAAAAAGCTACTCCCAAAGTCTAGTGGTTAAAAAAACAAAAAAACAAGCATTTGTTTTGCTCATGACTTTGCAATTTGAGTGGAAGATGGTTGGACTGAATTGTCTCAGCTCTACATAGTATTGACTGTCATGACTCAATCAGGGCTGGAGAATCCATCTCCAAGAGGCTCACTCACCCTATATGGGTGGAACATGGTCTTGGCTCTTGATTGGGAGCTCTACAAGGCTTGTTGGCTGCAGGTATCTCTTCTAGAGTTTATTGAGCTTCCTCAGAGCACGGTGGTCTTGTGGTAGATTGGTCTATGATAAGGTGGTTGGCTTCCTCCAGAGTGAGTGTTCCAAGTTGCAAGGCTTCTTACCATGGAGTCCTAGAAGTCTCATTATTTCTACCATATTTATGGATCAAGCCAATCAATAAGGCTAGCTTATATTCAAGAGAAAGGGACTTTAATTCCATCACTCAACGGGAGGAGTAGCAAAGAATTTTCAGTCATTCCTTATCTATCCCACATGGACCAAGAAGTGATATGAGTACTAGGCTATAGTCTTTCTGCATTTGGGCACTTATTTAAGTCAGTGCATTTTGAAACCTTCCTATCTTCCATGCACAGATGTAAAAATTGGTCCCTGCCTTAGGCAACTGGGGAGTAAGTGGGGAGACAAAGCATACCTACTTGAAAAGATCTTTCGTTGCACACGCTATCAGTTCAATTCAGTTCAGTTGCTCAGTCTTGTCTGACTCTTTGCGACCTCATAGACTGCAGCATGCCAGGCTTCTCTGTCCATCACCAACTCCCAGAACTTGCACAAACTCATGTCCATCAAGTCCGTGATGCCATCCAACCATCTCATCCTCTGTCGTCCCCTTCTCCTCCTGCCTTCAATCTTTCTCAGCATCAGGGTCTTTTCTAATGAATCACTTCCTCGCATCAGGTGGCCAAAGGATTGGAGTTTCAGCTTCAGCATCAGTCCTTCCAATGAATATTCAGTAATGATTTCCTTTAGGATGGACTGGTTGGATCTCCTTGCAGTCCAAGGGTCTTCTCCAACACCACAGTTCAAAAGCATCAATTCTTCAGTGCTCAGCTTTCTTTATAGTCCAACTCTCACATCTATGCATGACTACTGGAAAAACCATAGCCTTGACTAGACGGACCTTTGTTGGCAAAGTAATGTCTCTGCTTTTTAATATGCTGTCTAGGTTGATCATAGCTTTTCTTCCAAGGAGCAAGCGTCTTTTAATTTCATGGCTGCAGTCACCATCTGCAGTGATTTTGGAGCCCAGAAAATAAAGTCTCTGTTCCCATTGTTTCCCCATCTATTTGCCATGAAGTAATGGGACCAGATGCCATGATCTTCGTTTTTTGAATGCTGAGTTTTAAGCCAACTTTTTCACTCTCCTCTTTCACTTTCATCAAGAGGCTCTTTAGTTCTTCTTCGCTTTCTGCCATAAAGGTGGTTTCATCTGCGTATCTGAGGTTATTGATATTTCTCTGGGCAACCTTGATTCTAGCTTGGGTTTCATACAGCCCAGAATTTTGCATGATGTACTCCGCATAGAAGTTGAATAAGCAGGGTGACAATATACAGCCTTGACATACTCCTTTCCCAATTTAGAACCAGTCTGTTGTTCCATGTCCGGTTCTAACTGTTGCTTCTTGACCTTCATACAGGTTTTTCAGGAGGCAGGTAAGGTGGTTGGGTATTCCCATCTTTTTAAGAATTTTGCATACTTTGTTGTGATCAACACAGTCAAAGGCTTTGGAGTAGTCAATAAAGCAGAAGTAGGTCGGAGCCTGGTGAGCTGCTGTCTATGGGGTCGCACAGAGTCGGACAAGACTGAAGCGACTTAGCAGCAGCAGCAGCAGGTCTTTTTCTACTTTTTCTACTTTAAGGTGGCTTAAAACTCAACATTCAGAAAACTAAGATCATGGCATCCAGTCCCTTCGCTTCATGGCAAATAGATGGGGAAACAATGGAAACAGGGACTTTATTTTTTGGATTCCAAAATCACTGTAGATAGTGACTGCCGCCATGAAATTAAAAGACGCTTGCTCCTTGGAAGAAAAGCTATGATCAACTTAGACAGTATATTAAAAAAAAAAAAAAAAAAAAAGCACAGGCATTACTTTGCCAACAAAGGTCTGTCTAGTAAAAGTTGTGGTTTTTCCAGTAGTCATGCATGGATGTGAGAGTTGGACTATAAAGAAAGCTGAGCACTGAAGAATTGATGCTTTTGAACTGTGGTGTTGGAGAAGACCCTTGGATTGCAAGGACATCCAACCAATCCATCCTAAAGGAAATCATTCTCGAATATTAATTGGAAGGACTGATGCTGAAGCTGAAACTCCAATCCTTTGGCCACCTGATGCGAAGAACTGACTCATTAGAAAAGACTCTGATGCTGGGAACGATTGAAGGTGGGAGGAGAAGAGGACGACAGAGGATGAGATGGTTGGATGGCATCACCTATTCAATGGACATGAGTTTGAACAAGCTCCAGGAGTTGGTGATAGACAGGGA
Organism: Bos javanicus; assembly: GCF_032452875.1. Lineage (NCBI taxonomy): Eukaryota > Metazoa > Chordata > Mammalia > Artiodactyla > Bovidae > Bos > Bos javanicus. Next base: position 47,500,954 of record NC_083884.1, read on the forward strand.
AGCCTGGCATGCTGCAGTCCATGGGGTCGCAAATAGTTGGACATGACTGAGCAACTGAACTGAATTGAACTGAGATCTTTTTCTGGAATTCTCTTCCTTTTTTGATGATCCAATGGATGTTGGCAATTTGATCTCTGGTTTCTCTGCCTTTTCTAAATCCAGCTTGAACATCTGGAAGTTCATGGTTCACATACTGTTGAAGCCTTGCTTGGAGAATTTTGAGCATTACTTTACTGATGTGTGTTCAGTTCAGTTCAGTAGCTCAGTAGTGTCCAACTCTTTGTGACCCCATGAATCACAGCACACCAGGCCTCTCGGTCCATCACCAACTCCCGGAATCCACCCAAACCCATGTCCATTGAGTCAGTGATGCCATCCAACCATCTCATCCTCTGTCGTCCCCTTCTCCTCCTGCCTTCAATCTTTCCCAGCATCAGGGTCTTTTTTAATGAGTCAGTTCTTTGCATCAGGTGGCCAAAGTATTGGAGTTTCAGCTTCAGCATCAGTCCTTCCAATGAATATTCAGGACTGATTTCCTTTAGGATAGACTGGTTGGATCTCTTTGCTGTCCATGGGACTCTCAAGAGTCTTCTCCAGCACAACAGTTCAAAAGCATCAGTTCTTCGGTGCTCAGCTTTCTTTATAGCCCAACTCACATCCATAAATGACAACTGGAAAAACTAAAGCTTTGACTAGATGGACCTTTGTTGGTGTGTGAGATGAGTACAAGTGTGCAGTAGTCTGAATATTCTTTGGCATTGTCTTTCTTTTGAATTGGAATGAAAACTGACCTTTTCCAGTCCTGTGGCCATTGTTGAGTTTTCCAAATTTGCTGGCATATTGACTGTAGCACTTTAACAACATCATTTTTTAGGATTCGAAATAGCTCCACTGGAATTCCATCACCTCCCCTAACTTTGTTCATAGCGATGCTTCCTAAGGCCGACTTGACTTTGCATTCCAGGATGTCTGGCTCTAGGTGCACCAGAAGTGCAGAGCCAGAAGGCAGAGATTCTCAGCGTCAGAGTGCATTCAGAAAGTCCAGAGCAGGTCTGTTAAAAATATGAGTTCCTGGGTCCCACAGCTAAAATTTTCCTTCTGTAGATATGGGGAATGGGTCCATGCCGCTTCATTGAACAGATTATTTATCTTTTTGAAAAGGTCGTGTATGTTTAGCATGAAGATTCATCAGGAGCAGAAAATATAAAATGAAAAGTAAGCTTCCCTCTTACCTGTGCCCCTGATCCTCACTAGTGAGCTCCCATTTCCAGAACATACATGCATGTTTTTAAAAAAGTAGATATAAGCATATGCAAGCCTGTGTCTATAAAACATTTGTGTGCATAACCAATGTATATAAATAGGTTTGGTCTTCTTTGTGAGAGTAGATATATGTGTCCATGTGTATATATCTGTATCTGCACATAAATACATGCACATATATTCTATTTCCCTCCTCAAATGGCAACATTCTATTTCTGTAGTTCCCTACCTTGGATCTTTCATGTAACCATACACTCTGGGAACGTTCCTTTCTCTTTTGAATGCCTGTACCATACTGCCCTGGGTGGATGGATCACTTAAGCTATTATGCCACAGGCAAAGTAGGTTGCTTCCAGTTGTCGACTATGAGAAAAATTGCCACATGGATGTCATTCACACATGGGCAAGTCTTCCTAAGACAGGGTCCTCTTTCAGGGTCAAATATATGTGCATATTAAAATTGTGATCGTTTCAGATTAATTGCACTCTACCTATGGCTTGTAGCATTAATGGACACTTCCATCGGTGATGTTGGGAGAGTAAACAAGATTTTATTTTTTTGATTGACATATAATTGATTTACAATGTTGTGTTAGTTTCAGGTATACAGCAAAGTGATTTCAGTTATACATACATCTGTATCTAATTTTTTTCTCTTTCTTTTCAAATTCTTTTCCCTTATAGGTTATTACAAAATATTGAGTAGAGCTCCCTATGCTCTACAGTAGGACCTTGTTGGTTATCTCTTTATAAATAGCAGTGTATATATGTCAGTAAGATTTTTAACCAGATGCCTGGGAGATCCTGAGGCATAGAAAAGTTTGAGAGCTGTGATGCTTAGGACAAAGTACTGCTATTAGCTTCTGAAAGTCATAGCTGAGGAAAAGTAGAGAAGGCTGCTTCGCAGGTAGGTGGTGAAAAAAGAGAGGTCATAGGCTAGCACAGTTGAGTAGGGAGGGGCCAGCTCAGTGAGATAACATGTGATCCAAGAAAAACATTTCTGTTCACTTTCCCAGGACCGGGGCTTCAGCGTGGGCGTGAGGCGGGGTTGCCCAGGGATTCGTCCACCTGTCGGGACATCCCTCTCTCTAAGTGGAGCAGCCAGGGCCACAGTGCCCTTTGAATGCTTGGATCGTTCCAGTCACCGAGCTGCTTCAGGGTCACCAGAACAAAAACAAGGGTTCATAGCAGTTTCAACTGCTTGCCAGGGACAGACCCGGGCTTTGTTCAAAGTCACAGGTGGCATATCCCAGGGGGACGTGACTACCAGTCTTTTAGATTAAAAAAGATGTCTTTTATTTTCAGATGAAATGCTGTGATATCTGGACTTGGCTTCAAAATAACCCATGGGGTTGATGGAGTGAGAAGGGGTAGAGATAACATGAGGTTGAACTTCAGCTGCTGTTCACTGATGTTGTAGGATACAGACAAGGACTCATTATATTCCTATATATATACACACACACACATACATACATATGGACCTCCCAGGTGACACAGTGGTAAAGAATCTGCCTGCCAATGCATGAGACACAGGAGATATGGTTTCAATTCCTGGGTCAGGAAGATCCCCTGGAGTAGGAAATGGCAAACCACTTCAGTATTCTTGCCTGGAAAATTCCATGAACAGAGGAGCCTGGCAGGCAACAGTCCATGGGGTCACAAAAGAGTCAGACACGACTGAGCATGTTTGTGTGTGTGTATATATATATATATATATATATATAATTTCATATATATATATATATATAAAATAAAAGATTTCAAGATTTCAATCAACATTTCTGGTTAAGATACAGAGATAACAAAATGCACTTGGATGCCTTCATCTAGTTCATGAAAACATTTCGGCAGCAGCTGCAAATTTAAAGGACCCACATCCAACAGAGTTGAAAGCTCCTTTTCCATGCCATGGGTCCCCCTCAATTTCCAGAATCCTTCCCCCTCTTTCATCTCCTAAAGACAAAAAATTTAAAAAACTCTCCTGACAGTCTCCAGATCTCTTGAATTGGCTATAAAATATTTCAAGGTCTCAGAGTAATTTAATGCCCTATGAAAGTAAAATAAATTGTGTACAAATAATTCAATAAGCTCAGGGAAGTGGGGAAAAAAAAAAAACATTAAGCATGTCACAGATGGCACCTCCAGGCAGTTTATCAAAGCAAGTTTCATAATTTAACAAAATCATCTTGGCATCACACACAAAAGCCCTCCTGTTTGATCCCTTAATAACACTGCTTAGCACTTTCTGGGGAACTGGCTTTTAGCGCCAGCGCTGTTTCCAAGCATTAGCTAATCAATCATCAAAAGATATTTTCCACGCAGGCAGGCAGGACTCGGAATGCTCACTTGATCCCCACGGAAGCAGCCATGGAGACTAAGAGGATTTTTCAAGGTCACATGTGGGGCAGAGGTCACAGCTGGGGTTGCAGCTAATGAGTTTCTGGTTTCTTCCGTGCTCCCAACAGCGCCTCAGTGCCTCTCCTCCTCTTTCGCATTCCACACGTGGCCTCTCCGGCAGGTCCCTGGATTGCTGGCTGGAAGCCTTCTTCAGCCTAGGGTTGGGGTCTTGGCTCAACTGATTCTTCATCTGGGACACCTGCCTGCCCATCGTGACAGATGGGTGGAGTCATCCTGATCTCCCCTGCCCAGGATCTATGGGGAAGTGAACTGTGTGTATTTTCTCCAGAGAACAGAAAGATTTGCTTTTGGCAAAATATGAAGGAGCCCTTCCCTTGACTTTTGATCAGCTGTTCCCATTTGCTTCTGAAACTGTATTTTTAAATTATAGAAGGAGTACCATGCACAGGTTGATGATGCTACAGAAAGGCTTCAAGGTAAAAGAAAGATGGGAAATATTGTGGATCTTCCCCTTCCTGGAGGGGAGCCCTTCTGGCCCCCGCCCCCATCCTTCCAGGGTGGGCTGCACTAGAGACTCATTTCTTTCTCTTTCTTTCTTTTTTTCTTTTGCTTAATAAATATTTTAAACTTAAAATTTTTTTATTGGCGTATAGTTTATTCACAGTGTTGTGTTAGTTTCAGGAGTACAGCAAAGTGAATCAGTTATATATATATAATCGGTTATATATACAATGTTATATATGCAATAAATATATATTCTTTTTCAGATTCTTTCCCCCATAAGTTATTCCAGAGTATTCAGTAAAGTTCCCTGTGCTATACAGTAGGTCCTTGTTAGTTATCTATTTTATATATAGTAATATGTACGTGTTAATCCTCATCTTCTAACTTATCACTTCCCCCACATTTCCCCTTTGGTAACCTTAAGTTGGATTCCAGGATCTGTGAGTTTTGGGTAAAAATAGTTCATTTGTGTCAATGCAACCCTTATGAAGAACAGTATGGAGGTTCCTTTAAAAGTTAAAAGTAGAATTATCATATGAGCCAGCAATCCTACTCCTGGGCATGTATCTGGAGAAAACTATAATTTGAAAAGATACATACACTCCAGTGTTCATTGCAGCACTGTTTACAATAGCCAAGACATGGTAACAATCTAAATATCCATGAACAGATGAATGGATAAAGAAGATATGATATATATACCCAATGGAATATTACTTAGTCATTAAAAAGAATGAAATAATGCCATTTACAGCAACAAGAATGGACCCAGAGATTATCATACTAAGTAAAATAAGTCAGATAAAGAAAGATAAATATCATATCACTTTTCTGTGGAATCTAATAGACATTCGTTTGTGAGGAGAGGATGCAGAAGGGACAAGCAGTGTCCCTTGTGGAGGCACTGCAGGTGTCAAAGGTGACATCTTCAGGGTACCAGGTGGATGTCCTGTATCCCTGATGTGATGCAAAGAGGAGGATCCAGCATCTCTGCCACATTCTCCCCACATCCAGTCTCATCATGAAAAAGCCATCTCCCAAACCCAAATTGAGGGATTCCTGATCAACACTCCTCTATACCATCAGCAAAGGTTCTGGAAAAGGAGGAAAGATTCAAATGCCCACAGATGTGAGAAGAGAGTGAGGGGATCCAAGGTTTGCATCTGCTGTGGGACCTGGATGGGATGCTGGGGCAGAAGAGGGACATTAGTGAAGACGATGACATTTGAGCAGAGTGTGGAGTCCAGGCCACAGGAATGTCCTGGGGTTGGCATTTTAGCTTTGACAGATGTGCCTGGTAATGAGAGATGCCAGCATGGGGGAAAATGGGTCTGAGTGAGGGACACACAGGAACCTTCTGTAATACTTTTTTTCATGTGGTAAAAGTCACATATTATAAAACATACTATCTTAACGCTATTTAACTGTACATTTCAATGGCATTGAGTCCATTCACATGGTTGTGCAACTCTCACCATCATCCATCTCCCAAATTTTTCACTTTCCTAACTGAAACTTTGTCCTGATTAAACACTGAGTCCCAGTTGCCTCTTCCCACCCTCCCACACCGCCTGGTCCCTGGCATCTACTAATGTACTTTCTGACTCTAAATTTGACTGTTCTACATACCTCATATAAGTGGAATGTATGTGGAATCTAGAAAAACAGGGCAAATGAGCCTATTTGCAAAGCAGAAATAGAGACACAGATGTAGAGAACAAACGTGTGGGCATGAAGTGGGGAAAGAGTGTGTAAGATAAACTGGGAAATTAGGATTGACATATATACACCACTCTGTATAAATAGATAACTAATGAGAACTTACTGTATAGCACAATGGCAGGGGGGAAAGAAGGTACAATCTCTTTGCTACTTTTTACAAAATGAGGACACTTTCATTTTTAGAGCAGTTTTAGGTTCCTAGCCTCTCTGTATTATCTTTATGAATGTTCTGTAAATCAAAAGCTTTCCAAATAAAACATTTATCTAAGAATAAATGAAAGGTTAAAAATCTTCCATCTTCTCCTTGGTCTCAGTAGACAGAGATAAGCACTGTCAACAATTTCTGGAGTATTCATCCAGAATTCTGTGAAATGCATACTTTAAAAAAAATTAGTCAAGATTGGATTCTATCATACAAACTTTGATTTCTTGTCTTCTTCATTTCATTCATATCTGGGTGATAATTTTGTAGAGCAATTAAAGCTGTGCTCATTCTTTCAAGTAACTGCAGTGTCATACCTTGCCAGTATACTCCCATAATTTATTTAGCCAGATCCCAATGGGTATACTGTGGCTTCCCTGGTGGCTCAGACAGTAAAGCATCTGCCTGCAATGCAGAACACCTGGGTTCGATCTCTGGGCTGGGAAGATCCCTTGGAGAAGGAGTTGGCAACCCACTCCAGTACTCTTGCCTGGAAAATTCCATGGACAGAGGAGCCTTGTAGGTTACAGTCCATGGGGTCGTAAAGAGTCGGACACCACTGAGCGACTTCACTCCACTTTAATGGGTATACCAGATGTTTTTTGTTAGTTTTTCCTTTTTCTCTTTTTTTCTATTGTAACAAGACAGCAATACAGATGTGTCCCAGAAAAAGGTCAATAAACAAGGGAAAAAAGCCTTAGCTTTACTAATCATTGTAAAAGTCCAAATTAAGGTGATTTTGATCTCTTGATTGACAATGATTAAAAAGTTTTGCTATAGCTGTGGCTAGGGAGGGTGTGGGGGACATACACTCTTTGATTCTCATAGGGAGAGTGTGAATTGGTGGAAGCAGTTTGGAAGCAATTTAGGCAACATCCATAGTATGATACCAGTGAGAAATACAGTTAACCTGTGGGAGTTAGTGACCAGAGCACAGGAGAACTTCTGGGAAGATTACAAAATTCTCTTTGTAAGTGTGGTGTTGGTTATAAAGGTGTGTTCGCTTTGAGAAAATTCTTTGAGTAGCACACTGATGACTTTGACACTTCCTTGTACGTTACACTTTAATAAAAAGTTAAGATTTGAACAGGCTACCTGTCCTTTTTCCACAAGAAATACTTAGGTAGGGGTTTCCTGGTGGTCCAGTGGTTCAGACTCCCCACTTCCACTGCAGGGGACGTGGTTTTGATCCCTGGTCAGGGAACTTAGGGTGTGTATGCCACGCAGTGTGGTCAAAACAGTATAAAACAAAAATGCTTAGGATGAAAAGCCTGGGAGGGCCTAGTAATTGTTCTCTCCCTGGATGGATTCTATTTGCAGTACCCATAGAAATAATATACACGTAATCTTCAAAAAACATCTGCTACCAAAACTAGGACTTTCTTATTAATGTGATACTGTATTTGAGTAAAATCAAATAGAAATCAAATCAAACAGAATCAGGCCTTTACCTAAGTTTCTGCAAGCAGACTAACCAAATAAAGTTAAAAAAAAAAAAAAGAAAAAACAGATAGTTGAGTTTCTTTTTGTTTCCTAATTGCAGATACCTAAAAAAAATTCCTTAGAATACAAATAATTCTAACATTGGATTGGGGAGAAAAGGAGAGTGATATAAGTTAATATAGTTATTGAGTTAACTTCAATAACTCAGTAGATTTCATCAAGGTTGGTTAGCTGACCTTTTATTTGGAGACATCCGAAGTGAAATCAAACATCCACATTTTCTGAAATCAGACTTGAAATGGAGCAGGACCCTATGGTCCCTGTCCCCCTCCCCATTCACGTCCTCCATCTGTCTTCTGTCTGTAGAAAGTCTTTTAGCCAAAGAATAGGTTTAATCAGAGAAGGAAGAAAATGCAGAAGCAAAGAAAAGCAAACAGGACAAAATAATAATAATTTAGCCATTAAACAAAGTCAAGGACCTTTAGTTCCTTCTCAAGAGCTAGAGATAATATTCTGAGCCACATCTTGTGAGCTGTCTTACAGATACTGAAACCCCCACCAGGTGGAAGAAGTTAGCTGCATGATGACTGGACTGTAGCCATGACATAAGCTGCCATAGATTCAAAAACTGGCCTCAAAGAAATGGGAACAAACTGACCCTGGAACTGAAGATTAACCACTTAAAACAATCAATATGTTGCTGGTCAGACCACCAGTGACCAATTTCAAGATGATTGTCAGAGCTGACTGTGCTGTTTCTGCACGGCGCCCCCTCCCTCCACCTGTGCACCCCTGAAACTCCCCTTTAAAAGCTTTTGCCCACTGATTGTCAGTGGGGAGTGACCTCTGGACACGAGCCTGCCTTCCCCCCTCCCCACCCTGTTTGCTAGCCTCCAAAATAAAGCAAACTTTCCTTTTCACCAACCTTGCCTCTCAAGTATTAGCTTTTGAGGAGCAAGTAGCCAGACTCCACTTCCAGTAACAAACTAAGGATTTGGAGAAAGCAGCTATGGAAGTCTGGAAGATCCTATCAGTCAGCACCTGGTATTAATGTGGGCAATTTGCTGCTTTAAGCATAAAAAGAAGGGACTTCCCAAGTGGTCCAGTAGTTGGGAATCCACTTGCTAATGCAGAGGACACAGGTTCGATTTCTGGTCCTGGAAGATTCCATATGCCACAGGGCAACTAAGCCCAAAAGCCGCAACTCCTGAGCCGGAGTGCCTAGAGTGCAGTGAGAAGCCCGGCAGCGCAGCTAGAGAGTAGCCCCAATCGCCACAACTAAAACCCAGTGCAGGCAAAAATAAATAGCTGTTTTTAAAGTTGTTTTGTTTTAGTTGCTAAGTCATGTCCAGCTCTTTGCAACCCCATGGACTGTAGACACAGGCTCCTTTGTCCATGGGATTTCCCAGGCAAGAGTGCTGGAGTAGGTTGCCCTTACATTCTCCAGAGGATCTTCCCAATCCAGGGATCAAACTTGCATCTCTTGCACTGGCAGTCGGATCCTTTACCGCTGAACCACCAGGGAAGCCCCCTCCCCCTTCAAAAAGAGGAAGAAGCAAATGATGCCTCTTCACCTGGTAGTACAAGCTGAGGGTCTGTCTTAGGCATCGAGGGAAAATATTTAACAGCCTCAATGCTCCCAGAAAGGATGGCAGCTGAACAGGATTGGAAATCAAAACCCACAGTGTCCTTATAAAGCCCCCAGGCACTCCCCAGGACAGACCCTGGCCTCAAAGTTGAGTTCTAGCAAGAGAAAGACCCTGAGACATTGACCTCCTCTGTGCTGAGATCCCCCATCCCCCACAGCCCCCTCCCTCCCTCCAATCAAGACCAACCTTTATTCTGGCCTCTTTTTGATAAAGCAAAGTCCCCTCTGATTTCCCCATACTTTTCTAGCTTCTGTGTGTCACACAAGCCTTTTACATTATTAATAAAAGTTTGAATTCAGTTACTTTGCTCTGGAGTATGAAAGCTTCTCTTTCAGGGACTTTGAAACACACTAGATGCAAACTTTCCATTAAGACACTTAGAGGGGAAGTATGACGATTGCCTTCCTTTGAACATCTGGAGTTCTTAAAAATCAAGACCGCCCATGGAACCTGGAATCGTATTTGCACGAAAATAAAGTGCCAGAGACGATGACTCAAAAGAGCTCTCCATTTTAATGTGGTATAATTAAAAGTTTACTTTCTCCAGACTGTTGCTATGGGAATGTAAGGGCCGTTGGGGATATATTAGGGTGGGCAAAATAATTTGGGATGTGTGTAGTTTTTTTTTTTTTTTTTTTAATTTGGCCAAGCTACGGGGCATGTGGGATCTTAGTTCCCCTGACCAAGGGTCAAACCCATGACCTCTGCATTAGAAGCACTGATTTTTCACCACTGGACAGCCAGGGAAGCCCCTGGAATTGTTTATAAGGATATGTGCATTTGAGGGGGGCAGGTAGGAGATGGGAAGGAAGGGAATGAATGCCATCAAATAGTTCCTTTGGCTTGAATTATATGCCCAGAGATAAATTTGCAAAGATCTCTGTATTAGATGAAGCGTATTCTGGTGAATTAATGATGGTATTCATTGCCCCTAAATGGAATTATTCTCATTTAAACATTTATGAAAGTCAATTAAGATATTGACTTTTCTTCCTGGTCTATGGCACACAGCAGTGCAAAGATGCAAATTAGTTTGGGGTGAATGACCAGTTTGCTTAGTGTCTGGGGAGAGATTCCAGGGGAGCAGGCAGGGCACAATTAATAATTCAAAACAACAGAATCTGGGTTAAGCTCAATTCCTGTGTCTACAAATTGTTTTCCTGGGTGTTCTGGCTGATGATGTCTCCCTTCACTGAAAACCACATGACAACTTGTCCTGGAATGACCCGGTTTGACTTCTGGTTCCATCAACAACTGGCTGGAAGGCTTTATCTGGGTCACTGGCCCTCTCTGTGGCTCACCTTCCTCCCAAGGTGTAAGAGTGCCTGCATTTCAGAGGACCAGATCGAGGGCTGCATTGATGGAGTGTGGTCAGTGCTTCAGACCAACCAAACACATAGTAGGTGCTCAAGAGTTAGGAATTCTTCTCACTGAATCCTATTATTACACCTGTTTCTTCAACTGGGAGACAAAGCTACCCAGCTTGACAATGTCAGAGGTGGGACTTGAACCTCTGCCTTTAGAGCCTGGACCCCTCTCCCTCTCCCTCCCCAACAAGTATTCCACCAGCAGTAACTGGGACTGGTCAATCTCTGGTACTGGCCTTTTTGTTAGGTCATTTGATCCTCATAATACCCTAGTGAAGGCCTTCCCTGGTGGTCCAGAGGTTAAGAATCTGTCTTGCAATTCTGGGGATGTGGGTTTGATTCCTGGTCATGGAACTAAGATTACACAGGCCTCAGGGCAACTAAGCCTTTGTACTGTAACTAGAGTCTGTGTGCTACAAAGAAAGATCCCCCATGATGCAACCAAGACCTGACGCAGCCAAATAAATAAATACTAAGAAAAATCATTTCCAGGTGAGGCATAATTATCCCCAATTAACAGATGGGGGGACATCTTCAGGAAAGTCTCTTGACCAGTCCAAGATGTCAACCCAGAAAGAGGTAGATGACAGCTCAAAGTGTGCACGAGATGGTTTTTCTCTGGCCCCTCAAGTGCCTTCAGAAAGGGCTGGGCCAACTTCAGATTCAAAAAGCAATTTGGCTATTTGATGGGGTGCGGATGGAGGACAGGGAAAATGAGAGCCCGAATTAAGTCCAAAGTGGAGCTGCTGAAGTTCTGGGCCAGTTAGAGCAAATTATAGACTTTTAATCAATCTGACAATCAAAGATTCTTGCAGGAATCAATCTTGAATTACTTTGTAAATCACTAAATGTCCAAGCCATTAAAAGTCTGATGACATTAAGATCCATCTTCCACACTGCTATGTTGCCAGCTTTCTATGCCATCCTCCCTGGTTTCTTTCCCTGTCTTCAATTGCTACAATCAAAAGCCATTCATTGTGCACCTAAAGCATATAATTTTGCTTGCTTCAGCTTTTCATCTAGAACCTATGACCCCCTTAGAATCTCTGCTTTCTCGAGCATCACCCTCTGGATCTCACCGCACCTCGTGAGGCAGGACTCTCTTTGGAGGCCAGGGCTGGAGGTCTCAACTCACGACACCAAGTCATTTCTTAAATCAGAGACCAGATTGCAGACAGATTTCGTTGTCTCTCTACAGCCTTGGCTTGGCTGGGGTTCTGGGCACAGTGAGGGAGTCACCCCACAAATGGGAGGAGTGGTACTCTTCTCTGAAAAGTCATTCTACCAGAACAAAACCAAGGTGTGCCCTTAAGCTGAAGCTGGATCTTAACTAAAAGCAGGGTCTCTTCTATGAGACACTGTTGCCAATTTTACAGGACTCCTAACTCATCTTTTAGAGCAGGGGTTACAAACGCAAATGCTCCCAGGTACAGCTTGGTGACACGAGAGGTTACAGTATAGGCTGAGTGGCCCAAGGCTAGGAGAGAAGACTGTGGCAAATGGGAGGGCACGTGCTCTGTCAGTAAGGGCAGCCACTGCCCAGCTCCAGCAAGGCTGCCTTCATGAGAGAATGTTGACTGTAGACAGCATCATATCCCAGGTTTAATGGGAACCATAGACGTGAATGCTCATGTCACATCTCCAGACCTGGGAAGAACTAGAAGTACATGTTTATTAAATAACTCCTGATAGTTTAATGGGCTTCCCTGATAGCTCAGTTGGTAAATAATCCACCTGCAATGCAGGAGACCCCGGTTTGATTCCTGGGTCAGGAAGATCCGCTGGAGAAGGCTACCCACTCTAGTATTCTTGGGCTTCCTTTGTGGCTCAGCTGGTAAAGAATCTGCCTGCAATGCGGGAGACCTGGGTTTAAGGCATCACAAATAACCTATTTACCTGAAGACCATATTTGTACCCAACCATTTCGCTGGCATTTCTTGGTTCATTGTTGAGCATCTCCTGTGGTCCAAACACTGCATTCTGCATTAGGGGAGAGATGGTGGATGAGACATCTCAGACGAACAATCAGTTCTTGGACTTTTGATCTCACAAGCACAGTTTTGATCCTTTTGTGACTGGCTCATTTCCCCTTGGCATCATGTCCTCTAGGTTCACTCATGTTAGAGAATGGGTCAGAATTCCCTTCCTTTTTAAATTAAAAAAAAATTTTTTTTTTACAATGTATTGCTGTATAGTTGCTTTGGGGCTTTCCAGGTGGCTCCGTGGTAAAGAATCTGCCTGCAATGCAGGAGACCCAGGTTCAATCCCAGGGTTGGGAAGATCCCCTGGAGGAGGGCATGGCTACCCACTCCAGTATTCATTCTTGCCTGGAGGATCCTGTGGACAGAGGAGCCTGGCAGGCTACAGTCCATAGGGTCGCAAAGAGTCAGACGTGACTGAAGCGACTTAGCACGCATGGTTGCTTTACGATGTTGTGTTAGTTTCTGCTATAAAGTGAAGTGAATCAGCTATATACAGACTTATCTCCACTCCCTCTTGAGCTCCTACTGCCCACATCCGACCCATCTAGATCACCTCAAAGCACAGAGCTGAGGTGCCTGTTCTGTACAGCACATTCCTTCTAGCTATCTATTTTACATATGGTAGTGTATATATGCTAATCTCAATCTCCCCATTCTTCCCTGCCCCCACTACCATTCTCTCCCAAATCATCCTCATCCATTCTCTGCATCTGCATCTCTAAAACGCCTTTCCTTTTTAAGGCTGAATAGTACATCCTTGCACATATATACATCACATTTTCTTTATCTGTTCATCTCTTGGAAGACATTTAAAATTGCTTCCTCCTCTGAGCTATTGTGAATTAATATTATTCTGAACATGGGATGCAAATATCTCTTCTAGACCCTGCTTTCAGTTCGGTCTCTATTCAGAAGTGGACATTCTGAATCTTATGGAAATTCTGTTTATTTTTTTAGGGACCTCCATAGTGTTTTCCACGGTGGCTACACTATTGTTCTGTCCCCCTTTGGATGGAGACATGAAACAGTAATATTTGCCCCAGGGAACACAGCCATGCAGGAAGCTGCACAGAATCATGGATAATTTAAGAGCATGGACCCCAGAGAGGACCACCCGTGTTCCTATCCCTATTGGTTACCCATGCCCGAGCTGTTATTTAAACTCTCTCTGATTTTGTGTCCTCAGCCACAGAATGGGGTTTTACAGTCCCCGGTTACAGGGTCGTAAGGAGGGTTAGAAACCCAAGCACTAAAAACCGCCTGAAAGATTTGAAAGCATTGAAAGATCTACAGAAATCTGTGTTCAATAAAATATGTCCCACTCTTGCCAAAATTTCCGTATATTTTAAGAGAAGCTGGAAATTTGGTTTTTTTTTTATGTGACAACCCCTATTTGTAAAATGTTGGTAAATAGTTCAGATTCAACATAAAATAACAAGTCAGAGACGTGCCTGTGGGCCAGAAGTGGACCCAGGGCTATCTGTGTGGCTTTCCAATAACCAGTGATGTACTTCAGCTGCTATGATAGAAATCCGGAAGGCTACATGGAGGAGGAGGCATTTACACTTATAATACAAGCAGCATTGTGATGGGAAAAGCTGGGAGCGGTGGAGCTGCTGTGGGCAAGGATCCAGGAGTTAAGAGGGTGGCTGCACAGTCAAACTTTAGGTCTGGGGCACTTTCCTGGTGGTTCAGTGGCAAAGACTCTGAACTCCAAATGCAGGGGGCCTAGCTTCAATCCCTGATCAGGGAACTAGATCCCACATGCTGCAACTGAGACCTAGTACAGCCAAATGAATAAATTAAAAAAAAAACAACTTTAGATCTGGCTGGAGCTGAGAGAACATTCAGGGAAGAAGTTCGCTGTTCTCAACACAACCCCCCATTTTTAATGACACAACCTTTGATAGTAAATGAAATGACTACCCTTCTACTTGTTCATCACCTTGGCAACTAACCTTCAGGCTTGTGACCTCCAATTGTAGAAAGCAATTTCTGTGTCTCCCCTGTAAGTGTCCACGTTATAACTGGTCAGCGTTCTGTGTCTTATTAACAGGAACACATATTCTTACAATACATGTAGATGAGGGAACTTCCCTGGTGGTCGGTCCAGTTGTTAAGAATCCACCTTCCAATGCAGGAGATATGTGTTCGATCATTTTTCGGGGAACTAAGATCCCATAAACTACGGGGCAACTAAGCCCATGCTCCGCAACAAGAAAAGCCCAAAAGCTGCAACAAAGACCCAGCAAAGCCAAAATTAAATAAAATTTTTAAAAATGTAGATGAAACCATTATGTCATAGCGCACTCCTACTGGAAAAGAAAACTCAATGACCAGGGACTACTACTACTCCCCATATTACTGAAAGTGAAGGAAAGTATTAGTCGCTCAGTCATGTCCGATTCCTTGAGATCCCATGGACTGTAGCCCACCAGGGTCCTCTGCCCATGGAATTCTCCAGGCAATAACACTGGAGTGCCATCCCCTTCCCCAGGGGATCTTCCCGACCCAGGGATCAAACCCGGGTCTTCTGCATTGCAGGCGGATTCTTTACTGACTGAGCCACCAGGGAAGCCATATTACTGGCTCTTATTTAAATTACAGAATTTCACTGACATCTCTCCTCCCTGTGGACTCTGGTGGCACTAGTGGCAAAGAGCCCGACTGCCAATGCAGGAGATGTAAGAGATGCACGTTTGATCTCTGGGTTGGGAAGGTCCCCTGGAGGAGGGCATGGCAACCCCCTCCAGTACTTTTGCCTGGAGAATCCCAGGGACAGAGGAGTCTGGCGGGCTATATTCCACAGGGTCACAAAGGTATATGACTGAAGTGACTTAGCACACACACATGCACTCTCCTCCCCGCAGACACATTCACTGGTGGTTTCATTACAAGTATCCACAGGCTTTTAAATTATGGAAGCTTTTCTGCTGTTTCTTCTGATCCAGAGCTGCCATTCCTCCTTTCCCATTAAGGCCCCCTTCCAGACCATTGTTCTTACACCCACAGGACTGGGGACCCTGAAGAGCACACATCTTCTCCATCCTGTTTGATATTTTTAATAGAAGATGTTTTCGTTCTGAGTACAAAGGCCATCTTGAAGTTCAGAATTGGCAAATCAGAAAGAAAAAGATAACTCACTGAGTCTAATCTTTCCCATATTTTACCCCCTAAAACATTTTGTAAATGCCTGGACATGTAAAGGAAGCAAGTTAATCCTTCGGGAGGTTCTTCCATGTCACTGATTGAAACTTCTAGTCCCTTTCTTCTTCTGAGTTCTGATCCATAAAGTATGGATCAGACCGTGAAGTATGTCTATTCAGCCGTTAGTTGGCATTGGTTTCCAGTTTGGGGCCACTATGAATAAAACTGCTTTGACATTCATATGTTGTCTTTGTGGAGACATATGTTTTCATTTCTCTTGGGGTAAATACTTAGGAGCAGAACTAGTAGATGGTATGGTAAGTATATGTTCAACTTTTTAAGAACTTGCCAAGCAATTTCTCAGAGTAGTTTTATGGATTGAATCGGGTCCCCTCAAGAATTCACACGGAAGTCCTGACCTCCAGGGTGGGGTAGACTCACAGTGTGACTCACAATATAACTGTATTGAGGGTGGGTTGTTTTTCTTAATATATATATTTTTAAACAGACCATTTTCTAATTTTTTATGGAATCGGTTACAATATTGCTTCTGTTGTTTATGTTCTGGGTTTCTGGCCCTGAGGCATATGGGATCTTAGTTCCCCAACCAGGGATCAAACCCACACCCTCTGCATTGAAAAGTGAAGTCTTAACCACTGGACCACCAGCAAAGTCCAGAGGTGGGGCCTTTACAAAGGTAATGAATTTCAAATGAGGTTATGTGTGGGGCCCTAATCCAACATGCCGGGGGTCCAAGTAACAAGAGGGATTTGGACACTGACACGTCCAGAGAGAACATGACCTGAAGATATGGGGAGAGAAGGCAGCTGTCTCCACGCCAAAGAGAGAGGCCTTGACCTGATCCCTCTCTCGATGCCTTTGGAAGGAATCAACTCTGCTGACCCCTCCATCTTGGACCACCGGCCTCCAGAACGGTGAGAAAGTACATTTCTGTTGTTTAAACTGCTCTGTCCCGACCTCCCTGGTGGTCCAGTGCTTAAGACTCCCCTTTCCAATGCAGGGGGTGCAGGTTCGACTCCTAGTCAGGGAGCTAAGGTCTCAGATGCCTCAGAGCCAAAAAAACCCAGAAGATAAAACAGAAGCAATACTGTAACAAGGGCTTCCTGCATTGGCAGGTGGATTCTTTACCTGCTAAGCCATTGCTTGCATGTGCAGATGGGCCAAATTCTGGACAAGATACAAAAAGACCAAAAACCCAACTGCTACCCCTGAAGAGCCTGGAGCAAAAGCAGGTACCAGCACACAATACCACCTCAGGGGTGGGCAAAACACCTGAGCCACTCCTCCTGCCTGACCCCTGGACACACGCCTGCCTTCACCCCATATAAGGAACCAGCTCCCCTAGACTCCTCAGCAAGCAAGGAGGGAACCTGTTTGTTGTTGCTGCCCCTGCTGCAGCCGGAACCCCAATAAAGCCTTGTCTGAATTTCTTGTCTGGCCTCCAGTCCATTTCTACAGATTAAGGCGGCCAAGAACCCTGGTGGCTAACAATTACAGAGCCTGACTGAAAACTCTGGCAAATCTTTGAGGGGTTTTCACTTGTGTGAACCCTGGCTGGATGCGGGACTTGTGGAGACTAGAATCTGGGTCTGTGGGCCCAATGTAACTCAGGGACCTGCTAGGAGAGAGTAGGTTCCTCCCAGGGGTCCTGAGCCCCTAACAGGTCAACTCAGGGCCCTATTGTTTTCCTGGCTGTGATTAGGAGCCATTGCCTGGATCAAAGGAACCCGGAGGATGCCAGTAAGCGAAGGAGGCAGGCAGCCTTGTTGAGAGAGGAGATGCTAAATAAAGCATCAGGAGGTTGTATCTTTCTTCTCTTTCCTGTGGTGATTGGTCTGTTGGGGGGGTGGAGAAAGTCAGAACAAGGGCATTGAGTGCCATTCAGACACGAAGGGCCTGGGCTGTGATCGAAAGAGCAAGCGCTTTCCACAACATCTGACTCCAAAAAGAACAAGGGCAAACGCTGCCTTTTTCTTCAATACACCCACACACACAAACATATACAAATACACACAGACACACACAAACACAGACACATGCACACATAGAAAAGACACGGGTAGGACTTCCCTGGTGGTGCAGTGGTTAAGAATTCACCTGCCAATGCAAGGAAACACGGGTTCAATCCCTGGTCTGGGAAGATCCCACATGCCCTGGAGCAACGAAGCCCACTAAGCCCTTTTGCCACAACTACTGAGCCTGCGTGACACACCTACTGAAGCCCGAGCACCAAGAGCCTGTGCTCTGCAACGAGAGAAGCCACTGAAATGAGAAGCCTGCGCACTGCAACGAAGAGTAGCCCCTGGTCACTGCTACTGGAGAAAGTCCCCGTGCAGCAAGGAAGACCCAGCACAGCCAAAAATAAATAAGTAATAATATATATTTTTAATTTTTAAAAAGACACATGTATAGACACACATACAGAGCAGACATATAGACCCACACTCCTTCCCAGGGCCTCTGGAACAAATCTTGGAGAGGAACTCAAGACTGTAGAATAAGAAAACACAGTTGCTACCCATTTTATATCTATCTATAAAATAGATAACCAACAAAGACCCTCTGTATGGCACAGGGAACTCTGCTCAATATTCTGTAATAATCTACATGGGAAAAGATTTTGAGAAAGGATACATGTATATGAATCTATTTGAATCACTTTGTTCTACATCTAAAACTAACACAATATTATACTCCATTATAAAATTAAAATTGAAATAAAAGAAAACACAGCCCCAAAGTGGTAAACCAGGGGCTTCCCAGGTGGTTTAGTGCTAAAAAAAAATTCACCTGCCAATGAAGAAGACACAGGTTCAATCCCTGGGTCAGGGAGATCTCCTGGAGAAGGAAATGGCGACCCACTCCAGTATTCTTGCCTGGGAAATTCCAGGGACAAAGGAGCCTGGCTGGCTACAGGCTCCTAACCTCCATGTCTTTCCATGGGTTAGGAAAGAGTTGGAGACGACTTAGCGACTAAACAAACTTTACTTAAACCCCCAGGAAACAGGTACAGAGCCAAAAGCAGCTTCCAAGGGTCAGAGAGATAATCTGAATTTCTGAAGGTAGAGCAGGATGCTGGTGACTTCGGGGATGTCCACGTGGAGAGATTCTTCGAGCTGTGCAGGTGGGATTCATATCGCTGGTTTCTAGAAGACAGAAGCCCACCCTGGTACCTGGGGATGCGTCACTTTGTCAACAGCATGACGTCACGCTCCAGGTGTGTGCCGGTTGGTGGGATGGGAACCAGCGCAGGCCTGCTCGCTTTGCCGGTGTATCCTCAGCCTCTAGACCCGGGCCTCGCGTTTCTTCAGCTCAACTCTTACCTCCGCCCGGGGAGGGCAGGGTGTGAAAATCCGCCCGGAAAGTCCGGCGGGTCTGCAGCCTCTTGATAGCCGGGCTGTCCGTCCGGCGGCCAGAACAGATGTTGGGAAGTTTGCTTTGTCAGAAAAAGACAAGCAGGCACGCTCACGGACCCTTTGATCTCACCTCGGAAGAAAGTCCTAATGGGTCCCCGCGAATCTCTGCAGTTCGGACATGAAAGACAAAGCGGGGAGGAGGATGTGAGGAGCGCAGGAAACGCATGTAAAGTCAAGCAAACGGCCTTTGAACGAGGGCGGGCGCTGGACGCGCGGCATTGTGTAGCCGTTATCTTCCTTAAGGGTTTCCTTTTTTATCTTTTTTTTTTTTTTCAGATGGAGTTGTGCAAAGCCGTGGCTTCGTATGGGGGTGGCAGCAAACACCGGCCGCTTCATGGGATGCGAGGCTATGGAGCTATTTCTCAGCCCTTCCTGGGGGGTGGAGGGGGCGGGGAGCATCGAGATGTTGCAAAATTCAGGGCTGGGGGAGGGAGAGGGGAAGCGGGGGGAGGGATACAGTTGCTGCTCTTCGCACTAGCCTCAGAAGAGCAGACTCAAGAATGCCTGGAGTTTGGCAGCCACCAGAGCCTCAAAGATCCGGACCTGGGTCAGCTCTGCTCCTGAGTTTCCTGGCCTTTTCCTTCTGCTTCGACAGGAAAGGCCGACAGTGCTTTGGAATATTCTAGTGAATCCAAAGGTCAGCAATTCCCTGTAGCCTCTGGGTGGTGGCAAAGAATCTTTGTCAGGAGAAAAATAGCTTCCTCACGTGTCCCCCCCACTCCCCACCATCTTCCTAAGCAGATGAATATCCATGAACATTTGCAGAATGGAGCGGAAGAATTGATGCTTTCAAACTGTGATACTGGAGAAGAAGACTCCTGAGAGCTTCTTGGACTGCAAGGAGATCAAACCAGTCAATCCTAAAAGAAATCAACTCTGAATATTCATTGGAAGGACTGATGCTGAAGCTGAAGCTCCAATCCTTTGGCTGCCTGATGCAAAGAACCGACTCATTGGAAAAGACCCTGATGCTGGGAAAGATTGAAGGCAGGACGAGAAGGGGACGACAGAGGATGAGATGGTTCGATGGCATCACTAACTGGATGGATATGAGTTTGGTCAGGCTCCGGGAGTTGGTGATGGACAGGGAAGCCTAGCATGCTGCAGTCCATGGGGTCGCAAAGAGTCGGACATGACTGAGCAACTGAACTGAACTGATGCAAAGAGCTGACTCATTGGGAAAGACCCTGATGCTGGGAAAGACTGAAGGCAAAAGGAGAAGCAGGGTGGCAGAAGATGAGATGGTTGGATAGCATCACTGACTCAATGGACATGAAATTGACCAAACTCTGGGAGATAGTGGAGGACAGGAGAGCCTGGCCTGCTGCAGTCTGTGGAGTCACAAAGAATTAGGCATGACTTAACAACTGAACAACAATGGCTCTGCTCTGGATCCATTCACTCAATGATAAATGCATGGAGTGGGGCGGGGCAGGGGGGGGCAGGTGCACTGTTGTCCCATTGTCCAGCTGGGAACACTGAGGCGCATGAGGAAAACTCAGAGCCGAACCCACTCAGGCGGGTTCTGGAGCCCTCTTATGGAGGAAAGAGTCTTACTGCCCAGAGGATGACAGACAGGCCGCTAGACTGGGCAACCATCCCCTGTCCTGACTCTTTGGGGAGGGAGGTTGTTTCAGAACTTCGATGCCAAGGGCATCAGCACTGCTGATCTCTGAGTTCTTGGGCAAGAAGATGGCCCAGCTCTCATCCAGCAGTGACTGCCACCCACCAAGGGTCCCTGCCGGGTGATGTCATCTCCCTCCATCCGAAAGCTCCCTGGGTGTCCAACTGCGATGTTTTGTTAGCTTTTTAAAAATATGGGGAATGGCATTATTGATAGCAAGCATCCTCCCATCCCCAGCAAGGAAGGGCATGTCTACATACTGAACACCCATCTCATCTCTGCCAAATCTGAGGGAGCTTCTTCCTTGGGTGCCAGAAAGTGCTGTAGAGTTGGCAGGGATTTACCAAGCTCAGCTGACAATGGAGGAGACCCAGTGCACTTAGGTGGTCTGAGTTTCAGAAACTGAAGTCCCAGTTTCTGAAACACCTGTAACAACTGTGATAGAATACTAGGCCCCCAAAAGTTAAGAGAGAGCTGTGGCTTTCCTCCCATGATTTGGGGCACATTCTCCAGCAGTGATCATGACAATGGCAATTCTCACCTGCGTAGGCACCTGTCAACCTGCTGAACAGAGCATCAGAGCACTGACCGCCAAGAGATCTGTCTCCCAGGATGAAAAATGGGGTTCTCTCTCTTGAAACCACCCCTCATCCACCCCCATCACCTTAAAGAAGTGGATGGTGTTCCTTTTTAGGGAGCAAAATCAAGGGTGAAGTGACATGTTGTCAGGGATTTGCTTTAAAATGTAATGGTGTAGCGTTAGTTGCTCAGTCATGTCCGACTCTTTGCAACCCCACAGACTGTGGCCTGCCAGCGTCCCCTGTCCATGGGATTCTCCAGGCAAGAATACTGGAGTGGGTTGCCATTCCTGTCTCCAGAGGATCATCCCGACGCAGGGATCGAACCCAGGTCTCCTGTATTGAAGGCAGATTCTTTACCATCTGAGCTACAGGGAAGTCCTTGCTTTAAAATCATATATCCCAAAGAAGAGAGAAAGAAAAGGGAGACAGGATAGGAGAAACAGAGGGAATCAGATGGATGAAGTTCCTGCAATAAAATGGTGATCGTGGTTGAATCTGGAGGCTGGGGCCATATGTTTTGCTAGGTCTCACATTTGTTCATGTTGGAATGGTTTATCATTTTAAAGAGTCTGGAACAAGGATATAACAGACGTATCTGAAACTCTGACAAACTGGAATTGACCCAGGTGACCAAAGATGGCTCAGCTTGGGTAGAGTCGCAGGGTGGATTATCGTGGTTAAAGAAAGTCACTTGGAAAAACACTCAGCAAGTTGCTTAGATTCAAGTGTTGGTGCAGGGACCACTCTCTAAGACCTGCTATCGTGGCAGAATATTAATCATATTGATTTATAGGATACGATGTCATTCAGGTAAAAATGGAAATCTACCAGGTCATATTCTTGTGCATATATCCGTGGAAATCGGTCAAGAAAGGTTTGGAAGAATATCCATGAAATGGGGAAGTGTGGTTTCCCATGGGAAAGTGTGCAGCACCATATTGGGGATGATGGTAAAAGATGTTTGAGGCCCTCATGGTGTTACTGCTTTTTGAGTAGCTAATATTTATGCCAAGGCTCTGTTCTAAGTGCTTCATGTGTGGGACTTTGCTTAATCTTCATAGGAGCTCTGTGAGATAACTGCATTTTAATGATGGGAAAAGAAAGCAGAGAAGAGATAAGTTCTCAACAAGGACCCACGGGGCTGCAGGGGCAGAGCCCAGGTTTTGAACCTGCTGGTCTGGCCCTGGGCTTGGTGCTCAGCCACACCACTGTCCTGTCTCTCTTTAGCCAAGGTACCGCTTTGATTCTTAAGTATATTCATGTAGTATTAGTATAGGATATATTATATCCTATATAGAATATAAAATATATTATATTCTATATATAGTATAGGATGCTACTGCTGCTGCTAAGTTGCTTCAGTCGTGTCTGACTCCGTGTGACCCCATAGACGGCAGCCCACCAGGCTCCCCCGTCCCTGGGATTCTCCAGGCAAGAACACTGGATAGTCACATCTGAACTCGTAATGCTGGGGTCTGCCAGGCACCATCCCCTTAGCATGCCCTGGGGTCCTGGCACAGGCCAGGCTTTAGGACCTACATCTTCCCAGATTCTCTTTGTGGGAATCTCAGAGTTTTCCCATCACTTGGGCCAACATTTCTTTCTAGCCTCAAATCTGACCGGCAGGCCCCTGTGATTTCATCAAGGTGGGCAGGTGGGTAAACCTGTGTCTCACCAGACCCCCAGAAAGAGAACTTTACTTCATGGTCTGTCTGGGGCCCACTGTCCCGAGGACTGCTTGATCTTGAGAAAAGACCATCCTATGAAGACAGTGTCTTTCTATAGAAAGAGACTAAAGTTTGGGCTGATGGCTGAGGCTTCTGGGCTCTGGTCCCTAGGCCCACCTCCTTGCAGGGTAGGAAGAGGTTAAGCCTCTTGCATTATTGGAAACAAAACCAAATCTACCCCTGGCAACAGAGAAATCTTCCCAAAACACCACGGCCCCACGGCTCTCATCTCCCTCCCGCTACTGCCCTGGAAGGTGGCCCTGCTTCTGCTTCCTGCTTTACCATCGCCCACCCTGCTGCTTCACTCCCTTCTGTCCTCCCCATCTCTCCCTTCTAAGATCCTGCCCTTCAACCTCTGCCCTGGCTGGGATCCGCCCACAACCACTGTTTTTTTTGTTGTTGTTGTTGAAAGATCTTAATTCCCTGACCAGGGATCACACCCATGCTCCCTGCAGTGGAAGCAGAGTCTTAACCATTGGGCCATCAGGGATGTCCCCACTCTCTGCACACCCCTCTCATCCACTGGCTCCAGGCTGGTGACTGCAGCCACCACCACCCGGCTCTTCCCAACTCCCAAGGCCCTGTCCCCTGGATCTCCTGCTGTGTGTCTCCCCCTGCATGGGCCATGGGCTCTCAGGGCTAAGGATCCTCTACCTCTGATAAAATTTCAAGCACTTTCTTCCTGTTCTAACTTCTCTTTGGTTTGAGGTCACTCAAGTTGTACAGAGTTTTCAGTTCGGTCGTATCAAGTTGTGTATCTTCTGTTTTCTGTTCCCGTCGACCCAGAGGGATGGAATGGGGAGGGAGGAGGGAGGAGGGTTCAGGATGGGGAACACATGTATACCTGTGGCGGATTCATTTTGATATTTGGCAAAGCTAATACAATTATGTAAAGTTTAAAAAAAAAACAAAAAAACTGCTTGCTTGTGCCAGCTCTGCTCATTCTTTCAATTTCAGCTCAAATACCCTTTGTTCAGTGAGTAAACGGTCACTACTAACTATTGTCATCTACTTGACTTTGGTGTGTATGTGAGTATACACGCATGTGTACCTGTACATGCGGGTGTCCAGACTCATACACATATGACAACAAGCACATGTATACATACATGCCTAGCACACACACAAACGTGTGTGCTCACATATACATGATACATGTGGAAACCCACAACACACACATGTACATATAGAACGCATGCATGCACATACATGATGTGCAAACATGTAGCATGCATATAAACACATGTGCGCGCATATACCTTCATATATACACATATATAATATGTAAAATATATTTTACAGAGAAGAAAGTGATTATATATGAAGTGCACGCGTGCATGTGTGCTAAATTGCTTCGGTGTGTCTGACTCTGTGCGACCCTATGAACTGTAGCCCACCAGGCTCCTCTGTCCATGGAATTCTCCAGGCAAGAATACTGGAGTGGGTTGCCATGTCATCCTCCAGGGGATCTTCCTGGCCTAAGAATTGAACCCACATCTCTTATATCTAGTTGCATTGGCAAGTGGATTCTTTACTGCTAGGGCCACCTGGGAAGCCCCTATATATTAAATATAGTATATAAAATCATATATACCTAATATATCTAATATAGAATCAGTTTCCTCCCCTGTAAAATAAAGAGAAAATGAGAGGATACTTAGACTCTCCTCTCCTCATAGAGTGGTAATGAGAGACACAGTGCTCTGTACAAGAATCTTCTGCATGTATAAATAGCAATATTATACAAAGGCTGGTTAGTATTTCTTTCTACCAGACTTTTCCAGGCCAACCACAACAATTTCTTTAAAAGCCAAGAAGTTAATTAAGTCCCTACAGGAAATGCAAGTTGAGCTCTGTCTAAACATCCTTGCTCATAATAGTAATAACTAACATGTAATAATCTCCTACTATGTGCCAGAAACTTTACAATCTTTTTTCTTTCCATTAATTTGTTTTATTGAAGTTCATACAGTCTCTTTAAAATCGTTGTTTTTGTTTTACAGGCAAGAAACCTGAGGCTTGAGGCAGCCAGCATTTTGTCAGGATAAAGAGCTAAGTGTAGGGCATCGATGAACTCGAACCCAGGAGGCCCTGTTTCCAGTGATGGGCTTCTCCCAGGCTGTCATTTGCCTCCAGCGCAGTCATTAAAATTGAAGTCAGTTTTTCTTTTAAGCTCTTTTTTAAAGAAGATTATTTTAAATATAAATTTGACTTTTTTAGCCCCTTGGGTGTTCTAATTTTTTAAAAGAAGGAAAGAAAACGCAAACACTTGATTCTAAATGACGTTATTGGCAAAATCTCATACCGCAACTTATGTAACTTCCAAACCCCCTTCAATACTGCTTCAGAAGCTCCCTTGAATTCGTATTACACAACACACTCACCCTTTGGGCACCGTATAAACACGTATTTCCACTTCTGATAAAGCTGGTCCATGGGGGGACTCATTCCCCTCCACGTCTTTGGTCATTCCTTACTGATGAGCAGAGTCAAGGGTGAATAGACTGAAAAAGAATGAGGAAAACTTCAGAAAAGTAGGGCAGGATTTTGGGTCATCTTTGTAATACAGTTTCCAGTCCTCCGCCCACCCCCATCCCTGTGGTATCTGGGGGGATTGTGTCTTTGGCAGCGAAGATTAAGTGGACTGCCTGCCCCCCACGGAGGTTTTAATTGGCAACAGAGTCAGAACCCACTGATGTGTGCAAAATTCATTATTGTGTTTAGGCTTGGAATGCTTGCACGGGCCAGCCGTTTCTCTCTCTGATTTTCCCACAAGCGTTCAGAAAAGATCTTGTGGCTCTGTGTCAGAGTGTCAGGCCCCCAGTGGGGCCAGGTTTCTGAGTTATGTTTTTCAGTAACCTCAAGGGCAAGGCAGAAGGTGGGGGAAATCCTCTGCTTGCTGTTATCGCAGGATTAGGCAGAAGAACGTGCCAGGGGAGGAGAGAAAAGTCAAAATGCTTAGCAGGTAGACCAGCCCTGCTAATCAGGGTTTATGAGAATTCGTAGACCAGCTGGGGTGGCGGGGCAGGAGAGGACCCATGATCTCTGTTTCTGGCTCCCTGGAGGGTCTCTGAGGAGTGTGTGAGTTACATGCGACCTGGTGCAGATGGTCCTTGAGAAGCCAGGCCACTCTAATTCCCCAAATTCTTCCTAATGTGTTGAAAAAAGAGTTGGTACTTTCACGTCAGGCATATAAGTTTCCTGTATCCCTTCTCTGTGAATGCAGCAGACACTTCTTGTTTTTTGATCACCAAACAACCACTTATCCTTATTTGTGTAATAGCATTTATAGGTTGAAAAAAGTGAAAGCCGCTCAGTCATGTCTGACTATTTGCGACCTCTTGGACTGTAGGCTCCTATGTCCATGGGAGTTCTCAGGTAAGAATACTGGAGTGGGTAGCCAGTCCCTTCTCCAGGGTATCTTCCTGACCCAGGGGTCAAACCCAGGTCTCACACATTGCAGGCAGATTCTTTACTGTCTGAGCCACTAGAGATAAGGTACGTCAAACTGCGGTAGCAAATAGACAACAGGCATCACTCAGCCCCATCAAATTCATGGCTTTTTCAAGCACAAGGCAGTGGAGAGTGGGGCGCTCTGCTCCATATGGCCATTCAGGGACCCAGGCCAAGCGTGGCTCCACCACCTTTAACACACAGCTTTGAAGACCACCTACCGCATCCAGCATTCTGGCGAGCTGATTGGTAGAGAGAGCCTGGTGACAATGAGGTGTTTCACGAGCTAGGTGATATCACCTTTGCTCACGTTGTACTGGCCAGGACTGAGGAACGCGGTTACATCTAGTTGCAAAGGGGGCTGGGAAGTGCAGAAGTGGCTCTCTGCCAGAAAGGAGGAGGGGAGAATGGATTTCAAAGAGCAGCCTCTTGGGACCCCTTGGCTGCCCAGTGGTTTAGACATCTCCGTCTAATGCAGCGGGTGCGGGTTTGATACCTGGTCTGGGAGCTAAGATGCCTCATGCAGTCATGATGCTCATGTGGCCATGAGCCACAGGCCTCATGACCAAAAAAAATGAACATAAAACAGAAGCAGCATTGTAATAAATTCAACAAAGACTTAAAAAAAAAAAAACAGGCTCTTAAGGATTCTGCCCCCAAAGTGCTGTCTTTGTGGGTCTATACATCAAGTCATTCTGTCTTCTCTAACCAAGGTACTGGGGCATGTGATCCAAACTGGACTTTTCTTTTTTTTTCCCCTATCAGATCCTTTATGTAGCTCAGCATAGAAGGTAACACCAAATTAAGACAAGCAAAGTTCATGTATTAGGCTGTTTATTAATAACTATACAATTTTTATATAAAAAATCATAGAATAATTAAAAAAAACAAAAAAGACAAGTGAAGTTCCAATGCAGGTACTTCCATCTCTCTCCCTTGTATCCTGATCCAGTGGCTGCCAAAGCCAGGAGGGTCTTAGAGCCGGGCGTTTGATTGTGGAGAAAGCTCCTATAGTTGGCCCAGCAGATGGGAAGGGGGCTGTGTCACTTGCTCACAGTCTGAATGATGTCCTCTCCCTCTGACATATGGTCTGTACCCACTGTTTGAAGATTATGTTTCACAGAGAGATCCCACCCCAGAGGGTATTAAAATATTTAAATTCTTTGATAAATTTTTGTGAATCTTCACGCAGAAATCCTCCACCATGGCCCTGGAGGAAGGCATCCACCACTGGGGATGTGTGACCTGGCAACTGGTCTTTGGTTTGGTAGAAAGCTTCCCTAGTCTCAGATAGTCCCAGATCTTTTCCAACAGGTCATCAAAATTCCAGCACTGATGGGCAGCAGATTTTTTCCCATGGCTTTTAAATCTTAGTAACATTTGCCAGAAGAGAAAAATAAAAGTGTTTTATTTTATTTTTTTTAATGAATTTAAGCAGATTAATCCCAGTGGCAGCCAATGAGACCTCCAAGCTCTTCCTGCTACGAGGTCCCTGGAGCCACTTTCTTTTTCCAAGTCCAGTCCTGTAGGCCTTCCCATGCGTGATGGGAGCTCCCTTGTAGAGTTCCAGTAAACGATCCTTTGCTTTAATTAGACAAAGATGTTGTGACAAGCAACAAACAAAGAATGCTCACTGGCATGGGGAGCTGAACTCTGAGGAATTTGGGTTGACCCAACTTGACAATATGTCACGCCAGCAGAAGACGCACTGGGAAATTCTAGCCATAGCTGTGTGTTGTTCTTAAGTATTCCCTGGGTCTTCCTTGGTCAGTTTCATGAGAATAAATCCTGAAAATGGGAATTTGGTGTGGTTGAGTAGAAAGGGCCCAGGACTATAAGTCTTAGGATAACTTGGAAAGTAGTTTGTAAGTCCATCAATTCTATTTTCAGGAATAAGATGAACTCCTTGGGTTTAGACATGGATCTTGCAATTATTGAGCATTATCTAAGTCATTAAAGTTGCTTACATTTTATTTGGCGGTGGGATAACCTACTCTACCTCCAGTTTTGTGAAGACCGAATGTGCTGAAAGATATTAACGTCTTCTTCAAAGGTATTAACATCTTTTAAAAAATTATTTATTAATTTTTGGCTGCACCGGGGCTTTGTTGCTGCCTGTGTGCTTTCTCTCGTGGTACACAGGCTTCTCATTGAGGTGTTTTCTCTTGTTGCAGAGCATAGATACTAGGCGTACAAGAGCTTCAGGAATTGTGGCCTGCAAGCTTAGTTGCCCCACAGCATGTGGGATCTTCCCGGACTGGGGATGGAACCTGTGTCCCCTAGATTGACAGGCAGATTCTTAATCACTGGACCACCAGGGAAGTCTTTAATGTTTTTTAAAAGCACAAATGTTAGCCATATGTAAAATATTTTTGCTTTAAAGTAAAACCAGTAGGAAACATATAGAAGTCAATCAGAACTTGAAATAGTAAAACAAAATGCGATATCAAAAAATAAACAAACAAAAAAAACTTCAGCTGCAGCAGAAAGACATTCCAGGACACAAATGTCCTAAATCAAGATGATGGATGTTGGGTGGAGGTTATCTGCTGGTGGCATGTGGACCAAATTTGTCCTCAGATATGTGGTTGACTTACACAGTGTTTGAATCATTTAAACTGCCATACTTAAAAAACCAGGAAATGTAAAGTAAATGTTTTGACTTCCTCCTTTTCTTGAAAAAAATCCAATATTCTGCTACTTTGTACCTTCATCATTTTAGAATAACTTTTGGCAGGGGCTGGGTAACAGCACCCTCTTTAGGCAAATCAGGCATTGTAACCCCTAGTGTGGTTTTGTGGGGCACACACTCAGGGATCCTGACTGAATCCAGGAGTAACAGGATCCACTGTGGTCCATGGAGGTGTCCATCAACCCTGCATCCCTGTCTTCTCACCTCTGCTTGCTTTATTCGAGCGTGGGCAAGAGGATTACAAACCTCACATTCAGAATTTCATCCCTGCTCTAGGCTTCTGCCGTCATTCTCTGTCCCACCAGTTTCTTCCCTTGGGACTTCCTGGACCCTACTCCTAGAACAGCAGGGAGAGTGCCTAGAGCTGTCTGGGTGGGTGGGAAGAAAGCCATGCAGCTGGGGTGTAATTGTTACCTGGAATGAAATTACTTTTAATGACTTTTGGTAGCTTCCCAGCCTCCTCCCGATTCTCACCACCAATGAAGCTTAACAGCCTTTGGGGCAGATATGTCTCCTACACTGTAAGCATTAAAGCTGCTTGGTGGCTGATGGCAAAGAGCGATGTGATAAACATCACCCAAGACAAACATCAAGGAGGGATGCCCATTGTTCATGCTGGTCCGCGAAGGCAGGATTAGAGACCAGAGGATGAAAGGAAACTTGAGGCTGATTGTCAGGATAATTTTCCCAAGAATGAAATCAATTAGCCTCTGAAGACTTATTTCTCAGCAGCAATCTGCTTCCATCCCCACTGGGAAAGACAAGACGTCTGTAAGGAAACGGATGTCCCTCCAGCAGAGGATGGGGCTGGAGCCTCCTGGGGTCTTTGAACCCCATTTCTCTTAATTATTTAAATGCATTTTGGAAGCAACATGTCTTTCTTTCTCCAGATCTGTTGCAACAAACTTGACCTGAATTTGTTTCTGACTCATAGGTTATAAGGGTATTTGCTGTTTCCACATTTGTACTTTCTTGGCTTTTCAGAGCTGGGAGTTTAAATCAACAGGTTAAAAAAAAAAAAAACAGGGCTCCTGAGTCTGAGGTGCTCCACCCTCCCCTCTCAGCCTTGAACTGGTCTTCCTCGTCCCCTGACCACTGAGTTTGGCCACTGACAGAACCTTAGTACGGACTCACTTGGCAGAATGCAGCAAATAAGGGCTTCCCTGGTGGCTCGGTGGTAAAGAATCCGCCTGCCAGTGCAAGAGATGCGCATCTGATCCCTGATCTGGGAAGATCCTACATGCCATGGAGCAACTAACCCGGTGCAATACAACTATGGAGCCTGTGCTCTGGAGCCAGGGAGCTGTAACTACTGAAGCCCTCATGCCCTAGAGCCTGTGCTCTGCAACAAGAGAAGCCACTGGAATGAGAAGCCAGCGCACGGAAACTAGAGAGTAGTTCCACTTGCTGCAACTATAGAAAAGTCTGTGCAGCAATGAAGACCCAGCACAGATGAAAATAAATAAATAAAATTATTTTTTAAATGCAGCAAAGATTTGTCAAGCCCCTAACTATGTGCCAGTGAAAGTCACTCAGTCGTGTCTGACTCTTTGTGACCCATGTCTAATCCATGGAATTCTCCAGGCCAGAATACCAGAGTGGGTAGCCTTTCCTTTCTCCAAGGGATCTTTCCAACCCAGGGATCGAACACAGATCTTCTGCATTGCGGGCAGATTCTTTACCAGCTGAGCTACCAGGGAAGCCCAACTATGTGCCAAGCCCCCTTCTAGCTCACTGGAAAGAGTAGCAGAGCATAAGACCCCTGTTTTCGTGGACGGTACTTGGACCAAAATAATCCAGGGGGGATCATTTCAAAGGACTGGTCAACAATATTCAGTTTCCTCTTCTCCCTCATTAGCAGAAATCCAATTTGTTTGGAGGCACCTAAAGAGCTTAATTTCCCAGGTTTCCACAGGGCTAGGGAAAGTCATGTGATCAGTCCTGACCAATGAGACTGAAGCAGATGTTAGTGAGTGGGGCTTCCAGCAAAACTCTTCTAAGGGAGGTGGGCTGATCTGGCACAGCCTGTTGACCTTAACTTTTCACCTCCTGGAGTATAATTTAATTCTCAGTCATCTAGCAACCATAAGGACAAAAGTCACAAATAAAAACAGTGGAGCAAGGTGAGAGGAAGAACTTGGTCTCTAGTGCACTTAGGGCAGGCTGCCTCCAGAATCCTCGTAACACTAGAAAAAATAAACTAGTAAGTTAGGTAACAATAATTAGTTCTAACACTTCAATCTCTTCTGTCTCTCCAAACCCAACTCTGTGAGAACAAATAATCCAGAAATAATGTTTTCACATGGTAGTCTTGCTCTCTGCAGTGTATTTTGTAAAGATGGCAATTGATAGCCTCACTGTTGAAGTACAAAATATTCTGGTTCTAAAAGCTTCAGCAGAGCTGGGCTTTCCTGGGACTGTCCGTCAGACTGCGCAGTGTGAAGGTCTCAGGGAAGCTGAGCTGCTGACGTGGCAGCTAGGGGCTCCACAGAGGGTGCTTCAGGGGATGAGGGGAGAGCTGTATGGCCTCTGGGGACCCAACCTCAGGGATCACTTCTGTGGTCATGACGTGATATGAAGCAGTGACAAGCCAGCCGGGATTCAAGGGGAAATAACAGTCACCCTCTCTTCATGGGAGGGTTATCAAAGAACTCTTCTAAGACCTCTTCATTCTCCAAAGCTTGGTTCATAGCTACCTCAAGAAGCCTTTACTCTTCGCCCCATACTTCTATTGATCGCTCTACCTGGTAACTTTAGTCAAACATTCTTTTGGTGTTTGCTTTCTGCCCTGCTTTGCCGTTTAACTGCTTGGCTTACCAGGCAACTTCCTTGACCACTGATACAATCAGCTTTTGAGCAAAGGCAAAAGAAGCCTCTTGGTTTTATTGGTTGTCTTATCTAAGAGACATTCTTCATCGATGTGTCTATCTTCCCTTGTTTTTCTTTATTTTTTCCTTATCTCTTTTTTCCTTTACCATCCTGGAGGCAATATTAATAAGTGATTAGGAATAAGGGTTTTCGGGTCAAAGAGACTAGTGCTTATTTCTTACCGACTGTGTGACCTCAAGCAAATGGCTTAAGTCTCCGTGTCTCCAATTGAAAAATGGCCATTGTGATGAGGGCTGAGTGACTGAATGCATGGAACCCTCTCAACACAGCAGCTGGCAAGTAAGTGCATCTGAAAATGGATTATCTGCCATCAATCATCATCATGGTCACTATCACGATTGTCTGAGGACCTTCGTTTTCCCTAGGATAGACTTGGCTCGTCATTAAATAGAACCAGAGGGATGGGATCCATTGAGAGTGAGTGTTGCTTGGATCCATGCAATTAAGGGAGAGGAGAGTGGGCAGCAAAAGTTTAGAAAACAAACAAGTCTACAGGAAGCCTGGAGACTTTCAAAAACAGTCTAAAACAAAGCAAAACAAAAGGGCTGAGTGGATGATGATGTCATCCGCCTGGTCAAAGAGGAGAGGAAATTGTCGCCGTGCCTCCAGGAAGTGTGGGGTGGCCAGCAGGGCAGCATTGGCATCCAAGGGGCTCTGGGACTGCCTTTGTCTGGGAGCAGCCGGGACCCTCAATCTCCTCATGTTTACGAGACAGCTTCTCTCTTCTTTAAGGTACACTTCTCACACCGGACATGAATTACAATATTTTCAGTTACACATACACACAAATGGTCACTTGCATAAGCTCTGAGGGAAAGAGTGATGAGAAGGAAACATACCAGGCTGTTACTAGTGATTATTTCTCAGATAAATGTGTATTACTTTTATAGTCAGGAACAAAAGCAATAGAGTGATTTTATAGCAGATCTACTTTTGAAACAGGAGGGAAGGGGGCAGGGCACAAGTTTTAAAAGAATGACATAGCCTGAGGACAAGACATAAACATATGAGAAACAAACAGGTCCAAGGTGGAGGATGAGTCAACTTCCGCTACACCTTGATGGACCCTGAGTCTCAGTATATACTCAACATAACACATCAACAAGCTAAGTGACACACCCGCCAGCATCGTGACAATACCAAGGCCAACCGTCAAAGATCAAAATGTGGATGGTGGCCCAGTTCCTGAAAATCTCTACCCCTTCCCCAAAATAGTTGGATTAATTCTCCTTTTCATTAGCCTATGAAATTATCCAGCCCATAAAAAATAACCACTCTGCATTTTGGGGTCACTCTCACCTTTTGAGATGATCCACACTCTGTCTGTGAAGTATATTTCTCTCTTAAAAAATCCACTTCTTACCTAATGTCTCTTGGTGAATTCTTTCTGTGATGACAACAAGAACCTAATCTTCATTGAGTCCTGAGACCAAGTATGTATGATCTAATATTGGCTTACCTATGTGGATTTTAGGCAAATTCTGTCACATTTTGTTAAAAGGCCATGGGTTCAGTGTGAGTTAAATGGTTTTGCTGTACTAGGGATGTGAAGTATTAATGAGAGAAAACAAAGAATAGTCTTTGGACTATTTGAAAACAAAAGAAAGTCAAAGGGAACCTTTGAAAGGACTCTCACTGTTTACTTGGCTGACCGTAGGATGCTAGGTTTTGCTTGCTTGTTTTAAAATTTATTCTATTGAAGTATGGTTGATCTATCTACAGTGTTATAATAGGATGCTGTTTTAAAATGAGAAAACTGGAGTTTATACTATATTTACTCCACAGCATGTGAAGAAGGAATATTGCCTTACCTATGTGGATTTTAGGCAAATTCTGTCACATTTTGTTAATAAGTAGAATAGTATTGCATCTTTAAATTTTTTTTTAAGCTTGTGTACTGTTCCCCTGCTGGCTCAGTGGTAAAGAATACATCTGCCAATGCAAGAGACGCAGGTTTGATCCCTGGGTCCAGAAGATCCACTGGAGAAGGAAATGGCAACCCACTCCAGTATTCTTGCCTGGAGAATTCCATGGACAGAGGAGCCTGCTGGGGTCGCAAAGAGTCGGACACGACTGAAAACAAAAACTGTTCCCTAAGAGACCTTGGCTCTGGTGCCTGTGTCCATGTAACCCCAGTGAAAGAGGGGGGCTCTGCAGGAGTGTTTCACCAGCCTGTTACTCCCAGTTGCTTCTGTGGAGACCCCACCCCTAAAAGGATCTCGGGTGGTGAAACAATAGATTCACAATCTCTTTGACATTTTACCCAATAGGTGGAAACTAACTGCTCTACTCTGAGAGTGAGAGCAGCTTAGAGGCTCACTTCTAAGAAATGAAAAACAGCGGCAGTGACAATGTGGGTCTTCTGAGCCCAGGTCCAGAGGCACCCCGCCTTCCTCCCCGCTCCGCTGAGAGGACTGACGCTGGGGGCAGCCGGATGCCACGTCATAGGACACAAGCAGTCCTTTGGAGAAGTCTGAGAGGCAAGGAACTGAACCTCCTGCCAACAGCACTTCGCCTTGGAAACGGATCCTCCACCCTTCCCTCAGAGGACTCAGCCTAGCCTTGGGGTTACCCTACACCAGACTCCCACATTTCTCTTCTGAGGAAACAAACGATGCATGCTTGCTGTTTTAAGCTGCTAAGTTTGGGGGCGATGGACTTGTTCCAAAATGGTGGATGCTCAATACAACATCTCTAGATGCCTGGGACCACCCTCCCACCCCCAGCCTTACTTGCTGTCCAGCAGGCATCTCTGACATGCTTTCCTTTGACGTGCCCACTGACCACCTACCTCTGCCCTTTTGGGATCCCATTGCCACCAAAATGTGGGTAATAACTTCTACCGGGGTGTTGTGGGGAATAACTAAAATAATACATCTAAAGGGACTTCCCAGGTGGCTCCAGTGGTAAAGAACCTGCCTGCCAATGCAGGAGACATAAGAGATGTGAATTCCATCCCTGAGTTGGGAAGATTCCCTGGAGGAGGGCATGGCAACCCACTCCAGTATTCTTGCCTGGAAAATTCTATGGACAGAGGAGCCTGGCGGGCTACAGTCCATGGGGTCGCAAAGAGTTGGATGAAACTGAAGTGACTTAGCATGCACACACGCAATACATCTAAAGTTCTCAGCACAATGCCTGGCACAAAGTGAGTATCCCTTTTTTCTGGCTTCCCTGGGTCTTCATTGCTGCCCACGGGATTTCTCTAACTGTGGGGAGTGGGGACTATCTTTAGCTGTGGTACTTGGACTTCTCATTGCAGTGGCTTCTCTTGTTGCAGAGCACGCCTCTAAAGCATAGGCTCAGTAGTTGTGGCTCATGGGCTTAGATACCTCGGGGCATGTGGCATCTTCCCCGGCCCAGGGATGGAACCCTCATCCCCTGCATTGGCAGGTGGATTCTCAACCACTGGACCACCAGGGAAGCCCATGAAGTAAGTGTTCACTAGTCATCTATCACCTTCTTTCCAGGACAGACCTCCATCCCTGCTGAGCAACACTGCTGGGACCGTCATGGCCATGCTGATGATCGGGAATCTCCGAGGTCTCCAGTGAAAGGGCTGAGATGGAGCCACACTCCTGCAGCCTTGAAGGTGCCGTGCTCCACACAGCAGTGGTGTCAGGACTCCCCTCTCTCATCCAGTGCTGCCTGGTGTCTCCTGGGCTCTTCAGCAGTAAGCTGGGGGCTCCATCAAGTCACCACCCAGAAGGTTCTGCCCCGTTCTCAGCTCCATTCACAAGCATGTGTCTGGGATGGAGTCCAGAGGTACCTGCCTTTTGGAAATAGGGGCAGTGGTTGTCACTGTGGGGCCAGCCCTTGAAAGCTGGCCTGAGCTCCTCAGTGTGACCCTGTGCACTGCCACACCTGAGCATCTTGGCTGCCTTCGGAGGTTGTCCAGGTATAGTTGGGCTTCTGCTCACTTCAGAGATAAGAGAAATATGATATAGATAGCTTCAGTGGCTTTCCCTTGTCACCCAGCCAGGAAGTTGCAAATCTGGGTTTGAACTTTTTTTTTTTTTTTTTGCCAGTTGGATTAGTCATTCTGTGGAATTGTCACTTACTGCACAAATCATATTTTAGACAAATGCCTGCTTTATATTACTCTGTGATGCTATGATTCTGGTTAAAAACAGAAGCGATTAAAGAAACACTATATTGATAAGGGCCACAGGTTAGGATGTAGTGTTGAAAGGGTAGCCCTGGAAGCAGACCACCTAAGTTACGGACTTGCTGGACCACATGGTCAAGTTCCTACACCCACTTTGTTTTAGTTTCCACATCTATAAAATTCTCATAACAGCAGCACTAGGTAGGGGATTCGTTGTGAGGGTTCTATGAGTTAATTCACATAAATTGCTAACAGTGCCTGGGACAAGATAAACATGTAATCCATATAAACATTTATTACTTTGTAGCCACCTTTTTGAAAGCATGAAGACAATTGGCTGTATTTTTTTCAGTTTTGCGTTAATATCTTGTGTAGGTAGAGCCCAGTGACTGTTTGCAGTTTAAAATTAGACTAGCATTGACTGGCTTGAGAAGTCATCTCCTCCTCATAGAAAAGTAAAAAAATCATATGATTTTTGTTATTTTGAAAATGAGCTTTAAAAATAATTTGTTGTTGTTCAGTCACTCAGTCATGTCTGACTCTTTGTGACTCCATGGACTGTAGCATGCCAGGCTTCCCTGTCCATCACCAACTCCCAGAGTTTGCTCAAACTCATGTCCATGGAGCCGGTGATGCCATTCAAGCACATCTCATTCTCTGTCATCCCCTTCTCCTCCTGCCTTCAATCTTTCCTAGCATCAGAGTCTTTTCCAGTGAGTCAGTTCTTCACATCAGGTGGCCAAAGTATTGGAGCTTCAGCTTCAGCATCAGTCCTCCCAATGAATATTCAGGGTTGATTTTCTTTAGGATTGACTAGTTTATTCTCCTTGCAGTCCAAGGGACTCTCAAGAGTCTTCTCCAACTACTATTACTACCACTAAGTCGCTTCAGTCGTGTCCGACTCTTAGCGACCCCATGGCCTGCAGCCTACCAGGCTCCCCCATTCATGGGATTTTCTGGGCAACAGTACTGGAGTGGGGTACCATTGCCTTCTCCGTCTTCTCCAACACTACAGTTCAAAAGCATCAATCCTGAGGTGCTCAGTCTTCCCTATGGTTCAACTCTCACATCCATACATGACCACAGGAAAAACCATAGCTTTGACTGGATGGACCTTTGTCGGCAAAGTAATGTCTCTGCTTTTTAATATGCTGTTTGTATTTGTCATAGCTTTTCTTTCAAGGAGCAAGCGCCTTTTAATTTAATGGCTGCAGTCACTGTCCACAGTGACTTTGGAGCCCAAGGAAATAAAGTCCGTCTCTATTTCCATTGTTTCCCCATCTATTTGCCATGAAGTGATGGGACTGAATGCCATGATCTTAGTTTTTTGAATGTTGAGTTTTAAGCCATCTTTTTCACTCTCCTCTTTCACCTTCATCAAGAGGCTCTTTAGTTCTTCTTCGCTTTCTGCCATAAGGCTGGTATCATCTGCATATCTGAGGGTATTGATATAAAAATAACTTAGCTACATAATAAAAATAATAACATAAAGAACCACAGTCCTTTTTTTTTCCTCCGCTTGCGGTGGGAGTACTGAGTGGCATGTGGAATCGTAGTTCTGGACCAGGGATCAAACCCTCACCCCCTGCCGTGGAAATGTGGAATCTTAACCACTGGACCACCATGGAAGTCCCACTCATGCCTGTTTTTACGTCATATTTGTAGTTCCCATTTCCCATGGTTATAATTGAGTGGTCCCCAAACATTACTTCTGTCATCAGGAGCCTGGTTTCCATTTCACTTGTTCTTGGCTTATCTCCAACAAGACTGGGATCACAGCGTCTTTAAAGGGCCTTATTACTCAACCGCCACAATCCACTGGCCAACTTCCTTCCAATTTTCCTTTCTTTTGCTTCCTGCAATGGCACCCCACTCCAGTACTCTTGCCTGGAAAATCCCATGGATGGAGGAGCCTGGTGGGCTGCAGTCCATGGGGTCGCTAAGAGTCGGACACGACTGAGCGACTTCACTTTCACTTTTCACTTTCATGCATTGGAGAAGGAAATGGCAACCGGCTCCAGTGTTCTTGCCTGGAGAATCCCAGGGATGGGGGAGCCTGGTGGGCTGCCGTCTATGGGGTCGCACAGAGTCAGACACGACTGAAGCGACTTAGCAGCAGCAGCAGTGGGTATTCCACAAATTAAAGAGAATCACAAGGGGTCCACATTTCTTAGAGTTTTACTTCCTATGACCAAGACCAAATATCTGTATGGCTTGAGTAAAGCCATCATATTCAAGAACAAAAGAAAAAATAGATAATCAACAAGAACCTACTATATAGCACAGGGAACTCTACTCAGTATTCTGTAGTAACCTCTATGGAAAAGGAATCTGAAAAAGAATGTGTATATGCATATGCTAACTGAATCACTTTGTTGTACACCTGAAACTAACCCAACCTGAGGGGCAATTATACTCCATTCATATAAAATTAAAATTAAATTTAAAAATAAGATAAAATGGAATATAAAAAAATTAAGAAAGCTGTTCACCATGATAGTTAGTCATAGAACAGCTAAAATGCCCATGGGTGTTCTCAACAAAAAGCTTATTTTTCCATTTGCCTCTAAGAAACTTCCCTGTGTGTGATGTAAATGAATTAATTGTCCATGTGATATTCAGAAATGAGATGGAAACTCACCAAGCACTGAAGCCCAGAAAATCCAACTTGTTTTTTAGGTGCACTGATATTTTCCTAGTTCATCAAATACTAATCCTTATGTATGGCAAGCACCCAAGAGAAGGGCGACTCGGGAGTAGGGGAGGGTGATCCACAATGTGAAGTGTTTTAGTGTCCACACTTGATTGTGGACTTGGAACTTGCCCCCAAGTTCACACGTACGCATTTGTAGACATGTCAGGAAGCCATGTGGGCGGCACAGATGACACCTAACTGCCAGATTCATAGTTACTCTGCTGGCATAGAAACCTGAGCATGCGCAGAGCACAGCCAGCCTGGAGAGTCGTTTGCTTGCGTTGGAACAGGATGTGGGTGCATTCTGGGTCACGCATTGTGTTTTTTTCTCTTGCCTTCTCATCTCAGCAACCAGGCTGAGCATGAGGTCAGGTTGTGAATATGAGATTAGCTTATATTTGTGAGTTTATCTCTATGGCTGGGGCCTCAGCATCACCATTCTCCCTGTTGACATGAACCAAATCATGTTGAGAATGTGCTTATTTTTCTAAAAGGCAAAGATTTCCAAATTATGTGATCAATATGC
Organism: Bos javanicus; assembly: GCF_032452875.1. NCBI lineage: Eukaryota > Metazoa > Chordata > Mammalia > Artiodactyla > Bovidae > Bos > Bos javanicus. Next base: position 47,540,326 of record NC_083884.1, read on the forward strand.
AAAATAAGTTGGATCAAATTCTACCTCTGCTTATTCTTGTATAACACTCTTTGCAGTCAGTTGTTATAATTCTGATTCATTTAGGAAAAGAACATGTTAACATATGGGCTGACATAAAAATAAAGTTCTCAAGGCAAGAACACTTTCCTGATGCTGGGAAAGACTGAAGGCAGGAGGAGAAGGGGACAACAGAGGATGAGGTGGTTGGGTGGCATCACCGACTCTATGGACATGAGTTAAAGCAAGCTCTGGGTGTTGGTTATGGACAGGGAAGCCTGGTGTGTTGCAGTCCATGGGGTTGCAAAGAGTTGGACATCACTGAGCAACTGAACTGAACTGAAAAATAAAGCTAATTTTAAACCACCGAATATTTATATAACCATATAAGCAATCATTAGAGGGGGCTTACCAAATCTCAGGAACCCCATCTCCAGCCCCTCCCTATCTTATGAGTTGAGTTAGTTGAGTCAGTCATGGTAATTCAACCTATGACTGGTTTGGGAATGGGCACATGACGTAATTCTAACCAAGGGCAGGGAGGAGTTTGCTGGGTGGGGGCTCTCCTAGGAAAGGTTCCCTTGCTGTTTAAGGGACCCAGAGGGACCTCTCCCCTTCAGATCTTTGGAAGCTCTTGGTTGAGGTGATGATTCTTGGAGCTGCCATTTTTCAACCTTGAGAAGACATATCTCAGGATACAAGCCAACACTCTGAGGATGATGCAAAGAAGCTGATGTTCCCTGCTCCACTGAGATGACCAACCCTAAATCTATTTGTGGTCTTTGGCTTCCCTGATGGCTCAGTGGGTAAAGAATCTGCCTGCAACCCAGGAGACACAGGAGACACAGATTCACTCCCTGAGTTGGGAAGATCCCCTGAAGGAGAGCCTGGCAATCCACTCCAGTATTCTTGCCTGGAGAATCCCCATGGACAGAGGAGCCTGGCAGGTTACAGTCCATAGAGTCACAAAGAGTTGGACACAACTGAGCAACTAAGCAAGCAAGCATAATGTGAAATAATAAATATCCAGCTACTCATGCCTTTTTGAGTTGTGTATTCCTTTTCTTACAGTCAGTTCCTGTTACATGTGGCAGTAAGAACATTATGACCAAGGTAAGAGCCCAGGCTTAGAGTTAGAGAGACCTGAGTCCCAGTCTTTGCTCTGCTGCTCACTTACTGTGTAATTTCAGGCATGATGTTTAGCCTCTCTGAGCTTCAGTGTCTTAATCTATCTTCAGGACACTGATAGGATTATAGGAGGTGCTGGGAAGAAAGCATTTAGCACAGTGCCTACCCACTAGTGAGCACTCAATACATTTTCAGTTCAGTTCAATTGCTTAGTTGTGTCCGACTCTTTGCAACCCCATGAATCGCAGCATGCCAGGCCTCCCTGTCCATCACCAACTCCTGGAGTTCACTCAGACTCACGTCCATCAAGTTAGTGTTGCCATCCAGCCATCTTATCCTCCGCCGTCCCCTTCTCCTCCTGCCCCCAATCACCCCCAGCATCAGAGTCTTTTCCAATGAGTCAACTCTTCGCATGAGGTGGCCAAAGTACTGGAGTTTCAGCTTTAGCATCAATCCTTCCAAAGAAATCCCAGGGCTGATCTCCTTCAGAATGGACTGGTTGGATGTCCTTGCAGTCCAAGTGACTCTCAAGAGTATATTATTATATATATATAAATATATATATTTTTATAGTATATAAAAAATATAAATATATATATATTTTTATAGTATATAAAAATATAAATATATATATATTTTATAGTATATACAATGTATAAATACATTTTAGCTAGTTTTAAAAGTTGGTCATTGGTCAGAAGGATTTCTTGCCCATTCAGACACAAAGCTCCACAGCCCAGAGATTTCTGAGCATCTGTGTGACCCAGCTTCTGTAGGTTAAGGCTTTGGGACTCTCCTTGAGTCTCGAGGTTTATAGATTTTCATTCTAGGTGGAGTTGAACTCTTTTAATCTCCTTTGAAAATGGAAATAACTGGGACTTTCCTGTGGCTAAGGGAAGGTCCAGTGGCTAAGACTCCCCACTCCCAGTGCAGGGGGCCCGGGTTTGATCCCTGGTCAGGGACCTAGATCTCACATGCCATAACTAAAGATTCACAAAGATCAAAGATCTCAGGTGCTGCAAATAAGATCCAGTGCGTGAGTGAGTGCTAAGTTGCTTCAGCTATGTCTAACTCTGCGATCCTGTGGACTTGTAACCCACCAGGCTCCTCTGTTCATGGGATTTGCCAGGCAAGACTACTGGAGTAGGTTGCCATGCCCTACTCCAGGGGATCTTCCCAACCCAGGGAGTGAACTCGCATCTCTTATGTCTCCTGCATTGGCAGGCAGATTCTTTCCCACTAGTGACACTTGGGAAGACCCAGTGAAGCCAAATACATTTTTTTTTAATGGAAACAACCATGATTTTCAACTGGAAACAAACTCATTACCCAATGGAAGGGCATATATTCATTCACCAAAGAAAATACACATGGACCATGGGCCATCTGATTTGTAAGAGACCTGTTGTGTTCCCCATCCCCCAAATTTATATGTTGAAATCATGACCCTCAACACCTCAAGACGCAATCTGATTTGGAGACAGGGTCTGTATAGAGGAAATCCAGTTACAGTGGGGTCATTAGGGTGGGTGCTAATGCAATGTGACCAAGGTTCTTATAAGGGGAAATACGGATACATAGACAGACACATGCAGAGAAAAGATGATGTGAGACGAGGGGAGAAGGCAGCCGTCTACAAACCAAGGAGGAGAGCTGGGTCAGACTCTCCCTCAGACTCAGAAGACTATCTTGATCTCCCTCAGACTCAGAAGACTATCTTGAGAAGACTCAGCTGCTGTCTTGATCTGGAACTTCCGATCTCCAGAACTGTGAGAAAACAGATTATTGTTCTCGTCAGCCACCCAGCCTGGGCTTCTTTGTTACTGAAACCCTGAACAAACAGATACATACAAGCCTTGAAGTGAAGTGAAGTGAAGTCGCTCAGTCGTGTCTGAATCTTTGCGACCTCATGGACTGTAGCCTACCAGGCTCCTCCGTCCATGGGATTTTCCAGGTAAGAATACTGGAGTGGGTTGTCATTTCCTTCTCCAGGGGAACTTCCTGACCCAGGGATCAAACCCAGGTCTCCCACATCGTAGGCAGACGCTTTACCATCTGAGCCACAAGGGAAGCCCACATACAAGCCTTACCTGGAAGCAACACATTTACCAATCAGGAATTAGAACGGGTGGGTCAGTCGTGATGTGTTTGCACAGAAGGCAGGGAGGCTGAGCTCTTCAACCACACACACATGAGTAAATCACACTCCTGTGTGTTTCCACTGATGCTGGGTTCACAGGAGGGGGCCACTAGCGATGGTGACAGAGCCAGAATAGAACAGTCATCCACTCTGAGGGAGTGGCCACAGGGGACACCGGGGGCTCCTGAGAGCTCAAAGCTCTGTTTGTTCCAGGAGTGCTGACTCAGGGGCTTAGTCACCCCAACCATTGAGCTCAGTCATTCTAAGAGGAGGGGGTGTCTGTAAGAATCCCTGGGCCGGGTCCCCTCATTGAGGTTGGGCTCCATCCCTGAGGCAGGTGGTCAGTGACCCCCTCCCTCTCTCTCCACCCACATCCCCCTCCCAGTGCCTCGGTGTCCCCATAAGCTCTGTGAGTTACCATCAAGATGATAAAAGGTGACTTTTCCTCAGCCTCCTTTCCAGCCTCAAAATCGCCAACTTCTCGGAATTAAAGCCACAAGGATAGACTTCCCTGGTGGTCCAGTGGTTGAGAGTCTGCCTGCCAATGCAGGGGACATGGATGTGATCCCTAGTCCGGGAAGATCCCACATGTTGTGGGGCAGCTAACACCGTGTACTGCAACTACTGAGCCTCTGCTCAACAATAAGGGAAGCCACAGCAATGAGAAGCCCGCACACCACAACCAGAGAAAGCCTGCATGCGGCAATGAAGAGGCCAAAACCTTTTTTTAATAAATAAATTTTAAAAACACACACACAAGGAGAGGGCACAGCAGCAAGGCCTTCTGGTGGAATTGCAGAAGCAGACGGAGCAGGCTGTCCTGCAAACCAGACCCATCCCAGACCCGCCAGGGATGCAGCCCACTCCGAGATGTGTGCACGTGCTCTTGATGACAGGTATGCTGAAATATATCACCTCTCCCCTCTTTGAAGATGAAGAAACAGGTTGGGGAGACTGAGCCCAGCCCAGGATCCTGTGCTTTGTGATCTGCCAAGGCCACCTCCATCCTGAATCCTTCCAAGCCACTGACACCTTTCAGCTCAGGTTCAAGTGTCGGGGAACCTTTGCTTTAATTACACCTCAGGGCTGGGGTCTCGGTGGGGACCAGAAAGAAGGCAGAGCAGGGTGTGCCTGGATGTCCAGAAGGCGGTGTAGACAGGCCTGTAGACAGGCCAGAGAAATCAGATCTGTCTTGAGAAGTACGCTGTTCGGAGGCTTGGGGACTCACTCTCAGACTTCCTGAGGACTCCTCTTTCAAAACACGCCCTCTACCTCCTTCCTATTCATTTTTTAAGTTAAAACAAAAAATTAATAAACAAAGCACTTCCTCAGATCAGCTTCTAACAGCAATTCTGTGCTGCAGGTGGAGTCAATTATTTCTATTCCCCCCCCCTTTTTTTTTTTTAATGTTTATCTCTCTATTTCCTTGGCCGTGTCGGTCTTAGCTGCAGTGTGCAGGCTCAGCAGTTGAGAGGCTTGGCTTAGTTGCTGTAAGGCATATGAGATTTGAGTTCCCTGACTAGGGATTGAACCCACCTCCCCTGCATTGCAAAAGTGGATTCTTAACCACCTGGCCACTGGGGAAGTCCCTTTATTCCTACTGTAAACATGAATAAGGGGAGCTGCCCCAGTGACTATTCATAGTACAACCAAAACCGGGACGCAGGCATTCTGACCCTGAGCTGCTGATGGGCTGGCAAGTGTTAACAACGCTTTTTACGAAACAATCGCCCTCCTCTGAAGCACTTGTCAATATCCGCAGTGTAAATACTCCAACCATGGCCAAGTTCAGGCTGCCAACTTGATATCAATTGGTTCACAAAATTCCTAAAAATTTAACACTTGATGTGAGCCATTTGGGAGGGCCCTGCTGCCCCTCAGTCTTTAATGCTGGTTTATTTTCCACCCATCCTGTCTGCCACAATGAAACATTAATCAAATCCTTTTATTTAGTGCAAAACTTCTTGTTTTCATTTTGAATAGTACTTTGGTGATTGAAATAAAATGATGAGTTGAGTCTATGCCAAATCTTTTTTAAGATTTTAGCCAGAAAAAAATGAAAAAAAAAAAAAGACAAGATAATGCATAGCAAAGGAGAGTTTCCAGGTTGTCTCATGTTTATAATGGTGGCTTCAGTGTGAAACCTGACCAGGACAGGCTGAGCTGGGCCTCCCACCCAGACATTCTGAATCTCAGTAACTCTAAGGAACCTCTGAGGGTATGGGGACTTTCAAGGTGACCCTGGTTTTACAAAGTCCCATAAGCTGGAAAGAAAGCCAGGATTCCTATCACTCAGGGTTGCTATGTGCTGCTGAGCAGGTTGCACACTGCCTAAGGCACTAGTTAAGCAGACAGAGGAAGGGGTACTCCTTTCTAATCCACACCAACCATTGTTTGCTAGCTAACCCTCATTTTGGGGTGACTGAGTCAGCCCCAAAGGGGTATGTTTTCCTAATTTGCACAGAGGTGCTATAGAAATGACCACTAGTCCTGTGGTCACCTTCTCCACTCTCATTTGCGGTAGGACGTGGTGGTGAATCAGGCTGGACACAAGGGAGGATCAATTCTTACCTAAACACCTAAAGCTTCCTGTTAGGGCTTGACCTCACTGCTAAAGCATCATCTGAGGAGGCTGGGACAGATACACAGGTTTGAAGTATCTGGTTTTGCTCTCAACTAAAGAATCAGAATCCTTCCTGCCTTTCAGAATTCCCCAAGGTACCAAGGCTTCCCCTGAGAAGTCCCCAGTTTGTCAGGGGTCCCCCATCCTCATGGATAAGGCCAGGTGGGACAGCAAAGCAGTATCTTAGGAGACATGCCAGTTCCTCCCATCAACCACAGAACCAACACAGAGGGTGATGCAGGGCAGGTGGCCCCAGGTGGAGCAACTACCACATTCATTAGGAACACAGGCTCTGAAGGCAGAAGCCTGCCCCCACCACCCCAGTCGTGGGAGGCCAGGAACATCTCTCACCTCCGAATGTCTTCATTGGGCTTCCCTGGCAGCTCCGTAGTAAAGAATCCACCTGCCAGTTCAGGAGACGTGCGTTCAATCCCCGGGTCATGAAGATCCCCTGGAAGAGGAAATGACGAACCACTCCAGTATTCTTGCCTAGACAATCCAATGGACAGAGAAGCCTGGCGGGCTACAGTCTATGGAGTCGCAAAAAAGTTGGACACAACTTAGGGACTAAATAGCAAGAACAAATACCTCAATTTCTTGTCTTTAATTCGGAGATGCAGCAGCCTCTGTTCTCCAAAGGTGAACACACAGTACTTCTCACCACACGAGCTTTCCTGAGTGTGATTTTGCCATTTCCTCATTAAGACACAGGGCCTAATTCTTCTGCTCTTGGATCTGGGCTGGCCATGATGATTCTCTTATAATCAAAGGGATAGGATAGAAGGGACACTGCCTGAAACCAAGGCCAGGTCAGGGGCCACACAGCATCCACCTGGAACCTCAGCTCCCTAAGAGTCTGTCCAGGAGCTGACGTCTTGGCCTGTGGCTGCCACGATGTAGGAAGCCCAAGGCACACGAGGAGACTACATGGAGGTTTCACAGAAAAAACCAGGGGCCTCGGCCTCTGAGTCGCTGCAGTCCAGGGACTGGACAAACAGGTGAGAAAGCCTCCGGGCGTTTCCCACTTCTGGCTGTTCAGGCCTCCCCAATCTTTAAGGCTCCCTAGTTGGTTCCCCAGACATCACGGGCAGAGGAAAGCCATCCTCTTGGGTCTCATCTGAATTCCTAGCCCACAGAATCCCTGAGTCTTGAAACAGTTGCTGTCTTACACCAGTACACAGGAAGTGGTTTATTATGCAGAAGGAGATAATTGGATCAGTGAATAACACTAATGCTGATGTCATGGGAGTTTGTAGTGGATTAAATAGGATTGAATAGAGTCCCCCCAAAAGATAAGTCTGAATTATAACCCCTGGTACCTGTGAACAGGACCTGACTTGGAAATAGAATCTCTGCAGATGTAATTAGTTAAGGGCCACTGTGGAGTTACAGGGTGGGCCCTATACCCAGTGATGAATGTCCTTATAAGAGAAAGAAGAGGAGTATCTGAGGCACAGAGAGGAGAGGTCATGGGAAGATAGAGACAGAGGCTGAAGAGACAAGTCCAGGGATACCCAGGATCAGGCAGCCACCAGAGCCAGGAAGAAGCCTGGACTAGACTTTCACTCGGAGCCTCCAGTTTGCTACACGGTAGAAATTAACACTACATAGTAAAGCAACTGTAGTATAGTTGCTATAAGCAAGCTCCGGGAGTTGGTGATGGACAGGGAAGCCTGGCGTGCTGTAGTACATGGGGTCACAAAGAGTCGGACATGACTGACTGACTGAACAGAACTGAACTGAACTATACTATATTATATACACGTGCCCGCATGCTAAGTTGCTTCAGTTGTGTCCTACTCTGTGCAGCCCTGTGAACTTTAGCCTGCTGGGCTCCTCCATCCTTGGGATTTTCCAGGCAAGAATTCTGGAGTGGGTTGCCATGCCCTCCTCCAGGGGAGCTTCCTGACCCAGGGATTGAATCTGCATCTCTTATGTCTCTTGCATTGGTAGGTGAGTTCTTTACCACTGAGCCACTTGGGAAGTTGCTCAGTTGTGTCCAACTCTTTGCGACCCCATAGACTATATAGCCTATCAGGTTCCTCCGTCCTGGGTCTCCCGCATTGTAGGCAGACACTTTACCATCTGAGCCACCAGGGAAGTCATATACATATGTACATATATATATATATATATGGCTGTATACAACCAACAAGATATATGGTTATATATATATATATATATATATATATATATATATATATATATAAATGAATATAGGTTTCCTAGGTGGCAGTGGTAAAGAATCTGTCTGCCAATGCAAGAAATGGAGGTTCTATCCCTGGGTTGGGAAGATCCTCTGGAGAAGGAAATGGCGAGCCACTCCAGTATTCTTGCCTGGAAAATCCCATGGACAGAGGAGCCTGGCGAGCCACAAAGAGTCAGACACGACTGAGTGAGTAACACTTTCACACCTTCACTTTCTCCATTCCTGGGCCTGATGCCAGGAGAACAGATCCTCCCCACTTCCCTGGTGCTTGGCTCTCACCCTCTCATCCCACCCAGCAGAGCCTCATACCTGGGCTGAGCAGGAGATGTGGCCTCACCACACTGATGCTCTGTCCATCTTGGCTGCCCCAAAGGTCCCCCGGCTCCAGTCTCTGTTTCATGGGAACAATCTAACAGGCTCTGCGAGCACTTCTAACCCCCTAAATTGCAGGTGGCAATAGTGAGAAGAGACGGGCAACAGTCCCTGTCCCTGGTGGCGGCCCCCTGAGATCCCTGCCTGGCTGGCTACACCCATGAGGCTGTACTTCCTTTTCTGCCCACCCCAGGGTCCACACGTCCACGCCTGGCCACCTCTGCTCTTTGCCCGCCTCCTGAACTGGACCCAAGGGAGCCCGAGACAAAAAGGGCTGTGCCACAGTCGCTGCCGGGTGACCCAGGGATTCACCTCTCTGTTCCCTAGAGACCTTGGCAGTACTTCAAAGCACCTGCGGGGGCAGCGATAGCACCAGGAAGGCGGTGAGGCTGAGCCAACCTTCCCAGCTTGTTTGTTTGCAAACAGATGCTTATCTGAGCCCAGCGCTCCCTCCCTCCCTTCAGCTCTGCCAGTAAATCTGGACAGGTCCCAACAAAGGCCAGTTGGAACCACCACACCCATGGGCAGTGGCCCTGGAGCTTTGGTGGGGCGGGGTTGGGGTGGGCAGTCAGGATTGCTGAGTTGGAGGATGCAGTCTGAGCAGCCTCCCCTGGGGTGCAGGGAAGTCTAAGGGAACATGTCCAAGGGAGCTCTGAGCCAGGAGCACCCTCCAGCCTCTGCCCAAAACCTCTCTGGATGAGGATGGGTGGGTTTTCCCCACTGTGTTCACCTGGAGCATGAGGAAGGGCCTGGAACAGGGTCCTCTTACCCTGGCGCTGTGTTACAGACGGAGGGAACAACTCTGTCATCTCCAACTCTTACCACTGTTACCATCACTGCTCACCAGCACTCGCCAAGCCCCAGACACTCCACCCACTCAGGCTCACGTGTCCCATAGTACTCTTCACACAAATCCTTGAGTTGGGGACTGTTCTTATTCATGTCCATTTTCAGATGAGAAGGCTGGGACTCAGCGAGATGGATCAAGCAGCTCCTAAGCGGTGAGATCAGAATTTGACCTGGTCTGACCCCAGTGCTCCTGCCCACGGGACAGAGTGATCCCTAGATTTTATCTGGAAGGATAAGCAGGCCAAAGTATAAAGAGAACCAGGAGAAAAATATCAACAGGAGGTGGCTAGGGCTCTCGGAAATTAGACATATTTTAGCATTGGGAGGCTTACACTGCAGACCGGAGTGCTATATTAGTTTTCTGAGGTTGGCAAAGCAAACTACAACTACAGGGGCTTCCAAAAACAGGCATTTACTCTCTCACAGCACTGGAGCCTGAAATCAAGGTGTCAGCAGAAGCTCGCTCCCTCCAGAGGCTCCGGGGGTGGAGACTGCCTGCCTCTCCCAGGTGCCGGTGGCCCCGGGCTCCTGGGCTTATGGCCACATCACCCCATCTCTGGCTTGGTTTTCACATGGCCTCATCTCTGGATCTTTCTGTGTCCTAATCGCTGTCTCCTTTTTCTTATAAAGACACACATCATTGGATTTATCCAAATGATCTCATCTCAAGATCCTTAACTCATGACATCTGCAGAGACTATTTCCAAATAAGATCACCTTGGCAGATGCTAGGTGCACATGGATTTGGGTGGGAGGAGGGTGCTATTCAACCCAGTACCAGAGGACTGACTTCCTGTAGTCCTAGGGCAAGGAGGAAAGGTTGACATTTCTGCAAATATAGGGCCACATAACAGACTTTTATCTCTCTCCTTAATTTTTTTTTTTATTTTAAAAAAGTTTTTATAGTTTTTAAAATTTTCTTAATTTTGGGGACTGTGCTGGGTCTTAGTTGCTGCACATGGGCTCTTCATTGTGTTGCATGGGCTCCCTAGTTGTGGTGTGATGGCTTAGCTGCCCAGCAGCCTATGGGATCTTAGTTCCCCTACCTGGGACTGAGCCCATGTCCCTTGCATCAGAAGGTGGATTCTTAACCACTGGACCACCAGGGAAGTCCCTCTCCTTGATTTTTAACACGCCCAAACCCTTTTGATTTGGATGTCCTCAATCTCATTCCTATAAAGTCCAGCATGGAAGGTAATGAGCTTTTCATCTATGTGTTTCTTTAAAAATAGTCTTTGAGTTGTTTCAGACTGTGGCATCTGAGCTACATTCGTCTGAAGCTTTGTTGGATGGAAAAGACACATCTTTATTAGTACACATCTTTATCAGCAAGACAGAGAGCAGAGGAAATGAAGCAGGGACCACCCTACCCCACTTCACCCCCAGCTTTTCCTAGAAAATAACTATGGCCCTAATAAGTACCTTCTGAATCTGCAGCCAGATTCAAAGGGAGGACTTTGAAGTTTGAGGATGGACACTGGCAGCTTGTCCTAGAGGACTGGCAGGTGATGCATTTATTGCTGTTGTTGTTTAGTTGCTAAGTGTGTCCAACTCTTTTGCAACCTCATGGACCCACCAGGCTTCTCTGTCCATTGGATTTCCCAGGCAAGAATACTGGAGTGGGTTGCCATTTCCTTCTCCAAGGGATTGTCCCGACTCAGGAATCTAACTCATGTCTCCTGCATTGGCAGGCAAATTCTTTACCGCTGAGCCACCAGGTTAGCCCTGATGTATTCATAGACTAATATTAAAAAAAATTGTGTCACTTTTTTAGATTCCACATGTAAGTGATATCATATGATACTTGTCGTTCGCTGTCCGACTTATTTCACTTAGCATGATAATCTCTAGATCCAATGTATGTTGCTGCAAATGGCAGTATTTCATCCTTTTTAATGACTTAGTATTCCGTTACATATATGTATCACATCTTTATCCATTCATCTGTCAATGGACATGTTGGTTGCTCCCATGCCTTGGCTATTGTAAATAGCGCTGCTATGAAGTGTGCATGTATCTTTTCAAATTAGGATATTCCCTGGATATATGCCCAGGTGTGGGATTGCTACATTATATGGTAGTTCTAGTTTTAGTTTTGGAAGGAACCTCCATACTGTTTTCCAATTTATATTTCTACCAACATTGCAGGAAGAGTCCTTTTTCTCCACACCCTCTGCAGCATTTATTGTTTGTAGACTTTTTGAAACACAAATGAACTTATTTACTAAATAGACTCACAAGACTTCAGAAACAAATGTATGGTTACTGAAGGAGAAAGGTGGGGGGAGGGATAAATTAGGAGTTTAGAATTAACAGACACACACTACTATGGATAGAAGAGATAAAGAGGACCTACTCTATAGCATATAAATCTCTATTCAATATTCCATAATAACCTAAATGGGAAAAGAATCTGAAAAAAGAGTGGGTCTACCTATATGTATAACTCAGTTACTTTGCTGAATCCCTGAAACTAACACAACATTGTAAATCAACTCTACTCCAATATAAAAAATTAAATTAAAAAATAACATCGTGGATTTAGTTAGTATTCTTTGAGACAGTTCCCTCCAAAGGAAACCTGATAAGACAGCTTGCCCTCCTGCCCTCATTCTGTATTTTTAATGAGATTCAGTTGGGATAGAGGGTTTTTCCTTGCACACTGAGCCTTTGCTCTTCAAATCAGTACGTAGTGACCAGATGCATCTTGTGTCCTGATCAAAAGCCATCAGTGCATCTCTGCAGCTGGATGGGGGAAGGGCATTCAGGTCACACTTCAGGTGGAGTCAGGCAGGTGGGGATACCAAAAAGATGAAAATGGTACACTGACCAACTCGTGGGAGAACAGAGGACCAAATGATGTGGTAGCAGAAACCCAGTTATACAGCAAAATCTCCCACAGAGTACTTTTGACAGAAACTCAAGGAGCCTCCTTTTCACTTACCCAGGCAGACCTCAGAGATATTGCAAAGTTGGTTCCAGACCCTGCTCAAAAAAAGCAAATACCACAATAAGCAAATCATGAATATTTTGATTTCCCAGTGCATATAAATGTTATGTTTATACTAAATTGTAGTCTGAAAATGCACAATAGCATTATGTCTAAAAAAAGTATGTACAAGGACTTCCCTGGTGGCCCAGTGGTGAAGATTTGTCTTTCAGTGCAGGAGGTGCAGGTTCAATCCCTGGTCAGGGAGCTAAGATCTCACGTGCCTGCTGCTGCTGCTAAGTCGCTTCAGTCGTATCTGACTCTGTGCGACCCCAGAGACAGCAACCCACCAGGCTCCCCCATCCCTGGGATTTTCCAGGCAAGAACACTGGAGTGGGTTGCCATTTCCTTCTCCAATGCATGAAAGTGAAAAGTGAACGTGAAGTCGCTCAGTCATGTCCGACTCCTAGCGACCTCATGGACTGCAGCCTACCAGGCTCCTCCATCCATGCGATTTTCCAGGCAAGAGTACTGGAGTGGGGTGCCATTGCCTTCTCCGCTCACATGCCTAGAGGTCAAAAAAACAAAACATAAAACAGAAGCAATATTATAACAAATTCAATGAAGACTGTTAAAATGGCCCACATCAAAAAAAATTTTTTTTATTTAAAATATACACATCTTAATTTAAAACTCTCTTATTGCTAAAAGAAAAAATGCTAACCATCATCTGAGGCTTCAATGAGTCATAATCTTTTTGCAATAATCACATCAAAGATCACACTGATCATAGGTCATCATAGCACATATAATAATAATGGAAATATGAGAATTACCAAAACGTGACATGAAGTGATGGAGAAGGCAATGGCACCCCACTCCAGTGCTCTTGCCTGGAGAATCCCAGGGATGGCGGAGCCTGGTGGGCTGCAGTCCATGGGGTCGCAAACAGTTGGACACGACTAAAGTGACTTAGCCGCAGCAACAGACATGAAGTGAACAGATGTTTTTTTTGAAAATGGCAAACATAGACTTGTGGCAGAGTTGCCACAGAACTTCTGTTTATAAAAATGAAAAATCTGGGAAGTACAGTGAAATGAGATCTGCCTGGATGTAGACTTGTTGAATTTCAAAAATAATTTATGTGGCCCATGTCTGAATCATATACAGATATGAGAGCTGGAACATAAGGAAGACTGAGAGCCAAAGAACTGATGCTTTCAAACTGTGGTGCTAGAGAAGACTCCTGAGAGACCCTTGGACTGCAAGATCAAACCAGTCAATCCTAAAGGAAATCAACCCTGAATATCCTTTGGAAGGACTGATGCTCAAGTTGAAGCTACAATACTTTGGACACCTGATGTGAAGAGCCGACTCACTGGAAAAGACCCTGATGTTGGGAAAGATTGAAGGCAGGAGAAGGGGAAGATAGAGGATGAGATGGTTGGATGGCATCACCGACTCGATGGACATGAGTTTGAGCAAACTCCAGGGGATAGTGAAGGACAGGGTAGCCTGGTGTCACAAAGAGTCAGACACCACTGAGCAACTAAACAGCAAAAACAAATATCTGACTCATTATTGTTTCAGCTGTGGAAATTTGAGAACAGCCAGAAGCCAAATCATCTGATATGATGATGAGTTAACGCAAAAAGACAGAAATCGTTTCCTTTAACTTAAAAATATGGAAATGTGCATTTACTTGCCGACAGTTTGATGCAGGAATGAGTTCTCTTCTTGAGAGTGCATCTCCTGAAAGGTCTTCTACTTTCTAAATTACAAATCCCTGTTCAAAAGGCACTCATGTGATTTCACGTGTCTGTAATGGGCAATGAGATCACAAAGGCATCTCAGGAACAATCCAAGCCCAGGATTCTTTTATGCATCCTGTGATTTACTGCTCATATATTTAAGTTGTCTGGTCCACATTGACTTTGAAGGTCATTTTTTGGGCAACCTGCTTTGATTAAATTTTTCTAAAGCATGCCAAGTATTTTTCACAGAAACAATTTTGCGTTCATATTTCCTTGGTTGAGATTCTATTTTATTAAATCATGATCTGACAGTAACAGATGCAGCTGGCCTAAACACACCTAGGAACATACACACCAGCTTTCAGCAGTTCGTAGAAGGAGAGGGCGTATCACATGCACTGGCATTCAGGATCCTCCAGGTAGGATCAGAGCCTTTCTTTTCTTTTTGTTTATAATTTTATTTATTTATTGGCTGTGCTGGCTGGGTCTTTGTTGCTGACCAGGCACTTCTCTAGTTGTGATGAGCAGGAACTACTCTTCTTTGCAGTGTATGGGCTTCTTATTGTGGTGGCTTCTCTTGTTGCAGAGCACATGCTCCAGTAATTGTGGTTCCCGGGCTCTTGTAGGCTCAGTAGTTGTGGCACATGGGCTTAGTTGCTCTGCGGCATGTGGGATCTTCCCGGACCAGGGATCGAACCCGGGTCACCTGCGTTGGCAGGTGGATTCTTTACCACTGAGCCACCAGGGAAGCCCAGGGCTAGTATCTTCCAAGGAGGGAAACAGTAGCATCCTTCAAGTCAGAATATCCCCTGGGTGAGTTTCTCAGCACCTCTCCCTGCTCTGCCCTTCTAAGAAGTGGATGGAGATGCTTGGCCGGTGAAAATCTAAAGCAGTTTCCCCATCTGCAAAAGGAGGCTGATGATAGCAGCTCTTACCTTTCAGGATGATCCTGAGGATGGGATGGGAGCAGATACAATCTCAAGAGTCCAGCTGGTCACCCAGTAAGCGCTCACTGTAAGAGCGCTTACGTTGTAAGTCAGCCTGCGGTTAGAGTTAATCATGGACTCTGGGGTATAATATTGGAGAAAGCAATGGCAACCCACTCCAGTGTTCTTGCCTGGAGAATCCCAGGGACGGGGGAGCCTGGTGGGCTGCCGTCTATGCGGTCGCACAGAGTCGGACACGACTAAAGCGACTTAACAGCAGCAGCAGGGGTATACTACTCTCCATCTAGATTTTCTGATTGCTCAATTTTGAATAAAATTTCTCCAACCCGTCTTTTCTCACTGTGTGCACCTGTGTAAGTGTACTTGTGTTTATCCAGTGCACCTCACATCTCTCTACACGCCTGTGAATTATAGTCGTAGCTCTTGGTACACACAGAGACTGCAGTATATTTTAATAAGAAATCATAAACTAGAAGTCCTTAGGTCAAATCTGGCCCACAGATGTGTTCTGTTTTCTTATATGATATTACATTTCTTTTGTTTGTTTATTTTTCTTTTTTGGTCACACTGTACAGCACATGGGATCTTAGTTCCTGGACCAGGGATCAAGACTGCGCTCCTTGCAGTGAAAGCTCAATGTCTTAACCACTGGGCCACCAGGGAAGTCCCATACATTTCTTTTTTTTTTTTTTTTATTGTTTAGTCAACAATATTTAGAATTTAGGAGAACCTACATTTAAAAAAATCTAGATTTCTAACTTGGGTTAAAAAGTTGGAAGTTCTGACACACTTTCACCAACAGCAACTTTGAGGCAAGGTTAAGTAGCAGTCTCCTTCTCAGATGAGACACGAAGTTTCCAATTTACCCCAGTTCCCACTACTCCCTATAGTAACACATGCTAAGCTGCTAAGTGGCTTCAGTCGTGTCCGACTCTGTGCGACCCCATAGACAGCAGCCCACCAGGCTCTGCTGTCCCTGGGATTCTCTAGGCAAGAACACTGGAGTGGGTTGCCATTTCCCTCTCCATTGCGTGAAAGTGAAAAGTGAAAGTGAAGTCGCTCAGTCGCAACCAACTCGTAGCCACCCTGGTGGACTGTAGCCCACCAGGCTCCTCCATCCATGGGATTTTCTAGGCAAGAGTACTGGAGTGGCTTGCCATTGCCTTCTCCAAGTAACACATGAGGTTCTCTTAAATCATGTACCCGCCTGATTCCAATAGACACACCTAAGACTTTCCAACTTTTTAAGGTTTAAGCTGCTTTGCTCTATGGTTTCCCAGCCCCCCTCACAAAGCCCCGCCCCCAAGCTTATCACCTTGATCCTCATAAAGAGAAAACACTGGAGGTGAGAGCTGGCCCCCTCCCCAGGCCATGTCTGGCACTCTTCCTCAAAACTGTTCGGCAGTTGTAAGTTTGGGCAAAAACTGTTCTGATGAGCAAGTGAAAGGGTGGATTCAAGGAGTGTATTGAAGTTCCCTGGTGGTCCAGTGGTTAGGACTCAGCACTTTGACTGCCTTGGCCCTGAATTCAATCCCTGGTCCGGGAACTAAGATCCCTCAAGCCACGTGGCCCAGCCTGCACCTCATCACCCCCCAACACACAAAATAAACAGAATATTACTAAAATCAGCGAGTATACTGTTGACATCATTAGCAAAGGCTCTGCTTACAGATGTGTCTGTTGCATCAAAGTCTCATGATCACCCCTGTCCCCCACCCTTTCAATTCAGAAGCTGGGTGAGTTGGAGGACCCCGAAACATTTCTGGATGATGACTGCAGCTCACCCACCACCGTCCAGCCCTCTTTTGCAGCTGCAGAGAAGGAAGCAGCAAAGAAGACTTCTTCTCTGTCTCCTTAGTGAAGACCAGAGCTGCAAGGATGAGTTTTCCTCTGAATTATAGTAGAAGTCACCACACCCTGCAGATAGCGGAAGGCCAGAAGGATTCTGCCTCCTGTCCTGTTGCAGACCTCCCTGTGCAGGTCACCAGGTGGCTTCTGATTCTCACCCAAAGCCCAAGGAGTGACACATCACCGAAAAAGACAGAGGAACCAGGGTGTCTGACTCTCTGCTAGGGTGCTGTCAGTATGGTCTCCCATCTCCAGCTTGCTTCTTTGCACTAAGCATCTCTGAGGTCATTAAATGTGATGCTACCATCCCACACTTGGAATGCCTGCACTTTCCACTGCTGGCATTCTTGGGAGCACAACAAGCCAGGTTGACAAGAGAGAGTCCAGTCCTCATACTCAGCATTTACTGAGCTCTGCTCTGTCTTGGGTTCTGCCATAGAATTGCCAGGTAAAAGACAGGACATCTGGTTAAATTTGAATTTCAGATAAACAATGGAGAAATATTTAGCATAAAGTGATAGTCCCTTAGTCCTGTCTGACTCTTTGAGACCCTATGGACTGTAGCCCACCAGGCTCCTCTGTCCATGAAATTGTCCAGGTAAGAATACCGGAGTGGATTGCCCTTCCTTTCTCCAGGGGATCTTCCTGAGCCTGGGAACAAACCTGGGTCTCCTGCATTGTAAGCGGATCCTTTACTGTCTGACCCACTCATTTAGCACAGTTCAGTCGCTCAGTCCAGTTCGACACTGCGACCCCATGAATTGCAGCACGCCAGGCCTCCCTGTCTATCACCAACTCCTGCAGATCATTCAAACTCACGTCCATCGAGTCAGTGATGTCATCCAACCATCTCACCCTCTGTCGTCCCCTTCTCCTCCTGCCCCCAATCCTTCCCAGCATCAGAGTCTTTTCCAAAGAGTCAACTCTTCGCATGAGGTGGCCAAAGTACTGGAGTTTCAGCTTTAGCATCATTCCTTCCAAAGAACACCCACGGCTGATCTCCTTTAGAATGGACTGGTTGAATCTTCTTGCAGTTCAAGTGACTCTCAAGAGTCTTCTTCAACACCACAGTTCAAAAGCATCAATTCTTCAGTGCTCAGCTTTCTTCACAGTCCAACTCTCACATCCATACATGACCACTGGAAAAACCATAACCTTGACTAGACGGACCTTTGTTGGCAAAGTAATGTCTCTGATTTTGGACATGCTATCTAGGTTGGTCATAACTTTCCTTCCAAGGAGTAAGCGTCTTTTAATTTCATGGCTGCAATCACCATCTGCAGTGATTTTGGAGCCAAAAAAAATTAAGTCTGACACTGTTTCCACTGTTTCCTCATCTATTTTCCATGAAGTAATGGGACCGGATGCCATGATGTTCGTTTTCTGAATGTTGAGCTTTAAGCCAACTTTTTCACTCTCCTCTTTCACTTTCATCAAGAGGCTTTTTAATTCCTCTCACTTTCTGCCATAGGGTGGTGTCATCTGCATATCTGAGGTTATTGATATTTCTCCCGGCAATCTTGTTCCAGCTTGTGCTTCTTCCAGCCCAGCGTTTCTCATGATGTACTCTGCATAGAAGTTAAATAAGCAGGGTGACAATATACAGCCTTGACGTACTCCTTTTCCTATTTGGTAGCACAAGTATGTCCCAAATATTGTACCAGACATTAAAATACACTGAAGTATTATTCCTTGTTTATCTGAAATTTGTATTTAACTGGGGCTCCTGCATTTTATTTGCTATCTAAGGTGATCCTGCTTAGCTGTGAGAGCCCAGTGCCTGGGGGAATGGCTCTGGAGGCAGACTGCCTGGGTTTGGTTCCTACCTTGGCCATTTACAAGCTGTGTGACCTTGGGTGTGTTACCTAACCCCTATGTACCTCAATTGCCTCACTATCCTTGATTGCAGATAAGAATGGTGCCTGCCCCACGGGAGAGTTGGAAGGATGAAGTTATTGTTGAAGCATGTCTAAGGGTGTCCCGTCCCGGTCAGCCCTGGACCAGCATTAGTCATCACTACCCAGAAGCACTGTGACAATAGCCAGGAACAGAGGCCCTCCCTCCTCTTCATCCTCATCTCCAGCACTCAGCTTTCTCTACTTCAGCTGCCCTGAGCTGAGCCGCCTTCCTCTCTTTTCTTTTCCTTTTTTTTTTTTTAAATTTACTGATTTATTTTTGGCTGCTCTGGGTCTTTGTTGCTGCATGCAGGCTTTCTCTAGTTGTGGAGAGTAGGGGCTCCTCTTCATTGCAGTGCACAGGCTTCTCATTGTGGTGGCTTCTCTTGTTGCAGGCATGGGCTCTAGGTGCTGGGGCTTCAGTAGTTGCGGCTCACGGGTTTAGGTGCCCTGAGGCATGTGGAATCTTCCCAGACCAGGTTTCCAACCCCTGTCCCCTGCATTGGCAGGTAGATTCTTAAGCACTGGACCACCAGGGAAGTCCTGCCTTCCTTTCTGTATCAGAACTTTCCCCATTCTATTCCTTCCATCTCAATGATTCTCTCTCCTTCTTACCTGGTTAATCCCTCTATCCCTCATGTGCATCTGTGCATGACTGCATGCTCAGTCATGTCCAACTCTTTGCAATCCCATGGACTGTAGCCCACCAGGCTTCTCTGTCCACAGGATTTTCCAGGCAAGAATACTGGAGTGGGTTGCCACTTCCGCCTCCAGGATATCTTCCTGACTCAGGCATCCAACCCTGTGTCTCCTGCATTGGCAGGCGGATTCTTTACCACTGAGCCACTTGGGAAGCCACTATCCCTCACGCCAGAGACCAAAAGCCACTTCATTCATTCATTCATTCAGAAAAGATTTATTGAGCACCTACAATGTATTAGTCTCTGTTTCAAACCAGGGGTCAGCACCTTATAGCCTGAGGGACAATCCAACTGACACATTTCCATGACCCTCCAGAAAAAATCACTTTTCCATTTTTAAATAGTTGGGGAAAAATTCTAAAGAAGAGAAATACTACATGATGCATGAAAATGACATGAAATTCAAATTTCAGTGTCCATAAGCAAAGTTTTAGGGACTTCCTGGGTGGTCCAGTGGTTAAGAATCTGCCTTCCAATGCAGCGGACAAAGGTTCAATCCCTGGTTGGGAAACTGGGATCCCACGTGCTGAGGGACTTCTGAGCTCACATGAATGGAGCCCGAGACAATGAAAGATCCCACTGCTGTAACTAAGACCTGATGTGGCCAAATAAATAAATACATACTTTTAAAATGAAGTCTTTTAGCTTAGCACATGGCTAAGCTCCTTCACTCACACACCATCAGTGGGTGCTTTTGAACTACCCCACATAGACCAGATGGAGAAAGAAATGGCAACCCACTCCAAAATTCTTGCCTGGGAAACCCCATGGACAGAGGAGCCTGGGGGGCTACAGTCCATGGGGTCTCAAGAGTTGAACACGATTTAGCAACTAAAGCACCACCACCACCCATAGAACAGAGTAGCTACAGCAGAGACTGCACTGTGGTCTGCATTGAAAAAATATTTATTATCTTAACCTCAACAGAGAACAATTGCCCAGCCCTGAACTAAACGCTGGGAAGACAGCAATGAGCACAAATGAAAACAAAAATCCCAGACAAAACTCTCTGCCTTCACAGAAGCACTGGTTGGGTGGGGGAAACTGTCAACAAGAGACATAAGAAAAGAGCGTCATGTCTTTAGTGAGGAGGAAGGCTTGGCAGGGAGCAGATGGGAATGACACATGGGAAGTTGTCATTTTCAACATGGCGGTTGGAGAAAGAGAGACATTAGTACAGACCTACCAGGGGCGAGGGGAATCTTAAGTGGGTCTCAGACAAGAGAGTCCAGCAAAATGGAAGAAGAATGCAGAACCCTGTGCAGGGAGCATGCCTGGCCTCTTGGAGGAGTGGAGGCTGCTGTGTTAGGAGGGGAACGGAGGGATGGGGAGTAGACAAGGGCTCAAAGCAAGAGACAAGGGCCTCAGGACTGAGGTCCAGAGCCTGTGAGCACTGTCAGGATTTGAACTCCTCTCTGAGATCAATAGAGAGCCATTGAGGATATTTTAAAAACAATAATTTATTGAGGTTAGATTCACATAATATGAAATTAACCACTTTAAAGGAAACATTTCATTGGTATTTAGTATATTCACAACGCTGTGCAATCACCACTTTAGTTCCAAAGCATGACCATCATCTTCAAAGGAAACTGCACACATTAAACAGTTCCTTCTCAGGCCTCCTCCCCCAGATGCCAGCCACTGTCAACCTGCTGTCTGTCTCCAAGGATTCACCTATTCTGGAGATTTCATACAAATGGAATAATATAATATGCAACTGTCTGTGACTGGCTGCTTTCATCAGGATCATGTTTTTGAGGTTCACCCATGTTGTCGAGGAAGTCACTTGTTCCTTTTTATGGCTGAATAATATTCCACCATGGGAATAAATGGAATTTGCTTATTCATTCATCTGTTTATGGACACAGGCAATTTACATCCTTTAGCTACTATGAACATTGCTGCTCTGAACACACGTGCACATGTTTGAGCATGGAAGGGTTTTGAGTGAAGTGGCATCTTCTAATTTGCATCATAGTAGGAGCGCTGTGGCTACTGTGTTGGAAAGAAACTGAAAGAGGAACCAGGGTACCTGGTTAGGACTTGGGCAAACTCTGGGGAGAGGCCCCGAGGCTAGACCAGTGGTGGCAGAAGGCAAGTGTGGCAGAAGGCTGGGTGTAATCTGAAAATCTGCTGATGGATTCCACTAGTGCGTGAGAGGGAGTGAGGTAGATGATGCTGGGCTTTGGGGGCCAAGCTAAGGGAAGGACCAGGTTACTGGTTCTAGGATGGGGATGGAGAGAGGGGAAAGGGGAAGATGATGAGTTTTGGGGGGCATGTAAAGTTTGAGAGGCATATTAGGCATCTCAGTAGGGATATCAAGGGGGCAGCTGCACAAATAAGTCTGAGAGGTAAATTTGGAGTCATCAGCAAATAAATCTGGACAAAATCAACCTGGGGCAGAGTATATCTTCTCCGGAGTGCACAGACCAAGTCAAGACCCCGGGATTGTCTCTGTATTTCTCCTTTGGGTGCAGACTCTGGTTTTTAACTAAGTGTTTCAGAGCATGGGCTGCAGACCTCGACGGCAAGGTTTCAGTTCCAATGTGGCAACTTGAAAGCTTTGTGGCCTTTGAAAAATGACTCACCCTCTCTGTTGCCTCTGTCTTCATTTGCAAAATGGGAGTTATAATGGGACCTGCCTCATGAGATTGTTCTGAGGATTCAGTGAGCACACAAGTGTAAAGCGCTGTGAGCAATATTTGACACCTAGTAAGTACAATGTAAAGATGCTGTTAATCATGAATATTCTTTAACGTGACTCAGCTCCATGAGCACAAAGACCAGTATCTTCTTTTTTTACACTGATGCATCTCCACAGCCTAGCACCAGATCTAACACATGCGACCTCGAGATGATGCTTAAACAGCTTCAGAAGGACAGACAGATGGCTGCCCCTTCCCCCTGGAGGAATGAAGGGTGTGGAGAGAGGCTCTACCAGAGCCGGGCCTAGAAGGCCAGGTGCAGTCCCTGAGGGAAGCCTGGCAGAAGCAGCAGTGTGGTCAGAGGACAGAGGGGCGGGGTAGGTGCAGCTACAGAGGACAGAGAGGAGGGGTGGGGTCACCAGGCTGGGCAGCAGCTAGAAATTGAGCCATGAAGCATCCTATATATCAAAATGCAGGGGCTGTACTTTATAAGGGGCAGGGAGCCATTGAAAATGTTTATAGAGGGGTTGGACATCTTGAAGATTGAGACGGGTAGGGGGGGCCAATCAATTTGGGGAACTCCTGGTACGTTAAAAAAAAAAAAAAAAGCAAACAAATGCTCAGTGTTGCAAAAACCTGAGGTGTATTGACATGTCAGCCCTCCCAGGGTGTAACTCTCTTAGCACCTAAGAGGCCGAAGGACAGATGGGTTGAGTGACCCAGCAGTGGTGTAAAATCACTGTAGACTCCAAACCAGGGCTTCTTATCTGATCTGGGAACATCAAAATGATCTGTAAACATTTCCTCAATTCTCTCAAGTATGCAATACAACTGGTACCCTTGGAGATGCCGAGGGTAAGTTAATTATTTATGTATAGCAGAGGCTGGGGCCAGGGTTACTTCTTTTAGTATCCTAATTAAGACGGAAAGAATGGGACTTTATTGGCAGTCCAGTGGTTAAGACTCTGCACTCCCACTGAAGGGGTTGCAGGTTCAATCTCTGGTTGGGGAACTTAAGATCCTACATGCCATGTGGCTTAGCAAAAATTTTTAAAAAAGAATTAAAGTGATGAAAAGAGGATGGAACAAAAAGTTAGAATAGACAGTATCAGAGTCCATGCACATTAATAGAACAGAGTTTACGAAATAGAATAGGATTGGATAAAATAAACTAGAATAAGATCAATAGGACAGAAGAGAACTGATCAGAAAATATTGTAGTGCATAATACTTGCCAAGTGTAACAGCTGATGAGGTGACTGTTTCATTTGATGGATGTGGGCCATGATATAAGATGAATTCCTTTCTCTGCTGTGACAAAGCCTGACCTTGACTCCTAGGCCCACCTCTTCCCTAAGTATATGAGAAGCCTCATCACCTATCTCTTCTGTTTCTCAGATTCCTCATAAGAACGGGGGATCATACTTGTAACTACCTCAAAGGGTTCTTAGGACAAAGCAGTGGAGCAAAGTCTTAAGATGAAGCTCAACAGGTGATAACAAACATCAGCCATGGGTTTTGAAGATAAATCAATTCTTTAAATGTTTAAATCTTTTCAAGTGTTTTCTTCCTCGGCAGCTGTGAACCTAATCAGAGGAGGGACATCATGGGGTTTCTGAGGTCTTGCAGGGGCTGGAATTAAAATGTGAAGAGCCAGAGGCAAGGTGATTCCAGAGACTGCTGTTGTGGGATTTCCAGCACAGGCCTGCCTTGGGGGAATGCCGTGTTATTGGAGAAAGTGTGAGACCAGTGTCGGTAAGGCTGAGATGTAGAAAGTGGAAGAGGAAGCTTACCAGTCCAGATTCAGTCATTGGGAATGGAAACAGGTCCAGATATCTTGAGCAGGAAGGGACTGAACACAGGGGACCGGGCTCTTGCAAACTCATTGGAAGGCCTAGTGTGTGGTTTCCTGCAGAGCTGCAGCATGGACCCACTTTGGAGACTGTCACCTTTTCCACAGTCAGGAAGGTGGGTGTCCGAAGTCACCCCTAGGTCTGATCACATAGAGAAGGCGCCACTCTGGCTACCAGAGGGATCCTCACCATTATCATCATCAGCACCACCAACATCCTCACCATCATCACCACCACCACCAACATCCTCACCATCATCACCACCATCACCATCACCACCATCATCACCACCACCACCATCACCACCATCATCATTATCTTTGTGCAGTATACAACCTGCTCAACAGGACATAGCTGAAGATCCATCAGAAGACTCCACACTGGTCTGTGGTCAGTGGGGATTTGGACTAAACCAAGGAATCTAAACAGTTCTCATTACATGAAAAGCACCATCCAGTACAGAAGCAGTGCCAGAGTAATGAAAAGAATCAAGTGACTCTGGCTTTTCTTGCTCATCTGCACCTTCTGCAGGCCAACAAGGAAGCTACATGTTGAGCTCGTTGGAGACTCCTTTCTGGGTTTGAGGACTTCAGTGGTTCACCATTCTGGCTGAACAGTAGAAATACCTAAGAGCTTTTAAAAAATACTGATACCCAAACCCCACCAAAAACCAAGTAAAACTGAATTTTTGGAGATGTGACCTGAGTATGTTCTTTTGTGAAATCACTGCCATGGGGTCCTCATGGCCAGCCAGGGAAGAAAGCTACCTTGGCCACAGCTGCCCCTGCCCCTATCATCCCCCGTTGAAGTGTGATTCGGTATCCAAGCTGGCAGGTAGCCAGGCTGTGGGTGAGCACTGCTGCGTGCCCCTATGAGCCAGCGCCCGCGTCTCTCAGACCCAGAGAGCTACAGTCGTGGGTCAGACAACAGACAAACTCTGAATTTCAGTAGATTTGCCAAGTTGCCCTAAAGCAGCTCTGACTAATTTACACTCCCACCAATGAGCATGTCTCCCCAACACATTCCCTCATACTTGATAGTATCAAACTTTAATTTTTTGGCCAGTCCAATGAGAAAAAAGAAATGGCACCAGTTAAAAAAGAATCATGCAGACTTTACGTACCAGTTTGGCGAGATCTCTGAGATAAATCGTTGAGTGAACGAAACAAGTTGCAGGATGTAGAACAACATGGTGCAGACGGATGGAAACAAGGTACAAGAAGATCAGCTGTATCATTCCAGTCACATATACCACTCGCACGCAGAGGGAAAGAAAGCTTCTTTGGGGAGGCAGCAGGGGGAGCAAGGGGGAGGGGGCATGGCCAAGCGGGACCACTTGTGCCTGGAAAGACTTCACTTTATATCATTAGAGATTAGTTTCTCGAAAGCTTAAGGAAAATTATACACACACACACACACATATAGTATACTATATATATACATATACTATGTATGGTATAATAATACATATACAGTATGTATATATACATACACATGTGTATATAGATAGATAGATAGGCTTCCTGTTAGCTCAGAGAGTAAAGAATCCACCTGCAATGCAGGAGACACACGAGGTGTGGTTTCAATACCTGGGTCAGGAAGATCCCCTGGAGGAGGAAAGGACAACCCTCTCCAGTATTCTTGTCAGAAAAAAATCCCATGGACAGAGGAGTCTGGTGGGCTACAGTCCATGGGACCGCAAAGAGTTGGACATGACGGAGTGACTCAGCATGTATGTGTGTGTGTGTGTGGAAGGAAGAGAGAAAAAATGTGTTAAGATGTTACTGTGTAAGGTACCTGAATAAAGGGTATCCAGAAATTCTCTGTGCTGTTCTTAAAATTTTTCTGTAAGTCTGAAAGTATGTCAACATTCAACATTATAGGGGCTTCCCTGGTGACTCAGTGGTAACGAATCTGCCTGCCAATGCGGGACACGTGGGTCGATCCCTGGTCCGGGAAGATTGCACATGCCTCAGAGCATCTAAGCCCGCGTGCCACAACTATTGAGCCTGTGCTCTAGAGCCCAGGAACCACAACTCTAGAGTCCACTTGCCGCCAGTACTAAAGCCTGCATGCCTAGAGCCTGTGCTGCTCAGCAACAGAGGCCCCCGCAATGAGAAGCCCGTGCACCACAAAGAAGAGTAGCCCTCACTCGCTGCAAGGCAAAAATGAATAAAGAAATAAAACTGTTGTTTTTAAAAATTCAGCATTACAAAAAGCCTTAAAGGGATAAAGCAGCCCTAGGAAGGGGGGCTGGTGGGCAGTCCACGGAGGATGGGGAACCGACCAGGTAAACCCACACCTCAGCCCCGCCCGGATCCGTCCTCCCAACCGGCCCGCAGAAGACGGACAGGGACTTCCTCTTCAAAGACCATCCTGCTTAAACCAGAACGCCTCCCGGGATGGAAGTTCAAAGCGACACTGGGGCAGGGTTGTTTGGTGCCAGTGTTTGGCCTGGGGATTTGAGCGGATTACCCAACCCTGTGTTGCAGGCGGCGGGGTGATGGGGCCTCAGGTGCGAGAGGCCTTTGATGACCGTGAGCTCTTTGGAGGCCCAAGCAAATTGAGGACAAACCAGCTGGGCTGCCCAGGAGGGGGCCGGCTGTTGACCCTTTCTTTCCAGTCTTAAGAAAACAAATACTTGATATTCCACAGGCTGAGTAAACTCATTAAAAGGATCTTGAACTTTCTGCCTTTTTCACGAAGCCCTCAGAAGCTTCTCCACTAGCTTCCAGGGAGTCTGGAGCCGTCCTTGGATCTGGGGCTGCCCCTTCCAACTGGTCCCTGGGAGCACAGACCTCAGCCACGAAGCCCACAGACATGTGACTGATGGGGGCCATGCCTTTCCCACTCCTAATCTACCTTGTTCCGGAGTCCAGGTCAATGCAGACACTACCTGGAGGGATCCAGGCCTTAGAAATTCCCAGCTTCTCACCTTGCCTGCTTCAGCCCACGGCAGGAGCAAGACAGGCATGCACACCGTTTCCTTGACAGAATCTCTCCTTGTAAATGCTGGTACGAATGCGTGCTGGTGACTTTGGGTGGGGGTGGTACCTTGGGAGCTTCTTTTTCTCCCAAGGACTCCGGTTCCTTCCGGAGTCCTTGGGAGAAGGACTCGGCCCTCATCCCTTCTCTGCCCCTGCATTCAACCCCAGCCACAAAAGATGCCCCCAAGGATGGGCCACCCATCACAGATGTCAGCCAGAATCACCCCCGCCCCATATTTCCATGCATTTTCTATCAAATGTGAGCTCTGCAGGCAGTTGAAACACAGGCCAAGATGGGACAGCATCAGCTGTCAAGGATTCGAGATGTGCAAGTACAGAGAATGTGGAGGTTATGGCTCTGGCGAGAGAGGTAGGGAAGGGGGCCAGAGACAAGGTTTACAGAAAAATGAAAACCTGAACTCTAGCCGCTTCTGAGCCTGTGTGTTCCCAAGTGTTGGACAAATCAGCTTCACGTGCCTGTGTGTGTGAGGGTGTGTGTGTGTGAGGGTGTGTGTGCACACACATGCATATGCCTGTGTGTTTATGCATGTACTTAGTTGCTCAGTTGTGTATGACTCTTTGCAACCCAATGGACTATAGAGCCCACCAGGTTCTTCTCTGCCCATGGAATTTTTCAAGCAAGAATACTGGAATATGTTGCCATTTCCTACCCCAGGCGATCTTCCCCACCCAGGAGCAAGGAGGAAGTGGAACCCCGAACTGTGTCTCCCCAGGTGGTGCTAGTAGTAACGAATCTACCTGCCAATGTAAGAGACACAAGAGACACGGGTTTGATCCCTGGGTCAGAAAGATCCCCAGAAAGGAATGGCAAGCCACTCCAGTATTCTTGCCTAGCAAATCCCATAGACAGAGAAGCCTGGTTAGCTAGAGTCCATGAGGTCTCAAAGAATCGGACGGGACTGAGCATGCACACACGCTAACTGAGCACACACACACACTAACTGAGCACACACACACACACTAACTGAGCACACACACACACTGAGCACACACACACTGAGCACACACACACACTAACTGAGCACACACACACACACACTGAGCACACACACTAACTGAGCACACACACACACTATGCATGTGTCTTTCAGCCCAGAACTCCAGCACAGGAAGTGGATGTATTGGAATTGCCCCACTTGGGGTGAGGGTTCCTCGTCTTCTCCAGCAGCTCCAGTGCACCCTTGGTTTTCTGTGGATCACAGGATCAGATTACTTTGTGGCTCTTTTCCTTTGGTAACATTCTCTGAGCTTCTGAGAGAAGGGTGGGTTTTGAGGCACGTGGGCTCACTTGGGGTGCTCTGGTTCCACGAGGCCAAGAATGGCCATGGGTTAATGGAGTGCATATCACAAGAGAGATGCCGGATGGGAGCCAGGGATGCAGCATGTGTCAGCCTGGGGGGCTCTGGAGACTGTTCAGAGCAGTTCCAAGAACCAACAGACACATTTTCAGGAATTTTGCACACCATTTGCTAAGCACAGTTTAGTTCAGTTCAGTCACTCAGTCATGTCCGACTCTTTGTAACCCCATGGTCTGTAGCATGCCAGGCTTCCCTGTCCATCACCAACTCCCAGAGCTTGCTCAAACTCATGTCCATTGAGTCGGTGATACTATCCAACCATCTCATCCTCTGTTGTCCCCTTCTCCTCCTGCCTTCAATCTTTCCCAGCACCAGGGTCTTTTCCAATGAATCAGTTCTTCGCATCAGGTGGCCAAAGTATTGGAGTTTGAGCATCAGCATCCGTCCTTCCAATAAATATTCAGGACTGATTTCCTTTAGTATTTACTGGTTAAGCACAGTCCTTATTAATTTAAAAAAGGGGGGACTTCCCTGGCAGTCCAAAGCTAAGACTCCACACTCCCAGTGCAGGGGGCCTAGGCACCATCCCCGTTCAGAGAACTAGACCCCATCAGCTGCAACTAAGACCTGGCACAGCCAAATAAATATTTTTTTAAAAGACAATAAAATATAAATAAAAATATTTTTTAAAAACAGAAGCAGAAAAAGATGACATGTCTCATTAAAACAACAATATTAACTTACAATGAATTCTATTTTCACTGAAGGTGATCAATATCGAAACTTATCAGCTCCTAACTATTTTGCTACATTTTCCTACTATCTGCTCTCTTGAGGTGATTTCTGTCCATTGAATCCATGTGGTGAAATTAAAGCTGAAGCTGTGCTTTTGAAAACCTCTTCCTAATCCTCATTCAGTGATGTCTCAGCAGTTAGACTGAAATTGGCTATGGTGGGAATATTTACACCACGTGTGCGTGTGCTAAGTCATTTCAGTTATGTCCAGTTCTTACAACCCCATGGACTGTAGCCCGCCAGGCTCCTCTGTCCGTGGGATTCTCCAGGCAAGAGTACTGGAGTGGACTGGAGCCCCCAGGGGCCCTTGAGGTCAGCAAAGAGCCAGATAAGGCAGTAGCTCGGAGCCCTTTGGCCTTGCCAGGTCGATTAACCTCTCTGCACTCTGTCACCTTCTCTGTAAACGTTCCCAGTTTCGGAAAGGGCTTAGAACAGAGCCTGGGAGGTGTGGGTTCCCCCCGGGTGTTCCCTGCTGTGAATAGGCTAGTCTTCTGCTTTGCCAGGTCCTAGAAGGGAAACGGAAGACAGGCAGGCAGGGGATTGATGCTATGGTTAACACCACTACATCAGTCCCCTTTGCAGAAAACGAAAGGAAATACAGGCAGACCTCACTTGGTGAATTTCACAAATAGCGTGTTTTTTTACAAACTGAAGGTCTGTGCCCACCTCTGCATCGTAAAGTTTATCTGTGCCATCTCTCTAACAACTTCTGCTCACTTCATGTTTTTGTCACATTTTTGGTGATTTTCTCAGTATTTTAAACTTTCATGACAGTAATCTGTGATCAGTGTGATTACTATAACTAGTTGAAGATTCAGAGGATGGTTAGCATATTTTAGCAGTAAGTGATTTTAAAATTAAGGAATGTGCACTGCTTTTGTAAGATATACGGCAGTGCCATACTGTGTTTGGCTGTGCTTAGTCAGTCACTCAGTCGTGTCTGACTCTTTTCGACCTCATGGACCATAGTTCGTCATGTTCCTCTGTCCATGGGGATTCTCCAGGCTAGAATACTGGAGTGGGTTGCCACGCCCTCCTCCAGGGGATTTTCCGAACTCAGGGATTGAACCCAAGTCTCCCGTATTGAGGGGAATTCTTTACTGTCTGAGCCACCAGGGAAGCCCAAGATATAGGACTGTTGCACTCTTAAGAGACTACAGTGTAGTGTAAATATAAGTTTGATAAGCACAGGGAAACAAAAAAAAGGGTAACTCAGTTTATTGCGGTAGACCGAAAATGAATCTCCAGTATCTCCAAGGTTTGCCTGTGTAAACAAAACTTTTCTTTGATGGAAAAAAAAACAAAAGCTCACTGGAGTACATGTTCATGGTGGGCTTCCTGGAAGAGGAGGTAAGGTGGAAATCAGGGGCTGCAAACCCAGAAGCTTGTAGGCAACAAGCAGGTATGAAGTCCTACGGATGAAGTCCAGTGGAAAAGGTGAGCCCTGTCCAGAGAGACGGCCTCTGCTTGGCTAGCTCCACTGCTGGGCGGTGGGACGCTGGCTCATCTCGCCAGGTCTCTGATTTTCTGAGACCACAGGACTTTGGTGAGTGTGTGTGGAATCTCCCAGCTTGTAACTATTGACAGTGCACACGACCGTTAGCACACGGTGGACCACGATAGAAGCATCTGTGGGTAAGTGCGTCCTGCAGGGCCAACATTGCCAGAGCTGGTCTAATAGAATTTGCCAGGTGAGAAGGTAGTAAACAGGCCAGAAAAGGGCAGGTTCAAAGGCCCTGGGGAGGAGGGGGCGCAGCCACGGTGACTCCATGTAGATCTCCATTCACTCAATTGAGCACCTGACAATTTCTTTTCCTAACATAACTGTGGAAGAAGTGATGGATTTGACTGCATTTCATGACTACATCTTAATTATCTAACTAAAAATATATGGTACTTAATATTTTAAAATGCAAAATTAGGTTTTACCTGGAAAATAAGCATTTAGTTACGTTCTAGAATAGGTAGCTTCCTATCAGCTTAAAATAAGTGGAGCTTATGTCTGGAAAATGCTGTGATAAAACCACATTCTAACAACAAACGGAGTTCACCACTGAAAACAAACAAAATCAAAAACAAATGAAAAGCTGGCTTTGCATATAGTAGTGTCTACTCACGGTGGATCTTTTCCAACAGTTGCACGACTAATGCTGTTTCTTAAAGACAGAGGTTGTACCCTTACATAATGAGTAGTCATTCTCACCTGTTGAGACTAGAAAAAAATTGTTTATTCAACTCTGTGGGTTCTTCCCGCTGTTTAGGAGGCTTTGTGTGTGTGTCTGTGTGTGTGTGCATATGCATGCATGTGTGCCTGTGTCCATCTGTGTCCTTGTGTTATATGCTCATGTGTACCCGTCAAGTGTGAACGTGTATATGAGCATTCATGTGTGCAAGTGTGTATGCACCTATAAGAGTGGGTGCATGTCTATGATCTGCATGTGTGTACATGTGCACGTGTGTGAACATGCATGTGTGCACATGAGTGTACATGCACATGTGTGTACATGGGAGGTCATGTGGGGATGGGTGATCTCCTAACAACAGCCCCTCCAGGTCTTTCTGGCCACGTCTGTCTCTGCAGCAGATGCTTCTCTTGGGCGCTGGTAACCCTGGACGTCAGGCTCCAGTCTTCCTTTGGAGCCAGCTGTTGGGTGGAAGGGATTCCTGGGCTGGGGTGAGTCAGCAGAGATGTGAGTACTGAGGAGACCTCTGAGGGTGGAGACAGCAAAGGACTAAAGGAGCTTGTCTGGGCGTCACAGAATCGGACGCTGAGCACCAGGTCTGGTAAGCTTCCAGAGTTTGGTTCAGGGAACAAAGGGAGCAAAGTGGGAAAAGGCAAGTTTTCAACTTCAGGAGTTTCTGCGGTGGCTCCCAGTGCCAACTTTCGTGTAACTCGTGCAAATGCTGCCACCTGGTGGCCTGTTTTGAGACTCTGCTGGAGGCCCGGGCAGACGACGCCATGCGTGCCACGCGTGCCTGCCTGAGTGCTAAGTCGCTTCAGTAGTGTCCGGTTCTTTGCAACCCTATGGACTGTAGCCCCACGAGGCTCCTCTGTCCATGTGATTCTCTGGGCAAGAATACTGGAGTGGATTGTCATGCCCTCTTCCAGGGGATCTTCCGGACCCAGGGATCAAACCCCCATCTCTTCCATCTCCTGCATTGGCAGGCAGATTCTTTAGCACTGGCGCCACCTGGGAAGCCCTCTCCTTGTCATGCCTGATGGGAAAATCGTCTTCCTCTGGCTGTGGGCTCTCCCAGGAGGCTGCTGGCATCTTCTTGGACCTCCGATGAGCCACGTTTATCAGTGTTTTTGTGGATTTCATGTTTAGGAGGCAAGTGACGAAAGTTCAGAGAAAGTGAACAGGCATGTTTATCAGACCTGCTCTGAGCTGGGCATGTTCCCAGGCAGCTGAACACAGAGGTCTGGGGTGTGCGTGCTGACTCTGGGACTCAGAGCCTAAATCCTCTCTTCAATAGCTCTGTGTCCTGGAGGCAAATTGTCCTTGCCTCTCTCTGCCTCATAGAAGACAATGAGTTCATCTGTCATGCTGAGTTCAGAGTCAAGTTCTTAGTTTTAATGACTGTTTATCTTTATGATGACTGAGTGGTTACACTCACACTCCCATTTTACAGAGGAGGAGTCCTAGAGAGATCCAGTAAGTTGCCTAAGCTCACACTGTTGGGTTGACTGCAGAGTCAGGATGGCAACCCAGGGATTCTGATACTAACTGCTTTTTCTCTCTAACTTTCTCCATTGGGTTCACATCCACATATTTTTCTTTAGGCTGAATTTTCTTCCATTGTCCCTATGCCGTCACCCTGTGTTTGCCAGCAGAATGAAAATTCTGTGAACTCCATGAAGGTAGAGGTTCCTGTGCAATATTCTTGCTAGAAAATGCTTAATAACAGACTCTCTGGGGGAAATAATATATATGTGGATATATTTATATGTATGTGTGTGTGAGAGAGAGAGAAAGGGAAAGTGTTATTTGTGACCTCACGGAGTGTGGCCTACCAGGCTCCTCTGTCCATGGGATTCTCTAGGCAAGAATACTAGAGTGGGTAGCCATTCCCTACTCCAGGGGTTCTTCCCCACCCAGGGATTGAACACATCTCCTGCATTTCAGGCAATTTCTTTACCATCTGAACCACTAGAGAAGCCTCTGTGTGTGTGTATATACACATTCATATTTGTGTGAAAGCAAGAGAATTCCAGAAAAACATCTATTTCTGCTTTATTGACTATGCCAAAGCCTTTGACTGTGTGGATCACAATAAACTGTGGAAAATTCTGAAAGAGATGGGAATACCAGACCATCTGATCTGCTTCTTGAGAAATTTGTATGCAGGTCAGGAAGCAACAGTTAGAACTGGACATAGAACAACAGACTGGTTCCAAATAGGAAAAGGAGTACGTCAAGGCTGTGTGTTGTCACCCTGCTTATTTAACTTCTATGTACATCATGAGAAATGCTGGGCTGGAAGAAGCACAAGCTGGAATCAAGATTGCTGGGAGAAATATCAATAACCTCAGATATGCAGATGACACCACCCTTATGGCAGAAAGTGAAGAGGAACTAAAAAGCCTCTTGATGAAGGTGAAAGAGGAGAGTGAAAAAGTTGGCTTAAAACTCAACATTCAGAAAACGAAGATCATGGCATCTGGTCCCATCACTTCATGGGAAATAGATGGGGAAACAGTGGAAACAGTGTCAGACTTTATTTTTTTGGACTCCAAGATCACTGCGGATGGTGACAGCAGCCATGAAATTAAAAGACGCTTGCTCCTTGGAAGAAAAGTTATGACCAACCTAGATAGCATATTCAAAAGCAGAGACATTACTTTGCCAACAAAGGTCCATCTAGTCAAGGCTATGGTTTTTCCAGTGGTCATGTACGGATGTGAGAGTTGGACTGTGAAGAAAGCTGAGTGCCGAAGAATTGATGCTTTTGAACTGTGGTGTTGGAGAAGACTCTTGAGAGTCCCTTGGACTGCAAGGAGATACAACCAGTCCGTTCTGAAGGAGATCAGCCCTGGGATTTATTTGGAAGGACTGATGCTAAAGCTGAAACTCCAGTACTTTGGCCACCTCATTCGAAGAGTTGACTCATTGGAAAAGACCCTGATGCTGGGAGGGATTGGGGGCAGGAGGAGAAGGGGACGACAGAGGATGAGATGGTTGGATGGCATCACTGACTCAATGGACATGAGTCTGGGTGAACTCCAGGAGTTGGTGATGGACAGGGAGGCCTGGCGTGCTGCGATTCATGGGGTCACAAAGAGTCAGACACGACTGAGCGACTGAACTGAACTGACTGATATACACATTTATATATGTTATATACATCATGCATATACACATACATAATAAATTTACAGATGTAATAAGTGTGTAGCACACAATTTACAAAGAATAAAAAATACACCATTCTATATATAAATTCCATTAAAAACAATTAACTCTCATAGAATTATTTTCGTTTTCACCAGACTCCTGAGTCCCTCATCAACCTCTGGTTGCGACTGAGAAAGTATGCTTCCAGTGGAGCCCTGGCTGGTGTTTTCCTTTATGTGAGCGAGTACGGTGAGTGTGAAACAGGGGATTGTCCTCCAGGACTGCTCCAGGAGCTGGAAACTTGGAACTCAGGATCTAAAGGGGAGCCTGGTTTGGCGGGGAAGAGCTCCCCAGGGTCCCAGCCTGATGGAGGTCTCGATCCATTGCCGGGCTGGCCAGGCACTGGCCTGTTTGCTACCAGGTTCCCAACTGACTCTCTCAAACTGCCCCTCCCACCAGCTTCTTCCACCTTCTCTGCTCCCCCATTCCTTCCAGGGGGACCAGGCTATTCTTGAGTCTGTTAATGAGCAGACACTGGGGACTACTTGGGAAGGATCCCTGTGGATCAGCATCTGGAGATCTGGGTACTATTAACTCCCCTCAGGGAAGCCTAGGGCACTAGAGGAACCATCAGACAGCCATCTGCCCTGACAGACTGAGTCCTCCAGGCAAGCAGGCAAGTGGGAAAGAGCAGCTGTCTGTCCATCCTCTGAGGTCAGCAGAAAGAAGACCTCTGACTCCAATTGTTGATCTGCCTGGTCCAAAGGCCTGTGGACCCAACTCCCCTCACCCGTTCCGCAGGCTGGGCAGCCCAGCCCCTGCTGCTGCTCTTTCCTTCGCTTCCCCAAGTCTGCCAGGCTCCTTCCAGACCCCAGGGTCTCTGTGTGTGGAGTGTCATCTGCGGATCCACTAGTCCCCACCCCACAGAATAGCATCTCCGCATCTGGGGTTCAGCCCAAGTGGAGACCTGAAGGGAGCCCCCCAAGGGGGCCACAGTCATTTGGGGCCTCTCCCCTTCTTCCCCCACATCCCAGGGCTGATCACGTGGAGGGCTATTGGTGACTGACTAGTTCACTTTCTGCCCTGCCACCTCTCTGATAGAAGAAACTCAAAAGCAGCCCCCAAGTCGCTGTGGTCCTGGTGAATTTCCGGTGCCCGGAGCCCATCCGGCAGAGGTCACAGCTTCAGTGTAGGACTTCTGGCTTTTAGATGCCTGGTACCATCTAGGCTGCGCCACTCATTAACTTTGGGCGCCTTATTAACGCCGCAAGCCCCTGTGCACTCATCTGTAAGTAGAACTGACAGAAGCCCCCTCGCCTGAGGCTGGGGTGAGGCTTAAGTGCGCTTCCCCAGCCCAGGATGGAGCCTGGCCCATGGTCAGTGCCTGTAAATGCCAGCTGTTACAGTTTTTATTGTAAAGGAGCTCACTGCCGTCTTTTCTGAAGAATGGAATGGAAACCGTGTAACGTGAAATTAACTGTTTTAAAGTGAACAATTTAGTGGCATTCAGCACATTTACAACCGCCATTGCCGACTATTTCCAAAACATTATCCCCATCCTTAAAGGAAACCTCCGAACCATTAGCAGTCACTCCCCACTGCCCTCTGCCCCCAGCCCCCGGGCAACCGCCCATCTGCTTTCTGTCTCTGCGGATTAAGTGATCCCAGACACTCCATATAAGTGGAATCATACAATAGGTGGCCTTTTGTGTCTGGCTTTTTCGTCTTAACATAATGTTTTCAAGGTTTATCCAGCACAGAGCAAGCATCAGGACCACGTTCCTTCCTCCCCCATTGTAGGAGTACATCACTGTTCATAACAGATTGTTTCCACCTTTCAACTGTGCTGAAGTGTTGCTGTGAACATGTGGGCACGTGCATTTGTGTGAGTACCTGCTTTCAATCTGGGAGGATTATACCTGGGAGTGGAGTCTTGGGGTCCGAGGATAATTCTGTGTTTAAGTTTTTAAGAAACCACCAACTACATTCCATGGCGACGGCCCCTTCTTCCTTCCCACCAGCCATAGGAGGGTTCTAATTTCTTCAGATCCTTCTCCCAGTGCTTCTTATTTTCGTAAAAAAAAAAAAAAAAAAAATTATAGGAACTTCCTTGATGGCTCAGACGGTAAAGAATCCGCCTGCAATACAGGAGACCTAGGTTCAATCCCTGGATTGGGAAGATCTCCTGGAGAAGGGAAAGGCAACCCACTCCAGTATTTCTTGCCTGGAGAATCACATGGATAGAGGAGCCTGATGGGCTACTCTCAGTGGGGTTGAAAAGAATTGGACACGACTGAGCGACTAACACTTTCACTTTCCCTGGATGTCCAGTGGTTAAGACTCTGCACTTCTACTTTGGGTTCCATCCCTGGTCAGGGAACTAAGATGCCACATGCCATGCAATGCAGCCAAAAAAAAAAAAAAAAATTGTAGCTGTTCTAGTGCAGCAGTCCCCAAACTTTTTGGAACCAGGAACCAGTTTTGTGGAAGACAATTTTTCCACAGACTCGGGGAGTGTTTCAGGATGATTCAAACAACAATGCAGAGCAGCTGTAATCAGTGATTAATCAATGGTTTTGACTCATATTTCCTTGATGACTTAATGATGCTGAGCATCTTTTCATGTGCTTATTGGCCATTTGTCCATCTTCATTGGAGAGAAGCCTATTCAAATCCTTTGCCCACTTTTAACTCGGGTTGTGTGTCTCTTGTTCAGCGCATCCTTACGGAGTGAAAGAGCTGCTTTTGTTCTGCTGTTCACATCAATCGTCCCTTGGATGCCACCCACAGGACTTCACTAAGTCCTGGTTCTCTCTTTCTTAAGTCACGACCCTAACTCCCGAGCCCCCCCCCAGCCAGGGACTCCCATGACATATTGGCCAGTACGACGTTCCCTGTGAGGCAGAGAGTAGGTGACATGGTTATTAACATCATCTGTGTCTCCCTCCCCCAAAGCGGTGAGACAGTCTAATGACACCTTTCCTGCCGGGCTGTTATTATAATGGATCATATTAAGCCAGTTCCCAGATGTAGAATCAAGATACAGGCTGCTTTAGAATGCCTTCCCATCCCAGTGGCGCTTATTAAATCATTAATATTTCTAAATGCTCCGAGATGCTCAGATGAAAGGAATAGCATCAGGCAAGCATGTTATTAACTAGATTATGACTTCCCGAGAGACTTTCTCGTGTCTTCTCACTGACGGGGCAGGTACAGTGAAATCCCCAGTCTGAAGGCTGCCTTGTCTCTTGGGTTCCCATCAAGAAAGGATTTGGGGGGGGGGGAGCTTTCCTGGTGGCTCAGTGGTAATGAATGCACCTGCCAATGCAGGAGACACAGGTTCAGTCCCTGCCCCAGGAAGATTCCACACGCTGCAGAGCGACTAAGCCCGTGGGCCACAACTACTGAGCCCACACGCCCTAGACCCTGCGCTCCACAAGAGAGGCCACAATAATGAGAAGCCTGTGCACCCCAGCTAGAGAGTAGCCCCCGCTCACCACAACTAGAGAAAAGCCCACGGGACAATGAAGACCCAGTGCAGCCATAAATAAATAAATTTTTTTTTTCTTGTCTGATCCAAACAATCAAAGCTCTCCCACAGGACAGAGATCTGAGAAGTTTATTCCAGGTCACTCACCAGTTTGCATGAAAACAGACCTGGAGGCCCTAACCTGCTAGGATGCAGGTTCCCGTCCTGCCTTCAGAACTCCACACCCATCCATCTCGTGGGGTGAGTTCTTCCGAATACTTCATGGCACCTCTCCAGGGAACACCTTGTCTTGATTCTTTTTATAATCTCTCTTTGGACTTACAAAAGCACATGCACTAGGGTGTCTGTCGATCTGGTGGGTATATGTACGGGTGTAATAACCACATCCTCTCCTTATGAAATTTGAGATGGAAACCAGTCAAGGTCCAGGTGAACATAAATTTATTAAACAGCTACTATGAGCTCAGGAGATAGCAGCAGGGATCAGACAGAGCCCTGTTATGCTCTCTGAATGCTTATAGTCTGTAGGGAGGAGACAGATGACAGAGAGTAAATACATGAATACATTTTAAAGATTGGTAGTGATGAGGGCCATGAAGGACCTGAAATGGGGCATGGACAGAGGGGAACTAGAGGATTCACCATTACACAGAGGAGTCATGGAAGAGTTCTTGGAGGAGGATGATTGAGCTGGGACCTATGATCACAAGAAAGGGCCAGTTGAGGCAAGATGTAAGGAAAAGCTTTCCTGGGAGGAGGGAACAGCAAGCACACAGATCCAGAAGCAGAAAGGAATTTGGTGAATTGAGGTAACAGGCAGAAGCCAACTGAGTCACAGAATAGCGCATGAGCTGGAGATGTACGCAAGGACCACATTATGCAGAGCATGGTGACATATTATGATTTTGCTTAGTGTTATAGGAAGTGTATCAGTCAGTTTGGGCTATGTAACAACCAAGCACCAAATCTCTTTGACTTCCAAGAACATACATAACATCTCTTGCTCATATAGGGGGGTGACTGATCTCAGTTATGCTAGGCTAGGATGAGCCCCAGACTTCAGGCTGTGGGTTTGGGTCTTCCCTGGGATGAGCCCTGGTGTTGTCTTCTCTTAGTGGGTGGCAGGAAGGCAGGGGCACATGCCAACTGTGTGACCCTATGAATCTTCTGCTTGCATCATATCTGCTCACATTCCTCGACTAAAGCAAGTCACAACCAAGACCATGGATGAATGGATAAGCAAATATGGTCAGTTCATAAAATGGAATATGAACTCGATCTTAAAACGGACCCTCAAGGTTCATTCATGTTGGACCATGGGTCTGCATATGTGATAAGACAATCACAAAAAACGAGGACCGTGTGATTGCACTCAGTGAGGTACTGAGTGTGGTCATATTCATAGAGACAAGATGTAGGATGGTGGGTGCGGGGGCTGGGGGAAGGGGATGAAATAAAGGAGCAAGAAATATTAAAAATACCCTGTTCCAAAGAAATGGAGTGAAGACTTGTGAGACAACAACCTGATATTAAAGGTCATCAGAGGCATTCTGAACTTCACTCTTTAATCCATCCCGAGAGGAATGCTTCCTGGCTTTGTGGTTAAGCTGACCCTGTACATTCCTCAATGCTGTGTTCTGTGCCTACATACCTGCATCCTCTCTTGGCTGTAAATAGAGAAAAAATGTTACATTTCTAAGTTCAATAGCATCTTGCAACGTCTTTACAACGTCTTTACACTGTCTTGCAACCATCATGACCATCATCTCCAGACCTTTTCATCTTCCCAAATGGAAACTCTGTCCGTGTTAAACAGCAGCCCCCCTGCCCTTTCCCCCAGCCCCTGGCACACACCATCCCACCTCCTGTCTCTATGAATTTGACTACACTAAGGACCCCAAATGAGTGGAGTCATACAGTACTTGCTCTTTGTGATTGTCTGATCACCTGTGCACACCTATGGTACAGCATGAATGAATCTTGAGGATGTCTTTAAGGTTGAGTCATACTCCATTGTATGGATGGACGATATTTCGCTTATCCATTCATCCATCAATGGACACTAGGTTTGCTTGTGGCTATTGTGAGTGATGCTGCTCTGAACCTCAATGAACAAATATCTCTTTGAATCTTTGCTTTCAGTATTTGTAGATATACACTCAGAAATAGAATTGCTGGATCATATGGCAATCCTGTTTAATTTTTGAGGAACCTCCGTACTGTTTGCCACAGTGGCTGCACCAATTTACATTCCCACCAAAAGTCCCCAGAGGTTCCTATTTCCCCACATCCTCTCCAACACTTGTTATTTTCTTTTCTTTTTTTTTTTCCCCATCATAGCCATTCTAATGGGTAGGATGCCTGATCCTTTTATAGGTCATTATTCTATTTTTCCTCCTTTTTGTTTATGGGAAATTGGATCCAAAATTCCAATAAATTTCCATGAAGAATTTTTTTTTTGCCACCCTATGCAGCATGTGGTATCTGTTAATAGTTCCCTGAACAGGAATCAAACCTGTGCCCCTGCAGTGGAAGCATTGAGTTTTAACCACTGGACAACCAGGGAAGTCCCTCCATGGAGAATTTTTATTAAAACTCCCACGTATGGACTTCCCCAGCGGTACAGTGGATAAGAATCCGCCTGCCAATGCAGGGGACAGGGGTTCAATCCCTGGTCTGGCAAGATTCCACATGCCACAGAGCAACTAGGCCTGTGACTCACAATTACTGAGTCTGTGCTGTAGAGCCCAAAGACCACAACTACTGAGCCCGAGAGCTGCAGTTACTGAAGCCCATGTGCCTAGAGCCTGTGCTCCGCAACATGAGAAGCCACTGCAGTGAGAACCCTGAGCACCACAACGAAGAGTAGCCCCCGCTCGCTGCAACTAGAGAAAGCCCAGGTGCAGCAACAAAGACCCAGTGAAACCAAAAACAAGTAATTTTTTAAAAATCCCATGTAATGTTGTAGAAAAATAATTAGAACTTGCCAAGCACTCATGATCCCACCTGTGTGCTACAACTTTGTCTTATTCTATATCTCACCTGTCTTTGCCCCCATGTATCTGCACCAATTCAATTCCTTCTCCCAGAAGATCTCCCCCAGATTTATTGCGACGCAGAGAGGGAAGAGTGAAGCTTTTCTTTGCAGACAGATAATTCTTAAGAAGACACTCAGTTCAGTTCAGTTCAGTTGTTGCTCAGTCATGTTTGACTCTTTGCGACCCCATGGACTGCAGCACCCCAGGCCTCCCTGTCCATCGCCAACTCCCAGAGTTTACTCAAACTCATGTGCATTGAATCGGTGATGCCATCCAACCATCTCATCTTTTGCCATCCCCTTCTCTTTCTGCCTTCAATCTTTCCCAGCATCAGAGTATTTCTAATGAGCCAGTTCTTCCCAACAGATGGCCAAAGTATTGGAGTTCAGCTTCAGCATTAGGCCTTCCAATGAATATTCAGGACTGATTTCCTTTAGGATGGACTGGTTGGATCTCCTTGCAGCCCAAGGGACTCTCAAGAGTCTTCTCCAACACCACAGTTCAAAAGCATCAATTCTTCGGTGCTCAGCTTTCTTTATAGTCCATCTCTCACATCTATACATGAGTACTGGAAAATCCATAGCTTTGACT
The DNA here is from genome assembly GCF_032452875.1 of Bos javanicus. NCBI lineage: Eukaryota > Metazoa > Chordata > Mammalia > Artiodactyla > Bovidae > Bos > Bos javanicus. The sequence goes on from NC_083884.1 coordinate 47,581,775, forward strand.
AGATGAACCTTTGTTGGCAAAGTAATGTCTCTGCTTTTTAATATGTTGTCTAGGTTGGTCATAACTTTTCTTCCAAGGAGCAAGCGTCTTTTAATTTCACGACTGTGGTCAACATCTGCAGTGATTTTGGAGCCCAGGAAAATAAACTCTATCACTCTTTCCAGTGTTTCCCCATCTATTTGCCATAAAGTGATGGAATCAGATGCCGTGATTTTAGTTTTCTGAATGTTGAGCTTTAAGCCAACGTTTTCACTCTTCTCTTTCACTTTCACCAAGAGGCTCTTTAGTTCTTCTTTGTTTTCTGCCATACAAGAGGTGTCATCTGCATATCTGAGGTTATTGATATTTCTCCCAGCAATCTTGATTCCAGCTTGTGCTTCATCCAGCCCAGCATTTCTCCTGATGTACTCTGCAGATAAATTAAATAAGCAGGGTAGTTAAATGAGTAGGGTGACAATATACAGCCTTAACGTACTCCTTTCCCTATTTGGAACCAGTTCTGTTGACCCATGTCCAGTTCTAACTGTTGCTTCCTGACCTGCATACAGATTTCTCAAGAAGACTAATGTTTTGTTTACTGGATCCCTCCTTGTTCACCCATAGAAGAGATAGTACCTGGGGAAATTCATCATGTCCTGCAAAGTAAAAACACAAAATAAACACCACCCCTCCCCCCCACACACACAATCTTGAGGGCCTCACTGTGGGTTTCTTTAAGGGATCAGCTGCAGGTAATCTCCCCCAGTGTGGCCACCTCTGCCCTGCTGTCCTCCTTCCTCCCTGTGATCAGTGGATATGGGAGGAAATGCTCCGGGGAGTCCTGAACCCCAGGGACCCTCCTCATGGGTAACAGCTCTTTGCACCCAGACTGAAGCTGAGCCGCAGGCAAGGATGCTGTTAACACAGGAAGCTGGTAGGCGCTCTCAGCCGGGAAGGAAACCAGCCACCAATCGGCCACCTTGGCGGGAGGATGGGTCTTCCGGTGCGCGTCTGCGTGCCCGGCTCCCAGTGCGCGTGATGCGCCTGCTCATGGTGAGCGGCCCTAATACGCAGAGAGGATGCTCACTGAATCAAGTGGCTGCCTCCACCTTTCCCACCATCGCTTCCCTTCAGAAAGGACCAGCTCTTCACATTTGAGCCCCAGCCCCTCGGAACTCCACCTCCGGCAGTGAGGGGCTGAGGATGAGACTGGAGAGCACAGATGTGGGTGGTTCTGTCCACAGTGTGAGCGCCTGTATGAGGCAAAGTCAGAGCTCCCCAGCCCCACGGTTCATCGCTATTCATCCTGGGGTTTGCAGGGGAGAATTACCAACGGGCTTTCTGATGCTTCCTGGCAAAGAATTTCTTAGGTTTAATATCTGTACTCTGCCCCACATCCTCTCAGTGATATATTGGGATGGAGATAATCCAAGAATCCTAGAAAACTGTATAAAATAAGGGACAATTTAGGGAGATCCTTTGATTCCCTGGTGACTCAGACGGTAAAGAATCTGCCTGCAATTCAGGAGACATAAGAGACTCGGGTTTGATCCCTGGGTCGAGAAGACCCCCTGGAGGAGGAAATGATAACCCACTTGAGTATTCTTGCCTGGAGAATCCCATGGACAGAGGAGCCTGGCAGGCTACAGTCCACGGGATCGTAAAGAGTCGGACAGGACTTAGCGACTAACACTACAATACTGCTTAGGGAGATGCAAGGACTGAGGTTTAGTAGATGTTAATTAACATAAGGACAGAGAAGCAACCTCCAGTTCTTCAGGAGCCAGAAAGCTTCAGCAAACATTGGAAGCCCTGAATATTGGATATTTCAGCAAACCCTGAAATATCCTCAAAATGTATTTTTTGAGCACAGACATCTTTTGCCTGTTAACATTTGATGTTATTATTCAGCTCTGTCATGAAATAGCTTTATATGCTTGCTTTTATTTTGTAAAGCAGTTTTATCTTTTGTAGTTCATTTTGATAAATAATTGACTCAAGGGGAAACTGTCCCTCTTACAAGAGAATAATAAAATAACAAAAAATTTAAAGTGCATAGTAATAAATGGCCGTTGACATCTTTGTCAGCATTAGAGAGATAATTGGGAATGGTGGGGACTGTGGCTAACTAGAGTGTAGATCTCCTACCTAAGGACAGCCCTACCAGCTGGAGACCAGGGTTCCACAAACATTTGTAAAAGTCCAGAGGGTAAACATTTCAAGCTTTGTGACCCACTACTCCATTTGGCTGTTGTCACAGGAAAACAGCAGTAGACAACAGAAAAAGAAAGGGATGAGGCTAAAATCAGGTAAAACTTTATTTAGCATACCAAGTCTTGCACCAGATTTGGCCAGTGGGCCATGGTCTGCTGACCTTGGCAATCATGCCTAAATATCAAATCTGAGTCCTTGTTGTCAGATATCCTGACTTCTAAAGAGAAACCAAAAGCCTTATTTATTTAGGAACTCTCCCAATTTGAAAAAGTTGGGTCAAGGAGAAAAAAAAAAAAAAGTCCAGGGCAAAGAAAAGTTGTGTCCAAGCTGATTCTTGCCAGCAGGTTACCATTTCGAGATTTCCACAACAACAAAGAACAACCACCACAACCCTCAGATTTTCAAAACTGTGGAATCAGACCCTGGTGGTCCAGTGGTTAGGAACCCACCAGCCAATGCAGGGGACCTGGGTTGGATCCCTGGTCCGGGAAGACTCCACATGCTTGGGGCAACTAAGCCCATGAGCCGCAACTACTGAGCCCACATCAGAGTCCTCTGCAGCAAGAGGGGCCACTATAAGAAGCAATTAGAGAAAGCCCGCAGGCAGTGATGAAGACCCAGGCAACCACAAATAAATTAATGAATTTAAAACCATGGAGTCTGTCACCACCCACCTTCAGAGTGAGTTGCAGACATTCTGCACATTCATATCCGGCAGTGCATATCCTCAGGGCCTGGGGCTCCCCTTCTTAGATATGGACACCTAGGTTTCAGACAATAAAGTCTGCCTGCAAAGTGGGATACTTGGGTTCAGTCCCTGGGTTGGGAAGATCCCTTGGAGAAGGATATGGCAACCTACTCCAGTATTCTTGCCTTGAGAATCCCATGGACAGAGGAACCTGGAGGGCTGCAGTCCATGGGGTCACAAAGAGTCAGACACGACTGAGTGACTAACAACAGACCTACCTGTACATATTCAGCTCAGCAATGCCAATATGATCGAGGCCAGAGAAGTGACCACAGGTCATGCTGGGACTCAGTTAAGCTGTGAACTGGCCCTGGCTCCTGGTCATGCAGCTCTGGTTCCTTCTCTGATTTTCCGTCTTGACCTTGGAAGGTCACCTCTGAGAATCCTTGTGATATAAAAATCAGCATTTCCACGCTTCTTAAGTTTTCATTACAACTTTTCTTGTCCTTTCAATCTGTAAAAAGAATCACCTGGGAATTCTGGAAGATGAAGATTGGTCTGAGTGAATAGAAGATTGTCAGCACCACCACCGCTGATGCCTCATCAAGATGCTCAATTAAGTCAACCAGCAGTGAGGTTCCTATGCCTCACGGTGCAAAACAGCTGAGTTTAGGGGTTGACAGGGATTTAAACAGAAGCAGGGGAGGATGAGCCCTCTCCGAGGTCCATAAGGAGAGGCGATGGAACCCAGCTGACACATAGATATAACATAAATAGATTGATATAACACAGATATAATTCTGATGTGGGGGAGGTTGTGATAAATTATACAACAAAGGTATGAACCAATTGTTCTGTAATTATTTCCACTGGAGGGATTGAGAAGTAAGTGGGTCCTCAAAGATTTTCTTTCAAAATGCTATTGAAAGGGATGAAAATAGAAAACAATATGTTATTTTAAAGGGATTCTTTGGCTAAACACTTTTGCTGTTTGTTTTTTTTTTTATGGACCCCTTTCATAAAGGAGCATTATAGGAAGATGAACTGTACTGCTGCTGCTGCTAAGTCGCTTCAGTCATGTCCGACTCTGTCCGACCCCACAGACGGAAGCCCACCAGGCTCCCCCGTCCCTGGGATTCTCCAGGCAAGAACACTGGAGTGGGTTGCCATTTCCTTCTCCAATGCATGAAAGTGAAAAGTGAAAGTGAAGTCGCTCAGTCGTGTGCGACTCTTAGCGACCCCATGGACTGTGGCCCACCAGGCTCCTCCGCCTATGGGATTTTCCAGGCAAGAGTACTGGAGTGGGGTGCCATCACCTACACAAATGTAAATACGGCGGAGTCTGGTGGGCTACGGTCCATGGTTTCGCAGAGCCCGACACAGCTGAACATAGCACAGCAGAAGCAGTTGCTTTTTATTGTCGCAAGTGATTAAAAACTTGTGGCAAATAATTCTACTCTTAATTTTGATCAAGGCTAAACCAGGAGTATTTGCAGCTGTGATCATCTAACTTCACGTCACCCTTAGGATAGGAAACTACTTTGGCTTCAGAGTTCCTGTTCTGAGAACTCCCTCTAGGGGGCAGCAGCCTCAATAGTTTTCTAAACTTGGTGTTTGTTTATCGGGGACAGGAGGAGAAGGGGACGACAGAGGATGAGATGGCTGGATGGCATCACCGACTGGATGGACGTGAGTTTGAGTGAACTCCGGGAGTTGATGATGGACAGGGAGGTCTGGAGTGCTGCGATGCATGGGGTCGCAAAGAGTCGGACACAACTGAACCACTGAACTGAACTGAACTGAATTCATCTATAAGATGATTAGGACTCAAGGATACTGGTGGAAAGAGAGTCCCTTGTTTTTCAGATTGATGGTGGACTAAAGAATAGCTTTATTACCCCATTCTTTCAAAACAGGGTGACATTAAGCTTGAATCTAAGATCACACTTACCATGATATTGCTCGTGAGTCATGCGTTATGGCAGTCATGAATTTAAATCCTAACGTTGGACTGTAACTTAATCTCCACCTCTGATTAGTTGTGTATCTATAGCTTGTCGGTTCTGTTAAGAAAAATGTGGAAAGGGTGTCAAGCCAGCATCTTTGCTGAAATAGTTTGTGTTGCTGACACCTCTCTTGGGAGGCACTCTGGTCCTTCACCTTTCATGTTTCATTCTGTGCCTTTTATTGCATTGTGGGCACAGAACAAGTTTGGGAAACTTTCTTGGAGTAGACAGAAAGAAGGGAACTGCCTCGTGTTAATATCTGTGTTCATTTGGGCATCTTCTCACAAGAAAATGGTTTGTGCTTTGTTTCATCAGCATTGCTATAGATATTTTGGATAGACATGCATGCTAAGTCACTGCAGTGGTGTCCAACTCTTTGCAACCCCATGGAAGCAGTCTGCCAGGCTGCTCTGTCCATGGAGTTCTCCAGGCGAGAATACTGGAGCAAGTTGCCATGCCCTCCTCCAGGGGATCTTCCCAACCCAGGAAGTGAACTCATGTCTCTTTGTCTCCTGGTTCGGCAGGCGGATTCTTTACCACTAGCGCCACCTAGTGATAGCTTACTGTGATTGATGTTGGGTTCATGATCTCCAAAGAAGATTTAGCTTGGGACCAGGGACCAGGTTTGATCACTCAAGAGCTTTTCTGCAGCAGAGTTTTATTAAAGTATAAAAAGGTACAGAGAAAGCTTCTGACATAGACATCGGAAGGGGGACAGAGAAAAGGAAGTTATATACTTTTTTAATTAGTTATTACAATAAACCAAAAGAGTGTTTCAAGGTTGTAAAGATCTTACTAGACGCACTCCCACAATTTATGTTTTAAGATAACAGGATTAGAACTAACAATAGAAAGATTTTACCAGACCCACTCCCAGAATATACATTTTAAGATAATAGGATTAGTCAGAAGGTTCTCAAGAAGGAGAAACATGTCCTCAAGCAGGATACATTGTTATATTGACTAAGACAAAGCAATGTAGAAAAATAACATTTGTCCTTTTCTCCTTGAGAGCCCCAGATCCCTTTCTTCTCCTCAGGGACCCTGGACTTCTTATCAACCTGCCTAGGAATTGACTGTCTCACTGGGAAGCCCATTTTGGATGGACACTCAGCACTCACTTGGTCCTGCACCATGGCTGAAAACCCCTAGCTCCCTGATGGGAGGAGTCTGGATGTACGTTAGATCTGCATTTGTTAGAAAAGGCTAGCCTGCTGATGCTTCTGCTGTTCCTTCTTCTTTTTTAAGTATTTGCCTTCACTAGGTCCTGGCATGTGACCTTTTTGGTTGCAGCATGTGGGATCTAGTTCCCTGACCAGGGATAGAACCTGGCCCCCTACATTGGGAGCCTGGAGTCTTAGCCACTGGACCACGAGAGAAGTCCTGCTTCTGCTGTTTCTACTGGCAAGCATGACGAGAGGGAAGACAAGGCGGCATTTTGTTTATGTACTTGTTTGGGGGTTTTTTTTGCACCTGTGGCCAGTACATAGTCACTGAGCTCACAATTGTCCCGAGGCAGCTCTGGGGCAACAGAAATGGCTTCCTGACCCTTGACTGTGTCCTGGCTGCTCACTGTGCTGAACGTAGCTAAGGTAGGGACTCCCCTCGTGGATCAGGTCTGTGGGTTGCTCTGGAAGTCTTGGTTCCTGTCTGCTGCTCCCCGCCCCTTGCAATGCTCTCAGAGGTATCCGATTCCCTGCATGAAGTCCCTTTCTGCCTGAAATAACTAAGGTGGTTTCTGTTTCCAGTAAGTGAGTCCTAACTCTAACAGACAAGCAGCACAGATCAAGGGCTGGCAAACTTTTTGCTGCAGGGAGCCAAATGGTCAATAATTTTGGTTTTGTGGGACTTGCCATCCTCACTGCAATTACTCAACCCTGCCATCATCGTATGGTAAAAGCAGCCCCGGACAACATGTGAAATGAAAGGGTGGCTGTGTTCCAATAAGTCTTTATTTGTACTAACTATCCATTGACAGAGGAGAGGATAAAGAAGGTGTGGTACATATATACAAAGGAATACTATGCAGCCATTAAAAAGAAAGAAACAATGCCATTTGCCACAAAATGGATGGATCTGGAGGTTGTCATACTGAGTGAAGTAAGTCAGAGAAGGAGAAATATTGTATGACATCCCTCAAATATGGAATCTAAAAAGAGATGATACAAATGAACTTACTTACAAAACCGAAGAGACTCACAAACTTAGAGAAGGAACTTATGGTTGCCAGGGTAGGAGGTGGAGGAGGGGAAGGGATAGTTAGAAAGTTTGGGGGAGAATGGATATATGCATGTGTATGGCTGAGTCCCTTCCCTGCTCACCTGAAATTAACATAACATTGTTAATCAATGATATACCATAACAAAATTAAAAGTTTGTTTAAAAAAACTTACAGAAACAAGAAGTGGCCTGTGTGCTGTCAACTGCAGATCCGTGGCTAGAAATCAGGAGTGCTCTGCACCCTGGAGTGAATATGCTAACAATTCTCTCTTTGAGTAGGAGGAGAGAGTAGGCATTTTCTAGTTCCACTTGTAAGAGATTCCAGACTAGTTGGTAGGTAGCTTAAAATCCACAAGCATTGTCCCACAGGCCTAGTCATTTATGTATTCATTTACGTCTTCATGAGATCAAAAGTAGGTTTGTAGATTGCCTTATGATCCATATAGTGGTACCTCCCCCAGATTAATCAATGTGGACAGTCTCTTGTGATGGTGACAGGTGGTGACAAGTTTCCTGATTCCGTGCTTAGTGAGCAGAAGTCAAAAGATGGTGTTAAATGGCTTATTTATAAATCCCAAGGAACTAAAGCAGCACAGGACACACGGGGGCTCCCATCAGATGGATGTTAGGTATATATGAATCATTTTGCTTTGGATTTCCAGACTGGCAGAAAGGGAAAGGATCAGCATGTCCTGGCACCCCAGACAGTATTTGCTCTGATTCTCTGTCCGGATGGGCCTGCGTGCTAAGTTGCTTCAATCGTGTCTGACTCTTTGTGACCCTATGGACTGTAGCCCACCAGGCTCCTCTATCCAGGGAATTCTTCAGGCAAGAACACTGGAGTGGGTTGCCCCTTCTTCCTCCAGCATATCTCCCCCTGCCCTAGGGATCGAATCTGGGTCTCCTGCATTGCAGGTAGATTCTTTACCTTCTGAGCCACCAGGGAAGCCCTGGGGATGGAGAAGGGGTTGGGAAAGGAAGGGAGTGTGGCTGCAGCAGAGGAAATGCCAGGGGTGGTGGACAGGAGTGAAAGCACAGACCATTGTGGGTGCATCCTGATGGTAAAGGCAGCACCCCGTGAGTGCACGTTTGGTCCAGGCACAGCTCTGAGAGCATAACCACCAGCAGCTCATTTAATCAGCACAGCATCCCTGTGTCAGCCCCTGTGTACCTAGGCTAACTTTGCTGGACTCATGAACAAATTAGACTTACAAATGCACTCTTGGAATATAGCTTGTTTGTATGAAGGGGACTCAGTGTATATGAAATGTCCCCCACCACCCTAGAAGAGGTCCTTGTCCAGACGCATTCCCTGGGCAAGTCTTTCTCCTCTCAGAGTCTCATTTCCAGGCATGCAATCTTTGCGGTGTCACAAGAACCCTCTGGATTTTGCCCAGGGAGCGAGCCAGGGGCCCCAGGTTTCATGAACAGTCAGGCTTGTCAATTGCCTGCTTTGTAATATACATAATATGCCGTGTTGGATTCGTCATCTTTGGGGGCCCATAAGCCCCTCACTCTCCAGCTCCTTGAAACCCATGGGGACTTGGCTGACCCGTGCTGGCTCTGACTAGGGTACCTCGCCTGGGACTGCTGTGATGGGCCAGCAAAAGGGGTGGACCGAGGAGGGATAGAGGAACCCAGGTTGCAACAGCTTCACACAGAAGCACCAGATCTTTCTCCACGTGTAGAGTTAAAAGGAAAAGGTGCAGGATGACGCTGGGGCTGAAAAATTGGTTAAAGACCCTCTTCCCAACTTCCTATGAGGCTCTGAGTGGCCTCAGAGAAGACCTGCATCATTTCTTCATCATTCATTCCCTCATTCATCCACCCACAAATATTGAGTGAAGCCTACCATGTACCAGCCACATCCTTGACAACTGAAATAGATAAGCAACCCAGGGACTTCCCTGATGGTCCAGAGGCTAAGCGTCCACACTCCCAATGCCTTGGGGGGAACTGGAGGAAGAACGATCCAGGCAGTCAAAACAGCGAAGCTCTCCACAGTGGCTGCACCAACTTACATCCCCAATGGCAGTGTACAAGGGCTCCCTTTCCCCCACACCCTCTCCAGTATTTGTTGCTTGTGTTCTTTTCTGATAAGAACCATTCTTTTTTTTTGATAAGAACCATTCTGATGGGTGTAAGGTGATATCTCATCACGGTTTTGACTTGCGTTTTCCTGATGATTAGCCATGTTGCACTTCTCTTCATGGGCCGTGAGTTTTGATTAATGAATACACTCAAGGAACTATCTTAACAATAAAGACATGGAAGAGGAACTTCCCTGCTGGTCCAGTGGTTACAACTGGACTTGCACTCCCAATGCAGTGTTACAACTGGACAATTGCACTCCCAATGCAGGGGGCCCAGGTTCAATCCCTAGTCAGGGAACTAGATCCCACATGCCATAACTAAAGATCCTGTATGCTGCAACTAAGACCCAGCACAGACAACCAGATAAACAATTAAATTTTTTTTAAAGATACTGAAGAACATTCCCATCACCTCAAAGAGCTCTCTTGTATTCCTTCTCCATCACGCTCATGCTCAGTCGCTAAGTTGTGTCCAGCTCCTTGTGACCCCATCGCCTGTAGCCCACCAGGCTCCTCTGTCCATGGGATTTCCCAAGCAAGAGTACTGGAGTGGGTTGCCATTTCCTTCTCCAGGGGTTCTTCCTGACCCAGGGACCGAACCCGCGTCTCCTGCATCGGCAGGCGGATTCTTTACCAAGCCACCAGGGCAGTGTCCCCGCCCATCACTCAGTATGTTTTCTCTCACTATAGATTAGAGTTGCCTTTTCTAGATTTTTGTATACATGGAATCATAAAATATGTACGCTCTGGCTGGTCTGATGTCTTTTGCTCAGAATAACATTTTGAGCTTAATTCATGCTGATATGTGTAACTGCTCTCTCTCTTTTTAAATCCATGCTGTATCAGACATCGTTGTCATGAGTTGTCTCCAATATATGAGGTCGCTTGAAGGTAGCACTCAATGGGCTGCACGTACATTCTCATGGTACTCTGGCTACAGGCAGCATCCCACAGTCAAGCTCAAGAACTAGAAGGCTATTGGAAGGCACAATCTGCATAAAAAGTTCTTGACTGGGACCTAACACCCATATCACACGGGCATTATTTCAGAAAGTGTATTCTAAGAGCAGTGAATCCAGCTGTCATCCTAAATCCTTCATGTTTTATTGTGGGGCTGAACCAACCATAAAACAGATGGACAGATGTAGGAAAAACAAAACCCTTTATTTTACAAGCTAATGACATTATTTCACTTTACATCAAAGTCCAGGGCTGATAAATGGTCCCTGCATTCCTAAACTTAGATGTCCCGTCCTCACCCTAGTCCCAGAAAAGAAGTATTTTGGACACAGTGATAAGTGTTCACAGCCCTGCCCGTTTCATCTCCTCAATTATTCCCTGTTCATTTTCTTCTCAGATGGCTTACTTAGTGTGAGCTGTATTTTCAGGTCTCAGGCTGTGAATGACAGACATCTAGAGGCCAAACTGCCTGTAATAAGTTATCAAAGGTGCAGAGGGGTTTATCCGAAGCCTTGACTTCATGTCAGATGGGGTTAGGCGCCGGGCCACCGACTCCTAAATTAACTCAGTCTGATACTGGCCTGGGTTCTTGGCTTTCCCCAATCGGTAGAGATTGATGAGGCCAATCAGGAAATTCAGGCAGGGCTTTATTGGGGCTACTGCTGTAGCAAGGGGGAGCGAGAACAAGTAACAGTTTCCCTTGCTTGCTCGCTGAAATGTGGATGAGCTGGTTCCTTACATGGGGTGAGGGCAGGGGTGTGTCCAGGGGTTGAGCCAAAGGGATGACTTCATTGGTCTGCCCAACCCTTTGTGGTCTTGAGTGTAAGGGACATGCACAGAACCCTGTTTTGCTCCCGACTGTCTGGTTTTGCTCTGGGCTCTTCAGAAGTGGCAGTTGAGTTTTGGGCTTTTTTTTTTTTTTTTGTCTTTTTGTATCTTGTTGTCCAGAATATTCTCCAACTGTGCAGAACTAGTGGTAAAGAATCCTCCAGCAATGCAAGAGACCCAGGTTTGATCCCTGGGTACGGAAGATCCCCTGAAGAGGGAAATGGCAACCCACTCTGGTACTCTTGCCTGGGAAATCCCATGGACAGAGGAGCCTAGTGGGCTACTGTCCATGGGGTTGCAAAAACCCCATGTGAGCACACACACACAGAATTTGTAGTTTGTTGCTATAGGAGATGTTTGTCCAGGTACAAGTATTACAGCAGAAGGTCCCAGGTCCCAGGTCTCAGCCTGTCTCAGACCACCAGTATTTATCAAGCACAAATTATACAAGAGGCACTGGGCTAAATTCTGAGATTACAAAGAAGAACTACCTTTGAAGAAGAGATGTGTCTTCCCTAGGATTCTGTAGGCTACATGTGGCAGAAGATAAAAGATCATCTTCTCAAATTAAATTCAGTGGAATTCCAACGCAAATCTCTGTTCAAGGAAATAGATAGACTTTCTTGAAAATTATGTGGAAGTCCACATAAAGCTTGTGTCCATATATAACTACAAAAAGACAGTGTGGGGTGAAATGATTGTAAAGGGAAGAAACACAGAGGAGAGGAACGTAGATGTCCAAGAAGGATTATATTAAAACATCGCTCAGCATCGTGATGTAAATCCCTCTCTTATTTCTCCCTCTAAACCTCCTTAAAATACATTTACTGTATTATTGGGTTGGTCAAAACGTTCTTTCATTTTTTCCCCATAAAATGGCTCTAGTAACCCTTAGCTTTGGAGAAGGAAATGGCAACCCACTTCAGTATTCTTGCCTAGAGAACCCCATGGACAGAGGAGCCTGGTGGGCTGCTGTCCATGGGGTCACACAGAGTCGGACGCGACTGAAGCGCCTTAGCATGCATGCATGTATTGGAGAAGGAAATGGCAACCTGCTCCCGTGTTCTTGCCTGGAGAATCCCAGGGATGGGGGAGCCTGGTGGGCTGCCGTCTATGGGGTCGCACAGAGTCGGACGTGACTAAGTGACTCAGCAGCAGCAGCAGCAGCAGCCCTTAGTTGTCTTTTACTTCATTTCAAACAATTTTTTTGGATTGCGTTGTGAAGACTGTCATATCACCATGCATTATAAAAAAAACTTAGCAAGTTAGTGAGCTTCTGTGTAGCCATTTTAATATTGAAGATGGAATAAAAAAGTAACATTTTTGGCATATTATGCTTTATTTTTTCAAGAGAGGTAAAAATGCAACTGAAATAATAATAATAAAAAAAAGCCTTGTGCAGTGTATGGAGAAGGCGCTGTAACTGATGGAAAGGAACAAAAGTGGTTTGTGAAGTTTCATGCTGGCAGTTTCTCACTGGAGGATGCTCTGCGGTCAGGCAGACCGACTGAAGAGGATAGCGATCAAATGCAGACATTAATTGAGAACAATCAATTTTATACCACGCAAGAGACAGCCAACATACTCAGAATATCCAAGTCAACCAAATGAAAATCAGCTTGGTTATGTTAGTTGTTTTGATGTTTGGGTTCCAAATAAGTTAAGAAAAAAACCCCAAAAAACTTCTTGACTCTATTTCCACATGTGATTCTCTACTTAAAATGTAATGAAATGTTCTTGTTCTGTTTTTAAAATAAATTGTGTTGGGTGATGAAAAGTGGATACTGTACCATCATGTAGAACGGAGGAGATCATGGGGCAAGTGAAGTGAACCACCACCAACACCCCAGAGGCCAGGCTTCATTGAAAGTACGTGATGTTGTATATATGGTGGGGTTGGAAGGGAGTCCTCTTTTTTGAGCTCCTTCCAGAAAAATGAACAATTAATTCCAACAAGTACTGCTCCCAGTTGGACTAACCGAAAGCAGCACTAGACGGGAAGTGTCAGGAATGAGTCAACAGAAAATGCATAATCTTCCATCAAGATGCCTCAAAACCACAAGTTTCTTTGATGACCAGGCAGAAACTATCACAGCTTGGCTGGGAAGTTCTGATTCACGAACCGTATTCACCAGACATTGCACCATTGGATTTCTGTTTATTTCAGTCTTTACAAAATTCTCTTAATGGAAAAAATTTCAACTCCCTGGAAGGCTGTAAAAGGCACCTGGAATACTTCTTTGCTCAAAAAGATGAAAAGTTTTGGGAAGATGAAATTATGAAGTTGCCTGAAAAACCACAGAAAGTACTGGAACAAAACGGTGAACATGTTGTTCAATAAAGTTCTTGGTGAAAGTGAAAAATGTGTCTTTTATTTTTACTTAAAAACCAAAGGAACTTTTTAGCAGACCCAGTAATACTTCTGGGCCTTGTTTTGGCTTTTCAGGAGGCGAGGTGGGTTTGGGAGTAAGGATCTGTCAATAGCTAAGCCTGGATTTACTGTGGTGTCTTTGAAGCAGCTTTTTGGCTTTTTAATGTTATAAATTAAAAACCAACAACAACAAAACCCAGTTTTTTCCTTAGTGTTGCAAGGTCATCTTATAAATCATATTAGTTTATATGTGAACCTAGCACATTTCAACATTATATCTTAAACAAACATTTGTACCTTTATTAAGTAAATTTCATTCAATATTTGGACAGCACATGTAAACAGAATAATCTCATATTTTAAAGAATAGTTTTCTTTTTAACATACTGTTTCAGAGATTTAAGTAACTCTTAAAAGTGAAATGAATCTTAGGTTCTCACAAAAAAAAAAAAAATCCCAAATCATCTAACTAGGTTTACACTTACATTTTCTTAAACTTTACAACGTAAAATCACAAGTCTCAAATCAGTGCTCACTCACACAGTTTTGATTGGAATCACAAGTCATCAGAAAATCTGTACCAAATATAGAGTTGTTCTTTTTTTTCATTGAACTTCCCAGGTGGTGCAGTGGTGAAGAATCTGCCTGCCAAAGCAGGAGACACAAGGAACATGGGTTCCATCCCTGGGTCAAGAAGACCACCTGGCGAAGGAGACGGCAACCCACTCCAGTATTCTCGCCTGGAAAATTCCATGCACAGAGGATCCTGGAGGACTACCATCCATGGGGTCGCAGAGTTGGACACGACTGAGCAACTGAGCGTGCGAGCACGATACCTGATTTACAGTATTATGTTAGCATCAGGTAATATTGACTCAGCATAATGAGTCAATATTTTTTATAGGTTATCTACTTCATTTAAAGTTGCTGCAAAACAATGGTTGTATTTCCCTGTGCTGTGATATACATTCTTGTTGGTTATTTATCCTATACATAGCACTTAGTACCTTCTAACCCCTTACCCCTATCACGCCCCTCCCCTCTTCCCTCTCCCCACTGGTAACCACTAGTTTGTTCTCGATGTCTGTGAGTTTGTTTCTGTTCTGTTATATACACTGGGTTTACTTTTTAGATTCTACATATAAGTGACAATATAGAGTATTTGTCTTTCACTGCGTGACATTTCACTAAGCATGATACTCTCGATCCATCCACATTGCCGCAAATGGCAGAATCTCATTCTTTTTTTACGGCGAATATTTAATTGTGTGGAATGGTAACTTCATCCTTTAACCTCCTGATGGGCACTTAGTTTGATTCCTTGCATACATGCTAAGTCGCTTCGGTCATGGCCAACTCTTCGATCCTATGGACCATAGCCTGCCAGGGGGATTCTCCAGGCAGGAATACTGAAGTAGGTTGCCATGCCCTCCTCCTGGGAATCTTCCTGACCCAGGGATCGAACTCATGTAACAGTAGGAGGGTGTGCATCTCTTTATCGCTCTCTGGGTAGTTATTTAGTGCTTGCATTGTTAAATTCGCCCTCCATCTCTCTGCTAACAGCAAAACCGTTCCTATAGAAGGTCTGCGGGGAACAAGCTTGGTGAATTCAATAAACCTTATGGCAACAATTCTCCTCATGGACACTAGGTGGCAGCATTGCACCACAGCTGCTGCCTCTCTGGGTTCCCCGGATCCCTCCACAGGTGCTTCGTTCATACCCTGACCCGCACTGCCTTCTTTCCCAACCTCCTTCACTGTAACCTGACCTTGGAGTGACCCTGTCTTCAGGATACCATCGTCTTCCTTCTCTCCTTCACGTCCTCTCTCCCAGTTCTGCTGCTTTCCAGCCCCTGTCCAAGGCCCCTCATTTCGGGGTGGAAAGAACCAAAGACACGAAGACCCTTTTCCAGGATTAGAAGGCTCTGATGACCTTTTTCAAGGACCCGCATCCACCCAGTCCCCAATCCCATGCAAAAGAAAACTGATATTTCTATCAAGGGCTTGACGGCGTGAATCATCTCCCAGCCATGTATTCCTCACCCTGCTCAGACGGCAGAGTCCAGTGACTCTGCTGATTAATCTTCACATGGTTCACACCACACCTGTCCTAAGGAGTCCGATATGCTGTGAGACTTTTTGTGATGATTACTTCTATGTGTCAGCCTCACTGGGCTCTGGTGCCCCGTTCTTTAGCCAAATGCTACTCTCATGGGCAGGTGTTATGTTGATGTGGCTAATAGTTTCAACCATTTGACTTTAAGTCAGGAGATGACCCTCCAGCCTCTGGGTGGGCCTCACCTAGTCAGTTGAAGGCCTTACAAGCAAAAACAGAGATTCCCCAGAGAAGAAATTCTGCCTCAAAACTGTAACATAGAAATCCTGGGTTTCCATCCTGCTGCTGCTGCTGCTGCTAAGTCGCTTCAGTCGTGTCCGACTCTGTGCCACCCCGTAGACGGCAGCCCACCAGGCTTCCCCATCCCTGGGATTATCCAGGCAAGAACACTGGAGTGGGTTGCCATTTCCTTCTCCAATGCATGAAAGTGAAAAGTTAAAGTGAAGTCGATCAGTCGTGTCCGACTCTAGCGACCCCATGGACTGCAGCTTACCAGGCTTCTCTGTCCATGGGATTTTCCAGGCAAAAGTACTGGAGTGGGGTGCCATTGCCTTCTCCGAAGATTTTAGTCTCTATTTTTTTTATCCTATATGTATTATAAGTATTAGTATATGTGGGACTTCACAGGTGTCTCAGTGGTAAAGAATCTGCCGACCAATGGGTTTGATCCCTGGGTCAGGAAGATCCCCTGGAGAAGAAAATGGCAACCTACTCCAGCGTTCTTGCCTGGGAAATCCCATGGACAGAGGAGTCTGGTGGGCTAGAGCCCATGGGGTTGCAAAAAAGTCAGACATGACTTAGTGACTAAACAGCAACAACATTATTAATGTATCCATAGAGCTGATTCACTTTGCTGTACAGAAGAAATTAATGCAACATTGTAAAGCGACTATACTTCAATAAAAATTTTTAAAAATAGTATCTTATGTATACCATATATAATATATGCTATGCTATGCTATACTAAGTCACTTCAGTCATGTCCGACTCTGTGCGACCCCATAGAGGGCAGCCCACCAGGCTCCCCCGTCCCTGGGATTCTCCAGGCAAGAACACTGGAATGGGCTGCCATTTCCTTCTCCAATGCATGAAAGTGAAAAGCGAAAGTGAGCTCGCTCAGTCGTGTCCGACTCTTCACGACCCCATGGACTGCAGCCTACCAGGCTCCTCCGTCCATTGGATTTTCCAGGCAAGAGTACTGGAGTGGGGTGCCATTGCCTTCTTCATAGTGTATATATATATCCTATTTATAACAGAAGTACATGTGTATATTAGATATTTTTATATGTGTATATATATATCTATATGGGCTTCCCTGGTGGCTCAGTGGTAAAGAACTCACATGCAAAGCAGGAGCCACAGGAGATGCAGGTTCCATCCCCGGGTGGGGAAGTTCCCCTGGAGGAGGAAATGGCAGCCACTCCAGTATTCTTGCCTGGGAAATTCCATAGACAGAGGAGCCTGGCAGGCTACAGTCCACAGGGTTGCAAAGAGTCAGATACGACTTAGTGACTAAACAACAACACTATATCTATATCAGTTCAGTTCAGTTCAGTCGCTCAGTCATGTCTGACTCTTTGCGACCCCATGAATAGCAGCACGCCAGGCCTCCCTGTCCATCACCAACTCCCGGAGTTCACTCAGACTCACGTCCATCAAGTCAGTGATGCCATCCAGCCATCTCATCCTCTGTCGTCCCCTTCTCCTCCTGCCCCCAATCCCTCCCAGCATCAGAGTCTTTTCCAATGAGTTAATATATCCTATTAATTCCAAGTCTCCGGAGATCCCTCACTGACACGGGCATATTGTCATATACCCAAGGGGAAGCCTGAGGCTTGAGGACACCAAGCTTTGAGCCATTGTCACTTTGCTTAAGGGAGAATCGAACTTGTGGTTTTGTAACAGGATATTTCAAAGCAAACCTGTATGGAGCAGATTTTTGCAGAAGTTTAAAATTAAAAAAAAAAAATTGTGGGGACTTCCCTGGTGGTCCAGTGGTTAAGTGTGGGTATGAGCCCTGGTCCGGGAGCTAGATCCCACATGCTGTGGGGCACTGCCCAAAAAATAAAAGAAATGGATTGTGTACACACTGTTAGAGACTGAAGGAAAGTCATCTATGCTTTGACCACTTGTGTGTTGAGGGAGGAAGAGGCAGCACCTTGGTGGGTTATGGTTGCACTCGCCGCTGTAACAAGCAGGCCCCCAGGGCTTCTCACAATGGGAGTTTGCCTTCTGACTCACAGCAACGGGACTAAGGATGGCCTTGGACAGCAGGCCCATGAGAGAAGGTGGAGGAGAAACAGATCACCCTCAGACATGCTGGCCCTTTTTACTAGCAAGACCAAGATGTCGAAGGTTAGCCAGGCACTGTGGTAGCCAGCTGGGCTCACACTAGAAGGGGAAGGAGAGATTTTAACATCTAGCTGTTTCTGCCTCCCCAACTACTTGGGGCTTTCATATTTCATATTTTTCTTATCGAATGAGCCCTGGGACACCTCGACTGCAAGTATCCTGCAGTGGCTCAGCTTTCATCACTGTGTTCACTGCCATGGGAGTCCTTAAAATACGGCAGTTACCTGAGTAACTGTGGGGGTAGAGGGGTGTCAGAGGTGAGGAAAGGAGGGTCCCCTTTTTTTCTTTCTATGCTTCTGGATAGTTTGAAATTTTTACCAGCATTTTGAAGAACTGGGTGGCAGGGGGTGACATCTTTTATCTCTTGGATCATGCTTTGTTGATGTTTTCTTTTCTTTTTTAAAATTTACTTTTAATTTGGGGATAATTACTTTACAATGTTTTTTTGGTTTCTGCTGTGCAACAACATGAATCAGCTATATGTATACATATATCCCCTCCCCCTTGAGCCTCCCCCCACCATCCCAGCCCTCTAGGTCATCACAGAGGACCAAGCTGAGCTCCCTGTGCTATACAGCAGCTTCCGGCTATTTTTCATTTTATATTGGAGTAAGTTTGATTTACAATGTTGTATTCATTTCAGGTGTACAGCAAAGTCATTTAGTTTGTATCTATTTTCTTTCAGATTCTTTTCCCATATAGGTTATTATGGAGCATTGAGTAGAGTTCCCTGTGCTATACAGTAGGTCCTTGTTGATAGTCTATATTATATTTAGTAGTATGAACCGGTTAATCTCAACCTCTTAATTTATCCCCTCCCCCACCTTTCCCTTTGGTAACCATACATTTGTTTTCCAAGTCTGTGAGTCTGTTAGATATGTTTTCAATCTTTAAAATAAATGATTATGAAGAAGCAAAAAATCAAATCAAGTGTGTTATCTCTTTCAGGGAATGATGCTGGAGTGGCTTTCTATAGTTCTAGGAGCTGATGGATAATTACAATATGTAAAGTTTGTAGAGATGATCCACTTCATTTAAATGGTGCTCAGGAAAATGAAAGTCTTTGTTTTCTCTTGCCTGATCACTTGATGACTGTGGTGGTCTTCATGACCACCCTTTTTTTTTTCTCCCCACCCCTTCCCGTGACTTGGAGAGTGCAGATCAACTGTGAGTTTCCTGTGGCTTGTTCATCTCGTCTTTCCTTTTCTCCCTTCAAAAGGAAATTATTGGCTGGTGTCCTTTTGCAGGGAGGGGGAGACAGAGATGAATATTGGTTTGCAGCCCATTTCTGCAAAGCCTTATTTATCTCACACAGATGCAGGAAGTTAAATTTTGATGATGTGCTTAGCTGGTAAGGAGGGTGTAGGAGATGAGCTCCTTCTTACAAAAAGAGAGAAAATGAAGCATTATTACCTCAAGAAAGGGACCTGATTGGGCTGTCTTTGGAAGTCAAACGTTGCTGCCAAGTTATCTGGAGCCTGGTACACAAGAGGGCGGGGGCAGGGAGGGGAAGGGGACGGAGGGTGAGATGCTCAGACCGCAGCTTCTGCCAGAGGGGGTCTGTACCCATCCTTTTCCCTTAAAAATAAATCCCAATCAGCAGCCTTCATGCACTGATGTGGGGCGGGGGCTGGACGGACACCAGAGGGGAACCTGGGGCTGGCGAGTGTCCTCAGATCAGAGGTTGAATGGTAGTGGCTTGGAAAGGATCCTCAGGTAGGTCGGGGGTAGAGTCTGTGGCCCCGGCCCTCTCTGTATACATCATTGCATTATTCATGATTCCTCCAGTTTCAAATGCAGTTGTTGTTCTTCAGTTGCTAAGTCACGTCCGACTCTTTGAGACCCTATGGACTGTAGCACACCAGGCTTTCCTGTCCTTCACTATCTCCCAGAATTTGCTCAAACTTATGTCCATTGAGTCAGTGATGCCATCCAATCATCTCATCCTCTGTCTCCCCCTCCTTCTCCTGCCCTCAATCATTCCTAGCATCAAGGTCTTTTCCAAAGAGTCAGCTGTTTGCTTCAGGTGCCCAAAGTATTGGAGCTTCAGTTTCAGCATTGGTCCTTCCAATGAACATTCAGAGTTGATTTCCTTTAGAATCAACTGGTTTGATCTCCTTGCTATCCAAGGAACTCTCCAGAGTCTTCTCCAGCACCATAGTTTAAAAGCATCAATTCTTGGGCTCTCAGCCTTCTTTATGGTCCGACTCTCACATCTGTACATGAGTATTGGAAAAACCATAGCTTTGACTATATAGACCTTTGTCAGCAAAGTGATGTCTCTGCTTTTTAATATGCTGTCTAGGTTTGTCAAATGCAGAAACCCAATCAAATTGTTGGTGTGGATTAAATGGCACACCTAACTGAAAAGATCCGGGGTTAATTACCTGAGGGGATGCAGTTTAGAGGTGTTGGAAGTCTCTGGTTCTCTTGGCTCTCTTTTCCTCTGTTGGCTTCAGTCCAGGGCCAGTCCTCTTTATTCACAACCCTCGGGGCCAGGACGATGGAAATTCTGAGTGGACAGTGCTCATTTCAGGAGCCAAGGACTTCTCCATCCAAATCATCCTATTAGCTTGGGGCACTGCTTCCTAGAGACAACTCCAGGGCTCTGTATTCTCATATGTTCTCATATGTATTAATAAAATCAGATGATAGTTAGAAGGACATACAAATTATCATCCAAACTGGAACACTTCTGCGAGATAAAGGGAGCACTGTTGATAATCACACTGAGGACTTTCCTGGTGGTCCAGTGGTTGAGAATCCACCTGCCATGCAGGGGACATGGGTTTGACCCCTGGTCGGTGAGGATTCTACATGTGTTGAGGGGGTGGGGGGGCACAATTCTGCCTGTGTGCCACAACTCCTGAGCCCACAAGCTGCAACTACTGAAGCCCGTGCTCTGCAACAAGAAAACTAGAGAAAGCCCACTCGCCGCAACTAGAGAAAGTCCATGCACAGCCAAAAATGAATAAAACAAATCAATTAAAAAATAATGACACTGAGACAACAGGTGTAAATGGAAGATCCCCACCCCTGGGCAAATAAGGCCGTACGGGCATCCTGGCGATGACCTGAGTCACAGGATGGCTGCCAAGATTGAGACAATGTTCCACAGAGAAGGTTTAACAAACTGCCGGAACGAAGAAAGCGCTTGGAAAGGCTCTTAAAGCAGTGTTGTCTGGAACTCTGTGTTGCTGAGTCTGGGGGTGGGTGTCTGGAAGGTTTGGGCAGGTGTCAAGTCTCCCCACATACTGGTTATGTGACTAATGATGCATTATCTTGGACTCTTATACACCTGAGAGTACTTTCAGTCCCAAGGCACTTCTAGAAATGATGCTCTTGCATGGCTACTTGGTTTCCACTTCCTAATTGTCTCTGAAAATAGTCCCCTGGTCTGGCTATGCAGTAGTCAGCCTGGGCTTTTTGCCCAGAGAAGGTTCATTCTACTGTGCTTTGGCTTCTTTTCTGTGTGTTTGACTGTAAGGTAGATAAGTAGTCCCCAGAGCCAATGCACACATTTGAGGCCTGCAGCTGGTTGACACTCTTGATGGATCAGGATCTGGAGTGCTTCAGCCTCTCTGGACAAGGAGACTTTCTCCAGATGTGGCCTGGGGAGAGCTGCACACCTGCCCTTCTGGTCCTTGGCCCCATTGCCCCCTCCCAGCGCGTCCTGTTCCAGGAACCAGACACCAGGCAGCTTCTGACTCCCGTCTTGCCACCTGGGATGCATTAAAACTTCAGGTGGAGTTTCCATAACGACCTGAGCTCAGTTCCTTTATGATGCTTGTAAGAAAAAATAACTGTTGGGTGGATTATTGTCAGATCATTCGCATGGGAACAAAATGTGCTTCCTCAGCTCTTCAAAAGAGCAGAGCAGACGGGGCTGCCAGCTTCCTAAAATGCTGCCCTCAAAAGCGTTTTCGTTTCTCTCAGGAAACAGAGGATGTTTTGAGGCAGTGGACCAGATGACCCCAGGACCTGTCTTCCCTGGGAGACTGTTTTCGTTTTGTGAGGCTCAGCTTAAACTTCTTTCCCTTGTGCCCATGTCCCTGATAAGGACAGGTGTTCCTGTGATGTCTGCCTCCCCGTAGTAGCTCGTGGAGCCCGCTGTCATGCCCCCTTGCCTGGTTGTTGTTGTTTAATTGCTAAGTTGTATCCAACTCTTTTGTGACCATGGACTGTAGCCTGCCAGGCTCCCCTGTCCATGGGGTTTCCCAGGCAAGAACACTAGAGTGGGTTGCCATTTCCTTCTCCAGGGGTTCTTCCCAACCCAGGCATTGAACCCATGTCTCCTGCATTGGCAAGCAGATTCTCTACCACAGAGCCACCAGCAAAGCCCCCTAGCCAGGTTAGATGTCCCTAATGTGCAAGTCTGTGTGATCAAGCAGGCAGACTCTCAACCTCTCTCAGTCACTGTTTTGCCCCCAGAGTCTCCAGTCATGTTTCAGACATATTTTGAAATTAATTTGTATTGGAGTATAGTTGCTTTGCAATGTTGTGTTAGTTTCTGCTGTACAACAAAGTGAATCAGCTATAGGTAGACATATACCCCTTTTTTGGATTTCCTTCCCGTGTAAGTTACCTCAGGACACTGAGTCGAGCTGCCTGTGCTATTCAGGAGGTTCTCGTTAGCTATCTGTTTTGTACATAGTACTGTATATATGTCAATCCCAGTCTCTCAATTCATCCCGCCCCCTCTTCCCTGCTTGGTGTCCATTCTTTTGTTCTCTACATCTGTGTCTCTATTTCTGCTGCTTTAGGCATGTTGCAGCTTAATAAATATCTGTGGAAGGAATGAGTAGGCAGCAGTGGCTAAATAAAGTCCATGACCAGCGGAAACAATGGGAGAAGTTGTGAAAAACTTGAACTTCTAATTGAATATCTGGTGGGTTCTGGCAGAGAGAAAGAAAGGGGAGAGGGATGGATATTGGATAGGAAACCAACACTGTCTGCCCCAGAGTCCCACCCGTCACTGGTGTCCTTTTCATAACCCCCAGCCCACTTCCGACTCCAGCCACAACTGTGATGGGTGGTTCTGTGAAAACTCAAACTCCCTCTGTGCTACCAGGACCCCTCCCCCACCAACCCTGCCTCCCCAAGACTGATCCATCTGCTTCCTATTTCCACGTTCATGTTCTTCAGCTAACGGGTAGATAAACTCACCATGATGCATCCATGACATGGAACACTACTCAGCTGTAAGAAGAATGGACTTATGTACATGACAACCCTATGAATTTCAAATGCATTGTGCAGGTGAATGTCAGGCTGAAAAAAGCTACATGCTGTAGAATTTTATTTATATGACCTTCTGGGAAAGGTAAATGCATAGCCACAATTAAACGAAAAGACATCAGAGTTTGCCAGGAGCCTGAGAGGAGTTGATTTTAAATGGGTAACAATAAGGGAGATGGTGAAACTGGTGGAACTCTTGTGTTTTGTCTCCAGTGATTGCTATTCAACTCCGTGCCTTTGTCACACTCTTAGAAATGTACACCATAAGCAGGATTTCTCCTGTCTCTAAATTTTGAAATAAATAAAATGTAAAAATACATTAAAAATATTCCCACCGCCTGAATGGAGAACATTTCTCGTTACAAAGAGGAGCTTAGCGAAGAGTGTGCTAAATATATTTCCCCACAGACGAAGTGAAAGATGTGGAAGTTTGAGTCATGGACTCAAAACTGGGTCAAGATACAAATGAGATCACCTCCATGGTGATCTGCGTTTATGCGCCATTTTGTGGACATTGATCAGAAGGCAGAAGCCAGTAATAAAAACCATATTCGTCCCTGAGGATGGAAAGGGGTTTATAAAATCTTAGTTCTCGCCCTCCTCCTCATCTTTCATTTCAACATACATAATCTCTTGGTTGATAAACATGGGTAGCCAGAAAATAGACATGTTTATAGTTGAAGGGAGCTAGATATCTCTAGAACAAGGAAGTGATGAAGAAACAGGGTTACGTCTGGGTCTCCAAGAAACTGGAATCAAGGACGTGAATCCTGCAGGGAGATTTATCTTTGCTCTTGTTGCTTTTCTTTGTTTCTTCTTTGTGAGCTGTGTGTCAGCTTTATTTGCTATTCCTTCTGCATGCACAATTTCTCCACATGGATATCAACTGTTTCTATGACTAATATCTTGAAACTTTAGTCATCCCAAGACAAATGAACTGAATTTTCTTCCTTTTAAGGATAAAATTTTGTAGGAGGAACTTTACTGGCATAGCTACAACCAGGTATCCATAGGTGTTGGATTATGTTAAGAAACCATAGAGTTAAGGGACTTCCCTTATGGTCCAGGGACTAAGATGTCACACTCCCAATGCAGGGGGCCTGGGTTCAATCCCTGGCTAGGGAAATAGATCCCACATGCCACAACTAAAGATCCCAAGGTCATGACTAAGACCCAGCACAGTCAAAAAATAAATATTTACATAGATATTTACAAATAAAAACATAATAAATAAAAATAAATTTTTTTAAAAAAAGAAACTATACAGTTCAGTTCAATTCAGTTCAGCCACTCAGTCGTGTCTGACTCTTTGCAACCCCATGGACTGCAGCACACCAGGCTTCCCTGTCCATCATCAGCTCCCAAAGTTTACTCAAACTCATGTCCCTCAAGTCAGTGATGCCATCCAACATCTCATCCTCTGTCATCCCCTTATCCTCCCATCTTCAATCTTTCCCAGCATAAGGGTCTTTTCAAATGAGTCAGCTCTTCACATCAGGTGGCCAAAGTATTGGAGCTTCAGCTTCAGCATCAGTCCTTCCAATGAATATTCAGGACTAATTTTCCTTTAGGATGGACAGGTTGGATCTCCTTGCAGTCCAAGGGACTCTCAAGAGTCTTCTCAAACATCACAGTTCAAAAGCATCAATTCTTCAATCCTCAGTTTTCTTTATAGTCCAACTCTCAAATCCATACATGACTACTGGAAAAACCATAGTTTTGTCTAGATGGACTTTGTTGGCAAAGTAATGTCTCTGCTTTTTAATAAGCTGTCTAAGTTGGTCATAACTTTTCTTACAAGGAACAAATGTCTCTTAATTTCATGGCTGCAATCAGTTAAATATTCTTAAAATAGTGGGTTACATATTACTTGACTTTTACCACAATTAAAAAAAAATTGTTTAAAAAAAAATGAACTTGTCAACTCCCATGTAAACCAAAAGACATTTGCAGGCAACAAAGAGAAAATTTTCAGAAAAGGGCTAACATTCCCAAAGGGATTACTGTTCTTAGGTAGAGGGGATTGTTAAGTAGACAAAAATGTATGTCTATACCATTCCTCCTGTTTTGGTGTGTTTGGTGTGTTTTGTGGAGGGTTGGTTATAGCAGATAATAGGTATTTGGTTTTCCACCATCCATTTCCTTTTCTTCAGAGAGGATGGATTTGACTTATCTGAGTGGAATGCATGCCTGCTTCTCTCTCACTCAGTTCATGGTTTGAGTTGACCTCACCAGAAGAAATGGAGTAGCCATCATGGTCAACAAAAGAGTCTGAAATGCAGTACTTGGATGCAATCTCAAAAATGACAGAATGATCTCTGTTCGTTCCAAGCCAAACCATTCAATATCACAGTAATCCAAGTCTATGCCCCAACCAGTAATGCTGAAGAAGCTGAAGTTGAACAGTTCTATGAAGACCTACAAGACCTTTTAGAACTAACACCCAAAAAAGATGTCCTTTTCATTATAGGGGACTGGAATGCAGAAGTAGGAAGTCAAGAAACACCTGGAGTAACAGGCAAATTTGGCCTTGGAATACGGAATGAAGCAGGGCAAAGACTAATAGAGTTTTGCCAAGAAAATGCACTGGTCATAGCAAACACCCTCTTCCAACAACACAAGAGAAGACTCTACATATGGATGTCACCAGATGGTCAACACCAAAATCAGACTGATTATATTCTTTGCAGCCAAAGATGGAGAAGCTCTATACAGTCAACAAAAACAAGACCGGGAGCTGACTGTGGCTCAGATCATGAACTCCTTATTGCCAAATTCAGACTTAAATTGAAGAAAGTAGGGAAAACCATTAGACCATTCAGGTATGACCTAAATCAAATCCCTTATGATTATACAGTGGAAGTGAGAAATAGATTTAAGGGCCTAGATCTGATAGAGTGCCTATGAACTATGGACTGAGGTTCGTGACATTGTACAGGAGACAAGTACATTGTACAGGGATCAAGACCATCCCCATGGAAAAGAAATGCAAAAAAGCAAAATGGCTGTCTGGGGAGGCCTTACAAATAGCTGTGAAAAGAAGAGAAGTGAAAAAGAAAGGAGAAAAGGAAAGATATAAGCATCTGAATGCAGAGTTCCAAAGAATAGCAAGAAAAGATAAGAAAGCCTTCTTTAGCGATCAATGCAAAGAAATAGAGGAAAACAACAGAATGGGAAAGACTAGAGATCTCTTCAAGAAAATTAGAGATACCAAGGGAACACTTCATGTAGGGATGGGCTCGATAAAGGACAGAAATGGTATGGACCTAACAGAAGCAGAAGATATTAAGAAGAGGTGGCAAGAATACACAGAAGAACTGTACAAAAAGATCTTCATGACCCAGATAATCACAATGGCCTGATCACTCATCTAGAGCCAGACATCCTGGAATGTGAAGTCAAGTGGGCCTTAGAAAGCATCACTACGAACAAAGCTAGTGGAGGTGATGGAATTCCAGTTGAGCGATTCCAAATCCTGAAAGATGATGCTGTGAAAGTGCTGCACTCAATATGCCAGCAAATCTGGAAAACTCAGCAGTGGCCACAGGACTGGAAAAGGTCAGTTTTCATTCCAATCCCAAAGAAAAGCAATGCCAAAGAATGCTCAAACTACCACACAATTGTACTCATTTCACACGCTAGTAAAGTAATGCTCAAAATTCTCCAAGCCAGGCTTCAGCAATATGTGAACCGTGAACTTTCTGATGTTCAAGCTGGTTTTAGAAAAGGCAGAGGAACCAGAGATCAAATTGCCAACATCCGCTGGATCATGGAAAAAGCAAGAGAGTTCCAGAAAAACATCTATTTCTGCTTTATTGACTATGCCAAAGCCTTTGACTGTGTGGATCACCATCAACTGTGGAAAATTCTGAAAGAGATGGAATGAACTTATGAACCACCTGACCTGCCTTTTGAGAAATCTGTATGCAGGTCAGGAAGCAACAGTTAGAACTGGACATGGAACAACAGACTGGTTCCAAATAGGAAAAGGAGCATGTCAAGGCTGTATATTGTCATCCTGCTTATTTAACTTCTATGCAGAGTACATCATGAGAAACGCTGGACTGGAAGAAGCACAAGCTGGAATCAAGATTGCTGGCAGAAAGTGAAGAGGAACTAAAAAGCCTCTTGATGAAAGTGAAAGAGGAGAGTGAAAAAGTTGGCTTAAAGCTCAACATTCAGAAAATGAAGATCATGGCATCTAGGCCCATCACTTCATGGGAAATAGATGGGGATACAGTGGAAACAGTGTCAGACTTTATTTTGGGGGGCTCCAAAATCACTGCAGATGGTGATTGCAGCCATGAAATAAAAGACGCTTACTCCTTGGAAGAAAAGTTATGACCAACCTAGATAGCATATTAAAAAGCAGAGATATTACTTTGCCAACAAAAGTCCGTCTAGTCAAGGCTATGGTTTTTCCAGCGGTCATGTATGGATGTGAGAGTTGGACTGTGAAGAAAGCTGAACACCGAAGAATTGATGCTTTTGAACTGTGGTGTTAGAGAAGACTCTTGAGAGTCCCTTGGACTGCAAGGAGATCCAACCAGTCCATTCTAAAGGAGATCAGCCCTGGGATTTCTTTGGAAGGAATGATGCTAAAGCTGAAACTCAGTACTTTGGCCACCTCATGTGAAGAGTTGACTCATTGGAAAAGACTCTGATGCTGGGAGGGATTGGGGGCGGGAGGAGAACGGGACAACAGAGGATGAGATGGTTGGATGGCCTCACTGACTCAATGGACGTGAGTCTCAGTGAACTCCGAGAGTTGGTGATGGACAGGGAGGCCTGGCGTGCTGTGATTCATGGTGTCACAAAGAGTTGGACACGACTGAGTGACTGAACTGAACTGAACTGAACACCAGAGCTGGTCACATGACTCAGACCTGACCAATCAGAACATCACACTCCCAAGGATAATGATTGGTTCAGAGATAAGCAAGGTAATCAATCAGAACCTATGACATTGAAAGAAATTATTTTGTTTTGGTTTTGAGGTATTTTCAATACTACAGAAAAAGAAACATACACTCAAACTTCTCACCATCCCATATACCTCTCTCCAGAGTTGACCTGGATGGCTTTAGTTATGAGCTGCTGGCTGCCATTTTCCTCCATGTGAAATCTTAAAATGAAGCCCCTCTGGGGACAGGAGAGCTATAGCATAGAGAAAAACCGAGCTCTGGGGACACTACTGAAGTCCCTAAGTCAGGACACTACTGGAATTTCTAAGTCCTGACACCAATATATCCACTGAGTTTTTAATTAACTGACCTCTAAAGAGATTTGACTGTTTTCAGTCCTTGTTCGGTCCAGAGCTCTTTTCAATCCTTTACACTTTAAAGTAAGTCTAACAACAATTGTCACCCTGCTTATTTAACTTCTATGCAGAGTACATCATGAGAAATGCTGGGCTGGAAGAAGCACAAGCTGGAATCAAGATTGCCAGGAGAAATACCAATAACCTCAGATATGCAGATGACACCACCTTATGGCAGAAAGTGAAGATGAACTAAAAAGCTTCTTGATGAAAGTGAAAGAGGAGAGTGAAAAAGTTGGCTTAAAGCTCAACATTCAGAAAACGAAGATCATGGCATCTGGTCTCATCACTTCATGGGAAATAGATAGGGAAACAGTGGAAACAGTGTCAGACTTTATTTTTTTTGGCTCAAAATCACTGCAGATGGTGATTGCAGCCATGAAATTAAAAGACGCTTACTCTTTGGAAGGAAAGTTATGACCAACCTAGATAGCATATTGAAAAGCAGAGATATTACTTTGCCAACAAAGGTCCGTCTAGTCAAGGCTATGGTTTTTCCAGCGGTCATGTATGGATGTGAGAGTTGGACTGTGAAGAAAGCTGAACACCGAAGAATTGATGCTTTTGAACTGTGGTGTTAGAGAAGACTCTTGAGAGTCCCTTGGACTGCAAGGAGATCCAACCAGTCCATTCTAAAGGAGATCAGCCGTGGGTGTTCTTTGGAAGGAATGATGCTAAAGCTGAAACTCCAGTACTTTGGCCACCTCATGCAAAGAGTTGACTCATTGGAAAAGACCCTGATGCTAGGAGGGATTGGGGGCAGGAGGAGAAGGGGATGACAGAGGATGAGATGGCTAGATGGCATCCCCGACTCGATGGATGTGTTTGAGTGAACTCCGGGAGTTAGTGATGGACAGGGAGGCCTGGCATGCTGCGATTCATGGGGTCGCAAAGAGTCAGACACGACTGAGCGGCTGAACTGAACTGAACTGAACAACAATTCAATTTTTTTTTTTAAAAAAAGATTTATGGGAATTTCCTGGCAGTCCAGTAGTTAGAACTCCACACTTTCAAGCTGAGGAGTGCAATCCCTGGCCAGGGAACAAAGATCCCACAAGCTGTCCAGCATAGCCAAAAATAATAAAGTGATTTATAATTCACCTTTCCTACAGTACTGGAGCGGAGAAAGCAATGGCACCCCACTCCAGTACTCTTGCCTGGAAAATCCCATGGGTGGAGGAGCCGGGTAGGCTGCAGTCCATGCGGTTGCTAAGAGTCAGACACGACTAAGCAACTTCACTTTCACTTTTCACTTTCCTGCATTGGAGAAGAAAATGGCAACCCACTCCAGTGTTCTTGCCTGGAGAATCCCAGGGATGGGGTAGCCTGGTGGGCTGCCGTCTATGGGGTCGCACAGAGTCGGACACGACTGAAGCGACTTAGCAGCAGCAACAGTACTGGAGACTTGAGTTTGATCCCTGAGTCAGGAAGATCCCCTGGAGTAGGAAATGGCCACCGACTCCAGTATTCTTGCCTGGAGAATTTCATGGACAGAAGAGCTTGGTGGGCTACAGTCCATGGGCCCACAAAGAGTCAGATACAACTGAGTGATTAACTGTCATTTACTGAGCATCTGCTGTATGCCTAGCTCTCTGCATATGCTGTTACATTCAATCTGCACATTAGTCACGTGTGTTGTTTTATTTTACCTTTCAATAGATGAAGGAACGGGACTCAGAGAGTGGCGCAACTGGGTAGGCAGGAAGAATGACAAATAAAGCTGACAGAGCTCACAAAATAGAGATAAGGAAAAGAAGCAACCACAAAAATAAATCTCCCTGCAGGATTCAAGTCCTTGATTCCAGTTTCTCTGAGTCCCAGCTGCATCCCTGTTGCTTCCGTCATTTCCTTGTTTTAGAGATATCTAGCTCCTGTTCAACGATAAAATGTGCCTATTTGCCAGCCATCCATGTTTTTCAACCAGAAGATTACATATGTCAAAATGAGAGATGAGTAGGAGAGTGAGAACTAAGATTTTTGTAGACTAAACACCTCTCCATTATTACGGACAAATAGAAAATATGAACTAGGTGATTTCTAAACTTATACAGAGTGAAGTAAGCCAGAAAGAAAAACACCATTACAGTATACTAACGCATATATATGGAATTTAGAAAAATGGTAACAATAACCCTGCATGCGAGACAGCAAAAGAGACACAGATGTGTAGAACAGTCTCTTGGACTCTGTGGGAGAAGGTGAGCATGGGATGATTTGGGAGAATGGCATTGAAACATGTATAATATCATATGTGAAATGAATCGCCAATCCAGGTTTGATACGTGATACTGGATGCTCGGGGCTGGTGCACTGGGATGACCCAGAGGGATGGTATGGGGAGGGAGGTGAGAGGGGGGTTCAAGATGGGGAACATGTGTACACCCGTGGTGGATTCATGTTGATGTATGGCAAAACCAATACAATATTGTAAAGTAATTAGCCTCCAATTAAAATAAATAAATTTACATTAAAAAATAATAAAGTAATTAGCCTCCAATTAAAATAAATAAATTTATATTAAAAATAATAATAATAATATACAGTTGTGGCAGGAAAAAAAAACCTTCCTCCACCTCATGTGTTTAACTCTGTGATTTTTTTTTTAATCTACAGGTAAAAAAACACACAGAGAAGGCTCATGTCTTGCCAATCCACACAGGATCAACTGTTTCTATGACTGCTATCTTAAAACTTTAGTTAGTCCAAGACAAATTAACACATTTTTTTCTCCATTCCAGGCATATCTGCTATTTCCAGTCCATATAAGTCATACATTTTTTTCTTCTCGTTTTAGATATCTTTTGAGAAATGTCTGCTTTTCGCTCTACAGAAACCAGACATAGAAGATTAGACTATGTGGGAGGGTTGGTGGTAGGAGTTGAGCTCTTTCCCGTCACTGATTGGAAGATGCCCTCTTGTGCCTTGAATGTTGTTTCAGACACTTATGGAATCAGCATTCAGAGGTGTTATCTTGGACAATGCTTACCAGGCCCCCTAAAGGCCCCTTTCCAAGAGATGTTCTCCGGACCAGCACTATGGTTGCCCCTGGCACTCTTGCCGCTATTGTCCTGTGTTTAACTGCAGCAGAAAACAAGCAGGAGGAGAATCATTTTCCTCTTCCTCTTCCGTTTAGTCTCGCAACTTCAGCGCCCATTGGTGGAACCTAACAGGAAGAGGCTGGATGTGGAAGTCGGGAAATGTAGTTCTCCGACTCTCAGCCCACTATAATGGAGCAGAGCACGGGAGGGTAGGAATAGGACTGAGATCAAGGAGAAACACAGCCTATGTTCTATCCCACCCAAGCCTCACCTTTCCCTTTGCCAACTTCTCATCATTAATTCTCAGATTAGATTTTTCAGAAAGGGCATCCTAGAACCCAGAGACCAGACAAGTCCTCTTGGGTTCAGGGTTTTTTGTGTTTTGTTTGTTTTTCTGTTCTGGCCATGCTATGCAGCATGTGAGATCTTAGTTTCCTGACCAAGCATTGACCCTGTGTCCACTGCAGTGCAAAGTGTAGAGATTTAACCACTGGACCTCCAAGGAAGTCCCAAGTCCTAAATTAGCCTGTGCGGCCCCTTCCTAACTCTCATAACCCCTATGTTTTTTGTTTTGGTCATTTATTTATTAATAGTCTGCATAATTTAATTTCATGAAAGAAAATGTTGAAGAGACTAGGCAAAACTCTTTCAAAAAAGGAAGAAAGAAAGTTTCAAGCCAAAAAAAAAAAAACAAACCATTTTCTTCTGGCTCAGTGCAACCACATTTATCAGTTTGTGCCAGTGATCTATCAATTCAAGTAAAGTCTTACAAACCTTGACCCAGTAAGAAAGTTCTCTGTGTGTTTTATTGAACAAAAGATTACGGACATTCCAATATTTTAGATATAGAGGCTTAAATGCCTATCGATAACTATGAGACTCTTCAAAGGGAGAGAGGGAAGTAAATTCATTTAAGGTCCCATGAAAACCTGTAGCAGTTGACAGGACTGGTTTTCCAGGTAGGATTCTGGTGCAAAGACACGGGGTAGAGCTTTGGTGAATCAGAAACTATAGAAGGATGTGCTTCATCATGTCTGACTCTCTGCAGCTCCGTGGACCATAGCTTGCCAGGCTCCTCTGACCATGGAACTTCCCAGGCAAGAATACTGGAGTGAGTTGCCATTTCCTACTCAAGTAAAATATAAAACAGAGTGAGGTCAGGAGAGGATCTGACATGGAAATCTCAATAAGCTTCTACTAGGAAAGAACACAGAATCATAAGACTTCAGTCTTCTGGGAATTCGATGGATGGCAGAGGAGTGGCAGAGCATGAGTCTTCTCTGTGTGTTTCTTTACCTGTAGATTAAAAAAGAAAAGCACAGAATTAAAGAACATAGAGATGAGAGAAGGTTTAGAAATCACCTAGTTTAATTTTTCTCAACCTCAATTTGCCTAAAAATCACCGAGGAAGAGTTTTGAAATCAGAAATGCAATGTCTCCATCCTGGTGGCTTCTTGGAATTAGATTTTTTTTTTTTTAATTGGAGTGGAATTGCTGTACAATGTTGTGCTAGTTTCTACTGTACAACAATGTGAATCAGTTATATTTGTACATACATCCCTTCCCTCTTAAGCCTCCCTCCTTCCTCCCTGTCCCTCTCCTCTAGGTCATCAAAGAGCACGGAGCTGAGCTCTCTGTGCCAAACACCAGCTTCCTGCTAGCTATCTGTTTTACATCAGATCAGTCGCTCAGTCATGTCCGACTCTTTGCGACCCCATGAATCGCAGCATGCCAGGCCTCCCTGTCCAACACCAACTCCCAGAGTTCACTGAGACTCACGCCCATCGAGTCGGTGATGCCATCCAGCCATCTCATGCTCTGTCGTCCCCTTCTCCTCCTGCCCCCAATCCCGCCCAGGTAGTGTATATAGGTGAATGCTTTCTCAGTTCATTCCACCCTCTCCTTTCCTGCTTTTGTCCACAAGTCCTTTCTCTATGTCTGCGTTTCTATTCCTGCCTTGCAAAGAAAATGTGGTACATGTGTACAATAGGATACTGCTGCTGCTGCTAAGTCGCTTCAGTCGTGTCCGACTCTGTGTGACCCCATAGATGGCAGCCCACCAGGCTCCCCCATCCCTGGGATTCTCCAGGCAAGAACACTGGAGTGGGTTGCCATTTCCTTCTCCAGTGCATGAAAGTGAAAAGGGAAAGTGAAGTTGCTCAGTCATGTCCGACTCTTAGCGATCCCATGGACTGCAGCCTACCAGGCTCCTCCGCCCATGGGATTTTCCAGGCAAGAGTACTGGAGTGGGGTGCCATTGCCTTCTCCGACAATAGGATATTACTCAGCCATAAAAAGGGATGCAATTGGGTCATCTGTAGTATTGTGGATGAACCTAGAGTCTGTCATATAGAGTGAAGTAAGTCAGAAAGAGAAAAACAAATATCATATATGAACACATATATGTGGAATCTAGAAAAATGGAATCAGATTTTGAAAGAGCTCTGTGGGTCATTTTGATGTACATTCTCAGGTAAGTCAAAGGACTGAGGCAATGCTTTCACTTTACAGGTAATCAGAGACCAAGCGATCTGACCCACATTTCTGCGTGAGTTTTATCATGGAGACATCAGATGTCCATGAACCCTTTACCTTTCCCATGCCCCTGTCTTGGAACAGCTGTCTGGTTGGTTTTGTCCCCTGGGTGCAACTCAGACTGTATTTCACAGCATCTAATCATCCAGTGCTTTTGGCCAAGAGACAAGTTAGATCACCGGTATGCCTTATGGATAATAACCAGTGTGGCTAAAACTCTCAATTCTAGAGTCTAGCTCTGGCAGCTGGACTTCTCAGTGGCCCTAGGATGAGATTTTTCTGTCTGTGAAACCAGTGGAGTAGCCAAAATTTCAACAGCACAAACATCCTCATAGGAGGAATAACTGATTTTGCCCACCCTGTATTGCCTTACACAAAGACCCATGGACTTAAAGGAGAGCCATGACAAGCCTCTTTGTATGTACATGGATGCAAGCATGTGCCTCGTATGCGGTGCCTCATGTGTGGTCCTAGATAACACATGTGTTCTCCACTTGAATCGCTTTTGTGGAATAGCCTTATGGGGGTTTGGACTTTTTTTGTTATCGATTTGTAAAAGATGTTTACATGTCAGAGATTTAGCCTTATTTTTATATTTATGAAACAAATTTTTCCTCATTTTGTCATTTTTCTTTTGATGAATCAGTTAAATTCATCTGTCAAACCTAGAGAGGCCATTTTTATTGAGAATATTGTTGTTTGTTTCGTCGCTAAGTTGTGTCAGACTCTTTTGTGACTCTATGAACTGTAGCCCACCAGGCTCCTCTGTCCATGGGATTTCCCAGATAAGAATACTGGAATGGGTTCCCATTTCCTTCCCAGGGGATCCTCCCAGCCTACGAATCAGACCTGTGTCTCCTGTTTGGCACTCAAATTCTTTACCACTGAGCCACCTGGGAAGCCCTATTGAGAATGGAGAACAATTCTGTCATGCAGTTTTCACTTCTTTGCCATCATTGAATGTGTATCTTTTAAAGATGATTGCTGATCTGACTTATAAGGATAACATTTTTTTCTGTGAAACAGAGAAGGGAATGAAAAACTTGAATCTTGAGTGGTGTAGAATTAAAACTATATTGTTTGAGTACTTGGGCTGATTGAGTTGAAAGCAGTGAATTTCTTAGGGTCACAGAAGTAGTAAATGGAAAGGCCCTTCTTACTGCCAAGGTGATCCTATACAGCCTTCTCCTCCTTCTTGCACCTGTCCTCCATTTTCCCAGAATCTGTAAACAGACACTAGGGCTCTTTCCAGCCCTAGATCCCAGGATCAGCCTCCTGCCTGTAAAAGGAGTCTTTTCTGGGATCACTGGTGGCCACAGCTTAAAATGTTCCTGATCTGACCCCAAAAGGACCCATGTGTTCACCAAGAACAATGCTAGCAATGCCTTCAGCATTTGAACTCCAAAGTGGGACCGTCCCACGTGGACATGTGGATTTTCCTGGTAAGTTTTTGAAGAAGTAGGATACCTGTACATTTCTATGGGTTCCTGTACTTCTTTTAACACAGCACTTTTCATTTTATTGTTTCTGAAAGTGCAGCCGCAAAATGTTAAGGTCCAGCAGAACTCCCATACTTTGACAACTGAAATGCCAGCAGTGACAAATGACTCTTTGGTTCCGTGGTGTTTCCCATGCATCTGTCAAATGGTATTACTCTTGTATAATGATTGGAAATATTCATCTTTAGGAGGAGCGCTGCGATCATTCAAGCCTCTGATTTCTGAAAAGTGACATTTTTTTCATTTTTATGAATTGCCATCTTATGGCATGACACACAGGCACATGGCTGGCTAATTTTATAAAATAAGAAGAAAACACACACAAGACGCTATAGGCTGCCTTCCTCTGAGGATTTCCTGGTTGCCTCAGTGAGATTAATTTCCATGGCCAGGCTGGGTGCACTCCTGCCTGGGAGGGTAGAGGCATGTATAATTTTATTTATGGCTGTGCTGGGTCTTTGCTGATGTGTACAGGCTTTCTCTACTTGAGACAAGTGGGCGCTAACTCTAGTTGCAGTGGATGGGCTTCTCACTGCTGTGGTTTCTCTTGTTGCAGTTCCTGGGCTCTAAGCTCATGGCCTTCAGTAGTTGCAGCTCATGGACTCAGCTGTCCCTTGGCATATAGGACCTTCCCGGACCAGGGATTGAACCTGTGTCCCCTGCATTGGCAGGCAGGTTCTCATCCACTGTACCACCAGGAAAGTCCTTTTATTAAAAATAAATAATTTCACTGGATAGAGGCATTTAATTTTGGAGGACAGCTTATACCTGGGCAACTCTTAGAAAGTCTGAGATTTCCACCCCCTAATCAGAATGTAGACCCAGACCTTTTGAATTTCTACTCTGTGATTTTGATCACCTTGCCTGGTTTTACATTAGTGATGAAAATCAAAAATTTAGTTTTTTCCCTAGAGACTCTGACAGCATGATTGCATTCAAAATGGGAATTAGTGGCCAATAACTGAAATGTGTTTGAGTAAACTCTGGGAGTTGGTGATGGACAGGGAGACCTGACGTGTTGCAGTCCATGGGGTCGCAAAGAGTCGGACGTGACTGAGCAACTGAACTGAACTGAACAGAAATAAAAAGACAACAATTGTCTACCCTTTATACAATGCAGCCCAGCTGGGTGAGACCTGGAAATATACATTTTGCTTTCCTAAAATATCTAGAAATCAGTGGTGCTTTAGAAAAAGAATCAGTAATCTGTGAATAGACCAGATCAGGGCCCCTGCTTGTATCTGTAAATAAAGTTTTATTGGAACCCAGTCATGCACATTCACCTAATCACCTATGGCTATTCTTGTGCTACAGCAGTCAGAGTAGCTGTGGCAGAGCCTGTGTGGCCTTTAAAGCCTAAACGTGTGCTTTCTGGCCCTTTCAAGGAAAAGTTTGCTGACTTCTGTCTCAGAAGAAACTTTGCTGGCTTTCTCTACTAGAAGCAGAGTACAGCTACCAAGTGTCACAGACCACGACACCCTACACAGCCTCTGTCCTGGCCCCCATTAGGCTGTGGTTTGCCACTGTCATTGCAAATACCAAAACTTCTCCATCATCTGTGCAACAAATAGGCTGGCGAGATGAGGCGAGGGTCAGTCATTTACTGGTTTATTAGTCCCTTCAGCAAGAAAGTGCCTGGTACTTTCTGTTCCCTCAGGAGCTTTATGATTTCTATGGAGCTTTTTATCATCATTTGGACGACCTTCACTAAGGTATCTACAGGGCCCTTCTAATACTGTTCTCTCAAATAGATGATTAAAGCAAAGATATTGTGGTTGCGAGAAGACTGCTACATCAGCAGCTTCGTCTTTAGTAAGAGAAGGAGAAAGGGGACATATGAGGTAGTGGGATGTGAGCCCAATGTGATTAAGACATTATAAATGTTAATTCAAATCATCCCATCACCTCACATGGCCGCTCATACTCTCCCTTCACCAGCATGGCCACCCACACCCTCCCCCTCATCAACATGGCCGCCCACACCCTCCCCCTCATCAACATGGCCACCCACACCCTGAGCTTCACCTGTAATGAAACATGGAAGAGAAATAATATCTATATATGTATCTTACTGTAACCTAGTATCTCTTTGTAAATATAATTTCATAAGGTCCATTTTTATATGATTAATGAGAAATGTAAACCATAAACTCAGCATCAGAAAGGCACAGAGGCAAGTCTCTGCCTACCCTGTGTCTGCAATTTCCCAGAGGGAAGAAAACCTTGTAATAATTGGGCCAGTGCTAGGACTTGAAAATGAACATGGAAACCAGCTATGGTTTGTGAATGTAAGTCAAGGTTCCATTGACACTGGCACCATGAGCAAAAGGCTCACTTCACACCAACCTTGTCACTCTCGTGTCTGAACAAGTGGAACCACTGCCTACATGTATTAGTAGAACAGATCCGACAGTATCCCATGAATCATGGTTGTTGCCTAGCATAGTCTCATAGAAGACAAAGTCACCAAATACCAGTCAAAAAGCCAACTGATAAATCTAGCTTTGACTTGGTTGGGTGACTGACCTAGGAGCCTTTCCTTCCCACCCACTTCAGCAGATAGTGCAGGAGACCAAGTCATCTTTTATCTCTGGACTCCCCATTAGGACCATTGCGGCAACCATCCCCTTCTTCTCCAAGCAATGGAAAACAACAAAAAAGGGCAACACTCAGCAAGTTACTACCACTATCCAATTCTATATTCCTAGAGTTTCAATCAGCAAACTGCCAAGAACCTGATTTATATCTGGAAGAGACAACAGCATTGACATGCACCTAACCTCATGGTTGGTTAAGGTGGATTCAAGGAAGCTTAGAGGTAATGTGATGGTGAGGGCAGGAGGAGAAGGGGACGACAGAGGATGAGATAGTTGGATGGCATCACCGACTCAGTGGGCATGAGTTTGGGCAAACTCCAGGAGTTGGTGATGGACAGGGAGCTTGGCATGCTGCGGTTCATGGGGTCGCAAAGACGGACACGACTGAGCGACTGAACTGAACTGAACTGACTGATGGCCCATTCCAAGGTAATAATCACAGGGAGTCTTTCTGTGGACCAATCTCTTCCCTGGATTCACTTCATGAATTTTATGAATCTCTCCTCTATATTTCTCTTTTTCTAAATCCTTTATTCCTTTTCAACTGTTCTGTTCATGTTTATACAATGTATGGTTCAGGATGATATGTTTAATATATATATATTTTTTCTTCATGGTGTTTTTCCTTCCTTCTCAACCTTAGCTTTTGGTTGCAGGTCTGTGCCCCTGGCACCGATTCAGAGAAAGGATGTTGCAGCAGAAGAAAGAATACAAACCTTAGAACCTGGCCTCTGAGGGGGGTTGGGGTATAAAATGAACACAATGCATTACATCCAGGCTCCTTTAGGGATAGATACTGTTTTCCTGGGAAAGTAGGGAGCAAAGAGAAGTGACAAGGGAGACAGAGTTATGAGCCCAACCTTCTCTCGGACAGAGCTAGAAATATCATCCTCAGGCAAACTGGTCTCCGTCAGACATCCACAATAATGTCTACCCTTGGTGTCCATCCTTCAACCCATCACTCACCCATGCGTCAACAATGACACCTCTCTCCCTAAGACTTGGATCAGTTTACTCTGTATGGGAACTTACCCTATAGAGGCCCAGAGGAGGTCCTGGACATTTGGTGGGAAGGTGTTATGGAGTGGAGGAGAGTCCAGGGATCTGTATGTGGGGGACTTTGATTCTAGAAAGTGTAACCATATTCCTTCTCACCGTCAGGGAGGAAGATAACATAATGAGAGCAGAACACCACCCTTTCGGCCTAGACAGTTTTCATATTAGCTATGTCCAAAACTGAATATAAACAGTGAAATATTAGCCATAAATATTCCATATATACAGTGGAATATTAGCTATAAAAAAGAATGAAATAATGCCATGTGCAGCAACATGGATGGAACT
Source organism: Bos javanicus (assembly GCF_032452875.1). Lineage (NCBI taxonomy): Eukaryota > Metazoa > Chordata > Mammalia > Artiodactyla > Bovidae > Bos > Bos javanicus. The sequence continues at coordinate 47,621,173 of NC_083884.1, forward strand.
AAAGATTATCATATTATGTGAAGTCAGACAAAGAGAAATACCATATGATATCATTTTTATGTGAAATCTAATTTTTAAACAAGGACACAGGGCTTCCCTAGTGGTCCAGTGGTTAAGAATCCACCTTGCAGTGTAAGGGACACCAGTTCAATCCCTGGTCCAGGAAGATCCCACATATTGTGGAACAACTAAGCCCACATGCTGTAAGTACTGAAGCCCACGCGCTGCAACTACTGACGCCCAAGTGCCTAGAGCCTGTGCTTCACAGCAAGAGAAGCCACCATAATGAGAAGCCTGTGCGCTGCAACCAAGAGTAGCCCCTGCTCGCTGCACTAGAGGAAGCCCACGTGCAGCAACAGAGACCCAGCACAGACAATAAACAAAATAAATAAATAAGTAAATCTTTTAAAAATGATACAAATGAACTTACATATAAAACAGAAACAGCCTCACAGACATAGAAAACAAATTTATGGTTACCGAAGGGGAAGCGGGGGGTAAATTAGGAGCTTGGGGTTAGTGTACACAGATTACTGAATATAAAATAGATAACCAACAAGGACCTACTGTATAGTACGGGGAACTATGCTTGATACTATGTGATAACATATATGAGGAAAAAATCTGAAAAAGAATGAATACTTGTATATGTACAACTGAGTCACTTTGCTGTATACTTGAAACTAACACAACACTTTATATCAACAACAATTCAATAAAAATTTTAAAAATATATATTTAGGATGGCAAAATACTTCATCTATGGAGTCCATACTCATGTTTTAGCTCTATTTTCAATTAATCAGTAGCTTTATAATGTCAAAAAAAATGATCAGGTCTCACATAACAATTCTGACCTCTAGCTTCTAAAAATGGAGAAGGCAATGGCACCCCACTCCAGTACTCTTGCCTGGCAAATCCCATAGACAGAGGAGCCTGGTGGGCTGCAGTCCTTGGGGTCACTAGAGCCGGACATGACTGAGCGACTTCACTTTCACTTTTCACTTTCATGCATTGGAGAAGGAAATGGCAACCCACTCCAGTGTTCTTGCCTGGAGAATCCCAGGGACGGGGAGCCTGGTGGGCTGCTGTCTCTGGGGTTGCACAGAGTCAGACACGACTGAAGCGACTTAGCAGCAGCAGCAGCTTCTAAAGATAATTTTAAAAAGGAAGATCAGACCATGCTTGGCTCCTGCCTCTGAATGGCAGCACTGGACTGGAGCTATGTGCAGGCTGCCTCTGTAGACAGAACATCAGCCTTCAGTCGTTCTTATCTGAACACTGAGTTCCCTCATTTTGGGGATTTTCCTAGACCCTGTAGGCATTCCAATTTGCAGCTGCGGAATTGTGAGAGGAGAAAGTCCTGCCCTTGTTTTGATCACTGTTATTGAACTAATTGGCTACTTTGCTAAATTCCTGGTGCTATCAATATAGCTAATTACCTGTCATCTGTCACCAAATAAACTGATCAGCATAAGGGACCAGGACTAATAGGAATGCCACGGGAGTCTTTAGTCTTCCCCTCTATTCCACCATCTTTTTTGTTGTTTTACTTCTCATGAGTCTAAAAGGTCACTTGAACATTTTCATTCCCTCACTTTTTTCCCTCCGCTTTTAATTTTCATCCCAAATACCTTCCATCTCGATCAAGGACTGTCAACATTTTACTCTGTTTTCTTCTGTGTATATGTGTGTTTGTGTGTGTGTTTCTCTCGCTCTCTCAAATTTGTTGCCAATACTGAACCACTTGAAAGTAAACCACAGACATTGGGACACAGGCTGCTTCACCTCTTAATCCTTAAAGATGCATCTCCTGAGAGTAATGATGGATTTCATCCTCCATAACCACAGAACATGAAATTATTATTGCCTTTATCAAAATAACTCTAATTTCATAATATATTCTAATGTTCAGCCCATATTCTAATTTCCCAAAATGTACTCAAGTATCTTTTAGAGTATTTAAAAAAATGTTTTACATGTTTCCTACCTTCTCTTTCTTCAATATTGTCCTTTTAAATTTATAATCTACTGGCCTGAGAAGTGAGCATATGTTACAAAGTTTTCCAAAACAATACTAGGCCTTCCCTCCTGGGAAGACCAGAAATCCCTGTTTTTCAGTTTGTATTTCTTTTTTTTTTTTAATTTAGATATATATGTTTGGTTTTTATTTGTTTATTTTATTTTATTTATTCTGGTTGGCTCTTGGTTGCTGATCAGGCTTTTCTCTAGCTGCTGTGAGCAGGAGCTCCTCTGTTGCAGTGGATAGGCTTCTCACTGCAGCGGTTTCTTGCTGCAGAGCATGGGCTCTGGGGTGTATGGGCTTCAGTAGTAGCAGCAAACAGGCTCAGTAGTTGTGGCAACAGGCTTAGTTGTCCCTTGGCGTGTGGGACCTTCCCAGACCAGGTTTCCTATCCTTGTATTGCAAGGTGGACTCTTTACCACTAAGTCACCAGAGAAGCCCCCAGTTACTATTTCTGAGTAGTAAATTACTGCAAAACTTAGCAACTGAAAGGTATTTTCTATGCTCATGGGTTCCGAGGGTGAGTGGCATGCAGATTGCTTTTATCTGCTCCATGAATCTGGGCCTCACCTGGGAAGACTGAGGCCAGGACCTGGAGTTATCAGAAGGCTTGTTCACTCTCAAGTCTCAAGGTGTTTGGGCTGGAAGCACTTGAGGACTTGGAGGGCTGCCTGCATGCCTACTCGTGGCTTCCCCACAGCATGGCGGCCAGCTGGTTTAATTCATGGTGGCTCAGGGCTCCGAATGTGACTATTTCAACTGAGTGTGCTTTTGTGAAAGCCAGTGTCACTTCCACCGTACAATTAGAAGCCCAGCTGAACCCCAAGCGGGGGAAAAATAGACTCAAGCTTGTGTCAAGTGCAAGGACCATGTATAGATAATCACATGGGAAGGAAATGTCATTAAGGCCATCTTGGCGGGGGGGGGCGGAAATCTGCCTTACCTTGTAGGATGCACCTAATTGTGCCTTGGAGCTTTGCTCATCATATTGTCACATCCCATATTTCCCATTCTCTTTTTACCTTTTCAGGAAAGATCATTTTTCTTATTCCTCTGAAGAAATAAATTCATCTTCCCACAAGCTCCCCCTTCCTCCTGTTTCACACTCCCCTGCTTCAGGCACACATGAAGCTCCTTCCGGTTCTGAATAGGTGACCCTTCACTGATTTATTCACCTACATCTGCTTCCACGGAACTGGAGATGAAATAATCTTAGGTGTGAATGCAGTCTGCAGCATCCCAGTGTGACTGCACTCCCCTCCCTGAGCGACTGTTAGTCCCCCAACACGGATACCGTGACATGCAGTAGACAGCCTTCCCCTCCGTGTGTTAGGGGAAGTACTGACAGAAACTGCCCACCCTAGCCAGGCATCACAGCAACCATTTGCATGTATTATTTGATGAGGGGAGGTCCTGGTAAGGAACACAGAACTAGCAAGCCACCACCAACTGGAAGAATTTGGGAAAGGTCAAAAGGACACTCCAGTTCATATGTCCTACCAACCTCCCAGAATCCTCCTCCCTGGAACTCATCTTGTCTGAGCAATGTGCACACCACTTGGAGGGACTCTGAGTCAGAATGATTGGCCAGAGACTACCTGGACACTAATCCTATCACAGTAAAACCCAGACTGTGAGTCACGGGGCAGAGCAGTCCTCCTGGGTTCCCTGACCCTCCTACTCTCTGCCTGGGTGCCCCTTCCCAATAAAGTCTCTTGCTTTGTCTCCTCGGACAATTCATTTCCAAATGTTAGACAAGAGCCCACTCTCAGGCCCTGGAAGGGGTCCCCCTTTCCATAGCAAATGGATTCATAGACTCACATCCTCTACCCTCCCCAACTCTTTCTTGCAAGGCTCTGCCCTTGGTAATTGCTTTTGCTGTTTAGTTGCTAAGTTGTGTCAACTCTTTTGTGATTCCATGGTCTATAACCCACAGGTTCCTCTGTCCATGGGATTTCCCAGGCAAGAATACTGGAGTGGGTTGCCATTTACTTCTCCAGGGCATCTTCTCGACCCAGGGATCAAATGAACCCACATCTCCTGCATTGAGAGGTGGATTCTTTACTACTGAGCCACCAGAAAAGCTCAGCTCTTAGTAACCACAAAACTTTCCAACACCATTAGAATGGATTTGGTGTTAGCTGTCAAACTGTTTTCCCATAAACAGATTTCTTAACAGGTTTCAACACTCGGAAAGTAAACTCATTAACATACTACAGCCACTATTTGGGCAAGTGGAGCTCGCACTGGTGATTAACAAGGAGTTTCCATGCATTCCTTTTCTAAGGAGTTAGTGTTCTGGAATAGACAGCAGAGGCATAATTAAAGGTAGTAGTGTCATAGTCACTAATAACCTCGAGAGGAAGCTGCTTAGAGTTCTGTGTTATCCATAATTGAGTATGTAGTTAATGTCTGCACACCATTTATCTGACAGTATTTCAGCTCATTGATTTCTTGGAGTCCCCTGGCCCCACCATTAACTTGCCTGTGCTGTAGATTTTAAGAAAAAACAAACATTCCACTGTGATCACATACATAGGGGAAAATGTTTGTGGAGTACTTGGTTTTGCTTTGTTCAAACAAGTCAAATTTCAAAGTGACCCTAACTGACAATAGCCAAGAAAACTATAAAGGAAGAACTTCATTATTATTATTCTGAAACTGTTGTACAATTGGTAATCTAGCAACATTCAGGAAGGTGGGGCCTGGTAGACTTCCCTGGTGGTCCAGGGGCTAAGGGTCCATGCTCCCAATGCAGGGGCTTCAATCCCTAATCAGGAAAATAGATCCCACATGCCAGAAGGGGACAGAAGATCCCACATGCCACAACAAAGAGAAGACACAGCCAAATAAATAAATAAATATTTTGAAAGGAAAGTAGGGTCTGGGTGGGAAAAGTAAAATTATTATTTCAAGAATTCTTTTAAAATAATGAGATTTGGCAAAATGAGATGAGAAGAATATCTCTCTTCTGTGTCCTGAATGTGACAAAAGAGCAAGAATCGTTGGAAAAATGGTGGTGCTAATGAAACAAAAATGGAATTAACCCCAACTGAAATAAACCTCATCAAAGAGGAGAGTAAAATTCATATGCCTGACTGCTAAGTCGCTTCAGTCATGTCTGATTCTTTGTGACCCCATGGACTGTAGCCCCCTGGGTTCCTCTGTTCATGGGATTCTCCAGGCAAGAATACTGGAGTGGGTAGCCATTTCCTTCTCCAGGGGAATCTTCCCGACCCAGGGATCGAACCCAAGTCTCTTACATCACCTGCATCTGCAGGTGAGTTCTTTACCACTAGTGCCACCTGGGAAAAATTTTATATGTTTAAACTTATATATATATTTATTTACTTATTCTGTCTTCAAAGTTTTGGAGGGAAGGGGGAATCTTTAGTCAGAGTTGAAACATTCCAGTAGCTAGAAACTGGTTAGTCACTAAACTCTAGTATGCCTTTCTGTTGAGTGAAAATAAGTTCCATGTCTGTTATTTTTGTTAGAATATTAGGTATTAGAATTAGGTAAGGTCCCCCCACCACGATTTACAGATGCATTTGCATTGCCACCTCCCACCCCTCAAAGGAAATGTATGTAAATTGAGTTTCTATCTCGAAATTGTCTTTCTCTTCAGAGTACGGTTTCTTTAAAATTATAAAGGAAAAATAGAAAGAAGAATGAGAAATGAGATGAGGCGTTTTTCTTTTCTTTTGGTCTTTCCGCCTCACCTCCCACCCCCACCCCCCTGCATCCTCCAGCTAGGACCCTTTAGAACTTCCTCCCACCATCCCCAAACTCTTAAGTGCAATTCCTAGGCAGTCTTTAATGACTAAAATTCTTCATTCTGCCTTCCGAGAATGATGCTGAAAGCTCGCCTTCTCTGTACACCAGTGCCCAATCGCACCTTGGAGTCAGAGTTTTGGGTGAAGTACAAAAAAAATAGCTTTATTACTTTGCCAGACAAAAGGGGCCACAGCGGGCTAATACCCTCAAAACCGTGTGCCCCAACGTGGAGAGGATAGTGAGAAGTTTAATAGTAATGGTTCAAAGAGGCCATGATCAGCTTATGGACACTCTTCTGATGGGTTGGTGCTGAAGACAGTAGAAGTCAGCATCATCAACCTTCAGGTCCATCTGGCCTGGAGTCTACATGCTTGCAGGCAGAGTACATATCATTATTAATCATTAACTTCTCCCACCTGGCGGGGGTTTCAGTATCCGCAAAATAGCTCAGAGATATTGTGTGTATCTGCTGAGGGGAAAAGAGAACCTTGCCCCAAGGCTGCTCTTGACTTTTTCTCCCTGGCCTTGCATCTCCTACTTTCCCTAATTAATAACTGCTTGAACCTTTCCATTGGAACTCAGGGAAGGTCATGGAGCCTGAATGAAGGCTGTTTCCTATAATCCAAGAAATAGGGGACACAGAAAGGCTTTGTACCCAGGAGCCCCACAGGGCTCTGCTTGGTGTTAGAAACTCCATTTAAAAATGTCCCAGGTGTCCTGTTCTTAACAGAAGATCCAATTCTGACACCAATTACAATGTGTGGGTTTTTCCCCATCAGAGAGCAGTTCTCAGAAACCAGCTGCGTGTCCTACAATTCAACTCAATTGACACCCTCTACCAGGAGACAATATCAGACCCCACAAGTTGAGAGTTCGGTCCTACACGATGGCCCCCCTCCCCCACTTCAGATGCCAATGGCAAGTCCAGTTGTCACCTGTGCTTCTCACCAACTGGTTATTGATTAGACTCTAAGAGGTTTCCTCGACCTCCTCCTTGGGTTTGATTAATTTGTTAGGTCAGCTCACAGAACTCAGAAAAACATATTACTTACTAGGTTAAAGGCTATAACTCAGTGACAGACAGATGGAAGAGATGCATAGGGTGAGGCATGGGGAAAGATACGGGCCTTCCAAGCTCTGGGCCCCACTCTCCCTTTATCTTAATCTGTTCACCCACCGGAGAGCTAACACCATTTGGGGGTTCTTTTGGGGTTTTTACGGAGGCTCCATTACATGGGCATGATTGATTAAATCATGGGCCACTGGTGACTGATTCAGCCTCCAGCCTATGTTCCCCTCCCAGAGGTCAGGGGCTTGGGGCTGAAAGGTCCATCTCTCTAATCACAATGAAACAGGAGGGAAGGGTGCAGTGCAAACTTTAAAAGAATGACATAGCCCTGAGGACACAACATAAGCTGATTGGAACCAAATGGGCCCAAGACGGCAGACAAGTGGACTTCCACTAGACCTTGAGCCTCAGTATGAAAAGTGAAAGTCGCTCAGTCATGTCTGACTCTCTGCAACCCCATGGACTATACAGTCCATGAAATTCTCCAGGCCAGAATACTGGAGTGGGTAGCCTTTCCCTTTTCCAGGGCATCTTCCCAACCCAGGGATCAAACCCAGATCTCCTGCATTGCAGGCGGATTCTTTACCAGCTGAGCCACAAGGGAAGCCCTGAGCCTCAGTATACACACACTCTAACATTTCAGCATACTAAATGACAACCTACAGGCACCAGGATGGCTCCAAGGCCAATCATGAAGGTCAAAAAATGGGCAGTGGCCCAATTCCTGGAAATCTCCATCCCTTCCCTAAAATAATTGGAATAATCCTCCCATTCATTAGCCTATGAAATTAGTGTTAGTCATTCAGTCAAGTCTTGGGGTTGCAACCCCACAGACTAGCTTGCCAGGTTCCTCTGTTCATGGGATTCTCCAGGCAAGAATACAGGAGTGGGATGCCATTCCTTTCTCCAGGGTATCTTCCAGACACAGGGATAAATCCAGGTCTCTTGCATTGCAGGCAGATTCTCTATTGTCTGAGCCACCAGAGAAGCCTGCCTATGAAATTATCCAGCCCTTTAAAAACTAACAATATCAGATTTCAAGGCCCCTCTTACCTTCTGAGAGGGCCCACCCTCTGTGCAGTGTGTTTCTCTCTAAATAAATCCACTTATTACCTATCACTTTGTCTCTCACTGAATTCTTTCTGTGATGAGACATCAAGAATCTGAGCCTCAGTAAGTTCAGATACCAGGTGAGTGATTCTATTAAAAAAAAAAAAAACATGGGTGGGAGTCCCACGTAGGCTTTTGGCTAGTTTCGAGTCCCAACCACGTAGGTTAGAGTCCCAATCTGAAAGGAAAGGTTTCAAAGGAGGCTTCACAGGCAACCAGTATCCACCCCCTCTACACAGGCACTTTAAGCCAAAAGTTGCCTCATTAACATAACAAAAGACAATCACCCCTCCCATCCAGGCTTCCCAGGTGGCGCTAGTAGTAAAGGAATTGCCTGCCAATGCGTGAGCCGAAGGATGCATGAGTTTGATCCCTGGTTCAGGAAGATTCCCTGGAGGAGGGCATGGCAACCCACTCCAGTATTCTGGCCTGGAGAATCCCATGGACAGAGGAGCCTGGCGGGCCGCGAGAGTCTGACACGACTTAGTGACTAAACCACCACCACCATATTCATCTACACTAGCTGCCACCAACCCCTTTTGCACCAGCTTCTTGTCGTTTTTGAATCTCCTCTCAAAACCATCTCTATCATTTCAGATATGGTGAGTGAGGTGAAGAAACTTCTCTCCCAAATAACCCAGTGCCTTCGTTTAACAGATACAGTGTAGTGGCTCCTCAGATACTGGCTATTATGGGCTTGATAGTGAGGTGCTGTTTGGATTCAAATTACTGACAGGAATGTCTCACCCACTTCACACACACGCCCAGAAAAACACGTTTCTGCAAATTTCAGGATATTCACAGAGTGGGGAGAAAAGCGATGCTCGTGCTTTGTTCTCTTCTTTCCGAGACACACTTCTCCCTCCCCCCGTTTTGATTCCCGTCATCTCATTTCTTAAATTGGCTGAGTTGGAAGGAATTCACAGGGACTGGATTTGACAGCCGAGAAACGTTTTGCGTCATAAAAGCAGAACCGCTCCACAGAGCAAAATGACCACAGAGAGGAAAAAAAGTCTCCCTTTGAGAAGGAGAATTGCTAAGAGGGTTAGGTGGGATGAAACAAGGCTGTTTGTAGCCAGCAAGGCTCCAGGGTGCCTTCCACCCCTTGGGGAGCTGCCCACACCCAGAGCCACCTATAACCCAGTGATGTTTTCTACAGCAGCTGGGAGTCTTTCTAATTCTCCACCCCATATCCAGACCTGACCTCAGTTTCAGCTCACCTGGGAAGAGGATTGGGCTGCTGGTGCAGCCTCACTTTTCTGCTATACTAGGACACACTAGGGAGAAGGCAATGGCACCCCACTCCAGTATTCTTGCCTAGAAAATCCCATGGACGGAGGAGCCTGGTAGGCTGCAGTCCATGGGGTCGTGAAGAGTCGGACACGACTGAGCGACTTCACTTTCACTTTTCACTTCCATGCATTGGAGAAGGAAATGGCAACCCACTCCAGTGTTCTTGCCTGGAGAATCCCAGGGACGGGGGAGCCTGTTGTGCTGCCGTCTATGGGGTCGCACAGAGTTGGACATGACTGAAGCGACTTAGCAGCAGCAGCAGCAGCAGGACACACTAGACCCAGAGACCAAGGAACAGAGGAAGGCTGGACTTAGGACATGGGGCCAGAGGGGCAGCCCCCCTTGCATAATTGGGAAGGGACTAAACCAGCTCAGCTTTGCAAGTCTGAAACCAACAGGACCCTGTGGGGCTCCTGGGCACGAAACCTTTCTGTGTCCCCTGTTCCCTGATTGCTGGAAATAGGCTTCATTCAGCCTCCAAGACCTTCCCTGGGACAGGTTCAAACAGTTGCTCATCAGGGGAGGAAAGTGAAAGTGAAGTAGCTCTGTCGTGTCTGACTCTTTAGGACCCCATGGACTGTAACCTACCAGGCTCCTCCCTCCATGGGATTCTCCAGGCAAGAGTACTGGAGTGGGTTGCCATTTCCTGCTCCAGGGGATCTTCCCGACCCAGGGATCGAACTCGGGTCTCCCGCATTCCAGGTAGACGCTTTAACCTCTGAGCCACCAGGGAAGCCCACCAGGGGAGGGAGGGGATGCAAAGACAAGGCAGGAGCAGTCAAGAAACACTAGTGTGGCCTTGCGGCAGGGTCCTGGTCCCAACCTCCATCACCCCCCTCCCCCAAGGGATACACTTAACAATATCTTGAGCTGTTTTGCAGACGCTGAAAACCCCACCAGGTGGAAGAAGTTACTTATATGCTGCTCACAAGCATGTAAGACCTCAGATCTGTTGGAACCAGAAGCTCAATGATGCTGACTCCCACTTACCTCACCTCCAGTCCATCAGAAGAATGTCCATGAGCTGATCACACCCTCTTTGAGGGTGTTTCATTTTGTTTCATGTTATAGAAATTGAACCATTCTATAAAATTCCTCACTACTCCTTCCAGGTTGGGACACACAGTTTTGAGGACTTTAGCCCGCTGTGGCCCCCTTTGCCAGGCAAAGCAATAAAGCTATTCTTTTCTACTTCACCCAAAGTCCTGCCTCTGAGGTTTAATTTGGTGTCAGTGTACAGAGGCCAGATTTGACATCAGATCTTCTCCAAGCCTCGTGAAATAAATGTAAATCCAGCGGCAAAGAAGTGCACTTTGCTAACTGAGGGATTCACTCAAGAGGAGAAAAAAGGCAATGTGAGCGTCACAGCCCAATGGCATCGTAATGCCAGCCAAATTGACTTCTTTGGGTTTCCAAGAGATGGGAACCAATGCGTAGTTATTTTCTGAACCAAGCCTTAATAGAGTTGTCAGTGGATTTGTGGAAAGGACTACAGCAGCAAGAATCTCTGTTCTATGGGCTCTAAGGTGGGAACCTTATAAAAGAGTTCAAGATTCATTGAAATAGCAAAAGACGAACGATTTAAAAATCAGTGATCCACATTTTACCATAACATTTGTCATGTAAGAAGGAAAAAAAGGAAGAAAAGAAGAGAAAAAAGAAGGTTCATAATCTCTAGCCATGTGGTTATTAAGATAAGAGACTAGCAGTTCACGAGAGATCTCTTAAGCAGGAAAGTGGTACAGATTAATTTCTATGCAAGCATTATACCCAATTTTAAGGAACCTGTAAGAATCTAATAAATGGTTATGTAACAACCTAAATGGGAAAACATTTTTAAAAAGAACAGATACATGTGTATGTATGACTGAATCACTTTGCTGTATGCCTGAAACTAACACAGCATTGTTAATCAACTATACTATACACCAGTATAAAATTAAAAGTTAAAAAAAAAAGAATCTCATAAATGTGAAACGAGAAAAATAAATAAAAATGTGGGACTACAACTTGTCAGTCTGGGTATTCATGCAGATAATCCATTGAAGAAACGTTTTTTGAGCTCCAGGTACTATTCTGGGTGTTGGGGGTTCAGCATTTGGCAGATTGCCTTCCCATGTAGATTATGCCAACCAGAAGCCCAGGGATCCTGTTTCCAGAAGGAGGGGAAATGGAAACTGGACAGACAGATGCAAATAAATATGCATTACTGTGAGACCTTGTTGTGAGTGTTGTTCTGCTTCTGCATCTCTCCATCTTTTTGTTGTTGTTGTTCTGCCTCCCATCTCTTTTCTGCCTCTGTTCTGCCTCTCTGTCACCATCTTTGACTCATGTGATGCTTTGGACAGTGGAAGAGATTAGGTATTTCATCTGGAACAACAGACAAACTAGTTTCTTAACAACTGCCACAGAAAACTCCTCTGGCAAGCAAAAAGGCAATCCTGTTTTTATGATGTTCCTTTTTCCTCTTTGCCTTTTCTTACAGGCACACGAAGCTGTGAAAGTCATTGATTTGTATTAAATCCCTGTCCTTCCAACTAGTAAAGCTATTGAAGATGTTCATATCTCACCTACAGATGACCTGCAACGGGTGACTCGCATAATGATAACTGGTCGCACTGACGTGTTTCCTGCATTGTGTGGACAGCCTGCTTTAGCCCACCAGTATCCATTCCAGTTCTTCGGGCAGCAGCTCTCTACTATGGACTGAATGTTTGTCCCCCCAACCACCCTCCTTCCTGCAAAATTCATATGCCAGAATCCCACCCTCTAATGTGGTGGTGTTGGGAGGGAGGACCTTTGGGAGGTGATTAGGTCATGAGGTTGGAGCCCTCATGAATGGGATTAGTGCCCTTAGGAACAAGACACCGGAGAGCTCCCTCACCCCTTCCACCAGGTGAGGCACAGCAAGAAGATGGGATCTATGAACCAGGAAGTGGGCCCCACCATACATACAATCTGCTGGTGACTTCATCTTGGACGCTAGCCTCCAGAACTGTGAGAAATAGATGTGTGTTGTTTAAGCCACTGTTATATTCTATGATATTTTTGTTATAGCAGCCCTAATGGACTAAGACACACTATAGTTTTTTTCTTTTTTTTTTAAATGACCTCTTCCTTATTGCATGTGGCCTTTTGTGGGGCTCTCCCTTACCAGCAGTGAGCAAGTAGCCCATTCTAGTGTGTCATGCTCTTTTTCAGCACTTTGAGTCTTTAGCAGAGTAATACAGGAAAGGGATGTGGTTGAAGTGACTCATTTCAGAGGTGATCCTCATAAGATTGGCCAGATATTTGTTCATTTCTTCTGGTTTGCCAGATTGAAGATCTTTTAAGCCATTACTTTTTCAACCTCACCTTTCTTCTCTAAAACTCCAATGACACAAATATGAAATCTCGTGGTATAGTCCCAGATATCTCTATTTATTTTTAGTCTATTATTCTCTCTGTTTAGATTGAACGAGGAAATGGCAACCCACTCCAGTGTTCTTGCCTGGAGAATCCCAGGGACGGGGGAGCCTGGTGGGCTTCCGTCTATGGGGTCGCACAGAGTCCGACACAACTGTAGTGACTTAGCAGCAGCAGCAGATTGAACGATCTCCCTTGTTCTATTTTGTAGTCACTTGATTCCTTCCCCTATCCTGTCCATTCTGCTATTGAGCCCATTGACTGAGCTTTTAAATTTCATTTATTGTATTTTCGAGTTGGAAAGTTTCTGTTTGGCTCTTCTGTACATCTTCTACTTCTTTGCAGAGACTTTATGTCTATCTGCTGAAGATTTCTGTTTTTCACTGGTTTCAAGTCTGTTAGTGATTGTTGAAGCATTTTTACAATGGCTGCTTTAAAATCCTGTCCTGTCTAGGAGAAGTTGGCCTCTATTGAGTGCTTCTTTTTTCTTTTTTCAAGTTGATGTATTCCTAATTATTTGTATGAAAAAAGATTTTTATCAAAATCTGGTCATGTTAGGTAAAACTTTGGATCTTGTTTAAATCTTCTGTTTTAACAGGATTCCTCTGATAAAATTCCAATGGAGTGGGAGCAAGTAGTATTCATTTCTGTCTAGATTCCTCACTCAACCTCCTTTGAAACCTGTGGGAAGAGTCCCTCATTATTGCTGGGTGGGGGTGGGAATTCATGTGATCTGCTAGGCTCTACTGATAGCACTTTTTAAGGAGGGGGAGATCTGCCTCACTACTCTCCTCATCCATTGCCAGTGTGGGGAGGCTGGCCTTGTTAGCCCTGGAAGCTGTGTATGTGCAGGCCCGCATTTGACCTTCTCTGACACTCTTCCAACAGAGGCATTGGAACACCTTGTTTCAACCAGGTGAGTCTGGAAATCTAGGCTCCCCACTCAAACTTTGCAGGCAGAGTAGGAAGTGAGGCCACAGTTGTTTTTTTTTTTTTTTTTTGTGGTATGTGTCTGGAGCAGAGTAATTGTCTGAAGGTTTTCTATCTTGGGGGGCTGTTCCTTTTCTGTTCTGGGGTTTTTTCTTTCTTTTTTCCTGTTTTAGGGGCCTTTTGTCTACATCCACTGGCATTTCTGGCTACCAGCTTCTTTAGTACTAAGCAATCTGGTATATGAGGCTTAAAGAAAACCCAGGAAAATGACCATTCTGTTGACCTATTTGGGTCCTGAGGTCTGTGTGAAATCTATTCTCTTCTCTTGACCATTCAGAATGTCTTTGTGTTTGTTACATATGCAATGTCCATGCAATTTAGCTGTACATAGGAAGAGACCTAGGAAAAAGTACATCTAATCCATCTTTGCAAAAGTGGAAATCTAAATTTCTAATGGTTAGAAAATACTAGGTGATATGAACAACAGTCTCTCATGTTCGACCAAATCCTTATCCCGCTGGACTCAAAGCCTCTTATATCATTATTATTGAATATGTTACCTTTGCTTTTCTCCTGTCTTATGATTCATTTTAGGTACTTTATCAGAAAAGAAAAAAAAGTGCATGGTCAATACTTGCCTTGTGAACTTTAAGCTATTGGATTCCTTTCCCAAACCTTCAGTCTAAATCTCCCATGCCAAATTACCTGCCGATGGGCAGGAACTCTAATTCCTGCTTTCATTTATTTATTTATTTATTTTTGTCTGCTGGTGATGGTCCCTGGAATTAGAGGACCACAGGCACAAAATGGAAACACTGCCCTCTCCCAGGCTGCAGATGAGCTGCCAGGCATGTCACCTGCCCCGTAGAAGTTTGAAAAGCTGCAAACTTCAGAAACAGCTGCCGTCATGTTTCTGGTGCCTGTCAATATGGCAAAAAGCCTCTAGCTATCAAATTTTTTGGAAGCCTTTTTATTTAACAAGGTTTATTTTAAAAGCCAAATGTGTTTCTTTGTTGTGTGCTTCTGTTTGCTTCTTTAAGAAAATTCTGAAGCTAGCAGCATCAGGCAAAAAAGAGGTGTAAATGTAAAACATGTCCTTGTAGGGGGACAAGACCCTAGGAAAATTGGGGTAAGCTCAACTTTTCATTTTTCCTAGAAAAGTACATGAAATTAGAAAGTACATGAAATTAATGTATGAACGTTGCATTGATTGGGGTCCTAGAAGGAAACAGAGGAAACATGAAATTGATATTGAGAAGACCAGGATGAAGAGGATCAAGAGAAGCCAACAACAGTATGGGATCGTGTGGTACTTTGGGACCATTGCCACATGGTGGGGAGGCAGGGTGCGGGCTGTTGCCATCCTATACTTTTAGGACTATGAGGAGGAAGTGGTGCCAGAACCCACACAGTGTGGCTTTAGAGAGGGCCACCTGATAGGGATTGTGATCTTTGGCAGAGGGAGAGCAGATAACCCATGGTGACCAGCAGGGAGGGAGTTGCGAGCACAAATACCTTGGATTTCCCCAATCTCTTGGCTATCATTCGCGAAACCCAACAAGAAGACAGAGACTAAGGCAGCCCACTGATGCAATACGTAAGGGTTCAGTCAGACAGAAAAGAGTAGAGCTTGGATCTGGAGGGACAAAGAGAAGATGTCCAGCAGAGCATCACAAGGGAAGAAGCCACAGTGAGTGTGCTGAGTCACAGGAAGCCACTTAGGTGCTTTCACGGTAGTGTCTTGCTCAAGTTCTTTGGGCAAGATGCCCAGTCCTGCTTGTACTCCAGTATGACAGATAGGCCGCTTAGTTTACAGTTCTTTCTGATCATAAAGTAACCTTTGTCCATTGTTTTGGATGACACATAATATAAAGAAGAAAATCACTCTAATTCCACTGCCCAGGAAAAGCGTGCACTTATTTTTGGGGGATTTTCTGGAAATGAGGTGTTTGGTGCTTACTTGTATCTCTATTGGATAACTGCCACATATGAGATTTTCAATCCATCTTTCTGTGATTTTGGTAAATTTCTCTATTTATTGGTAGAGTTTGGGGGGTAGGGAGGAGAATGTCCATCTCTGCCCTTGTCTGCAACAGTGCTTCATCTACATACAGCTAGAAAAAATTTCTCCACCTTAAAACTGACCTTTTCTCCTTAATCCAATCATCTTCACCTCCTTCAAAGTTTCTAGCTATTATATCTTAGGTGTTTTATTTTTTTCCATTGCACATTGCCTGAAGCTTGACTTCTGGAATCTTCCATGTATTCTGTTGTTACTGGATTTCTCTCTACATCTCTGCCTACAAGAACAAGGAGGAGAGAAAAGACAATGTCAGTCAAGCTTTAACTGTGCGCCAATTCACATTTCTTTCAGTAACTTGTCCAACTAGAATTCTCTGTGTAATGAGATGTATTAGTTTTCTAGGGTTACCATAATAAATTACCACAACCTAAAACAATAGAAACATACCCTCTCATAGTTCTGGAGCCTTGACATCCAAAATCAAGGTGCCAAAGGGCCATGCTCCCTCTGAAGTCTCTGGCGGAGATTGCTTCCTTGGTTTTTCCAGCTTCTGACAGTGGCCATTAATCCTTGCCATTCCTTGGCTTGTAGTTGCTTAAGGTCTCTGTCTTTACAAGGCCATCTTTCCCCCTCTGTATCTGCTTCTCTGTATTCAAATGTCTTCTTTTTTTTTTTTTTCAAGATTTTTTTGATATGGGCCATTTTTTAAAAATTTATTAAATTTGTTATAATATGGATCAAAGACACATAAATGCATGTATATGAAATCTAGAAAAAATGGTACAGATGAACTGATTTGAGGCACAAGAATAGAGATGAAGACATAGAGGACAGGTGTGTGGACATGGTGGGGAAGAAGGGTGGGATGAATTGGGAGAATAGGGCCGACATATGTACACGGCCATGTGTGAAATAGACAGCTAGCGGGAGGCTGCCGTATAGCACAGGGAGTCCAGCTCAGTGCCCTTTGGTGACTTAAAGGGGTGGAATGGGGATGATTAGGAGGGAGGTCCAAGGGAGAGGGGATATATGTATAAATATGGCTGATAGACTTCATTGTAAGGCAGAAACCAACACAACTTTGTGAAGCAACTCTACCCCGATAAAAAATAAAAATAAGAAAAAGAAACTTTCCTTGCAGTAGGATATATCTGAGATTAATCACAAAGAAGAGAGGATCACATAGTTCATCTTCCCTGTGATAGGTTAAATTCTGTCCCTCACCGCCAGCCCCAAATATATGTTCAAATCCTAACCCCTGGTACCATAAACGTGGTCATATTTGGAAATCTACATGTGTAGATGTAATCAAGCTAAGATAAAGTCCTACTCAGTCAGGGTGGGCCCTCATCCAATAACTATTGTCCTTAAAAGAAGAAAGCAGGGACTTCCCTGGCAGGCCGGTGGTTAAGATTTCACAACTAGAGAGAGATGTTGCTGGGGTATAATGGATGGAAGACAGAAATGCAATTAAATCTCCATAATGCATAGGACAGTTCTCCACATTAATGCCTTATCTGAGAAAAACCTGTGTCTCTCTGCAAAATCCATTCCCCTAGATTTCCGTGTAGTGTTCTGCACCCACTTTTGTTTGAATGTCGTCTTCTCAGCCAGAACTTCCTTGACCATCTTTGCTAAAGTTGCAGCCCTCCACCTCCAACCAAACACTTTCTGACAGTCTCTCCAATATATTTTTCTACATAGCATGTATCACTTTTTAACAGACAGTAAGTCCCCTATATACAAACCTTCAAGTCAGGAGCTTTCAAAGATGCAAACATGTGTTCCATCAATGACAAACATGAATGAAATTGCAGCTTGCCCTCCATCTCCTATTGCTGATGATCCTTCAGCTCTACCATCTCCCACCACCTCTCTCTCCTCCAGTCAGTAACTCTTCTTGTCTATTCACTCGATGCCAGTCCCTGGATGCCAACTTTTTTACTGTACTACTATACTCTTCAAGGTACTGTCCTGTAAGATTTAAAATGTAAAAGAGACACAAATGTATAGAACAGTCTTTTGGACTCTGTGGGAGAGGGCGAGGGTGGGATGATTTGGGAGAATGGCATTGAAACATGTATAATATCATATAAGAAATGAATCACCAGTCCAGGTTTGATACAGGATACAGGATGCTTGGGGCTGGTGCACTGAGATGAACCAGAGGGATGGTATGGGGAGGGAGGTGGGAGGGGGGTTCAGGATGGGGAACACATGTACACCCGTGGTGGATTCATGTTGATGTATGGCAAAACCAATACAATACTGTAAAGTAATCACCCTCCAATTAAAATCAATAAATTTAAATTAGAAAAAGATTTAAAATGTTTTCTTTTGTGTGTGTGTTTGTTTTTTATGCATTATTTGTGTGCAAAGTATTATAAACCTATTACAGCACAGTACCATACAGCTGATTTTGTTAGCTAGGTACCTAGGCTAACTTTGTTGGACTTAATGAACAAATGGGAATTAAAAATGCAGTCTTGGAATGGAATTTATTCATATGCAGGGAACTTACTCATACTATGACATCTTTTCATCAATATTATGTCCCTTCCATTAGGGATTAAGCTTTATGGGATGTTGGTTTTGTCCGTTTTGTGTTCTGCCTTTTCCCACATGTATGGAGAAGTGCCCAGGTACATAGTCCGCACTCCATAAGTGTTTTTTTGGATGGATAAAATGAAATTTTAAACACAGTAGTTGGCACTTCTATCTTCACTTCTTATTTTTAGAATAAACTCTGTTTCACTTTGGTCAGTCTCAAACGTCTCATTAAGTGTTACTCTCAAACCAAGGAAAGAAATTGCATTCCACTGATGAGTTCTGCCTGCATCCAGGGAGCAAATAGGATAAACAATGTGTATTCTTTTCAGACAGTATTTTCTTTTGGGGTTTTGATTGCACTTCTTTAGAAAACAGAATAAAATGCTGAACACTGAGTCTGTGTTTGTTACAGGAGCGTGTTGTCTCTTGTTTGTTTGGGCTGCACTGTACAGCCTATGGATCTGAGCCCCCTGATCAGGGATCAAACCCGTGCCCCCTGGCTTCAGAATGTGGAGGCTTAACCACTGGACTACCAGGGAAGTCCCCTGAAAGCCTGTTTATAGAAGCTACTAACTACCTTCTCAGCGTTCTCAAGACACTGTCTAGTTCTGGAAAATCTTAAAGAGCCCAGAAAAAACTGGCCTTTTATATTCTTGGTGGTGGCACTCAGTTATTTTATAAACTAGAAGGGTTAATATTTTTCTTCATTCTTTTAAGTTTGAAGATTTCATCTCCTTGAGCATACTCAACTCCTGTTCTTCTGTTTAATCAGCACTGGCCATTCATTTTTAGAGTGTATAATAATATGTCAGCGATACTGTTTTATTTCACCATGGTAGTGCTCTCTTTTCTTCCAATTTCTAGAAAAATGCACACAAGATACATTCCAAAGATGCTGGAATTCCATTTATATCCAGCTCATCCATTATTGGCATAATCTATATTTCAAAAAGTAATTTATTGTTCCTCTGAAGGAAGTTCAATATTGGAAATCTGTTATCTCACAATGAATAAAATAAAAGTCTGAAGCCAATTTAACCTTTCCATTACCTGTTGTCCAGCCAAGGCAATTAAGAAGCTTCTTTCAGATTAAAGTTGAACTGGAGATAATTGAATGGATCTTATTCCAAGTGTCCCTTCCTGTGCTATTACCTTAATGTTCAATTTCCTATTGTGTGGCTATGGATCGCAGTCTCCTTTCCTATAAGTCAGTGCAGTGCAGTGCAGTGCAGGCTCATTTCCAAGAGAAGCTCTGAACTTAAGCATCTCATTCAGAGAAGGAAGTAACAGGAGGAGTTCAACTTCCTCCATATTTGGTAAAAAATCACAGTGGGGATAAAAGCTGGTTAATGCTGGTCTTCTTATCAATGGTGTTGCCAAGCCTGCTGCTCACCATGACCACGAGGGAAGAGTCCCCATGGCATTTGTGCTTGGTCAGAACTGAACTTGGACCCACCAGGAAGGCAGTGCTGCTGTGTTCTTGAGAGGCAGACCAGCAATACTGACACTGGGCGATGACCATGAATGGGTTTTTTTCACAGAGTTTAAAAAATGTGATCATTACTTTAGACACATTGAATCTGAAGGCAGTAAAGCTGTATGAAGTCATTTTTTAAAAACAACCCCTGAAGCTTCCATGCTGTTCCTTGGCTTGATTCTGCCCACGGGACACACCCTCTTGACATCAAATTACCCGCTGATGCCAGCTCACGTCATCCTCCTGGACACCGGAAAACATCATCTCCTTTTTGCCATCGCTCAGATGAAATGACCGGTGGCTGCTCTTTGTGCCTGATTAAGGGGATTGAAGAACGTCCTTCAACCGGGAACCCAGCTCTGAGTTGTTTGACCCCTGTTGGCTGGGTCATATAAGATCAGTCATGCTTACCTTCCTGTGACCAGTGACAAAAGTCCTTCTGACCCTGGAAGAAGCTACCTTTGGTGAAAGAAGTGGGTTTGTATGAGACGGAGCTTGAAATCATTAATATCCTGTCATAACCACCCACCTCAACTCTCCCAATATTGTTTAGAGAAGATTCATGAATCTTTTCACCTGCTCCAAAATCTCTGCCCAGGGCATGTGTAGCCCATGAGAGTGAATTCCATGCTTATTTTCAAGTTGCCCAGAAAATCTAATAATGAAAGACATTTTATCTTTTTTGTTTATTTTTTATTGGAGTGTAGTTACTTTACAATGTTATATTAGTTTCTGCTATACAGCAAAATGAATCAGCTATTTATCCCCTCTTTTTAAAAAATTTCCTTCCCATGCAGATCAGCAGAGAGCATTGAGTAGACTTCTCTGCTCTACAGTAGGTTTACATTAGTTACCTATTTTATACATCAGTTCAGTTCAGTTCAGTTGCTCAGTCGTGTCCAACTCTTTGCAACCCCATGAACTGCAGCACGCCAGGCCTCCCTGTCCATCACCAACTCCTGGAGTTCACTTAAACTCAGATCCATCGAGTCGGTGATGCCATCCAGCATTCTCATCCTCTGTCGTCCCCTTCTCCTCCTGCCCCCAATCCCTCCCAGCATCAGAGTCTTTTCCAATGAGTCAACTCTTCACATGAGGTGGCCAAAGTATTGGAGTTTCAGTCCTTCCAAAGAACACCCAGGACTGATATCCTTTAGAATGGACTGGTTGGATCTCCTTGTGGTCCAAGGGACTCTCAAGAGTCTTCTCCAACACCACACTTCAAAAGCATCAATTCTTTGGTACTCAGCTTTCTTCACAGTCCAACTTTCACATCTGTACATGACCACTGGAAAAACCATAGCCTTGACTAGACAGACCTTTGTTTTATACATAGTAGTGTATATATTTCAGGGTTTCCCCGGTGGCTCTGTTGGTAAAGAATCTGCCAACAATGCAGAAGACTATCTGCAATGCAGGAGACCCAGGTTCGATCCCTGGGTTGGGAAGATCCCCTGGAAAAAGAAATGGCAACCCACTTCAGGATTCTTGCCTGGGAAATACCATGGACAGAGAAGTCTGATGGGTTACAGTCCAAAGGGTCACAAGAGTTGGACATGAAGTAGTGACTAAATCACCACCATATATGTCAATTCCAATCACCCAGTTCATCCCACTTCCCTCTCCATCTTGGCATCCATACATCTGTTCTTTACATC
The DNA here is from genome assembly GCF_032452875.1 of Bos javanicus. Taxonomy (NCBI): domain Eukaryota; kingdom Metazoa; phylum Chordata; class Mammalia; order Artiodactyla; family Bovidae; genus Bos; species Bos javanicus. The sequence continues at coordinate 47,642,488 of NC_083884.1, forward strand.
TGAGTCTGTATTTCTGCTTTGCAAATAAGTTCATCTGTACATTTTTCTAGATTTGACATATAAATATTAATATACAATATTTGTTTTTCTGACTTACTTCATTTTATGACAGTCTCATGACTTACTTCATTGTAAGACAGTCTCTAGGTCCATCCATGTTTTTGCTAATGGCACAAATATTTTCCTTTTTATGGTTGAGTAGTATTCCATTGTATATATGTACTACATCTTCTTTATCCATTCATCTGTTGATGGATATTTAGGCTGCTTCCATGTCCTGGCTATTGTAAACAGTGCTTCAGTGAACATTGGTGTGAGTGTATCTTTTTGAATTATGATTTTCTCTGGGTATATACTCTGGAGTGGGATTGCTGAGTATATATCCAGCAATTTAAAAAGGAATTAGAAAGTTGGAAACAGGGTGGGTGATTCCCCAATCTTGTAACATGAGTGATTTCTGGGTGAAAACCCGAAGACCAAATTTGCAGTTCCATATATTGAATGTATCCCCAAGGAGCCAACCTACCCACAGAGTTAATTAATTAGAGGGTTTACAAAAAAGAACTATTTTCACTGTGAGATATAATTATGCCACATAGACCCAAAGGTGTAGTGTCCTGCTTTGGGGTAGCAATGTCCTGATATTCCTCGAAAGATTCAGAGAGAAGGAAACTCTCTGGATTTCCCTGGTGGTCCAGTGGTTAGGACTCCATGCTTCCACTGCAGGGGGTGTGAGTTTGACTCCTGGTCAGGGAATTAACAATATTGCACATGCCGTGAAGTGCAGCCAAAAATAAAAGGAAGCTCTTTGGAAGCCATCTTCCCAAAGTGAAGCCCTTTTTCATGACCATCAGTGGTCATGAAGTTAAAAGGGTCTCAAAAAATTGAGCATCTCGGTGTTGTGAGCATGACATGCTGAGGGGAGGCGCTCTTGCTGTTTTAGCAAAGCTGGGCTGGTTAGCCTGAGACTCTTTTGACTAAGTTACTGAGTCACTGAATCAGTAACTCAGACTCACATGGGAGATCTGGTCACCTAGGGTACCTAGGATTATGTCAGTGTTTCTACTGATCCCCCCAGCCTTCTTCCTTCCCTGTTCTCTGTGCCCTCCTGGCTCTTCCTCCCTTCTGGGCTTTCCATCGACATTAATTTCATTTTATGTCCTCATAGCCTCTTCCTCTGGCACCAGGCTGACACTCTGAGGCTCCTGGGGCCAGGCCAGGCTCCTGGACCTCCCTGTCAACAACTCCATGGGAATTTCAGAAAACAGCTCAGATGTCTCCATCTGCAGTCTCTCTCCAAGGCTCCCTACTACCATTCTAGGGCAAGATCGCTCAGCTATTACAGGAGATGAGGAGGGGGCAGGTCTGTTTGCGTAGAGTTCATGTGCATCTCGGAGGGTTGAGATAAAAATGTGTACTAGTATTGTTGCTGTTCCATCCCTAAGTCATGTCTGACTCTTTGCCACCCTATGGACTACAGCCCAGTAGGCTCCTCTGTCCTCCTCTGTCTCCTGGAGTTTGCTCAAATTCACATCCATTGAGTCAATGACGCTATATAACCATCTCATCCTCTGCCACCCCATTCTCCTTTTGCCTTCCATCTTTCCCAGCATCGTGGTCTTTTCCAGTGAGTCAACTTTTCACATCAGGTGGCCAAAGTACTGGAGCTTTAGCTTCAGCATCAGTCCTTCCAATGAACATTCAGGGTTGATTCCCTTTAGAACTGACTGTGAGGGAAACAATATTTGACCAGGCTTTCTTGGGAAGAAAAAGATAAAAGCTCTCTCCTCTAAAGTCAGTGGGAATTTCTTTGGTTAGCGCTTGGTGCCGGACTGTTTTACACTAAATTAAATAAGAGCTGAGCTTTCCTCCTAGCATTTTTTAATGTATTTTTGAAAATATGTATTTATTTGGTTGCATTAGGTCTTAGCTTCAGAGAGTAGGATCTGTCATGCAGGATCTTCTGTTGTGGCATGTGAATTCTCTAGTTGTGGTGTGGACTCTAGAGCACAGAGGCTCAGTAGTTGCTGACGTGGGTTTAGTTGTCCCACAGCCTGTGACATCTTAGTTCTGTGACCAGGGGTCGAATTCATGTCCCCTGCATTGTAAGGTGGATTCTTAACCACTGGACCACCAGGGAGGTTCCCTGGTGTTTGTTAAGACCGTTGTCTTATTCCTTTACTTTGCACCAGAGTCTAAGATATCCAGAAAGAACCAATGTTTTTGAGCTATTTTCTTGCAACTTTTATCTCTATCCCTCTCTTTTTCTCTTCTCAGCTTCCTTTTCCTCCTCCAGGGCCCTTTTTTGCCTTTCTCCTTGGGGCACGATCTGCAGGGGGCCCCCTTCTCACACCTGATATTCACATCTTATATGCTCTCCTCCCCAAGTGTGGGGAGTGGGGACTGCAACTTGTTTCTAACCAGATCGCAGACGGTCAGTGAAGGGAAATACATATGTATATTATGCAGTATTGTAACGTCCATCTTTTAAAAAAATTGTTATTATCTACTTATTTTTGTCTGGACTGATTGTGTGTTGTCATACATGGGCTTTCTCCAGTGGTTGGCAGGGCTTCTCATTGCGGTGGCTTTTCTTGTTGCTGAGCACTGGGTTCCAGGGCATGTGGGCTTCAGTACTTGTGGTGCACAGGATTAGTTGTCCCACAGCACGTGGGCTCTTCCTGGACCAGGGATCAGACCCATGTTCCCTGCATTAGGCAGATTCTTAACCACTGTACTACTGGGGAAGTCTCTGTAACACCCATCTTGCTAAGATCCTATTGTGGGCTTGATGAAGCAGGTGGCCATACTGGGGGCGTACAAGGCAAAGAGCCAAGCACAGCCAAAAGGAACCTCTGCCAACACCCAAGGTGAGCTTGGAAACAGACCCTTCCCCATCAGTACTCAGATGAGACCTCATCCCAACTGGCAACCTTAATTATGTTCTCAGAGGACTCAGCCCAGCCACGTCCGCACTCCTCCCTTGCAGAAACTGTGAGATAATAAAAGTGAGTTCCTTTTAGGTCCTAAATTCCTAATAATTGGTTACAAAGCAATGGCTATACCCACCTTGCCTCTTGTAAAGAAGAAAATCAGTAGCCCCTGAAATGCTTTTTTTAATATATTGTGCATGACATTTCTCTGCTTACTGTGGATCTGTCACCTCCCTTGGCACTCCCCCTTCTGCATCAAACTGTTGTATTCGCATCTTGAAGTGTTGAAATAATTATCAGATACCGATATGGTCTCCTCCTGTCGGGGGATTAATATGTAGCCTCTTTTCTGCTGACACTGCATTCTTCATGAATAATTTGTTTCAGTTGAAACCACTGGATAATTTGTAGGCCACCTTCACTTTAAAGAGTGTTTCAAGCCACTGCTGTCATCTGTGAAATAAGTTTGGTTTTTATAAATGAACTGTATTATAAATCAATGAGCCCAACTCTTAAGTATACTGGGATAATTTATGGATGGGACGTGAGGTGGCAAAATCTTCTCTCCAGCTTGTGATTAAATATAATTCGATCTGTGAATAGAAAGCCCATCCCTCAGACAACATTGTGCATTCCGTGGCTGCCCCTTTTCCACCATTGAGGGTAGCAGTAATTGTCACCACATTGGTACTTTTCCTATACATGTATTCCTAATCGGTCAACTTTTCACTAGTGGGAGTCAGGGGTGTGCAGAGATTGAATTTCTCAGTTTGTTCCCGTGAATGTATAAGTTACATCAAGTGTGACAAAAACTCTTTCCAGCCAAGACTCTAGTGTTCATCATCACAGGTCTGACAGAAGCATGTTGGACTAGGCATTTCCCATCTGTCCTTCCAGATTCTTCTGTGCTGCTGTATTCCTCGGGAGACTAAACTTCTTAAATGGCATCAGTGGTTTAGTTGTCTTATGGTTGAAACTGGCTTAAGGAGACACCCTGGCAGAAGACAGAGCAGAGGGAGACAGAGCATGGGGTGACTGATCTCCTGGCTCTTTTCCAGCAGGGTCACCCCTAGTTGGCTGCACCTGTCCACCGATCTTCTCAGCTCCTGTAAGGAAGGTTCCCTGTGCCAGCAGGACCTGAGTTGGCCTCAGGCTTCTTTGTCCCTGGCCTCCTGTTTTGTCTAGTTCCTGTAATTTTGCCCCCACCTTTGTCAATGGTCTCTTTACCAACCTCTCCCCAGGCTCCCCTTTGGAGCACCATCTATGCACTACTGGCTCTCTCCCCCAGCTGAAAGTCAGCTCTGTATTCCATGTCTCAGGACCTGATGGAGAATAAGGCAGAAATGGCCTGGGAAATCCTTTGGATTTGATCTCAAATTATTACTCTTGGAGAGAGAACTTGGGGATCAATTATACTGACCAGGGTTCTGGGCCTTCCCCAATCAGTAGAAATGACTAGAAGCCAGACAAGAAATTTAAGCAAGGCTTTATTGTTAGGACTCCTGCACTGGCTACAGCAGGGAGCTAAAACAAGTAACAGGTTCCCTTGTTCACTGGCTCCCTGAGGTGGGCTGAACTCACTCCTTACATAGGATGATGGTAGCGGTGTGTCCAGGGGTCAGGCCAGAGGGATGGCTTAGTGTTCTGCCCACCCACTGGAAATGGCAGTTGGGTGTTTCAGTCTCTTTGTATCTTTTGTCCAGAATTCACCCCGAATGTGCCTGCACATCGTTATTTTTAGTCCCCTATAGTTTCTTTGTATTTTGTTCCTTGAGAAGAGGCATGTCCAGGTGCAAGCTTTGCAGCACTGCAGCAAAGGATTCCAGGTCCCAGGCCTGTCTCAAATACTGTCGACTTCAAAAGTAGGAAGGACCACGGAGGGGCTTTTCTACAGGCCAACAGCTCTATGGATCTTCTAGCATTGGTGTGAAGGTGTCAAGACCTCAGCGAAAGAAGGCACAAGGTATGATTAGGAAGATGGAGCCCTGGCAGACCATGGACAGACAACCTGGAGATACAGCTGTATGTCAAGGGTGGGCCTGAAGGGAAATGCTCACCTACTCAGCAGTCATCTCAGAGGCCATCTCTGCAAACACAGGGAAGAGGACATCCTACCTGGCCCTGTATCCCATTATGTATCTCCCCAGGGAACCCTGACACCACGTTGGACATAGGAAGAAGTTTGTTTGGTTATATTACATGCTTATCATGTACCAGACATCCAGGGCCTTAAATGGATAAGTAACTGATCCTTCCTAAATCCATGAAGACTTTTGTTGTTGTTTAGTCATGAAGTCATGTCTGACTCTTTTGTGATCCCATGGACTGTAGCCTGCCAGGCTCCTCTGTCCATGGGATTTCCCAGGCAAGAACACTGGAGTGGGTTGCCATTTCCTTCTCCAGGGGATCTTCCTGACCCAGAGATCGAACCCACGGCTCCTGCACTGGCAGGAGGATTCTTTACAACTGAGCCACCAGAGAAGCCCTTAGAGGACTTTACCAATGAGGAAACTGAGGCCCGGAAAGAATTCTTTCTCCAGTATTCTTGCTTGGAGAATTCCATGAACTGAGGAGTCTGGTGGGCTACAGACCATGGGTTCGCAAAGAGTCTGTCACAACTGAGGGACTAACACTTTCATTTCACTTTCACCAAACTGAATAAACCCATGAAACACAAAGAAAGCTGTTTCTTTTGCGTTGAGCTGCCATATCATTCAGGTGGTGGACTCTGGGTCCACAGAGAGAAAAGCTAAGGTTTATGATTTGTTATTTTTTTTAAATATATGTTTCTATTTATTTAGATCTTTCATTATGTCTCTATTTTTTCAAATTTTTTATTGAAGTGTAGTTAATTTACAATGTTATGTTAATTTCTTCTGCATGCAAAGGGATTCAATTATACCAGATTTGCTAATTATTTTAGAAAGCTGAAAAATCCAAAGCTGGAAGGGATGCTTTGTGTCCTGTCTTTATTATTTATTTATTTGTTAAACCGTGGTCTTATTTATTTATTTGGCTGTGTTGGGTCTTGGTACACTGGATCTTCGTTGCATCACATGGGATCATTTGCTGCGGTGCACGCACTCTCTAGTTGCAACTCGAGGGCTCAGTAGTTGCAGTGTAAGTTGTCCTTTGGCATGTGCAATCTTAGTTCCCCAACCAGGGATCAAACCTTCATCCTCTGCACTGCAAGACAGATTCTTAAGCACTGGACCACCAGGGAAGTCCCAAGTCCCCTGCCTTTAGATAAAGTTGATGGTCCTCCCTGTCCTGGAAGACAGACAGGCAAGCTCTAGACCTTCCCTCAGGACCTCATCCCAGAATTTAATTCCTTTAAATCTTTCTAAATGAGTTTCTTCTCAGCAGCTGAGCTTGAGCACCCTTCCCTGGTCCTGCACCCTAAACTCTCTCTCCCCTTCCATCGCGACAACCTGTATGTTTCCTCCCAGCCCTCACCGCAGGTGCCATGACCATCTTGTTCCCTCCTTCTTTCCCAAGATCCAGAGCAGGGCTGGCAGATGGCAGGAAAAGAAATCAAAATTCGTTGAATGAATGAGTCATCCTCTTGATTGAGAATCACCCAGTGAATCACAGACACACAGACTCTCAAAGTTGAGAAGGATGTTTAACTTCTCCCAGCCCAATTTTCTACCCAACACATGAATCCAAAGTGCCGTCTATTACAGAATCACATCCGCGAACGTTTTTCTGACTTTAATTTAAAGCCCTTAAAAAATACTATTCTTTTGTGGGCAAAGAAACAGCTGCTGTTCCATCACCCATGTAAAACGAAGCCTCTTAATGACACCTTGTTTGGAATCTAAGTGTGTGCCCCTTACAAAGACTGTCAATTTTACAAATAACTGTTAAGATGAGTGAATGGCTAAAATCCTGCAACTATTAGGCCATTTGATTTTAAAAAGTCATCTTTTGTTAGTGAAATGCTATGCTTTCCTCGAATCATCTCTGTGTCTTGGAAGTGCCCATCAGCTGATATAATATACAAACCCAATGTTCATGGACCACATTTCAGGTTTTAAAACTGCCACTCAAGAAAATGATAATAAAAAGTTAAAAAAATTATTAGTATCGTGTTGGTGAGTATGTTGGAAACAGGTATGCCACTGATAACAGAATAAATTGATATTTTAAAAGCATATACCAATTTCATATCTCAAAACTTTCCGCTAGAGTAATTCATATACAAAGATATTTATTTCATCCTAGGTTAACAGGGGGAAAACTGGAAACAACCTAAAATTCCCATTAGAAATAAAAATGTAGTTTGAAAGAATGCAGCAATCCTACACACAGTGATGTATAAATATTTCCATGATATATTGTTGAATAAAAAAATGATGTAACGAGACCTAAATTTATTGACTTTTAATGATAAACCCATGCTGATACAACAAACACACACCTCTCAAGTCTTCTGCTCTGATACACGCATAGAAATTCGTAGAAAAATGTCCACGAAGGTACAAAACAAACAGCAATGAATGATTCTAGGGAAGAAAGAAAAGAATCTGGACTTGAGGGAGAAGTAGATGAGCACTTCAGTGCTATCCTTGAATTTCAGCCTCTTACAAGTGGTATAAATATATGCATTGCCAGCAATTAAAATTTAATTTAAAATTACTGTTTGGGACTTCCCTTGTGGTCCAGTGGCTAAGACTCCTCGCTTTCAACGCAGGGGTTCTATCCCTGGTCAGGGAACTAGGTCTCAGAGGCCACAGCTAAGAGTTTGCATGCTGCAGCTAAAGATTCCACATGCCATGACAAAGAGCGAAGATCCCACGTGCTGCACCTAAGGCTCAGTGCAGCCAAATAAATAAATAAAAGAAATATTTATGGGCTTCCCAGATGGCTCAGAAGTAAAGAATCTGCCTGCCAGTGCAGGAGATACAGGTTCAATCCCTGATCTTGGAGGATCCCACATGCCTCGGAGCAACTAAGCCCGTGCACCATAACTATGGATCCTGTGCTCTAGAGCCCAGGAATTGCAACTACTGAGTCCACGTGCTACAACTACTGAAGCCCGAGCACCCTAGAGCCCGTTCTCCACAAAAAGAGAAGCCACCATGATGAAAAGCCCACGTACCGCAACTACAGTGTAGCCCTGACTTGACGCAACTAGAGAAAAGCCCGAGCAGCAATGAAGACTCAGCACAGCCAAAAGTAAGTAAATAAAAATTTTTTTAAATAGTATTTAAAATTTTTCTCTTTAAAATATATAAATAAAAAATGAAAATACTATGGTTATTAATCAGGATCCCCCAAGTGGTGCTAGTGGTAAAGAACCCATGTTGCCAAAGCAGGAGACGTAAGAGATGTGGGTTTGATCCCTAAGTCGGGATGATCCCCTGGAGAAGGGCATGGCAACCGACTCCAGTATTCTTGCCTGGAGAATCCCATGGACAGAGGAGCCTTGCGAGCTACAGTCCATAGGATCACAAAGAGTCAGACACGACTAAAGAGACTTAGCACACACACTCATGGTTATAAATCAGAAAACCAAACATAATTGTGTGTGTGGTGGGGAAAGAAATGGCTACACCAGCTAACGATGCCATACTCTGATTCTGACTTGTTCTGTGAGATTAAGACTCTTTCTTATTCCTAACACAAGAGATGGCCAAAGGCTTTCTGGAAATAGCTCACTCAACACAGGCTGCTAACACTTGTCATTGTAGATCGTGCACTCTGTACTCTGGATTGAATTCATGAAGCATTTCTTATGTAAGTAGCCTGGAGACAAATAGGAGCTGAAGAGTTATGAGACAGCAGAGAGGGAGGAGGAAAAGGCTCTCACCTGACTTGACCCATGCATGCCTCAGGGGATGTAAAGACACTTTGTTTTGCTGTCAGCATCTCCTCTTATTGTAGAAACAAGTTCCTTCTGGGTCCTGCTAAACCATAAGATCCTAGAGAAGAGGCCACATTTGCACCTGCCGTCTGTCTATGCCGCCACATTGGATTACTTCATAGCACCCAACCAACCCCACTGAAACCCATCAGAGGAGGATGTATAGAACTGAAACTGGGAAAGAATTCCTGATGGTAATGGTGAGGCAGGAGATAGATGAGCTCCAGCCTGGGCATTTAAAACTAGCCTCCTATTTACATTTCCTGGGGAAGGAGGCAGGTGGGCTCTAGGCTAGACATTTACAACCAGCCTCCTGTCTGCACTCGGAGATGAAAATAACAACAAGAACAGGATAAACAGCAGGATTTTGTCTCCTGTGGGCACCTTAAGATAATAGCCATGGCAGTGGTAGAGAGGGGCTAAACCTTGAGGAAAAGACCAGGAGGTCACATAGTTCTCATCTTTGGGGGCAAGGGAGACACTGCACATGGGCAGAAAGGCTTCTTGGGAGATCAAAAGGAGGTGGCACCAACCCATAACATGAGATGTCAAGTCCCTCTTGCCCTGGAATTTCATCTGGGAAAAAATTGAGCACACATGTTGGGAGGGGTCCTATGGCAGTTCAGGTATGGAAAAAGAAACCAGATAATTGGCCAAAGGTAAGCAAAGACCCAGAAGAACTGCCCTGCATAAGCGATTTGACCACCTCCTTAATGTGCTGCTTGTCAGAGGTGCCACCCACATCCTTTCTCTCCAGGTGTGCATCTCTGCCTGTTTCTTCTTCTTTTTTTTAAAAAAATAATAAATTTTATTTATTTATGGCAGTGCTGGATCTTCACTGCTGCATGAGGGCTTTCTCTAGTTGTGGCGAGCGGAGGCTATTCTTTGCTGTGGCGTGCCGGCTTCTCACTGTGGAGACTTCTCCTGTTGAGGAGCACCGGCTCTAGGCACTCGGGCTTAAGTAGTTGCGGCACACACTCAGGAGTTGCAGTTTGTGGGCTCTAGAGCACAGCCTCAGTTAGTTGAGGTGCACAAGCTTCATTGCTCTGAGGCATGTGGGATCCTCCAGGACCAGGGATTGAACTCATGTCTCCTGCTTTGGCAGATGTATTCTTTACCACTGAGCCACCAGAGAAGCCCCCTACCTTGCTTCTATCTTAACAAGCTGTTTTTTTGTGTGCTCTCCTCCTTGAGCTGTGTCTCTAATAATAAACTTTGTACCTGTTTGTACAGTCTTTGCCTCCTTGGGAAATGCATTTTTTTTCAAGGGGGCCTAGAGCCAGTGGAACTCTGCTTCTAGCCTCTAGCCCCTGGTGGACTAGTGACTAGGATTCCTGCTTTTCACCCAGGCCACCCAGGTTCAATTCCTGGACAGGGAACTAAGATCTCGATTCAAGTTACTGCCCACTGCTGTCTCTCTGAGGTCAGTGGAACCATTATCCATAAAACCTGGGAATCGTTGGCAGCCACATTTCCTGCTGGACAGAGAATTCAGGTCCCTAGAGAGAGAGAATAAACTGATTTGCATAGAGAAGGATGAGATGTGGAAGAAAGGATCCAACTGTCTTTCAAATCCCACTTGTGATTTTCCTGACGTTCATGCCCTTCCTACTATTACTCACCCACTCCTTCATCAGAGTCATGAGCCTGTTTATTTCCCATCTTGCAGAAAAGGGTCCTGACTAATTTAAGGACTCCAGTGAGCCCTGTTGTAGGAGTGTAGATACAGGAATTACAAGGAGGTCGTCTCTCATCACTAAATAACCATACACAACAGCTTCTATCCTTGTCTCTGAAATCTGGGCTGAAGCAAAGCAATCCCTGGTGCCTTTAAGAATTTCAGCTTTTTTGGCAAGAAAAGATGTAAGAGAAGCCAGCTAACTGCGTTAACATTTTCAAGGTTACTGTGCCTCTCCTGAACCCACAACATCACTCCATCGTTATGAAATACATATTGAATTATATATTCCACTCAAGGAGAGTGTAAAAGACTGGCTCTGTGTCTACAGCCTGAGTTTCTCGTGACAGAATGTTCTAGAAGGGCATTGCTCTAGTAATTGTCTCTTGCTCTCATTTCAGCCATGCTCAGCAGCACTGAGGACTCACGGCTTTGCTTTTGAGTGGAGAGGGGTCCTTCACCAAGTTCTGCTTCTCAGCTTTGATAAAAATCAGCTATCCATGGGGGACCTGGCTGGGGACACATGCATCAGCCCTCACACCCAGGCTCCAAAGACAGCAGAAAGCTCCTCTGTGACATTCTAGAACTTTCTAGAGGCCCACACAATGCCACTTCCTAGGCTAATTCATTAGCAGAGAGGTCTGGTATACATGGATACAGAGACAAGTGGGAAGATAGATTATCCTGAAGGATATTTCATCGAAGCTATGAAAAAATACCTGATGAATTTCTCCTGCTTCATTATAGAAAGTGTTTTTAGTGATCAATTTTTTTCAGGTAAGTTAACATAATTCGCTCCTAAATAAAATTGAACAAATACTCATATTCTTGACTGCCTGTTCTGCTCTTACTTTTTTTTGTTGTTGTTGTTCTCCTCTTTCTATACTGCAGGATTGCAACTAATTATACAGATTCTGAATTCAGACAGACCAGGATCTGATGCCGGCTTAATGGCTCACTAGCTTGGGAAAGTTACGTAATCTCCCTGTGCCTCAAATTCCTCATCTACACTATGGAGATAAGATATATTACTTAGAAACACGTGAATTATTAGTACTTTTCACAAGTAGGGAGTTCTTTTTCTTACAAAAAGAAGTCCTGATGTATCAGTTCAGTGGCTTACTCATGTCCAAAGAGTATGTCTACGAGTCCCCTAATCTTTACCTCATGATCATAGTATGGCTGCTGGAGCTCCTGCCATCATATCAGGGGTCAAGGCAAGAATTATTTGGGGATGGTGGTAGCTGTGGGGTTCCTTTCCTTTCCCTTTCTCCCAGATATGTTGCTTTTTAATAAAGAAAAACACACACACAAGGTTTACCAGACTTGCCTCTACCTTACCCTATCCTATGCTCTAAATTTCTCTTTATGAGTTATTGGCCAGTACAGTATTATAAGGCCTCCCTTGGGATATTTGGTTTTCCATTCTTGTTGAAAGCAGCAGAAGAAAGGGAATTTGTAAATGGATTTGAGGTTAACTAAGTGGCACTGTGAAGATTAAATAAATAATAAATACAGAATACTCAGGTGTGCAATGATTATTGATGATCCTATTTTTATATTGGTCTAGCAAAGACATCAGACATTTTAATAGATATCAATAATATTTTATGGATATATATATATTTAATGGGGCTAAATATATATATATTTAATAAAATCATAGCATCTTTGATGTCATCCATATCTCAACATCACATTAGTTTAATGTTTTCTTGCTGAAATCTCAATGGATTTCCTAATGTCTCAAGTAATTTGTGTCCCGATATTATTACTTCTGGTGGGAGGAAGAGGGTCTCTTTTTGTCCCTTTTTAAAGTTTTAATAAAGGTTATTATTTAGTTTTTCATTACAGAGTAATATGACAGCAGGAATGTAGTCATTGCTGAATGAATGTTTTTGTAAATTCTTCATAACCAAACTTATTAGACTTTTCCCATATTTGAGAACATTTCCTTTATAAAGATTCAGAAAACAGAAAAACTCAGGAAAATACATACAAGTCATTGGTCATCTGTAAGTGGAAAAATAAAAGAACAAAAACCTATTAACTTTTTTGGAATATGGAGTGGGTTACTTCCCATGATGTCCCTATATTAATTAAGATAAATAATATGGCTGGTCAAACAGATAAGCTACATTGTAGAATCTTAGTGTCTTAACACTGTCTATTTTTCCTTCATGTCACAATCCAGTGGGAGTTGGTATATAGTCTTTTCTCTGGAAGACGATGACCCAAGTCCTTTGCATCCTCTGGCTCCGTACTCCTCCAGATCTTCTTTATAAGCCAGTGCATGGAGGCAGAGAAAGATGATCATGCATAGCAATGTTTCTGGCGCATGCCTGGGATTGGGTGTGCCACTTCCCCATATTTCTTTGGCTGGTATTCAGACACATGGCCATAGCTAGAGGCAGGGGAGGTCAGGAAATGCATGTGTGCCCATCATTTCAGAAAAGAGAGGTAAGCCAAGAGCTGGCTGATGCCATCGCCAGAAGGAATGTCAGAGGGTGAGGTTAGCACTCTCAAAGACACACTGTGCTGCTCCAGGAAGAGAGATTTAAAATGGGCAGATTTCCATTTCTCTGTGGATCAGAGATGCCACACCACCACACAGGCAGGACAGCATCTTCACAGCAGTTGGGACACATGTGTCTTCTCCCACCTCATCCTCAACACCACAGCATTGGGCAGCATTGCTCTCTGTATGGTTTTTACACACAGCTGCTGCTAAGTCGCTTCAGTCATGTCAGACTCTTTGAGACCCCATGGACTCTAACCCGCCAGGCTTCTCTGTCCATGGGATTCTCCAGGCAAGATTACTGGAGTGGGCTGTCATGCCCTCCTCCAGGGGAATCTTTCCAACCCACGGATCGAACCCTCGTCTCTTATGTCTCTTGCATTGGCAGGTGGGTTCTTTACCACTAGTACCACCTGGGAAGCACATAGAGCTCCTATGAATTACCCAAGATTTTCTCAGTCTCTTTTCTGCTTCAGTTAGCCAGACTTCCTGTTGACTGCAACGCCAAAGCCTAATAAATCCCCCTGAGAGATCTCAAGTGTTCTCAGCACAATAAGAGTAACTGTGAAATTACTGATGCATGCATCCATGCTCAGTTACTCAGTCATGTCTGATTCTTTGTGACCCCATGGACTGTGGAATGCCAGCTTCCACTGTCCATGGGATTTTCCAGGCAAGAATTCTGGAATGGGTTGCCATTCCTATCAATACATTAACACGTTATTGACCAGGGGATTTTTGCAGAAACTAACACCTGTGGCTGGAAATTTGTTATGTAACTGAATATTGGAATGTCCCCAGTCAATAATATTCAGGTAACAAAACTCTTATTAGTAGGTCTCTGGTCAATAAGTTGTTAAGTGGCTTGATTATGGTAATCACGTCATGATGTAGACCAGAACATCGTATTGTATATCCTAAATGTTTACAATTTTCATTTGTCATTTGTATCTCAATAAAGCTAAAAAAATACAATTGTCCACTACAGACACTTAATCCAGCCACCTTGCTCACAGCTGACAATTAATGTTGGTTGCACTGAATAAGTGATGAAATTAATAAACATCTCCTGAGTACCAGGGATTCAGTTAGGCATCCATGGAACTGACACGGAGCTCTAATGACTCAAGTCTGAACAAGGACAATGAGGTCCAAAGGACAGCATAATGTCCTTTGTTTACGAAGCGGGAGCTGGCCGCTGGATTCCTTTTAAACAGAGCTCAGGGTAGGATATGAAAGCTGTGTTTTCCAGTGATGTCTGCTGGGTGCTGCTTGCGTCCACGTCTCTTCTTATTTTTATGGGTTGCTCCCTTATAAACAAGGGGACTGCCCCGAGTCTGGGTGGAGCCCTTGTTTTCTCAGGCTGATAAATAGCAGAAGTGAGATGTGAGGTGTCTGTCGAATGTGCGGTTGACACGTACTTGCATAGACATGTGCATTGGGTTTGGTTGAATGGGCTCCCAGCTGGTCTAAATATAGACATCGATTTTCCTCCAGATGGTGCCAGGGTTTCAGCTGATTGCTCTCTTTTATACTAATAAACACGGAAGTCATCCCGCCTGCCGACTGAACCCCGGATGCGTACATCTCAGGAGGGCGCGGCGTCCTGCTAGTGGACTTGCAAGGTCCCGCAAGACAGGTTCAGTGAATCTTTTGGGGAGAGACAAGGATGTTTTTCACACTCCCCTCTTAAACTTTGTTTCTCTGGCTAGAAGAAAACTATATGACATAATCTTTCTTACTGAGATGTTAAGGAAATAGCATGTTAAATAATTTGTTAGCTCCGAGTACATTTATTGTAACAAAGGCCTTAAAGAAAGAGGCAGCTGTTGATACGAAGGAGGACTTGGTGATGACAGACTTGCCAACACTGGGTTGGAACCGGTGTGTGACTCAAAGGCTGCCGGGATGTCTTCAAAAGACGCAAGAGTGGCAACTGCCTGGTAGACCTACAGTCATTTTAAAATTTTTATTGGCGTATAATTGACTATGTTGTGCTAGTTTCAGGGGTACAGCACTGGTGTACACTCCTGTCATGGTGGGGTGCTGGGCTTAGGTTCCGGGGATATTTTACAGAGAGTGTCATTTGATTAAAAAAAAAAAAAAGTTGGAGAAGGTGAGAAAGAGTTTGGGGGAAAAGAGGTTCAAAGAGGGGGACAGAATGCAGGGAGGCCAGTTTGGATGCTTCACAGAGAGAGTGCAGAGAGGGAGGCGAAGACACCAAGATGACGGGGTGGGATTGTGCGGGGCCACGTAGACCACTGTAAGGAATGTGGATTTTATGCTGCATGAGATGAAAGCCACCGAGACCTTTTGGATAGAGGAGGTGTATAGTTAGGGTTCTCCAAAGAGTATATATATATACACAGATATATATATACTCTCTCTCTGTGTATATATATGCTCTATGTATGATATGTATTGTACGTATGACATGTATTCTATATATGATATGCAATGCATGGTGCATATGTGCTGTCACCTCTGACTCTTTGTGACCCCTTGGACTGTAGTCTGCCAGGCTCCTCTGCCCATGAATTTTCCAGGCAAGAATACTGGAGTGGGTTGCCATTTCTTACTCCAGGGGATCTTCCTGACCCAGGGATTGAACCCACGTCTCTTGTGTCTCCTGCATTGGCAGGCGGATTCTGTACCACTATGCCACCTTATTCTTTATATATGGTGTATTTTCTTCATATATTCTATATGATATATATTTTCTATATACATTTTCTATGATATAGTCTACATGATACATATATTCCATATATGATAGATATATTCTATATATGGTGCATATATTCTATATAGGATACATGTATTCTAGTTATATATTCTATATATGATATATTCTATATATGATATATTCTATATACATATGTATTTTAAAGATTATACACATATTCTTATTTTGTTGTTAACTTTTTATTTGGAGATAATACAGTAAAAGTTGCAAGGGAAGTACAGGATTTTTTTTAACATACCCTTTACCCAGCTTCTACTGATGCTAATGTCTTTAAGTTCAGTTCAGATCAGTTGCTCAGTCGTGTCTGACTCTTTGTGACCCCATGAATTGCAGCATGCCAGGCCTCCCTGTCCATCACCAACTCCCGGAGTTCACTCAGACTAACCTCCATCGAGTCAGTGATGCCATCCAGTCATCTCATCCTCTGTTGTCCCCTTCTCCTCTTGCCCCCAATCCCTCCCAGCATCAGAGTCTTTTCCAATGAGTCAACTCTTCACATGAGGTGGCCAAAGTACTGGAGTTTCAGCTTTAGCATCATTCCTCCCAAAGAAATCCCAGGGCTGATCTCCTTCAGAATGGACTGGTTGGATCTCCTTGCAGTCCAAGGGACTCTCAAGAGTCTTCTCCAACACCACAGTTCAAAAGCATCAATTCTTCGGCGCTCAGCTTTCTTCACAATCCAACTCTCACATCCATACATGACCGCTGGAAAAACCATAGCCTTGACTAGACAGACCTATGTTGGCAAAGCAATGTCTCTGCTTTTCAATATGCTATCTAGGTTGGTCATAACTTTTCTTCCAAGGAGTAAGCGTCTTTTAATTTCATGGCTGCAGTCACCATCTGCAGTGATAATGTCTTACATAACTATAATTATCAAAACTACAAAATTAACATTGGTTCAGCCCTTAACTATACTTTCCAATTTCACTTGAAATTCACTATTTTCTCACTATTGTCTTATTTCTGTTCCCAGATCCCATTCAGGATATCACATTGCATTTTTTCAAAAAATTTTGTATTGGAATATCATTGCTTTACAATGCTGTGTTAGTTTCTGCCATACAACGAAGTGAGTCATTGTAAAGGGGATACATATATCCCCTTCCTTTTGAAGCTTTCTCCCAACCCCCCATCCCTCCACCCAGGTCATCACTGAGTACCGAGCTGAGAGCTCCCTGTGCTGTATAGCAGCTTCCCCCTAGCTATCTATCTTACACATGGCAGTGTGTATATATGTCAGACCTAATTTTCCAATTACATATATGTCATATATCTTATGCATATGATATATTCTATATATGATATATATTCTCTATATGTGACAATTTTCTACATGATACTTAAATATATTAAATGTATGTATACATATAAAGCTTGATCAGGGTGCAGGATGACTAAACATTATTTCTAGGTGTGTCAATGGTTAAGATGCATAGAACATCTTAATGGATGTCGCTAGGGGAAAAATCCCCCCAGGGAGACTCTGAACAGCTCACTTGGCTGATCAGTATGGTAGGTCTTACTTAAATCAAAGCAGCATCTAGTTGACTCTGTGAATGGACATCTCAGGGCAAACTCAGTCCCCTTCCCCAGGGGATACCAATGTCAACAAACACTGCACAGAGTGCAGCTGCGTTTTCTGCCTTGGTGGTTTCTCTCTCTCTCTCTTTTTAAAAATATTTATTTGTTTGTTTGACTGCACCAGTCTTAGCCGCACCTTGTGGAATCTTCTGTCTTTGTTGCAGCCTGCAGGATATCTAGTTGCAGCATGTGGGATGCAGTCTCCTGATGAGGGATCTAACCTGAGCCCAATGTATTGGGAGTGCAGAGTCTTAGCCAATGGACCACCAGGGAAGTCTTGATTTCTCATCTTTGAGGTGGCAGCTCATTTTGTTATTACATTCTCCAAATATTCTTATAAAAATCTATACATCTATTATTTTATAGAAGTTTTAGCTACTTCATTCCATCATTAGAAAGATGACTATAAACCAGTTAATCTACTTAACCTAGTAAATGCTTAATACATACTTGTTGAAGCCATGCTGCTGCTACTGCAGCTAAGTCGCTTCAGTCGTATCCAACTCTGTGTGACCCCAGAGATGACAGCCCATCAGGTTCCCCCATCCCTGGGATTCTCCAGGCAAGAACACTGGAGTGGGTTGCCATTTAGAAATAAATATCTTCTTTCTTTATTAAGCAGTATTTTTCTGGTGCTAGGACTTGGTAAAACTAAAATCATCAACTGCTTTTGATTTATTATGTAATTATTAAAGACCAAAACTGCAAGGAATTTTAAAGATAACTTTGAACAACTGCCAGTAATATTTGAGGAAGTTCTTTTCCTTGCCACCCAGAACTTTTACAGTAAACCTATCTTTTTGTCTTTTCTTCATAAAGAATAAAAAAGACACTTCAGACATCAGCCATGATTAATCAAGACCAGACTGTCCTGGATGAAAAGTGAAATATTCGCTTACGTAAGGACCTGTCACCCATCTGGATCTTTACTTGAAAGCCCTCACACTTGTCTTTGTGTCAACTTGAGGTTCATGTACATTTCATCAACCTTGCCAACTAAAATTGACAGGTGGGGGCTTCCAGGGAGAGGGATTCTGAAGTCTAATCTGGGTTCACAGCCCACGAGTGGTCTGATCCACTATTTTTTAAATGTTTTATTTATTTATATGTTTGTTTGACTGCATTGGGTCTTAGTTGCAGCACACAGAATCTTCAGTGCCTCATGCAGATCTTTTGTTGCAATGCATAAACTCTAGTTGTGGCACAGGGGCTCTGGAGTGTGGGCTTACTTGCTCTGTGGCATGTGGAATCAATCCTGCATAAGGTGGGTTCTTAACCACTGCACCACTAGGGAAGGTCCAGCGTGATCTACTACTGATGTCTCCTGTGGGTAGAGAGGTAAGGAATAGCATCACACTTCTTACAAATTTGACCCCACTGGAATAATGGCTTTAAGCAGTTTCAGATGGTTAGATTGATAGGTTTGTTTTTTACATATAGATATTTAAAGTATAGTTGATGACATTTCTCACTTATCAGCTCAAAATGCACCTTCCTTTAAAGATAAAAGCTCAAATTAATTCCCAGATCCACAGGTGAGTTCTTATGCTTGTACCACAGTTCTGGCTAAGAAGCTCTTTGTTTATTTTTTGATAACCTTTATTAGCCACCATGTCATTTCTCTAAGTGTAAACCTTAGTTTTCCTGTAAGACTTTGCACAGTCATTCAATAACTCACAGATAATAGGTGCAAAGAACTGACTTTTCTCTGTTAAAGGCAGAGAAGAAGGAAGATGAGTAGACAGCAGAAATGAACTCGCAACACTTGGAACAGGGTGTATGAGTTTGTCCTTAACATATAAATCCTAAGATTTGCACCCCACCCCCACCATTTTTTAGAATCTCAATCAATGTTGTTTTAGTTCATTTGTCGATTTTGAAATTAATGTAGAGAAATGCGGTCATCATTTAAAAAGAAATGAGAGGCCATCACATACCAGGATTTAATGTGAACTGACATGGGACAGGATGGAATAGAAAATGAGATGCTTCACATAAATAAAGGTGGACTTCTCTGATGGCTCAGCAGTATAGAATCTGCCTGCAATGCAGGAGAGGCAGGTTCAATTCCTGGGTTGGGAAGATCCTCTGGAGAAGAGAATGGCAACCCACTCCAGTATTCTTGCCTGGGAAATCCCATGCTCAGGGGCACCTGGGTGGGTTAGAGTCCATGGGGTCGCAAAGAGTCGGATACAACTGAGCACCACCAGCACAGTAGGAAAAGTATCATTTTTTGAAATTGTGTTTCAGTTATGATGCTTGTGTTTCAGTTGTGATTCACCGGGACACACAAATTTGTATATTTCAGGTAATGTCAAATCTATTTCTTATTTTGGGTTGCAGTCAAAATCTGTAAAAGAAAACTGCTGTGAATCGCATATATTATATGGAAAGGATTCTTCACCCTTGCCCCCACCCCAGCCTTCCCCAGCTGTGCTCAGAGAACATCCCGTCAGCAACATCCCATCTGAGTGGGAAGGACAGTGATGGGGACAGTGTGTGGTCACCCGCCTCGTGCTGTAATCATGTGGGCATTAGACAAATACTATTTTGGTTTTGATTGCCCCAGAGATCCTCTCTTAGAGACTGAAATTAAAGGAAGGCACTGTCCATCCACCCTCAGAGGCAGGTGGAAGCAGAGAGGAACAAGCATCTTTTAGAGAGTCATGTGAGAAACTTCCCAAGAGCAATCAGACCCACAAAGTCTCACGCTGCATTTCTCTATTTTGCCGAGCCAGATGGAAGATAGTTTCCCATACCATTCGCTCTTAAGACATGGAGCCTAGAAACCACTTCACTGTACTTCAGTTTTTGTGTGTGCTGCAGGTTTGAAAGTTATCCACCTTTTACACACCTTAAGAATATCTTTTCTCTTCTTCCCTTCCCTTCTCTTCCCTTTCCTTGAGGATGTCCATCTTTTCAAGACACATCTCCTGCTCTTGATTGGCACCTAACCTACAGTGCAAGCACTGTGTTCATGCATGTCACCTACAACTTGGCACTTGCCATGGGTATTTGCCATCTACTTCTACAAGGATTAAATCATGTGCTGCTGCAGCTGCTGAGTTCAGCATAGAGCACAGAAATGAGGCACTCGGTGCTCAGGGAAAACTGGCAGGACAGGTCTTCAGATAGTTAGATATTCTCAGCCAATTTTATGAGTCCAATTCTTGTATCTCCTCATTAAGCACCAAAATCCTTCATGGTGATGATTGTTCTTGTGACTATCAAAGTTCACCAGGCTAGTAGAAACCTTTTGGAAAAATATGTGCTTGACTGCATGTATTCCCCCTTCACCAAAATATATGTGTACGAAGCTTTACCCCCTGCCTCTTTGGAGCAGCTTCTCCGAGCTCTCTGAGGTGCTGTCTCCCAGGCTGCAGTTCTCACTTTGCCCCAAATAGAACTTAACTTGCAACTCTCACGTTGTGCTTTTTTTTTTTTAATCAATATGCATCAAATGCTTATTACAGATAATTTTGCATGTGTGTGGCTGAAAGTCTCCATTTTGAGTGGAGGTGTTCTCACCTATAATAATAGTCTTTACTTTGTCCATGAAGAAAGGCAAACGCACTCACTTGCTTACTTAAGTGTAATTTAAAACCAACTCTTGAGCATAATGGGATGTTACAGCCAATATTTATTTTTTTCCTTTCATTAGATAAATAGTATAAATTGGGATCCTTGAGAAAATTGTACTGATGGTATCATATTTGAATGTATTTCGAGCTTGAGACTCACTCAGGCAAATTTTTATCATATGCAAATCACCATCATTATGCAAATAAGAACATCCTCGTTGCCATGCAAGTGTAAAATGGATGTTTGTTTTTATGACGATGAATTATCTTTCCCAGTTGCAGTCTGCTGTGTGCAGTTCAGAAATCTGTGTGGGGGGGCTCCTGTTTGTTTTTCAGAGATTTTTGTTGGTGTCAATGTGAATCTATTGCCAACTCAGGCAAAGTGGATTCTCTCTTTATTCCCAGGTCTAGAATCCTAGTTTCTTTGTTGAAGCATTACTGGGTTTTGTAGGGGTTTTTGTAATTTATCGTTTATATATAGTAGCAAGTCTACAGCTAACTTGAAAAGCTGTAAGCCTTTTGCAGTTCCACTGGGAAGTTCCCTGCTTACCTTCAAAGTCCTCCAGGTCCTTTCTGAGTCATCTTAGAATCCCTCCAGGGAAGAAAATGACCCAGAAGAGTGGATTATTTTGTTGTACTGCTGTATTATATAGGCTAGCTGGATAATATTAGTAGCAGTAAATCATTAACAATTAATGCTCCCTAGTGAACACTATGTGCTAAGTATTTAATTTATAGTTTCTCATTTAATCCTCATGCAGCCCTTTAAGGAAGATTCTGTTATCATCTCCATTTCATACAAGAGGAAAATGAGTTCAGAAAGGTCAAATAACTTGTTCTGGGTCACATAGCCAGTAAGTGGTAGAGTCAGGACTCAGACCCAGGTTCCTGCTCCCACCAAGCTTAAGGTCTTAAGGTCTCTAAAGGGTGACTTGAACTCCAAAGTTGGAGCCATGGGTACTGAATAAAGCAGGGAGCTTGTCTAGGAGGATGCAGTTAAAAGGAGAAGCTTTGGTTCCCCTGAGGTCAAAAGGAGAGTCTCCAATGATGGGAGTGGGCAGAGGTGATGGGTGAGGATGGGGATGGAGGAGGACCAGCCAGTGACCCAGTGTCTCTGAAGGGGGGCAGCGTGAAGGCTTGAAACCAAGCAGGATCCTGTGGGGCTCCTGGACACAAAGCCTTTCTGTGTCCCTCTTTTCTTGATTACAGAAAATAGTCTTCGTTCTGCCTCCATGACCTTCCCTGAATTCCAAGGGGCAGGTTCAAACAGTTGCTAATCAGGGAAAAGAGGGGCAGGGTCCTATTCCCCATCAAGGGATACACAGAACAATATCTTTGAACTGTTTTGCAGATACTGAAACCCACCCCAGGTGGAAGAAGCTAACTGTCTTCTGTTCACAAGCATGTAGACCCCAGACTTGTTAGAACCAGAAGGTTGATGAGGCTGATTTCAGAGTATATCACCACCAACCAATCAGAAGAATATTCATGAGCTGACCACACCCTCTTTGAACCATTACTATAAAATTCCTCATTCCCCCTCCAGGTGGGGGCATGCAGTCTTGGGGGCATGCAGTCTTGAGGGCATTAGCCCACTGTGGCCTCCTTTGTCTGGCAAAGCAACAAAGCTATTCATTTCCACTTGTATCCAAGTTTTAATTCAGTATTGGGGTTGAATTTGGCTTCAGGCTGAGGCCAGAGGACACTTCATCTTATGGTTCCCAGGAAGACATGAGATAATTATGAGTGGTATCAGGACTACCACTCAGGCTCCCACAGCTTGACGTGATTTAGTCCTAATACGCTCTTTCCCCACTTCCTGTCTATCTTAGTGTCTCCATGGTCTAGATCCCCATCAGTTTATTCCAGGCCTAAGAGGGAAAAGGCTGTGGATGAGAACCTCATTGTAGAACATTCCTTCTCAGGCCCTGGGATTTTTCCTTTGCAGATGTCTCACTCACTGTACCTTTAATTCGTGGCCGTTCAGCATCTACTCACTTTGGGAAATAGCACCCTGATTTCCCCATTGGGAAATAATCAGTGTCACATGGGTTGCCCAGCAGGTTGCTAACCCAGACGACCTGCTCTTTCCGAGTGCATTGGGGGATGTCTCGAGTTCCTTCCCTGGAATTCAGATCATGAATACTGAGAGGGACTGGAACGAATGAATGCTTCCAGAAAGACCTTGGAAAGATAACCAAATACCTTTTTTTTTTTTTTTTTGGAATGCTTGATGAATTTGCCTGTCGTCCTTGTGCAAGAGCCATGCTAATCTTCTCTGTATCATTCCAGCTTAGTACACGTGCTGTCAAAGTAAGCATGATAACCAAATACTTCTATTCGTTTATTTAGCCTATTGTCCCAGGTCCTGGTTTAAGCACACAAGATCATTGATCTCCATTTGTGGGGTGTGGGGTCTTTAGTTACAGCATGTGAACTCTTAGTTTGTGGCATGTGAGATCTAGTTCCCTGACCGGGGATCAGACGCAGGCCCCCTGCATTGAGAGTGCAGAGTCTTGGCCCCTGGACCACCAGGGAAGTCCCATCCAAATACTTTCTGCCACCAGGAACTCCACTGGTGACCTCTGCAAGGTGTGTCTTCCATGTTTCCTGCTGATTCTGAGCATCACGTAACTCTCAGTATCTGTCCTCAGAGCCTGGTGGCCAGCACAGCCTTGGTCACCGCCATTCGAAGGAGGTGGGCTAACTGAGCAGGAATCAGAAGAGGACCACCCTAAGAGGGGTTCTTGTCAAGCTTCCAGGTGTTGAGGGGGTCACTGAGAACCATGAGCCAAACTGACAGCAAAGCTAATGATAATGTAATGAGCAAGATTAGTCATGTCCAGCTTTTTGCAACCCCATGGAATAGTCCATGGAATTCACCAAGTCAGAATACTGGAGTGGGTAGCTGTTCCCTTCTCCAGGGGATCTTCCCAACCCAGGGATAGAACCCAGGTCTCCCGCATTGCAAGCAGATTCTTTACCAGCTGAGCCACCAGGGAAGCCCTGCAACAGTGCAGGCAAGAGAAAAAGATAAACACTGAAATGTTCCAGCTATCAATGTTTTTTATTTCTCTACAAAACTGCAGGGCTTCTCCAGTGGCTCAGCGGTAAAGAATCTGCCTGCAATACAGGAGACCTGGGTTCGATCCCTGGGTCGGGAAGATCCCCTGGAGGAGGAAATGGCAACCCACTCCTCTATTCTTGCCTGGAGAATCCCATGGACAGATGAGCTTGGGAGCCTGCAGTCCATAGGGTCACACAGAGTCAGGCACAACTGAAGCGACTGAGCATACACGCACAGAACTGCAATGGGATGAGGGTCAGTTAGATGAGCTCAGTGCTGAGAAGACCCCCACAAAAGGCTCTGGATTGGAGTCAGGAATGAGGAGGGGCAAGAGAGGAAGGGCTGGGGGTGGGAAAGTAGACGGTCAGAGCAGACAAAAGTGCCCCAGCCAAGAGCCTCCTAAAAGGCCTCCACATGCAGATGCCTCCGCTAGGAAGTTGGATGTCACTTGGGCATGGCCGGCCCAGGGGACCTGAGTCCTTGATGGAAATCCTTTCAGAAAACTCAGAAAGGCTGTTCTTGGCTGTTCACCAAGTCTGGTGTGTGGAGGGCAACATCCCCTGTGGGCCTGTCAGTCAAAGCCTTACAATGACTTGTGATGGACCTGAAAGATCACATGTAGGGTTTTGGCTGGAGCTGGCCTTTCAGGTCTCAGGCTCTGAAGGCCCAGGTGTGTCCTTCAGAGCTGCTCTTCAGGAATAAACAGCAGAGGTACATTCCCACAAAAAGGTCCTTTCAGGCCTTTCTCTTAAATGGTTCTGTTTAGGCAAGTTCATGTGCCCGAAGCACAGTGATGCCAAACAAACTGAAATGCTGGAGTTCGGAGCAGAAAAGGCTTATTACAGGGCCGTGCAAGGAGGTGGGTGCCCCAGGCCCTAAAAAGCCTCAAGCTCCCCAAAGCAAAGCACTTTTAAAGGCAAGGTGTAGGGGAGGGGGTGGTGTGGGGGAGGAGGATGGCTTGTGCATGATTCTCTGATTGGCTGATGGTAGGGTAACAGTACAGTGTCACAGGGGTTAACATTATCAGTCCTTAGGTGCCAGGGGGCCTGGGGCTCTGCTCAAGGTCATCAAGTGGTTGATATCCATGTGGTAGGGGGGATTTTCACATCTGCAAAATGATTCAGGAAATGTGCATCAGAAACTATTACTTAGTTAATTCTGAGAGGAGATAAAGTGGAGGATATGGTAGAAGTCTTGTCCCCCTACCCCCGCCTCAAAGGCCCCATGGGGTTCTATGCTCGGTTGCATTTTCTTCCTGCACTTTGAGTCTTCTAGTGTAAAGTACACAGAGGTGGTTTGGGTGGGTTGGTGTGCTGGGCATTGGGATCCACATGGGTATAAATAATGTCCTACAAGCAGCTCCAAAGAGCTGTTAACAAGTCAGAGAAGGTGGATTTCAGGGGACAGAGGGCTGTAAGCAAGATCTCAGACACCTGAGCATGGAGCCACACCCATCATCTCCCGTCTTTGTCACAGAGCTCAAGATTTGGATTCGGAAAAGAGAAGATCTGATGCATTTAGCCTGGGTCACAGGCCTACAGAGGCCACATGCAAACAGGGCCTGGGGGTGGGGTTTGGTTCTCCCAAGGAGAACAGGTACAGCTCCCAGAACAGGTGGAACAATGCCAGATGGACACACAACAGCTGGCCACTCAGGTCCTTCTCCTGCTGGTCCCACATGGTCGGAATCGGAGGTTCCAAATTTTTGGATCTGAATCTCTTCATGTCACTTGCAATCTCCTTTGGAGAGAAGATGGTTAAAATATGTTCACATTTTGATGTTGAGGGCAATAATATACAACTATAGGGTTTTTATGTATCATGAGTTTCATTCTCATTTATACAGAAAGAGCACTGTTCTTATCAGCAACAGTGCAAAGCCGCTGGGATGGGCTGAACTGTGCACTCCTCCCCAAGTTCATCTGTTATGGTCCTAACCCTCAGTACTTGAGAATGTGACTGTATTTGGAGATAGAGGGTCTTTATAAAGGTAATAAAGGGAAAATGAGGCCTTCCCAGATGGCGCTAGTGGTAAAGAACCTGTCTGCCAATATAGGAGACATAAGAGACACGGATTCAGTCCCTGGGTGGGGAAGATCCCCTGGAGGAGGGCACGGCAACCCACTCCACTCTTCTTGTCTGGAGACTCACATGGACAGAGGAGCCTGGTGGGCTACAGTCCACAGGGTCGCAAAGAGTCGGACGTAACTGAAGCATCTTAGCACACACACATGCAAGGTAAAATGAGGTCATATGAGTGGTCCAATCCGATATAGCTGGTGTCCTATAAGAGGAAGAAATATTTTGTTGTTGTTGTTGGAGTATAGCTGCTTTACGATGTTGTATTAGTTTCTGCTGTAGAGTAAGGTGAATCAGCCACATGTATACATACATCCCCTCTTCCTTGGATTTCCTTCCCATTTGGGTCACTACAGGGCACTGGTAGAGAAGAGGAGAGGAGAATAGAGAAGAGGAGAAAATTTGGACGCAGACACACAGATGGAACACCATCAAAACACGTGGAGAAGACGGCCAGCTGAGGAGAATGGTCTCAAATCAATTCTGTTGACACCTGGATCTTGGACTTAGAGCCTCTGGCAATGTGAGAAAATTAATTTCTTGTGTTACTTTGTTATGGCAGCCCTGACAAACTAATACAGCCTCTGTAATTCCTGTCTGAGAATAGACAGTGCGTCCTATTATAGAAGTTTGGGGAACTTTCACATGTATTAAAGGTTATTTTTGTTTGTTTTTCAGAAGTTCTCTCTTTTTTAACTCCAGCAAGCAGGCAGACCACTTGCTTTTTGAACCTGTCTGTAAGATTAATTGTCCAGAAAATGTTGTGAATTAATTGCTTACATCATTAAAAGGTCAGTAGGAAACAGGTGATGCTTTTTTAAAAAGGTGGTTTGCTGTGCAGGTTTCATTGGCTGCTCTGGTGTTTCACTGAGCTCAGAGTTGCAGAAGTGCAAACAGAAGTTCAGTGACACTGACAAGCTACCATGTAAGAGCCAGAACTAATGATATCTATTATAAATTAATTTATATGTATGAGGAATATATATATAATCATATCAATCCTATTATTATCTAGTATAGCATATTTTAATTATTTATAATATAAATAGTTTGTTCCCCAATAATTATGTAGTATATTATATTAATATATACAATAATATATATTATAATATAATTAATACATATAATTAATTTTTGACTTCTTATTTTTTAGAGATTAAGAACTTTGCAGAAGCAATGGTGAAATTTTCTACTTTCACGCTCTTTTGAGGTACAGGAAGTCATTTTGATTTGGCTTTCTGGACCCCTAAAAATATCAGTCAACCACAACCCCCAATTTCCCTTCTATCAGTTTTAGCATGAGTGGTCCAGGCAACCAAGCACAGCATCCTCCAAATGAGTTGATTGGCTCAAGCACAAGCAGGTGATCTAAGCTGGTCCAATCAGAACAAAGTTCAGGGCTTTGTAAGATCCACTGAAAAAGAAGACTGCTGATCACCCTAACTTGAATTTGGGAGGATGTGGGCTGACACTCCTGCAACCATTGTGCCACCAGGAGGAGAGAGCATGGCAGACAGTGGTGTTTGCATCAAAGTACAGCTGAAAGGGAGAGAGAGAAATCAGATTTCTATGTCATCCTTTGAACTCAGATTAAGCCATGTGTAAAGCCAGATCTGAGCCTTTCTAGTTACATGGTCTAATAAATTTTTTTCCTTCTGCCTACTTGGGTTGGGTTGTAAAAGTTTGATTTCTTAGTGAGACATCAAATGGGCAAAGATTGATGGATGGCTTGAACTATCTGTTTGATACGAAGGAAAAAAGGTGGTCCATTTATTGGTTAAATGCCCTTTGTGTTAATTATTGATAGAACTGCCATATGACCCAGCAATCCCACTGCTGGGCATACACACTGAGGAAACCAGAATTGAAAGAGACACGTGTATCGCAATGTTCATCGCAGCACTGTTTATAATAGCCAGGACATGGAAGCAACCTAGATGTCCATCAGCAGATGAATGGATAAGAAAGCTATGGTACATATACACAATGGAGTATTACTCAGCCATTAAAAAGAATACATTTGAATCAGTTCTAATGAGGTGGATGAAACTGGAGCCTATTATACAGAGTGAAGTAAGCCAGAAAGAAAAACACCAATACAGTATGCTGCTGCTGCTGCTAAGTTGCTTCAGTTGTGTCCGACTCTGTGCGACCCCATAGACGGCAGCCCATCAGGCTCCCCTGACCCTGGGATTCTCCAGGCAAGAACACTGGAGTGGGTTGCCATTTCCTTCTCCAATGCATGAAAGTGAAAAGTGAAAGTGAAGTCACTCAGTCGTGTCTGACTCTTCTCGACCCCATGGACTGCAGCCCACCAGGCTCCTCCGTCCATGGGATTTTCCAGCAAGAGTACTGGAGGGGGGTGCCATTGCCTTCTCCCCAATACAGTATATTAACACATATATATGGAATTCAGAAAAATGGTAACGATAACTGTGTATGTGAGACAGCAAAAGAGACACAGATGTCTAGAACAGTCTTTTGGACTCTGTGGAAGAGGGAAAGGGGGGATGACTTGGGAGAATGGCATTGAAACATGTATAATATTATATGTGAAACGAATTGCCAGTCCAGGTTCGAAGCATGATACAGAATGCTCAGGGCTGGTGCACTGGGATAACCCAGAGGGATGGTATGGGGAGGGAGGTGGGAGGGGTTTCAGGATGGGGAACATGTGTACACCTGTGGTGGATTCATGTTGATGTATGGCAAAATGAATACAATATTGTAATTAGCCTCCAATTAAAATAAATAAATTTATATACATATATAAAAAAGAACTTTCACCACCTGAAGTCTTGCCCTTTGAGTTCACCTAGAGATGTAAGTGTTGGTGTCACTGTGCTTGAGGGCAGACGTTGATTTGTGCAGAGAGTGAAAAGACCGAGTCCTAAGGCAACAAGACACGGTTTGCTTTCACCTTAACTAGTAACCGACAATAAGGTTTGTTTGTTGGAATTTTTTAAATCATAGGTTCAATTTCAGTAGTTGCGATCGGTCTGTTTGTGTTTTCTGTTTCTTTCTGGTCGGGTCTTGGGAGACTGTACCTTTCTAAGAATTTGCTCATCTCTACTAGGCTGTTCATTTTATTGGCTTACCATTGCTTGTAGTAGTCTCTTATGATCTTTTGTATTTTTGTGGTGTCAGTTGTAACTTCTCCTTTTTCATTTCTAGTTTTATTGATTTGAGCTCTCTCCCTTTGTGTCCTGATGAGTTGGCTAAAGGTTTATTTCGTTTATCTTTTCAAAGAACCAGTTTTTAATTTTATTGATCTTTTCTATCGTTTTCTTCATCTCTATTTCATTTATTTCTGCTCTGAGTTTTATGATTTATTTCTCTCTACTAACTTTGGGTTTCGTTTGTTCTTCTTTCTCTAGTTGCTTTAGGTATATGGTTAGGTTGTTTATTTGAGACTTCTCTTGTTTCCTGAGGTTAGATTGTATTGCTATAAACTTCCTTCATAGAACAGCTTAACTGCATCCCATAGGTTTTGGATCATCGTGTTCTCATTTTCACTTGTCTCCAGGTATTTTTTGTTGTTTAGTAACATACTTCTTAGCCTTTATGTGTTTGTGTTTTTTATAGCTTATTTTTCCTTGTAGTTGATTTCTTTTTTTAAATATTTATTTACTTATTTACTTGCGCTAGGTCTTATTTGTGGCATGTGGGATCTAGTTCCTTGACTAGGGATTGAACTCAGGCCCCCTGCATTGGCAATGTAGAGACTTAGCCACTAGACCACCAGGGTAGTCCCTTGTAGTTGATTTCTAATCCCAAGGCATCATGGTTGGAAGGTCCAAGGGAGAAGATGGTGGCTTCAGGAAAAACACATATATATTCATATTGTGCTGTGCTTAGTAGCTCAGTCGTGTCCAATTTTTTGTGGCCCTATGGACTGTAGCCCTCCAGGATCCTCTGTCTATGGAGATTCTCCAGGCAAGAATACTGGAATGGGTTGCCATGCCCTCCTCCAGGGGATCTCCCCAACCCAGGAATCGAACCCAGGTCTCTCACATTGCAGGCGGGTTCTTTACCATCTGAGCCACCAAGGAAGCCCATATATATAAACATATAAAAAATTTTTTCCCCTTGTAATATGCCCTTATATTTTTCCCTTGTATTATCACAATACTAATTAAATTATTAGTGGCATAAGAAGGAAAATTAATTGTACTGCTTCTCTCTTCTGCTAGAATAAAACTGCAATAAGACATAGTTTTTGATGTAATCTTGTTTACTACTACGTCCCTGTATGTTGTAGGACTTCAGGAACAATTTAGTGTAAGAATAAGAAAACCAGGCTCAGAGATATGAGGTAACATGCTCAGGATTGCACTATCAATAGAGCTGGGATGCATTTCCTCTTCATAACCTCTAGAATGTGAGTATGTAAAGGGAAAAAGAGGGCAGAGCATCACACGAGGCTCCCAGATGGAAGTGCCCCAAAGCAACACTAGAAAAGTGCCTTGGACCAGCTCTCATGCTGCTGCTGCTGCTAAGCCCTGCAGTTGGGTATGACTCCGTGTGACCCCATAGATGGCAGCCCACCAGGCTTCCCCATCCCTGGGATTCTCTAGGCAAGAACACTGGAGTGGGTTGCCATTTCCTTCTCCAGTGCATGAAAGTGAAAAGTGGAAGTGAAGTCTCTCAGTCATGTCTGACTCAGCGACCCCATGGATTGCAGTCTACCAGGCTCTTCCGTCCATGGGATTTTCCAGGCAAGAGTACTGGAGTGGGGTGCCATTACCTTCTCCGACCAGCTCTCATAATCCACCATAAAACTGGTGGGTTGTCTTAAAGATCAAAATTAAAGAGATGCCAAGGTGAGTGGAGAATGTGCAGGTGTGAACTTCAGCAGATGCTTTCTGTCTGAACACCATGAACCGGAAGACGGAAACACCCTTTGAGAATCACTGAATAGACGTCCAGTCTAGAGGGCTGCTCTGAAGATGGTGCTGCCAGGGGAGAGGAAGGTCTCAAGGAGGAAGAAATAGCATCTTCTGATCATGAGGCATCAGGAGGTATAAGGGGATAAGTGTGAGTGGAAGAGGAATGAGAGATGGTGCCTTAGTCAGATTCTGGCTAGGAATAGAGTCCACACCAGCTACTTGCCAGGACAGCATGATCTGGGGCACTGGCCAAAATCATGGGCAGGGAGGAGAGCCCAACAGAGCATGGTGAGGAAACCAGAAATCCTAGCGCTTGGAGGACACAGAGGGAAGGGACAGTCCTGAGACCCCCTGGAGAGAACTAGTGCCTTGGGGACGTCTTTCCTGCCACCCGAGTCCCTGTAGGCCGACGTTGTGAGAAACCAGGTGACCAGGGTTCCTGGGAAAAGTAAACCTCAAGGATCAAGCCTCACAGATGCAGAAGAGGGCAGGGGCGGATCTGGGACTGGGTCTGAAAGCAAACTCAGTGATGCAGGATTAAGGACAGTGAGCGGGGGGGCGGGGAGAAACCACATCCCATGCCTGGAAAAGCTTGAGCTCAATTCTCTGCCTGAGAATAAGAGGCATGGATGGAAGGGATGCAATTAAAGAAAAATTACTTTTGAAAATCCCATTAGTGCCCAAATGTTTTGTTATTAGATAATAATTAAATAGAAAAGGAAAACGCAGTGTTTATGGTCATACATTATTAAAATATTAACCAGGCCCCCGTGGAATCTGAATTTCCTTCTTTTCTGACTTCATTGAGGGCCCTTGAGCCTTTTGGATGCAAATGCTGTTTATTCAACACATTAAGCAATGCAGTTCAAATTATTTATTAATGGTGCTTATTTAATTTGATATCTAGGGTGTTTTCTGTCTGTGTCTGATGTCATTTGGGAAACAGACCATTTTTTTCCATTTTTTATTCCTATTAAACAGATTTGAGAGTGAATTATTCATGGAATTGTTTAATTTTGAGGGACTTTGATTATATCGAGTCTGTGTGTCATTTTCTCCTCCTTTATTGAGGCTGCCAGAAGTCAATTAGCCATCCCTAAAAGAAACAACAGCAGATATCTCATTAGCAGTGGGCTTAATATTTATTTTTTTTAGATGTCTTTTCATTTGTGGTCATAGTTTCTGTTTAGATAAATGATTGTACAGATGCTTTGAAATGCATGCATGGCCTTTTTTTTTTTTTTTTCCCAGTCAAGGAAATTGACTGCAACTGTTTCATGCAAAAAAATTTTCCAAGATTGTATGCTGATTGGGAGCAGGGGCCACATTTTGAACTTTTTACGAATGCTGGCTAACCTTTAAGGGTGTAAACTATGTGTAAGATACTATGCTGTGTGGATTACAAATACTATCTGATTAAATTCTCACCATAACATTGTGATCCAGGGCTAAGAAAGCACTCCAAGCTCATAGCTGGCTCTGGCCATTCAAGATCCTGTTATTTTAACCATTAATCATCTCCTCTAAATGTATTATGTGCTTGGGCTTAGTCACTCAGTCATGTCCAATTCTTTGCGAACCCACAGACTGTAGCCCGCCAGGCTCCGCTGGCGTGGGATGCTCCAGGCAAGAGGACTGGAGTGGGTTACCATTTCCTACTCCAGGGGATCTTCCTAACCCAAGGATCAAAACTGCATCTCCTGCATTGGCAGACGGATTCTTTAACACTTAGCTACCTGGGAAGCCCAACAAATCATAAATTCCAGGTAATATTTTATTTTGTGAACCAATGAAGAAATGCAGCAGTGGAGAGGTATCTTGCTACTTCTGAAAAAGGGTACAATGTCACCTAGTGATCCTGCAATTCATTTCGTTTTTAACGCTGTGGACATTTACTAGTTAGGACTCAGGGTAGCAAGTGACAGGAATGCAATTCAAACTGACAAAAGCAAAAATTAAAAGGGAATTTGGTTGAAAAAACCATAAAGTTGATAGGAAATGTTAGCTTCAGGTAAGGCTGGACTCAGACACTCAAACAATGGACTGATCTCTTTTCGCTACAAAGATTTCCAGTCTTCTGGGTTATTTTTGTTCCCAGGGAGCATATTCCCTTTTGGTGTTGAGATGGCAAATGGAGCAGCTCAGATCCACCTCCCAATTTTTTTAGTGCCCTTCTGGTGGCTCGAGCAAAAGACCTAGGAAGAGGTATGATGGGCTTAGACGAGATAATGTGCTCATCCTTTAGCCAATCACTGCAGTGGAGGAGTATGACACTTTGATGATCCATCCCTGGTCCACACACCTATGCCAGGACTCAGGTTGAGCACCCTAGTGAACTAGTACCATCCAGACTGCTTGGCTTGACTGGGGAAGGTGGGTTGTCTTGAAAGAACAAATCCAGATCAGGAAAAATACCTAAGTGCGTTGTTCACTTGTTGAATTTTGAGAAACTTGCTGAGGACGCTTGTCACTTCTGATTATATCTTCTGCTCTCAGTGTTTGAATCACTTTCCAGAGGCTTCTAGCAATCTCCATTGTCTTTGTGTCAAGATCCGTGTAGGATGCCTGGGTGTGGGTGGAGACTTGTCTTATTTCTTTTGGGTTTAGTGTGTTCTGTGTGTGATTCACTGCTGCTGCTGTTCTTCAGGGGGTTGAATCAAACTAGGATAAAATCCTAGACTTAAGCTATCTTTTTTTTTTTTTTCTTCTCTACTCATATTTTCAACTATCACTTAAAGACTTGAGGAGCCCCTCTGGGGAGAGAAGGAGTTGTTGGTTCAGAGCATACTGACAATTCTTTAATGGAGTTTCCTTCATCTTGGAAGAAAGAGAGGAATGAGAACTGCTTGGTTTTTTTTCTCCCAGCTCAGTGTCTGTCTGGGTCTGGGAGAAATTTGTTTCTTGTTCAATGTCTCCTATTTATTCTACTTCCAGCCCAAAAAACTTGCCTTTTTATTTAGATTCACCCCCTGATTACCAAGGAATCACCCTCCTGCCTGAATCTGCTGTCTTGTCTTTCAATTTTGCCTAAATAACATTCCTGTCCTACTCAAAGTGGCTGGGTATTTACAGGTCTCATGGAATCAGTCATTTAACAGTCAGCCAGTCAACAGAGCGATACCAAGACACACCCTCCAACATTAAGGAGTTCACACCCTTGCTATCAGGAAGAGCAGACTCTTGTACAGACCATTCCAGTGGAGAACTGTAAACAGAAGGGTCCAGAGCAAGGCGAGATCTCGGTAGACTCAGTGTAATGGGCAAATAGCACTTATTCTTCCTTCCTGGATGCTTTCTTTTTCTGTTTTGGAATTGACATGGACTTTATATAAAATAAAATTCACCATGTTAAGTGTGCAATTTGGTACTTTTTAGCATACTTAAAGGATTGTACAATCATCACTACTATGTATTCTACAATATTTTCATCACCCCCAAAGCAACCCCATACCCATTAGCAGTCACCCCTCAATGCCCCTCCATGCCCAGCCCCTGGTAACCACTAATTTGCCTCCTGTGCCTATAGATTTATCTACTCTGGCTATTTCATATAAAGGAATCATACTGTATGTAACCTTTTGCATCTGGCTTCTTTCACTTAGTATCAGGTTTTCAAAGTTTGTCCATGTTATTGCCTGCATCAGTGCTTCATTTCTTTTTATGGCTGAAGCATCATTAAAAAATTCTACCATGAATATATGAGGGTTCCTCAACTTAATCTGGTTCCCTTGTCTTTCTCCCTTACTCACAGATTATTTCTTGCAATTTAAAATTTTATGTTTACCTATTGGTCTTTACATTTTATTTTTGTCCATTATTTAGCTTCTTGTTTCTAAGTTTCTAGAGTCCCATTTATCCAATTCAAATAAACATATACATAAACCCTCATCTAGACCACAATGGAATATTCTCTTCACACAGCAAGAAAATCTATACAAAATATAGATTTGGGGATAATCTTAATCATTCTAATAATCCTAATATCACGCCTAAAAATAAGCAAGCTAAATTCATCTTTTTATGGTGGGAAGATTTTTGTGGGGGAATTTTGTGTGTTTGGATGGAAGTAACAGAAACCTCTATCAGAGGTTGCATGATGGCTTCCCTGAAACAAGAAACCAGAAACCAGGCTTCCCTGGTGGCTCAGTGGAAAGGAATCTGCCTGCAATGCAGGAGAGACAAGAGACACATGTTTGATCCCTGGGTCAGGAAGATCCCCTGGATGTGGGCATGACAACCTACTTCCAGTATCCTTGGTGGGAGAATCCCATGGACAGAGGAGCCTGGTGGGCCATGGTCCACGGGGTTACAAAGAGTCAGATATGATTGAAGGGACTGAGCACAGAATCCTCATGAGAATTTGAACAAATGTAAAATCGGTGCCCAGGAGTTTCCCATGGAATACAGCTGTAAGAGCCCTGCATTGTGCCCACTGCTCTGTGCATACGAGCTCTGCTCTTCTTTATCTGTGATGTGCCCTCCTGTGAGGCTTCGCTCCTACAGCAGATGGGTGACACCTTTCTGCAGGCCCTAAGATGCTCCTGTAGGGAAGCTCTCTGGAGGATCTGGCTTGTGACAGGGACCTCCCAATGGTCTAATCAACAGTGGCCGACAGAAAAAGTCTCCTAGTGTGGAGACTTTTATAGTTGCCTTTTATAGTTGCCAGGAGCCCATCACACAATGATAGATTAAAGGACCCTTTGGACTTATGTTGATGTCACAAAGGATGTTTCTTCACAAGTGAAAAGAGATAAAGATGAGGAGGAGAAGTGGCAGAGCGAAAGGAGAAGAGAGATAGTGTGAGAGTAAAGGAAACCATGCATGCTTGAGGCTGAGGACTACATGGGGAGCTGTGTCCTCTGAGGATGGAGCAGTGCAGAGGACTTGGTGGGTTCCACGGGAGCCTGAGGCAGTGGGAGGGAGAGTACAAGTGTGGCCCAAATTATTCATGAAACTCCTCGTCCAGGTTGTAAATGCTCAGGGCTCTCACAAACCCATCTTCCACAAGGCCATTCTCCATATGGATTAACAGTTCCTGGGGGAAGCCACGTTTCTCTGAAACAAGCATCACCTTGTTCCTAGTTGCCAGGGAGCAAGGGATAAATAAATGCACTTGGAAATATAAATGCGTAATAAAGAAAATAAAAATGGCAATAAGACACAGTTTACCTGGCAAGTTACCTCCTTACTTTAATGAAATCCTTTTTACTGCACCATTTACCAGCCTTGTGTCCAGTTGATAGAAAACTTAATAATGAAGCAAGATCCCACAGTGCTTTCTGAGGACACTTGTAAATTTGGTTGGGGGTTGGGGGCGGGGAGTGTTCCTTCTTCCTTATTCAACTAAGATTAAATATGGCTCTTAAAATACTGCAATGGAGATTGAGAAGAAGAAGCTTTATTTCTGCCATGGCACATGAAATAGCTTTGATTAAAACTCCACGAAGTACAAAAAGATTCTGTTGTATGTGTTCATGCTGTATAGTAGCCAACAATGCATTACTTGGAACAAAGCAATTCCTTTTCATTAGTAACCTTACACCAGAAAAGCAAAATGGGTTGGTTTTGGATTGGCTGCCAAATATTAAATTCCTAATCATTCATGTGAAGTACCATTTCAGATAAAATACACTCAGCATTTGTCTATAATTATATTTTCTCATGATTAAGACAAATTAACACATAAGGAAAATTGTGACTTATTGCCTCATGATACCTAGGATCTCACAAGTGTTATTTTTAGTCTCTTAAGAAGTTCAAACATACTGTATATATTTCTATTATGTTTATATTTCTATTCAGAGGGGAGACAAAGATTGTTTAATTGCTGGCAACAGGACAATTGGTTATTGATGTAGAAAAGAATTACAGCTTCACCTCACACCATAGAGTGAGATGAATTTCAGATAAAAGAAAGAATAAATTTAAGGAAATGAAACCAAGAAAACAGAGCTGGTGTATTAGTAGTTCTCAGTGTGAAGTTAGCCTTCCGAAGCCCAAGAGCCAGGGAAGAAAGTTCAGTTTATGGTTTCAACTACATAAAATAAAAACAAATTTATACATGCCCCAGTGACCATAAATAAAATTAAAGAGCTAATGAACCACTGGGGGAAAATACTTACTAAGTACAA
This sequence comes from Bos javanicus, assembly GCF_032452875.1. NCBI lineage: Eukaryota > Metazoa > Chordata > Mammalia > Artiodactyla > Bovidae > Bos > Bos javanicus. The sequence continues at coordinate 47,679,563 of NC_083884.1, forward strand.
CAAAGTATTGAAATCTCATTAAGGACTCATACCAACCACCTTAACAGTCTCACACATTATTGAAGAAAGAGGAAAAAGGAGTGAGTAGGCAAGTGATCAAACAGAACTGAAAATTTGTGGAAAAAATGTTTATTAGTAGTAAAAACAAAAAATAAAAAAAAGCAATCTAAAACATTGAGATACTGCTTTTCAACTATCAACTGGCAAACCACTTTTGAAATAAGGCCATTAAACAGCATTTCCCAACTTTGGCACTACTATGTAATATTTTTGGATGATTATTTGTGGGGAAGGGTTATCCTTGTAGCAGAAATTAATTGAGGTACCCCATTATGTTAGTGCTTCCTCTCTACTCATGCAAACTATAGATTTTCTTTCTTGCTTAATCACACTCTGAAAATGATTGCCCTCTAGCTAAGGTTGCACTATGTACCTGATGTTTACCCCTCCAAGATAATACTCCCCAACACTCCTTTCCCCTGGGAGCATTCTTCATTTCAGAAAGATCAGGGAAGGAAAATCTTGAGGACCACATGTTCTGGAATCACCTGACACCAGCCCTAATGATCTCAATGCCCCCAGGAGAAGGAGAAAAATGCAAGAACTACATCAGTCGCAATCCTTATCTACAGCTCTGTTTTCCATTCTAAAACTGTAAGACCTCTTCCAGCTTCCCAGGAAGTGGGGCATAGTCTTGAGAGCATTAGTCTGTGGCCTTCTTTGCCTGGCAAAGTAACAAAGCTACTCCTTTCTACCCCTCCAAAGCTCTGTCTCTGCATTTCTATTTGGCACCAGTGAACAGAGGCTGAGTTTGGGGGGCAACATCCTGCACTGAGTCTCTACCCACCAGATGCCCCTTGCACCCTCTCCCTCTGACCCTGAGAAAGGTCTCCAGACAATATCCCATATCCTCTTGGGCCCCAAATTTCCCACTTGGTTAGACTGCAAGGAAATTTGCAGTCTTGTACATTTCTGGCTCAGAGAAATTTTGGGAAAGAAACATGGAAATATGTATTAAAAGACCTGGGAACATACATCCTCTCTTATCTAGCAGTTATATTCATAGCATTTATCCCGAGGAAAGTATCTGTGCACTGTCAACTACAAATTGGCTTGCCATTGGCACTTGCCATCCACTTCTACAAGGATTAAATTATGTGCTGCTGCAGTTGCTGATTTCCAAAATCCTCAGAAAGTTCAGGGTGGAAAACAGAGACGAGGCTCTCTGTGTCCTGGAAAACCTGGCAGAGCAGGTTTTTGGATAGTTAGATATTGTCAGAAGCTGATTTTATGAGCCCAATTTTTGTATCTCCTCCTATCCAAAAAAGCACCAAAATCCTTCATGGTGATGTCTGCTCCTCGTGACTAGCAGAAACTGCAAAAGAGTATATGCTTGATCGCATGTATTCCTTCTTCACCAAAATCACATATATGCTGACCTTAGATATGCAGATGACACCACCCTTATGGCAGAAAGTGAAGAGGAACTAAAAAGCCTGTTGATGAAAGTGAAAGTGGAGAGTGAAAAAGTTGGCTTAAAGCTCAACATTCAGAAAACAAAGATCATGGCATCCGGTCCCACCACTTCATGGGAAATAGATGGGGAAACAGTGTCAGACTTTATTTTTCTGGGCTCCAAAATCACTACAGATGGTGACTGCAGCCATGAAATTAAAAGACGCTTACTCCTTGGAAGGAAAGTTATGACCAACCTAGATAGCATATTCAAAAGCAGAGACATTACTTTGCCAACAAAGGTTCGTCTAGTTAAGGCTATGGTTTTTCCAGTGGTCATGTATGGATGTGAGAGTTGGACTGTGAAGAAGGCTGAGCACCGAAGAATTGATGCTTTTGAACTGCGGTGTTGGAGAAGACTCTTGAGAGTCCCTTGGACTGCAAGGAGATCCAACCAGTCCATTCTGAAGGAGATCAGCCCTGGGATTTCTTTGGAAGGAATGATGCTAAAACTGAAACTCCAGTACTTTGGCCACTTCATGCAAAGAGTTGACTCTGATGCTGGAAGGGATTGGGGGCAGGAGGAGAAGGGGATGACAGAGGATGACATGGCTGGATGGCATCACTGACTCGATGGACGTGAGTCTGAGTGAACTCTGGGAGTTGGTGATGGACAGGGAGGCCTGGCGTGCTTCGATTCATGGGGTCGCAAAGAGTCCGACACGACCGAGCGATTGATCTGATCTACTCCCTGCCTCTTCAGAACAGTTTCCCAGAGCTATCTCCTGGGCTATAGTCCTATCAGTGCTCTCTCCTGGGCTGCAGTCCTCATTTTGCCACAAATAAAGCTTAACCCGCAACTCTCATGTTTTGCATTTTTTTGAAGCCTGCAGCACTAACATTTGAATTTGTTATAATATCCAAAGCTTGTTTTTAATTGCAAACAATGATAAATCACATAACCTGCAACAGCAAGGAGTGAATGATTTGGTATAGAACAGTAACGTTGTTATCTGGGGTCTCTATAACTATAAATAAAACTGTGACCAATGTACACAAAGTGTCTAGCTATGAAACAATATTTAGCTTAGGAACCGGGGAGATGAGTGGGGTATAAATGTGCACAGAAAAATACTGCCAGGACAATTATCAAACTGGTGCTGGATGGTAAGTTTTGGTTATATTAGTTATCTACTGCTATAAAACAAGCCACAAATTAACTGGCTTAAAGCAAAGCTCATTATCTCTTTGTTTCTGTGGGTCAGGAATTCCAGGTGAGTCTGTTCAGCTGGGTGGACCTAGCTCAGAGTCTCTCACAAGGTTGCTACCAAGATGGCAGCTGAGGTTGCATCGTCTGAAGGCTTGTCTGCAGCTGGAGGATGCATTTTTAAATGCCTCACTTGCATTGCTATTGAAAGGAAGTGTGGGTGGAAAATGACACCTCTGTATCAGTAAATGGGCTTCCCAGGTGGTGCAGTGGTAAAGAATCTGCCTGCCAATGCAGGAGATGCTGGAAATGCAGGTTTTATCCCTGGGTTGGGAAGATCCCCTGGAGTAGGAAATGGCAACCACTCCAGTATTCTTTCCTGGAGAATCCCATGGACAGAGGAGCCTGGAGGGCTACAGTCCTTGGGGTCACAAAGACTCGGACATGACTGAGCCCAAATGCACACACATTAAGGAGGTAAGCAAAGAAAATAACTGAGAGATTCCTGCAATATTCTATGTGAGAAACAGATGAGATCTGAACCAGGGTGGTAGCAGTGTGGACGAAAGGAAAGAGGAAATCCTTATGTATTTAGGGTGAAGTGTCAGTAGAGATTGATGATTAATTCTATGTAGACGGTAAGGAGTAAGGAGTAGGTAAGACTTTGAGAAGAGTTTCAAATGCAGTGAGCAACTAGGGAATTTTAAAGACCATTTTATAGCTACAAGGGGCAGAGAAAAGAAATAGAAGGTATATATTTTGTGACACTATAAAAAATTAAATGTTAATTGCTTATGGAAAGTGTCCAATAGGTACTTGGGAATTCAGTCTGAATCTCAGGTGCAATTTCTTGGATAAATATGGGGCCATCTTTTCATAGTTACTGGTGGAAGTTGTGGTGTCCATAAGATGCCAAGGAGTGGACTTAGAATTGAAGAAAGAATATATTCCCAGAGGATACTTAAGAGGTAGGTAAAGAGGGAAATAACCCCACAGATTAATACTAAGGAGGAAATCAGTAAAGGAGGAAAAAATGACAAAACCATGAGCTCATAGCCTCAAGAGGAAAGAAGTGGGTCATGTTAAGTGTTATGGAAAAATAAGACAGATGAGAAATTAAACACATCCTTGAGATTCCTAATTAGTAGGTCACCTGTGACATGATTGGAAATTGTGTCCACAGACTGATGGGGAAAAGATAAATTGCAGTTGGCTGAAGAGTGAAAAATCTATTTAGTATTGGCAGACAAAAGAGATTTTCAACAGGAACCCTGGATTCTAGCAATGAAGGATAAATGGTTATTTGTACTCTACAACCAATTAATGAAAGAGATTTCTACTCTTCAGAAGATTTAATGTTAGACACACATGCAGAATAATGACAAAATTAATAATCAAAATTGAACATTTGTTGCAGTGGGAACTGTATATTCTGATGCAAATTGCAGGTGCTTACATATGTGCTAAGTACAATCAAGAGAGCTAATGTTTATTGAATAACTTATGAGCCAGAAACTTTCCATCTCTTGTTTTATTTCTTCCATCCTTATAACTCCAGGGTCCTTGTCCCTGAGAACAAATGAGGCCATGGACATCGATCCCCCAGTTTCACTTTTTGGGCTCTCCCCTTCCTTGTCACTACTTCTTTTAGGAGTCGGCTCTTGGGTAGAGTTGGAGAAGACTCTATGGTGTTGGCCATCACTCAGTGAAATTCATCTCTAAACAGCTCAAGCAAAATGATAATTCATTGGTTCATGTTATAAAATGATTTAAAGTGGAGGCACAGATTTGATGTCAAGAAAACTGGAGGCAGGCTCTCAGATTCCCTTGGGATTTCTTTTGCTCACTAAACATTGGCTTCATTCTCTTATATCTGCTTTCTACCATGTGAAGGACCCAGTTACTGGTGGCTCTGAATCTTACAGCCTTACAGCTTTCTTTTTGGATGTGGACCATTTTAAAGTCTTTATCAAATCTGTTACTATATTGCTTTTTAAAATTTTTTATATTGGAGCATAGCTGATCCACAATTTGTGATAGTTTCAGGTATACAGTAAAGTGATTTAGTTTTACATGTTCGCATATATATTCTTTTTCAGACTCTTTTCCCATATAGGTCATTCCAGAGTATTGCATAGAATTCCCTGTGCTGTACAGTAGGTCCTTGTTGATTATCTGTTTTACATTATAGAGGTGTGCATATGCCAGTCAAGACCTCCCAATTCATCCCTCCCACATCTTTCCCCCTTGGCGACCACAAGCCCACCTCTTAAGTCTGTGAGTCTGTTTCTGTGCTACAAACAAGTTCATCTGCATTACTTTTGGAGTCCACATGTAAGTGCTATCATATTATATTTTTCTTTGTCTGACTTACCATGTTGCTGCAAATGGCATTATTTCGTTCTTTTTTTAAAAAAAAAATAGGTTTAAGGTATATTTTACATGCAATAAAATTCACTCTTTTTGAATGAACAGGTCTATTTGTTTTGACAATGTATGTAATAGTGTAAACATGAGCACAATCATTAAGTGGGACATTTCTTTCTTTTATTTAATTTTATGTTACAATATTGCTTTTGCTTCTGTTTTGTTTTGGTTTGTTGGCTGCAGGACATCTGGGATCTTATCTTCCCAACCAGTGACCAGTGATGATCCTGCACCTCTTGCAGTGGGAGGGGAAATCTTAACCACCGGACTGCCAGGGAAGTCCCGGGATCCCACAGCTTTTCAGCCTTTCAGCAAGAAGAAAAAAGAGCTTCTACTTCTGAGATCCAATTTGAAAAATCTCAGGGAAGGACTCTTACTGGCCCTCCTGGGTTACACATCCATTCATTCTATCTATCAGTCACTGTTGCCTCCTGAGTTACGTATCCCTTCAATGGGCCAGTCAATGTTGCCTGGAAGAAGAGGGAAGAGCTGGTATGTTGGGTTCAGTATAGACCACAGACCCAACTTCATGTCTGGGACAAGCAGTTATAGAAGGATTTTCAGAGAGATTCTGGTAAAAGACGCCTATGACTGCAACCAGCTTCCCAGCCCTACCATGACGTGCTTGATCAGAAAACCTTCCCGACCAGTCCCACCGCACCTTGTAAGTCAACCCATGCAAAACAAATGCTGTGTCTCACCCATCCCGTGAACTCAAAAACAAATCTCAGCTTAGGCTCAGAGACTCACGTTCACCCCCAATCCCCCATTTACGTTTACGGGCCAATACCTTGCCCGTGGCCATGTCTACTCTAAGAGGAGCAGAGCTGTGAGCCATCTGTCTGACGGACACAACACTACCATTCACATATCACACTTTGCAAGATTTGGGGGCTTTAAGTATTTGAGTTTGACAAGGTAGAAATCAGGAAAAACTAACATTTCGGATTTGCTTTTCTATTTATCTGAGGCTACTTCCTTGGTGGCTCAGATGGTTAAAAAAACAAAAAAACTGCCTGCAATGAAGGAGACTGGAGTTTCATCCCTTGGTCGGGATCAGACACAACTGAGCAACTAACACTTATCTGAGGTTGGAATCAAAATTATGAGCTTACCCTATGGAAAATAATATGGAAGTTTCTTTAAAAACTAAAAATAGAGTTACTATATGACCTAGTAATTTTACTCCTGGGCATATATCAGGGAAAGACAAAAAGTCTAATTTGAAAAGATACATGCATCTCAGTGTTCATAGCAGGACTATTTATACCTGAAACTAACAGAATATTGTTAATCAACTATACTTTAATTAAAAAAAATAATGAGCTTAAATCCCTTCCATTTGGAGATCAGAAAGCTAGGGTGTGTCTGAAGTATGTGGAATTGGTGGTCTGGGACAGGGCAGTAGAACGAGCCAGGCACTGGGTACTGGGAGACCGGTATCTAGTCGACTTTGCTGCCAATTACATGTGCAATCTGGACTTGCCATTGCAGTGTTTGTGTCTTGACTTCATCTGAAGAAAGAGAAGGAAGTCCCCAGAATTTTTGTGTTCATATTCTTGGACATTCTTGAGCACATAGATAAGCATTTTCCCCTCCACTGGAGAATGATGTACAGACCTGTGTTGTTATTGGATGTCCATGCTGTTAGTGGATGCCCACAAATCATTCCTTTTGATAACCACAGTAGGATTATCCTTGGTGCAACAGTCCTTCCTACTCTCAGTACATGTGGTTTGGGTAGCTTTACAACCTCAAATCCAGTTCAGCCAGGTTATCCCTAAGCAATGGACCTGTGGTCCTATTTGAGATGCTGACAGTCAGGCTGAGATATATTGTTGGAATCATCAGAAAAAGAGTTCCCTCTCACCTAGATTTGGGCCTGTAGATTTGTAAGAGAGTAGCTGCAGGGGCCACTGGGTGGGGAGGGGCTGCCAGAGAGAGATGTCAATACCAAAGAAAGTCAAGCCTGGAGGTGGAGAGAGACTAAGGCTGGGTGACCACCTGGATCCAGCCATTCCCAAAGGATTCTCCATCAAACTTTCAATTTGTGGGTTCCTTTCACGACTGAGTGACTGAACTGAACTGAGCTTCACGGATGTAGGACAGGGACCACTTATGATTTCTGTACCCCTAATGTCTGGCAGAATGTAGGTGTTCAGTTAGTGTTTATTGAGTTGTGCTGAAATGAACAAAGGACTGCTTTGCTGTTAGCAAGGGTTCTGATTACCCATACTGCTTACCAAACCACCCAAACTCAATGGCATAAAATAACAATCTCTTTTATTATGGTTACAGATTTTGTGGCTCAGGAATTCACACTGTAGGGTTGGGTCTCTATTCCACAGTGACCAGGGACTCATTTGGACATGTTGAGCAGGGGTTGACCAGTTAACTGGGGACTGGCATTATCTGAATGTTCTGACACTTGTCTATTTGGGGTCTCAGCTAGAGACCCTGAAGATTAGGACTGCTCCCTGGAATGATGATGTATAACTTCTCCATGTGACCCAGCTGTCCCAGGTCACAGGCAGTTAGCACCTCAAGGCTCCAGGAAAAATGGCTCTAGTGAGCAAGGTGACCTATTTTCTCTGATTTACCCTGGAAGTCATATAGCATCACTCTTCTATTGGTTTACCTGGAGGCACAAGCCCATGTAGATTCCAGGGAAAGGGATAGAGACCCCACCTCCTGATGGGGGAGGGAGTTAAGATTACATTGAAAAGATCAGGTGGTTGGGCACATGGTTGTGGCTGTCTTTGGAAAATACAATGCCATAGTTTGGGATAAGGTGTTTATTTGGAGGATGATGGGGAGAGACTGGCCATATTGGATGAAGTAAATGATTGGAATTAGCAATGATTGTAGCTCAGTTGGTAAAGAATCTGCCTGCAATACAGGAGACCTGGGTTCGATTCCTGGATCTCCAGGAAGATCTCCTGGAGAAGGAAATGGCAACCCACTCCAGTATTCTTGCCTAGAGAATCCCATGAACAGAGGAGCCTGGCAGGCTACAGTCCACGGGGTTGCAAGAGTCGGACACAACTTAGCAACTAAACCACCACCACCATCATTTATTAGCATTAGTTTAAGTGGTCTTGCTTTCCCCAACCAGCTTGAAGGTAGAACGTATAAGGACAAGTGTATTTTGGAGGAGGAAGGCAGAAGCAGGCACCTGTACTGACCTTGGAAGAAGACGAAGAGAAAGTTTTCCTTTCTCCAATGAGTCATTTGACTGTGGGGGCGGGGCTGGCATTGAGCTTAGGAAAGGCACCTAAGTTGCTCACCATCCCCCAGCTCAGGTGAGCAACTCCGTTTTCTTGCTACACTGCAAAATAGTTATATACACACCCCAGCAACACCATTTTAAAATGGCAAGTCTGACACTCAACTTGAACTTGGAGGTGCAACAACTCAGGAATGAAACCTGGAAATGGGACGTGACAGAACAGTTTGCATCCCAGTCAGCACTTTTTCCTGTGCTGCACCAAGATGAAAAATCAACAAACAGAGCTTACACCTGCAGATGCTTCATCTTGGAAAAATTTGCAAGTACATAAGGTGTCTTATTTTGTTTTTGTTTTCCAAGACTTGGAATTTTTTTGTGTGTGTGGAGAAAAGAAAAACTTTAACTGAGAAAGAGCAAGATTCTTAAACTCCAAGATGAGTAAAGTTGATTTATATGCATTGTTTCTCTGGCTTAATGATTGGTGTTTTTTAAGAGATCTCATGTGGGTATGAAACAAACAAGACTTTTGTTTATAAGTCTGATCCTCAGGGATCAGACATACTGATTTAACATCATGCTAAGAAAATCTGTTCCTGACTTGGACCCTGCAGAAACCCAATGAATTATGTGCATAGTTATACAGGTAATTGGACGAGGATAAATATAACATTTTGAAAGAAAAATATATTTCTGGCACTTCCCTAGTGGTCCATTGGTTAAAAGTTTGCACTGCCAATGCAGAAGGCATGGATTTAATCCCTGGTTGGGGAACTAAGATCCTATATGCCATGCAGTGTGGCCAAAAGATTAAAAAAAATACACTTCTATTCCCACAGGAAACAGTAACTAGCAATAACTCTCTATTATAATGCTGACTATATTCTAGGATGCTGAGTATCATGTAGATGCTATATATGGGTTTTCTCAATTCTGTAACAGCCCAACATATCAAGTGATACAATAGCCTAGATTGTTTAAGTTAAGGAAACTGAGCCTCAGAGGGGTTAAGTAATTTGACCAAGGTCACACAGCTATTAATTCAGATCCAAGCAGACTTTGCTTTAACCACCCCACTGCCCTGCCTCAGAATAGTACTGGGTAGACAGGAGACCTAGGAGATAGCCATGTGGTGAGTTTCATATTAAAACCCACCCCTCTCGCTCCTTTGGGAAAAGGAAATGTAGACAAGGCAAGTCACATTGCTTCTTTCAGTATCTGTTTCCCTACCAGTGAAAGGACTGGTCTAATTAACTGAGCTCCAAGCTGGAGTTCAATGTTAAATTCATTATGTTGACCAGTTATACGGCCCAAAGATAGCAGGTAAATAGTCCCTAAGCAGTGTCTTCTTCAAATAAGAAGGAGAATGCACATTCTCTCAGGCTGGGGGAGGCGGGGAAGGAGTAGCTGATTCATTTCTTGATTTTTAAAGTTTTGTACTGGCGTGTGGTTGATTTACAGTTTACAGTTGACGACAGTTGGAGTATGGTTGTTTAGTTTCAGGGGTACAGTGGTGATTCAGGAATATGTATAACTATTCTTTTGCACATTCTCTTTCCATTTAGGTTCTTACAGAATTTTGAATAGAGTTCCCTGTGCTATACTGCAGGTCCTTGTTGTTTCTCTACTTTATACCTAGTAGCAGCCTGGAAAAACCCCATGGATGGAGGAGTCTGGTAGGCTGCAGTCCATGGGGTCTCAAAGAGTCGGACACGACTGAGCAACTTCATTTTTACTTTTCACTTTCAGGCATTGGAGAAGGAAATGGCAACCCACTCCAGTGTTCTTGCCTGGAGAATCCCAGGGACGGGGGAGCCTGGTGGGCTGCCGTCTATGGGGTCGCACAGAGTGCGACTGAAGCGGACACAACTGAAGCGACTTAGCAGCAGCAGCAGTGTGTATATATTAATCCCAAACTCCCAATTTATTCCTTCCCCTTTTCCCCTTCTGTAACTATGCATTTATTTTCTAAGTCTGTGTGATCTTCTTCTGTTTTGTAAATAAGTTCATCTGTATCATTTTTTTAAAGATTCTGCATGTAAGTGATATCACATGATATTGTTCTTTCTTTGATTTACTGTCCATGTATAAGTGATATCATATTCTATTTCTCTCTTTGATTTACTTTCTTTTAAAAATGTTACTGAACGACTGGGTTTTTCTGTAGTATTCTGAGTGGTGGGAATAGAGAAGTGAGAAAACACAGGTATTGTTCTCAGGGACCTTGCACTCCAGGTGGCAGAGAGAGACAGGTGTTGACCAACGACAGGAAACACAACACAGTTTAAGAAGAGAGAAATCCATGGAGGCTGCTACTTAAGCATTGCGTCTAAGGGAGGCAAAGGGATGCTTAGCAGAGACTGAAAGTGAAGTGAGGGAGGAACTGTATGGATATCTGATGAACACGTGTTCCAGGCAGAGAAAGAAGTCTGGCGAGGCCATGCATTGTGACAAATCATGTGTGGTGCAGGCAGGAGCAGGGCTGGCCGAAGCAGGAGAGGAGGAGGGGATACCACTGAGCATGGAGGAGGGGGATGGACACCCCACCAACAGCTTGAAGGGCACTGTTGGGACTTGAGCTTTTCACTGGGATGGGAGCCATGGGAGGGAACGATTGAAGAGTGGCGAGGGTTGATTCAGTCTGTCCTCGACCAGGGGAGAAGCCGGAGCTCAACCAGTGGGTCAGATTAGAGGAGAGATGAGAGATGATCTAGTAATGAGGAGCCAACTCAACCTAGACCAGCTTTAAAAGGTGGGGTTTGGGAACTTCCCTGGTGGACCAGTGGTTAAGAATCTGCCTTGCAATGCAGGGGATGTGGGTTTGATCCCTGGTCTGGGAACTAAGATCCAACATGCCGCGGGGCAACTAAGCCTGTGCCCCACAACTTGAGAGCCTGTGTGTCGCAGTTAAGGTCCCATGTGCCACAGCTAAGACCTGACACAGTCAAAAAAAATAAATGTATTTTTTTTGAGTTTATGTGAAACTAAGATATTTCACAGAAGGTTAGAAATGATCAGAATAAGGGACTGGAACAGCAGACAGATTTTGTCTCTTAGATCTGTTCTCCTCGTGTTGCTTTCCTCCAGATTGTTCGGAGCGGGAAGCGTGGCCAGTGGCTTCTCAGTCTTGCATCATGTAGGGAGACGGCTTCCCCCACATCTCACTTCCCATGCAAATGTCCCGGGGCAGGGCTGTGATGAGTCGGGCTTAGATGCCACTTCCAGACAGGCATCCTATGGTTGAAACATAGCAGTGCCAGATATGCCAACAAGATACATGGTTTGAGAATCTGCCAGTTATTAAAAAGCATCCATTCAGGGTGGGTACATATGTGATTAACTCTAGTTTTGCTAGCATGGAAATTTTAACCAAAGTGTAACCTTTTTTTTTTTTTTTTAATATTTATTTGTTGGTTGTGCTGGGTCTTCCTTGCTGCGCTGGGGCTTTCTCTAGTTGCAGTATGCAGGCTTCTCACTGCAGGGGCATCTCTGGTCGCAGAGCGCAGGCTCTAGGGCAAGTGGGCTTCAGTAGCTGTGGCACATGGGCTTTAGTTGCTCCATAGCATATGGAATCTTCCTGGACCAGGGATTGAACCTAGGTCCCCTGCACTGTCAGGGGACACTGTACCCCTAGGGAAGTCCACAAAACGGTAACTGCTTGAAGGCTAGGTTCGGAAAGAATTTTGAAATGTTTGCTAAATAAATATGTTTTAATCACACAGGTCTCATAATGGATTTTCTAGAAGTCATTTCCATAGTGATCCCAGTACAAAAACACCAGAATAAAAGACAAAGAAAAGAAAAGAAACCCCCAAAATTTGTATTTTAGTTTACTTGAAACATATAACACCTGCAGATACTCCCTAGTAGTCCCTTTCAGAGCTAACTGAAAATGATGACTAGGACCGGCCAATTTTGATGATCAGAAGTGGTTTATGCTCAGATTTCTACATCCTAAATTATTTTATCCTCATAGCAGAGTTTTTAAAAGGCAGCAATAACTAAATTAAGGGATTCTCTGTCTGGTCTTTATTTGCTCAGGTTCAACATTGGAGGTTTGAAGCAGGAGATGACGGGCCGCCCCAACTCTAAGGTTTTCCATTTTAATTGGTCATTGCCATTGTCAACGACACTGGTGTGACTCTGGACATCTCGCAAACCCACAAGGCTCTAAACTATCACACGTAAAGTTCTCTCCTCCAGGAGTCAGACCAAAGGTGCTGCCTATTTGAGATCTCTTCTTCTTGTGCAACTCTTTTTACACACATGCACACACACACTTTCTTTTTCATATTCTTTTCCATTATGGTTTGTCTTAGGATATTGAATATAGTTCCCCCGGCTATACAGTGAGATCTTGTTTATCTGTTCTCTATGTACTAGTCTGCATCTGCTAATTCCAAAAGCCAATCCATCCCTCCCCTCCCCTTTGGCAGCAAGTCTGGCCTCTTTGTCTGCGAGTCTGTTTTGTTTCATAGTTATGTGGATTTACATCACATTTTAGATTCCACGTGTAAGTGATATCATATGGCATTTGTTTCTCTCTTTCTGATTTGTTTTGCTTAGTTTGATCATCTCTAGGTCCATCCATGTTGTTGGCAATGGCATTATTTCTTTCTTTTCTATGACTGAGGAGTATTCCATTGTATATACACCACATGTCCTTTATCCATTCACCTGCTCCATGTCTTGGATATTGTAAATAGTGCTGCTATGAACACACCTTATGCAACTCTTTAAACTCCCTCTTTAAACTCCCTCTAAAGAATTTGCATTTTCTTAAGAGATGCATTTGGTCCTGAGAAAGTGGAGGAGGCTTCCAGCTTCCTCTTGTTCAGAAACATTCATTTGAATAATCAACATGGTTGCCTATACCTATTTAAAATTATCAGTTACTTGGCAGATTTGGGGGCTTCCCAACCAGTCCATTCTGAAGGAGATCAGTCCTGGGATTTCTTTGGAAGGAAGGATGCTAAAGCTGAAACTCCAGTACTTTGGCCACCTCATGCAAAGAGTTGACTCATTGGAAAAGACCCTGATGCTGGGAGGGACTGGGGGCAGGAGGAAAAGGGGACGACAGAGGATGAGATGGCTGGATGGCATCACTGACTCGATGGAAATGAGTTTGAATGAACTCTGGGAGTTGGTGATGGACAGGGAGGCCTCGCATGCTGCAGTTCATGGGGTTGCAAAAGTCAGACACGACTGAGCGAATGAACTGAACTGAACTGGTAGTTCAGATGGTAAAGAATCTGCCTGCAGTGCATCAGACTCAAGTTCGATCTCTGGGTCAGGAAGATACCCTGGAGAAGGGAATGGCTACCTGCTGCAGTATTCTTGCCTGGAGGATCCCATGGACAGAGGGGCCCGACGGGCCACAGTTGATGGGGTACAAAGAACTGGACACGACTGAGTGACTAACACGCTGGCGGATTTTAAAGAACAGCCCAAGTTCAACTCAAGTATTACAGTGAACGCATGCTGTATGAACATTTAAGTTTTCATTTTTAAGTTAATTCCACAATGTTTTTATTTTCATTTTTAGGAGCATATAAGGCTCAAGGTGGTGACTTTCATTCCACAAGACCAGATTCAGAATTTCCTTCACCACAGTCATGTGCTTGGCCACCCTTTTCATTTAAAATGATGTAATAAATTAAATTTCCAGTTTTAGGAAATATAATTTGGCTATAATTTAAAACATGACAGCCTGTGACTGCTGATTGCAGCGGGAGAGAACTCATTTGTTCTTGGATGGGAGAACAAGATGAGATGCCACCACTTCAACACTAGGGGTCACTGCAGGCCCACTGATGCTGTGAGTCCGCGCGGTGGTGCAGCCGGCTGCCCAGGGGGTCCCAGCGCCAGAGTGCTGCACCGCTGTTCTTGCTGGCTGTGCAAAAGGAAACCTTGAGAGACTGTTTCCAGGTGCTGCTTTGCAGCCTTTCTGAGGTATTAAAATAGCAGCAAAAACAACATTTATCCAGTGTCACATATATTTTATTATTTGGGGGTAATAGTTGAAAATGATTTTTATTTTTTTATTTTTTTTGAAAATGATTTTTAAAATCATTCCTTCAATGATACTATAGCATCAGTCACTGCATTTAAGATCCAAAGAGCTCACTCATGTCACTGGTTATTTTTTCGAGATGGACCTGTCTCACCTGATAAGACAAAGATCAATCTAAAACAACTGATCGTATTTAATCACATTGGATGACTCCTAGGCTAATCAGTTTAAACACCAGACGGAGACCTTCTGACAAAATGGAAAACTATTTGAGAATTGTTAGAAATAATCTTTTGAAAGACTTTTTGTGGCTGTTTGGAGGAGGGACTCTATGTCCTGACTTGGACCAACAAATCTGTGGAAGATGAGACAAAAGCAAGTTATTGAAATCCCAAGAAGAGAACTCTGTACTGTTAAGACAAGTTAGTCGTCGGGAAGAAACTGAAGTGTACACCCAATTTACTCGGTGATCTTAGAGGACTTTTATTAAGAGGAAAGGTAGAGTTTTTTTTTTTTTTTAAAGCCAGAAGTCTTCCCAGCCCTATTCTTTCCATTTGTTTATTCCCCAAAGCATCCTTAAATAACTTCCAAATTAGTCCGTTGAAAACATCCTCAGATTTCAGCTTTGAAGCTATGGAATGTTCTCTTGTAACAACTCCCGGCGCTCAATTTCTCTTTGATGTTGGCAAACTCTACAAATTGCCAAATAAAGCGTTCCCTCTGTGACTGCTCTGAGTTCCTCTGGGGCAAGATCAACTCCCTCTGTGTCATTTTCATAGCATTTGGCAGAGGGGCAGGGGGGCAGGAAGCCATCTCCTCCCATCACAACCTGGGATGTGTAACATCTTATTCAAAGGTCTGCAAAGGGGATCTTTTGCTCCCTGACAAAGGTGTATGGAACCCAAGACCCAGCCTTTCAAACCCATTGGAAACACTGATTTCAAAGGGGTTAAAGAAATCAGACCATTTGATGCTGAGCTCAGAAGAGAAAATGGGTCCTTTCGATGTGTCAGATTCAGACTTACCACGGGATGCTGGTTCAGGCCATACAGACACCAGGGTTCTCTTTCGTCTGTGATCAAGTCCTTCCCTGGTCGCTCAGACAGTAAAGAATCTGCCCACAATGTGGGAGACCCAGATTTGATCCCTAGGTCCAGAAGATTCCCTGGAGAAGGCAATGGCACCCCACTCCAGTACTCTTGCCTGGAAAACCCCATGGACAGAGGAGCCTGGTGGGCTGCAGTCCATGGGGTCGCTAAGAGTCAGACATGACTGAGCGACTTCACTTTCACTTTTCACTTTCATGCATTGGAGGAGGAAATGGCAACCCACTCCAGGGTTCTTGCCTGGAGAATCCCCAGGATTGTGGAGCCTGATGGGCTGCCGTCTGTGGGGTCGCAGAGTCGGACACAACTGAAGCGACTTAGTAGCAGTAGTAGTAGTAGTAGTAGTAGAGCGACTAACACTTTCACTTTTCAAGTGCTCTTGAAGAGTAGGTGGGGACTGGCTCTTTCTCTGGGAAGGATGCTCTCTGCAATAAGACCTTCAGTCTGACACCCTCATTTTCTTTATGATGGTGTGCTCAGTCCACTCTCAACCGAGAAGCCTCATGGAACCAGGCTAAGAAGTGGCTGCACCTAAGGACCACAGTGGCAGGAGCTCCATATGGTGGTGGCTACCAGCTGCCCAGCAAGATGCGGTCAGATGGATCTCCAGCTCTGGCCTGCACTTTAATGCTAATCAGCTCATCAGCCCGTTTTCTCCACCCTGGAGGATAATACAGCCAGTGCAGGGCTGTATTTGAGCCTCATGATTGATACTTGATAGCTGAGGAATGAACATAGGTGTTTTCAAGCCAGAACACAGGGACCTGAAATCAGACAGGAAAGCGGGAAAGGTCTCAGCCACCCTGGGCACAGCAAAGCTGATCTGGTTCTGTGTATGTGATTCTTAACTTTCCAGCTTCCCTGGAACCCACATGACCACACAGAGGCCCCATGTTGTGAAGGCAGGAAGGTGTGGGCTCCAGGAGAAGATGAGAGGCCGGAGAGCTCATGCTTGGCCCCTGCCTCTATAGGCGCTATTGGAACATCCAGAGACCTTCTAGAAATGTGAATTGGCTCATATGACTTGACATTTCACACAGGCCTCCCTATTGCCTTACACCAACCCAAATCTAGGCTGTGCCTCTGTCTCCCACCTGTCCCCTGACTTCACCTCCTTCCTTGCTCTCCAAGGCTCACTCAGCCCCAGCCCCACATTCTTCTATCTGATTCTTGCAGGATTTTTTTGCACCTCAGGGCCTTTGCACTTGCTGTGCCCTCCATCAGACATGCTTAGGACTCAGATCTGCACACAGAGGGTCCTTCTCACTAGTGGGGTCCCCTTTCTAAGGTCACCTTCCCAGAGAAGCCTCGCCTGACCCCTCTGAGTAGAAGTAAATACTGTCCTGTTTGAGTGTCTTCTTAGGCTATTTTTGAAAGTATCTTGTTCACTATTTGCTTGTCTTCTGTCTGTCCATCCTCAAGAGAACATAAGCTCAGTGGTGGCTTTTACACTTGCTAAGCCTCCAGTGCCTGGCCAATAATAGGCATATAGTAAATACATATTCAATGGAGAATGCTGCTGCTGCTAAGTTGCTTCAGTCATGTCCGACTCTGTGCAACCCCATAGACGGCAGCTCACCAGGCTCCACTGTCCCTAGGATTCTCCAGGCAAGAACACTGGAGTGGGTTGCCATTTCCTTCTCCAATGCATGAAAGTGAAAAGTGAAAGCGAAGTCCCTCAGTCGTGTTCGACTCTTTGCGACTCCATGAACTGCAGCCCACCAGGCTCCTCCGTCCAAGGGACTTCCTAGGCAAGAGTACTGGAGTGGGTTGCCATTGCCTTCTCCCCAGTGGAGAATGGGATCCATATAAATTCCTTTCCTCAGAGTACCCCAGCCATGAGGACCCTCTCTTGGAGGTTCCAGCGCTTCTTCTCTGTGATACACTCTAAAGGTCCCAAGAGGTTAACATAGACTCAAGTATAAGGGCGCATGGTGCCCCACACTGCATCCTGGTGTGGGACTCAGAGCACCCTACAGGTTCGCTAATTAGTGTGCTTGGTGCAGCCTTCACTTCAGTGCAAAACCATGCCTTCCTCCTTTGAGCTCTCCTGATACGTATCATAAGTGATCCAAAGCTTAAGTATGGTTCCCTCCACTGGACTCTAAGCCATTTCTTGGTGAGTAGAGTTGGAGGGTGTGGGTTTTATTTTATGCTTTGCTTGCACACCACTCCTGCTTCTGTGGAGACAGGCTGAGATCAATGGAGGTGTATTGGTTAGGATTTTTCACATCAGCTGTCGTAACAAACAAGCCCTCAAACTCCAGTGACTTAACATGATACACGATCTTGTTAAATTTTATTTTTATTTAGTTAATTTTTTATTTGGGCTGCATCGGGTCCTCTTTGTGGCATGTGGGCTTTCTCCAGTTTCTGTGTGGGGGGCTTCTCTAGTTGTGGCACTCATGCTTCTTCGGGTTTGGAGCACAGGCTCTAGAGCTCACAGGCTCAGCAGTTGGGCTTAGTTGCCCCACGGCACGTGGGGTCTGAGTTTCCCAACCAGGGATTGAACACGTGTCCCGTCCCCTGCATTGGAAGGTGGATTTCCAACCGCTGGACCACCAGGGAAGTCCCAACATGATACAGTCTTATTTCTTGCTGGCCCTAAATTCAGTGTTGGAATGTGCTAAATCCAGGCCTTTCACACTTAGGGGGCCCAGCCTCCTTCCTTCTCATCACTCGGCCTTTGTTCTCACTTCCCTATTGGACTTTCATCTCCACCTGGAAAATAGAGGAAAAGAGTCACACCGGGTGGAGGTACTGTAGGCTCTTCCTGGAAGGAATGGGCATCACTTCCGCCCACATTCCTTTGGCCACAACTCAAATCTATAGCCACACTTAACGCAACTCCACGGGCTGCAGTCCAGGGAATTCTCCAGGTCAGAATACTGGAGTGGGTAGCCTGTCCCTTCTCCAGGGGATCTTCCCAATCCAGGGATCGAATCCAGGTCTCCTGCATTGCAGGTGGATTCTTTACCAGCTAAGCCACAAGGGAAGCCCTTAGGAAGGCCAGGGGACCTGATTTGGCTACAGGTAGATAAAGGGGGTTTTAGTGAACAGGGAGCATCCATCAAGCTCCCGTGAGTGAACAAGTGAGTGAAACATCCAGGAGGTCTTTCAATGGTGTGTTCTTGGGAGAGGCAGCCTTGCAGGCTCTCCTTGCCCTCCAGTAGTAGAGGCCTCACCCCTGATGGAAGGGCTCTCAGGGGCTGGTGAGGCTACAGGTAGAAATGCAGGATTTCTTCCAGGCAGCACTGCGTATAACTTCAAAGAAGACTATTTAAGGCACCCCTGAGCTTTCTGTATTGATCCATGAATCAGTAAAATAAGGCAAAAGGAGCACCCTACTATTAGTCTTTGCTAAAGAGTCTACACCTTTAGGTTCACTTTGGGGTTACCTGGCGAGACCAGGACTCACCTGGTTTTTTAACATCTGCTTGTGGACCCCTGGGAGGACATGAATCAGAAGGAGAAGAGTAGAAGAGTCTACATTTCACTCTGGTGACCCAGAAGACCCCAGAACTACAGAATGGCAATTCCTTTCTCCTGCTGGATGTCTCATGTGACCTGGAGGGGGCTTTGCCTCCCTAGGCCTGCTGCTGGGCTGGCTGATGGGGGGTCCCTGTCTTGGAGCAGCTGTACCATCTCAAGCATGTAGTCTATTCATCCCCCTTGGCAGGGATGTGGGGAGGTGCAGAGTGGACAATCACAGGTGATTTGCCACTGCCTCATCTCAGAAGGGCCCTCATCATTTCCACTAGTGTTTTATTGGTCCCCTGAAGGGGGGCTGAGAACAGCAGACCCTGCACCATCCTCAAAAGCACTTCATGGGGGCTTTCCAGAATGCTCTTTTTGGAGGGATGACCTTGCCCAGCCTTATCAGGAAGGGTGAGAGGCATAGCTGCTGTGCACCGTGCCCTCCACATTGGAGTGCTGTCTCTGTTCTCGAAAGAGACAAGTCCTTGGATCTGGCCATTCTATTTCCAGGCCAGCCCACGAATTTTGAGAAACTGAGAAGAAAAGAAGTTTCAGGGGGCTTCCCTGGTGGCTCAGTGGTAAAGAATCTGCCTGCCAATGCTGGAGACACGGGTTCAATCCCTGATCCAGGAAGATTCCACACGCCACGGAGCAACAAAGCCTGCGCGTCACAATTACTGAGCCCTCGTTCTAGAGCCTGGGAGCCACAGTTAATGAAGCCCATGCACCCTAGAGCCCGTGCTTCGCAACGAGAGAAGCCACTGCAGTGAGAAGCCTGCACACTGCAACCCCCGCTTGCCGCAACGAAGGCCAGCACAGCCAAACATAAATAAAGAAAAATAAACATTTTAAAAAAGTTAATAGAAGTTTTGGAAAGGCTCCTCTGCACCCTCAAGAAGGACTGATCTGGTAGCTTGCGTGTCATCCCCATGATTCTCAAACTTCAGGCATTTCTCACCATCCTTATGAGTTTTGTCAAGGGGGGATGATGACAAATGTCCTTGTGTTACTAGTGATTCAATGCTCTCCTTGAAATAAGCCTAATGCTTCAAAAACTTAGGTAACTTAATTGAAAATGCAACTTACATCACTAAAGGGAAACTGAGATATCAAACACATCAATAGCCAAAGTAAAAATAAAACCAGCATTCAAAAATTCTAGCTAGACACCATCACTCTGCACAGAAAAATATGCCTTCTATTTTGAAACCAAGGGCATTTATAATCGTGAAAAGTTGTCCTAAGAGTTGCTTAGGTCTCAGCCTTTCTCCTTGATGTGATTAGAAAGGTTGGAAGAGGAACTGATTCCGTTTTAGAGGAGGCCCCATCTTTGTGGTATCCAGAAGCCTCCTATATCCACCCGTGGGATCCACCCATCCTGGAATTCCACCTTCATCATTTCCTGGTCTTTCAGGAAACTGCTGCAGAAAAATGTTTTGTTTTTATGGAAAGTCGACCCAACGCAAACTGCCTGGTGTCCCAGCTTAATTCACAAAGTGGGAACAGTTAGTACTGTTTAATTACTGACAGAATTAGGCTTACAGATTGATTTATGGCCTTACAGAGGAAACAGATATTCTTGGAGGAAAGCAGATTTCTCACAATTAATTTGAGGCAGGCTCTTCAGATGGGAAGTGCTCCCAGAGGCCTGGGATGCTACTGAAGAGCTGGTAGGCCTCAGCTTACTTCTCTAAAGCCTTCCTAAGGTGTTGCCTCTCCAAGGATTAGTTGTGCTAATTACCCAAAGAAGATTAGATATATTAGCTAGAACAGCATCTTGGAGAGTGAGTAGCCATGCTTACATCATATTTCAGCCACTGATCCAGTACCTGGAGTTGCAGCTTCCCAAAACTTGAACACCAAAGAGTAGGAAAAATTTTTGTGAGTCAGCTGTGTATAATGGGGAAATGGTTTACCCTGGAATGTTAGCTATTTTTGCCCTGAGGATGCAGATAGAGAAAAATTTTTGCCATGACATACCTCCCATCCTCCCCCCAAAATGTACTTGGTGATTGCAGTTCTGGAAAAAAAAATTTTTTTTGAATTAGAATACATAAAAAGATTGTTTTTAATAAAGCATAGGATCATTAGATCCTAGTCAATACATTTGAAAAATGTTTTAGAAATAGACTCCGTTTCACATTGAAACGGGCTCTGGCAATCTGGACTTGGCGTTTTATGCAATCTACTGGCTCCGCCATTAAGAAGACAGATGGAGATGTGCCAGGGACTAAACCTCAGCTTCCCCATCATTGAGGTGGAGGGGATAGGGGACTCGACCAGTGGTCCTTGGATGGGCAGCATCAGTATCACCTGGCAATTGTTAGAAACACAGATTCTTAAGTGTCACCTGCTGCGGCTGCTGCTGCTAAGTCGTAGACTTGATAAATAAGAGGCTCTAGGGGTGGCGATGGAGGACTCACTATCCCAGGTGATGTTGATACTTACTCAAATTTTGCAAGTCCTGAAACACATAATCTTTTAGGTTCTTTGCTGTATTAACTCTAGAGTTTTATAGGAGAGAGATGCAAAGTGAAAATGCAGAAAGTTTACAAAGTAAATGAAAAAAAAAAACCCAAACAACAAAACCATCCAGAAAGACAGACATTCAAAAAAGTAAATATAGAATAAAATAGAAGCCACATCTCATAGAGAATGAAACCCAGACAGACACTCTTGAAAATTTGCAAGCTAAGCACCCAAAGTGTTGATATATTTTTGCAATGACGGGCATATATAATAAAACTTCTGTGGCTCCCTTGGCTGAATGATAATGACCCATTTTTACCTACTGAGGTAAAGTCACCTCATTTGATTTGGTTGTTGTCGGCTTACAATATTCTTTAAATATTCAGACCGCTTTCTCTCGCTCTCATTTCTGATTCGGGTAATTCAAAGGCTCCCATGGAGAAGTCCTTGGGCTAAAATCAGAGGCTGATGCTCTGTAGCCTTGGTTTCCAGTGTGTCTTAATTAGGCATTCAGGAAGGATAAATGAAGAACTCGTCTTTTATCTTCTCAAGGCCAAGTTGGCCCCTAACGGATCCATTCCTAGTTCCAAATGGGCCAGAGGGGAGTCAGGACGGAATTCTTTTAGGATCAGTGACTTGGTGGTCATTCCAGGGTAGAGGCGGGGTGAGGCCAGCATGACCCTCAGGACGGCTGGCAAGTCAAAGTCTTCCTCCCTACATATTGTGGGGAAGATCCAGCGAGGGGGTGATGGGCCCTTTACAGCCATCTTCTCGTTTACTGGCAGGCGGAGAGCATTAGAAACCCCCAAGACAGAGGACCTGCTCTTAGCGTGAGATCTGACTAGCAGGAGAAGGTAAACGGCCTTCTTGACACCTGTTGGGAGAGTGGGCAGCTCCCTGCCGCCTCCTCCGCGCTGGCCGAGCCGGCCGGGTACTAGCCCGCCTCCCAGCCCCTCCACTGCCGCTCCGGCGCGCAGGGAGGGGGTGGCCGGGAGGGTGGGTGAGGGGCAGACCCGGAGAGGTGGGATTGACTGTGCGGATTGGGGCTTGCGGCTGTCACTCCGAAAGGGTGGGGCTTTTTTAAAAAAGACAAATTTTTAAGGCAGACCCCGAGTCCGCACCCGGCACCGTGGCGCTCGCGTCCGTGCCGGATGCAGTCTCGGCGGAGCGCGGCCGGTGCGCGGGCGGCGAGGTCCCAGGGCCCGCGGGTCCTCCTCCGCGCGCGGCTAGCGCGCCTCCCCCAGGCGGCGGGGGCAGCCCTGCGTCCTCGGAGTCGGCGGTGCGCGCCGCGCGCTTAGGTCCCCGCGAGCTTGATCCCGGGCGGGAGCCGGGCCGGGGCGGGCGGCACGGGGAGTGACTGCTCCCAGCCAAACTTTGGCGCCGGTGCGCGCCCCGGGGCGCGGCCGGGCGGGATGGGGACCGCGCGCCCGGGCGCCCCGCGCCGTTCCGGGCGCCGGGCCACCCGGCCGGGGGTCCTCGCGCCGCCTCCGCCCGCGCCCCGGGCGCCGCATCCCGGCCGCCCCGCCGCCCGTTAGCCTACCGCGTCCCTGCGCTCCCGGAGGCGCCCTTTGGGGGCCACCTGGGAGCCAGTTCTCGCTGGGTAAACGGAAAGGAACAAATTCGTGTGGATGAAAATAAAAATATCCTGGTGGGGGTGAAAGGGAGGTGGGGTTTGTCTGCGCGCGCGTTGGACTCGGGAGAGCAACTCCGGAGCGGCGTGCGGTGTCGCCTCCCGGCCGGCCATGGACTGGCGGGAGGAAGGCGCAGGGCGCCGCGGCCGCTCGCGCCCCTAGCCCGGCGCTCCCTCGCCTTCCCGCCCCGCTCCGACCCTCGGGGAGCTTGGCGACCGTGTCTTCATCGCCCAGACGGCACCGTGGAGCCGAGGATCTGCGCTCCGGGTCTCCGGGATGTGCGCGTCTGCGATGGGGACGCTGTGGCACCGCTGGTCCCCCGTGCTCATCAGCCTGGCCGCCCTCTTCTCCAAAGGTGAGGAGACGCCGCCGCCGCCACCTGGGGCCCCGGGACGAACTTTGCTGGGAGTGAGTGTGTGGGAGGGTGTGCGTGGATGGGGGTGGCCGGGAGAGTGGGTGTGGGTGTGCGTTGATGCGTGTGCACGCGCGCGCGTGCGGCAGCCAAGGTCCTCAGCGGCCCCTTTGCAGCAGGTGCCTCCCGGGAAGACTTGGGCGGGAGGCCCTGAGTGAGAATGCCAAGGGCGGCAAAATAGCCCGGTCCACCTGGCAGCCTCGGGGAGGGGGTCGCGTGGAGAACCTTGAAAGGAGACGTGGGCCCTGGGAAGGCTGAGGAGGATGTCCGAGGAAGGGATTGAAATGACCTCCTGAAAAGGTTCTGGAATTTGGACTTGACTTTTTCTGCTGGCAGGCACCCGTGAGGATATAATTCCAGAGCGCGCCTCTGTATGGGAATGCAGTTGAGTACATTCGTCGGCTGCGACGCCTATGAGATGGGTCCAGCTCTGGAGAGGTGGCCCTGAGTTTCTCTAAGAGAGGTTTTGGGGGCAGACTTCTCTTCCTTTGCCTTCTGTGGCTGTTTGTCCGAGGGCAGCATCCGTGAGGGTTGGGCGCAGAGTTTAAACCGTGCTTATCACCTGCGTTCCCCCAGCAGAGCCCCTAATTTGCAGCTGCCAGAAAAGCCGGGATTCCCCATCTGCTTCCCTTCTGTCAGCATCCCTCTCTGTCATTGGTACAGCAAGTTGGAATGCTCAGGACACGAATTCCTTGAAGGGAAATTATTTGATTCACACGTGAGGTTGTAGAAAGGATCAGCAGTTCTTCCTGCTTACTGATCAGGACTCTATCTGTGTGTGGTTCCTTCTCCCAAGAGCCTCTTTCCTACAGAGAGAGAGAGAGAGAGATTAGAAGAAACGTGGAGCTTTTTAGCAGTCTCCCATGTGTGTCCCTAAAACCCTGTAAACAGATTTTTGTTCTCCGGAGAAGATTTCCGAGATGAGATCGCTCTTAGAAACTTCAAAGCCAATTATCATGCACAGAGCCTTTTAATTACAGGAATTTTCTGTTCTCAGAGCCTTTCCGGCATCACTGAGGTTACATTGCTTTAGATCTGACAATAGCCGGCTTTTGTGCTGGTGTGATTTAGGACAGGGTGACCCGTGCCCACTCTGCTTGGCTGTCTTTTCAAGTGTGGTCTAAAGGGCTCATGTCTCCTAATTATGAGTTAGAGCAATTCTGAGGGCCAGAGCCTCGGGGGTTTTTGATGTGCACAAGAAGCAAGAAAAGGTTGATGAATTTGGTGAAGCCAACCCAGGCAAACGTGAGGTTAAAAAAACCTGAATCCACAGCAACAACAGCCCAGCAGACTTGCCTTTTGCTACAAGGCATGTTTTCTAGTGGTTGTCGCTTGATTTGATAGTAGGAATGGACTCCTGTGTTTTATGCTGCAGTAACAAGGTTTTACTAAGAAAGGTACAGAATTGCTTTGTAAATATGACCTAACTATTGTGTTTCCTTGGTTAGGTACATAGTTCTCTTACTGATCTCCTTATTAGACTGAGTAGGGTTGAAAAGAAATGTATTTCCCCTGATAGTCTCTTGAACTTTTTCAAGTGGAAACTCTGAAAATGTCCTTAAAATGAGAAACTCTGATGTGAAGGTCTTGGCTTGTGGAAAGATGCTATAAGCCCAGCCTATGGCATATTTTGAGTTGAACACCCCTAAAACCATTCTGTCCTATAAAAGTTCCTGGTGCAGATAATAATGGTGTTTTAAATGCAGGGACAGTGCAGTTCTTTTTCCATTATGTTCAAGTCACTTTGCGCTCTCAGATCCTCTGACTCCCTGAAAGTTCTGAACCAGTTTGAAATCCAAGATGGACTATATTTCAGAGGATTTTGATTGGAAGAAAACATATGCATAGACACACACCCATCCAAAGTGCCCAGTTTATCTGGGTCCAATGGAAAGATGGAGATTGTTACCAAATACTAAATATTGCTTCAGTGTATTATTGTTTTTACTGCATTGCTCTAGTTCTTTCTAAAGATGAAGCTTTAAAGGAACAGATGTGCACATTTTAACAACAGGCTAAGGTCTTTGAAATTCACATTTGTTTAAATTTGATGCACAGGAAGTGATTGGACATAGAGCAACCTCATAGATCTTTTGAAAATCAAATAAAAATAAAATTTCATTGCTTGCACTTCTATCCCTTGGGAACTGGGAACTCTACTATGACACAAAAAGTTTGATCAGCACTGTCGTCAGGCGGTCCCAGCCTTCACTGGAGAATGATCTTTATGTCAAGTCATCAGAGGGCTTGTGTCTTAAGTTTAGGATATTAACTTACTTAAAAACTTCATGCAGATTACAGCTATGCCAGCTTGCAAATGTGGTTTACTGTGCTGCTATTGGCTTCGTGGAAGGGGGCAGGTCATGGAAAGGAAAGGGGCCCAAAGACAAATTAATGAGACTGTTAAGGCAAGTTCACCTGTCGGCCACATAGGCCAGACAAACTGAAACGTCAGAATTTGGAACAGAGAAAGGTTTATTGCAGGACCATGCAAGGAGACAGGTGGCTTATGCCCTAAAAAGCCTCGAGCTTCCTGAAGAGTTTTGGCAAAGCGTTTTTAAAAGCCAAGTAAGGGAGGTGGTGGTGGGGGTCACAGGGTACCTGATCAGATGGTGCACAATTCTCTGGCTGATGATGAGGGAACAGGGCAGGGTTACAGGGGTTAACTTTATCTATCCTTAGGCTCCAAGGGTTGTGGGGCTATGTGCTCTCGGTCCTTAAATAGTTAACATCTTCCATTTGGTGGTGGGGTTTCTTGTCTGCAAAACAACTCCGGAAATGTGCATCAAATACTATTATTTAGGTACTTCAGAGAGGAGCTAAAGCAGAGGATATGGGGAAAGGCCTGTCCCAGGAAGGTCCCAGGGGTTCCTTCTCTTACAAAACTGTGCATGTGTTAGTCGCTCAGTCATGTCTGACTCTTGGTGACCCCATAGACTGTAGCCTGCCGGGCTCCTCTGTCTATGGAATTCTCCAGGCAAGAATACTGGAGTGGGTTACCATTTCCTTCTCTAAAGGATCTTCCCGACCCAAGGATCGAACCCTGGTCCCCTGCATTACAGGCAGATTCTTTACCATCTGAGCTACCAGACTTACAAGACTAGTGACCGTCAAAGAGCTGGGAAGGCTTTCAATACAAAATCAGGAAGGTTGCCACATGTAGACTGCTTGTCATGACCCTGACCTGCATCCCCCAGAGTTGTGTTTTCTTGCAAATGCCAATAAGAAGCAGACACTCAGAGGCCTGGGATCCCGGGAGAGGAACTGCTGGGGTGATGGGGCACCGTCTTCAGGCTGTGCCAGTCATGTGCTCCACCTGCATCCGGAGCAGTACAGCCAGCCTGCTGGGCAGTGGCATTGTGAGGTCACCTTCTGCAGAATGTTTCCACCTTGATCAGTTCAGTTCAGTTTAGTCGCTCAGTCATGTCCTACTCTTTGCGACCCCATGAACCACAGCACGCCAGGCCTCCATCCATCACCAACTGCCAGAGTTTACCCAAACTCATGTCCATTGAGTCAGTGATTCCATCCAGCCATCTCATCCTCCATTGTCCCCTTCTCCTCCTGCCCTCAATCTTTCCCAGCGTCAGGGTCTTTTCAAATGAGTAAGCTCTTCGCATCAGGTGGGCAAAGTATTGGAGTTTCAGCTTCAACATCAGTCCTTCCAGTGAACATCCAGGACTGAGCTTTCTTCTTAGGTCAGAACTGAAGTGTCTGGCTGGCCAAGCATCACCTCTTATTTAAGAATATCCTCCCACATCCCATCCTTCTGGACTGGAAGGAACTTCGGTTTCCAGTGACACTTTGTCTGGGCTGTTGGGGAGGAAGGCATATTCCAGGAGGGAGCCTTCTGGGGTGTGTGTGTATGTTTGAGAGAGACACAGAGACAGAATAGACTTCACTGCTTACATTTAAACAGTGACAAAATTAAAAGGCTAAGAAATGGGGAGACCATGAAATTTCATTTTTCCTGAATTAAAAAGTTAAATGCTAAATATGATTTTATAAAAAGTACTTAAATACATAGAAAGTTAGAATTCTGACTATTCAGATCTGCTTAATTTAGTTCAATTCTGAAAGCCAAGGGAAAATGAAAAACAAAAACTCCAAAAATACTCTATTGTAGAAGCTTACTTGTTGTTTGGTCGCTAAGTCCTGTCTGGCTCTTTGAGACCCCATGGACTGTGGCATGCCTAGGCTTCCCAGCCCTTCAGTATCTCCCAGAGTTTGCTCAAACTCATGTCCATCGAGTCAGCAATGCCATCCAATCATCTCATCCTCTGTCGCCCCCTTCTCATCCTGCCTTCAGTCTTTCCCAGCATCAAGATCTTTTCCAATGAGTTGGCTGTTTGCATCAGGTGGCCAAAGTACTGGAGCTTCAGCTTCAACATCAGTCCTTCCAATGAATATTCAGGGTTGATTTCCTTTAGGATTGACTGGTTTGATATCCTTGCTGTCCAAGGGACCCTCAAGAACCTTCTCCAACACCACTGTTCAAAAGCATCAATTCTTTGGCGCTCAACCTTCTTTATGGTCCAACTCTTACACCCGTATGTGATTACTAGAAAAACTATAACTTTGACTATATGGACTTTTGACTTTTACATTTTTACACTTCTGCACTTTACCCTTGACTTTTACATTTTTAAAATTCATCTAGCCATTTATCCACTGACCAATTTATTCAACCAGTCATCATCCATTATGTATTCATCCATATATCCCTCCATTTATCCATCCTTTCATCCATGTGCCCATCCATCCTTCCGTTCTTTCATCTATGTAGCCACCTATCCATCCTTAAGTCTAAAAAATTTGATAATTCAAAAAGTTTCAAAGAGCACAGAACCCTGCAGGAACTATTTGCCAGTGTTCTGAGGACACAGGATTAGGAAGGTGTAAAGTCATTGCTGGCCATTTCTCTAGCTTGTAAAGCACACAAATCATCCACGATTTTAAGTTGTGAACTCAAACCCCTCCTGTTCTGTGTTCAGGTCCCTCTTCCTTTCCTCTTCTGCTTTTCTTGGTTCCCTCTGCTTCCTTATTTTATCACAGTAGCTGCTTTTGGAGCACCAGTTGTATTATTACACACTTTATGCTGGCCGTAGGATTACAGCAGTGAGAAGAACCCACACAGATAAGGTTACTATCCTTCCAGAACTGGCAGTTCATAGAGGAGACAGAGAAAAGTGCTTAACTGTATAAAATTGTAAGGCTTCTCTGGTGTTCTAGTGGTTAATACTCTGCACTCCCAATCCTGGGGGCATGCGTTTGATCCCTGGTCTGGGACCTAAGATCTCCCATGCCACCTGGCACAGTCAAAAAAAAAGTAATTATACATTACATAAAAATGTTATATAAAGGAATGCCAGCTTTCAACTGTGATGTGCTAGAGGCACAGAGCAATCATCTCTGAGTACAGGTACGTTGGCCTTGAACTTAGCACATCTGGGGAGTGGCTAAGTGTTAACAGAGCTGGTATATGAGAGGGAGGGTGCAGACACGTACGTGGACTCCAGAGGGCAGTGTGGCTGGGCAGAGAGAGCAGTGGAGCTTGTGGTACTCCATGAAGGGACAGGATCCTGTCACCCTGACCTGGAGACAGGCAGCAGTCAGATGGGGTGTGGAGGTATCCGTGGCATCCAACCCTAGTCTTCTGCATTGGCAAGTGAATTCTTGACTTCTGAACCACCCAGGTGATGCTAGTGGTAAAGAATCCACCCGCCAATGTAGGAGACATAAGAGGCGCGGGTTCTATCCCTTGGTTGGGAAGATCCCCTGGAGGAAGGCATGGCAGCACTCTCCAGTATTCTTGCCTGAAGAATCCCATGGACAGAGGAGCCTAGCGGGCTATAGTCCATGGGATGTGGAAGAGTCAGATATGACTGAAGTGACTTAGCATGCACTCATGAGTCACCAGGGAAAGCCCAGATGTCAGGTACAGACGGACTTTTCAAGGGTCTGTAAATTTCTTGTAGCTTCCTTAACATCTTACCACGAACAAGGTGACTTAAAACAATAGAACTTCATTCTAGCGTAGTTCTAGAGCCAGTAGTCCAAAATCAATGTCCCTGGGCCAAAATCAAGGTGTCGGCTAGAGGCTTTAGGGGAAAATCTTTTGGGTCCCGGTGACTGCCTGTAGTCCTTACTTTATGGCAGAATCACTGCAATTTTCAAGGTTGCTGTCTTCCCATCTCTCTCTGTTCCATTCTCAAACCTTCTCTTCTGTGTCAAACCTCCCATGCTTCCCCCTTACATAAAGATACAAGTGATTGGATTTAGGGACCACTGGGAATAATCCGGACTGTCTCCCATTCTACTGTAATCACATCTGCGAAGACCCCCCTCCCTTCCCCCTTCCCCCTAAAAATAAGGGAACACTCACAGGTTCAAGGCATATAGATACCTTTTGGAGGGCACTTTTTACAGGGGTAACATTTTAAAACTATTTTCTGTCTCCTCTAAAGCTTTCATTACCTCTAGAAGCAACATCTATGTATTTTTCTATCTGCTTTCTCTCCAGTACTTAGTATAGTACTTTGGACCCTGCAGGGGCACAATAAGTTTTTAAGTATCCTTAGGACTGTAAATTATTGTTAAAAGAAACTTTTTGCGACAGTAAAATTGTTTGATGCTGGTTTTGTTTTTTTCTCCAGTAATTCAAAGAGCCCCAGGACATACTTTGGTCGATAATAATAACAGCGAATTTTAAAGTAATTATTGCATGCCAGACACTGAGCTGAGTGATTGATGAAAATGGTTTTTGTGAATTCGCAGATAAACCCAGTAGGGTGGATTTTATTCGCCCCATTTTGTAGATGCAGAAATGGAGACTCGGAGACGTAGTGTCCAAGATCTTACAACTAAAGTACCACAGTCTGAATTCTGATGCCGAAGCACCTTGCTGTTAGCTCTTTTACATCCTGCTCATGTTTATGTATATTACTTACAATGAATCCCTTTGTCAGGCAAAAATTACGTCTGGTGCTGGACTTGATAAACTTTGTGTACAGAGTGGTTTCCCTGGAATTTCAGCTCCAAGCCTTGGATGTGCTTGGCGCTCATTATTTGTTGCTGGAAATGGATAAATGAATATCCTGTTTTTTGCTTTTTTAATTTTCTCAGTCTTCATTTTTCCAACAGCAATCGGGAAAGATAGCAAAAAAGGATTAAAACATAGATTTTCAAATATAATTTTATTTATTGGCTGTGCTAGGTCTGTGTTGCTGCTGCGGGCTACTCTCTGGTTGCAGTGCGTGGGCCTCTCACTGTGGTGGCTTCTCTTGTAGTGGAGTGCGGGCTCTGGGCACAAGGGCTTCAGTGGCTGTGGCATGTGGCTGATAGAGCACGGGCTCAATAATTGCAGCTCATGGGCTTAGTTGCTCCGTGGCTTGTGGCATCTTCCCAGATCAGTGGTTGAACCCGTGTCTCCTGCACTGGCAAACTCGGATTCCTCTCTGCTGAGCTACCAGGAAGCCCCTAAAACAGATTTTAATCCCAAGGCTGTCACAGGGGTGGAGGAGGTGATCTGATGATGAGTCATGGTGTGGTTGTCTCCGAGGCCAGGATGCTGATGCATCTTTGGTTGTGCTCCCTGAATCCCAGGATCCCATCATTCATTCATCACCTCAGCTAACATGCATGGGTCCTGGTGGAGGGGAGACTGACGTGACCTCTGTTCTAATAAGACTAAACCTCTGGATAACTTAGGTGACTCTTTAATACTATTGTAAAAAAAGAGAAAGAAGCGTGTAGCATGAAGGCAGACAAATATTTTTCCTGTTTCCAAAAGGAGAATGTTAGGTTCTGTGAACATATGGATCGGCGAGTTTAACTTATGATGCCAGACCACAAGCTTGAATGAGTTATGGGGAGAATATTGTGCGGGTTCTGGCAGACGTGAGTGGTGATCACGGGAAACCAGCATGGATTTGTCATGACATGAGACCAGAGACTCCAGATATTTTGATATCACTTTTATCATTCATTTAAAAATCTGCTTTAAAAAAGTCTATAGGAAGGATTAAGAGGAGCACGCAACAGCTTGAAACCAGGGTTGTATTCATTTCAGCGTCAGTTTTAAGGGTCCCTTTTATTTATTAAAAAAAAATTTTTTTGGTCTTTTTAATTTTACTGTTTTTCAAGATTTGGCAACTTTGAAAATCTTATTTATTTAAAAAATTTAAATGTCAGGGTACTGATACGTTCTTAAAATCTTTATTATTTTTTATTGAAGTATAGTCGATTTACAGTGTAGTGCCAATCTCTGCTGTACAGCAAAGTGATTCAGTTATATCCGTATAGACACCCTTTTTTATATTCTTTTCCATTATGGTTTATCACAGGATATTGAATATAGTTCACTGGGCTATACAATAGAACCTTATTGTTTATCCACCCCACATATAATATCTTGCATTTGCTATTCTCAAACTCCCAGTCATTAACTCCCCCTCCTCCCCTTGGCAACCACAAGTCTCTTCTCTATGTCCATAAGTCTGTTTCTGTTTCATAGATAGGATCATTTGTGTCATATCTTAGATTCCACATATAAGTAATATCATGTGATATTTGTCTCTCTCTTTCTGACTTACTTCATTTGTCTCTAGGTGCATCCATGTTGCTTCCAATGGCATTATCTCATTCTTTTTTGTGGCTGAGAAGGCGATGGCACCCCACTCCAGTACTCTTGCCTGGAGAATCCCAGGGGTAGGGGAGCCTGGTGGGCTGCCGTCTATGGGGTCGCACAGAGTCGGACACGACTGAAGTGACTTAGCAGTAGCAGCAGCAGCATTCCACTTGGAAAAGGAAATGGCACCCCACTCCAGTACTCTTGCCTGGAAAATCCCATGGATGGAGAAGCCTGGTAGGCTACAGTCTGTGGGGTCACAAAGAGTGGGACACGACTGAGCGACTTCCCTTACGCACCGCGTCTTTCTCCATTCATCTGCTGATGGACATTTATGTTGTTTCCATGTCTTGGCTTTTATGAATAGTGCTGTTATGAACACAGGGTGCATGTATCTATTTGAATTATAATTTATCTGGATATATGCCCAGGAGTGGGACTGCGGGATCATATGATAATTCTATATTTAGTTTTCTGAGGAGCCTGCACACTTTTTTCCATAGTGGCTGCACCAACTTTCATTCATACCAACAGTGTAGGAGGGTTTCAAGGGTCCCTTTTATACAAATGTATCATCCAATATGTCTGTCCTGTTAACTCTCAGAAATTAAGAATCTACAGGAAAGGAAGGCCCTTGAACTCAAACAAATTTGTGAAATACATTCAAAAAGAGATTAAGCACATATTGTCATGACAGGACAGCAGTAACCAAGGTGAAAAATACATTTGAAAGAGTTGAAAGGGAATAAAACTTTTCTCCCTCTTTTTCTTAACCAAAGCCTAGAAATGAGACTGAGATATACATTTGAAAAGACAGGAATTCGCAAAGAATTTTTAGCCATTAGCGACATTAGTTATTTTCCATGTGAGAAACATAAATTCTTATGTTTTAGGGAGAGATGCTGAGCAGACTCACTAAGTAAAGAAGGTGGCAGTTAGATTTCATTTTTGTTTTTTTTTGCTTCTGTGTTTGGTCAGGAAAACAATGTTGGTAGGTTGTGGGGGATGCTTAAATTTTGATACAACTTGCTGAGGTTCTCAGATTTTGGACACAGAGACTTCCCTGGTGGTCCGGTGGCTAAGACGCCATGCTCCTAATGCAGGGGGCCTGGGTTCGATCCCTGGTTGGGGACCTAAGGTCCCACATGCCGTGGAGTGACTAAGGCCGAGTCCTTGCGCTGCAACAGTCCCAGGTGCTACAATTAAGACCTGATTCAGTCAAATAAATAAAATATATTAAAAAAAAATCTGTCTCCTTTTCAAGTTGCTTTTCTAAGAAATCCTTCTTAGGCCTTAGTACCAGGAAAAAAAAAGGAAAAAAAGCTATGTTTATCCTGAGAGATAGTTTACACCTCATCCTAAGAACACCATGAATTTTCTAAGTGAATTTCCAATTGTCTGTCTTTGCTTGAACTCCTATGAGTCTCGGAGCCAACTTCGCTATTTATAAGTCTAGGAACTTAAGAGACACATCTTGTGACTCAGCTCCAGCCTTGGCTTTATTTTATTTTCCTTATTCTGTCTCTCTTGTCTGCCTCCTTGCCTACTTTTTCTATCCCAGTGCATTTATTTTTTGTAAGCTACTTCAAAGTAATCCTGACACAAGGGAGAGGTAAAAATAAATAATCTCACTCCCTGAAGATGACTGCTGCAGCAGTTTGATGTCTTTCGTTTTGGTTGTTTCTCTATGAATTTTTGAAACAGTTGTGTTCACACGGTCTCTGGGACACATAATTGGTTTTTTACTTTTCTGAGTTCATATGTTTATGTAAGCATATTTCTCATGTTTTAAAGATGTATCACAAATATATTTTTAATGTCTTTGCTATAGCTTAAAATTTTCAACTCTTGCTACACAATTATGTAATTTATGGGTTTTTTTTTTTTTTGCTATTGTGAGGAAATCATTATCTTTGTGCATAATTTTTCCTTTGAGTTACTTTCTTAGAATCACAGTTAGTTAATGATGGAGCCAAAGAATATAGATAGAGATTTGCTGCCAAATTCTTTTCCAAAAGGGCTCACCTTTTTGTACAGGTGTTAATGATACCTGAAAGCGACCATCATGTTGAACCTTGTTGCCCTTAGTGATGGCACTATGGGTGTCTGCTGTACTCCCACAATCTTTGTAGACTGCCTTGGTGGCCCTGAAAAGTATTCAAAACATAGACAGAACTTATGGATGCCAGGGGGAAAGATGAGAGAAGGCATAGTTAGGGAGTTTGGGATGGACACGTACACATTGCTCTATTTAAAATGAATAGCCAATAGGGGCCTACTGTATAGCAGAGGGAACTCTGCCCAATGCTGTGTGGCAGCCTGGATGGGAGGGGAGTTTGGGGGAGAATGGATACATGGATATGTATGGCTGAGTCCTTTTGATGTCCACCTGAAATTATCACAACATTATGAATCAGCTATACCCCAATGTAACATAAAAAGATTTTTGTTGTTGTTTTAAAAAAGAGATGACATGGAGGGAGTCACATCAAGAACGTGGCTTCTATGGGTCTGAAGATGTTTTCCTTGAAGTGTGGTCGAGCCCCCTGAGATGCTTTGTGTCTAAGGGCTGCGGAGTTGCAGTGGATGAAGTCACAGTCTGTGGCCAATGGGGAAGACGCAGAGTTGCGTACAGAGGGTTCTTCCTGGGATGCTTTGCTCAGAGGACCTCAGTCAACAGGTATCATGGAGGCAGACTGTGGCTTCAAGGTGACGAGGGAAAATGAAAATGCATTTAGAAATGGAGTAAGAAGGATTTGATTTAGTTACCTGGGAAGTTGAAGCCCCTCTAGGACGAGCTGTTTGTGAATCACCATTATAGAACAGAAGCGAAACAGCAGGTGGACATTTAAACCCAGAATTCCTTGATTCTGTGATGTTGATAGAATTTGAAAGGTCCCCTGCTGCCTAAATACAGCAAAAAATATTCAAGTTCAGCCCCGAGATTGACCTAGTTCTCATATTTTGTCTCCAACTGGGACTGTCACTCGTACTGAGCACCAAGGGCTTTGAGTTATTTATCCAACAATTATTTTTTGAAGCCAAATTATAAACACAGCAAGACAGGCTCCAAATATATAGCAATGAATATGAAATCAACTCTGCCCTTAAAGTGGGGGAGACTGAGATGTGAACCCCTACCTGTCTGTAGTAAGCAGCTGAATGCAGATAAGGAAAAGTCATTGATAAGGTGAAGAAAAGAAGGAAAGCAGCCTTGGTTTCCCCTTAAAGACCTTTAGAGGTTTTTTTTTTTTTTTTGGCTGTGACATATGGCATGTGGGACCTTAGTTCCCTCACCAGGGATTAAACCCAGGCCTCCTGTAGGGGCAACGCAGAGTCTTAACCACTGGACCACAGGGGAAGTTCCTAGAGATCTTTTCTATGGGCTTTTCTGGTTCTCAGGAACCCAGAGATTCCTGCCAACCTTGCTATCAGGACTCCAGTCTCTTCAGTTCAGAAAGGCACAGCAGAAGGGATCTGCAATGGGTGTGAAATGTGCCAGTCTTCAGTATCTGCAGAAATTCTCATCTTGTTCAAATTGATTTTCATGACATTGGAAAAAGTCATGTTAAAGTATCTGAATTGTGTGCCTTTTCTCTTCCCAAGAGGACTATGGGAAGGAAACACAGACCTTAATGTGTGTTTCTCATGTTCATGGTCATGATGTTGGTGAACAGGTGCTCAGTGAATGGGCTGATTCAATTTTGATTTTTCTAAACAGGCTTCTAGGATTTGAAAGTATTCCTTGGGTTTCTTTGAACTGGAGGCTCTCAAGAGGAGATACTGTTTTATCCTCCCAAAGGCCTCTAGATTACTGTCTTCAGTCAGCCTTTAACAGATGCTGTGAAGGGAGAAATCAAAGTGGGTCTTCAGCTGTGAGGATCCTTTTTTTGAAATAGGAAGCAAAGTGTAAGAGAATCCCCAAGAAGCCATGGGTTGGATGGGAGAATTCTGCTTGAGTGTGATTTATTTAAGGAAATACTGTGATGAATAACTAGACATATTTTGGTTGCAGGTACAAAACAAAAATCTAAAATTGCCTGAGGAATACGTTAGTGAGGATGGGCTAGAATGATGGGTAGGCTATAATGAAATATATATATTGCATATATGTCAATATATTATATACATACATTATACATACACACATCTATTTCACATACTTATATTGATATATGAATAAATGTCCATGTCTCTGTGGCATAATTTGACAAAAATTTATTTCTTATTTGCTTAGAGTCCAGTCAGTCCTCTTTGACTTTGTGGTTATGCCATTTTGGACACATGGCAGCAGGGGATGAGAGAGCTAGGGGATTTTGTAGGATGCATTTAAGGTCCAGATTTGGAAATGGCTTCATTGCACTCACATCCCATTGATCAGCATTAGAAACAGAGCCTCCATCTAACCGCAGGGAGGACTGGGACTTGTCGAGAAGAATGTATATAGTTGTTCAACAGTAACAGTCTCTGCCTAAGGAAAAGATAAATGAACTGATTCGCACAGCTGAAATTCCGGGCATCAGGCAAGGCTTGATCCAGGTGCTCACATGATGCCTGAAATCTCTTTGCTCTTCTTTAACTATATTCATTCTAGTCTAAGACACACTGCCCTTCATTTAAGCAAGATGCTCCACCAGCTCAGAATTACACCTTTTTTAACCCTAAATTTAGTAATTAGAGTGTTCTCTTAACACTTCCATCAGAGTTCTGGTCCTGACTGTTAAAGGCCCACATCACTCCATGAGCCTTCCTACATCAGTCACTGAGCACAGAAGGATGGGATAGAGCAGCCTGATTGGCTTACATTTAGCCAATAAGCTCCCCCTTTAGAGCCTGGAGGAGGAACCCACTGAGATCACCTGCTATGAAAATGAGGGGCAGGTTATGCAAAATAATTATTTTGCCAAATTGGGGAGATGGATGCTGGCTGGTTGATAGATAGCAGCATTCCACTGTTAGGATCATTTTCATTTTCCAACCTAATATGAAAATATTCACATGTTCTCTCCTTTGTTGTTGTTCAGTCATTAAGTCATGTTTGAGTCTTTGTACCTCCATGGACTGCAGCCCGCCAGTCTTCCTTGTCCTTCCCCATCTCCCTGGAGTTTGCTCAAACTCATGTACATTGAGTCGGTGATGCTATCCAACCATCTCATCCTCTGCCACCCCCTTCTCCTGCCTTCAATCTTTCCCAGCTAATCTTTCCCAATCTAATGAGTTGGCTCTTTGCATCAGGTGGCCAAAGTATTAGAGCTTCAGCATTAATCCTTCCAGTGAACATTCATGGTTGAGTTCCTTTAGGATTGACTGGTTTGATCTCCTTAGAGTTCAAGGGACTCTTAAGAGTCTTCTCCAGCACCACAGTTCGAAGGCATCCATTCTCACACAGATGACAACTCCCACTACAGAACTGTCCCCTCTCTGATAAGTTACTTTGTCCTTTGAATATTTGTTTAAATGTAATGTACGCTTTTGTTTCCAATGATTGTAATTTTTCAGAGTCCTTAATGAGATGTAAAAACTATGCACAATGGAAATTACCATTGTGAATAAATATTTGCATTATGGGCTGTTAAAAGCAAGCATCAAAACACACAATTGCCTGTTTTACAAGCATTCAATATTTTGAAATGTGAGATCAGTGAAATGACTGAGAATTCTATTGAAAGGGAGAGAGAGCAGCTTAAATCATATTATTTACATTTTCAAGGGAGCGGCGCCAACAAAAGGAGGGAAAACAGTGATTTTGATGTACAGAAATGTAAAAGCAGCTCACCACTGAGTTCTGCCTTAGCCCTTTAAGTTCTGCGTATCTGGTTCCCATAAAGCTAGTGTTCTGCTTGATTTCCTTAATTAGGTAATACACATTAGGGAGTTGGGTTTTTGCCTGTACTTCAGATAAATGTAACCTTAAAACAAAGGGGAAAAACAGTTTCCAGGGCATTCTGGTATTACGGATAACCTAATATTTACATTTCGGAACAGACCAAAGCTTGCAGTGCACATTTGGGCCAAATGTCACCTTTTTACTATCCTAAAGTTATTTTCCTGGAATTGTTTTGGATGTGGTAAAGACATTATTACTATTCTTTTATGATTGAAATTTAAAAAGAAGGCCTCATGAATCTAAAGGATGCAAAACAAATAAAGCGATAGGGTGCCATAAGCCTTTAACTGGTAGGGAAGGAAAAGTGCTTTGTTTAAAACAATGCTGATTGAAATGCAGGTGATTTGCAATGTTGTGTTAGTTTCAGGTGTGCAGCAACGTGCTTCATGTATACATACATGTGTATGTATGTGTATACATGTTCCTTTTGCACATTCTCTTCCATTATAAGTTATTATAAGCTATTGAGTGTCTTTTTAAAAAAGCCTTCAGATTTCCTCCTGTACTTGTATGTCAGAGGTGTGGCTTTTTTTTTTTCTTCTAAACTTGTTTTTTTGTGTTGGAGTAGAAGAGTTGACTCATTGGAAAAGACCCTGATGCTGGGAGGGATTGGGGGCAGGAGGAGAAGGGGACGACAGAGGATGAGATGGCTGGATGGCATCACCGACTCGATGGACATGGGTTTGGGTGAACTCCGGGAGTTGGTGATGGACAGGGAGGCCTGGCGTGCTGCGATTCACGGGGTCACAAAGAGTCGGACACGACTGAGCGACTGAACTGAACTGATAGCCAATGAACAATGCTGTGATGGTTTCAGGTGGAGAGCAAAGGAACTCAGCCATACACGTACATGCATCCTTTCTCCCCCAAACTCTCCTCCCGTCCAGACTGCTCCATTACATTGAGCAGAGTTCCTTGTTGCTATACAGTAGGTCCCTGCTGGTTATCCATTTTAAATATAGCAGTGTGTGTAAGTGTCCATCCCAAACTCCCTAACTGTCCCTTCCCTCCATCCTGGCAACCTTAAGTTCCATCTCTAAATCCGTGAGTCTGTTTCTATTTTGTAAATAAGTTCATTTGTGTCTTTTTTTTTTTAGACTCCACATATGATCAGTCTCATACAATATTTCTCCTTTATCTGACTTACTTCACTCATTGTGATAATCTCTAGGTAGAGGTGTGCCTTTTGATTGACAGATAAGTGCGGTGGTACATGTGGCCTGCAAATACATTATATATGGCTTTTGCGGTGAATATTTTGAGATAGATTTTCATAAAGTGTGGATTTTCCGGTTTCTTTTCAATGGTGAGCAGCCCTGATATTTCTGTATGTCAACAGTGGTTCCAAGCTGGGCATCTGCTATTCCAACCAGTTGCTCTGCCCTGGGTGCATCTTAGTACATATCTCTTTTCCTAGTTACATTATCCCTGGACTTGAACTACTAGAGAACTGGTACCCTGGGTTTGGGTGTCTGTCAAAAGTGGGGAAATGAACTCTGGATGGGAATCCCTCTATTTGTTGAATCCACAGAGCTTCACTCATTTATATTATTTTGCTGGGCTCTGGAGATGTGTGAATTGACAGTCCCTGCTGGATCATATTTACCTTAATTTCCAGGAATTGTTTGATTTTGTGTTCTGCTTTGTTTTTACATTGTTTATTTACTGGAGCAGTGCCCTTGACATATATCCTAATATATGCATGGAGGGGTCATGCAAAGACCTTCCAAGGGGTATGTAAGTGGAGATATTTTAAAGGAGATGTATTTACAAATGCTCAACTTCTGTATGTATTCACTCTTAAACTTGACATCCGTATATTAATTTGCAGTTACACTGTTCATCTTCTCTCTCCCTTCCTCTATCTCTCTCTCCTGCACTGTCACACATACACACACACACTTACACATGCACACACAGAACTTCTTTGATTTTACAATAAAAACTTAACCTCTCATCCATCTAATGTCTTACTATGATGCATTTCTCCCAGGTGTTAAAACCTCCTCAGTACCCCCAGCAAA
This sequence comes from Bos javanicus, assembly GCF_032452875.1. Lineage (NCBI taxonomy): Eukaryota > Metazoa > Chordata > Mammalia > Artiodactyla > Bovidae > Bos > Bos javanicus. Next base: position 47,719,526 of record NC_083884.1, read on the forward strand.
ATTAGTAATTAGTTTAACCAGTGCAGCATAATACTCCCCCCACATAGCTGATTGAGAGGTATATTTACAAGAAGAGAATTACTTTTTATTTAAAAAAGTTATTTATCAAAATGTGTAATATTTGAGTATTATATACTCAAATATAATACTTATGTTGTATCATAATCATGATTGTAACAAACTTGATGAAGTTTGTGAATACTGAGAATTTTACAGTCTTAAGAAGAAATGAAAAAGCTTAAGTTCAGTATCCACAACTATATTTTTATTGTAAGAATGTATTAGAGGTGATGGGTATACATTACTTTCAAGATTAAAAGTATATTACATTCGGATATTTCCATGTCTTGGCTATTGTAAATAGTGCTGCAGTGAATATTGGGGTGCATATATCTTTTCAATTATAATTTTCTCTAGATATATGCCCAGGAGCAGTATTGCAGGATCCCATGGTAGCTCTGTTTTTAGTTTTTAAGGATACCTCCATACTGTTCTCCACAGTGGCTGTGCCAGTTTACATTCCTACCAACACTGTATGGGGATTCCTTTTTCTCCACGTCTTCTCCAGCATTGTTGTTTGTAGACTTTTTGATGGTGTGAGGTGGTACCTCGCTGTAGTTTGGATTTGCATTTCTCTAATTGTTAGCGATGTTGAGCATATTTGCATGTACCTTTTGGCCCTCTGTATGTCTTCTTTGGACAAATGTTATTTGGATCTTCTACCCACTTTTTTATTAGGTTGGTTGGATTTTTTAAAAATACTGAGCTGTATAAGCTGTTTGAACATTATATTTTGAACATTAATACCTTGGTAGCATCATTTAAAGAACTTATATACAAAACGGAAATAAAGCCCACAGACATAAAAACAAACTTATGGTTACCAAAGGGGAATTGAGGGGGTGGGGAATAAATTAGGAGTTTCGGATTAACAGATACACACTGCTGCTGCTGCTGCTGCTGCTGCTGCTGCGTCACTTCAGTCGTGTCCGACTCTGTGTGACTCTAAAGACGGCAGCCCACCAGGCTCCCCCGTTCCTGGGATTCAAAAACACTGGAGTGGGCCGCCATTGCCTTCTCCAATGCATGAAAGTGGAAAGTGAAAGTGAAGTTGCTCAGTCGTGTCCGACTCTTAGCGACCACATGGAACGCAGCCTACCAGACTCCTCCATCCATGGGATTTTCCAGGCAAGAGTACTGGAGTGGGGTGCCATTGCCTTCTCTGTAACAGATACACACTACTGTGTATAAAATAGATGATCAAGAGGGACCTACCATATAGCACAGGAAAGTATACTCAATATTTTGTAATAACCTATAAGGGAAAAGATTCTGAAAAATATTATATTTATTAACATTATATATATATATATGAGTCACTTTCCTGTGCACCTGAAACTAACACAACATTGTAAATCCACTGTAATTGAATTAAAAAAGGTATATTACATTAGGATTAAATTCTGTAAAGGAATCAGAATGGAAATGTGAGTTTAGGGGGGAAAGGAGCAGTGTAACATTTTGATTGTTAATGAAGATTTTTAAAAGATTTTATAAATGGATGGTGGTGGGTGTGGAGTCATTCTGTTATTTATATTCCAATAAATGCATTTAAAAGAGTGATGTAACAGTTTCATTTTAAATGTCAAGATTTACAATATACTGCAAAGTTTATCCTTAGCAACTATTGAAACTCTGATGAAAACTATTAGAAATCAGTTTTTAAATATACCAGTGTGAGCTTAGTTGCTCAGTTGTGTCTGACTCTTTGCAACCCCATGGACTGTAGCACGCCAGACTCCTCTGTCGATGGGGATTCTCCAGGCAAGAATGCTGGAGTGGGTTGCCATTCCCCTCTCTAAAATGTACCAGTGACTACATAGTTTTAGAAGTTTTCTCCCAGGAGAGAGAGGAACAATCCTCTTGGAAGACTATTGGCTTTCAAATAGTAGTTCTCAGCCTGGATTACACATTACAGTTGCCTCTCAACCTTTTCAACACTGTTGGCTGAGGAAACCAGAATATCTTTGGGTCACATTCAAGCGTTGGGGGTTTTGAGAAATCAAGGCTGAGAACCATGAAACAAAACCATCAAGAGAAAGTCATCTGTCCATGCACAGAAGAGGTAAACAGATTCTGAAATCTGGCTGCACTGAAATCTCCTGAGAAGAGATGTAGAGTGGGTGTCAGCTTATATGAGGCCAGTTTGCATGGCATACAGTTCACCTCTTTGTACAGTTTTGTAAATGTTGACAAATGCATATAGTCTTGTAGCCATTGCCACAGTTAAGGTAGTGAAGATGCAGAACATTTCCATCACCCACCCACCCGCCCCAAGTTGTCTCCTACTCCTTTAGCTTGTCCCTCTCTCCACCTTCATCCCCTAGCAATGAAGATCTGTTTCCTGTTCATAAAATTTTGCTTTTTCCAGAATGTTATATACATGGTACCATACCTTTTGTAACTTTCTGAGTTAGACTTACTTCACTTAGTTCAGTGCATTTCGTATTCTTCCAGGTTGTTGGGTATGTTACCAAGTCCAAGCTCCTATTGCTCACCACAGGGTGAGATGATAAATTGAGAGGAAGTAAGGTATAGTGACTTTATTCAGAAAGTCAGGAAATCCAAAACACTGTGTTCCAAAGAGCCAGCTTACCAAGACAGAATTCAGATCACTTCTCTTTTTGAGTGATGTACTTGAGTTAACATTATATTTAATTAAAAATATTTATTTATTTGGCTATGTCAGGTCTTAGTTGTGGCATGTAGGATCTAGTTCCCTGACCAGGAATTGAACGTGGGCCCCCTGCTTTGGCAATGTGGAGGCTTAGCCACAACCACCAGGGAAGCCCTCAGACTTCTTTTTAAATAATTTTTAAAAAATTTAAATTTAAAAGTTTAAAAGTTTTTTCATAAAATAAATCTTGATAAACTATTTTATTAAAGTATAATTGCCATACAATATTAGATGTTATAGGTATATAGTATTATGGTTCAAAATTTTTGAAGGTTATACTCCATTTATAGTTATTACAAAATGTTGGTTATATTATTTTTTTTCCCTCTAGCTTATTTTATACCTAATAGTTTGTACCTTCCACTCCTCCACCTTTGTGTCCCCCCCCACCCCGTTCCCTGTCCCCACTGGTAACCACTAGTTTGTTCTCTTTATTTATGAGTTTGCTTCTTTTTTGTTATATCCTCTGGTTTATTGTATTTTTAAGATTCCACATATAACTGCTGTCATATGGTATTTGTCTTCCTCTGTCTGACTTATTTCACTTAGCACAATGCCCTCCAAATCTGTCTGCCATTTCCTTCTCCGTGAAGTCCATCTGCTGCTGCTGCTGCTGCTGCTAAGTCACTTCAGTCGTGTCCGACTCTGTGCGACCCCATAGATGGCAGCCCACCAGGCTCCCCTGTCCCTGGGATTCTCCAGGCAAGAACACTGGAGTGGGTTGCCATTTCCTTCTCCAATGCAGGAAAGTGAAAAGTGAAAGTGAAGTCGCTCAGTCGTGTCCGACTCTTAGCGACCCCATGGACTACAGCCCACCAGGCTCCTCCGTCCATGGGATTTTCCAGGCAAGAGCACTGGGGTGGGGTGCCATCGCCTTCTCCTACAAAGTCCATCTACGTTGTTGCAAATGGAAAACTTTCATTCTTTTTTTGTGGATGAGTATTGTATATATTTAGGGCTTGTATATATTTAGGGCTTCCCTGGTGACTCAGTGGTAAAGAATCAGCTTCCCAAGGCAGGAGATAGCGGGTTTGATCCCTGGGTCGGGAATATCCCTTGGAGAAGGAACTGGCAACCCACTCCAGTATTCTTGCCTGGGAAATCCCATGGACTGAGGAGCCTGGCGGGCTATGAGGTCACAAGAGTCAGACATGACTTAGTGACTAAACAACAACAACTGTATATAGACTATATCATCTTTATTCATTCAGCTGTTGATGGACACTTAGGTTGCTTTCTTATCTTGGCAATTGTAAATAATGTTGCTTTGAACATTAGTGCATCTTTTCAAGTTAGTGTTTTTGGGTTTTTTTCAGATACATACCCAGGACTAGAACTGCTGGATCTCTTTTTAATACTCTAGATTTTTGAGAAACCTCCATATTCTTTTCCACAGTTCAGTTCAGTTCAGTCACTCAGTCATGTCCATCTCTTTGCGACCCCATGAACTGCAGCACTCCAGGCCTCCCTGTCCATCACCAACTCCCGGAGTTCACCCAAACGCATGTCCATCGAGTCGGTGATGCCATCCAGCCATCTCATCCTCTGTCGTCCCCTTCTCCTCCTGACCCCAATCCCTCCCATCATCAGTGTCTTTTCCAATGACTCAACTGTTCCCATGAGGTGGCCAAAATATTGGAGTTTCAGCTTTAGCATCAGACCTTCCAATGAACACCCAGGGCTGATCTCCTTTAGAATGGACTGGTTGGATCTCCTTGCAGTCCAAGGGACTCTCAAGAGTCTTCTCCAATACCACAGTTCAAAAGCATCAGTTCTTCAGCGCTCAGCTTTCTTCACAGTCCAACTCTCACATCCATACATGACCAGTGCAAAAACCATAGCCTTGACTAGACGGACCTTTGTTGGCAAAGTAATGTCTCTGCTTTTGAATATGCTATCTAAGCTGGTCATAACTTTCCTTCCAAGGAGTGAGCATCTTTTAATTTCATGGCTGCAATCTCCATCTGCAGTGATTTTGGACCCCCCAAAAATAAAGTCTAACACTGTTTCCACTGTTTCCCCATCTATTTCCCATGAAGTGATGGGACCAGATGTAGCTGCATCAATTTAAATTCCCACAAATAGTGTACTGCTGCTGCTGCAGCTGCTGCTAAGTCGCTTCAGTTGTGTCTGACTCTGTGCGACCCCATAGACAGCAACGCACCAGGCTCCCCTGTCCCTGGGATTCTCCAGGCAACACTGGAGTGGGTTGCCATTTCTCTATATGCATATAAAAGGTTATACCTTTAAAGGTCAAGCCTGGGAGGCAAAGACTTGAGAAAGGGTTATTATGTATATTTCAGGCACTGATTGACAAGACAGAGGGTGCAGAACCAGCATGACTAAGCCAGAGTAACGAGCACAAAAGTAAGAATAGGTCCAGTATGGAGGCAGGTTTGTTCCTCTCTGTTACAGATGTGTCAGGAGTTCATTTCTGCTAAGTAGTATGCCATGGCACAGGTGTACCAGAGTTAGTTTATCTGTTCTCCAGGGCACAGATGCCCAAGTGGCTAATAGTTTTGGCTATCATAGATAAAGCCACTCTTAAGCGCTTGTGGACAAGTTCTGGTGTCAATTTATGTTTTCATTTCTCTGTGGGTAAATATCTGGGGATGAGATTATTGGGTAAATGTGGAACCTACCTGTTTGACATTCTATGATAGTGCCAGGCTGTTTTGCAGAATGGTTGAACCATTTGGCATTTACACCAGAGCTGTGTAAGGTTCCAGCTGTTCTTCATCCTTGCCAACATGTGATGTTTTCACCTTGCGATTCAATTTTAGCTACTGTAATACACGTGTAATCGTATCTCTTGGTAATTTAAATTTTCATTTCCTTAATCACTAATGATGTTGAGCAGTTTTTAGTGGCTTATTTGCCGTCTGTATATCTTTTTTTTTTTTCTTTATAAAGTATCTGATCTAATCATTTCTGTTTTGAAATGGGCAACTAATTTGGGTTATCTTATTCAGTCTTGAGAATTGTCTGTATATCTTGAATATAAATCTCTTATATATGTGGTTTGAAAATATTGTTCTTAGTCTGTAACATGTCATTTCTTTTAACAGATGTTTGGCAGAGTAGACTTTAAAACAGTTTTTTATTAAAAAATTTTTTAGTGTTTTTAAGTGTTTGGCTGAGTCCCATGGCATTTGGGGTCTTAGTTACCTGACCAGGACTAGAACCCATATCCCCTGTATTGGAAGTGTGGAGAATTAAACAGTAGACTGCCAGTGAAGTCCCCCGACTTTTTATTTTGATGAAGACTAATTTACTTTTTTTTAAATGGAATTGGTTTTGTCATCGTATTTTAGGTATCTTTGCCCAAAGAAAGGTCACAAAGCTTTCCTCTTGTTTAATATTCTAATAAATTTAATAGTTTTAGGTTTTACACTGAGGGCTATGATTCTTTTGGGTTAATTTTTGTATATGGTACAATGTATGGGTTGTGTTTTCTCTTTTTACATATGAATGTACCAATTGATCCAGCATATTTTATTGTTAAAGACTGCTGTCTTAAATTGGCTTCATATATTTTTGTTAAGATCATTTAACTATGTATGGTAGGCATATTCTGGAGTCTGTCTTGTTGCTCTGATTTATGTGTCTATCCTTTCAGCAGTACCAGTCTGTCTTGATGATTATTCTTTATAATAAATCTTGAAATAAGGTAATGGGGATCATCTAACTTTGTGCTTTTTTTTTTAAATCGTGTTGACTATTCTAGTCTCTTTGCAATTTGCAATATAAATTTTGGAACTAGTTTCTTGATTTCTGAAAAAAGATCCTGGTTGGGATTTTGATTGGGATTGCACTGAATGTGCAGAAAACACACCTTCATAATAATGAGAACATTCATTTTAATAGTAATGAACTCTCTAATGCATGAACATGGTATAGCTAACAATTTATTTATGCTTTCTTTGATTTTTTATCATCACTCTTTTATAGTTTCCAGCATACAGATACCACACAAAAGTTTTAGATTTATGCCAAAGTGTTCCAGGGTTTGGGATACTATTCATGAATAGAATAGTATTCTTTTTAAAACTTAAACATATGACTTTTATTGCAAACATACAGAATAAAATTGGTTTTCATATGTTGACCTTACATCCTAAAACTACTTATTTCATTCATTTAATAACTTTTTTTTGGTAGACTTTTGGGAACATTTTATGAACAGTCAAGTCATTTGTGAATATAGCTTTTATTGCCCACTTTTCAGTCTATATACCTTCCCTTCCCTTGCCTTCCCTTTGCACCAGCTAGAACCGCCAGTATGATGTTTGTTGAAAAAAAACTCCACAACATAAGGGTTGCAGATTCAGTTTTATTTGGGACAAAATGAGTCCTGCAGTGTGGGAGACAGCATTTCAAATAGCTTTGAGAAACTGCTCTGAGGAGGTAAGGGAAGGACCTAGCATATGTAAGAGTTTTGCAGCAGAGGGCAGGTAGTCAGTAATGTCTAAATATTGTTGTTAAAGAAAACCAGATATCTCAAGTTAAGGAATTTAGGGCTTTTCTATGTATGGTAAGATGCAAGGGTCTGGGTTCACTGAAATCTTTCCTCAGCTATCTGGAGACTGTGTTTTCACATCCTGAGTTTCCTCGGGGCTCGCCAGCTCACCATCCATAACGGCTGCAATTGCTGATGACAGTAACATCCTTTGTTTACAGATATGGCAGGAAATACTCTATTTCTCGCGTTGAATAAAAGTGGTGAGAGTTTTCGTCCTTATCTTTTCCCAGTCTTAGGAGAAAGACAGTCGGTCTTACACCACTATCTATGATGTTGGAGGTTTCTTTTAGATGAATATATATGTTATGAAATATGTAATTTCACAAAATACTGAGATGAACTTCTGCTCTCTTCCTAATTTGTTGAGAGATTTTATCATAAATGGATGTTGAACTTTGTCCAATCCTTTTATTGCATCACTTGCCACAAGCTGATTTTATTTTTTAGTGTGCTGATACTGTGGATTACATTGCTTTTTCAAATATCAAATCACCCCGTATTCCTTGTACCAACCCAATTTAGTCATGGTATAATTTTTAATGCATTGCTGTATTTCTTTGGCTGATATTTTGTTTGGGGCTTTTGTGTCTGAGTTATTTTCTGTACTTTTCTCTTAAGTACTGTTTTGTCTAGTTTCTGTATCGGGATAATACCAGTTTTATAAAAGGAAGTGTGGAGCATTCCCTCCTGTTTTGTTTTCTGGAGGAGATTGTATAAATTCAGTGCTACTATTTCTTTAAATGTTTGGTTTGAATTTTCTGATGAAACTGCTTGTGCTTAGCAATTTTTTTAAAGAAGCTTTTAAATTGCAGATTCAATATAATAGTGTTAAAACTGCTCAGGTTATCTTATTGAGTGAGTTTTGGTAGTTGTGTTTTTTTACAAATGGGTCTGGTTTATCTAAATTGTTGAATTTGTGGAAGTAATGTTCACAGTGTTGCTTTACTAGCCTTTTTCATGCCTTGCGATTTGTAGTGATGCCATTTATTTCATTCCTGCAGTTGGTTGTATGTTCTTTTCTCTTTTTTCTTGGTCAGTCTGGCTAGAGGTTTAAGACTTTTATCTGTCTTTTCAAAGAAACAGATTTCAATTTTCTTTTTTTTCCTGTTGTTTTCTGCTGCTGCTGCTCAGTCGCTTCAGTCATGTCTGACTCTGTGCGACCCCATAGACGGCAGCCCACCAGGCTCCCCCGTCCCTGGGATTCTCCAGGCAAGAACACTGGAGTGGGTTGCCATTTCCTTCTCCAATGAATGAAAGTTTTCTATAGTATGTTTATTAATTTATGTGGTAATCTTTATTATTTCCTTTGGTGACTTCAACTTTAATTTTCTCCTCCTTATATAGTTTCTTCTCCTGGAAGCTTGGATCAGTTTCTCAGATAATTTTTTTTTTTCTACCATAAGCATCTGCTGCTACCCATTTTCTTCTGGGCACTGTTTTAGCTCTGTCTTCCCTCCTGGCTCAGGTGGTAAAGAATCTGCCTGCAATGCAGGAGACCTGGGTTCAGTCCCTGGGTTGGGAAGATCCCCTGGAGAAGGGAAAGACTACCCATGCCAGAATACTGGACTGTATTCTGGACTGAGGATTCCATGGGGTTGCAAAGAGTTGGACATGACTGAGCAACTTTCACTTTCTTTCTCAAACTTTTATGTTATACTTCTGTTTTCGTACAATTTCTATTTTTTAAATTAATTTTTCTGGTTACCTCTTGTTTGCCTCATATATTGTTTAGGTTTTTTGTTGTTTACTTTTAAAATATTTGAGAATTTTCTGAATACCTTTCTGTTATTGACTTGTTGTTCACTAAGTTGTGTCCGACTCTTTGTGACCCCCATGGACTACAGCACGCCGAGCTACCCTGTTCTTTGCTCTTTCCTGGAGTTTTCTCAAACTCATGTCCATTGAGTTGGTGATGCCATCCAGCCGTCTCATTCTCTGTTTCCGCTTTCTCCTCCTGCCTTCAATCTTTCCCAGTATCAGGGTCTTTTCCAGTGAGTCGGCTCTTTGCATCAGATAGCCAAAGTATTGGAGTTTCAGCTTCAGATCAGTCCTTCCAATGAATATTCAGGACTGATTTCCTTTAGGATGGACTGGTTTGATCTCCTTGTTGTCCAAGGGGTGTTGAAGAATCTTCTCCAGCACTACAGTTCAAAACCATCAGTTCTTTGGGGCTCACCCTTCTTTATGGTCCAACTCTCACAGCTTTATGTGATTACTGGAAAAACCATAGCTTTAACTATATAGACCTTTGTAGGCAAAGTGATGTCTCTGCTTTTTAATATACTGTCTAGGTTTGTCATAGCTTTTCTTCCAAAGAGTAAGTGTCTTTTAATTTGATGGCTGAAGTCACTGTCCGCAGTGATTTTGGAGCCCAAGAAAATAAAGTCTATCCCTATTTCCATTTTTCCCCATCTATTTGCCATGAAGTGATAGATCTGATGCTATGATCTTAGTGGTTTTTTTTAATTTAATTCGATTTTATTCAGAATATAGTTTGTAGCATGTTAATTCATTTATGTTTTTGAGTATTTTTTTATCTTCCAGAATATGGTCTATGTGCTACCTACTCCGTGTGTTCCTGAAAAGATTGTTATGTTTATATTGTTGTCTAATATTTTATATCCTTACTGATTTTCTGCCTACCTGCTCCTTCCAGTAGTGAGTGTTGACCTCTCCAACTAAATTTATGGGTTTTTATGTTTCTCCTATTAGTATTGTGAGTTTCTGCTTCATGTATTTTAGAGTTCTGTTGTTAGGTGCATACACATTTAGGATTGTTACATATTGTAAGTGAATTGACTCCTTTATGAGCATATAATACTTTTTCCCCTTGTATTAGTGCTTATTTGGAAGTCTGTTTTTTCTCATTAATGTAGCTCCTTCAGTTTTTTTTGGTTAGTGTTTGCATGTTACCTTTCTCCTGTTTTAAATTTTTTAACCAGTGAATACCTTTATATTTACAGTGTGTGTCTTATAGACAGCATCTAGCTGGCTGTTGCTTTATATCCACTTCAACAATCTGTTTTTTAATTGGTGTGTTTAGACAGTTTTCTTGCTGTGTAATTTCTTATTTAACGGTTAAAATCTACCATCTTCCTAGTTCTATGATGTACTCTCTGATCCTTGTGCCCTCCCTTGACTGTTTTTTAGTTAATGAAACATTATTTATAATTCTGTTTTATCTCTACTCTTCGGCTATTACTTGTACCTTTAAAACAACTCATTACAGTGATTGCTCTAGAGTTTTGAATACAGACTCTTAATTTATCACAAAACTAATTTCCAAATACTATTACACCACATAGAGTGTAAGAAGCTCTAAACAGTATATTTACACTTTTTCTTTCTCACTTTTAGTTATATTGATGTCATTTTTAATTTTTATTCATGCTATAAACCCACAGTATATTGTTGTTATTATTTTTTTAACATATTTTCTTTAATAGAAAAAGATGAAATGGGGAAAGAAATGAATATATATTTAGTATCTATCATGGGTCATGATATCAGGCATTTTTATGCTTTTTCTTGCTGTTATTACTTTTGTTTCATACACGCATTCATCTTTTAGAGCAATTGTAAATAAAAAAATGGATTTTATATCTACTTACATTTTAACAATTTCTGGAGGTCTTCATTTCTTTGTGTAGAATCAAGTTTCTGCCTGGTAACATATTCTTTCTTTCTGAAGAACATCTTGTAACATATCTTTTTGTCAGAGATCTGATGGTAAGGCATTCCTGGCTTTTACTTTTCTGAAAGTATCTTTATTTTTATTTCCAAATATATTTGCTTCACGATGTCACTTCACTGTCTCCTGTCTTACATAGCTTCTGACAAGAAGTCTACTGAAATCTTTATCTTTGTTCTTCTGAATGTAATGTGTCTTTTTTTTCTTGGGTTCCCCTTTAAGCTTTCTCTTTATGTTTCTCTTGCAGCAGTTTGGATATGATGTGTCAAGATGCTTTCTGTCTGTCTCTATTTATGTTTATTCCCTTATTTGGCTGTGCCAGGCCTCAGTTGTGGTATGTGGAATCTTGGATCTTCACTATAACATGCAAAATCCTTAGTTGGCTTGTGAACGCTTAGCTGTGGCACGCGGGATCTAGACCAGAGGTCGAACCTGGGCCTCCTGTGTTGGGAATGTGCAATCTTAGCCACTGGACCACCAGGGAAGTCCCAAGACGTGCTGTTTCGGATTTATTTATCCTGCTTGGGATTCTCTGAGCGTCTTGGTCTGTGGTTTAATAACTTTCATTATTTTGGGAAAATAGCACATGCTCTGTTTTCAGTCATTCCTTCTTTTCTCTCTCTCTCTCTTACCGTTCCAATTACACACGTGGTAGACTTTTTCATGTTGTCCCTGAGCTCCTGGGTGTTCTGTTTTCTCACTCTTCTCTTTTTTCACTAAGTGTTTCACTTCCAGTAACTACTTTTGACCTGTTCTTCTATCACTGACTCTTCTCTTAGCCATTTTTAGTTTATGAATAAACCCATTGAAGATATTCTTCATGTCTGACCGTGTGGGGTTTTCATTGTTCTGTTATTTTTAATGTTTCCGTCTGGACATTTTCTTATTCCTTCTCTTTGCCCAGACTGCCCATGTGGGCATGCAGTTGTCCACCTTTTCCACCAGAATCTCCTTGCATAGCACCCTGAGTGTCTCCTACCCAGTCTTTGGCCGAAGTGAACCAATGTCTATTGTCTTTTTTAAGGAACCTCTTTTTTTCCCCTGGATTTCAGGCTAGTTGGTTTCTCTGCAACTTCAGCTCTTTGATGTGTCCCAGAAACTCTATTAGTCGATGGTTTATCCAGTGTTTTCTGTTGCTGTTGTTGTTATTGTTAGGATGGGCTCAGTCCTTTTTCCCATTCTCTGCTTCTTAGGCAAAAACTTAAAAAAAAAAAACAAAACCAAAAACAAAAACCAAAAAACAGATGCAGAGATTCTGATTTATGTGATTTGTGGTTTGGCCCAGACAAAGGTCTAGTTCTAAAAGCCTCCCAGTAATTTTGATTCTGAGGCTCAAATGCTGTGGGGCTGTGATGTGGGGGATGAGGTGCAAAGTCTGATGTTTGGCATTTATGTCATGACATTTCCCTAGTGCAATTATTTTAGGTCTCCCTTTTGGTTTAACCAGGAGAACAGAAAACATGTCAAAATATTGTCCACATGAGGAATTTAGCAGAAGACATCAGTTTAGTAGCAAAAAAAATTCAGTCTCAGCTCTGGACAGCAGTGGTAGTTTCCTGTTGGTCTTTCTTTCCGATGGTGAAGGGGGTTGTTTCTTCATACAAATGAACTGTGTTCTTAGTGGCGAGGAGATTCGCTCCCATCGTTATGGACAGAAAGTGTGTTTGCACACCCAGCCTCCATCCCACCTCTCACAGCACCATCTTGTTTCATTTTGGGGGAAGCTCAGGGAATTCAGAGATTTCTTACGGCAGGGACTCCTGCCATCTCCAGGCAGAAGGGACAAGGGGAGGAGATGTGTCCTCACAGTCCTGTTTCCAGGGCAAGTATTACCTTCTGGAGCTGCCAGTAAAAAAGATGCAGCTGACTCCTCTGAAGTCACCCCAGTGTGAGGGGGACAGAAGCCCTGGCCTCTCTCTCTTTCACCCTTCTGTCTCCTGCCAGTGGCCTTCATTGTTTCAGCCCTGCCTACAGCCAGCTGGCATGGAAGCCTGGGAATGCAAGCTGCAGGGGTCAGTCCACCTACAAGGCAGAACAGAACAGCAATAGTTAAGGAGATGCCCCGAGGTGGCCGCTGTTCATCAACCAAAGACTTCCTAGATAACTGCCTAGTTAGGCAAAGAAAACTTTATTACTTACTGTGATAAAGTTTAAAAAAAGCACTTCTTGGAAATTTCCAGGTGGTCCAGTGGTTGGAACTTGGTACTTTCACTGCTGGATCCTGGGTTCAGTTCTTGGTTGGGGAGCTAAAATCCTGCAAGCCACGTGGGGTGGCACCTGTACCCCAAAAGCATCTCTCCAGACTGTTAGTAGTATCCCAGAAAAGGGAGGTCAGGGATGGATATTTAGAATTTTAGGGCCCAGGCCCCAGTAGCTTAAGGTGATTCTTTCACTTTGTGGATCATGTAGATAGCAAAGTGAGGGGCTTGTGGGGAATCTGGATCCCCAGTTATCTTATAAGTGAGTTTTGAGGCCAAGTGAGCCATCTCTTGCTCTGAAAAGGGGCCTCTTTGCCCAGGTTAGCAATAGATGGTTTCCATAAATCAGTTTCCAGGAATCTCCTAGCCAAACAATGAAGTTACATATTATTTTGTAGTTTTATCTTCCTGGATGGGAATCTCCTGAAACAGATGGTAAAGCCATTTTGATATAGATGATCTCTTATTCGTCTCGTTGCTTAAGCTTTGGGATTCCTGAGGGTCTCAGTTCTTAGGACAAAAGGGACAGAAACTGCCACTCCCCATCGGTAAGATAGATTCTAGGCTTCAGTCATCTCTGGGGTTGAAGCTAAATCAGTGCAGCCTCACGCGTGTATGTTCTAGTGAGTGGTTGATATGAAGACATTAGAATAACTTCTGGTGTGCTTGGAGGAGAAATAGCTACTTCTGAGCCAAATCACAGATACCCAGGAGTCCGCTTTCCGAAATGGGTTGTCATCAGTGCTAACAGCTCTGTGGGGAGACTGCAGGATGAAGCTTTAGGTTATTGCTCTGTGTGTGTGTGTGTGTGTGTGTGTGTGTTTGTCTGTGTGTGTGTGTGTGTTTGTCTGTGTGTGTGTGTGTGTGTGTGTGTGTGTGTGTGTGTGGTTAACAGGTAGAATTAGGCTGCTGTTCTTCAGTAGAGGTGCCTGCTGTTTAGCCACTATTTATTTGCAGGCTGACCGTGGGAGGCAGATGAATGACACTCCCTGACCTTATTTGTCCTGAGCGTTTCAGGATGCTTCTTAGCTGAGCCAGTGGGGCATGTGCCCCCTCTCTGCTCTCAAGTGCCTTGTAGAATCAGCTATTGATCAGCTGGGTTCCTGGATCTGACACGTGTGGAGGAAATGGCTGGGGTTGAGGAAAGGTCACAGCATTGCTCTGTAATTCGTCTCGCTCGTGTGTGCTTGTGCAAATGTGTGTGCACCGTAGCGAACATTCTTCTTCTCTTGGTCTCAGCTCTGGACGGTAGTGGTAGTTTCCTGTTGTTCTTCCTGTTCACGGGCAGAAGGGGGTTGTTTCTTCATAAAGATACTCCACTTTCTGGAGTGGGGAGGAGGTTCATACCTATTGATGTGGACAGAAAGTGTGCTTGCACACCCAGTCTTCATTCCACTTTTTACAGCATCATCTGTTTTCCTTTCGGGGGAAATCACCCCATCCCATGAAGCTGAAACTGAAGCTCCAATACTTTGCCCACCTGATGCGTAGAGCCGATTCATTAGAAAAGTCCCTGATGCTGGAAAAGATTGAAGGCAGAGGAGAAGGGGATAACAGAGGATGAGATGGTTGAATGGCATCACTGACTCAATGGACATGAGTTTGAGCAAGCTCCAGGAGACAGTGAAGGACAGGGAAGCCTGGCATGCTGCAGTCCATGGGGTCTCAAAGAGTCACACTACTGAGCGACTGAACGACAAAACTCCATCCCTAGTATCAGTTCATAGAGTGAGCCTTGTTCCAGAGGTGGGTACATGGACCAGGAATGAGGCAGTCACCACATTCCATCCATCCAACCACGGTGATTGAGCAGGGGCTTGGTACCTGATTCAATTTCAGTAAAGGAGAGACAGGTTCATTTCATAGCTTTTGGTGGAAACATCAGAAAAACATAAGGTCACATTTGAAACTGTGCATCTCAGATTGGAACTTAACCCATGTGCTTGGGACTCAAACCCAGCCAAAACCCATGGTCTTTTTTTTTTTTTAATAGTTTGGCTATTTAGAAAAATATTTATTTTTGGCTGTGCTGGGTCTTTATTGCTGTGCAAGCTCTTCTCTAGTTGCAGGAAGTGGGGACTTCTCTCTAGTTGCAGTGCGCAAGCTTCTCATTGTGGTAGCTTCTTTTGTTGCAGAGCACGGGCTAAAGGGTATGTGGGCTTAGTATTTGGGGCTCCCTGGACCTAGAGCACAGGCTCAATAGCTGTGACTCACGGGCCTAGATGCTTCTAAGCATGTGGGATCTCTCCAGATCAAGGATCAAACCCGTGTCTTGCATTGGCAGGTGGATTCTTTACCTCTGAGTCACCAGGAAGCCCCAGCTCATGGTCTTTTAACTGAGATCACACACCTGTTTTCAGGACTTAATGGAGCTAAGGTTATCAATGTCTCATCAGGGAAAGAATTCAGTGAGAGACAAAGTGATAGGTAAGAAATGGATTTATTTAGAGGGAAACGCATTCCACAGACAGAGTGTGGGCCATCTGAGAAGACAGGAACAGCTTTGAATTATGGCATGGTTAGTTTTTATGCGCTGGGTAATTTCATAGACTATTGAGTGGGAGGGTTATTCCAACTATTTTGGGGAGGAGGTGAGAATTTTCAGGAACGGGGCCACTGCCTATTCTTTTTGTTATTGTTGTTCAGTTGCTCAGTCATGTCTGACTCTTTGCAACCCCATGGACTGCAGCATGCCAGGCTTCCCTGTCCTTCACCGTCTCCTGGAGCTTGCTCAGACTCATGTCCATTGAGTCGGTGATGCCATCCAACCATCTTGTCCTCTGTCATACCTTTCGCCTCCTGCCTTCTATCTTTCCCAACATCAGGGTCTTTTCCAAGGAGTCAGCTTTTTGCATCAGGTGGCCAAAGTATTGGAGCTTCAACTTTAGCATCGGTTCTTCCAATGAATATTCAGGGTCGCTTTCCTTTAGGATTGTGTGGTTGGATCTCGTTGCAGTCCAAGGGACTCTCAAGAGTCTTCTCCAACACCATAGTTCATAAGCATCAATTCTTTGGCTCTCAGCCTTCTTTATGGTCCAACTCTCACATTCATAGGTGACTACTGGAAAAACCATACCTTTGACCATATGGACCTTTGTCTGCAAAGTGATGTCTCTGCTTTTTAATATGTTGTCTAGGTTTTTTCATAGCTTTTCTTCCAAGGAGCAAGCATCTTTTAATTTCATGGCTGCAGTCATCACCTGTAGTGATTTTGGAGCCCAAGAAAATAAAGTCTGTCACTGTTTCCATTGTTTCCCCATCTATTTGCCATGAGGTGATGGGACCGGATGCCATGATCTTTATTTTCTTAATGTTGAGCTTTAGGCCAGCTTTTTCACTCTCCTCTTTCACCTTCATTAAGAGGCTCCTTACTTCCTCTTTGCTTTCTACCATAAGGATGGTGTTACCTGCATATTTGAGGTTATTGATATTTCTCCCTGCAATCTTGATTCCAGCTTGTGCTTCATCCAGCCCAGCATTTCACATGAGGTACTCTGCATATAAGTTAAATAAGTAGAGTGACAATATATAGCCTTGATGTACTCCTTTCCCAGTTTTGAACCAGTCTGTTGTTCCATGTCCGATTCTAACTGTTGCTTCTTGACCTGTGTACAGGTTTCTCAGGAGGCAGGTCAGGTGGTCTGGTATTCCCATTTCTTGAAGAATTTTCCACAGTTTGCTGTGATCCACACAGTCAAGGCTTTAGCATAGTCAGTGAAGCAGAAGTAGATATTTTTCTGAAATTCTCTTGCTTTATCGATGATTCATTGGATATTGGCAATTTGCTCTCTGGTTCCTCTCCCTTTTCTAAATCCAGCCTACTCTCTAGTCTTTATGATTGGCCTTAGAACTGTCATGATGCCTGTGGGTATGTCATTTAGCTTACTGATGTGCTACAGTGAGAGTACACTGAGACTCAAGGTCTAGTGGACGTCAGCTCATCTGCCATCTTGGACTTGTTTGGTTCTAATCAGTTCATGTTGCTTCCTTGGGCTTTGTCATTCTTTTAAATGTTGTGTCCTACCCCATTTCCCATTATGTGGGGATGCACTGGCAGTAAGGATGATGTGAGCAGGGGCTGTTGGGGGCCACTTCACAGAGCCCAAGAATGAAGCCAACACAAAGACACAGAGAGAAGGCAAGCATGATGGTGTTACTTGAGGCTTGATCCAGCCATGCCTGAATCCCCCAGCTTGACTCCAGAGCTGTTCAGTTACATAAGTTAATAAAATCTCTCTCTTTTTTTCCTTTAAGCTAATTTAAGTTTGTATCATTTGTTGCTAAAAGAGGCCTGACAGATATACTCATGGAGGGAGTACAGCCATAGTCATGGAGACAGCTGGGAGAAATGCCAGTCATCACATCATCCCCAGCCGTTTTTCCTACTGAATCTCAAAACAAACTTCTAAGTGAGAGTTCTTGCTGAGTTGGAAATAATGATTTGATGAGGATGCTTAGGGCTTGGTATAAATCACCAAACAGTTGTATTTGGAATAGAATGAACACTTCTGGGCTCTCATCTTGCCCTTTTAGTTCTGAAAATTCATGTAGAGCATGAGGGACACCACTTACCAATGCTGAGAGCATTGCTGCAGAAGGACTTGCAAAGCTCTTGGTAAATAATGAATGAGTGCCTATAGGAAGGTTGATTAATTTGGAAATCTCCAGACCAGAGTTGACAAAATGGCAGCCGATACGTCAGACATTGCCTATGGACATGTGATGGATCAATAGATGTTGTTTTCTTAATTAAATTGTCAACATTTTCAAATCAGGAGAATTCACGTGCCGTTGGGTTTCTGGTGACTTTGAAAGTCGTAAGTCCCGGTGGAGCTGGTATTGCCATGGTCCCCTCTCAGTGGAGGTTGAAAGGCTGCTTCCTCCTTTGATGATGCGTGCACACCTCTGTTTGCCTCATACACCCCACGAAGCCAGTCTCACTCATTTTGTTATCTGTTTCACCCCTGAACTGCACTCCAGGCCTTTGAGTTGTCAGGATGGCAGTATCTCTCTTCTGAGCTGTGCCTGCTTGACGTCCTTCTGTCTCCCCTTTAACACTGTCCTTATATATTATATGTATGTTAAAAAATATATGTTACATATATGTTAACATCTTTATTGAATTTGTTATAATACTGCTTCTGCTTTATTTTCTGGTTTCCCCTGCATTGGAAGACAAAGTCTTGACCACTGGATGACTAGGGAAGTCCCTTAACACTGTCTTAATTTGAACCTACAAGGCCTTTCTGGAGAAGGCAATGGCACCCCACTCCAGCACTCTTGCCTGGAAAATCCCATGGACGGAGGAGCCTGGTGGGCTGGAGTCCATGGGGTCGCTAAGAGTCAGACATGACTGAGCAACTTCACTTTCACTTTTCACTTTCATGCATTGGAGAAGGAAATGGCAACTGACTCCAGTGTTCTTGCCTGGAGAATCCCAGGGACAGTGGAGCCTGGTGGGCTGCTGTCTATGGGGTTGCACAGAGTCTGACATGACTGATGCGACTTAGCAGCAGCACAAGGCCTTTCTAAGTGTGAGTCAGGACAGCATCATTTCATGAGTTTTTGAGTCTGGTATTACATTTAAGAAGAATATGGAAGAGGACCAGAAATGAAAGACGTGCCCAAATTCTATTATGCATTTACATTTGCATCTAATAATTAATGGTTCTCTTGATGCTGAAAACTCAGCTTCTATGCACTGGTGCCTAATTGAATCTCAGAGAGAGTTATGGGTAAAGTAGGAAAGAAAAGCTTTATTGCTTTGTCAGGCAAATGAGGACACAGCGGGCTCCTGCCTTTCAAAAGTGTATCCCATCCTGGGAGGATTTGTTGAGGAGTTCTCCAGCAATGGTTCAAGGGTGGGGTTGCTGACAAGGATTAGGGTGTGTGTGGGCAGGGCCTGCACCCCTTTATTCTGACCTCAGGTGGTCTCCTGGTAAACTTTTCTGGTTCCCAAGGCTATCAAATTATGACCTTCTCTCTGGAATGAAGAATGCTAATATCTTCCATTTGTTGGGGGAATTAGCTCTGTAAAAGGACTCAAAGATGTTGTTACATGTGTCCCTTGATGTGGAATCGGGGCCCTGCCCCAAGGCTGCACTATTGTTTCTTGACTGTTCCTCCCTTGTCTCATTAGAAGGACTGATGCTGAAGCTCCAATGCTTTGGCCACCTGATGCAAAAGAGCCAACTCATTGGAAAAGACCCTGATGCTGGGAAAGATTGAAGACAGGAGGAGAAGGGGGTGACCGAGGATGAGATGGTTGGATGACATCACTCACTCAGTGGACATCTGTCTGAGTAAACTCTGGGAGATAGTGAAAGACAGGGAATCCTGGTGTGCTGCAGTCCATGGGGTCGCAAAGAGTCAGACATGACTGAGAGACTGAACAACAATCTTTGTCTCTGCATCCCCTCCCTTCCCTGATTAGTAACTGTTTAAAAGGCTTCCATGCTTAGGAGCCCCACAGGGTCCTGCTCGGTGCACTCACATATACACATATAAACATAATGTGCCTTGGGGACTACCCTGGTGGTCCAGTGGCTAAGACTCCATGCTTTCAGTGCAGGGGGCCTAGGTTTGATCTCTGGTCAGGGAACTAGATCCCACATGCTGAGACTAAAGACCCCCACATGCCACAGTGAAGACTGAAGATCTCATGAGTGGCAGCTAAGACCTGGTGCAGCTAAATGAATAAATGAATAAATACTTTTTAAAAAACCCACATACTATACCTTTCAGGTCTCATTTGTAAGCAATATTAAATGTTTATTTTCCTAGTAAGTCCTTTGGGAATGGAGTTCAGGCCAAATAGCTATCTTGGTGCTTTCTCTGCTATAAGTTTGTTCATTCATTCAATATTTGATGAGTGCCTACCCGTACAGGGTGGTGAACAGGACAGAAGTGTCTGCCCGCATGGAGCTTATGTTCTAATGAGGAGGCTGACAATAAAAAAAAGTGGCATGGAGTAATTTCAGAAATGCTGTATGCTAGGAAGCAAATAATACAGAGTGAGTCAAGAGTGAGGAGGGCCAGTCTGTGGATGAGGTGGTCAGGTATGTCCCCACAGAGGTGATATTTAAGTAGAGACCTGTTATGTTTGTGTCTCCCCCAGATTCCTATCTTGAAACCTTACCCCCAAATGTGATGGTCTTAAGAAATGGAGCCTTTGGGAGGTGGTTAGGATTAGGTGAGGTTGTGAAGCTTGGGCCCTTGAAGATAGGATTAGAGCCTTTACCAGTGACAGAGGGCTGGCATCCTGCCTTTGCACTCCACAGTGGAGGATACAGTGAAAGAATGGTCCCCTGCAACTTGGAAGGAAGAATGTCTTCCCCAAAATGGACCATGCTGGTGCCCTGATCTTGGGTTGCAGGAAAGAGGGGGCGGGAGGCGGGTAGTGCCAGGGGATGATCACATCCCAGGTCATGGCTGAGTCCCTGGAATGGCCACCAAATGTAGGTTCTTGGCTTCATGCAGGTAAGAATTCAAGAGTGAGCCATGGTAATATGAAAGAAGATTTATTCAAGGAGGTAACACTCCTGGATGGAAGTGTGGCCCATCTGGGAAGGCAAGAGAGGCCCCAGGGTATAGGGTTGTCAGGTTTTATGGGCTGGGGCCTCCTGGGTGGCTCAGCTGATACAGAATCCACCTGCAATGTGGGAGACCTGGGTTCGATCCCTGGGTTGGAAAGATTCCCTGGAGAAGGGAAAGGCTACTCATTCCAGTATTCTGGCCTGGAGAATTCCATGCACTGTATAGTCCATGGGATCGCAAAGAGTTGGACACAACTGAGCGACTTTCACTTTCACAATCTCATAGGCTAATGAGAGGGAGGAATATTCCAGCTATTATGGGGAAGGAGTGGGAATTTCCAGGAATTGGGCCACTGCCCTCTTTCCCTTTGTCCCCCTTAGAACTGTCATGGATTCTGTGGATGCGTCATTTATCTTGCTGATATGTTACAATGGAAGTCAGCTAGTCGCCATCTTGGATCTATTTGGTTCTAATCAGTTTTTGTACTGTCCTTGGGCAAAAGCTAAAGTTCCTGCCCAGTCCCCTTCCTGTCTCACTTGGACTTTGACCTCCAGAACTGTAAGGACTACATTTATGTTCTTTCTAAGCCATCCCATCTATGGCACTTTGTCATGGCCACCTGAACTGGTTAAGCCAAGACCTGAGGCCCTTGTGAGGGTATCTGGAAGTGAAAGAAAGTGAAATTCACTTCATCATGTCCGATTCTTTGAGACCCCATAGACTATACAATCCATGGAATTCTCCAGGCCAGAATACTGGAGTGGGTAGCCTTTCCTTTCTCCAGAGGATCTTCCCAACTCAGGGATTAAGCCCAGGTCTCCCACATTGCAGGTGGATTCTTTACCATCTGAGTCACAAGGGAAGGCCAAGAATACTGGGTGGGTAGTCTATCCCTTCTTCAGCATATTTTCCTGACCCAGAAATGGAACATGGGTCTCCTGCATTGCAGGCGGATTCTTTACCAACTGAGCCAGAACTTCTTAGAGTCCTAGTGAAGGCAGGCCCTAAAGTGTGAGTAAACTTGATGTGCTAAGCCAGGTTCAGCAAAATAGCATGTTTTTGAGACTGTGGGCCCTACGATCTCTGTCATAACTAGCCATCTCTGTTGCAATGCGAAAGCAGCCAGACATTATGTAAACAAAATGTCCCTGCCTCTGTTCCAATAAAACTTTATTTATAATCTCTAGCATTGGAATTTCATATACTTTTCACATACCAGGTAATATTCTCCACACCCCGCCCCCCCTTTTTTTTGAACCATTTTAAAACATGAAGACCATTTTCACTTTCCAGCTGTATGGAAACAGCAGTCTGGATTTGATCCAAGAGCCCTGATTTTCTGACCCCTGTTGTAAGCAGGTTGCTGGGGGTGGTATGTAGCCAATACAGAGAACAGTAGGAAGTGCAATCTGAGATGCAGGTTGAAAACAGTTCACAGAGGGTAAATCAATGGGCAGTCGATGCGAGTTTTTAAACATTTTATTTTATATTGGAGTATATCTGATGAACTGTGTTGTAGTAGTTTCATTTGGACAGCAAAGGTACTCAGGCATACATATACCTGTATCCATTATCCCTCAAGCTCCTTTTTGAGAAGTTTTCAAAAAATAGAAAGACATGATCCAATTTACATTTTTCAAAAAGTTTACCATCTCCTTAACTTCTAATTTCTTCCTAGAATACTTTTCTCTCTCAAATTATATGAAATTTATCCTCAAAAAGAACCTTTTTTTTTTTTTTCTACCCACAAAGATGAAAACAAGGGTATGTTTCTACTTTTGTGAAATCAGATCTTTGTGAGTTTAAGTGTTGGTGGATTTGATTGTCTGTAATTTATCTGCTCCTTGAGTCTGTAAAAGCGCTGATTTGAAACAAGGTACTTGCCTAGTAGCTCAGATGGTAAGGAATCTGCCTGCAGTTCAGGAGACCTGGGTTCGATGCCTGGATCAGAAGATCTCCTGGAGAAGGGAATGGCAACGCACTCCAGTATTCTTGCCTGGAAAACCCCATGGACAGAGAAGCCTGGGGCGCTACAGTCCGTGGGGTCACAAATAGTGGGACACGACTAAACAACTAACAGTTTGACTTTCAGAGCATCTTAAGGAGCTGCTACTGCTAAGTTGCTTCAGTCGTGTCCAGCTCTGTGTGACCCCATAGACGGCAGCCCACCAGGCTCCCCTGTCCCTGGGATTCTCCAGGCAAGAACACTGGAGTGGGTTGCCATTTCCTTCTCCAAAGCATGAAAATGAAAAGTGAAAGTGAAGTCGCTTAGTCAAGTCCAACTCCTAGCGACCCCATGGACTGCAGCCCACCAGACTCCTCCGTCCATGGATTTTCCAGGCAAGAGTACTGGAGTGGGGTGCCATTGTCTTCTCTGCTTAAGGAGCTAGCTACATCTTTCTTTGTGCAAGGGGTTCACATTGGTTTAGAGTCTCACCATCGGAATAGTTCAGCAAAGAGCTGGGCTTTTAAAAATTCTTTTGTTGAAACTTCCTGCTGCTTTTAACAAATCAGCTTAAATTCCTATTGTTTGTTTTTATAATCAAGTAGGCGACAGCAGTCTGGTTCTCTTTTAATTGTCTTCATTTCTGCCCTTATTGGAGTTGCAGTAAATCAGTGAAATGGTGTGATAATGACAATCACAACAGCTTTTTTCCCTCTTGGCATGCAGGGCTCCTTTCCATTTTGTTAATCACAATCAGAATAGTGCATCTGCTCAGAGGGCCCCTCTCCTATCAGATCTTAGAAGGAGAGACAAAGAAATTTGAAGATAAATAGTCTTTGTTGCATGAATTTGATGCAGTGAATTAAAGGAAAAATAACTGTCTGAACTATTCAATCAAAATATTGCCTCCTTTACAACAATTGTAGTACAAGAATTTTTAAGAGTTTCTCCGACTTTCTTTTTGTAATAGTGATCAGAGGCCAGATCTGGCTCTGACTGGCTTAGGGTCTTCCCACACGACAAGAGGAAGATTTAAGTATTCCCAGTAGAGCTTGCCTACTCTGTTCTGCAAGAAGAAACCTTTGCCTCTGTGGAGTATGCTTTCTGATGTTTATTGAAAGGCACTATGCAAGCATGGACAGTCAATATCCCATTAAGCATTTAACCCAGAAACTTGTGTTTAAAGTTACACCCTATAGACAAAGAGGTATCTGAGAATGCTGCACGAAGAACTGTAGCTGAAATTCAGCCTCTGTACCCAGTTAAATCTGGGAGACAGAGTTTCAGTAAAGTAGAAAAGAATAGCTTTAATACTTTGCCAGGCAAAGGGGGTCAGCGTGGGCTGATGCCCTCAAAACTGTGTGTCCTGCCCTGGATGAGGTAGTGAAGGGTTTTACATAAATGGTTCAAAGAGGAAGGCATGATCAGCTCATGGACACTCTTCTGATTGGTTGGTGGTGAGGTAATCAGGAGTCAGCCTCAACAACCTTCTGGTTCCAACAGGTCTGGGGTCTACGTGCTGGTGAGCAGCTTACAATTAACTACTTCCACCTGGGAGGGGTTTCAGTATCTGCAGAATAGCTCAAAGATACTGTTCTGTGTATCCCTTAAGGACTGGAAAAGGTCAGTTTCCATTCCAATCCCAAAGAAAGGTAATGCCAAAGAGTTTTCAAACTACTGTACAACTGCACTCATCTCACATGCTAGCAAAGAAATGCTCAAAATTTTCCAAGCCAGGCTTCAACAGTATGTGAACCATGAATTTCTAGATGTTCAAGCTGGATTTAGAAAAGGCAGAGGAACCAGAGATCAAATTGCCAACATCCACAAGATCATCAAAAAAGCAAAAGAGTTCCAGAGAAACATCTACTTCTGCTTTATTGACTATGCCAAAGTCTTTGACTATGTGGATCACAATCAACTGTGGAAAATTCTTCAAGAAATGGGAATACCAGACCACCATGAGAAATCTGTATGCAGGTCAAAAAGCAACAGTTAGAACTGGACATGGAACAACAGACTGGTTCCAAATCAGGAAAGGAGTACGTCAATGTTGTATATTGTCACCCTGCTTATTTAACTTATATGCAGAGTACATCATGTGAAATGCTGCGCTGGATGAAGCACAAGCTGGAATCAAGATTCCTGGGAGATAAATCAGTAACCTCAGATATGCAGATGGCAGCAAGCGAAGAACTAAAGAGCCTCTTGATGAAAGTGAAAGAGGAGAGTGAAAAAGTTAGCTTAAAACCCAACATTCAGAAAACTAAGATCATGGCATCTGGTCCCATCACTTTGTGGTAAACAGATGGGGAAACAGTGACAGACTTTACTTTTTTGGACTCCAAAACCACTGCAGATGGTGACTGCAGCCATGAAATTGAAAGACTCTTGCTCCTTGGAAGAAAAGCTATGATCAACCTAGACGCCATATTAAAAAGCAGAAACATTACTTTGCCAACAAAGGTCCATCTAGTCAAAGCTATGGTTTTTCCAGTAGTCATGTATGGATGTGAGAGTTGGACTATAAAGAAAGCTGAGCGCCGAAGAATTGATGCTTTTGAACTGTGGTGTTAGAGAAGACTCTTGAGAGTCCCTCGGACTGCAAGGGGATCCAACCAGTCCATCCTAAAGGAAATCAGTCCTGAATATTCATTGGAAGGACTGATGCTGAAGCTGAAATGCCAATACTTTGGCCACCTGATGTGAAAAGCTGACTCATTTGAAAAGACCCTGATGCTGGGAAAGATTGAAGGTGGGAGAAGGGGATGACAGAGGATGAGATGGTTGGATGGCATCACCGACTCAATGGACATGAGTTTGAGCAAGCTCCTGGAGTTGGTGATGGACAGGGAAGCCTGGCGTGCTGCAGTCCATGAGGTCGCAAAGAGTTGGACAGGACTGAGCGACTGAACTGAAGGGATCCCTTAAGGAGGACCCAGGACCCCGCCCCAAGGCTGCACTATTGTTTCTTGACTGCTTCTCCCTTGTCTCTGCATCCCCTCCCATCCTTGATTAGCAACTGTTTGAACTTGCCTGTTGGAACTTGGGGAAGGAAGTTCCTGGAGGCTGAATGAAGCTTATTTTCTGCAAACAAGAAAATAGCAGGGCTGGGCCAGGGGCAGCGGGGAGAGAAGGGGGACACAAAAAGATTTGTGCCCAGGAGCCTAACAGGGTCCTGCTTGGCTTTAGAACTGTTCGTTGTTCATTGGCATTTGCTGTGAAATTTTCACAGTTTTAACTTATAGATGGACACATAACACGAACAACGTACCTCTAAACAACTTCTTTGTATTTGTTTTCTTCCTTGAGGGGAGCAGATTTGACCTTTAAAGCTTTCAGACTGGGAGGAAGATAAGTTCTTAAGTTATCCTGCAGACAGATATAAAGGCTTTTTGAACAGCTAATGCTGGGGAGATAATACTGCAGCTAGGGGCCCTGAGCGGAGGCTGTAGCGCGGTGGATTGTGTTGTTCAATTTGGAGATCAAGAAGGCTGCTTGATCACAAAGTTCACATTCCCCAGGCTGTAAATGTCTTCCATTTTTCCACTCCCTGTACAAACTGGATTAGGGATTTTGAGCCTTTCAACTCCCATTTTTTTTCTTGGAGAGAGTTCTTCCTATCAGGACAAAAGAGAACAGGCATTAAAACAGGTTCTGCTGTCTGTTTCTTTAACAATATCAGCAGAGCAAGATTTCATCCTGTGTGTATAGCCTGCTGTCCATGGTGAGTACTCCCTCAGTTAGAACGTGGTCTTTTGTTGGTGTTTGGTGGAAATTGCTGGGAGGAGCTTGGCAGCGTGTGTCTAGGCAGCTCTGAAGAATCTGAGCCTTTGGGAGCCCTTATCTTTGTCTGAGTCAAGACGGTGAAATAGGGAGGCAGCTCAGTGGTGATTGTAGACCCAACAGATGTGGCTTTGATGCTGCATTTTTTACCTATCCATTTCCCCTCCAGTTCCTGGGACCTGACCTATGGAGGCTGGAAATGGGGTTGCTGTTGTTCAGTTGCTAAGTTGTGCCCAACTCTTTGTGACCCCGTGGTTTGCAGGACACCAGGCTCCTCTGTCTATGGGATTATCCAGTCAAGAATACTAGAGTGAGTTGCCAGTACTCCAGGGGATCTTCCTGACCCAGGGCTTGAGCCTGTGTCTCCTGGATTGGCAGGAGATGTGGTTATTGATCATGTTTCTGACTGAATGTCCTACAATTCAATTCAGTCTCGAATAACTCCCCAGAGTCAGTGAACACCCTCAGGTTAAGGGCTTAGTTCCAACTAGACCCTCCCTCATTTCAGACACCAGCTGCAAGGCGAGAGAGACTCCCCAGGCTACCTGCACTTTTCTCCAACAGACTACAAATTTGGGGGTTCCCATGATGTTTGCTTAGGTTTCATAACTTGCTAGAACTGATGCCTAAAGGATGGACTCTGTAAACCAGTGCCAAATCGAATCTCAGAGACAGAGTTTTGAGTGAAGTGGAAAATAATAGCTTTATTGCTTTGCCAGGCACAGGGAGGACACAGGGAGCTCCTCCCCTGGAAAACTGTGTGTCCCAACCTGGGAGGACTTGATGAGGCCTTTTATAGGAATGGTTCCAGGGTGGCTTTGTTGACAAGATTAGGCTGTGTGCAGGGTGTCAGGCAGTCAGTATCTTATTCTCGGCTAGCTTCTCTGGTCCCTTTAATCTTGCCTCAGGTAGTTTCATGACAGCTCCTCCCTTGATAAGTAACCCTGCCCTTTGGAACTCAGGGAAGGTCATGGAGGCTGGAGTCTTATCTACAAGAAGAAGGGGACAAAAAGGTGTTCTTGCCTGGTAGCGCCCCCCGCTCCCCCGCCCCGGGTCCTGCTCGGTTTCAGAATGAATCACAGAACTCATCCAGAAAACTGTCCTTATCAATCCAATGATTGCCTTATTATAAAGGCCACGACTCAAGAACAGACAAATGGAAGAGAGGCACAGGATAAGGTCTAGGGGGTGGATGCAGAGCTGGGATGAACTTTCTTTGTGGAATCTGGGCAGATGATCTCAGCTATTGATGGGTTCCTCCATGGGCAGTTCCACTGAGTGTAGAGGTCTGGGATTTTTTTTTTTTTTGTATAATTTTTATTTTTTTTTGCCACACCGTGCAGCATGTGGGATCTTTGTTCCCCAACCAGGGATCGAAACTGTGCCCCCTGCAGTTTAAGTATGGAGTCTTAATCTTAACCACTGAACTGCCAGGGAAGTCCCAAGGTCCAGGGTTATTATATGGAATCCAGTACATAGGTTTGGTTGATTCACTCATTGGTCTACTTATCTCCCAGAGATTGAGGTGTGAGCTGAAAGTTTAGTCCTGCTTGCTGTTTCTGGTTTGGGCAGCTCCTCCACGGGTGTTTTCTAAGGGTCCACCCACAATCACCTCATTAGCATAAGCTTGTGAATGGTTGTTGCTGTTGTTTAGTGACTCAGCCATGTCTGACTCTGCGACCGCGTGGACTGTCATCCATACATGACTCCTGGAACTTGACTGGAACATAACCTTGACTGTTCAGACCTTGTTGGCAAAGTGCTGTCTGTGCTTGTGAATAACAAAGGCTGTTATCACTGAGGCAAATTCCAAGGGTTTTTGAAGCTCCTGACAAGGACTCAGACCGAGATCAGGTAGAGTCTTTATTATATTAGATATAGATTTAAGTATGGGTATGACATATATGGGTATAGATATAGATGTGTGTGTACATTCGTCTTGTGCTGCAAACCCATTGGTGGAACAGTTCATCATTAAACCCTTTCTTCCATAAATCTCCACTGGGAAATGCAGAGCTCAAGAAGCATAGCAAGGTAATTGCTCCTAATTCAGATGAAAAAGGATTTTTGTGCCTACTTTGAGAAAGAATTATGTTTTCTCATTTACTATATTTAATTTGGTGCATAAAATGAAACTGAAAAAGACAGGCCACTCCATGCCTTGGTGCTGACTTTGAGCAGGTGTTTGCTTGCTGTGGTTTGTATAAAGGAGTTGATGGACACATATTTTTAGGCACCAGGAGGTGTTTTATTCCGAGGACTGACTGGGCATAGGACAAAGAATAATGGGGTGCATGGTGCTGGAGAGTCTTATCCTGCCTTAAGACATTTACATCCAAAAATAGATAAAGCAAAAGAGAAACACTGTGATGCTGAAAAGAGTTCTAAGGGCTGGGTATAGTAAGGGCTGGTTTGCAACCCACAGAGAGGTAAAGCAGGGTTCGGGTCCCTGAAGTTTGGATCTTCGATGTCAAGCTGCTGTTGCTCTGTCGATGGGGGCTCCTGCCTTGCTCCTTGATTTGTCTCTGCCAGACAGGCATCTTTGAACTCACTCCTTCTGCTGGAGGACAGACAGAGTGCTGGGGGCAGCATGGGTTGGCATGGGAGGGGCAGTCTGTTACATCCTGAGCTGCCTGAGAAATGAGTTTCCAGAATATCAGCTTGTTGTAGCCTTAAAAGGCCAGTCCTGCAGTCTTGGGGTTCTGAAACATCTGGCCAGATTTTGCTGGAATCAGCTGTGCATACACCTGGCACCTGCTCACAGGCGTGCAGGGGATAGTGGTGGGATGGGGTGGATCAGCCCAGATACTTTCGCTACATGAAATCCTGCATGAATGGAGTTTGCTGGGACCTCAGGAACTGATTGAAACAGCATTTTTTCATGCATACATCTTCCAGGAGTCCCTCCTGGAGGTTATCAGATGGCTTTTCATTGTGTATATAGTATATACAGACTGAAATCCAAAGAAGTAGTTATTTACTAGAAGTGAACATAGGCTGAACAAATTCTAAATCTGTTTATTGAGGTGTGATTTGCATACAATCAAACACACCCATTTCAAGTGTATAGTTATTGATTTTTTGACACATATATGCACCATGTCAGCATTGTCACAATCAAGATATAGATGATTTCTGTCATCCCAAGAAGTACCTTCTACCCCCTTGATGTCAACCCTACCGCATCCCTGGCCTCATGCTGCCAACTGTTTATTGCCACAGGTTTGGTTTTGTCTGGAACATAACGTTTTTAACTCCAGGCGTGTTGAATGGAGCCACAGAAGTGTGATAGGAAAGCTCAACTCATCCCCTAACAATGGCCTCTGGGTTGTTGGTGGACACGATCTGAAACAGCGAGACAACCCCTGTCCCAAAACACAGGGAAGTGTCACTCAGGAATCGGGATCTGGAGCCAGACTGCCCAGGTTCAAATCCAGCCTCCTCAACCCACTAGCCATCTGACCACAGGCAAGGGTGTTCCTCCATTCCTTTGACTGCAGAATGCAAATTAGAAAATGCCTCCTTTGTGAGATTGTTGAGAATTGAGTGAAATGATACCATAAAGAGCTTAGAGTGGGCTCAGAAAGTTACAGTCACTCAGTTGTGTACAACTCTTTGTGACTCCATGGACTGTAGCCTGTCAGGCTTCTCTGTCCATGAAATTCTACAGGTGAGAATACTAGAGTGGGTTGCCATGCTCTACCTCCAGGGGATCCTCCTGACCCAGAGATCGAACCCCGGTCTCCTGCATTGCAGGCAAATTCTTTATTGTTTGAGCCACCATAGAAGACCACCAGGGAGTGGGCTCAGAGGAAGCCCCAATAATCCCATCAGGTGTAATGTCAGTGCAGCCTGTGCATTAACCTGATGGCTCGTACTCCTGACAATTCATTCTTCACATGGCAGCCAGGATGCTTAAAAGGAAATGCAAAAGAAATCATTACACATACAGTAAGCCCAAATTCCTACTGTTCACTGCAGATGTGGTCGTTCTCTCTTCCTGGACTCAACTCCTGGCATCCCATCTCCTTCTCTATGCTCTAGCTACACTGGACACATTTTTCTGTTTGTGTAAGCCCAGCTTCAGGTTCATTTCATTACCATGGGGTTTGCACCTGCTGTTTCCTCTGCCTAGAAATCTTTCCCCAGGCTTTGCACCTTTGCATTCAGTGCCAGCCTGACTGTCATGCGGTGAGGGGGTCTACCCTGCCCAGTCTGTGCTCGTCGCTCCCCAGGGCCACACACTTTTCTGTTTCATGGCACGCATCTACACCTGGAATTTGTGTGTCTGCTTATTTTCTGGATTTCTGTCTCCTCCCACTGGGAAATAGGTTCTGTCATTGGAGACCCTGTTAGGAGCAGAAGTTCATGACAGTGCATTCTATAAGGAACTCACATGGAGTTTGGATACACCTCACCTCTTCTGGACTGTCTTTCCCTAATCCTTAGTCTAATTGGTTGTGGCTAATGTAGCAGGGTTGTTTTGGCTCCAAACATTTGGACCTACCCATTTACCTCAGAGGGACATAGCTGATCAAGTATGCTATCTAGTCTACTATGCTAGGGGCAGCCCAGGGAACACTGAGTGTGTAGAATCAGGGGTTTTTGAGCACCTAATGAGAGGAATCAACCCAAACTGACTTAAGGTAAAAGCACAGGTGGTGAGAAGATATATTGGCTTAAGCAACTAAAAATTCCAGAGTGGCCTTCAGGTATAGCTTGATCCAGGAGCTCAGATGACATCATCAACACTCAGTCTCTCCCCATGTGTTGTTTTTGTTCTCCGGATCGACTTTTCCTCAGGCAGTCTGCTCACATGGTATACTCCAGTAGGTCCTGAATTATATCCCCCCAAGCCTCTTGTTCTAGAGAAGGCAATGGCACCCCACTCCAGTACTCTTGCCTGGAAAATCCAATGGACGGAGGAGCCTGGAAGGCTGCAGGCCATGGGGTTGCTGAGGGTTGGACACGACTGATCGACTTCACTTTCACTTTTCATTTTCATGCATTGGAGAAGGAAATGGCAACCCATTCCAGTGTTTTTGCCTGGAGAATCCCAGTGACGAGGGAGCCTGGTGGGCTGCCGTCTATGGGGTCGCACAGAGTCAGACACGACTGAAGTGACTTAGCAGCAAACCTCATGTTCAGCAGGAAAAACACCTCTTTTTTGGTGCTTACAACAGAAAGTTCCTCCTCCTGTTGGCTTGCCTGTGGGCGTGTGCTCAGCCCTTGTGTTGCTTATCAATTGCTCAATAACATACAGCCTCTGGATGATAACAGTGACAGAAAGGAACAAACAACCTCCAGATGGTGACAGAAAGGTAAAGCAAGATAAGCATTTATCATTTCGGGTAGGACAGAAATTCAGGCAGGGCCCTGTGGCGGTGGCTTGTCTTTGCTTTATGATGTCTGGGCCCTCAGCTGGGAGACTTAAAGCCTGAAGTCTGCAATCTTTTGAAGACTTGGCTGAGCTGGAGAGTCATTCATCTCTCCTGGCAAGTTGTTCTTGGCTCCTTCCCAACTGGGCCAGTTGTCAAGGCTGTTAGTTTTCTTCCAAGGTGGCACTGGTTCCCCCAGAGAGGGCAGGCTGGGAGCAGCGATGTCCCCTGTGACCTCTGCTGGAGTCACCATGTGCTACTCTTTGGAAGGTAATAGCAGTTCCAGCCTCACTGGGGCCGCCAGTGGTACAGTCAGGCTGCGACTTTAAGAGGATGAGTGGTAGAAGAATTTACAGGCGTATTTCCAAACCACCACAGCCCTAGACTAAACACAGTTGCTGGACTCTGGTGATTGATGCTGCAGCAGTGCATGGGAGTGCTGAAACCAGCAAAGGACAAAAGGGAAAATTCTGTTATACCCCTCCCGGAAAAAACCCCAAACCATGATGTCACCATGCTGGGTATTTTATACACTAAAATATGCTAGGGCTACAGACTTTCTTCTTCTCTGGGGAAAGCCACTGATTTTCCACAAACCCCCATATATATATATATATATATATATATATATATATATATATATATGTTTTACATTTGTTTATTTGTTTTTTAATTGAATTTATTCATTTATTTTTGACTGTGCTGGGGTTTCATTGCTGCGTAGGATTTTCTCTAGTTGCAGTGAGCAGGAGGCTACTCTCCAGTTGTGGTGCGGGGGCTTCTCGTTGCAGAACTCAAGCTCTGGGGTGTATACAGGCTTCAGTAGTTGCAGCACATGGACTACAGTAGTTACGGCGCTCGGGCTCTAGAGCACAGGCTCAGTAGTTGTGGCGCACCGGCTTTAACTGTTCCACAGCATGTGGGATCTTCCTGGACCAGAGATCGAACCCACGTCTCCTGCCTTGGCAGGCGATCTCTTTAGCGCTGAGCCACCAGCGAAGCCCTGTTTATTTACTTGTGTTCACTATTAGTCTAGTTGATTTACTACAGTGTTCTGCTAGTGTCAGGTGTACAGCAAAGAATTCAGTTTATATGCATATGTGTGTGTGTATATACATATATGTGTATATATATATATTTTTCAGATTCTTTTCCCTTATAGATTATTGTAAGATCCTAGACATAGTTCCCTGTGCTCTGGCTTTCTAATAACTGTTAGGACACATGCGTTATCCTGAAGCAGGACTTAGCCAGGCTCATGGATGTCTCGCTTGGGTGTGAATGTGTAAGGGCTGCTCTAGCAAACTTGATATACACAAAAAACAAAGATAAAACTCCATCCTTGTGAAGCAGGAGCATTAGGCTCTGTAAACTAAGGCTCTTCATTTTACAAAAGAGCTAACCAACAGGTTACTTAAAATAGCAAACTCCTCATGTTAACGTGAAATGTCAGGCACTATGCACCTCAGTCTCTGCAAGGGTAACCCCATAGGAAGGAAGGGGAGCACCTGGGAGTTTCTTGGGAAGGATGCAGTTTTGCCTCTGGGCATCTGCTGATTTCTGTGACTCTGGGCTGGTCCTTTAGCAGTGGTACAGGATGCGTCCTTTTCTGTTTTGGAAGGATTCCCAATGTTCCCCACCAGCATTCCCATAGAAGAAGCATCTCCTTTTTTATTGGGGCATAGTTACTTTACAATATTTTGTTAGTTTCTGCTGTACAGCAAAGTGAGTTGGCTATATCTGTACATATATCTGGGTTTCCCAGGTGGTGCTAGTGGTAAAAAACTCACCTGCCAATGCAGGGGACACAAGAGACACAGGTTCAGTGCCTGGGTTGGGGAGATCCCCTGGAGGAGGGCATGACAACCCACTCCAGTATTCTTGCCTGGAGAATCCCATGGATAGAGGGCTAAAGTCCATAGGGTCATAAAGAGTTGGACATGACTGGAGCGAAAGCACGCATGCAGGCGTACATATATGCCCTCCCTCTTGGGTCTTCCTCCCACTATCCCCAATTCCACCCCTCTAGTCATCTCAGCGCACCGAGCTGAGCTCCCTGTGCTATATAGCAGCTTCCGTGTAGCTATCTAGAACCATGTCCTTTTAAACCCAGCTTCTAAGACAGACACAAAGTCTGTAATTAAGACTCTTGCCCAACCTAAAAATTATAGCTCCCGCTTGAACCTCCCTCCCACCTCCCCATGCCACCCCTCTGGATTGTCCCAAAGCACTGGGTTGAGCTCCCTGTGTTAAATGGCAGCTTTCCATTAGCTACTTATTTCACATATGCAAGAAGAGATAAGAAAGCCTTCTTCAGTGATCAATGCAAAGAAATAGAGGAAAACAACAGAATGGGAAAGACTAGAAGATCAGTGGCACCCCACTCCAGTCCTCTCGCCTGGAAAATCCCATATACGGAGGAGCCTGGTGGGCTGCAGTCCATGGGGTCGCTAGGAGTCGGACACGACTGAGTGACTTCACTTTCACTTTTGTGCATTGGAGAAGGAAATGGCAACCCACTCCAGTGTTCTTGCCTGGAGAATCCCAGGGACGGGGGAGCCTGGTGGGCTGCCATCTCTGGGGTCGCACAGAGTCGGACATGACTGAAGCGACTTAGCAGCAGCAGCAGCAGCAGAGATCTCTTCAAGAAAATCAGAGATACCAAAGGAACATATCATGCAAAGATGGGCTCAATAAAGGACAGAAATGGTATGGACCTAACAGAAGCAGAAGATATTAAGAAGAGATGACAAGAATACACAGAAGAACTGTACAAAAAAGATCTTCATGACCCAGATAATCATGGTGTGATCACTGACCTAGAGCCAGACATGCTGGAATGTGAAGTCAAGTGGGCTTTAGAAAGCATCACTACGAGCAAAGCTAGTGGAGGTGATGGAATTCCAGTTGAGCGATTCCAAATCCTGAAAGATAATGCTGTGAAAGTGCTGCACTCAATATGCCAGCAAATTTGGAAAACTCAGCAGTAGCCACAGGACTGGAAAAGGTCAGTTTTCATTCCGATCCCAAAGAAAGGCATTGCCAAAGAATGCTCAAACTATCACACAGTTGCACTCATCTCACACACTAGTAAAGTAATGTTCAATATTCTCCAAGCCAGGCTGCAGCAATATGTGAACCGTGAACTTCCTGATGTTCAAGCTGGATTTAGAAAAGGCAGAGGAACCAGAGATCAAATTGCCAACATCCTCTGGGCCATCGAAAAAGCAAGAGAGTTCCAGAAAAACATCTATTTCTGCTTTATTGACTATGCCAAAGCCTTTGACTGTGTGGATCACAATCAACTGTGGAAAATTCTGAAAGAGATGGGAATACCAGACCACCTGATCTGCCTCTTGAGAAATCTGTATGCAGGTCAGGAAGCAACAGTTAGAACTGGACATGGAACAAGAGACTGGTTCCAAATAGGAAAAGGAGTACGTCAAGGCTGTATATTGTCACCCTGTTTATTTAACTTATATGCAGAGTACATCATGAGAAATGCTGGACTGGAAGAAACACAAGCTGGAATGAAGATTGCTGGGAGAAATATCAATAACCTCAGATATGCAGATGACACCACCCTTATGGCAGAAAGTGAAGAGGAACTAAAAAGCCTCTTGATGAAAGTAAAAGTGGAGAGTGAAAAAGTTGGCTTAAAGCTCAACATTCAGAAAACGAAGATCATGGCATCCGGTCCCATCACTTCATGGGAAATAGATGGGGAAACAGTGGAAACGGTGTCAGACTTTATTTTTCTGGGCTCCAAAATCACTGCAGATGGTGATTGCAGCCATGAAATTAAAAGATGCTTACTCCTTGGAAGGAAAGTTATGACCAACCTAGACAGCATATTAAAAAGCAGAGACATTACTTTGCCAACAAAGGTTCGTTTAGTCAAGGCTATGGTTTTTCCTGTGGTCATGTATGGATGTGAGAGTTGGACTGTGAAGAAAGCTGAGTACCGAAGAATTGATGCTTTTGAACTGTGGTGTTGGAGAAGACTCTTGAGAGTCCCTTGGACTGCAAGGAGATCCAACCAGTCCATTCTGAAGGAGATCAGCCCTGGGATTTCTTTGGAAGGAATGATGCTAAAGCTGAAACTCTAGTACTTTGGCCACCTCATGCGAAGAGTTGACTCATTGGAAAAGACTCTGATGCTGGGAGGGATTGCGGGCAGGAGGAGAAGGGGACGACAGAGGATGAGATGGCTGGATGGCATCACTGACTCAATGGACGTGAGTTTGAATGAACTCCGGGAGTTGGTGATGGACAGGGAGGCCTGGCGTGCTGCGATTCATGGGGTCGCAAAGAGTCGGACACGACTGAGTGACTGAACTGATCTGAATGTATATGTTTCAATGCTACTCTCAATTCGTCCCAGCTTCTCCTTCCCCCACTGTAACCACAAGTCTCTTCTCTATATCTGTGTCTCTATTCTTGCCCTGCAAATAGATTCAGCCATAAAAAGGAATGAATGTGAGTCAGTTGAACTGAAGTGGATGAACTTAGAGCCTGTTTTACAGAGTGAAGTAAGTCAGAAAGAGAAAAATATCATACATTAACACATATATATGGAATCTAGAAAGACGGTGCTGATGAACCAAGTTCCTTTTCCATGCCTCAGTTCTTGGCATGGATGGATGAGTGGTCTTGGAGCCCCATTCAATCTGCTCTGGAATTCCTCCATTGCTGGTCTGCATCCACCGGTATCCTCTCTTTTCATTGAGAAGCAGGCGTGTTGTCAGCTGCTTTAGTCTTGTAGCTTGGCTACTGTGGTTTTTTTTTTTTTTTAAACTCAGCTCATCAGGCTTCATATTCAAACAGCAAGCATATAGCCTAGGCGGTGTCAACTTTCAATGATGTTTTTATTTTATTACCATGGAATGGTTCTAGGCAGCGCATAGGTAAATGTCTTAGCTAAATGCTTTTGAATCCCAGTCCCATTCTTGGATTCTACTTGTGTCCCCTCTTGATGGAATTCAAATAAACAGTTCTCTGGCGTGAAAGGCCCTCTATTAGATTTGTTTCTAAATTCTCTTAAAGATGTCAGCAGGTAGCACCCCGGGATGTGAGGAGAAGGCACAAGTGATCAACTTTGGTAGCTGTGGTGAATTAGTCTGAATCTATTGGAAATGAAAAGTTCAGACAGCACAGAAGAAGTAGATTGAACTAGTGGCTCGGAGTAAATGGAAAGGACAGGTGTATTTTGTGCTTTATCGGTGGAGCACGTGCGTTGAACATATCATAAATATGCAGCATCAGGACTTCCCTGGCAGCCCGTGCGTGCTTGAGTGCTAAGTCGCTTCAGTCGTGTTCCGACTCTTTGTGACCCCATGAACTGTAGCCTGCCAGGCTCCTCTCTTCATGGGATTCTCCAGGCAAGAATACTGGAGCGGGTTGCCATTTCCTTCTCCAGTGGTTGATACTCCCTCCTTCCACTGCAGGAGTGTGCAGGTTCAATCCCTGGTCTGGGAACTAAGATCTCACCTGTTGGTTATTGAACTTGAAATTCCTGCCTGATTTAGGGGCCTGAAATATAGGGGTGAGAGTGTCTGCTTTTTGTGGCTTTCCAAGTCAGTCTTTTATTTTATTTATTTATTTAAAAGCTATATATGTGTGTATATATATACATTTTCTATTTTTATTTATTTGCTACACCAGGTCTTAGTTGAGGCACACAAAATCTCTAGTTGCTGTATGTGATCTCTTAGTTGCGGCATGTGGGATCTAGTTCCCTGATCAGGGATCAGACCCTCACGCCCTACATTGGAAGTGTGGAGTCTTAACCACTGGACCACCAGGGAAGTCCCTTATTTTATTTATTTATTTGTTTATTTTTACTATCCTTGCTTCCCTGGAATAAATCCCACTTGACCATGGTCTATGATTCTTTTATGTTGTTAATTTCATTTTGCTAATATTTTGCTGAGGATTTTGGTATCTGTGTTCATCAGGGACATTAGCCTGTCATTTTCTCTTTTTGTGGTGGCCTTGCTGGTTTTGTTATGAGGGGAAGACTGGCCTTGTCAAATGAATTTGAAAGTGTTTCCTCCTCTTCTGTGTTCTGGGAAAGGTCTGGATCCAAGTCAGTCTTCTCAAAGCAGCTTTGCAAGGAGAACATCTCTAGCTTTATTACACTGGAAAAGTCAAAGGTTGGTCAGAGTAGAACATTCTAAAAAGTGTGATTTTTCAAAACATTGTTTTCAATCACTCAGTTGTGTCCAACTCTGTGACCCCATGGACTGCAACACACCAGGCTTCCCTGCCCTTCACTATGTCCCAGAGTTTTCTCAAACTCATGTCCAGTGAGCTGATGATGCCATTCAACTATTTCATCCTCTGTCGTTCCCTTCTCCTTCTGCCCTCAATCTCTGCCTGCATCAAGGTC
The DNA here is from genome assembly GCF_032452875.1 of Bos javanicus. NCBI lineage: Eukaryota > Metazoa > Chordata > Mammalia > Artiodactyla > Bovidae > Bos > Bos javanicus. The sequence continues at coordinate 47,757,710 of NC_083884.1, forward strand.
TTTTCCAATGAGTTGGCTCTTAGCATCAGACGGCCAAAGTGTTGGACTTTCAGCTTTAGCATCCGTCCTTCCAATGAATATTCAGGGTTGATTTCCTTTAGGGTCGACTGGTTTGATGTCCTTGCTGTCCCAGGGTCTCTCAAGAGTCTTCTCCAGCACCACAGTTCAAAAGTGTAACATTTTCAAAAGTTCGAAACATAATGGAGCAAAATAAGCCAAATTTGGAGTTGGTGACATGGTAGAGCTAAAGAAAAGGGGATTGTGAGAAACTGATACACACACACACACACACTCAGTGGAAAAAGTAAAAGGATGCTGGAATAGAATTATAAAGTTTGACACCCCCTGGGCATTAAAAAAAAATCACTTCTGAGGTTTTCTTTTCCATGTGGCAGAAACAATTTGCATCTCTCCTGGACAAAAGTCGTTTTCAGCTTGTCAGTCTTCTGCAACTTAACATCTCTATTTACAGAGTCTGGGCCCTGATCAATAGTAAACGGTGAGTGCAGTGGAGTCCTCTTTCCCAGGAGGATCCCGTGACATTTTCTTGTGGCTGTTGAATGTTCTCACCTGATCTTGAAAGGACACTCGGTGAGCTTGTTGCCTTTCTTCCAAACTGTGCACACTTTATCTTAGCAGGTTGCATTCTGTAAAGGCAGATGGGGTGATGGAAAGATTGGAGGAAAGGAGGCAGAGTGACGGCGGTGACCGGGGGTGTGAAGGCCCTGACTCATGGCCAAGGACTCATTCCCAGGTGCAGGGTGGCTAGAACTTCCAAGTGCCCACAATAAAATGTCAATCCAGGTCTTTATGGGAAAAGTCCCAATTTAAAAAATTTGGGCAACTAGTTCATTAACAAAAATGGATTTGTGTCAGGGAGGGGGAGATTCTTCCCACCCCTACCTTTCTTGAGAGCTAGTGGCTGAACTAATAATAAAATGGGCACAAGACAAATGAGCGGGGGTGGGGGGTGGTGTGAAGAAACACATTTTAATTCATGTGCATGGAGGTCTCATAGAAATGGGACCTAAGAAGTGACCAAGGCCGGCAGCTTTTATACTTTTTAGACAAAGAAACAATACCTTTCTTGAAATTTTATTTTTTTTTAATTGGAGTATAGTTGCTTTACAGTGTTGCGTTACTTTCTCCTGTACTGCAAAGTGGATCAGTTATGTCTTTACATATATCCCAAGAAACAATACATTTTGAGGTTGGCAGGAAAAAGAAACTTAGGTGTGGGTGCTGCTCAATGAGCAGAGAATCTAAACAGAGTTGGGGCCTGGGGTCATCAAGTGCAGAGCTAACACGGTTCTGTATGCAAGCTTCTTGACCTGAATCCCCCATCTCTGGTGACAGTGGTGTCCTTCTACATGTAAGTAAGGGTCGGGCACCTTTCTCATGGGACCTTTATGTTCTGCTTCAGGGAGACAGAGAGGAGGGTCAGAGTGTCCCTCTTGCATTGGCCGTTTCTTTTTTCAATTTTATTAAAATGTAATTGATTTACAATGTTGTATTAATTTCTGCCCGGCAATCCTGGGTCAGGAAGATCCCCTGGAGTAGGAAATGACAACCCACTCCAGTACTCTTGCCTGGGAAATCCCATGGACTGAGGAGCCTGGTGGGCTACAATCCATGGGATTGCAAAGAGTCAGACACGACTGAGCGACTTCTGTGTGTGTGTGTATATACAGCAAATTGACTCAGTTATGCAATATATATTCTTGTTCATATTCTTCTCCATGATGGTCTCTCACAGGATAGTGAATGTAGTTCCCTGTGCTACACAGTAGGACCTTGTTGTTTATCCATTTTATATACAAGTAGTTGCATCTGATAACCCCAAACTCCTACTCCCTCCCCTTCCCCATCCTCCTCCTTGGCAACCACATGTTTCTTAAATGATTTAAATTCAAAATAGTCCATATGCTGTTGAGACACATTTTGGGGCGGCCTGCCCTGGGCCCCAACAGGGCCATATGATGCCTCTGAAAAGTGATTGACTAGACCCTGCTCTGGCTCAGTCGGGAGAATGCTGAGAATCAGGGGCTGGGGAGTAGAATGGTCCATTCACATCCAACCCTGGGTTTTGCTTACTATGTGAAGATGCTCTAATGGGTGGTAACTGGGTACCTTGTCATTCGCTGGTGAGGCTGTTACCAAATCTGGCCTCTGTGTACTGATGCTGAATTGAATCTTGGAGACAAGAGTTTGGGTGAAGTAGAAGAGAATAGCTTGTACCTTCCCAGGCACAGCATGCCATGTTGCAGAGGGCTAAGCCATCAAGACTGTGTACCCTGCCCTGGCGGTGGTCTGTTAATTCAGTCAGTTCAGTCCTCACTCAGTTGTGTCCAGCTCTTTGCGACCCCATGGACTGCAGCATGCCAGGCCTCCCTGTCCATGACTAACTCCTTAGCTTGCTCAAACTCATGTCCATCATGTCGGTGACGAGTCAATGATGCCATCCAACCATGTCATCCTCAGTCATCCCCTTCTCCTCCCGCCTTCAATCTTTCCCAGCATCAGGGTCTTTTCCAATGAGTCAGCTCTTCTCATCAGGTGGCCAAAGTATTGGAGCTTCAGCGTCAGCATCAGTCCTTCCAGTGAATATTCAGGACTGATTTCCTTTAGGATTAACTGGTTTGATCTCCTTGCAGTGCAAGGGACTCTCAAGAATCTTCTCTAACACCACAATTCAAAAACATCAATTCTTTGGCACTCAGCTTTCCTCATAGTCCAACTCTCAAATCCATACATGACTACTGGAAAAACAATAGCCTTGACTAGACGGACATTTGCTGGCAAAGTAATGTCTCTGCTTTTTAATATGATATCTAGGTTGGTCATAGCTTTTCTTCCAAGGAGCAAGTGTCTTTTAATTTAATGGCTGCAGTCACCATCTGCAGTGATTTTGGAGCCCAAGAAAATGAAGTCATCACTGTTTCCATTGTTTCCCCATCTATTTGCCATGAAGTGATAGGACCAGATACCATGATTTTAGTTTTTTGAATGTTGAGTTTCAAGCCAGTTTTTTCACTCTCACTTTCATCAAGAGGCTCTTCAGTTCCTCTTCACTTTTTGCCATAAGGGTGGTGTCATCTGCGTATCTGAGGTTATTGATATTTCTCCCAGCACTCTTTGATTCCAGCTTGTGCTTCATGCAGCCCGGTTCGCATGATATACTCTGCATAGAAGTTAAATAAGCAGGGTTACAATGTACAGTCTTGATGTACTCCTTTCCTAATTTGGAACCAGTCCGTTGTCCCATGTCTGGTTCTAACTGTTGCTTCTTGACCTGCATACAGATTTCTTAGGAGTCAGATAAGGTGGTCTGGTATTCCCATCTCTTGAAAAATTTTCCACAGTTTGTTGTGATCTACACAGTCAAAGGCTTTGGCATAGTCAATAAAGCAGAAGTAGATATTTTCCTGGAACTCTCTTGCTTTTACTATGATCCAAAGGATGTTGGCAATTTGATCTCTGGTTCCTCTGCCTTTTCTAAATCCAGCTTGAACATCTAGAACTTCACAGTTCACGTACTGTTGAAGCCTGGCTTGGAGAATTTTGAGCATTACTTTGCTAACGTGTGATATGAGTGCAATTGTGTGGTAGTTTGAGCATTCTTTGGCATTGCCCTTCTTTGGGATTGGAATGAAAACTGACCTTTTCCAGTCCTATGGCCAACTGCTGAGTTTTCCAAATTTGCTGGCATATTGAGTGCAGCACTTTCACAGCATCATATTTTAGGATTTGAAAGAGCTCAACTGGAATTCCATCACCTCCACTAGCTTTGTTCATAGTGATGCTTTCTAAGGCCCACTTGACTTCACATTCCAGGATGTCTGGCCCTAGGTGAGTGATCACACCATCATGGTTATCTGGGTCATGATGATCTTTTTTGTATAGTTCTTCTGTGTATTCTTGCCACCTCTTCTTAATATCTTCTGCTTCTGTTAGGTCCATAGTATATCTGTCCTTTATTGTGCCCATCTCTGCTTGAAATGTTCCTTTGGTATCTCTAATTTTCTTGAGGAGATCTCTAGTGTTTCCCATTCTATTGTTTTCCTCTATTTCTTTGCATTGATCACTGAGGAAGGCTTGCTTATCTCTCCTTGCTATTCTTTGGAAGTCTGCATTCAGATGGGTGTATCTTTCCTTTTCTCCTTTGCCTTTTGATTCTCTTCTTTTCTCAGCTATTTGTAAGGCCTCTTCAGACAACCATTTTGCCTTTTTGCATTTCTTTTTCTTGGGGATGGTCCTGATCACTGCCTCCCATACAGTGTCATGAATCTCTGTCCATAGTTCTTCAGGCACTCTGTCTATCAGTTCTGATGCTATGAATCTGGTTGACACTTCCACTGTATAATTGTAAGCGATTTGATTTAGGTCATACCTGAATGGTCTAGTGGTTTTCCCTACTTTCTTAGGGAAGAGTTTTATAGAAATGGTTCAAAGAGGAGAATGTGATCAACTTCTGAGCATTCTTCTGATTGGTGGAGAGACAAATGGGACCCAGCATCATCCACCTTCTGATTCCAACAAGTCTGGGGTCTACATGCTGGTGGAGCAGACAGTTAACTTCTCCTACCTAGTGGGGGTTTCTGTATTTGCAAAATAACCTGAAGGACTTGGCTCAGAATATTATCTGTAGTCCTTGAGGAGGAACTAAAGGTCCTTGACTTTGTTTAATAGTTAAACTGTTATTCTTTTGTTTTGCTTGACTGTTTTCCTTTCTGCATTTTCTTGTTAATCTGATTGAATTTATTCTTTGACTAAACAAAAGGCAGGTGGAGGACATGGGAGGGAATTTATTCTGGGAAGACCTGATAGAGTCCTACTCAGTTACAAGGTGAGGATGGCATCCATGAATAGGGGCGTGCCTGGCAGCCAGTAGATGCTACCATGTGTGCCGTTGGGGTAAAAGGATTTCAAGACTCTCTCCGGGTGGACAGCATGTGTTATGGTTTTGGTTTGCTCCATGAGGTTGGTTTCTCTTGCACTTTGCTTCATCACCTTGGAGTGCCTTTCCGGAAGGGCTCTAGAGTGTGGAGAGATGCTTACAGATCCAGGAAACGCCTGCTGTTCTTGGCGCAGGTGGAATCCTCCTCCTGCCCATCACTGATCCTGTTGCCTGGGGCTCCTTCTCATTATTCTTTCTGTAAAGCGGGGTGACTATAGCGCTTACCGCATCGATGGGTGAGATGATGTATGAGAGGTGATGCATGATGTATGACAGATGATATACATGAGGTGAGGTATGAGAGCCCCCCAGGACCACCTTGAAGGCTCATCAGCTCGCCGTGCATACTGCACGCTTGGACAAAGAGTGTGATGCAAGTTGGTTCTGGGAGGGGAGGGGAACGAGGACTTGATTGAGCGCTAGCTCATTTTACAATGAGAAAACTGAGGCCAGCCCCCCCACCCACCCGTGGTGACTCTCTTAGTTTGTATCATTGAGTTACTTTCCTGCTTGGTTACGATGGTCACCTAGTGTCATGCCTGTGCAACATGATGGAACGCTCTTACTTGGAAGTCGCTCTGGGTTTTTCTCGATTCCTTGTGAGGTGTCAGTGGAGATGCAAGTGTGCTCTCCTTACTTTGGGTGCCAAACAAAACCTTTCCCTTACCCAGAACATACTTCCAGCCCCAATAAAATGCAAATCTCCGGTAGACAGCACACCTGGCAGGGACCAAAGACCAAGGGCGAAAGGGTTCATTCCTGTTCTATTCTGCAGAGAACAGAACAGTTTGCATGTGGACCTCGGCAGAATTCACACCTGGCAGTGTCAACCCAGTGCCTGCGTGCAAAGCATCTGACAGGTGCTTCCAAGCCTAGGTTTTCTGCTAAGACTTGTATTATGAAAACAGATCTGTGGGACTTCCCTGGCAGTCTAGTATTGACTTCGCCTTCCAATGCAGGTGGTATGGGTTTGATCGCTGCTCCAGGAACTAAGATCCCACATGCCTTGAGGCCAAAAACCAAAACATAAAACAGAAGCAATGTTGTAACAAATACTTTTAAAATGGTCCACACACACAAAACTCTTAAAAAAGAAGAAAATAGATCTGTTATAGAGTGGATAAACAAGATCCTGCTGTATAGCACAGGAAACTATATTCAATTTCCTGAGATAAACCATAATGGGAAAGAATATGAAAAAGAATGTGTATGTATATGTAACTGAGTCACTTTGCTGGATAGTAGAAATTAACATGACACTGTAAATCAGCTGCACCTTAATAAAATTAAAAAAAAAGGAAACTGACTTTGGATTGTATAGAAGCTTTGGTTAATGCAGAACATGTGCAACTTCTGGACAGGCAGGCCAACTTGAGTGTTGGTCACCAGCAATGGCCCCCAGGTAGTGACAGCCAGCGTAGGGCAGAAGGCTGGTTGCAAGGTATCTGTGTATAACCTTTCTTTTGTCCCGTCATGTGGTTCTGACACATCAGAAGGCATGAGAGTTCTCCACTAGAATATATACTGTGTGTTATTGGAAGCTTAAGGGATTTTTCAAGATGATCTGGAGTATGTGCAGTTTTTACCTTAGATTCTCACCTCTTTTTCTATTTTTACTGGAGTACAGTTGCTTTACTGTGTTGTGTTAGTTTCTGCTGTACAGCAGAGTGAATCAGCTGTGCGTATACACATGTCCCCTCTTTTTTAGGTTTCCTTACTATTTAGGTCACCACAGAGCACTGAGTAGAGTTTAATGTGCTGTAACGTACGTTCTTGTTGGTTATCTATTTTATACATAGTACTGATAGTGTACTGTGGCTTCCCTGGTAGCTCAGACGGTAAAGCGTCTGCCTACAATGCGGGAGACCCAGGTTCGATCCTTGGGTCTGGAAGATCCCCTGGAGAAGGCAATGGCAACCCACTCCAGTACTCTTGCCTGAAAAATCCCATGGACCAAGGAGCCTGGTAGGCTACAGTCCATGGGGTCGCAAAGAGTCAGACATGACTGAGCGATTTCACTTCACTTCACTGATAGTGTATGTATGTCAATCTCAATCTCCCAGTTCATCCCACATCCCTCTACCCCCTTGATGTCCACACATTTGTTCTCTCTGTCTGTGTCTCTGTTTCTGCTTTGCAAATAAGATCATTATACCATGTTCTGGATTCCACATAGGGCTTCTCTGGTGGCTCAGATGGTAAAGAGTCTGCCTGCAATGTAGGAGACCTGGATTCGATCCCTGGGTGGGAAGATCCCCTGGAGGAGGGCATGTCAACCCACTCTAGTATTCTTGCCTGGAGAATCCCATGGACGGAGGAGCCTGGTGGGCTACAGTTCATGGGGTCACAAAGAGTCAGACACGACTGAAGTGACTTAGCATGCATGCATGCAGATTCCACATATATGTTAATATACTATATTTGTTTTTCTCTTTCTGTTTTATTTCACTCTGTCATACAGAGTAAATGAAGTTCTCACTTCTTCTCTCTCCTCCACTTCACATGGTAAATGTTGGGGGCCTGAGACACACAGATATCCTATTAAATAAATAAAAATTATTCTCTTTTATCCAGTGGAAATGTTTTTAGGAATATCAGAGTCTAGGATCTCTCCATATCAGAAAATCTGGAAACATTTTCTGGAAACATTAGAAGACAAAAGTTACAAAGCAGAAGATGGTCCAGCTATATTCTGGAATCTTCATCTGTGTCCTTATCTATGGCTGTGCATAAGTTACTTCTGTGTCTTCCAGACCTCCTTACTTCTATTCCATGGGCTGTTTATTTGAGTTAAAATATCACACTTGAGCCTTCCATGGTGGCTCAGCGGTAAAGAATCCACCTGCCAATGCAGGAGACACAGGTTCGATCCCTGATCCAGGAAGATCCCATATGCTGTGGAGCAGCTGAGTCTGTGGGCCACAACTCCTGAGCCTGCACCGTAGAGCCCCGGGAGCCACAACTACTGAGCCCACGTTCCACAACTACCGAAACCTGAATGCACTCGGTTTGAATGCCTGTGCTCTGCAAGAGAAGCCCGTGCTCTACAAGAGAAGCCCGTGCTCTGCAACAAGAGAAGCCCGTGCTCTGCAAAAGAAGCCCGTGCTCTGCAATGAGAGAAGCCGTCACAGTGAGAAGCCAGTGCACCACAACTAGAGAGCAGCCCCCACTCACTGCAAGCCTGTGCAGCAACAAAGACCCAGCACAGCTGAAAATTAATAAATATATATATGCGTATTTTAAATCATGGGCTTCCCTGGTGGCTCAGATGGTAAAGTGTCTGTCTGCAATGCAGGAGACCCGGGTTCGATCCCTGGGTTGGGAAGATCCCCTGGAGAAGGAAATGGCAGCCCTCTCCAGTATCCTTGCCTGGAAAATCCCATGGACGGCGGAGCCTGGTAGGCTACTGTCCACGGGGTCGCAAAGAGTCGGACGTGACTGAGCGAAGGGAAGATATTTTAAATCACACTCATTCTGAAGACTCAGAAAAAAATACCTGCCCTGGGAAATTCAGCGGGTTTATTACTGGTTTCTGTAAATGTTTGCCATCCTGAGTGAGATGTGGTAGATCCAGAAAGAGGAAGAGGACGAGGCAGAGGGAAGAGAAAGAGGGAGGGAGGAAGAGATGGGGCAAGAGAGGTTGAGAAATTGGTTCTTCCAGAAAGAACTCTAAAACCAGGGGTGGAGAAATAGCTGTTCATACAGATAGAACACAGAAACAGGCATCAGAATTAGAAAGAGGAAAGAGAGGAGAGGAGAGAGTAATCTAACATGTGAAGAAGTAGACACACACACAGATAGAATGATTTGGGGCCATGCTGATCCTAACCCTACCTGTGAGATGCCCAGAATGTGATAACCAAGCGGCCGCCAGTGGCAGGACACTTTAAGTGATTTTCAGAAAGAGACAAGTCTGTCACATAAATAAATGTTAGAAAAAGACAGAAGTACCAGTGCATCTGGAGTGATTTTTAAAACTGCATGGAAGATGAGATGCATCGTTGGATCCTAAAGGAGCTGAGGGCAGAGTAGGGGAATGGATGCAGAGGGCTGGCAGTGGGCATCTGCCCTCCTAGACAGAGGCTGATGGTCCTTTTGAAGGGATTCAATCAAAGAACCCCCAGAGCCTCTTCTATTTCCAGGTTCCCAATCAATCCCACAGCAGGCTCTTCAAGAATGAGGCTCAGTCTACAGTGAACGGGGAACAGTGTCCAGGCTTCTGACACCAGGCCCACTAAAGCTTGAAGAGTCATTACTTTCCATGAGATCTCTCCCCTTTAGGCTTGTGGCTGGGTGAGGAGTTGATCTTGGGGGCCTTTGTATGTGGTACACCATAGCTCTGTCCTTCCTGCCAGCTGACTCTCCCCCGTATCCCTGGTCTCTGTTTTCTGTGCTTTTCTTTGGAGGTTTAGGACACCGTAGCATCCTTGTTTTAGGACACCATAGCATCCTTGTCCAGAGAAGGCAATGGCACCCCACTCCAGTACTCTTGCTTGGAAAATCCCATGGACGGAGGAGCCTGGTAGGCTGCAGTCCATGGGGTCACTAAGAGGGGACACGAGTGAGCGACTTCACTTTCACTTTTCACTTTCATGCATTGGAGAAGGAAATGGCAACCCACTCCAGTGCTCTTGCCTGGAGAATACCAGGGACCGGGGAGCCTGGTGGGCTGCTGTCTATGGGATCGAGCAGAGTCTGACAGGACTGAAGCGACTTAGTAGCAGCAGCAGCAGCAGCAGCATCCTTGTCTGGTGTCTAGGAAACCCTTGTCTCTTATTTAAAAACAATGTTGACTTTCATTTTAAAACAATGTTCATTTCCCTGGCAGTCCAGTCTCTGTGTTTTCACTGCAGGGGGCACTGGTTTGATCCCTGATTGAGGAACTAAGATCTTCCATGCTGGTGAGGTACAGTCAAAAAGTTTAAAAAAAAAAAAAGTGTTGATTTCCAAAGTTAAATGTATACCAGAGTGGATTATGCAGCGCAGTTTTTTGTAACTTTTCTCTTGTAACTGCCAGTTCCAGCAAGCATGATAGAGGTGAGATACAGGACAAAGAAATCTTCTTGTGGAGTCATTTTTCAATGGGCATTTGTTAAACTGTGATGGGATTGGGATCTCAGATCTTTCTACCCCATTTGGAAAAAATATCTGTCCATCTGTTTTCCATCATAGTGAAAGGAGGCTTTGCCGCAGTGATGTGGACTTAAGGGTGGTATTTTAGGTGTGATTATTTAATTACTGCACAGTTTCTTTTAATTTGTAATGACCAGACTCAGCCTCTTGATTGTTTTAGGGAAGTTTGGAGAGTACTAAACGGCAGAAAGATTAGTCTCTCCAGGAATCTTTTCATCCTTCCATCATCCGCTGTAATAGACACACTGAAAAGTTCATAAAACATCAACGACAGTTTCGTGAATTGTGATAAGGCACTGCTTTGTGTAACCACCTTACAGGACAACATAGGAAACCTTGTAATCCCAGTGCGCTGCTTCTTAAACACCGCTCTTCCTGTCCATCTCCAGGCGGATGCCGCTACTCAGACACGCAGGGGAGTCACTTTTACCTGAGTGTGGACCCCAAGCGGTCAGCTTTAGCTTCTCCTGTTATAGCCTTTGGAAAGAACTGGTTGTGTATTTCTACTGAGAAAAATAGATACATTCAGCAAATAAGGCAAAACTTACAAATTCTTATCGGTATCCCGACCCCAAAAGGTTTTAGAGATAACAGGTGTTCACACTTGGGTGTGAAAATCCTCCAACTTTGTTTCAGCAAAACAAGATTTTCACGTCAGGCAGTGCATTGAACACAAGTTCATTTGGCAACTTTCGACTTTCACACAGATCGGGGTGAGACATCTGTGGCTCTTCCGTCAATGGTCATTGCCAGTCTGACACCTGTTTTTTGGAGGCCCTTGAACTAAAAGCAGTTTTCACATTTGAAAATGGTTTAAAAATCAAAAGAATGATATTTCATGCCAGGTGAAAATTAGATGAGATTCCCATTTTAGTGTCCGGATAAAAAGTTTTATTGGAATGTGGCCACACTCATTCAGTAGTACTTTTGGCTGCTTTCCCTACAGTGTCAGAGTTGAATGGGCTTCCCAGGTGGCTCAGTGGTAACGAATCTGCCTGACAATGCAGGAGATGCAGGCGACATGGGTTCAGTCCCTGGGTTGAGAAGATCCCCTGGAGGAGGAAATGGCAACCCACTTCAGTGAATCCCATGGGCTGAGGATCCTGGTGGGCTACAGTCTGTGAGGTCACAAAGAGTGGGACACAGCTTGGCAACTGAGCACACACACACGCAGAGCTGAGTAATTGTGGAATTGACATTATGGCTTGAAAAGCCCAGAACCTTGACTTATCTGGTCCTTTTCTGAAAGAGTTCCTGCCCATGATATAGACTATGATGTGGATGCCTGGTGAAATTGTGCAGTGCCCGACATGCGCAGCTGTACGGAAGCGGCATGTAGACGTACACGTATTTTACAAAGTCAAACAATGCTGTCATCCTGTAATTTATTTTATAAAAGCAGACACTGTGCTTGTCTCTGGGCTTCCTTTGTGGCTCAGCTGGTAAAGAATCTGCCTGCAATGTGGGAGACCTGGGTTCGATCCCTGGGTTGGGAAGATCCCCTGGAGAAGGGAAAGGCTACCCACTCCAGTATTCTGGCCTGGAGAATTCCATGGACTGTATAGTCCATGGGGTCGCAAAGGGTCGGACACGACTGAGCGACTTGCACTGCACAGCACTGCTTGCTTGTCTCTAATTTTTCACAATGGCAAATAATGCTGTAGTCAACATCCTTGTTCTTTTAGATCAGCTTCTGCATGCTTCTAAAGTTACAATGATCTCCAGCCGAGAGCAGTATAAATACCTGCACGTGTACCATGTCATCCGCAATGTGGCAACTTGTGATAAATGAACAATTTTTCAATTTACTATTTATGATGGCAGCCTGAGAGAGGAAAATCTCTTCTGAGTGGCAAAAAAAGAAAAAAAAAATGTCTATAATGAGTTGGGAGGTTTTCAAATTGTAAATGTGAAAAGCAAGTCAACTCATTTCCAAATAATGGGGAAACTGTTTAGCGTGGAGAAAATATCTTGTTGCACGTGCCTGGATTAGCTCCATATGCAAATTGGGTCCTGATTCCCTATGTAGAAGTCGGTTTTCCCTGCGGGTAGCAACATCTGCCTTTGTCTACATCTAAGCTGGATATTTGGACAAAAGGATCCAGAATAGAGACTGTATCTTTTGAACGGTGCTAATATTTGCATGAATATTGAGATGTTGTTATCTCCAAGGTAAATAATCGACCTGAGTTTCACCCTTATTTCAGTGCTGAGATCAACGTGCACCAGTAACTGCTCAAGAAATGGGTTTTTATCATGACGGAATCTGCTAGAAGCCATCAGAGTGGCTGCTGCTGTTTCTTGATGGCCCCTTTCTTTCAAAGAGATTTCCCTAAAGGAAATCAACCCTGAATATTCATTGGAAGGACTGATGCTGAAGCTGAAGCTCAGCTTTGGCCACCTAATGTGAAGAGCTGACTCACTGCAAAAGACCCTGATGCTGGGAAAGATTGAGGGCAGGAGGAGAAGGGGGCGACAGAAGATGAGATGGTTGGATGACATCACTGAGTCAATGGACGTGATCTGGAGCAAACTCCTGGAGATACTGGACAGGGAAGCCTGGCGTGCCACAGCCCATGGCGTTACAAAGAGTTGGACATGACTTAGCAACTGAAAAACAACAACAATTAAGAAAAGTATTTGTTTTGTTTTTGCCATGGAAAGGTCCTCAGTTTGTGTGTCCTTGCTTACATATTAATAACTCATAGTTCATAGTAATTCAGTTCAGTTTAGTTGCTCAGTCATGTCCAACTCTTTGCAACCCCATGGACTGCAGCACGCCAGGCCTCCCTCCCTGTCCATCACCAACTCCCGGAGCTTACTCAAACTCATGTCCATTGAGTCAGTGACCATCCAACCATCTCATCTTCTGTTGTCCTCTTCTCCTTTTGCCCTCAATCTTTCCCAGCATCAGGGTCTTTTCAAATGAGTCAGCTCTTCGCATCAGGTGGCCAAAGTATTGGAGTTTCAGCTTCAACATTAGTCCTTCCAATGAAAACCCAGGACTGATCTCCTTTAGGATGATCTCCTTTAGGTTGGATCTCCTTGCAGTCCAAGGGACTCTCAAGAGTCTTCTCCAACACCACAGTTCAAAAGCATCAATTCTTCGGCACTCAGCTTTCTTTACAGTCCAACTTTCATATCCATACATGACCACAGGAAAAACCATAGTCTTGACTAGACAGACCTTTGTTGGCAAAGTAATATCTCTGCTTTTTAATATGCTGTCTCAGTTGGTCATAACTTTCTTTCCAAGGAGTAAGCGTCTTTTAATTTCATGGCTGCAATCACCATCTGCAGTGATTTTGGAGCCCAGAAAAATAAAGTCTGACACTGTTTCCACTGTTTCCCCATCTATTTGCCATGAAGTGATGAGACCAGATGCCATGATCTTCGTTTTCTGAATGTTGAGCTTTAAGCCAACTTTTTCACTCTCCTCTTTCACTTTCATCAAGAGGCTTTTTAGTTCCTCTTCACTTTCTGCCATAAGGGTGGTGTCATCTGCATATCTGAGGTTATTGATATTTCTCCCAGCAATCTTGATTCCAGCTTGTGCTTCCTCCAGCCCAGCATTTCTCATGATGTACTCTGCATATAAGTTAAATAAGCAGGGTGACAATATACAGCATTGATGTACTCCTTTTCCTGTTTGGAACCAGTCTGTTGTTCCATGTCCAGTTCTAACTATTGGTTCCTGACCTGCATACAGATTTCTCAAGAGGCAGATCAGGTGGTCTGGTATTCCCATCTCTTTCAGAATTTTCCACAGTTGATTGTGATCCACACAGTCAAAGGCTTTGGCATAGTCAACAAAGCAGAAATAGATGTTTTTCTGGAACTCTCTTGCTTTTTCGATGGCCCAGACGATGTTGGCAATTTGATCTCTGGTTCCTCTGCCTTTTCTAAAACCAGCTTGAACATCTGGAAGTTCATGGTCCACATACTGCTAAAGCCTGCTTGGAGAATTTTGAGCATTACTTTACTAGCGTGTGAGATGAGTGCAATTGTGAGGTAGTTTGAGCATTCTTTGGCATTGCCTTTCTTTGGGATTGGAATGAAAGTTGACCTTTTCCAGTCCTGTGGCCACTGCTGAGTTTTCCAAATTTGCTGGCATATTGAGTGCAGCACTTTCACAGCATCCTCTTTCAGGATTTGAAATAGCTCAACTGGTATTCCATCACCTCCACTAGCTTTGTTTGTAGTGTTGCTTCCTAAGGCCCACTTGACTTCAGATTACAGGATGTCTGGCTCTAGGTGAGTGATCACACCATCCTGATTATCTGGGTCATGAAGATCTTTTTTGTACAGTTTTTCTATGTATTCTTGCCACCTCTTCTTAATATCTTCTGCTTCTGTTAGGTCCATACCATTTCTGTTCTTTATTGAGCCCATCTTTGCATGAAGTGTTCCCTTGGTATCTCTAATTTTTTTGAAGAGATCTCTAGTCTTTCTCATTCTGGTATTCCCATCTCTTTCAGAATTTTCCAAATTCTGAAATTTGGAAACATAGCAAAACCAAACATACCAAAACCAATACCAAATATGTAGCTCAGCCTGTTGACTTGCTAAGCTTCCTAAAAAGTCCTAATCCATCTGCAGAAAGTTCCCCTGATGAAATGACCCCTCAGGCTCCTTACTCAGGGAAGTATTTGAGAAAACATCTGGTTTCTACAGAAAACATGTTTGTAAGATGTGCTGTTCACACCTGGACCTCTATAAACAAAGAGGAATCAAAACAATGTTTAATAGCTCAACACTCCCCAAATGACAGAGGATGAGATGGTTGGACAGCATCACCAACTCAATGGACATGAGTTTGAACAAAACCCAGGAGCTGGTAAAAGACAGGGAAACCAGGCATGCTGCAGTCCATGGGGTTGCAGAGTCAGACACAACTGAGCGACTGAACAACAACAACTCCCCAAACCCGACACACTGCACATCTCATATTTACATGAAAGTTGTCTGTTGGTTTGGTCCCTCCTCTGTCTTCAAGTCATGCTCCACGTCATGACCCCAACAATGTCAATGTGAGCCCTGGGGACAGAGCCTTTCAGACCTGGGCATCTACATTCCTCAGTTCTCATATTCAAGAACTCCAAAAATAAGTCAGAGGTCTGAGTTTTCAAAGCTCAGAGCTACTAATACATGGAAGCTTCCATTGCGGTGAAAGCTCTTACGCAAACAGAAGGCTGTGGTTGTGTCTGTTAGCACTTTTCTCTTGGCTGTTACAAATAATTCCCATGTATCCTCAGGCTCGGAAGTGGTGTGCAGTGTGGCGTCATGGAGTCTGTGGGTGCGTTCAGGTGGTCATTCGGTGACAAGGGAAAATTTCAGCTCTGATTATTTTTTTTTTTTACCATTTTTATCTTAAATTGTATTCATGTTTGGCTGCACTGGGTCTTTGTTGCTGCACGCAGGCTTTCTCTAGTCATGGCAAACTGGGGCTATTCTCTGGCTACGGCACGTGGGCTTCTCGGATGTCGTGGTTTCTCTTGTTGTGGAACTTGGCTGTAAGGCATGCAGGCCCAATAGTTGTGGCACGTGGGTTTAGTTGCTCCAAGGCATGTGGAATCTTCCCAGGCCAGGGATTGAACCTGTGTCCCTTGTATTGACAGGCAGACTCCTAACCACTGGACCACCAGGGAACTCCTGCATATTTCCTTTAAAAACTACTTCATTAAAGTAGAGTTCATTTACACTGTTGTATTAGTTTCTGGTATACAACAAAGTAATTCAGTTATATATATGTTATGTGCATATACTCTTTTTCATATTCTTTTCCATTATGATTTATCACAGAATATTGCATATAGTTCTCTGTGCTATACAGTAGGTCCTTATTGTTTATCCATTCTATATATACTAGTTTGCATCTTCTTTTTTTTTTTTTCCACATACTCTTCTCTTCAACTATTTCATCTCTATGCAAGTTACACATTTTCTAAAACTTAGCTTAAGGTTTAGTGCTTCTTGTTTCCCTTCTTCTGAGGCATCACAATTTCTTTGTATATTCTCATGATATTTTATTTATTCAACCAAAATCTACTATGCATTCAATATTATGCCATTCGCTGTATCTGTTGCTGATGTACAGACATGAATAGATATATCTATAGAGGGACTCCCAACATTTTTACTGCCTTGCTTATTTGTACCTCTCTTTGCCCTGAAGTGCTGGAGGGCATGGAATGGATCATAATCATCTTTGCATTCTTAGAACTTGGCAAAGGTAGGTACTTAATAAGTGTGTATTAAACCAACTGAAATAGCAGTGTTTTGACTACAGTGTTTTGAATGATGAAATTTTACAACTGTTAAAGTAACTCATAGTTTCCAACGAGTAGTGCTTGATACTCTACATTAGAGAAAAACACACCTCTATGTTTCCATGGAGCAAAGTCAACTGCATTCAGAGAGTACACAGCTCAAGTCTTTAAAGATGCTTTGAGATATGAGTGGATAATTTCTGAGTTCATAATCCATAATTAAAGTGACATAGGAGAGCACATTTAGTCCCACTGAAGTCCACTTCTAGAAACTGATTTCTAATCCATGCTGCACTAATTTGGCTGATAGAAATAGTTTGCATCTTCTAATCCTAAACTCCCAATCTACCCCTCCCTCACCCTCAGTGGCAACTACATGCCTCTTCTCTAGAGTCTGTTTCTCTTTTGTAGATAACTTCATTTGTGTCATATTTTAAATTCCACGTACAAGTGATATCATATGGTATTGGTCTTTCTTTGACTTAGTTTGATTATCTCTGGGTCCATCCATTATTGCAGTTGGCATTGCTTCATTTGTTCTTATGGCTGAGTAATATTTCATTATATATATGTACCACATCTTCTTTATCCATTCGTCAATGAACATTTAGGTTACTTTCATGTTTTGGTGATTATGAATAGTTCAGCTCTGCTTATGTATTAACTGTTCAGCGTGAACATCCTCTGACTCAGTTCTCTTATATGCTTAATGGGTATTTGGATATGTTAATCATGGGAATGTTGCAAGATTCAAATGAGTCACCATGTAGGAAATACTGAGCCTGGTACATGGCAAGGAGTTGACCTCCATAAAAATCAGTTCCTTACTGCTATTTTGTCGCCAGCCTCCCTGATCAGTAACATTCACGCGGTGACCAACTAGACCAAATAGGTTTTTTAAGTGGTAAAACTTATATTTGGGGGTAGTCAGTGATGTTGTAATTTAGTAATTGTGTATGTATGTATCATGGGTACTATATCCACACAACTGTAGTAAAACCAAATCTAATTATATAAATAAAACAGTTAGCTTTTTGTAAAGTCAAAGCATACTCCATTCCAAGATTTTTGGCCTTGGTTTGGTTTTAAATTCATGACTTAAACAAAAGGAGGGATTTCCTTTTTCCTCTAACAAACAGAAATATGGTTTTATGCTTGTATGTGCTTGGTATTTAGTTATACATTGTAGAAGAGCTCATTTATATCCTTAAAAGTAGTATTTTAAAAAGCTATATGAAAAAAACTCTGTTTATACAGAAAAATGACAAAAATGAAATAATTTGGAGTTTAGAACATGAAAATGGATCAGATGTGGCCATACTACCAAAGGACTTTGAGATGTCCCTTTGTAAAGATGAAAGTTGGAAAACCAGAGATGCTTATAGTCTGATTTGTTGCATTACAAACTCCTACCCATGATTGCACAGATAACTTTTTTTTCCCCTCTGGAGCATCTGCCTTTTAATTACTGCGTCCATACTCCAGTCTGGGGCAAGAATGATTTGCAACCTGAAAATGATAATTTTCCAATTATAAGAGGCAGGAAGAAAGATGGCTGGAGTATAAAAAGAAAAGGGTATTGATAAGGACAATGGGATGAAACTGAGCAAAGCATCAAAGGAAGATGTGGGGACTTCCCTGGTGGTCCCTGGTGGTCCACTGGTTAAGACTCTGCACTTCCATTGCAGGCACATGGGTTTGATCCCTGGTAGAGGGAATAAGCGGAGAAGGCAATGGCACCCCACTCAAATACTCTTGCCTGGCAAATCCCATGGACGGAGGAGCCTGGTAGGCTGCAGTCCCTGGGGTCGCTAGGAGTCGGACACGATTGAGCGACTTCACTTTCACTTTTCACTTTCATGCATTGGAGAAGGAAATGGCAACCCACTCCAGTGTTCTTGCCTGGAGAATCCCAGGGACGGGGGAGCCTGGTGGGCTGCTGTCTCTGGGGTCGCGCAGAGTCAGACACAACTGAAGCGACTTAGCAGCAGCTGCAGCAGCAGGGGAACTAAGATCCCACATGCTGTATGGTGTAGCCAAAAAAAAAAAAAAAGGAAGATGTATGAGAACATGGGAGTCTTATTTCTTCCCTGTGGTTCTTGCTTCTGGGATGTGCTGATCTACATGGGGTGCTGCTGCTGCTTAATTGCTCAGTCGTGTCCGACTCTTTGCAACCTTTTGGACTGTCATCTACCAGGCTCCTCTGTCCCTGGGATTTTTCAGGCAAGCCTACCGGAGTGGGTTGCCATTTTCCTTCTCCAGGGGGGTCTTCCTTACCCAGGGATTGAATCAGCACCTCCTACTGTCTCCTACCTTGGCAGGTGGATTCTTTACCTGCTGAGCCATCAGGGAAGGGACCTTAAAACTGGTTGACATCATCTCAAAATACTCAGGGAGTCAGTCAGTTGAATCTTTTGAGAGTGATGACTCAAATGGCCACCCACAATTACTTTTAATCTTCATGATTTAAAGTGAGAAATTGAAGAAATGGAAGTAACCAAACTAAACTGAAACCAAAGTGCTCAAATTTTCCTAAAATAAAGCTTTTCATTTGCAGGTGCCTTGTCCATGCTTCTGCCCAGGCCAGTTGTCCTGGTTGAGAGTCACGTGGCCTGGTTTTACCTTCATAGGATATTTTTCTTCGTTTTTCCTCATTGGAAAAAACTTTTTTTTTTAATTTTCAAATCTCCTTGCTGCTAGGATCCACTCATCCAAACAAGCCATTTTTATCCTAAGACTAAGCTGAAGTGTTTACATAAACACTTCAGTGATAGTTCAGGTGACAGTTCTTTTTATATGTCAAGGAACAAAAATTGTCACTTCTGTGTCCTGATTCCTCCTTGGTTTCGTTTAAGGGCAGATCCTTAAGGGACCATTTTCACCTGAAGTCTTTACGAAACTGCTGTGATAATGTTCAAAGGAACCATGAGGAAATTACCTTTGAGTATGTCAGATATCAAATAAAAAGAAAATACCTGTAGCTCAGAGGTGAAATCCTCCTGGAATGAGTTATGATGCTCGTGGTCCATCCAGAGGGCAGTCAACTTTCGCTTATTTACAAGTTCACTGAATAGATTAATAATGTGCAGATGATGCAAAATCATGGCTGAGCCACAAATTACACGTAATGCTAACTGATTTGGAGCCAGCACACTCGTTGCAGATAATATTCTGTTTTTCTTTTTTAAAAACGTGATAATTTGGGGGACTGAAGGTGAATGACTTGCCTTGGAGAAAATGTCATGTTTGGATGATGAGTTACTTATGAATAAAATCTAGTAAAATGATGTTGAACTTGGGGAATGAGGAAAATTCTACTCTTAGGCTTAAAATGTATCATCAGAGAATTGTCATCTATAAAACTTAGTTACATGTTCAATACATCAGGATGTGAGTTTCTTAAACTTGTTCACCATCTTTGGCTACTTCTGTGTAAAACCCTAGTCACTAAGGGGACTGGTCTCTGGCAGTGGTCATAACATAGGAAGTTCTGCTTGATGCCATCAGTATGAGTTGTGATATGCTACACTAACAAATAGCCCCTTGAATTTCTGGTGTTCAAAACAACAACTTGTACAGCACAGGGAACTATGCTCAAAATTCTGTCATAACTTATAAGGGACCATTCTTTTGTAGAAAAGAATCTACAAATATCTATATCTATATTTATATCTATATATATCTGAATTATTGTGCTGTACACCTGGAACTAATATGATATTGTTAGGTTAAGATACTGTCAACCTCAATAGAAAATAAATGGATTAAAATAATACACATATATTGAACTGTAAAAAATAAAACAACAAAAGATTTATGTCTTTTCACTCTATGCATTCCTTGAGTTTCAGCTGTGGATTCTGGCACTATTCTCACCCTGGGACCCAGGCTGATCACATAGTGGAGGGAAAGAGAGGGTAGCAAAGTGTGCCCTGGCTCTTCACACCGAAGGGACATACGTCAGTTTCTCACCTTTCATAGGCCATGACCAACCACATGGCCAGGGTAGGGAAGTGAATTACTAGCATATGCCAGGAAGGAAAATGGGAACCAGCCAATGTGAAGAGGCTTCACGATTCTCATTGCATGTCATTTATGGAAATGACTTTGTGGAGAGAAGTACAGATATGTGATGTGGGGATGAACACTATGAAGAAAGTTAAAGATGGTGAAAGGAGTGAAAAATGACAGAGGATAATTGTTCAACAGAGGAAAGTTGGAAAGTGCATCTCTGAGGAGCTAACTTGATGAGAGGCCTGAATGGAATGAGAAGACCAGTCACAAGGTTCTGTGTCTCTTACTTTGACACCGTGAAAGTTGTTGGCATTGAAGGCTTAATGAATGATTTTATGGTTGTCATGGACACGACTTCTATTTCCAGCTGTGTGATGGGATGTCTCGAATTAGACTGAGGTCTAATTACTGAGGTCAAGCAATGACATGGAATAATATTTTGTGCACCCACTCACGCACCCACCCACCCACCCCCACCCCTACACACACATACACGTGTGCACACACACTTTCTCTTGCTGGAGAGACTGCCAGAAGGCTAAAACTTGAAGAAAGAAAATGTCTGGTTATCTGTTGCAGAGAAGCAAACCACCCAAAACTATTAAAGCAATAATTTATCAATACTCTGTAATGGCTCCAATGGGAAAAGAATATAAAAAAGGGAGTGTATTTATGTATATGTATAACTGGTTCACTTTGCTGTACACCTGAAATTAACACAACATTGCAAATCAGTTTTACTCCAATAAAAATTTTTTTAAAATTTATCATTATCCTTCATGGCTCTTGGAGTTGGTGGATTCAGCTGGGTCATTCTTGTTTGGGGTCCCCAATACCATTACAGGCAGATGGTGGCCAAGGCTGGAGTTACTGAGTCTTCTCCAATCTCATGTCTTGTCTGTTCATGTGATGAACTTGGGTTTCCTCAAGCTTGGTGGTCTTAGGGTAGTCAGACCTCTTTAAGAAGCACCTCTTTTCTTCCAGAGCAGTTACTCCCAAGAGACAGGCAGGGGAAGGTACCAGGCTTTTCAGGCCTGAGCCTGGAGCGTGTCAGAGCATCACTTCAGCCATAGTCTATAGGTCAGAGCAATCACAGAACCTGCCCAGCTTCAAGGGCAGGCCTCACCTTTTCATGGATGTGCAGATGTCTATAACCCACGGCGAAAACTACATGCACTCATGCGCTGAACATCCCTGATATTCGGAACCACTTTTTGACTCAAGGCACGTCCTGACTTTGAGCCCCAGCTGAGAAGGAACAAAGTAGATCACAGCTGTTGGAAGTCTTCTGGACCTGGACAGATCAAAACTGAGGTTCAAGGTTGTGAAGGCAGCAGGGACTGAGATTAAGAACCCAGGCAGGAGGGAAAAGCTTAGAAGTGAGCCCAACATTCTGCATCACTGCTTCTCCTGTTTCTCTTTAAGTATTTGCCAACTAACAGCAGCAGTTGAAAGGCTGAGGAATTGAAGAGAAAGTGGCGACTCAGAGGCTGATGAAGCTGATAGGCAAGGTCTCTCTCAGCAGTCTCATTGTGCATTTGCTCGGGAGAGACAGAGACGCAGTTCAGAACCTGCCAAGGAACCTGGGCCCATAAACATGCTTTTAGTTGGGATTCCCAGTGCAACAGAGGCCAAGAATAAGAGTGAACCAGAGACAGGTTAACCCTCACAAAATCTCAGCATCAGCCTTGAAATAGTTCAGCGACAGGCTGGAGTAAGATCGGCTGCCCTTACTCTAAGTGCCTTCGTGAAGCAAAATAAGTCCTCTCTGGGGAAGTTAACATATTCCACAGGGTCTTTACAGATTTTCATATACATTGTCTGAAATTCCATCAAAAAATTCCTAGGGACACCAGAGGCCAGGACCAGTAGTGGAGGGGGCAGAAAGAGACCCAGGGTGGTCCCTGTGGTGACCCAGGATGAAAGAACAGGTAAAACCAAGGCGGGTCTTGGAATGCAGGAATGGAAAAACCAGATCCTTATTGTCCTTCCCTCCCCCACGTTGTAACTATTAACAGATTTCAGGTCCTTCTGAGCAGTATAACCTGTCTCCCCTCCTATCCCATAGGGAGAAGATATTTGCCTTACTCGTCCCCAACCCAGTATATGTGCCTCATCCAATCAGCAAATGACCCAGTGGTAAAAAGGCCACTGCCAGTGCAGGCGCTGCAAGAGATGTGGGTTGATCCCTGGGTCGGGAAGATTCCCTGTAGTAGGAAATGGCAGCTCACGCCAGTATTCTTCCCTGGAAAATTCCGTGGGCACAGGAGCCTGGTGGGCTACAGGGCATGGGTTCACAAAGAGTCGGACATGTCTGAGCGACTGAGCACTCAGAACTGAAATACAGGTCACAGAATATTGTGAAGAACCAAGAGGAGAGGGAGAGAGGAATTTATAAAATTGGTGCAAAACATGAAGCCACAGATATAGATTCAAGAAGTGCTATGACACCCCCCAGCATAGATGCAAAGGAAATCACATCTAAGTATATCATCATCAAACTGCTAAAAAGAGAAAAATGACATTTAAATGGAAGGAAACCATAGTAAGACTTACGGTTGACTTTCAATAGAAATAAAATTCAGAAGACAGTGGAACCATGTATTTAAAGTACAGACGAAAATTAACTGTTAAAACCTAGGGTTTGATATATAAAAAATATATGACTCAAAAATGAAGACTAAATAATGATATTTTCTGACAAACAGAAACAAAGAGAATTTGACACTGCAGACCTGCTGTGAAAGGGATGCTAAAATGTATTTTTTCAACTAGAAGGAGCATGATTCCCAGTGGGAAGCACACAAAGGCAGACTGTGATGGAGTGATGGTAGATATGTGGGTAATTGAAATGACAACGGGCCACACAAAGTATTAATGAGAAACCTTTTTTATATCATTTGAATTTGACTAGAAATTGTTGATGGCTTCCCGGGTGGCTCAGTGGTAAAGATCTACCTGCCAGTGCAGGAGAGGCTAGAAAGAAGGGTTTCCATCCCTGGGTTGGGAAGATCCCCTGGAGAAGGGAATAGCAACCCGCTCCAGTATTCTTGCCTGGAAAATCCCATGGACAGAAGAGCTTGGCGAGCTACAGTTCCTGGGGTCACAAAGAGTCGTACACCACTGAGCACATACATAAAATCTGTTTATGACACTGCGATTTTGCTCTTGAGAATCATCTTATTTTGGCATAAATGTAATATGCATTTGTAACTAACTTTGGAGCCATGCCTTGCCTGTGTGGGGCAGCTGATTGGTTTTTGCGGGGATATGTGAATACAAAGTATCCAGGATTTTGTAAGTAAGATAGAGGGTGATTTGCGGTGATGATCTGTATGATCTTGTCTTTTGCTTTCCCCCAAATGGTTATAAATGGTTTTCTTTTATTGATTTCTGACTGAGACATGCTAGTCTTAAATATCTCTAGAACATGAGGGAAAAACATTCAAGCTTACTTTTGTTTTAGAAGCTACTCTTAGACTGGGCTATTTTTTAGCAATTTATTCTGCATCTCAACATTATTATAAGAGTTTTGACGATTAGCCATTGCTGAAATATTAGCTACAAAACAGATTTATTTTGGATGCATGTTTAAAATATATTGTTCTGTTGTTCATTAACTAAGTCATGTCCTATACTTTTCGACTTCATGGACTGCAGCACATCAGGCTTCCTTGTCCTCCACTATCTCCCAGAGTTGGCTCAAATTCATGTCCATTGAGTCATTGATGCTGTCTAACCATCTCATCCTGTAGATAAACAAAATAGATATATTCAATTTCATGTTTATTTCCCTCTGGGTAGTTTGAATATTTTGTTCCAGCTATTGAAAAATAATGAATAAGGAAAGTGGCTGACCTAACCAGTTCTCTCTCTACCAACAGGTAAACTTCTTGTTTGAGAACACAGAGAAAAGGAGTATTTAGATTGCTTCACCTGTTTCCTCCATGAGAGTTTTTGTCAGGAAGCCCCAAGCTTTCTCACTGACTTGACATCAGTGGTGAAGGAGGTCAGTGCTAGCTGACGATGGAGCATAACAATGACCCAGTGTCCTGACTGTCCCTGCTGTCTCATGAATTGGGTGACTCCATCCTTTTTAAAATGGAGAGCGCTTTGTGTGGCTTACACCACTTAAAGCTAAAATGCAGTGTGCATTCTAACCGGACATGCTACTGTTAGTCAGTGAAGGGCTGGGATTTGGTCCCTTGGCTAAGAGATGAATGCATTCTGGAACTGTAAGAGGGAGAGGGCATGGCTCTTTGGGAATGAAGAACGTGATTTCACCACTGTGGGCTTCAGGTAGCTGCTTAGACTGTGCATATATGCTAAGTCCCTTCAGTCGTGTCCGACTCTGTGTCACCCTATGGACCGAAGCCTGCCAGACTCATCTGTCCCTACGTTTTTTCAGGCAAGAATAAATGGAGTGGGTTGCCAAACCCTCCTCCAGGGGATCTTCCAGACCCAGGGACTGAATCCACGTCTCTTACGTCTCCTGCACTGGTAGGCAGGTTCTTTACTCTAGGGGCTTCCCTGGTGCTCCTGTGGCTAAGACTCCACACACCTAGTGCAGGGGCCCCGGGTTCAATCCCTGGTCAGGGAACTAGTTCCCACATGCCACAACTAAGAGTTCCTGTGTCGCAGCTAAAGATTCCACATGCTGCAACCAAGACCTCGCACAGCCAAATAAATAATTGTTTTTTTTTTTTTTAAAGAATTAATAGCAACAGTAACATTGTCCCTAAATGTTGGGATCACACTTGTTTCAGCAAGGTACTTGCTGTCTAAGAGGTATGGGGGATTCAGCAGTCTGAAGAAAGGGCAGGTGTATGTGTCTTCATTTCACACTCCTGCCAGGACAGAGGCTCGTTACGCAGAATAATTAGCAGGCTTACCTGCATCTTTTGGGTTTCCCAGGTGGTGCCAGTGGTAAAGAATCCACCTGCCAATGCAAGAGACACAAGAGACACAGGTTCGATCCCTGGGTCTGGAAGATCTCCTGGAGGAGGGCATGGCAACCCACTCCAGTATTCTTGCCTGGAAAATCCCAGTCAAGAGGAGGAGCCTGGTGGGCTACAGTCCATAGGATCACACAGAGCTGGAGGTGACTGAGCACACACGCCCGCACCTGTATCTTTTAAATTATTCTGCCTTTCTCGCCCTCTCAATTTTACAAGCACATAAAATGAAATTGGTTTAAGTTGCTGTATTTCACTGAAAATAAGATGTCATCCTGTAAGATTTATCCTGTTTTCAGATATATGAAAATGTGCATCTTCATATTGACAAGATAGAAAAAGATACCCGTTCTGTGGAATGGATAAGTTCTGAAAGATTCTAGGTCACTTATTAGTTAGATGGTCATGAAAGTATCTTTCAGTTTCTATTTTATTAATCGGTAGTCATTTTTTTGTGTACCAATGGTGTTTTCTTACTACAAACACAATCTATTTGCAATAAAAAAAATAAACTTTTAAATATGCAAATTGTCACTTGGACCCATGCTGTAGGTGCTCTTTGTTCCTGCTTAGAAAAGGGACAGCACCCCTTCACATTATCCAGAAAGGACTCAGTTCTAACAGAAACACAGCATCGATTTGACCAAGTATTTCGTAAGAATGAAAAATGAAGAGGTTTTAAAGTCCAGAAACTGCAGCAAACTCCTCAAATCTGAGTTTCACCTTTTCTCTTCCAAGCATCTTGCCCGCAGACCCCAGAGCTGTTTTTTTGTTTGTTTCTTCGGGTAATTTCGATCCTTTCCCCTTTGACTGTAGTACTTTGTCAATATCATTCATTTCTGCATTTGATGGTTTTCATTGGGTCATTTATTGTGTTGTTCTCCATTCCCCATATTTGAACTATGTCTTAGGTTTCCAGGGAAATTATAATGACTTATGAGCTGGACTCATGGTTTTTAAATATTTCATGATGGTATGAATGTGATTCCTGTTTGAAAAATGCGTATTTGTAGACTCGAATATTTTCCATAGGTGTGTTTTTAAAAATCTTCGTCTATTATTGAGTCATATTCCTGTTTTATTTAAAACATATTATTTTTTATGTTTGAAAACATTCTGAAATGACGGGTGCTCCCTGGAGGTCCAGTGGTTAGGACTTGGAGCTTTCACTGCCAGGGCTGGGAACTAAGATTCCACAAGCCACGTGGAATAACTAAATATGTAAATAAAAATAAATAAATCTAGCTTCTTAAAAATTTTTTTTGAAGTGAAAGTCTTACAAGGACTGATTTAGGGACACGGTGTGGATCAGTCTTTAAAGATTCCTCTTTACAAAGTGGGTCCTGCCATCGTGTATTTTGAAGAAATGCTGTCACGGTGAAGCAGTCTGTTGGAGACGGTACTTTTCAGACACTACACATGAGCCTGGCCAAAGATTTCCAAAGTTGAGTTATTTGTGTCTCAGCTTTACAATTTTTATCCTGTCTGAAACCCAAAGTACTGTTGTTAGCTTAATATTCTTTTTTCGGTAGAGAGATACTTTTTAAATAAAAATTAATTTTATAAATTAATTTTTATTATAAATATAAATGGGAAACCTGAATTATTTATGAAAAACAGAAATAAAGTTAAACTCAGTGAAAGGACACCAGGTGAAGATTCTCTCATTAGATACTATGATCTGTTCTAGCTCCATTCAAAGGACATCTGAGCAACCAGAGAGAGACCAGAGACACAGCAGCAGGAAGAGAATGCTCTGATGTAGCACAGGAGGGAGGGAGAGCCATGGAAAAGAGGATAACTTCCTCCTGGTGGGGCTTTGTCCTGTTTGATGCCTGTGTGTGACCTACCTGAAATCCCTGAGTGGACCTTCAGGGGTGCCCGTCAGACTCTGGGAAAACGGGATCTTGTCATATTAAGTTATATAAAGTTAAAACACAAAGGTGCAGAATCTGGCTCTGAGTAAGCACTTAATGAATATTAGCATTATGATTATTGTTACTATTTTATTAATTGTAATCAATACACAATATAGAATTATATTAATTATATATAGTTATGTCCAATACTTTGGCCACCTCATGCAAAGAGTTGACTCATTGGAAAAGACTGTGATGCTGGGAGGGATTGGGGGCAGGAGGAGAAGGGGATGACAGAGGATGAGATGGCTGGATGGCATCACTGACTCGATGGACGTGAGTCTGAGTGAACTCCGGGCGTTGGTAATGGACAGGGAGGCCTGGCGTGCTGTGGTTCTTGGGGTCGCAAAGAGTCGGACATGACTGAGTGACTGAACTGAACTGAACATGTAAATATATAATCATTAATATTATTTCTTGTCTTATATCTTACTTTAGTTTTTATTAAAGGGACTAGAGACCTAATTAGGGCTTCCCAGGTGGTTCAGTGGTAAAGAATCCAGCTGCCAATATAGGAGACATGGGTTTGATCCCTGGTCAGGATGGTCTCCTGGAGGAGGAAATGGCAACCCGCTCCAGTATTCTTGCCTGGGAAATCCCATGAACAGAGGAGCCTAGCAGGATTAGTCCATAGGGTCGCAGAGTCAGACACGACTGAAGTGCCTTAGCATGTATGCACATATAAATATATAATCATTAATATTATTACTTCTCATATATCTTACTTTAATTTTTATTAAAGGACTATTATCCAACACAATAGTCTTGAGATTATTGCTGTTGTACTTTGGGGGATTCTCCTTTAAATACAATTAATATTTTAGTGTTGATGGATTCATCTCTCAGCTTCTCATTGTTCCTGCTTTCTCTCTTTGCCACTCCCTGTGAATCCTAACTTTGTCTATTAAAAGGAGGGAACTTGGGGCAAAAGTTTAAGAAAGACTTTAAATGAAAATTCAAATAGCATTAACATTTCAGCACACTTCATTATTACCACGGTGGAGGGCAGGAAATACAAAAGGTAAAATTAACACATTCTTGGCTCAAGTTCATGGCTTTGAAAAAAAGTTCCCTCTGAGGAGCAGGGGGCTTAGGGTTGATTAAACTGGGATTTCCAGCATCTCTGAGCTCTGATGAGAGAGACGAAAAGTCATTCAGTCTAATTAGACAGTCTTATGGGGGCTTCCAAACACCCACCTATGCTGATTTTTTTCTTCTTTTAATCTTAGAAGTGGATTTTCAGAGTCTTTTTTCCTTCAGTTGCAATTTGGTACTCTCCATGGAGGAAACACATGATTCTTCACACCTTGAAAAATTTTTGTGGCTACATTATTGACACTTTTAAAACATATAATATCAAAATATAGTGAATGTTAGTTGCTCAGTCCTGTCGGACTCATTGTGACCCCATGGACTGGAGCCTGCCAAGCTCCTCTGTCCATGGGATTCTCCAGGCAAAAATACTGGAGTGGCTAGCCATTCCCTTCTCCAGGGGATCTTACCCACACAGAGATTGACCTCGGTTTCTCATGTTGCAGGCAGATTCTTTGCCATCTGAGCCAGCAGGGAAGCCCCTTGGTGGAGACATTACTTTCAGTCGCAGTGATCACACACATGAAACACTCAAAGTCATGTCTTTCATGTCCTAGCAAGTGTCTTTGAGTCAAATTCTTTTCCCCTCTGGGTGAACGATAGGTGTTTCCCCCCTTTCTTTTACTTTATCATCTTTGCATTGCAAAATATAGTGGGTATAAAATTTGTATGTAATGTATATGTGTACACACACATGCACACGTGTGTATGCATGTGTATACAGCATATGTATTATGTGGTCTTAAATAATGTGTTTTATATGTATATGTTTCTCTATATATACATATGTGTATATATATTCTGTGTGTGTGTATATATATATATATATGTTCAGTTCAGTCATGTCCAGTTCTTTGCAACCCCTTGGACTGCAGCATGCCAGGCTTCCCTGTCCATCACCAATTCCTGGAGCTTGCTCAAACTTCTGTCCATCGAGTCAGTTATGCCATCCAACCATCTCATCCTCTGTCCTCCCCTTCTCCTGCCCTCAATCAATCCCAGCATCAGAGTCATTTCCAGTGAGTCATTTCTTTGCATCAGGTGGCCAAATTATTGGGGTTTCAGCTTCAGCATTAGTCCTTCCAATGAATATTCAGGGTTGCTCTCCTTTTGGATTGATTGGTTTGATCTCCTTGTAGTCCAAAGGACTCTCAAGAGGCTTCTCCAACACCACACAGTTCAAAGGCATCAAATTCCTTGGCGCACAGAGTTGGACACGACTGAAGTGACTTAGCAGCAGCAGCAGCAGCTTTCATTATAGTCCAACTCTCACATCCATACACGACTACTGGAAAAACCATAGCTTTGACTAGATGGACCTTTGTTGGCAAAGTAATGTCTCTGCTTTTTAATATGTTGTCTACGTTTTTCATAGCTTTTCTTACAAGGAGTAAGCGTCTTTTAATTTCATGGCTGCAGTCACCACCTGCAGTGATTTTGAAGTCCAAAAAAATAAAGTCTGTCACTGTTTCCATTGTTTACCCATCTATTTGCCAGGCTTCCCTGGTGTCTCAGACGGTAAAGCATCTACTTGCAATGCGGGAAACCCGGGTTTGATCCCTGGTTTGAGAGGATCCCCTGGAGAATGAAATGGCAACCCGTTCTTTTACTCTTGCCTGGAAAATCCCATGGACGGAGGAGCCTGGTAGGCTACATTTCATGGGGTCGCAAAGAGCTGGACACGACTAAGCGACTTCACTTTAATTTAGATGGGGCCAGATACCATGATCTTAGTTTTCTGAATGTTGAGTTTTAAGCCAGCTTTTTCACTCTCCTCTTTCACTTTCATCAAGAGGCTCTTTATTTCTTCTTTGCTTTCTGCCATAAGGGTGGTGTAATCTGCGTATCTAAGGTTATTGATATTTCTCCTGGCAATCTTGATTTCAGCTTGTGCTTCGTCCAGCCTAGCATTTCGCATGATGTACTTTGCATAGAAGTTAAATAAGCGGGGTTACAGTATATAGCCTTGAGGTACTCCTTTCCCGATTTGGAACCAGTCTGTTGTTCCATGTCCAGTTCTAACTGTTGCTTCCTGACCTGCATATAGGTTTCTCAGGAGGCAGGTCAGGTGGTCTGGTGTTCCCATCTCTTGAAGAATTTTGCACATTTTGTTGTGATCCACACAGTCAAAGGCTTTGGCGTAGTCAATAAAGCATAAGTAGATGTTTTTCTGAAACTCTTTTGCTTTTTCGATGATCCAACGGATGTTGGCAGTTTGATCTCTGGTTCCTCTGCCTTTCCTAAATCCATTCTGAATATCTGAAAGTTCATGGTTCACCTATTGTTGAAGCCTGGCTTGGAGAATTTTGAGCATTACTTTGCTAGCGTGTGAGATGAGTGCAATTGTGCGGCAGTTTGAACATTCTTTGGCATTGCTTTCTTTGGGATTGGAATGAAAACTGACCTTTTCCAATCCTGTGGCTACTGCTGAGTTTTCCAAATTTGCTGGCATATTGAGTGCAGCAGCACTTTCACAGCTTCATCTGTTAGGATTTGACATAGCTCCACTGGAATTCCATCATCTCCACTAGCTTTGTTTGTAGTGATGCCTACCTGACTTCACACTCCAGGATGTCTGGCTCTAGGTGAGTGATTACACCATCATGGTTATCTGGGTCATTAAGATCTTTTCTGTATAGTTCTTCTGTGTATTCTTGCCACCTCTGCTTAATTTCTTCTGCTTCTGTTAGGTCCATAACATTGTTTCCAAATTTGTACCCCTGCATTGTGATAAAGCCTAATTTATACTATTCCTAAAGACTTCCACAGTTTCATGACCAAACAAGTTCAATGAATGATAATTTTTAAATTTAGTGATTACAGTAACAGTAATCCTTTCAAGTATTTAAACATGTACTGCATGTTAGCCTTTGTAGTGGGTGTTGTCTTTTTTTTTCAATAATTTTTTTTTTCTATTGAAATATAGTTGAGCAGATCCCCTGTAAAAGGAAATGGCAACCCATTCCAGTGTTCTTGCCTGGAAAATCCCATGGACAGCGGAGCCTTGCAGGCTACAGTCCATAGGGTTGCAAAAGAGTAAGATATGACTTAGCAATTAAATAACAGCAACAACATAGTTGATTTACAGTATCATGTACAGTAAAGTGATTCAGTTGTGAGTATATATGTATTGTTTTTCAGATACTTTTCTGTTGTAGGTTATGACAAGCTATTAAGTACCAATACATTGATATTCTTTTCCACTGTAGATTATTTAGGTTACCGCAAGATATTGAGTATAACTATACTTCCTGTTGGAGAAGGAAATGGCAACCCACTCCAGTACTCTTGCCTGGAAAATTCCATGGATGGAGGAGCCTGGTGGGCTATGGTCCATGGAGTCGCAAAGAGTCGGACACAACTGAGCAACTTTACTTTCTTTCTTTCTATAGTTCCTTTTGGAGAGGGAAATGGCAACCCACTCCAGTGTTCTTGCCTGGAGAGTCCCGTGGATGGAGGGGCCTGGTGGGCTGCAGTCTATGGGGTTGCAAAGAGTCGGACACGACTAAGCAACTAACACACACATACTTCTTGTGCTATGCAGTGGGTCTTTTGGGTGTTGGCTTATTTAACTGTCATAACAGTCCTTTGTGGGGGGCTGGTCTCTGTCATCTGTGCGGACAGATTAGGGAGAGAGACTTAAGAGCATCAGTGGCTTGCCTACTCCCTGGGTGGTGAGGGGTCAGCTGGACCCACCTCAGCAGTTGCTGGAGGAGGAATTGGTTTATAAGCCCCCACTGGGGCCTCAGGAAGGCCTGGGGGCTATTTGTACAACACAGGTAGCTGGACATTTTATTTCCACTTTGTGCATTTTAAAAAATTTGCATTATCCTTCTGTTTTTAGTTTTGTCTAAGGATCATGTACTTCCTGGGTGAACATGGAATGTTGTTCTTTTTTATTTCCACTTGTTATGTACTGAGAACTCAAAGTATTCAAATAAAGGACTCCCTGGGTACCAGAAACTTGATACAGGCGTGTCACTAATCATCACTGATCATCACTCCGGGCCTGTGAGATGGGTGCTGTTTGGACCCTGATGGATAAGAGGACTGAAGCCTGCGGGGGGCCGGGGGCAGGGGTGTCACTGCCCAAGGCCACCTGCTGGCCAGGAATCTTCCCTTACCAATCTCACTGCTTTTCCAGGACACCAGCTACATTTGAAAGGAGGCGTGTTCTCCAAAGAGAGTGATGGATGGGGGTGGGGGCTGTGGAAGGAAAATAGTGGAGCTTCTCTTTACATATAATTTATATATTATCCTAAACAATATTTTCATACTGTCCCATCACTTTGTGGCAAATCAATGGGGGAAACAATGGAAACAGTGACAGACTTTATTTTTTGGACTCCAAAATCACTGCAGATGGTGACTGCAGCCATGAAATTAAAAGACGCTTGCTCCTTGGAAGAAAAGCTATAACAAACCTAGACAACATATTAAAAAGCAGAGACATTACTTTACCAACAAAGGTCCATCTAGTCAAAGCTATGGTTTTTCCAGTAGTCATGTGTGGATGTGAGAGTTGGACTATAAAGAAGGTTGAGCGCCGAAGAATGGATGCTTTTGAACTGTGGTGTGGAGAAGACTCTTGAGAGTTCCTTGAACTGCAAGGAGATCCAACCAGTCAATCCTGAAGGAAATCAACCCTGAATATTCATTGGAAGGACTGATGCTGAAGTGGAAGAATACTTTGGCCACCTGATACAAAGAACTGACTCATTGGAAAAGACTCTTAATGCTGGGAAAGGTTGAAAGCTGGAGGAGAAGGGGCAGACAGAGGACAAGATGGTTGGGTGGGATCACCGACTCAATGGAGTTGAGTTTGAACAAGCACTTGGAGATGCTGAAGGACAGGAAAGCCTGGTGTGCTGCAATCCTTGGGGTCACAAAGAGTTTGACACGACTGAGCAACCGAACAGCAACAGACAGTGTTTAGAAAAAGGGATTTTAAATCTACTTTATTGAAGTATAGCTATTTGCAATGTAGTTTGCTGTACAGCAAAGTGATTCATTTATACATATGTATACGTCTTTTTTTTTATTTGGGTGCATGTGGTCTTAGTTGCACATGGGTTTCTGTCTCTAGTTGCAGGATGCCAGCTCAGCAGTTGTGTTGTGGGGCCTTGGTTGTCCTACAGCCTGTGGGATTTTAGTTTCCTGAGCAGGGATTGAACCCACACCCCCTGCATTGACTGGTGGATTCTTAACCACTGGACCACCGGGGAAATCCCTGGATTCTTTTTCATTTTCTTTTCCATTACGGTTTATCACAGGATAGAAAAATTTTGTGATTCCATTTTGTAATGAACGTAATATCTTATTATAGTACTTTGTGTACCTAATTCACATATAAGGGAAAATATACATATATAATATTTTATTATATACATGTATACCTATATAGCACAGAATATTTGGTATACACATATATATGGCTCCTTTGCTCACTCGCTTGCTCAGTCATGTCCGACTTTTTGCAGCCTCTTGGCCTGTAGCTTGCCAGACTCCTCTGTCCATAGGATTTTTCAGGCAAGAATACTGGAGTGGGGTGCCACTTTCTATTTGAGGAGATCTTCCCAATCCAGGGATCAAAACAGCTTCTTTTGGGTCTCCTGCGTAGGCAGGTGGATTCTTTACCACTAGCGCTACCTGGGAGGCCCACTTATATATAAAGATATATATTAATATTGCTTCTGTGTGAATTATGTCATATACTGCTGTACTAATATACTCTTGCACTCTATATGTGTTGTATAGAGTATACACGCTTATGTAGAGAATATATTTATATAGAATAAGGTGTGACTAAGTTTATACACAAACACAGATACACACACACACACAGACATACACACAGTAGGTATTTAAAATACTGCTTACTTTCCAGGGTGCATTTGATTTTACAATGAAAAATTCAGAAGCTGGTGGGTTGAACCCTTGCTGGCCTGGTGTGTGAGTCTAGAATTCGGGGAAGTTTGGCCTGCGGTGCCCTCACATGTTTTATTGCTAAAATCAGATTCACCCTGGGCTTAAACACTCTTTTGAGCGCCCCTTATGTGTCTGTAGAGGACGCGCTGGAATGCTTTCTCTCTGCCTCAGACTTTCCAGGTGAGCGCCTGTAGTTTGTGCGGGCTTTCTCATCTTTCTGCATGTTGCCAAAATTCTTCCCCCTCTGTGCACTGAGAACCAAAAGAAATACAGAGAGTTTCAGAGGAATGAGAGAAATGCCTTTATCTCTGCCTAGCAAAGGGGAATACATAGAATTGTGCCGCCCCTCTGGGTGAGTAGGGAGAGGTTTTATATCCCAGTGAAGGTCTTACTTTTTCTTTTCCTCTGCAGAATTTCAAAATGGCCATAGCTTGGCAACTCAGCAGTCAGGTCTGGCGTCCCTGAAGTTATCAGCCTCTGACCTTTCTGAGACGTAGAATGCTGCAAGAGAGTGTAGGGGGAGAAGAATGCCGGATGCAGTGTATCATCTATATGGAGTCAGAGAGTAATTAGCTTTGTTAAAGACAAGTCCAGCTACAAGTGTTTGTTAGTAGTAACAGCTAAGAAGTAATCCAGATTGCTTAACTCTTGAAGGCCTGTTTGGCTGGTATATGCCAAAAGCTGTTCACTCATTTCTGTTTTTGCTGCAGCAGTGAGTTGTGCTATGATAACTCTCTTCATATCCATATTCCATAACATTTGTCCAATCTTTTAAACAGGCATTTTCCCAAAAAGTAGAATTTCTGGGGGCCAAGAGTATCTTTAAAAGTCTTTCATTTTGGAAAATTCTATTCTACATTTGCCTCCAAAATGTTGCAGACATCTCCACTGCTTTTATTTGTGTATATATCTCAGTTCCCTGTCCCCTTATCTATATTGGTATCATGATGAGAGGAAAAAGGATATCTCTTTATTCTTTTTTTTTAAAACCTTTTTAAATTTGTTTTTTAGTAGCACCCTGTGGCATGTGGTATCATGGTTCCCCAACCAGGAATCGAACCTGCACCCCCTGCATACGAGGGCAGGGTCTTAGGCACTGGACTCCCAGTGCCTGTGCGTGCATGCTCGTGTCGACTCTTTGTGACCCCATGAACTGCAGCCCACCTGGCTCCTCTGTCCAAGGAGTTCTCCAGACAAGAATACTGGAGCGGGTTGCCATTTCCTACTCCAGGGGATCTTCCAGATCGAGGGATTGAACAAGTGTCTCTGGTGTCTCCTGCCTTGGCAGGTGGCTTCTTTACCACTGTGCCACCTGGGAAGCCTACCTGGACTCCCAGGGAGGTCCCCCAATTCTTTTCATTTGTATATCTTTGATTGCTAATAGGTTAAATCATCTTGTTGGTTTTCCCCCTTTATTTCTTTTGGGAATCGACTTTGTATCTTCATATCCTAGGTTGATTTTTGTTGGGGTGTCCATCTTTTTAAAAAAAATTAGAGGTTCTTTTGTGTTGAGAACAACCTTGCTCAAATATATCACATATGTATATGTGATATATATATATACAGAGAGAAAGGTTAGCAATAATTTCAGAACTGCATCTATGTTAAACTGGTCTTTTTTTTTTTTTAAAACCACCTTCCCTTATAATTCAGTAAGGAGGGACTGATTGAAAATTTGAGAGGCTGATGGGGAATCAGACCTAAGAAAGATGGCAAGGGGTGCATTAGTCATTGCTGCAGGTGGAGTTCTGTGATGTGGCTTCTAGCTCTGCAGACGGAGAGGTTGCTGAATTCACTAAATTTGGGTCCAGATGGGATTGGCAGTCTTTCACCGCCAATTTTTTTTTTTATTTTTAAACTTTACATAATTGTATTAGTTTTGCCAAATATCAGAATGAATCCGCCACAGGTATACATGTGTTCCCCATCCTGAACTCTCCTCCCTCCTCCCTCCCCATACCATCCCTCTGGGTCGTCCCAGCGCACTAGCCCCAAGCATCCAGTATCGTGCATCGAACCTGGACTGGCAACTCGTTTCTTACATGATATTTTACATGTTTCAATGCCATTCTCCCAAATCTTCCCACCCTCTCCCTCTCCCACAGAGTCCATAAGCCTGTTCTATACATCAGTGTCTCTTTTGCTGTCTCGTACACCGGGTTATTGTTACCATCTTTCTTAATTCCATTTTTAGGAAGATTAGAAAGGGCTTTCCTATTGTAGAGGATACCTCAGGGCAGTCTTATTTACTTATTTTTATCCGGGCTGATGAGTGATTTAGGGAAGATGGTATTGACATCTTTGAGTTAATAGCCGCTCACCCATGGCTTTTAATCCTGATTTATGGCCATGGTTTAAGAGCAGGAATCTAGTGCAGCAATTTATGTAATGGAGCGAACCACTGCCCCGAAAAGCAGCCTGAACGAGGGGTTATTAGTTCATAAAAACGTCAGAGGTGAGTATCTTTGTTTGGTGGGACAGCTGTTTAATCCGAAATCTGGGAAGTTGCTTTATTTTTTGTCTGAAGAGAGGGGAAAAAAAAATAGGTGTTTTGGATTACATTTTGTGTGTAATTCTGTATGACAGATATATTAAATTAGCCTTAACAAGGCTTTTGGAGTGCTGCCTCCACACTGTAAATTTTATTTGACTTTTTCATTTGCAGGTGGCATGAAACCATTTCATGTATATTTCATGGGCTCCAAAGAGCCAGAAAAGTCCGCGCAGTAATGTGAGGTCTCAGCCCATTCATTCTGAAGCAGACACCGTTCTGAAGCAGATGCGGGCACGTGATGGGGGAATAAATTGTCTGCATTTATGTTTTGGGTTAAAAATATTAACAGCAAGCCCCAGAACTTTTTGTTTGGTGGAGAAATCAGTATTAGTAAGGTCTGAGCAAGTTTGGAGTAGGAGTACGGTTCCATCTTTATTTTTCCATCGAAAGCAGAGATGCTTCTGTTTAGAGAACTTGCCTCGTGGAGGAAGACAAAACCAAGGTGCTGTTTTGGAACCTGATTCTACTACAGAAAACTTTAGAAGTCATTTTGTTTGTAAACCTAGTAATTAAACTCATTTGCATGTGTGAATTTTGTACTCAAATCTTCACCACTCAACTCCCCACCTTGGAAATTAACACTCAGGGCTTGAATTTAGTTTGGGTATTTCCAGATTCATTTCCCATTAAAAAGTAATATTGAGAATAAAGTCTTTTGGGAGAGATGTCAGATGAGAAAATTATCAGAAAGTATCTGCCTCAAATGTACACATTTCAATTGAAGCAAGCGGTGCCTTTAAAAAAATAATTTTCAGATTTGGTTGGCACATCTGTTGCCGTATAAATTATATAATTTCCCCTCGGAGACATTACTTTAAGTGGCAGTGGTCACAAACATGAAACACCGAAGTCATGTTTTTCATTTCCTAGCAAGTGTCTTTGAATCAAATTCTTTTCCCTCTGGGTGAAGAATAGATTTTTTTCCCCTTTTCATTTGCTTTTTCTTCATTGCTTTGCAAAATTTGGAATCAATTAGGGGGATAGATTTGTTAACGGTTGCCTTAATTAGTTTGCTAATAGGTACAACCACAAAGTAATTTTTTCCAAACTGCCTGAATCTTTAGGTTTGTAGAGATATAAGTATAATAATCATTGCTTCAGAGTGCTGTATTTTGCTAACAATGTATGTAAACATCAATAGACAGCCAGGGAGTGGTTTTACTGCGGTCATTCATCTCTTTTTATAGTGTTGGGGAGGGGACCCTTTTTCTGATTTTAGTGATTCATGGGAAGTGCTTTTATGTCCGTGGAAGGAAAATAATGCCATTATTCTGGTAGGTAAGCTCTACTCTTGCTTGATAAAGAGCTAATGTATATGTCTTTACATTTATGAAACGCAGAATGTACTTGTGTAATTTACCAGCTCCCAGTCGGTAGTCCAGAAAAACACCTACTTTTGCTTTATTGACTACGTACGCCAAAGCCTTTGACTGTGTGGATCACAGCAAACTGTGAAAAATTCTTAAAGAGATGGGAATACCAGACCACCTGACCTGCCTCCTGAGAAATCTGTATGCAGGTCAAGAAACAAGAGTTAGAACTGGGCATGGAAAAACAGACTGGTTCCAAATTGGGAAAGGAGTACGTCAAGGCTGTATATTGTCACCCTGCTTATTTAACTTATATGCAGAGTACATCATGCGAAATGCCTGGCTGAATGAAGCAGAAGCTGGAATCAAGATTGCCGGGAGGAATATCAATAACCTCAGATATGCAGATGACACCACCCTTGTGGCAGAAAGTGAAGAACTAAAGAGCCTCTTGATCAAAGTGAAAGAGGAGAGTGAAAAATCTGGCTTAAAACTCAACATTCAGAAAACTAAGATCATGCCATCCAGTCCCATCACTTCATGGCAGATAGATGGGGAGACAATGGAAGCAGTGAAAAACTATTTTTGGGGGCTCCAAAATCACTGCAGATGGTGACTGCAGCCATGAAATTGAAAGACTCTTGCTCCTTGGAAGAAAAGCTATGATCAACCTAGACAGCATATTAAAAAGCAGAGACATTATTTTACCAACAAAGGTTTGTCTAGTCAAAGCTATGGTTTTTCCAGTAGTCATGTGTGGATGTGAGAGTTGGCCTATAAAGAAAGCTGAGCACCTAAGAATTGATGCTTTAGAACTGTGATGTTGGAGAAGACTCTTGAGAGTCACTTGCACTGCAAGGAGATCCAACCAGTCCGTCCTAAAGGAAGTCAGTCCTGAATATTCATTGGAAGGACTGATGCTGAAGCTGAAACTCCAATACTTTGGCCACCTGATACAAAGAATCAACTCATTGGAAAAGACCCTGATGCTGGGAAATATTGAAGGCGGGAGGAGAAGGGGACGACAGAGGATGAGATGGTTGGATGGCATCACCAATGCAATGGACATGAGTTTGAGCAGGCTCCAGGAGTTGGTAATGGACAGGGAGGCCTGGCGTGCTGCAGTCCATGGGGTCGCAAAAAGTTGGACATGACTGAGTGACTGAACTGAGTTGGTATTCACACACACACACACACACAGGTGTGAAATAATAGTACCAGAGACTTTTAAGGAATTGGCAGCATCCATACCCTTAATGGCTTCACCTCTGTCTTCTCAGTTATATGAAACCCGCTTGCTCCTCATTAAATATGCTGCTGCTGCTGCTGCTGCTAAGTCGTTTTAGTCGTGTCCGACTCTGTGCGACCTCATAGACAGCAGCCCACCAGGCTCCCCCGTCCTTGGGATTATCCAGGCAAAAACACTGGAGTGGGTTGCCATTTCCTTCTCCAGTGCGTGAAAGTGAAAAGTGAGAGTGAAGTCACTCAGTCATGTCCGACTCTTCTCGACCACATGGACTGCAGCCTACCAGGCTCCTCCGCCCGAGGGATTTTCTAGGCAAGAGTACTGGAGTGGGTTGCCATTGCCTCTCCAATTAAATATGATGAATAGATAAAAATATAATAGTTGTATCACAAATGATGTGTCCCTACAGTTACATCAGTTGGGACTCTTGAGACCTGCTGAGTACAGCTCAGGACTGAACATGGTTTATTTCTAACCTCATCACACATTTCCTGCAGGTTGGTAGAGTCCCCTTGTGCAGGGTCCAGGCTCGTGGAATCTCAGACAGCTGGTTGGTGTACCCTGTGGCTCAGAGGCTCCCTGTGGCAGGAAGGAGTGTGCCTGGTCACACACCAGGTCCACAATGCTGAGTTGTAAGACTCAGTTGTAAGATCATGCTCAGTTGAAAGATCAGTTGTAATGCTCAGTTGTAATATCATGTCCATGGTCTGCGGAAATCCTTGGTCATAGCTGCTCATGTACACAGAGGTGCTAGAGAAATGGGGAAATTACATGGTTATTTGTCCTTCAGCAAATGTCCTTCCATGTAATTTAACAACTGTACATTTCAAGGTTTTTTCACTTTTCTAATCAATACAGTTTTTTCATAGAATAGTCTTTTGTGTGATTTTGCTTTTATAACTTTATATCAGATGCATGCATCTTGTCTTGTGAAAGTCACTCAGTCGTGTCCAAGTCTTTGCGACCCTATGGACTGTAGCCTGCCAGGCTCCTTTGTCCACGGAATTCTCCAGGCAAGAATACTGGAGTGGGTAACCTATCCCTTCTCCAGCAGATCTTCCTGACCCAGGAATCAAACCAGGGTCTGCTGCATCGCAGGTGGATTCTTTACCATGCATGCATGCTAAGTTGCTTCAGTCATGTCTGACTCTTTGTGATCCTGTGGGCCGTAGCCCACCAGGCTTCTTTGTCCATAGGATTCTCCGGGCAAAGAGTCTTGGAGTTGGCTGCTGTGCCCTCCTCCAGGGGATCTTCTCAACCCAGGGTCTCTTATGTCTCTTACATTGGCAGGCAGGTTCTTTACTATTAACGCCACGTAGGAAGCCCTTTATATCAAATACATATTAATAAATGAAAGAAGCCAATCTGAGAAAGCTAATGCTGTATGGTTTCAGATTTATGATATCGTGGAAAAGGGAAAACTGTGGAGACAGGGAACAGATCAGTGGTGGCCAGGGGTGGGGGTGAAAGGATGAATTTGGCAAAGCCCAGAGAGGTTTGGGGCCTTAATGGTGGATTGCATGTCATTGTCCATTTGTCCAAACTCATAGACTGCTCTAAAGAACAGTCTTTATAAAAACAAACCAAAAGCCTAAAGTGCAGAAAATTGAGTTAACCTAACAGTTTAAGGTCGGACTGTCATTAACCCCTAGCAAGACCCCTTCTTGCTTTATTTTCTGCGTTTCCCTTACCTTCCAACCCTGGTCCATTTCTCTTCCCCATGGGCCCCTGTCCTAACACACTTGATGTGGAGCTGCCAGTATTACGTATCTTTGTAAAATACGTACTCATGGTGTGTAGGTATGTGTTAAGGCATTTGATGGGTATTATCTTACATCCTTGCTTCTGTTTCTCATTGTTTTACCTGGTATATTTTAAGATTTAGGCGTGTTGTTTACCTAAACTTTTGTTTGGTTGTCCGTAGCATTCATTTGCCATTTTTATCATCTTCTGGTAGAATGTGGAAAACCTCTGTGTGTGCTATGTCTCATCAGTCATGTGCGACTCTTTGCAATCCTATGGACTGTAACCCACCAGACTCCTCTGTCCATGGGCTTCTCCAGGCAGGAATACTGGAGTGGATTGCCATGCCCTCCTCCAGGGGATCTTCCAGACCCAGGGATCGAACCTGCATCTCTTGTATTGGTTGGTGGGTTCTTTATCATGAATGCCACCTGGGAAGCTCAACCTCTAGGTCTTGGAGAATAAAATGGTCCAGTGTGCAGCTTGTGGAAAACTAGAGTGTCGTGGCACTCAGAGTGGGGGTTGGAAAAGAATTTCTAGACACAGAGTATTGAAGAAGAGAGTGAGTTTATTAAGAACAAAGAGCAGAGATAACGTGGGTGCTGTGAGCATAGTGGGCTGACCTCCTGACCGGCCAGGGAGAGCCAGCTGAAGGGAGAATAGAGTTTACTGGAGCGGGAGATGTTCTTGCAACTGTGGATGGACTCAAGGGAGAGCTGAGGCTTTTTGTGGGTAGTTGTTCAGTCACTCAGTCATGTTTGACTCTTTGTGACTCTGTGGACTGCAGCACACCAGGCTTCCCTGTTCTTCACTATCTCCCAGAGTTTGCTCAAACTCATGTGCATTGAGTCCATTATGCCATCCAACCATCTCATTGTCTATCTCTTGCTCCCTTCTCCTTCCCTGAGTCTTTCCCAGCTTCAGGATCTTTTCCAATGAGTCATCTCTTCTCATGGGTTAGTAGCCAATTTTTACAACCTCAAGACAAAATTCATACTGGAAGGGTGGCATTAGGTGATTAGTTAGGGTGCTGTAGGGTGAGTACCATACATTTTTGCCTAACATGGTGTCAGGAAGCTGGCCAGTAAGGACTGGGGGGATTTTGGCAGTGGTTACAGTGGGGCTCAGTCAATTACAGAGATGACCTTGGCTCCGGACTCCATTTCTGTGGCCTTCACGAAGGGCCTCGCACCTGTGACCTAGGTATGGAACTCCTCATGGAGCATGCGATTTCCACTTATGATTGTTGTTGTTCAGTTGTTAAGTCATATCTAACTCTTTGGGACCCCACGGATGGCAGCATGCCAGGCTTCCTTGTCCTTCACTATCTCCCAGAATTTGCTCAAACTGACGTCCATTGTATCAGTGATGCCATCCACCCATCTTATGATGGCTGGATTCAAATTATTTAAAATGTGCTGGTCCACAGTCCCTCTGTGGGCTGGGTCCCATCTGTAGATCTATTGCCTTTGGTGCAGGAAAAGTTCCAGACAAGCTCCAGACTCTGACCAGCTTCCCAAAGTCCCACTGTGCAGAGGGCAAGAGGGCTGACACCCTCGCCAGTGATTCTAAACCAGCCTCAGCTGCAGACTTTCTGGAGAGTTTGGTTCCAAAGTAAAGAATTCTGGGCATACACACCCCTAACCCCCACTATGCTGCATGCAGAAATTTTAAAAAAAAATCTCATTAGTTTTAGGGCTGTGGGCATTTGGACACAGCGATAGAGATCCACAGACCTGATGTTTGTATTGGCTGGGAAGTCTGTATTTCTTGAAGACACACACCAAGTGATTTGATGTGTTGCTTTAGGGGAGAGGATGGAAATTCATGCTGTGTTTGGAAGGTTTCTGTGGGGCAGGGGAGTGGACATCCCATTGGTGTAATTTTATTAGTCATAAAAAGCACTGATTTAAAAAATAAAAATTAAATTTATATTTTAATTCAATTAAAATATAAAAACAGGCTTCCCTGGTGGCAAAGAATCTACCTGCTAATGCAGGAGATGAGCATTCCATTCTTGGATCAGGAAGATCCTCTGGAGAAAGAAATGGCAACCCACACTAGTATTCTTGCCTGGAAAATCCCATGGACAGAGGAGCCTGTTGGGCTATAGCCCATGGGGTTGCAAACGAATCAATCACAACTTAGCGACTAAACAACAACAATGAAAAA
The DNA here is from genome assembly GCF_032452875.1 of Bos javanicus. Lineage (NCBI taxonomy): Eukaryota > Metazoa > Chordata > Mammalia > Artiodactyla > Bovidae > Bos > Bos javanicus. The sequence continues at coordinate 47,801,002 of NC_083884.1, forward strand.
TGTGAAAATAGATAAGTGAATCAAACAGGAAACATTCTTTAATGGTGTGTTAAGGGAAATAGGTTTGCATTTGGGTGTGTGTGTAATTGAGTATGGTCTATATTAAAAATAATTCCATTGCAAATTTCACAAATATACCCGAGGATAGCTTTAATTAGAGAAATGTCTCAGGGGTCAAAGTACATAGAAACCAAAGGGCAACCTAAACTGAGGCAGGAGGATTTTTCAGAACAAGGCGTGGAAATCTGCAAGAGCTGTTTATAATTTACAAGTGACTTCCCTGGGAAGAATGCTGTGTATCAAGAGCAATTCTCTGCTGGTGACCAACTCGAGTTGGGGTAGATGCTGAACAATAAAAGCTTCAGAGGAATTTTCTAGTTCTTTGTGAGAAAGATGTGCAGTGGAAGGTCTGGCCCATATAGGCAAAAGCTCCCTGAGAGGTGAAAGTTGGATCTTTCACGTCATCATTTATGATGCACTTTCTGGGACTCAGAGATGTGATGACTCAGTAAAGGAAGTTTCCTGAGGGATTTATGGTCAGGTTTGGGGCAACAGTTGCAGGCAGAGCTGAATACATTCTGGCATCAGACTCAGCTGCATCTGAACTTACCTACTCAGCCCTCCTTCCTGCAGGTGACAGAGACTTGGAAGGCAGAGAGAAAATGCTGGTGTTTATCTGCTGATGGGTAAGCCACACGGCACTTCCAAAACATCATCTGGTTTAGTTCTCCCGCTGCTCTGTGCCAGAAATCGGACAGATGTAATCTTCATGTCATGAGTAAAGAAGCTCCTGTTGGTTTAGGATAGAGGTCGGCAGACTTTTCCTATTAAGGGCTCAATGGTTTTCTTTTTTTTTTTGCAAATCACAAATGGTCTGTTACATCTCCCTTCACCTTGATCCTTCCAAGGCCAAGATAACAGAGGGGCTGCTTGTGGGTGGAGCTGACTCATAATCTGAGACTGGGAGGGAGGAGAAAATGAGGGAGGTGGAGAGAGGGAAAGAAAATACTGAGACCATTTGGACACTTGAACCCATTGCCACTTAGAAATTTAAGTAACATATAAGCAGTGAAAATCACTCCTCGGCTATGTCCAAATAAGTTGACTTTTCTGTCACCAGTTACTGAAAATTCTGGCTAAAACACTGAGGTTGTAATAATAATAAGTAAGCCTAAGCCTGATAAAATAATTTCTGTGTTCCATGTGCTGTTCTAGAAGACATGTGCGTGCCTCATCCATCTACCCACCCATCTCTCTCTCTTTCTCTGTCCTCTGTCCTTCTCTGTCTCCTCTTTCAATCCATCCAACAACTGCATGGAGTAGCATGAGATTATTACCAGGATAAGATTTTACCCTAAGTTGGAAAAGGAGGTGCTGGCAGGCAATGTAGCTTGATCGCTGGACCACTCTGTTCCAGAAAGACACAAAACTTAGTGAGATTGCACACTGAATTGTGTTTCACAAGTAAGAAATGAAACTTAACCCGAAAGGAGATGCACTTAGAGCCTGGCATTATAGCTGGAGTTTTGAATGGTGTTTGCTGTAACATTCTGAGCACTGACATGGGTGATTGCTACCCTCCTTCTCTCCCTCTCTCCCTTCCTTCTTTCCTCCCTTCCAGCAAGGAGGGAGGCTAAGGATCTTTGGATTACTCATCACCCACGTTTGCCACAAAAAATACCATGGATTTAACTTGTGCGTCATATGGTACCAGCATCATAGATGATGGCTATGATGTTGAGAGGGGAAGAAAGACCATTGTAAATGCTAATAGACATTTTGAGATGTGGCCGCGTGGATAAATTAGAATTGTTAACATTATTTATATGGGTAATTATATAATTTCTAAATTCACAGAAATAATTTGGCTTAATGATTTCTAAATGCACACAGTATCACATTAAGGGGTTTTTATTAATGCTGTTCATGTAGGGAGAAACCAAGACTGAGAATCCTGAATCTTTAATATGCCCATAGAACAGACTCTAGAAAATTCTCTTGCCTTATGAGAGGAATTTCTGAGCCATTGCAAAGAGGCCAAGATCATTTCACAGAGTCTTTGCAGTAGTTGCCGCTTTGGAGACCCCTCCCAACCCCCTGCTTTGTCATTATTTGGAGACTGTGGGTACCTTTGCATATAATTTGCATACAGTCATTTTCACTGCAGTGAAAGAATACAGTTATTCATATGCCCGCTCAAAACTAGGGTGAGCATAAGCTTTCATTTACAGAGTCTGTCTTTAGGGCACACTTCATTTCACTTAGAATAAATTATCATACATTTATCATTAGTTAGCAAGTTATTAACATTAATATAAACAAATATGTGGCGCATTTCTTAGGGAAGATTGCATTTTTAATCACTTAGTGAATGTAGCAGGCAGCGTCTACATATTTTATTTTTTTAATGGCTGTGCTTTCTCAGTTTCCATATTCACATTAAAAACATAATTCCAGGCACTTTGCATCAGTTAGCTCAGAATGCACTTAATTGAGGTGAGGGGGGTTAAAAAGGAACTTTTCTCTTCCAGTGACAAACAACAATTTCTTCAGACACCTTTTTACACTTGAGAGTTGCTCTAATTTGTTGGTTAAGGATATCTCCATCTACAACGAGCAAGGTTTTAAAATTTAACTTCATGAAATGTCAGAATAGGAAACAAGAAATGCTGGGTTTCCTTGGAGGTTCCTTGCTCAGAAGATGGATTCTAACAACTAATATGACTAATTAGGATGGACAGAAATTACTATGGACTCTCTTTAATAAATCATAAAGCTTCAATTACACTAAATGGTATTTTGCAAATTTTATTCCTTGCTTATATGAGAACAAAGTTAAAAAGGAGTAAGGAAATATTGGTACAACTGTATTTTTTATCCAGTGTTCTAGAGTTCTCAGTTCTCTGACCATTTATGGATGAAAGCATGAATTTTGGGCCAAGAAAGAATAGATTTTATTGTTTGTTAACTGGGTACCAATTGGGCAAGTTACAGGATTTCATCAAGCTTCAATATCTTTATCTGAAAATGGGGATGCTAGTAATAGTATTTATTTCATAGAGTCACAGGAAAAATTTAAGGATATCAGGCATCCATAGAGCTTAGCATAAGAGCAAAGAGAAAGGGACTTCCCTAATGGTCCTGTGGCTAAGACTCTGAGCTCCCAATGCAGGGGGCATGAATTTGATCCCTGGCCTGGGAACTAGATCCCACAAGCCACAACTAAGAGTTTGCTTGCCACAGCTAAAGATTCTGCATGCTGAAATTAAGACCTGGCCCAGCCAAATCAATATTTTTTTTTTAAAGAGGAAAAGGAGAGAAGTGCTCAATTATTACCTTCTAGCATTAATATTTATTGCCGTGTGATATTTAGTTGCTTCTTCTTGTTGTTCATTTGCTCAGTTGTGTCTGACCCTTTGCAACCCCAGGGACTGCAGCACACCAGGCTCATCTGTCCTCCTCTGTCTCCCGGAGTTTGCTTAAATTCAGTTCCATTGAATTGGTGATGCTATCTAACCCTCTCATCCTCTCTTGCCCCATTCTCCTTTTGCCTTCATTTTTTCTTCAGCATCAAGGTCTTTTCCAGTGAGTCGGTTCTTTGCATCAGATCGCCGAAGTATTGGCGCTTCAGCTTTAGCATCAGTCCTTCCAACAAATATTAAGGGTTGATTTTCTTTAGGATTGACTGATTTGATCTCCTTGCTGTCCAAGTGACTCCCAAGAGTCTTCTCCAGCACCACAATTCAAAAGCTTCCATTTTTCAGTGCTCAGCCTTTTTTATAGTCCAGTTCTCACAACCATACATGACTACTGGAAAAACCAGAGCTTTGTTTTATTTTATCTCTTTCCTCCTTTTCATGGTTGGCACCCCTTGTGAACAATCCTGAAGGTGAGCAATGGGGAGGTGCTGGTCACAGTTCCGACTTGCTGTTGTGTAGAGTGCAGGAGTCTAGAGAGGAATGGACAGTGTTGGCAGCTACAGCCATCATACTGTATCTTTGAAATTTATTTAAATTAAAACTTATTTGGCTGGATCTTAGTTGAGGCAGGCGAACTCTTAGTTGCAGCATGTGGGATCTAGTTCCCTGAACCTGGGATCAAACATGGGCCTCCTGCATTGGGGGCTCAAAGTCTTAGCCATTGGACCACTGGGCAAGTCCCAGTCATCCTGTATTGAATATTGGAAGCTAACCAAGAGAGGAGATTTCAGTGCTCATAGCCACCCCAAGATGGAACCTGTGTGAAGAGAAGGCAGATTAATCAGCTTGATGATAGTGATCATTTCCCTTGTACACATAGAGCAAAACTTCACATTGCACACCTTAAGTATATATGGTTTTTATTTAAAGAAGGACTCCAACACTTCCCTATTTCATGACAGTATTCTGGGGGCTCCCTGTCTCAGATCCTCACAGTGCCTTGTGACCAGGCTGAGTATTCTTCACCCTGTGAGGTCAAGTCCCACCCCTCTACTCTGGCTTTTGAAATTCCTGTGTGATGTGACCACATGGGGCACCTGGGTGGCCTTTCCTGACCGTGAGTGGTGGCCAGGAGTCCCAGCACTTCCTTCAATCCAAAGTGGCTACATTCTCCAGCGTCAAGTTCAAAGAAGACCTCATTACTCTTGATAAAAGGCTCTGTGTTCTTTTATCAGGCTGAGTTCTGGGTGCCTTCCACCATCTAGAAACATCGGAGGAGGCGTGGGAATGACAAAGATCGACATTGAGGGGTGCTGTGGGGCATGGAGAGTCACACACTCCTCCTTGTCACCTTCTGGAGGAAATGGGCTCTGTTGTGCGTGTGTGCACGCTAAATTGCTTCACTTGTACTCGACTCTGTGACATTATGGACCGTATCCTGCTAGACTCCTCTGTCCATGGGATTCTCCAGGCAGGAATACTGGGATGGGTTGCTGTTTCCTTCTCCAGGGAATCTTCCCAACCTAGGGATCAAACCTAGGTCTCTTAACATCTCCTGCATTGGCAGGCTGGTTCTTTACCACTAGTGCCCCCTGGGAAACCCAGGCTCTGTTACATTGTATCAACAAACAGCCACAAAACCGGAAGGGCTCACCCCAAAGAAAACTCCTTTCTTACTTATGCTAGGAGCTTATCCTTGGTCAGCAGGAGGATCCAGTTCTTTTTTCTTCCACTTAACTTACAGTGTTCTGTATGCTTCAGGTATACAGCAAAGTGATTAAAAAAGAAAACAAAACTATATATATATATATGTTTCATCTTTATTCATCTGTTGATGGACACTTAGGTTGCTTCTGTGTCTTGCCTATTGTAAATAGTCCTGCTATGAACATAGGGGTGCAAGGATCTTTTTGAATTATAGTTTTTTCCAGATATATTGCCCAGGAATGTGATTGCTGGGTTATATGGCAACTCTATTTTTAGTTTTTGAGGCACCTGCATACTATTTTCCACAGTGGCTGCACCACCTGACATTTTCACCAACTGTGTAGGAGGGTTCCTTTTACTCTAAACTCTCTCCAGCATTTATTATTTTCAGACTTTTTAATGATGACCATTATGTCTAGTGTGAAGTTACACTTCATTGTAGTTTTCATTTGCATTTCTCTAATAATCAGCAAAGTTGAGCATCTTTTCCTGTGCTTATTGGCCATGTGATTGTCATCTTTGGAGAAATGTCTATTTAGGTATTCTGCTCACTTTTTATTGAGTGGTTTACTTTTTTTGTTATTGAGTTGCATGGGCTTTTGGTATATTTTGGAAATTAAATCCCTGTTGGTCTCCGTTGGCCTATATTTTGATGATGCAGATTCCATTTTGCTTGGTCATTTTCACCTGTTAAAATTCAAAACTCTCAGAAGGGAAGCCCTCTAGTTTCTTCAGTCATTCTCTATCTCGTTTGTATTTGTGGATATATTTCTGAGAAAACCAACCCCATGAGCTTCTCCATGAAATGAAGTCCTCTGTGGTCAAATGCGTTTGAGAAATGTAAACTTACAGCACATGTTGTTAGGCTAAAGATTCCAAGAAATCCCACAGGGAGAAAATCCTCTCCAGTGTTGAGCCTGGTGTTTCCCAAATGGTTTTGACCATGGACTGCTTTTACTGTGGCATGTATAGATCAGAATCAGACCCAGAACATGCCATCTTAGGGGTGGTTAATTTCAGTCCCTTCTTGGAGCAGGGTTAGAAAGGGTTTAGGTAGGGATGAGGGCTGGAGAGACAGAGGAAGGGAAGAGGGGAGGAGAGGGAAGAGAGAAGAGTAGAGGACAGACCAGAGAGGCTGCAATCACCTGGCTATGTGTAAGACAGTTCCGAGCTTGTCTTGACTCTTTTCAGATTTATTTAAAAATTGAGAGTTACTTAATTGAATTTTGTCTTTTGCTCTAGATTTTTTTTTTTAATTGAAGGATAATTGCTTTACAGAATTTTGCTGTTTTCTATCAAACCTCAACATGAATCAGCAAAGGTATACATATATCTCCTCCCTTTTGAAACTCTCTCCCATCCCACCCATCTAGGTTGATACAGAGCCCCTGTTTGAGTTTCCCGAGCCATACAGCAAATTCCCGTTGGCTATCTATTTTACATATGGTAATGTAAGTTTCCATGTTACTCTTTCTATACATCTCACCCTCTCCTACCCTCTCCTCCCCTCTCCCCATGTCCATAAATCTATTCTCTATGTTTCTCCATTGTTGCCCTGTAAATAAATTCTTTCATACCATTTTTCTAGATTCTGTATATATGTGTTAGAATACGATATTTATCTTTCTCTTTCTGACTCACTTCACTCTGGGTCATATCTTTAAACCTAGAATATAAGCTCCTTCATAGAGGAGCCCTCAAATGTATTGTCTTTACAGTTGGAACTCTCAAAGTACAACACAAAGTATTGGGCATAAAACATAAGTATATTTTGAACTAAATGGATTTCTGGTCTACCTCCAATGAACTGCAAACATTCTACTTGGAAAATCTTGACTAAATCTGACTGCGAGATCCATATAATGTACAGGCAAGTGTTTCAGAGCAGAAAACAATGCTAGATTTGTGTGAAGAGCCCTGGGTTTGTGTCCCAGCTCTGCTACACTTGAGTAAACCCTGTAGACTCCCCACCCTTGATTGCCTTACCTGCAAAGGGACATTCAGGATCCCCACTAAGCTGACAGTGTTGTTGGGAGGTGCCAGTGAAACAACAGATGGAAAAAAACTTTGTAAATTCTTATGATGAGGTTGAAATACATTTCCAACAACCAGTTCTTGAATTCCTTGTAGAGGGAGAATGGTCTTCAGTTCAGTTCAGTCGCTCAGTTGTGTCTGACTCTTTGTGACTCCGTGAATTGCAGCACACCAGGCCTCCCTGTCCATAACCAACTCCTGGAGTTCACCCAAACTCACGGTCTTCAGAGGGGGGAAAAATATATCTTGGAAAGAATTCAGGTACTTGAGGGAGCTGATTTCTGCTGTGTCCAAGATTTCAGAGGCTGGAGAATTAAGGAGTGAGGGGAGAGGGGAGAGGAGCCAGAAGAGGAAGTGACCCTTGGTTCTTCATGAGGAGAGGCTGAGAAACCATAGGTCGTGTCAGAAAGATTCAGAGAACAGGAGTGGCTGGGGTACCACTGGGAGCTTTTGCTTCCAGTTAAGTCTTGGGATTTCTTCTCATCTTCAGCCTCAGCCCCCAAATACTGTGTATCACACTCGTGAATACATTTGGATGGGTAGAACTTCCTTTTTGACTATTTAAAAAAAGTACCAAGAATGAGAAGAAAATACAGAATTAAACAATAGTGATGATCATAGTAGTAGTTATACCAGTACTAGTTAGCTCTTAGCGTGTACCAGGCACTGTTCAAAGCAGGTTACTCTTAAGCACTGTTTTTATTTCCATTTCACAGGTGAAGGAATTTTAGGCAGGTTAAAAAAAAAATTGCTGTAGGTCACATTCCACAGGCTCCAGAGTCTACACACACACACACACACATACATGGACCTTAGGATGGATTCATACCTTCATATATGGTGGACTTGGGCTTAAATCAGTTTTATCCAGATCTCAAGAGCAAGAGATTCCCCACCAGTGGCTAAGTTAATGTCTATATGGTATTAAACGATTTTTAGCATATTTTTTGATGAAATTTTTTGATATTTATTTTAAATGAAAAAAGATGAATATTTTTAATGGTAAAAGATGCAATTCACAAAGAAGATAGACATCGTAAACCATTAGACTTCTTAACAGAGAAACAAAGATACATAGAGCAAAAGTCAGAAGAAATATAAGGGAAAAGAAAAAATATATAATCATAGTGAGACATATTAACATGTCTCGAATATTTTATCAAGTGCAGAAAAAATAATGGGGATCTTTAATGATATCATTAATAATTTAAATATAATAGATTTATATTTAATTTATATTAATCCTACACAAAATATATTTAAAATTCTGTATCCCATACATTTTTATTAGATATCCATAGGACATTTAGAAAAACTGGCAAAAAGATAAAACATTACTAAATTTCAAAAAGTAGAATTTTGTGTGTGTGTGTGATTCATTTATACATATACACATATATTATTTTTGAAATTATTTTCCATTACAGGTTATTATAAGATACTGAATATAGTTCCCTATGCTATACAGTAAACTTTTGTTGCTTATTGCATATTTTTTTTGAATTAGAAATATAGCATTCTATTCATACTAAGTCAAACAAATGGAATTGAAATGTCATAAATTTTTTAGTTAGGCAAAAATTTGCTAGTTTTCTAAAATATATATATTATACATGTTATTTATATATCTGTATACAAAAACTTTTCTACTGTACTTGATAATTACAATCACAAGTCATCATGGGAACATGATTAACCCAACAATGTAACGTAATTGCATACAATCTGGAGGGTCAAGCAGAGTAATGTGGTAAGTGAAAGTGCATGTTTCTTCTGCTTGGCAAGTCTGTCTTTTGGTTTGTGCATTTAATCCATTTACAGTTAATGTAATTATTGATATAGATGATTTTACTACCATTTTCTTAATTGTTTTGAGTTTATTTTCTGTAGGTAGGGCTTTCCTTCTCTTGTTTTCTACCTAAAAGGAGTTCCTTTAGCATTTATTTCTCCATCAAATCTGAAGGAAAGTCTTGCTAGGTAGAGAATTCTTGGTTGTAGTTTCATTGCTTTCATCACTTTAAGTATGTCATGACATTCACTTCTGGCTTGTAGAGTTTCTGTTGAGAAATCAGCTGATGGGCTGATGGGAATTCCCTTGTATGTTATTTGTTGTTTTTCCCTTGTTGCATTTAATATTTTATCTCTTTAATTTTTGTTGGTTTGATTATTGTGTGTCTCAGTGTTTTCCTACTTGGGTTTATCCTTCCTGGGAGTCTCTGCACTTCCTGGGCTTGATTGATTTAATTTCCTTTCTCATGTTCAAGAAGTTTTCAGCTATTGTCTTTTCAAATATTTACTCAGATCCTTTCTCTCTCTCTTCTTCGGAGACTGCTATAATACAAATGTTAGCGCATTGAATGTTGTCCCAGAGGTCTCTTAGGCTGTCTTCATTTCTTTTCATTCTTTTTTTTTTTTTCCTATATTCTATTCTGAGGTAGTGATTCCCACCATTCTGTCCTCCAGGTCATTTATCTGTGCTTCTGACTCAATTATTCAGCTATAGATTCCTTCTAGTGTATTATTCATCTCTGTTTGTTTGTCCTTTAGTTCTTCTAGGTCTTTGGTAAACATTTCTTGCATCTTCTCAGTCTTTGCCTCCATTCTTTTTCTGAGATTCAGAATCATCTTCACTATCATTATTCTGAATTCTTTTTCTGGAAGATTGCCTGTCTCCACCTCATTTAGTCATTTTTCTGGGGTTTTATGTTGTCCCTTCATCTGGGACATGACTTTCTGCTTTTTCATGCTGATTAACTTTTTTAATGTGGTTTTTGTATTAGTTGTTGTGGGATTGTGGTTCTTCTTACTTCTTCTGTCTGCCCTCTGATGGAGGAGGTTAAGAGTTTTATGTAAGCTTCCTCGTGGGAGGAACAGGTGGTGGGAAAAACTGGGTCTTGTTCTGGTGGGCAGGACCTTGCTCAGTAAAGCTTTAACCCAATTATTTGCTGATGTGTGGGGTACCTTCCCTGGTAGTTTTTTGGCCTGAGGCCACCAGGGCCTGGGGTCTATGGACTCTATGGTAGGGTTAATGGCAAACTCCAAGAGCTGTTTATGCCGAAGGGGACCTTCCCAGACAGCTGCTCTTAGTTACCCCGTTCCTGTGGTGAGCCCCTGCCAACTGCCTCCACAGGAGACCCTCCAACACTAGAAGGTAGTTTTGGCTCTGTTTCCTGTGGGGTCACTGCTCCTTTCCTCAGGGTCTTGGTGCATGCAAGACTTTGCTTGTGCCCTCCAAGACTGAAGTCTCTGTTTCCCTTAGTCCTGCAGAAGTCTTGTGATCAAATCCCTGTGGCCTTCAAGACCAGATTCCCTGGACCAAAGGATTCCCAGTCCTTTGTCAGATCCCAAGACTGGGAAGCATGACGTGGGGTTCAGAACCTTCACAACAGTGGGAGAACTTCTTTGGTATTATTGTTCTCCAGTTTGTGGGTCACCCACCTGGTGGGCATGGGATTTGATTTTATCGTAATTGTGCCCCTCCTACCATCTCGCTGCAACTTCTTCTTTGTCTTTGGATGAGGGGTATCTTTTTTTGGTGGGTTGCAGTGTCCTCCTGTCGATGATGGTTCAACAGCTAGTTTCCATTTTGGTGCTCCTGCAGGAGGAGATGGATGCACGTCCTTCTACTGCACCGTCTTGAAATGGAAGACTCAGCATATTTTATTTACCCAATTATTTTTTATTGAAAGTTGAACCTGGGGGTTGGCTCTCCTTTCTAGCTCTTGTTCTTGAAAAGTCAGCCTCTATGAATGAAGTGTGCTATTTGGCACTCTGGGATGGGGTGATTTGAAGAAGAATAAGACAAATTTCCTTGTCTTTAAACAATTTATATTACAAGAAAGCACTTTTGTATTTGATGACATGAAACTGTGTTTTCATTCCATGTGAAGGCTTTCTTCAGCAAGGTAAGAACTGTATGCAGTGGACAGAGGGAGGGTGGGAACAGGTTGTTAAATAAATTCCAGAGGCTCCTAAGGAATGAGAACCACACATTCTACTCTATGTCCCATGAACCCATGTGCAGAGTGTGTACATAAATGCGTACATTTATCAATATAGCCTTCAAGTATTAAAGACCATATTTCCAACATGGCGGGTTCAAGCCAATATACCATCTTGGAAAAATCCATAAACATCATGTCTTCTTATCTTCGCTTTTTGTCTTGATTTCTTCTATTCTTCCTGTTGGCTGAAATGTAGCCTCTGATAGCTTACAGTGAACGATGTCGGATTCTTGATCTCTGAAGAAGATTTAGCTTCGGGAAGAGGGACCGGGCTTGATCACTCAAGAGCTTTTGTGTAGCAGAGTTTTATTAAAGTATGAAAAGGGGCAGAGAAAGCTTCTGACATAGACATCAGAAGGGGGATGGAGAGTGCCCCCCCCACTAGTGTTAGCAAGGGAGCTATGTACTTTTTAATTAGTTATTACAATAAATCAAAAGAATGTCCCAAGTTTGTGAAAATTTTACCAGACCCACTCCCACAATTTACATTTTAGGATAACAGGATTAGAACTTAACAATAGAAATATCCTACCAGACCCACTCCCATAATATACATTCTAAGATATCAGGATTAGTCAGAAGGTTTTCAGGAAGGAGAAACTGTCCTCAAGCAGGATACATTGTTGTTATGTAATCCCTAGTACAGAGTTTAAACTGAGTTGTGTAATCATCAGTTCTGGGCTTAAAGAAAAAAAGGTTTTATGTGACTAAGACTAAGGAATGTAGAGATTAAAAAAGATGTTTGTTCTTTCCTTCTTCTTGAGAATTCCAGACTCCTTTCTCCTCCTCAGAAGCCCCAGACCCCTCTCTCCTCCTCGGGGACCCTGGACTTCTTATCAACCTGCCCAGGAATTGACTCTCTCACCTCCTTCACTTCTTAAACTGAAAATGGAGCCAGAACATTCTGAGGCTTCCCAGATAGAAGATGCTTGGTTGGTCAAAACCCAGCTTGATTTTCCCAAGCTCTTCAACATAGTGCCTGAATTTGTTCATTTCTGCCTCTGTGAATTTGTTACCTCTTTTGCCTCTGGTCTTCCTAGTGAAGACTGATTACCAAGAAGTTTATGGTCTTTGAGCTTCCCTGGTGGCTCAGCTGGTTAAGAATCTGCCTGCAGTGTTGTAGACCTGGGTTCAATCCCTGGGTTGGGAAGATCCCCTGGAGAAGGGAATGGCAACCCATTTTGCTATTCTGGCCTGGAGAATTCTATAAACTGTATAGTCCATGGGGTTGCAAAGAGTTGGACAGTACAGAGTGACTTTCATTTATGGTCACTAACTGCTAAAGCATTCAGTTCCTTGTCTCCTGCAGAAAGAAAACATTAGAAAAACCTAACAATGTCTGACACTTAGTAGATCTTTGATAAATACACATTTGGTGAATGAATGCATGAATATATTAAGGTGCCATGAAGTTTTTACTGCCAGGAATTTTCATTGTAGCCCTTGCATATTGATAAGAAATGAACATATAATCCCTCCAGTTTCATACAATGTTGTACCAGTTTTTAACCATTCTTTTCCAATTGTAAACACTTCTTCATGTAATCCATTTCTCTTCTTATTAATGTCAGCTAGTTATTAAATTGACTCCTGTCTAATTAGCCAAGTGCTATTCTTGGATCAAATTGGATGACTGTAATAAAAGCTACTCATTATTTGAATAGGAAATGATGGTACCTATTTATGTTCCTGTTTGTGATTTTTTTCAGATTTTTTGTCTCTGATTAAATGAGCTCAGTGTTTTAGAGGTCTTCATTCACGCATGAGAGCATCGCATGCACGTGTTTTGGCAAATGCTGTAATCAAAGGCCTCGTATCAGCAAAGAGACTGAGGCTACAGAATAAATCATCTCAGGATGTTTTCACAAGGAGCCCGTGACGTGTCTTAGAAGTAAACCTTTCTCCTAGACTTGGGAAGACTGATGATTACAAAATAGATCTTTCTCCCCTTTCATCTTAATTGTGGTATTCATCATTTTTATCATCCTTTTATGGCCCAGAGATAGAATTTGCTTCTCCTTTATTTGGACTTTTCCTGTTTGTGTGTGTTTTATTTTGCGCCTGTTTTTCTGTAATTAGTATTTAGTTTTTCTCTGATGCAAGCAGGTTGGAAGATCGTGTATGCCTTTTGCAATCACTTAGTCCCACAGTGTCTAAGAGGGGAGCATTGGTTAGCTCCCGGACATAGTAAGTGACTCAGTTTTTTTATCTGGAAAATGGAGCTAGTACCTCCCTGTGTTCTTGCTTCTTTGTGTGGTTTATAAATGACAGACATTCCAACACATGGTGAGAAATTCAACTCTTGCTTCTTTGTGTGGTTTATAAATGACAGATATTCCAACACATGGTGAGAAATTCAAAACATATTTGTAAAAGGGTGAAGTTTATATTTGTAGTCTCATGTGTACAGATTTATATTCTGGCTGATACTTTTTGGCATTCTGGTGACTCAGTCGGTAAAGAAGCTGCCTGCAGTGCAGGAGACCACCTACATCACTGGAGACCAGGATTCAACCCCTGGGTTGGGAAGATCCTCTGGAGGAGGAAATGGCAATCCACCCCAGTATTCCTGCTTGGGAAATCCCGTGGACAGAGCAGCCTGGTGGGTTACAGTCCATGGGGTCACAAGAGTCAGACAGAGCTTAGTGACTAAACCACAAAAACAAAAAAGAGGGCAAGGGCTCTAGAAAATATATTCTGAAGTGTCGAGGTAGAATAAGGTACTTTTCTTGAAAAAGAGTCTGACCTTGGGTTCCTGCTTGGCAGGTTTTCTTGTATGAGGCAGGTAGGCAAGAGGTGATCATGGTCAGTGCAGATTCCTGTATTGACTTTCCTTTACCATCCTATCCTTTGCCAGTGGTCTGGTGTAGAGGAGAGAGAAAGTCAGACCAAGCAAATCGTTCGGAATCATCTGGTTTGTAGTGACCAACTGATGCTTCTCCGTGGTCAGTAGCTTTCCTGAGCTGACACTGAATTCAAACCATCTCTCAGTCATTGTCTTTGTTTCCAAAGAAAAGGAACTCTGATTTCTAATTGGAAAAGGAATACAGAGTCATTGTAAGGAATTCAGACAGTGCAGACAGGCCTAAAGCAAAAAACCAAATAGGATCTAAAATCCCACCACCTGAAGAAAATACTGCTCGTGCTTGGGGGCACTTTCCCAGTCATATGGACAGACAGACACACAACCAAGCACACACATGCCTATGCTTAGAAACAAAAATTAAGTCCCTGACAGCTGTTGCAAATGCACCTGTTTGAACAGAAATGCTTGAAGTCATCTGATAGAGTATTGATAAAATGGTCTTCTGGTGATGCAACTAGAGCTCCGGAGGGTGGGAGCAGACCTAGAACATTCATCCATCCGAATAGCTGCAGGCGTGGATTGGTCCTGCTTGCTGTGTCCGTGTGCAAACCACCTGGAGAGGTGGCAGGGACTTATTTATTTATCATGTTGCTTAACAATTCTCCCACGTGGTGCCTGGAAGGATCATATCATATTTGCTGTTTTGCAACCTGCTGTTTTCACTCAGCAATATATTCTAGATTCTGCCATGTTCTTATAGAACCAGGAACTAAATCACTCTCTTAATGGCTGCATGCTCATCTTCTGTATGTATGTGCTAAGATTTATATAACAGATGCCCTTAGGTGAATCATTCCAGCACCATTAACACCCTTGTTTACATCTTGAATAGTCTGACAGTAAACAGCCATTATGCATCTTGAGTATTCTAAGAAAAATCTTCAGTTTCTTGGAACTCTTAGAGTAGTAAAGGAGTCTGAGGAAAGACAGGGGCGCCCGTGATTACAAACGGAAGGAAATGAAAAGGCAATCTGGTGGAGAATAACAGGTGATGGAGGAGCTTGAGGTAGGCTTTTCTGGAGCAGCCTCCTGTTAAGTTTAAGCTGAATCGTGGAAAATATGAAGGTGTCAGTTAAATGAATAGCAGGAGAAAGACATTGTAGAATGAAAGCAGAGCTCTGATTTTGGGTAAAGGAAGAGGATCATGAGAGGGACTGAACACTGACTGGCATGATCAGTGCTTTGCTAGTAAAGTGGGTGATAACTGGGAAAGGCTTTGACCTTGGAAAAGCCACTGGGAAGCTAACCTAGAGTTCAGTGCCCATAGGACCACTGGACCAAGGACTTTAGATTATTTTCACAGTATGCTAGGAAGCCAGAGAAGGGTTTTAAACAGGAAATGAGATGATCTTACGTTTCTCAGTTCACACTGACAGCTGATAGGCATGAATTGGAGGGGATGAAGGAACAAAACCAATGGTACCTCTTTGCCATGGCCCACAAAAGCAACGAGAATGAGTCTGACCAGGGTGGTGACTGGATCTGGAGAGAAGTGGACAGGTTTGGGAGATACTTGGCAAGTGAGTATCTCCAGTTGTCAAGTTTTCAAAGGGTTGACTGGTGAGGGAGTGGAAGCCATGAAAAATGACTCAACTGTTTCTGGTTTGAGCAACTATCACTGAGAAGGTACCACTGATGGAGATGGGAAAAGTGGAGAGTTGAGGATCAATGCATGAGCTCGATTTTTGAACTTTTGATAAACTTGGATGACCTCTGAGTGACTCTGTCAAGTAGGCACAGGATTTACAAATCCAGGGTTTCGTGGAATTGTTAGACTTGGGCGTATATATTCAGGAAGGGACAACTTGTGGATGGTGCTTAGATTCAGGAGATGGATGCGCTCTTCTCAGGAGACAGTAGAGAGAAACTTGAAGGGTGATGCCTTGAGTGATGCCCACATTTAATATTCGTTTGGCAAAGCATTATCCAGGCAAAGAGGTTGAGAAGTGGCCAGAGAGAGAGAGAGGTAGAAGGAATACCTGGAATTGGTGGTACCCCAGAAAGAAGGATGCTTCCATGCTGGGAGAAGGGCTGATACTACCAAATGCTGTTGAAAGTCCAGAAGAGATAGATCCTGCTCCGATGATTCAGAGACGAGATGACTGGTGATCTTGGCAGGTGAGGTGGAGACAGAAACCATACTGGAGGGACTTCCCAAGTGGTCCAGTGGCTGAGAGCCACTCTCCTAATGCAGGGGGCCCAGGATCGATCCCTGGTCAGAGAACTAGATCCCATATGTGGCAACTATAGATCCTGAACGCTGCAACTAAAGATGCTGTGTGCCACAATGAAGATGGAAGATCCTGCGTGCCACAGCTAAGACTTGGCACAGTCAAATCAATAAAGAAACTATTTAAAAAGAAACCAAACTGGAAAATCTGGAGGACTGAGCTGAAGGAAACAGAGCCAACTTCCAGAGATGATTCTTAGGTTTGATGAAGAGGGCTGAACGAGGTGTTTAAAATGGAAAAGGGATTTTTTTGAAGATGCAGAATAGTAGGACATGATTGTGTGAGCTGGGCTGTTTGATACCGATGAGCAAAGCCAGCCTGGTAACTTTAAGCAGAAGAATGATTTTTTAAAAGAACCTTTGCAATACACAGAGACTCAGAGGGTTGTTGAAACTCCACGGCCAGGAATCACGCTCACTGATAGCACACAGGTGCTTTTCGTGGAAACACCACCAAGATGGAGAGAATTGCCTCCATTAGGCAGAAGAGGGGTGCTGGTGGAGGGGGAGAACTTGGGGCAGGACTTGATGGTGAGAGTGTGGGCATTTGAGGTCTGGTGCACTTTCTTATACAGACTCAGTGGGAATGAATGGCGGAGTGGATGAGATCTCTTCAGTGTGTTACCCCAGTTTCTCTGCATCAGAAGTCCCGGTGAGAAACCAGCTAGAAAACCAGCTAGGTTTTCTGCCCAGGGTTTCACAAGGCTAGGTGTCTGCCAGGCTGGAATTTAGACTACAGGCTTTGGGGGACCATCTGCTTCCAGACTCAGTCAGGCTTTTGGAAAAGTCCAGTTCCTGGGAGGGGTAGAACTGAGGTCCCCATTGCTGCCTGGGATCTCCCACTTTCCTGTCTCCATCCTCAAAGTCAGCCTTGGCACGGTGCTGCCTTCTCACTTTTCAGCCTGGCTTCCTCTCCTGCATCTACTTTTAAGGGTTCCCTGGATTACATGGAGTCTGCTGGAATGATCCACAGTGACCGTCCTATTATAAGACAGTCAGTGAGTCAGTAACCTTAATCACATCTGCAGAGTCCCTTTTGCCATATAAGGCAACGTGGTCACAGATGGTATCTCAATATCCTCATGGTCCCTGGGATTAGTAAAAATCTTCTGAGGAGTCCCTAATTCTGCCCAGCCCAGGAGGTAAAGTTGGAGTGAAGGAACTGGGAGCCCATATCCCCAGGATTAGGGCAAGAAATCTTCTGGGGAGTCCCTAACTCTGCCCAGCCCAGGAGGTGAAGGTGGAGCGAAGGAACTGGGAGCCCAGAGGTGGGAGGCTCACGTTTGTGACTATTGAGGTCACTGTGGATGTGACAGGCACTGAGGATCCAGGTGAAGCAAGGATGGGGCGAGGGACCCCCAGCGGGACGTGGGGTATCATCAACTGGTGGGCGCCTCAGAGGAAGGGGATGGGGCCACAGGTCAAGCTGACCCCAGTCCCTGCCCTGAGGAATACTGAATGTAGGAGCAAACAGATTACTTTAGAAAGGAACTGACATCTGTCATTTTTTGACCAGACAATTTATATTCTTCAGTAGAATGTAAACATTTTCTTATAGAGGTCTGACAAATTTCTCATTAATCTAGTTGTAGTTTTCTCTGCAAATTTATGAATGGAATCTTTCTGTCACTGCATTTATAACCACTTATGTATTCTTATTAAAAAGTGCTTGATTTTGTGGGTTTTTAAATTAGTTAATTTAAATTAAATTAGAAGAGCAGAAGGGGAAGAGGTCGTCAGAGGATGAGGTGGCTGGATCGCATCACCGATGTAATGGACGTGAACTTGGGGGGCAAACTTCGGGAGATGGCAAGGGATAGAGGGGCCTGGTGTGCTTCAGTCCATGGTGTCATGAAGAGTCGGACACGACTGAACAACAAATTAATTAATTTATTTTTGGCTGTGCTAAGACTTTGTGGCTGTATGCAGGCTTTCTCTAGTTGTGGGGAGTGGGGGCTCCTCTCTAGCTCAGGTGCGTGGGCTTCTCACTGTGGTGGCTTCTTTTGTTACCGACCACAGGCTCTATGGGCCTTCAGCAGTTGTGGTGCACAGGCTTAGTTGCCCTGTGGCATATGGGATCTTTCTGGACCAGGGATTGAACCCATACTCCCTGCATTGGCAGGCGGATTGTTAACCACCAGACCACCAGAGAAGTTCCCTGATTTTGTGTTTTAATTATGTTGATATTTTCTTTTATCATCCCTTTCCTGTAGTTTTTTTTTTCTTATTGGCCTATAGTTTCTTTATAATATTGTGTTAGCTTTGGGTGTACAGTAAAGTGATTTGGTTAAATTGTGTGTGTGTGTGTGTGTGTATATATATATATATATATATATATATATATATATAGTGTCAGACTTTATTTTTCTGGGCTCCAAAATCACTGCAGATGGTGATTGCAGCCATGAAATTAAAAGACACTTACTCCTTGGAAGGAAGGTTATGACCAACCTAGATAGCATATTCAAAAGCAAAGACATTACTTTGCCAACAAAGGTCCGTCTAGTCAAGGCTATGGTTTTTCCAGTGGTCATGTATGGATGTGAGAGTTGACTGTGAAGAAGGCTGAACGCTGAAGAATTGATGCTTTTGAACTGTGGTGTTGGAGAAGACTCTTGAGAGTCCCTTGGACTTCAAGGAGATCCAACCAGTCCATTCTGAAGGAGATCAGCCCTGGGATTTCTTTGGAAGGAATGATGCTAAAGCTGAAACTCCAGTACTTTGGCCACCTCATGTGAAGAGTTGACTCATTGAAAAAGACTCTGATGCTGGGAGGGATTAGGGGCAGGAGGAGAAGGAGACGACAGAGGATGAGATGGCTGGATGGCATCACTGACTCGATGGATGTGAGTCTGAATGAACTCTGGGAGTTGGTGATGGATGGGGAGGCCTGGTGTGCTGTGATTCATGGGGTCTCAAAGAGTCGGACACAACTGAGCCACTGAACTGAACTGACTGATATATATATTTTCAGATTATTTGTATTATAGTTTATTAAAAGACATTAAAAGATAAGGAGCAATATTTTCATGTAGCTTTGATTGGATTTTCCATGCATGCAATGTTGTTTTCTTTAAGATTACCTATTTCTTTTATCTTGCTTGAAAGTGAAAGTGAAGTCTTTCAGTTGTGTCCCACTCTTTGCGACCCTATGGACGGTAGCCTACCAGGCTTCTCTGTCCATAGGATTCTCCAGGCAAGAGTACTGGAGTGGGTTACCATTTCCTTCTCCTGGGGATCTTCCCGACCCAGGTATCGAACCTGGGTCTTCCTCATTGTAGGCAGACGCTTTAACCTCTGAGCCACCAGGAAAGCCCTTATCTTGCTTAGTTAGGATTTAATTTTTAGTTAGGGATGTTTTGATTTTTGTTAAATGGGTCTGTGTGTTTCTTCTTCACTCTATTCATGTCCTTGAATGGTTCCATTTAGATATAATCCTGCTAAAATTAATTTGATTTTTTTAAGTCCTATCTTTGATACATTTCTTATTGTATTTTTCTAGAATGTTCTTTCTATGTGCTGGGGAACAGATTAAATAGTGATGGTGTTCCTTGAACGTGTAAAACAGTTTACATTTGAAACTGCCAAGAGTCTGATTTCCATCCCCTGCTACCCTTTCTTTGCTAAATGTTGAGCACACACACATACGTACATGTATATATACACACACACATAGATAGGTACTGACACAGACAAAGACACTTACCACACACACAACCAGAAGCAGCCTAACAATCACTTTTTTTATTGACTATCATAGAAGAAATGTTAACATTTTGTGTTTTTTTTCTTTAGATTTTTTAAATATGTAAAAACAGTATTTCAGATTTGTGGAGTAGCTTAGACTTTTAAAAATACATGAATACTTTGCAGAGGATAATGTTTGTTTTTTTTCAAATCCAATATGTCTCTTGCTTATTTATTTTTGTTTCCTTGCTTCACTAGATCTCTAGTGATCAATGCTGATGATAAAAGTATTCTGCCCTTCTTCCTGATAAAAATGCTGGTCTTGTTTCACCGTTAAGATGAGTTTTGTGTTTGATTGTAGGTCTTGGTAGACTGCAGGTTGGAGAGTTGCCTCCTATTATTGGTGCTCCACTTCCTCTTCTTTTAATTACAAATGCTTTTTCTTAGAAACAGTTCCTCAGTAAGTTTTATAACTTATTAGACACTTATTTTTACATTTTAATCTTATCTTTTTCCCCAAGTCCATTTTTGTATTTTTCCAGTTTCCTAGAAACATCCCTTTGCTCCAGCTTTTCAAATTTATTAACTTTGGGTTAATTTACACAGTGTGATAAGCCTTTAAATTTCCTGAGCATCTGTGTTTATTTACTCTCATTTTTAATTTTCATCATTTGTTTTTTCTGCTCACGTTTTCTAGATTAGGTTAACTGGAGGCTTAGCATTTTTTATTACTGGTCTTTCTACAGGATTCTTTTTTTAAAGAAAATACACATCCGCTACCATTTTCCCCAGAGATTCAGAACTACTTTATAACTGAGTTACATTGAGGCTCAGTAGGTTTTCAAAAACAAAGGGCTTGGTAATATTGATGATGTATTTATTACACAGTAAGTGTTAGAGAAAAACTCTACCCTACTTCTCTGTAGGAGACTGTCTTCCAGCCAACTCAATGGACCCTCCTTCAGTGACTCATGGAGTGAGCTCCCCAGAGATGTCTCCTGTAGGCTTCCATACATTCTGTTCTCATCCAAATGATTCATTAGCCAGTCTACAAGTGCCTTTGATTATACTATTACCCAAGATTTGCTTGAAGAGTTCTAAGTAGTTGGCTTGTTGGTTTTATTTTCTTCCTGTTTTATAATAGCAGAATATTGTTACCCAACTCAAGTTCAACGGCTCACTGCTCAAAAGCCAGTCCTTGAGAGGCAAGTATTGGCAGAAAGAAACATTGCTTTCATGTGAAAGCAGCTAAAACCAACTTCAAACTTATCTGCTTTGGCATGATAGTTTTAAGAAGGGAAAAAATAGTGGGGAGAATCTCAGGAAATCATGGAGGCAGGATGGTGGGTTCGACTTGCTTCTTCACTGGGTGCAGACTGGCTTGCTCTCTCTTTAAATGTTATCTTGCCCATGTGATCTCTTGCTTGTTTGATAAGGTGGCTGCTGGGGTTAGATCTCTGGTCATTCTTTATCTACTTCATACTTCATTCTGATTTCTTTTAATCTGGGAAAGAATCAGCAGGTTAGGCACAGCATGGTTTTCATTCAGGAGATCATGTCAATTACCTAGTGAACTCATTCCAATTATTAGGTTCTTTTAAGGTCAGAGGGGAACAGAAATAGGCAAACAGGAAAGGGCAGAAGAGCTGCTTTCAGAATCACTAGATTGTGGTCTAAAAGTTTATTCTCTTATTTCTTCTTCAGGGATTTATTGACATTTCTTGTGAACATTTTTCCTAAATGGTTTGGCACATTTGAAAAAGTATACCACACAACATTGTAAAGCAGTTATCTTTCAATTAAAAGTCAGTTTTTAAAAAAGAAAAAGTACACTAGTCCTTGTAATACTTAGCTTCAAGTGTAGAGATAGCTTTAACTAAACTTTGTTACTTACATTTTCCACATTCTCTGTAGCTCTTTTCTTCCTTACGTTTTTTTCATGCACATAATCTGCCAGAAGTAAATGTAGTATGTTAAGTATTTCTTGTTTCTACTGAGTTCTGCCCAAGTTCTCCTTATTTCTATGTTTATCCACTTTTGCTTTATATATTTCAGTATATAATTCTGTTTTCAATATTTCAGTGCTATGCAAGTAAGCCCTTAAGCATTTATAATCACTGTGTTGACATTGTACATTTTACTCTTTGTATTCATAACTTGTCTTTGCCTCGTTTCATTCTTTTGATCTTGAATTTAACTTTATCTCATATTCCTATTGCAACCCCTGCTTTCTCGATTGACTGACCTGTGCTCAATCTTTATTTTTTTACCCTTTGCAGTTTTCACAGAGGTATATTTTGTTTTCTGACCCAATTTGACAGTATTTTTCTTTTGTTAATAATAGGTGAATTATGGCAGTTTGAGATCTCTTGTTTTTATGCTACATCTCTATTCCAGATCTAATTCTGCTATTCCCTTGACTTGGATAAAGAATAGCGTTCACTAGGCAGAAAGGGTAGGAGAGTGTAGTTGTCTGTAGATGTCTGTGATTAAGCTGTGTTGTACAATATTTGTGCGATTTAAATTTTTTTCATCATTAACAGTAATATTCCACATGCACCTCGTTCCTTTCAGCTGAGAATTGAAATCATTGTTTCCTCAATAGAGTCCTATATTTTGTAATGACATAGTACTAAGTCAGAAGCCAAGACTGACAGTATGAGTTTTGTTAGCCAAAATAATTACATTTTCAAGGTTTTTCTCATGCTAATTCCCGAGACTTCCTGCTGCTCTGGAGTTCATTGTTCTGTCTAAGTCAGCACCCTTAAGTCAACCTCCACAGATGACGCTGAATATTAAGCCAGAGTGCTATCTAAGATAGCACAGATTGCTGGAAAAAAGAGTGATAATGAAATAATGTTGAGCAGCTGTAAGCAAATGGCTATTTGGTTGTTTTTCAGCTACTCTTGGACCTCAGTCTCATGGAGCTGTTTTCATCCCCAGTGGTACAACCTAATCAGAATCAGTTCAGCGTGAATTGTTTTCAGGTAGAACACAAGGAGAAACCAAAGATGGATTTGAACAACCTACAGGATATCTGCTCTTAACTTTACAAAAATAAGCTATAAAAGCTAACGGCAGCAGTGCCAAATAGAAGCAGTTTCTACCCGAGGACTGTGAGAGAAAAAGGATTGCATGGTATGGCCCATTGAGAAACAATTTTCCATTTTTACTTTTCCATGAAGTAGTGTTGTAGGGACTGGGTGTGTAGTGGGGGTTGGGGGTGGAGAAGTATGTCTGCCCATCTGTTAACTTCAGTGGAAGGATGAGAGTCTTGTGTCTGCTGTGTGAATGCCACCTTGGAGGGGAGTGGGCATTTATGGCCACAAGACTTCCTGGTCAGGCAGTAACAACGCAGAACAGAGCCCGGGGTGATGTGCTAGGAGTGGGTGGGGCCTTCATTTCTAGGAGCAGGCTGGCCCTGGCTACAGGTCACAGGTCATGATGGTCACAGCAAATGGATTGTGTTTAGGTCTTTTTTTTTTTTTTTTTTAATAATTACTTTTTGGCTGCGCCGGGTCTTTGTTGCTGCATGGGCTTTGTCTAGTTGCATTGAGCAGGGGCCACTCTCTAGTTGTGGTGTGCAGGCTTCTCACTGTGGTGGCTTCTCCTGTGGTGGCTTGTGGGCTCAGTAGTCCTGGCACTCGGGCTTAGTGGATGTGGAATCGTCCTAGACCAGGAATCGAACCCGTGTCCCCTGTGTTGGCAGGCAGATTCTTAACCACTTGGACCACCAGCCGCATCCTGCTTAGGTCTTTCAGTCTTGGTTGCCAAGAGAACTCAGAAAATCTGCATCTTCATGTAAAACTCTCCCTTTTCACTTGGCAATTAATTTAAACCCAAAGGTGGGGAAAATCCACTGTTTACCAAGTTCTACATGTTCAGACATGTCTGTAGGCCTCACAGGCTACGTTGATTAAAGGCCAAAGCGTTTTCTGGCCATTGTCAAGTTGCTCAGGGGGCGGTATGTACCTGTCATTCCTTCCCTGAAGCTCTAAACGTGGCTGCCTGATTGCAGGCTCCTGCACACCACTTCTTTTCTATGTGTACCGTGAATGAGACAGAATTGCTGGTTCCATATCTGGAGTCCTAGCCAGACAACTCCAGGAAGAGAGAGATCCGAGAGCTCGGGGGGCCTCAGAGTATGGCTCAGGGCCTGACGTGCAATGATCTCAAAATAGACTCGTTGGAAGATGAACGTTTTTTCCTTTGTTACTTTAATTTTCCATTGTCTCCACCCTGGGCCTCATTTCTGAACTCCCCTCCTCTTAATTTAGGAGTTTAGACTAAAAGCTTGGGGCTTGCCCTCTGGCACAGCGGGTAAAGAATCTGCCTGCAGTGCAGAAGACACAGGAGACGTGGGTTTGATCCCTGGGTTGGGAAGATCCCCTGGAGGAGGAAAGGGCAATCCACTCCAGTATTCTTGCTTGGGAAATCCCATGGACAGAGGAGCCTGGTGGGCTACAGTCCATGGGGTTGCAAAGAGTTGGACACGACTAAGTGACTAAGCACACAGGTACAGTCTATATATAGGTTTGGGTTCTAAATACACCCTCTTCCTTTACACATTCCTCCCCACTGTCCCCTCCATCCTGCATTTAAAATCTTGGAAAGATTAATAATGTTGATGAAAGTGATCAATAAGCAGTCTATAGTAGATGTAGAAAATAGGTTTATTTGAGACAAACTGAGGACTCTAGCCTGGAAAACAGCCCCTCAGATAGCTCTGTGGAATTGCTCCCTCCCCCACATCAGGGTTTTCAGCAGTTTTATGTCTTCTCAGAACAAAGACCATCAAACAAGTCAGAGATATATCCCCTCAAGTTTAAAAAAACAAACCGGTTAGCATGTTTACAGTAAGTCAGCCCGGCCTTGACACCTGGGGAGGGAGTCTTATCGTTGAAGGAGGACCAGCACAGGTGTCCCAGGAAGGGAGGCATTTAGTCTTTGCTGCTAAGTCGCTTCAGTCGTGTCCATTTCCTTCTCCAATGCATGAAAGTGAAAAGTGAAAGTGAAGTCACTCAGTCCTGTTCGACTCTTAGCGACCCCATGGACTGCAACCTACCAGGCTCCTCCATCCATGGGATTCTCCAGGCAAAAGTACTGGAGTGGGGCCATTGCCTTCTCCGATTTAGTCTTTATTTATTTTCAAATTAATTAATGTACTGTTTTTTCATTGGAGTATAGTTGCTTTACACTGCTGTGTCAGTTTCTGCTGTCCAGCAAAGTGAATCAGCTATACTGTTCCATCGCTAAGTCGTGTCTGACTCTTTGCAACCCCATGGACTGCAGCATTCCAGGCTTCCTGTCCTTCACCATCTTCCTGGAATCTCCCTATTCATTCCACCCTCTTAGTCTTTATTTTTAACATGGTCATTCTTTACTTCTGGTCAGTGTGCCCTCTTCTTCAATGTTTAAAGCAGATAGACAATGCATGTTTGATAGGCTAATTAGTGTCGAGTTCAAGTGAACTCACGGATAAGCAAGAATGACTTCTTTGTCCCTCAACGTGGGAACATTTCTTTTGTCACTAGCAAGATGTCATCTCTCGTGAAGTCTGTATCTTAGCATTTCTGGAGAGATTGCTCTTAAGCCTCGTATTCACTTCCTTAATGATGGGCTTTCTTGTTGGGAACATGCGGGCCTCAGTAGGGTGATTGGGGGTGGGGTGTCATGTCATGGAGAAAGCTCTATTGGATTTTGATGATCACCAAGGATGCTTTCCATTCTGTAGCTGGTATAACAAATCAACATGTAAGCCTGAGGTGGTATGTCCTGTGACCAGAGTGTTTTTGTGCCAGCATCTCAGGGTGAAATGAGTTTTGACACAAGTAGGATGAGGGCTCATACAAAAAGCCTTCTATGAGGGGCACAGTCCAAGACCCCAGGCTGCAGAGCTGAGCACAGAGGACCTTCAGAGGACAAGTACCATCCCACCCTGGGTCAGCCTCCCAGAGGCCGGGGAGAAGGCTCACCCTTTTCTTGACAGACCTGTGGCTGTTGTCCTGATAATCCACAACATCACGGTCTCTTGCTTTCCCTGCAGCAGGAATGAAAAACACACACACTCATAGGGACCAGGCAGATGGTGAGAGTGAGTGATGCGGGCAGGTGTGAGACCCAGGGACTCAAAACTGATGGGGAGGAGCCAGGTGGAGGAGGGCGCTGTGTCCTACCAGAGTCTGGATCCACCTTCCCCAGGTGACAGCTGATCTGGAACGCAGGCCCAACATTGGCAGAGCTTCCCATATCCGAAGGATGCCCGACATCTTCTGTTTGTTTATTTTGGCTGTGCTGGGTCTTCGTTGCGCTGCGTGCTTTTCTCTAGTTGTGGCGAGCAGGGGGCTACTCTTGGTTGTGGTGTGCAGGTTTCTCATTGTGGTGGCTTCTTTTGTTGCAGAGCATGGGCTCAAGGATGTGCGGGCTTCAGTAGTTCTGACTCCCCGGCTTAGTTGTTCTGCGGCATGTGGGATCTTCCCCAACCAGGGATCAAACCTGTGTCCTCTTCACTGGCAGGCAGATTCCTAACCACTGGAGCCACGAGGGAAGTCCCTGAAATCTCTATTTTTATGTGAAACCTTCCAATTCTTTTTTTTTTTTTTTTCTGGCTGTGCTGTGTGGCATATAGGATCTTAGTTTCCCAACCAGGAATCGAATCTGTGCCCCCTACAGTGGAAGCGGAGAGTCTTAACCATTGGATGGCCAGGGAAGTCTCTGAAATCTTCCAAGTCTTAAAAACTTAAAAACTTTTTTATTGAAAAAATGTTGTTCAGACCAGACAAAACCATTGGGTATGCTAGATTTGGTCTGTGGGTCATCAGTTTGCAACTTTTGTTCAAGCCAGAAGGCAAGAACCCTGGAGACACAGTCCTTGGAAAGTCAGACTTAATCTGCCCTCCCTACCCCCACCCCGCTCGCCTCTCTTCATTCCCTCTCAGAGATGCTCCCCCAGGTTAGAGCAACGTTGGGCGGCAAGATCCCCTGAGTTCACACTGGAAGCCTGGCTCCCATTCCCTGCTTCTTCCAGGGCAAGCACAAATTAGATGGGGTTCTGATCGAGAATTGTGCTGCTCTACCTAACTTTTTTTTTTTTAATTTTATTTTATTTTTAAACTTTACATAATTGTATTAGTTTTGCCAAATATGAGCTTAGCTATGTTACTACTAATTATTGTAGCTCTTTTCATTCCTTTACAGAACTTGAAAACACTTAACCTATTTGGCTCTGCAGAATGTTTAGATTAATAAATATAACATGTCAATTTAATCATGTTCCTGTCTTGTTGCCAAACTGCAGAGATTTTTGAAATAATGTGTTACTCTGTTTTTCTCATACAGGATGAATGAAATCCAATGGTAATGCAGAAATTGAATTAAAAAAAAAAAAAACACTACCAGCAAATGGGGTATTCTTACCAAGACAGGCATGGGACCCAGAATTTAGAATATATGTAGTCTTCTGGGCTGTCAAGGAAAGTGTTCCTGGACAGAGCTTTGGTGAAGCCCTCAGCCATCTTGGCTTCTTCCTGGGTACAGGATGCTATGGGAGGAGACTGTGAATTTTCATAACTCATTTATAATTTCTAACAAATGGCCTTGGAAACATTTGCAATCTTTACTGATAAATGCACAGTAGATACTTTTGGAGCCTTCTCCTACCTAGCCTCCCCGACTCTGGAATCCTCCATTCCTATTAGCCTGAGATTGTAGTCAGTGAAGTAATGAAGCATCTGTGCAGGTGCACAAAGGTACCAGCAGCCATGGTGAAAGCTGAACCCAGAAGGTCTAAGGGAACAGGATGCTCTGCGTGCTCTTGAGAAGGGAGTAGCTGATAATGGTATGCCGTGTTGCTGGGAAATTAACGTTTCTCAAAAAAGTACTATGAAAAAAAAATACTGCAGGATTAGGGAATTATTCCAAAGGACAACAGATGCCCCCAGAACATGGAACTGAAAACATTTAAAGTGGGTTAGACCAAAGGACACATTGCAGCACTGTTTACAGTAGCCAAGACGTGGAAGCCGCTTAAATGTCCATCAACAGAGAAATGGATAAAGAAGACATGGTGCATATCTACAATGGAATGTTACTCATGAAAAAGAATGAAATAATGCCATTTGTAGCTACATGGATGGAGCTAGAGATTGTCAAGTTGAGTGAAGCAAGTCAGAGAAAGGAGAAATATCATATTAAATGCAGAATCTAAAAAAAAAATGATAGGCATGAACTTAACAAAACAGAACCAGACTTATGGACATAAAAAATGCTAGGGGGTGAAGAATGAGTGTAGAGATACTTAGGGAGCTCGGGATTGACATGTACACACTGCTATATATAGCAAGGACCTACTGTATAGTGCAGGGAATTCTGCTCAGTGTTACGTGGCAGCCTGGATGGGAGAAGATTTTAGGGGAGAATGGATACATGTGTGGGCTTCCCTGGTGGCTCAAATAGTAAAGAGTCTGCCTGCAATGCAGGCCTGGGTTTGACCCCTGGATCTGGAAGATCCCAGGGAGAAGCGAGTGCAGTACTGCAACCTACTCCAGTGTTGTTGCCTGGAGAATTTCATGGACAGAAGAGCCTGGCAAGCTACAGTCCACACAGTCACTGAGTTGGACAAGACTGAGCGACTAACGCACACATGGATACATGTGTATGTATGACTGAGTCGCTTTGCTGTCCACCTAAAACTATCACAAAGTTGATGATTGGCTATACTCCAATACAAAATTTTTAAAAAGTTAAAAAAGTTCTTATTGAAAATGAAAATAAAAAGATGTAAGTAGGGGATCTGAAAAGTAAAGAGGAAAGCAGTAAAATATCTTTGGAAAAGATCTTCCATCACCCAAATAGTCCCTGGGCTGGATAGAAATTTTAATCAAAGTTGAAGAAAGAGAAACAGCAACAGAATAGAATGATTTGGTTACATAATAGATGAAGAGTGTGGTGTTAAGGATGCACAGGGTGTTTATGGTTTGGAAAGAAAATGTTGATGCACAGGACAAGTAAATGTTAGAAGACATCACATTAGCATTTGAGAAAGGCAGACTTTATAAAGTAAGAACTGGAAGTTGAGATAAGGTAACAGAATTGGATGAAAGTGGGGAAAGCAAGAATTAAAACAGCTAGATATGATAGGAAAAGTGTTTACAGAAATGGAAACTACAGTAAATGCTATTGTAGGTAAACTATTTTTTTAAAACAAAAACACAAATTGTAATAAATGAGTTTGTAACCAAAAACCCAAAGTATTATTAAATCTTCCTACTCTGAAAAAACCAGATTGGGCCTACGTGTTTTATGTTTTCCTGTAAATGTAAAAGAAATGTTCATTTCCATTGTACATTAACAGAAATAAATGGAAAGGAAATATAAATAAGTCATAGGCAAAAATAAAACTCTTTCAGTGAATCTTATGAGGCCACATAATCCTCAAATGAAAATTGAAAAAATAGTAAAAGAAATTTTAAAGAAAAATCTCACTCATAAAAATAGCTGTAAAAATCCTCAATAAAATACTGACATGTCAAGTGGAGTAATACAATACATCAATGAAGCCAAAAACTTTAAAAAAATCTGCAAGAATGGTATAATATTAAGAAATGTGTTAGTAAAGGTGACTAATTTCAATTGAGGCAGAATTGATTTACAATGCTGTGTTAGTTTCAGGTGTACAGCAAAGTGATTCATTCTTTTTCAGATTCTTTTCCATTATAGGATGTTACAAGATATTGAAATAGTTCCCCGTGCTATACTGTAGGTCCTTGTTGCTTATCTATTTTATATGTAGTGGTGTGTATTGGTTAATCCCAAACTCTTAATATTTCCCTCCCTCCCCCATAAGTTTGTGTTCTATGTGTGTAAATCTGTTTCTGTTTTATAAGTAAGTTCTTTTGTATCACTTTTTTGGACTCCAGATATAAGTGATGTTTGTCCTTCTTTGTCTGACTTAGTTCACTTGGTATGATGATCTCTAGGCTCATCCATGTTGTTGCAAATGGAATTACTTCATTCTTTATGACTGAGTAGTATTTCATACATAATTTTCTTTATCCATTCATCTGTCAGTGGACACTTAGATTGCTTCCATGTCTTGGCTATTTGTAAACAGTGCTGCTCTGAGATTTATGTATCTTTTTGAATTAGAGTATTTCTCTTTTCCAGATAGATGCCCCAAAGTAGGATTACTGGATTATATGGTAACTCGATTTTTAGTTTTCTAAGGGTAAAGCTGACTTTTTGATTTATATCAATAATTTTGATTAAATCCAATAGGTGTATCTGATTTAAAGAAATAGAAACAGTATTATAGGAATTGGGTGATCCTTTCTCAGAGTTACACACTGTGTCTATCTGAGTCCAGTAACTATGTTACATGTAAGGGCAAAATATAAATAAAAGACAGTGTTGGATGTCGGGCTGTGGACACGATGATGTAGCGATGCTGTTGTGAGCTTCGGTGCCATAAAATACTGTTTTGTGAGCATCACTTGTGAGGTTGGTCAAATGCTTTTTTAGATTACTGTGTGTGTTTATCGACGTTTATAAGTGATTTACTGTAGAGGATGCAGTACCTGAACAACCTGGTCCTTCCTACCCAGCCATTGTCTGGTTGAGAGTTGTGGCTTCTGCCTGCAGTGTCTGCACTTCAGCAGGTGCACTGTGCATGCCTGGGGATGTTCTGGGCCTGTGAGCATCCTCTACCAGGGCAGAGGCTGAAAACAATCAAGAATCATATTATATTGGGACTTCCCTGGTGGTCCAGTGGCTAAGACTCCACGTTCCCGATGCAGGAGCCCTGGGTTCCATCTCTGGTCGGGGAACTAGATCCCACATGCCACAACTAAGAGTTCTTATGCCATAAATAAAGATGCTGCAAATGAGACCCAGTGCAGCCAAAGAGATCAATATTTAAAACAATCACATCATAGTTATGCAATGAGTCAGAAAAGGATCAGACTAACCACTGGAAAGGATGAAAAGGGTTGTAAGCTGTTATTAATGTCTTTAATGTGAAGAGGTATAAAGAATACAATTCAATAATTCACTTTCCTTTGGTAAACTTCCCTCGTGTTAAAAATAATAATAGTAACACGTGCAAGATTATATTACTCAAATTAATATAAATATATGCACTGGTGACAAATAGGAAAGCAAAGACACTTTCCTTCAGCCTGCCTGTTCACATGAAATAGTTTAGTACTATTCTTTAAGTTTCTTCCAGAAATGCATGTGCATATATGTGTGTGTATTCTTTTTTATTTACCCAAGAGGAAAATCATTATTAAGAGAAGATATAATGTGATATCATTTTAGGGGATTTGAGAAACTCAGACATCTGTCATTTTGCCCCAAAATAGCAACAATTACTTTGCAAATGACACGGAAAAAAGATCCCACTTGAAAATAACAAAAATATAAATGATCTAGGAAGAACTTAATAAAAACGTACAAAATTGAACTAACTGGTTCACAAAACTAAAATCTACAAACTATAAATGAAGACAAAAAAGACCACTTATGTGAAATTATGGAAGGATCAATATCATAGGGGCTTCCCCGATGGCTCAGTGGTGAAGAATCCACTGGCAATGCAGGAGACGCGGGGTTGGGAATATCCCCTGGAGGGGAAAATGGCAATCCACTCCAGCATTCTTGCCTGGAAAATCCCATGGATAGAGGAGCCTGGTGAGCAAAGAGTAGGTCATGACTGAGCAACTGAGCACAGTATTATACAGTGTAATTTTCTGAAATTAATCTGTGATCTTACTTATCCAATCAAACTAGCAGTGTTTTATTTAAGGATAACTTGGCAAAGTAATTTTGAATTTTATTTAGTAAAATGTACGACTATATGTAATAAGGCAGATATTTAAAGGAAGAATAATTTTGAAGACGCTGAACTGTAAGATATTAAAACACCCTATAAAAATAAATAAAATACTGCAGTAGAAGCTTACGAAGGAGAAGTTTAATAGACTAAAACAGAAAGCCGGTCATAGTGTCTCTGTGTTATATGTATGTATTTAATGTAAAAGAACAACTTTGAAAACATTTATTGCTCTAATTACTTACAGGCAAAAACACACATATATTTAAAACACTGTATTCAAGATTTTAAAAGTAAAGTTGTTGCTGTTCAGTTGCTCAGTCATGTCCGACTCCTTGTGACGCCATGGACTGCAGCACACCAGGCTTCCCTGTCCCTCACTATCTCCCAGGGCTTACTCAAACTCATGTCCATTGAGCCGTGATGCCATCCAACCATCTCATCCTCTGTTGTCCCCTTCTCCTCCTGCCTTCTATCTTTCCCAGCATCAGGGTCTTTTCCAGTGAGTCAGCTCTTCGCATCAGGTTGCCCAAGTATTGGAGTTTCAGCTTCAGCATCAGTCCTTCCAATGAATAGTCAGGGTTGATTTTCTTTAGGATTGACTGGTTTGATCTCCTTGCAGTCCAAGGGACTCTCAAGAGTCTTCTCCAGTACTACAGTTTGAAAGCATCAATTCTTCGGTACTTAGCCTTCTTTATGGTCCAACTCTCACATCCATACGTAACTACTGGAAAAACCATGGCTTTTTTGACTATCCAGACCTTTGTTGGCAAAGTAACATCTCTGCTATTTAATACGCTGTTTAGGTTTGTCATAGCTTTTCTTCCAAAGAGCAAGCATCTTTGCTGACTTACTGACCTGTAACAACATTTTCGAAATACCTGACAACATACATTGTGCTTTTAACAAGTAGACTAACATTGACACACAGTAACACTGACACAGAAGTCAGATTGGCTATTAATAGGCAATTCACAAAATAATTTAAAATAACATCTGAAAAATACTGTCATCTTTATTTAAACGGAAGGAATTAGAATGATGTGGGACTGCTTTTCCCTAATGCCCTGACAGAGGTTTAGGGACCTACCATGAAGTAGAGCAAAAAGATGCTCCCACACTCTTGGTGAGAGTGGAGCTTGGAAAATCAAACAAAAGTTTCAAAGACAGTTTAGCAGTTCTTAGGAGAGACATTAAAACATTCCTGCTGTTTCATACCACAGCCCAGCTGGAATATTTTTCCTATGGAAATAAAATTAGATGATTTGCAAATATATTTTTTGCATATTTATTCATTAGAGAATTCTTGAGGGCATGGGGAAGGGCTCAAGACATATTTGTAAGTAGAAATGATAGTTCTAATTCACACATTCATATACAGGGCTAGGAATTCATGTGCGTGGGCATATATCATGTCCTGTAATATATATTTTCTAGAGAAAACATTTGGTAAAATGCATACCCATTTGCCTCCTGGTGATGGATCATGAGTGATATTAATTTTCTTTGTACTTTTCTATATTCTCTTGTATTAGTGAAAATGTAATAAATTACATTCAGAAAAACAAGCGCTATACGTGAGCTTTCCTGACTCTTCCCTCTGATAATGTATGTTCATCCTTCAGGCTTCCTCTTAAAGTCACTTTCTTGGGACAAATTGAGAGAGTAGCATTGATATATTCACACCTCCATGTGTGAGACAGACAGCCAGGGGGAAGCTGCTACAGCCCAGAGAGCTCAACTCAGTGCTCTGTGGCAACCTAGAGGGGTGGGATGGGGAATGGGTGGAAGGTCCAAGAGGAAGGAGATATTTGTATATGTATCAGCTGATTCACACTGTGGCACAGCAGAAACTAACACAACATTGTAAAGCAATTATGCTCCAAAAAGAAGTCACTCTTTTTAAAAAATATTTTTATTTATTTATTGGGCTGCACTGGGTCTTCCTTGGGGCATGTGGGATCTAATTTCCTGCCCAGGGATTGAACCCAGGCCTCCTGCCTGGGGAACACAAAGTCTTAGCCACTGAAACACCAGGATAATCTTCTGAAGTCATTTTTTAAAAGAGCTTTCCCCCACCCCCGAAATCCCCAATCTGAGTGAGATTCCTTCAGTAGGTTTCTTTCAGAACCATTTTTCTTTTCTAGCGGCTATGACAGATTTTATTTCTGTATTTACTGGTGTACTGATTTGTTCAGTGCCTATCCCTCTCCACTAGACCGTGAGGCCCGTGTTCCTCGGGACTGTGTCTGGTCATTTCCCATGCATTGTACTTAGCACCTGGCAGCTAACGGGTTCTCAGTAAAGATGTACTGGATGAAGAATGAATGAATAAATGGATGCTCATTAAAATGGCTAACACCTATGGAATCTATGGGATACTTCTCATGTGTTATTCATTTAACATGTCTTGTTTCATTCATTCCCGTAACACCCCTGTATAAATGGCTCCCATTTTACAGATGAGGAAACTGAGGCTTATTGAGATGAAAGACCCTATTGAAGATTACAGAGATGGTGAGAAGGGTAATTTAGAATGAACTCTGACACTGGGGCTTTTGACTTTTTTGCCCTCCAATATCCGATAGAATGGAAAGGAAACTTAATAGCAGTGCACATAAAGTGAGCTAGGCTGCCGTGGGGGATTCATGTCTTATGCTGAGATGTTTAGTCTGTCTGGAAATCACTGATGTGGGACTTTTCTCCCAGAGTGATTCAAACATTTACTTTGGAGCCTGATGGCACCTTCTGAGGTCAGTCAATTCTCTTATCCCTGTAACTTAGCAGCGTAATAAATAACAAACACTTTTCTAGCACCCTGGAAAAAAATGGGGTATCTCTCCTCTTCAAGGGGGAGCATGTGAACCGTGAACTTTCTGATGTTCAAGCTGGTTTTAGAAAAGGCAGAGGAACCAGAGATCAAATTGCCAACATCCGCTGGATCATGGAAAAAGCAAGAGAGTTCCAGAAAAGCATCTATTTCTGCTTTATTGACTATGCCAAAGCCTTTGACTGTGTGGATCACAATAAACTGTGGAAAATTCTGAAAGAGATAGGAATACCAGATCACCTGATCTGACTCTTGAGAAATTTGTATGCAGGTCAGGAGCAACAGTTAGAACTGGACATGCAACAATAGATTGGTTCCAAATAGGAAAAGGAGTTTGTCAAGGCTGTATATTGTCACCCTGTTATTTAACTTCTATGCAGAGTACATCATGAGAAACGCTGGACTGGAAGAAACACAAGCTGGAATCAAGATTGCCGGGAGAAATATCAATAACCTTGGATATGCAGATGACACCACCCTTATGGCAGAAAGTGAAGAGGAACTCAAAAGCCTGTTGATGAAAGTGAAAGTGGAGAGTGAAAAAGTTGGCTTCAAGCTCAACATTCAGAAAACAAAGATCATGGCATCCGGTCCCATCACTTCATGGGAAATAGATGGGGAAACAGTGGAAACAGTGTCAGACTTTATTTTTCTGGGCTCCAAAATCACTGCAGATGGTGACTGCAGCCATGAAATTAAAAGACGCTTACTCCTTGGAAGGAAAGTTATGACCAACCTAGATAGCATATTCAAAAGCAGAGACATTACTTTGTCAACAAAGGTCCATCTAGTCAAGGCTATGGTTTTTCCTGTGGTCATGTTTCGATGTGAGAGTTGGACTGTGAAGAAGGCTGAACACAGAAGAATTGATGCTTTTGAACTGTGGTGTTGGAGAAGACTCTTGAGAGTCCCTTGGACTGCAAGGAGATCCAGCCAGTGCATTCTGAAGGAGATCAGCCCTGGGATTTCTTTGGGAGGAATGATGCTAAAGCTGAAACTCCGGTACTTTGGCTACCTCATGCGAAGAGTTGACTCCTTGGAAAAGACTCTGATGCTGGGAGGGATTGGGGGCAGGAGGAGAAGGGGACGACAGAGGATGAGATGGCTGGATGGCATCAGTGACTCGATGGACGTGAGTCTGAGTGAACTCCAGGAGTTGGTGATGGACAGGGAGGCCTGGCGTGCTGCAATTCATGGGGTTGCAAAGAGTCGGACACGACTGAGCTACTGATGTGATCTGATCTGATAGCTTCTTTTGGTCTTTGTCCTAATATGTAGCAAAATAGGTGCTTTATTGAAATGATCTGTGGATTTTCTTACTCTGCTGATGGCTGCTAGAATATTTGCTTTTCAAATTGATTTTTTTTTTCAGCCAAGATTCCAGGCATCAGTGGCTAAAAAAACTCAGAGCTGGCCTGAAATGGAGAGATTCATTTGGTAATTAGATTTTGAGAAATCATGACCTTGGTTCTTGAAATGTGTGGGGAAGCATAGACTGGATACTGTGGAAGTTAATTCAGTCGTTCCTCCCAAGGAAGAGGGGATGTTTGTAATTGGACCAGAAAAATATCTAAATTAGAATATTTTCCTTTGTGTTCTAAAGCGGTCAGAGTTCAAGGCAATGATAGTTTCTTAAGCCATTTGAACCATTTTTCACTACCTCTCTTGCTTGACATTCAAAATGAATAGCTTTATTTCTCTCCATTCCTTTGCTTTAGAAGCAACATTTTATTTGAAAAAAAGATGAAACTGGTTATATAATTTTCTGTATTATTCAAATGCTCTACATAATTAATTGTTAAAGGTCAATTTCTCTTTTGTCGTCAGTGTGGAGGTATACTTTCATAAATTTTATTTCCATTTTGCTTTTGATCAATATATTTAAGACCTTGTTCCTTGGAGCAGCTCAGAAAAATGTAAGCCTTTGTGAGTCTAATGAGACAGGACCGCTGATTTTTACTGTCTGTCTGTCCTGTTGCCTTTACCAGACATTGCAAATTTGATTGTGTCTTGCGAGGCAGTTTACGCAAACTATTGAAATGAAAGAAATGTATGCAATAGACATTAAACTTACGACACGTCCAGTGGAGATGGAAATGGGAATGTGTCAGCAGAGTATGGATGACAGAAAGGCAATACTGGATTAAAGGTCTTCGGATCTTTGACTCTTGGAAGGTTGCTGGTTTACAATTTTGTTTTTTTCCTGTTGAAAACAAATTCAGAAACTCCTAAAGCAAGATAATCTGACTCTCTGGAGAGTTATTAAGATGCAGTTCAACTAGTATCTATGAAGCATTCTTTGTGTTTCAGACACTGGGCTTGCTGGGGGGGATCTAAGATCTTTTATTTGTAGAGAAAATAGAATTGTGATGATGGCATAGCCAGTGCAAAAAGTCTTCAGTGTACTCACTTATGGAGTGTAGATACATGCCATCTGAATAGACCACCCAGGGTGAACGACCCATTCTGTTTCTTCGTGGCTGTCTAAGGATTATTGAGAGATTTCCATGGTTATAAGATCTTGAGAGACAGATAAATTAGAAGTTTGGGATAAACATATACACACCACTATATATATGGTAACCAACAAGGACCTAGTGTATAGCACAGGGACCTCTGCTCAATATTAGCTATAAACTATAATGGAAAAGATTTTAAATGGAAAAAGATTTTATAATGGAAAAAATTTTTTAAAATTAAAAAGATTTTGAGGCTCCTTATATTGTGGTTTTGGAGAAGGAAATGGCACCCCACTCCAATATTCTTGCCTGAAAAATCCCATGGACAGCAGAGCCTGGCGGGCTGCTGTCCATGGAGTTACAAAGAGTCAGACATGACTGAACACATAACACATACATGTTGTGGTTATAGTACAAAAACATAGAAGACACCCCGTAGACATCCATAGATCCTCAGTCCATTGACCTCTCTTGTCTCCTTGACCCCATCCATCCCCAAGCCATTATGTCCTTGCCTGGCTAGTGCCCCAGCCTCCTGCTAGGACTCCTTACTGTAACCCTTGTCCTCCACACTCATCTCTAATCATTCATTGAAAAGAGCTGTCAATGTATAAACATAAGAAGATTGCAATCATGGTTTGCAATCATATTTAGAACTTCTTACTGTGACTCACTACAGGAGCTGATCTCTTTTTATCTCCCAGACTTCTTCAATCATTTGTTCATTCCTCACAGTGGTCAAGGCTCACTAGTCTTCTCTCTATTCCTTATGAATACCAACCTCCTGTCTGTCTATTTTGGTCTTCCATCCAGTTGGAACACTCTTTCCCCAGCTCCTTCCATAGCTGGATCGCTTGTCCTTTAAATACCAACTCCTCGGAGACAATGTTGGCTCCCTTGCTGGTGACTGACAAATCCCCCAAAACCCAGCACAATGTCTAGTGCAAAGTACATGCTCCATAAATGTTGTTCTGTGGATGGATAGACCAATTCATACCCTAGGTCATATTTGTCCCTCCTGAGTTTAATCATAATTTGGTTAAATATTTTGTGTGCACAAGTCTTCTTGAAGACTTGAGTTAAGTGTATGAGCAGTCTTCTGAGTTGAGTATGGTGATCTTGGTGTGTGTATGTGTACTTATGTATCTGTCCATCTTGCTGAAAAATAATGGTTTTTTCTTTCAAAAAATAGAATGAGCCATAATCTCCCGTCCTTGACTTTGAACCTCCAATCTTTGATTCATTCTTCCTGTTTTTATACAACTCAGTTCAGTTCAGTTCAGTTGCTCAGTCGTGTCCGACTCTTTGAGACCCCATGAATTGAAGCATGCCAGGCCTCCCTGTCCATCACCATCTCCTGGAGTTCACTCAAACTCATGTCCATCGAGTCAGTGATGCCATCCAGCCATCTCATCCTCTGTCGTCCCCTTCTCCTCCTGACCCCAATCCCTCCCAGCATCAGGGTCTTTTCCAATGTGTCAACTGTTCGCATGAGGTGGCCAAAGTATTGGAGTTTCAGCTTCAGCATCAGTCGTTCCAATGAACACTCAGGACTGATCTCCTTTAGTATGGACTTGTTGGCAAAGTAATATCTCTGTTTTTCAATATGCTTTCTAGGTTGGTCATAAGTTTCCTTCCAAAAAGTAAGCATCTTTTAATTTCATGGTTGCAATCACCATCTGCAGTGATTTTGGAGCCCCCAAAAATAAAGTCTGACACTGTTTCCACTGTTTCCCCATCTATTTGCCATGAAGTGATGGGACCAGATACCATGATCTTCGTTTTCTGAATGTTGAGCTTGAAGCCAACTTTTTCACTCTCCTCTTTCACTTTCATCAAGAGGCTTTTGAGTTCCTC
This sequence comes from Bos javanicus, assembly GCF_032452875.1. NCBI lineage: Eukaryota > Metazoa > Chordata > Mammalia > Artiodactyla > Bovidae > Bos > Bos javanicus. Next base: position 47,839,925 of record NC_083884.1, read on the forward strand.
TTCACTTTCTGCCATAAGGATGATGTCATCTGCATATCTGAGGTTATTGATATTTCTCCCGGCAATCTTGATTCCAGCTTGTGTTTCTTCCAGTCCAGCGTTTCTCATGATGTACTCTGCATAGAAGTTAAATAACAGGGTGACAATATACAGCCTTGACTTACTCCTTTTCCTATTTGGAACCAGTCTGTTGTCCAGTTCTAACTGTTGCTTCCTGACCTGCATATAGGTCAATAGGCAGGTCAGGTGGTCTGGTATTCCCATCTCTTTCATATGCTATGTACTTTTGAGGATGTTAGTACTCAAAAGACCAAATTCCCACTCTCACATAGCTTCTAATCTAGTGTTTGGAATTGATCCCAAGGATATTCATTAGAACACAGGAAATAGTAGTTTGAACCAAAAATTCTAGAGGGGGGTCTACTCTAAGCTACTTGTCAAGAAAATTCAATTCCCTGAATGGCTTTTTTGTGAAAGAGAGAAAAGGGATACCCATTGTTTAAATTGGATTATAATTGTTTTACAATGTTGTGTCACTTTCTTCTGTAAAACAAAGTGAATTAGCTCTATGTATACATATATTCCCTCCCTCTTGAACCTCCCTCCCACCCTCTAGGTCATCACAGAGCACTGAGCTGAGCTCCCTGCGCTCTACAGCAGCTTCCCACTAAAGCTCTCTATTTGACACATGGTATTGTATATATGTCAATCCTAATCTCTCAATTCATCCCAGCCCCCGCCCCACCCCCATGTCCACACGTCTTTTCTCTATGTCAGCATCTCTGGGAGTGCCCGTATCTGACAACGTGCTGACCTTTCTCATGGTTCTGTCTCACCATCTATCAATGAGCTGAGAGGAGGCACTGTGTGAATGCCTTGGTTTCCTTCATCATCTTCTCTGATGGCTCAGACTGTAAAGAATCTGCCTACAGTGCAGGAGACCTGGGTCCAAGCCCTGAGTCAGGAAGACCCCCTTGAGAAGCAAATAGCTATGCTCAAGCTTGTGTGAATTCCTTGCTTCCTGAGTGGGTGGGGGAGGGCAGTCACCTGGGTCCCTGGGGCAGGGAGAGGGGAGTAGGTGGTGGGTAGGGGATGTCTGGATTAGCCCACACATCTTGAATCATTTTTCCTCTTCTCAGGCTCCTGCCTAACCCCACACCTCCCTTGGTACCTGCTGTTTCTGCCTCTGCATCTTTCTGGGATGAGCTGGCCCATCCTCTTGCTCCTCCAGCACCACCCCTCTCTGTGGGCATCTTGGCTGCTGACTCCTCTGCTCCAGAAACCCAGTTGTCCTAATGCTTCATCAGTGTTTTGTCTTCCCCAGGCAGTTATCATCCATCTGATGCCGTCTCTCCTGCATTCTCTTTGTCCTGGTGGCCTTCTTCCTTTTCCTTCTCGAACTCCATTCGCTCACGTTCATAGGATGTTGGGTGAGTGGAGAGCAGAGATAAACCCACTACACACTTAACCAGGAGCATCTGGAATAGTTTTTGCTCTTTGGAGGAAAGCGACGCTTCCTGAAGTGCGTAGGATTGATTCTTTTTTTTTTTTTTTTTAATATTTATTGATTTATTTGACTGGATCTTAGTTGTGGCATGTGAACTTTTAGTTTTGACGTGTGAGATCTAGATCCCTGACCAGGGATGGTACCCAGGTCCCCTGCATTGGAAGCACAGAGTCTTAGCCACTGGACCACCAGGGAAGTCCCAGGACTGAGGTTTTAGGTAAAAATCAGTTAAATGTTGATTCTACTTTCAGATCAATTTGGACAAGTAAAACTTCCCCTTTCTCTGTAATAAGATTGAGCTACAGAATTTTTTTGAGAACATCTAGTGCAATGCTTCCATATACTGTGAGGAAAGAGGCCCAGCAAAGAGAAGAGATATCCCTGAGGTCACAACACCAGTCTTTGGTGGAGTTAGAGTTCAGAGAGAATCCTAATACCATCTGTAAAGGGGGGAAGGCCCCGTCAATGGAAGGTACTCTTTTTACTTACTTCATTCCTTCCTCCTCTCTCATCTGCCTCTGTGACCTCTCCCCTCTCTCCCCTTCCCCTCTCATTGATCTGGGTGGCCTTGGCCAGCAGGGTCTTGAAGCCGAGTTTTTGTTCCCAGCCGGAGATTGAAGTCAGGCCATGGCAGTGAGAGTACTGAATCCTAACCACTAGACCATGAGGGCCTGTGGCCAGTGACAAGCCCCTGGGCTGTTGGCTGTGTAGAAATGAATCTCCACAACGAGATGGAAAGAAGCGAAACAAGTAAAGTGTTTATTAGAAGAGAAAAGAGTATGTGTGGAGAGACACACTCACAGACTCGGAGAGAGAATTGCGTCTTTGTGGTACAGTAAGTCCCCTACATACGAACCTTCAGGTTGTGAAATTTCAGAGATGCGAACATGTGTTCACATGTCCAGTCACCTAAGTTAGTTCACATATCTAGTGTATGTTGTCCCGTGCACGCCTCCTGTACAAGTGGTTGTGCTTTTGTGCACTTTACTGTACAGTACTGTATGCATGTGTGCTAAGTCATGGCTTCAGTCATGTCCGACTCGGTGCAACCCTGTGGACTGTAGCCTGCCAGGCTCCTCTGTCCATGGGATTCTCCAGGCAAGAATACTGGAGTAGGTTGCCATGCCGTCCTCCACGGGATCTTCCCGACCCAGGGATCGAACCCACATCTGTGTGTACCCTGCATTGGCAGGCAGGTTCTTTACCACTGGCTCCACCTGGGAAGCCCCCAGTACTGTATAGAGTACCGTGGGACAGCATCTTTATTTCAAGTCCAGAATGTCCAGGAGCAAGTGTAGATTAAGTGTAAATTGTGTTAGTTAGGTCCCTAGACTGACTTTGTTTGGACTTGCCAGTGCTCTCTCACAAGGGATCTCATTCATATGTAGGGACTTGCTGTAGTCTGAATCACTTATATGGAGCATTTCTTCTGGGTTACCTCTGTCCAGTCATTTTGCTTTGTCTGACTCTGAGCCCATCTTTGGTACATCTGAGTCCTCCCCTGTGTGCACACACATCTCTTAGCCAAGATGGATTCTAATGAAGAGGCCTGTGGGTAGGTTGACACCACCTACAGTGGGGTGGCACCCCTCCTTTCTTGGACCCACGGGGAGCCTCTCTGTGCATGTGTAGTTGGGTGTCCTTGACCTCCAGGATGAGAAATGTGTGGTCTTTTATCTGGGCAGCACTCAGCTCCTCTCTGCTCCTGCTCTTATCTTATCTTAGTCTTGAAGGATCTGTCCACAGCAGACAAGATTCCAGCTGCTCAACCTGGGGCCCATCTGCTTTCTGCCTCACTGTTACCTCTCTCCATCTTTCCCTCCTTCCTTCCATCAAGTCATCAGTAGCCAAAATGTTAATGTCTGTAAATTTAGGATCATTCTTTAATAAGATGAAAGCATTTTTTAGTAACATGGTTCACATTTTTATTTATTTATTTTGGTAGAGATTGCAACAAGGAAGGGAAGTAGTGTTTCCTGGGTTGACCTCCCCTCATCTAGTGGAGGCAGAGCTTTCCAAAGCCACTTCCTCTGCCTATTGTGTGGGCTTCCCTGGTGGCTCAGATGGTAAAGAATCTGCCTACAATACAGGAGACTCAGGTTTGATCCCTGGGTTGGGAAGATCCCCTGGAGAAGGGAATGGCTACCCACTCCAGTATTCTTGTCTGAAGAATTCCATGGACAGAGGAGCCTGGTGGGCTACAATCCATGGAATTGCAAAGAGCTGGACACAACTGAGCGGCTAATGCTTTCACTTTTTTTTTTTCACTTGCTGTGTGTCCTGCCTGGTCCCTTCTTTTCTTGTGTGAGTAGAGACCCCATTGGCCTGGCCAGCATCTTATCATTCTCAAATTTGCCCATGCAGATGTACTCAGAGCTTCCATCTTCACTATTTTCCTTACCCTTTTTTATTTTATGTGATAACAGGAACCCCTCCAGTTGGATGAAATCATTGCCCTGGAGTGAAGGAAGAGACATGACATGAAGACACAGTGCACGTGGAAGTTTGTCTTTTCTCCTGTCAGGGAACTGATTGATTGCACGTCCTTTTCTGTAGGTTTCTTTCTGGTACATGGGGTCCTTTCCACTCCTTGGCAGCTCTGATTGACAAGCATCAGCCGTGAAACTTACAACCCACATATTTCTGATAGAACGGATAAAATAGATTCTGATACACGAATGTAATAAGTAGAGTCAGTAAAATTTAAAATCTCAATGAGGCTAGCTGTCAGGAAATTCAATAAGAATTAACTTCATTTCTGATTACCAGGGAAGTCAGGGACATGTTGAAAAGTTTGCGGAGAAGGGTATGCTTTCCTTTACCCTTGAGACTTTATGCTTTGTTCAGACCAAGTGAAATGGAATCTTTTAATCTTGTGTACTTTCATAGGCTTGCCGTCTTGAGCAAGTTCTGTAAGAGAGAAAAAGATGGGCTGGGGTTTCAGGGGTTGCTGTTATGCAAAACACCTTCAGGTCAAAAATCTGTATTTTTAATGCCCCTATTGTCTCTTAGGAACTGGTGAAAGAGCGTAGCTTTTTGAATAGCTCATCCCCATCATATTGTATTTTATTGTTCATGAAGGAGTTGTGTAATTTATACCTTTCTCACCAACTTGGGTTGTGTGTTCATGCCTGTGTTTGATAACAATTTTTTCTCTTTCCAGTTTTACTCAATTCAGACAGTGATGGTTCACACTTTAAAAATATGAGTGCCAGTTTTTAAGTTTTTGTTTAAAATCTTAATGCAAAACACCAGTCTCTAATAGAAAGATAAATGGGCGTGCTCTGGTGCAAGTGATGGGAGCCATGTTTATCCACTCATCCTGATACCTTTTATCCATAAAAGCCCAATACTTGACCACTGAAGAAGTGTGGGCTTTAAACCCCAGGTTTAAATTCATGTGCATTGATTTATGCATGCATCTGTTTATTCTTGGTGGCTCAGATGGTAAAGAATCTGCCTGCAATGCAGGAGACCCAGGTTCAATCCTTGGGTTGGGAAGATCCCCTGGAGAAGGGATTGGAAATACACTCCAATATGCTTGCCTGCAGAATTCCATGGGCAGAGGTAACTGGTGGTCTATAGTTCATGGGGTCCCAAAGAGCTGGACACAACTGAGCTACTTTCATTTTCACTGTTCATTCCTGGTTCTTTCGTGAACCCATGCACCTATGTTCATTTATTTCAGCATTCATGTATGCATTGTTCACAAGGTAATTGATTTACACATCCACTTATTTTAGCCACCTGATGCAAAGAACTGACTCATTAGGAAAGACCCTAATGCTAGGAAAGATTGAAGGCAGGAGGAGAAGAGAACAACAGAGGATGAGATGGTTGGATGGCTTCACCGACTTGATGGACATGAGTTTGAGCAAGCTCCAGGAGTTGGTGATGGACAGGGATGCCTGGAATGCTGCAGTCCATAGGGTCATGAAGAGTTGGACACTACTGAGCAACTGAACTGACTGATTGACTGATCCATTTATTCCTGCAGTCATTCATTTACACATTCATTCACTGCATAGTCTTTGGTACTCACTACATGCCAGCACTGTTCTAGGCCCTGGATACACACCAGTTGAACAAAAGAGATAAAAATCCTTGCCCCCATGGACCATATAGTCTGGTGAAGGCAAATAGGAAGGATGTGGGAGAGGGGACAGGAAGTGGGGTGGGTTGGGAGACACTCACACTTGTATCAGTTTTAATGCATGTGGATTAGAGCCTGAAGGATGTAGGATGGCCAGGGAGCTTGGGGCTTCCTGTAGTGTCAGAAGTAGATGAGGATAAAAAACACATTACTGAGTAGTTCTTTTTTAAAATTTATTTTACTGAAGTATAGTTGATTTACATGTTAACTTTGGTTGTACAGCAAAGTGATTCTGCTATGCATATGTGTGTGTGTGTGTGTGTGTGTGTGTGTATATATATATATATATATATACACTCTTTTTAATATTCTTTTCCATCATGGTTTATCACAGGGTACTGAAGGTAGTTCTCAGTGTTATACAGTAGGACATTGTTTTTTTGTTTTTTTGTTTTTTCCATCCTATATATAAGGTTGCCTCTGCTAGTCCCAAAGTCCCAATCAAACCTTCCCCTTCACCTGTGGCCAACACAAGTCTGTTCTCTATGTCAGAGTCTGTTTTCTTTCCACAGATCACTTTATTTGACAGTCACACTTATTTTAAAGAGGCAACTTAAATGTTTACAATAGGAAAGAGCATACTGCATCCCTCAGCTAGTATCTATCCCATTTGAGATACTGGATTCATCCAGGTGGGCTGCCGTAACAAAGTACCATAGACCTTTGGACTGAACCAAGAAAGATTTATTTCTCTCAGTTCCAGAGGCTGGGAGTCTGAAGTCTGGGTGCCAGGCTGGTGGGTTCTGGTGAGGATTCCCTTCCGGGCTGCAAACGGCCACCTTCTCACAGTGTCCTCACAGGGTAGAGAGAGTGCTTTGCTGTCTCTTCCTCTTCTTATTAATATAAAGGGCTTCCCAGGTGGTGCAGTGGTAGAGAACCCGCCTGCCAATGCAGGAGACGCAGGTTCGGTCCCTGGGTTGGAAAGACCCCCTGGGGTAGGAAATGGCAACCCACTCCAGTATTCTTGCCAGGAAACCCTCATGGACAGAGGAGCCTCATGGGCTATAGCCTATGGGATCACAAAGAGTCAGACATGACTGAGCAACTGAGCACACAGCACACACAGTCCCTTGGGACTTTGCTGGTGGTCCAGTGGTTAGGACTTCGTGCTTCCTCTGCAGGTTCAATCCTCCGTCAGGGAACTAAGATCTCACAGGCCCCAGGACAAGCCCCCCACCAAAGAACATTAATCCCTTCATGGGGCCCCACCCTTGTGACCTCATCTGTGCCTAGTTCTCTCCCAAAGGCCCCCTGACAAACACATCATGGGGATGGCATAAGGCTTCAATGGATGTGTCTGAGGGGACACAGTTCAGTCCATGGCAGCCATGAAAGACGAAGCCACCTTTTATAAAAGCCTTCCCACTCTGCATGAGAAGAGCTATAAATCTGAACAGTCTGGGGTTCTTAAGGCCACTCTATCTCATGTATGCAATGTTCCTTGGCATATTTAGCAACTGAGCAGATAAGAGTGTGATTGAAGTCAGGAAACACCATTTATTTAGCACCATCCCCATACCAGGCAGTCCTGTGTGTTACCTTAATGCTGATGGAGTCTATGGAGGTAGATACTATTATTTCCATTTTCATAATTTATTTATTCACTTAATTTTTTTAGTTGCACTGGGTTTTTGTTGCTGCACTCGGGCTTTCTCTAGTTGTGGCAAGTGGAGACTGCTCCCCTGAGGTGGGAGAGCTTCTCTTTGTGGTGGATTCTCTTGTTGCTCTAGGGCGTGCGGGCTCAGAAGTTGTGACACATGGGCTTAGGTGCTCCGCAGTGTGTGGAATCCTCCCGGATCAGGGATCAAACCCGTGTCTCTTGCATTGGTAGGCGGATTCTTTACCACTGGAACACCAGGGAAGTTCTATTAGTTCCATTTTACTCTTGAAAACACCTGGTCCCCTAAAGGTTGTATGTACTCAGACATCACACTCAGCGAGGGGCAGGGCTGACCTGAGAGCCTACAGAACAAGGAAGATGATGTCAATGACAGTCAATCAGACTGGCTGTGGGATGCATCGGCTAGACTGGGGGCTCCAAGAAGCCTGGATGCCCTCAGCTCAGCTCGTAATGGTAATCCTAGCACCTTGGACAGTGCCTGGCACCCAGTGATACATCATAGCTGAAAAGGGCCTCTGAGGCCACTGGTGCAAGGAAACTTCGTGTGAGAGCTTGTTGATTCTGAAAGCTCTCAGTAAATGGGCAGCAACAAAGATAAACTTGCCAGTAAGTGGGCTGAAAGTACATTCAAGTAGAAACAGTGATGTTCAGTTCAGTTCAGTTCAGTTGCTCAGCCGTGTCTGACTCTTTGCAACCCCATGAATTGCAGCACGCCAGGCCTCCATGTCCATCACCAACTCCCGGAGTTCACCCAAACCCATGTCCATTGAGTCGGTGATGCCATCCAACCATCTTAACCTCTGTCATCCCCTTCCCCTCCTGCTTCAATCTTTCCCAGCATCAGGGTCTTTTCAAATGAGTCAGCTCTTCGCATCAGGTGGCCAAAGTACTGGAGTTTCAGCTTCAGCATCAGTCCTTCCAATGAACACCCAGGATTGATCTCCTTTAGTATGTACTGGTTGGATCTCCTTGCAGTCCAAGGGACTCTCAAGAGTCTTCTCCAACACCACAGTTCAAAAGCATCAATTCTTCAGTGCTCAGCTTTCTTTATAGGCCAACTCTCACATCCATATGTGACCACTGGAAAAACCATAGCCTTGACTAGATGGACTTTTGTTGACAAAGTAATGTCTCTGCTTTTAACATGCTGTCTAGGTTGGTCATAACTTTCCTTCCAAGGAGCAAGTGTCTTTTAATTTCATGGCTGCAGTCACCATCTGCAGTGATTTTGGAGCCCAGAAAAATAAAGTCAGCCACTGTTTCCACTGTTTCCCCATCTATTTGCCATGAAGTGATGGGACCAGATGCCATGGTCTTCGTTTTCTGAATGTTGAGCTTGAAGCCAACTTTTTCACTCTCCTCTTTCACTTTCATCAAGAGGCTCTTTAGTTCTTCTTCACTTTCTCCCATAAGGGTGGTGTCATCTGCATATCTGAGGTTATTGATATTTCTCCCGGTAATCTTGATTCCAGCCTGTGCTTCCTCCAGCCCAGCGTTTCTCATGATGTACTCTGCATATAAGTTAAATAAGCAGGGTGATAATATACAGCCTTGATGTACTCCTTTTCCTATTTGGAACAAGTCTGTTGTTCCATGTCCAGTTTTAACTGTTGCTTCCTGACCTGCATATAGGTTTCTCAAGAGGCAGGTCAGGTGGTCTGGTATTCCCGTCTCTTTCAGAATTTTCCACAGTTTATTGTGATCCACACAGTCAAAGGCTTTGGCATAGTCAATAAAGCAGAAGTAGATGTTTTTTTGAAACTGTCTTGCTTTTTCGATGATCCAGCAGATGTTGGCGATTTGATCTCTGGTTCCTCTGCCTTTTCTAAAACCAGCTTGAACATCTGGAAGTTCATGGTTCCAGATTACATTATTCTACATTATACTACATTATTCAAGTAGAAACAGTGATGAATCTCATGAAATTCACCATGCCAGTGTTTCAGCTCTCTGTCATGTGGCTCGTGCCAGAGATGGCTTTTGAGGATTAGCTAGAAGGCTGTGGCTCATCCTTCAGAAAGTTACTTGTGTGCACACGTGGTGTGACGTTTAGCACAGGGTGACTTCCTGACTGTCAGTGGTTTATGGGGTGGAAATGCAACCCCCCCCTCTCTGGACCCTGTGAAGCGTTCGCTGCAGGATAAGCCTCCTAATGATGCGAGGTAAAAGGATCGATCTTCAGCTCACCCAGAGGTTGTTCACTAATAGGAGGGAATTAAATCAAAGACACTTTTCAAGTTCATTGACTTTGAGTTTAAATATGTGTTTTTGGACACAACAAAGATAAGATAAAGAGAAAAAAAATCCGTGGTCGGCACATTGGCTGGGTGTGGGTTTATTACCTTAGCTCCATGGAAAATAAAGAGTCATGCCATAGAATACCATGAGAATAAATACTTTTGAAAAACATGAATGATAAATGAAATGGATTTTAAGGAGTTAAGAACTGAACAAGGAAGATGAAAAAAATAAAAGCCACCAATGAGGGCAATTACACCCTTTTCAAGTGAATGGAAGCTGCTTCATTTTTCTCTATTTTGATATTAAGTTCCCACTTAACATTCCTGGAATGAGCTTCCTGCTACTCAGAGAGTAATTTTCAGATTTCAAGGGGAGTTTTTCCTAGAAAACGGGCACTAAATGCCAGCCAGTGGCTTTACCTGGAGATGTGCTAAAGAAACAGTCATCTCCTCTGATCTTGGAAGAGGAAAAAGGTGGATAAAAGCAGAGAGGAAGATTCTTACTCTGTTGGAATTGTGGAAAGACATCATCCTGATCATTTATAATGAGCCTTGCTGAGAGATTTCAAAGATAATCTGTGATGCTGTCTTATCTCACAGACAGAAATGATCTTTGCTTTCAGGCTTGGCACAGGATACCAGCAAGCACCATTCAATCAGTTGTTAAGTGGTTTCATTATTTGTACTGTTTTCACACTGGCTCTAGTGCTATCCACTAACTTTACTTTTCATCAAATACCGAGCTTTTGACTCCAACCAGAATACTCAAAATTAAAGTTATTCCAAACATGGAGTTCAAATGCAAACAACTTTCAGAACTCAAAGACAAAAGAGCTGTTTTCCCAGTTGCATTCATCTGCAGCAGTTGCCCTGGACACCCTACAGCGAAAGTACTGGAACCCGGAATAGAATTCTGGTTTGACCACACAGGAGCCCTGTAACTTTCCATGAGAAAAAGGTGATTCCAAGACTGTATCATGTCTGTGGGATTGTCCTGAGAATAGAACATGGATGATGGGAAGGAAAGCAATTTATTACCAACAACATCCTTTGCAGAATGAGATCGTATTTATGATACTATTTTCGACAATTTGCATCTTCGAACATAGGACATGTTTACTGTTGTTTTTTTTTTTTAACCCTGCTGGTCCTCTAAGGTGAGACCACAGCTCTTTCAGACTTGCTTCACTATGTATAACAGACTCTAGGTCCGTCCACGTCACTGCAAATGACTCAGTTTCGTTGGTTTCTATGGCTGAGTAGTATTCCATTGTATATATGAACCACTTTTTATACTTTCATGTGCTGATGGACATTTAGGTTGTTTCCATGTCCTGGTTATTGTAAATGAATGAACACTGGGGTGCATGTGTGGTTTTGAATTATGGTCTTCAAATATTGTATATTAACATATGTATATGGAATCTAGCAAAACAGTGCAGATGAACCTATTTGCAGGGCAGGAACAGAGATGCAGATGTAGAGAATAGACGTGGAATAGATGGTGGGGCTGGGGACAGGGAAGGTGGGATGAATGGGGAGAGTAACATTGAGCATATATATGCCATCGTATATAGAATAGACAGCCAGTGAGAGGCTGCTATACAGCCCAGTGCTCTATGAGGTCCTAGATGGGTGGGATGGGGGAAGGTGGAAGGGAGCCTCAAGAAGGACGGGATATATTTATACATGTAGCTGATTCAATTTGTTGTACAGCAGAAGCTAACACAAGATTGTAAAGCAATTATATTCCAAAAAAGGAGACAAGACCGAAGCTCCCTAGTTTTTACTTAACTGTGAACCAAAGGTTGAATCAGATTTATCCCCAGGCTCTCAGAGTTGTCTGTTTGGAGGGCTCTAGAAAGAAAACCTGTGAATCTGACAGGGTGGCTCTTTCCAGAAAGCTCTTGCATGGATCTTCAAGCTGCAAAACTTTTAGAAACAGAAATGACCATTTCAGAGAAGCATAAAGGTACTCAGTTTCCAAGTTTAGGGTGACCCTTACTAGCAAAGACTTCACTTACTGACCACAATGACCAAGATAACAAGAACAAACAAAAAAGTGCACAGCCCTGGAAATAGAATTGGGGGTTCTCAGGAGCAGGAATTGAGCTGCATTATGGAGCACTTGACTCTGTTGGAATTTTCAGAGCACAAAATAGGTCAAGACTTCATTTCCCAACCTAGGTGGAAACTGTGACTCATTTCTGGCCACAAAGATGTGAGTGAGAGTAACACATGTCTCACAATGGACATTGATTTGTAAGAAATAAGTATGGGTTCCTTTCTCCCTTCTTTCCCACTGTCTGGGAGATGGGCAGGATGCTGCAAATTGAAGTGAGGCATGATTTTATAGCTGGGCAAGCATTATGCTGTTGCCAGTAAAGGCACAGAGAGGTTGAATCACTTCCTCAAGGTCAAACAGCAGGAAAAGGAGTGGAAGCAGAACTCAAATACATCTTGCACGACACCTGGTCCTGTCTAAAAGACTCTTACTCCTTGGAAGAAAAGAAAAGTTATTATGACCAACCTGGACAGCATATTAAAAAGCAGAGATATTTCTTTGCCCACAAAGGTCTATCTAGTCAAAGCTATGGTTTTTCCAGTAGTTATGTGTGGATGTGAGAGTTGGACTATAAAGAAAGCTGAGTGCCAAAGAATTGGTGCTTTTGAACTGTGGTGTTGGAGAAGACTCTTGAGAGTCCCTTGGACAGAAGGAGACCCAACCAGTACATCCTAAAGGAAATCAGTCCTGAATATTCATTGAAAGGACTGGTGCTGAAGCTGAAACTCCAATACTTTGGCCACCTGATGTGAAGAATTGACTCATCTGAGAAGACCCTGATGCTGGGAAAGATTGAAGGCAGGAGGAGAAGGGGATGACAGAGGATGAGACGGTTGGATGGCATCACTGACTCAATGAACAAGAGTTTGAGTAAACTCCAGGAGTTGGTGATGCACAGGGAGGCCTGGCATGCTGCAGTCCATGGTGTCGCAAAGAGTCAGACATGACTGAGCAACTGAGATGAACTGACTGAAAATGTTTCTAAGATGTTCGGTTCACACCCTGGTGGCTCAGACAGTAAAGAATCTACCTGCACTGTGGGAGACCTGGGTTTGATCCCTGAGTTGGGAAGATCCCCTGGAGGAAGGCATGGCAACCCACTCCAGTATTCTTGCCTGGAGAATCCCCATGGACAGAGAAGCATGGTGGGCTACAGTCCATGGGGTTGGAAAGAGTTGGACATGACTGAACGACTAAGCACACAAAACGCCCTTGAACTTTGGTCCTGTCCAAAATGTCCATGAGCATATTTGGCTTATGGCAAATGGTTTTGGACAGGACTAAATATTAAGGACATTTTGGAGTTGATCAAATGCCTTATGTGCATTTTGACAGGACCAAATATCTGCTAACCCCAATACAAAAGGTCCAACTGCAGAGTGCATGGTCTGAAGTGCTATGTTACACATGGTTCCCTGTATTTTATCTTAGGGATCACAAGATGCATTAATCTCTTCTTGAATGTCCATCTGTCTTCTTTTTCTAGAGTTATTATTGCATTGCATATGAGGTTGTATTCAGAAAGGCTATGAATGTTTTGGACTTTTTGTGTTTTAAATTTAGAAAGAGCTCCTTTCTCTAGTATGAATGTGACTGGTGATCGCTTACCAGGATCTTTTCTCACTCTCCTCAACAATGTAGCTCCCAAGTTTTAGCTAGGCACTTGAATGTAGCTCAAGTTTACATTTCCTGACCTTTGTTACAGTTCACTGAACTCCAGGGATTACACTTTTATCAGAGAGATATGAGAAGTAGTTTAAAGTGCTGCCTGGATCTTTGCTTCCCACTGTCTCAATATAGATGTGATGGTGGGAACCGAAGCAGCCACTTTGGACCCAGAGTTAGAAGCCATATGGTAAGAGTTTGGAACTGCCTTACTAGCCCAGGACTCTATATGTGAGAAAAAAATGTAAACTTGTGTCTTGTATAAGCTGCTATATTGGAGGGTCACTTTTGTGTTGTACCCCAAGTGGTACACTCAGAAGTATGCCTCAAGTCTGGCCATCTGTAGAATTTTTCCCAGACTGCTTTGCACAGTCTCTCTCATTTCATACTTGGAACTATGTCTGTCACACACAAGTTAGAAATTTTGTGAGGTGTGCATGAATTAAGACAGATGAATCACTTCAATATTTATAGATAAGAGGCTAAGAAAAACAAATGTGGTAATTTCTGTACTGTTAGTTTCTACTAGGATTCTTAAGAAACTTAAAACCAAACCCTGATCTTAGAATTTTGTATATTTTTTATATATTTATATAAATTTTATATATTTTTAAAAATGTATTTTGCAACAGAGCCTTTGACTAAATAGCCCTTTGTATTCACATTGCAACTCTCAAATATGCCTTTGAGCTCACAAAACTCAAAATGCTTTCACTTGCTGGGAATGAATGACCATAGCAACCCAGAGAATCCCCTCATTCATATATTCATGAGCTAGTCTGAAATTCATTTATTGGGAACATTCCTGATAATGGCTGTTACAGGAATACCACTAAGTTCCGTGTTAATAAGCTCTCTCCCCAGAAACGTAGTTATTAACATCCCTTTGCTGTAGATCAAAGAGAGATTTCAGCCACTGTTTCAATTTTCTCTTCAATTTAATGATGATAAAAAGGTCCTGGATTAATAGCCCTGAGGTGCTTTTTAGTTATTTATCTATGTAGCAGGTACTGGGGTTTGTGGAAGCTTGAAATTCAGTTATTACAGCCTTTTGCCTGGAGCCTAGCTCCCTGTGTAATTTCCCCCCTTCCCATGGGTCATAAACTCAAATGCCCACAGAGCCAGGCAGGAAGAGTAAATTTAAGTGAAGCAGGCCAGGTGGAAACTTGGTCTCCATGGAGATGCATCCTGGCTTAGGAGGCAGCCAGTTCTCCATCCTGATTGCGGTGTAGACCCAGGGTTACTGGACCGTCCTCTAAAGAGAAGACAGGCATGCAGATTTTGATGAAAAACTTGACTTTTAAAGGTGAATAACTAATTTTCACAAAAGGTTTTTAAAACATTTTGCCCACCCCCCAATAAACTGTGAGCTAAATTAAAACCCTGGCGGCTTATTTATGACTGGCTGGCCTGCAGATGCCTAATGGATAAAAAGGTCATAGCTCATCACAGTGTCCTGCACATAGTCAGGCTGAATAATTACTTGATGGGTCGAATCACGTCTTTCAAGCGAGACTGGGTATACGATACCTAAACGTCAGAAAGGCAGCGAGTCCCCAGGCTTGGGCAGGCTGGGCAAGACGCATCTAAGCTGACTTGAGGCCAGGTGTGTGAGGACCAGAATCAGTGGGAAGCGGCACACTGTAGGGCATCTCTGAGGCTGCAGGATGCTCCTCACCTTGGACGGGACACTCAGCTCTTCAGACATCCTGCTGTGTCACCTTGTGCAGCTCCAAATTCTGGGCTCCCCGATTCCTCCCTGATGATGCTGAGTGTGCTACCTTGGAGGATGGTTCTAAGAATTACATGTAAATGCATGTGGTTGCAATATTCAGTGATTAATAATAATAATTATTATTATTAATCACTTTGGATGGTGACTGCAGCCATGAAATTTAAAGATGCTTGCTCTTTGGAAGAAAAGCTATGACCAACCTAGACAGCATATTAAAAAGCAGAAACATCACAATGCTGACAAAGGCCCATATAATCAAAGCTATGGTTTTTCCAGTAGGCATGTATGAATGTTAGAGTTGGACCATAAAGAAGGCTGAGTGCCGAAGAATTGATGCTTTTGAAATGTGATGATGGAGAAGACTCTTGAGAGTCCCTTGGATAGCAAGGAGATATCCAACCAGTCCTTCCTAAAGAAACTCAACCTTGAATATTCACTGGAAGGACTGATGCTGAAGCTGCAGTTACAAAACTTTGGCCACCTGATGAGAAAAGCCGAGTCGTTGGAAAAGACCCTGATGCTGGGAAAAATTGACAGCAGGGGGAGAAGGGGGCGACAGAGGATGAAATGGTTGGATGGCATCACCAACTCAATGGTCATAAATTTGAGCCAGCTCCAGGAGATGGTGAAGGACAGGGAAGCCTAGTGTGCTACAGTCCATGGTGTCACAAAGAGTCAGACATGACTGACTGAACAATAACAGCAACAACAATAGTAGTAATAATAATAAACCATAAGTAGTCTAGTCAAGGCTATGGCTTTTCCAGTAGTCATGTATGGATGTGAGAGTTGGATTGTGAAGAAAGCTGAGTGCTGAAGAATTGATGCTTTTGAACTGTGGTGTTGGAGAAGACTCTTGAGAGTCCCTTGGACTGCAAGGAGATCCAACCAGTCCATTCTGAAGGAGATCAGTCCTGGGTGTTCTTTGGAAGGACTGATGCTAAAGCTGAAACTCCAGTACTTTGGCCACCTCATGTGAAGAGTTGACTCCTTGGAAAAGACTCTGATGCTGGGAGGGATTGGGGCAGGAGGAGAAGGGGACAACAGAGGATAAGATGGCTGGATGGCATCACTGACTCGATGGACGTGAGTCTGAGTGAACTCTGGGAGTTGGTGATGGACAGGGAGGCCTGGCGTGCTGCAGTTCATGGGGTCGCAAAGAGTCGGACACGACTGAGCAACTGAACTGAACTGATATGAGACTTGCCAGCACAGGGGCTGCAATGTAAAATAGCTAGAACCGTTATTATGAGATCCTTCTCATTGTCTCTCCCAGTATATGTTCTCCTTCCTTAAAAACAGGGCCCTAATTTACAACAAGCACATGCCACCTGGTGTACATGTCCCATTTCCTTGTAGCTAGGTATAGCCGTTTGATTGTAAGCAGAAGTGTGGAATGGAGATGTCCAATAGTGTCCTTAAAATGCAAGTGCCTCTCTTTAATCTTCTCTCCTTTCTGCTGTCTGGATTTTGGATGTGTTGGCTGGAGCTGTTGCAACCACTGTGTTTCATAAGAATTTTAAAGACCTATGTGGGAAAAGATGAAAGGAGCCAGGCTCCTTTCTGATCATGAAGGCACAGTTCCAGCCCTAGAATGCTTAGCACTAGACGGCATTTACATGACAGGTAAACTTGTTGAAACCACGGTTCATTTTTTGCTCCTTTGGCCTCTGTTGTTGTCCTTTCATTCACACGTGGAGTCTGTTGTCATGTGCAATTGAAGGAGTCGTCTGATGATGATGGGCCAGTCCAGGGGTGGTTGAAAGTGGTAGAACTCCCATCCCAAAATTAAAAAAAAAAAAAAAATTAAAAGCCCTCAAAATGTATAAAACTTAAGCTCCTCAATGTTAGAATTATAGATAGCACCTTCCTCCACACAGCACTGCATCCCCAAATAAGTAAAAATAAAACTATATCTGGGTCAGGATTCAAGCTACTATTTTTTATAGTCACCTGTTCCAAACATTTATTTACTGTAAAAGCCTCAGATTGTCAGAAATCATCCCAGTGCAACAAGCAACTTGCAAACAATTTTCTAAAGCATCTTTGATGCACGGGATTTACTGTACCCAGTGGGGTGACTGAGTCATATTAATGCTAACTTGATGGTGCCGAGTGTGCAGAGGAGTCTTCCAGGAATGATAAACAGCTGGGAATAACTACTGACAAATTCTCCAGATGCTTTTTACCAGTATGCTGGCAGCTGAGTTCATTTTAGATCAATGCATATTCTCAAGACTTTTATGGGATTGAGCCCAGACTGTACAATCCTATAAAAGTTTTGAGAAGTTAATTTCTCAGTGGTAAAGAAGCTGCCTGCCAATGCAGCAGAAGCAGGAGACACGGGTTCCATTGCTCGGTTGGGAAAATGCCCTGGAATGGGAAGTGGCAACCCATTCCAGGATTCTTGCTGGAAAAATCCCATGGACAGAGGAGCCTGGCGGGCTGCACTCCATGGGGTCACAACGAGTTGGAGACGACTGAGCGACTGAGAATTCACACATCAGAGTCTACCCTGGGTTGTCTGAGCATCACGCTTGGGAACGGTATAGTCTGGGTGGTTGAGCTTGCACCATAAATTAGGAAAAGTTTTTAAAATTGAAAGAGGAGAGTTTATGTTAAAATTTATTTTATTGAAGTAGAGTTGATTTGTGCTGTGTTAATTTTTAATATATAGCAGAGTGATTCAGTTATACATACATACTCTTTTTCACGTGCTTTTCGATTATAGCTTATCACAGGATGTTGAATGTAGTTCCCTGTGCTATACAGCAGGACTTTTGTTTATACGTAATAGTTTGCATCTGCTAACCTGGAACTCTCAATCCCCCCCTCCCGCACCTTCCTGCCCCTTGGCATCTACAGTCTGTTCTCTGTTTCTGTTTTGTAGATAAGTTCATTTGTGCCGTATTTTAGATTTTGCACGTAAGTGGTTTTCTATGGTATCTGTCTCTTTCTGACTGACTTGATTTCGTATAATCGCCTCTGTCTGGGTCCAGCCATGTTGCTGCAAAGGGCATTAGTCTTTTAAAGACGGCAATTGATGAAACAAGTTTTCTTTTCTGCTGGGGCGAGGAGCAAGGATTTCTGTTGATTTGTCCTTTTGCAGAGATTCCTTTTTGTCTTAGGTTGTTAAAAACGATACATGCTTTGTAGTGATTTTAACGTGTCATTTTTCATTTTGCCCTTCGAATTGAATCCCATTTAAATTTCTTTGCATTTGAGGGTTTTTGTTTGCTATTTGGGGTGCTCTTGGTGATAGTTGATGATGCCCTTGTGTTTTCTGAAAGAGTGGTAAGAACTCGGTGTAGTATAAGAAAAGAAGAAAGTTCTTGAGAGGCGCTTTATGAAATCTCCCCAATGGTCCCGTATTCACAGGATGTGGAATGATCACTTTTTGGTACCTCTGATGATGAAAAGTCAGAGATGGGTTGGGGCATGCCAGGTGACGGCTCTGGTCCAGTGGAGAACCTGTTGATTAGAGGTTGAAATTGAGAATGTATAGGCTGAATATAACTCAGAGTATTTTTTTAACTTTTTATTTTATATTGGGTTATAGTTGATTAACAGTGTTGTGATCGTCTCACGTGAACAACAAAGAAACTCAGCCACACATGTACGTGTATCCACTCTCCCTCAAACTCCCCTCCCATCCGGGCTGTCACACAACGCTGAGCAGAGTTCCATGTGCTATACGGTAGGACCTTGTTGGTTATCCATTTTCAATATAACAGTGTGTACATGTCTATCTCAAACTCCCCGTTTCTTTTCCCTTTCTTCCTGCCTGGTAACCAGAAGTCTTACAGATGTATTTTATTTGCCCTGCTCAGAGTTGTTGTTGTTTTAAAGTTTGGATTATTTGCCATTAAAAACTCTATCAGATACGCAGATGACACCACCCTTATGGCAGAAAGTGAAGAGGAACTAAAAAGCCTTTTGATGAAAGTGAAAGAGGAGAGTGAAAAAGTTGGCTGAAAGCTCAACATTCAGAAAATGAAGATCATGGCATCTGGTCCCATCACTTCATGGGAAATAGATGGGGAAACCGTGGAAACAGTGTCAGACTTTATTTTGGGGGGCTCCAAAATCATTGCAGATGGTGATTGCAGTCATGAAATTAAAAGACGCTTACTCCTTGGAAGGAAAGTTATGACCAACCTAGATAGCATATTCAAAAGCAGAGACATTACTTTGCCAACAAAGGTTCATTTAGTCAACGCTATGGTTTTTCCAGTGGTCATGTATGGATGTGAGAGTTGCCCTGTGAAGAAAGCTGAGCACCGAAGAATTGATGCTTTTGAACTGTGGTGTTGGAGAAGACTCTTGAGAGTCCCTTGGACTGCAAGGAAATCCAACCAGTCCATTCTAAAGGTGATCAGTCCTGGGTGTTCTTTGGAAGGACTGATGCTGAAGCTGAAACTCCAGTACTTTGGCCACCTCATGTGAAGAGTTGACTCCTTGGAAAAGACTCTGATGCTGGGAGGGATTGGGGGCAGGAGGAGAAGGGGACGACAGAGGATGAGATGGCTGGATGGCATCACTGACTTGATGGACATGAGTCTGAGTGAACTCCAGGAGTTGGTGATGGGCAGGGAGGCCTGGAGTGCTGCAATTCATGGGGTCGCAAAGAGTCGGACACGACTGAGCGACTGAACTGAACTGAACTGAACTGAAAAAATCCATTAGTGTCCCATAGAGGGAAAAAGGGTGTCTGGCTTCTGTATAATGATCAGCAGAGTCCTAACTTCTTGAAATGGGGCATGAGCTCCAGTACCCTGCAGCTCCTACCTGACTCAGTTTTCACCTGCACACTATTAGACTCACCCTGAACCCATGGAGTCTGGGCTTCTTATTCCTGCCTAGCTAAATGCCACAGGTAATAACAGTAAGAAACATCACAAATGACACTTCGCCTTGGGGCAGCCTAGCAGTTTATAGACCCAGCTTGGCTATTCTCCAGGGTTTTCTAAAATGTCTGAATTGAACATATGTATATGGCAGATATTTAAAAACACCTCTGTTAATAAAAAAGACATCCTGGTGTCTGACTTTGTTGTTAGAAATGCCACTGTTCAAAGGTATAGATTTATTTTCTTACTCAAGTGTGTGAAGGTTGATTAAGAGCAGCTAATGAAGCAATGGACTTGATGATTAAAGAGGATGTCATTTTTTTTCCCTCCTTGGAAAGATGAAATTTTTTTGAAGCCTATTATCTAAAAATGTAGCTGCAGACCTGACAAGTTGTTCTTGTTACTTTTTTTCCTAGTTAAGAAGCAAGAACTTGCATAAATGATGAAGGAATGCAATCTTTTCCTTCTTAAGTATCCAATTTAAATATGTTTATCACCAAGTCTGCTTGAAAAAATGAATTGAGCCATTTTTACAAAACAGCTAGCAAAATAGAAGCCTCAAGGTAAGGCTGACATTTTTCTGTGATGTATCAGGAATGGCAGGTTAACACCTTGCTTTCTTAACTAGTAGTGAGTGTGTGTGTGCATGTGTGTGTGTGTGTGTGTGTGTGCGCGCGCTCACACACTGTTTGCCACCCCCATGGACTCACAGCCAGGAAGTATTCAGAGCTCATCTTGGCTCACTCCACTGTCAACGTGAGAAAGAACCAAAAGAGGAAGAACCTGAGAAAGAACCGAGAGACTTTGGGAGATTGGGGGTGGAATGAGGACAGGGGGCGGGGTGGTCACTAGTATTTGAAATAATGAAAGAACCAACTTGTTGAAAAGAGTGGAGCTTTTCCATCTCAGCTTCTGGAAAAGACTTCCCAAACAGCAATCCTAAAATCTCCTCCATACTAACCCTTTGAACTCAAGCATCAGCTCTGTGAAACCAGGTACCCTGGGGGTAGAGTTTTCACCCAACTAGGTGATTCATGGCCCCTGGGATTGAAATCAATGGATTATGGAGTATTTGGCATCTTAAAGGAGATTCACAGCATCCCTGCACAAGAATATCATCTTTTCCTTTTTTTCTTTCCTGAGCAAAGAGTTTAAAGATACATGCCTTTTTTCAACCTTCCTGGAATGATTTTTTTTTTTTCAAATTACAGCACAAATACAAAATTCATTACAGCTTGGTTTCAAGGCTCATTAGTTGTTGGATCTTGGTTTCTCACCAAGACAGGAGAGAATTTTTTCCCTTATTGTTGAAGTAGCGTAGCATAGAGTACTCAGTGTCAAAAAATACACATATGTTTGTGTATATATACACATAGACACACATACATATATACAGATACATGAACACACATATATACACATACGTTTGTATATATGTGTGTGTGTTTGTATATGTGTATATGTATTTGTGTGTGTGCATGTATTTTTTTTTTACCATAATTACAACTAGTGTGTGTGTTTGTGTATGTGATGGATTTAATGCCTTTGGTAGCTGCTATATGGCAAGAATGCAAAGGGAGGGATGTCCCTGGGGGTGAGAATGCAATCACATTTAACAGAGTGCCACTTGATGTTGTCTATGTGGTTTTACTCTCACTCCCTTGATTTTCTCCTGCGCTTTTCCTTTTTGTATTTATCTGCCCCCATCTCTTCTATAGACCCGGGTTGCTTTGTTAATTGGTCTCAGTGTCTGTCACAGAAATGCTAATGGCAGCAGAAATGTGACAGCCCCGAGAATCCCTTAGCGACTCTGAGCCTGGAACAGAGGCCGTTTGTACTTCTCTCCAGCAGCCTCAGAGCGATCCCTCTGTGCAGCCTGGATGGGCTTCAGAAGGCTGATTCTTTGGGGAATTAGGATGTTCCCTTCAGCCAGATACTTTGCAAGATCGATGCCTGATTTTGTGAGGGTGCTGCTTATACAGAGCCCTGGTTGCAGAAGGGTGGGGGTTCGGGGTAGGAAAGAGTGCAGGAGAAAAGAAGGGATGCCTTGAATAAAGTCAGGATATACATCAGAATTATGTAATAGCAACACCTCTCTAAGTCCTCTCTAACCTCTCAACAGCTGCAGAATACAGGTCTTTTTTCTTTGGATTATTAAACTTTGGTGGGAATTAAAGTTACGCACGTATGGAGAGTATTCTTTCTGTTTTTCAAGCCAAAAAAAAAAAAAAGAAAAACTTGAGGAAAGAAAAGGAAGCTGCCATCCGATTAATTCCAGGGCTCTGGCATTCATGGCTAGCACTGACTCATGCTTTCCAAATGAACGCAGGCATTGTTCTCTGCCCCTTATTTATCCTAGTCATCTGTTGATGCTCTTGGTCAGTGAGGAACATGCTGTCATTACCCCCACTTTTGCAGGTGGGAAAACTGAGGCACAGAGATCACTCAGCTTGCCCAGGCCATCCACAGAGCACGGCAGGGACTGGTTGGAATCCCATCGATTCTAGAGACTGAGCCAGTAACAGATTCAGTGCAATACTTTGTCTCCTGTTTTCATCTATTCCTTCCTAGTTTTTGCCCACATCTGTGTATGTTTTATTGTGGGTACAACCCTTGTGTGAGTTTGTTTTCTGCTTTTGTTCACTTCTCATTTTATTAGAAACTCTACATTTCTGTTCTTATTATAATCTGTGTAACAACAGCAGTCATATGTTTAGAGTGTCAGCCCAGGTTACACTTCAGTCCCTACTTTTTACCATCAGTTTTTGCTTTTCCATCCCTGTTTATTCTCCACCCCATGCAACAGTGGTTTCAACCACAGCAGAGCAAATACAGTGACACTCCATCTCACCTTGGGATAATGCTTGACTTAGGTAGCATCCATGAAAGTCTTTTCCTGGCAAACACAGACTTGGCACCAAGACCCGTGGGCAGTCATTTGTGACCCAAGGTAGATTTTCTTAACAGCTGATTGACCAGAGACATATGAACACATCTTTTGCTACCCAAACATTATTGACCAGAGTGCTTCAATATTCTTTTACATAACAAATCACTAGCCACAGGTGTTAGTTTCTGCAGAAATCCCCTGGTCAGTAATTTGTGAAGAGCTATAGGATGGGCCCATGAAGTAAAGGGACATGGGTCTATAAATGGAGAAAAGAAGAAAGAAATCTGAGTTCCAAAGCAGTGGAGAAGAAAGACAGGAAATGGAGCCTATGAACATGTGTAATGTAATGTGTTCCCATGTGAGCATGGGAAATTGTCACTTCCTTGGGCACACCTGCCTTTCACACCTCCCTGATTGGATCAGTGCTCTTCTTGATGTTGTCACAGTGCCCTGGAGCTCTCAACCACAGATATTAGGACAGATGCCAATTTTCCATTGATTGTGTGATTTCTTGATCAATATTCTTCTCCTTTCTATTCACTATAGGATCACCAACCCCCACCTCATAATGACAGCCAGCATTTACTGAGGGTGTACTATATTCCCAGCACCATGCACAGTTTTTATAAGCACTTAATACTCACGATAACCCACAGAGCTACATTATTATCCACATTTAACTTCTGAGAAAATGGAGGCATTAAGAAATTTGCCTAAGTCTTGTAAGTGGTGGGGCTGGAATTGACATCCCATTCATCTGACTGGTTTCCAAGGTTAATACAGAAACATTGTATCCAGTGATGTGCTGCTGTTTGTTTAAACTTTCTTACATTCGTGGACATTTAGATTGGTTCCATTCTTCCTTAGTCTGGATGATCACAGTCTGAACATCTTTGGGGGTGTACAAAGATACTCTTTCTAAAAAAAAGGTTTTTAATTAATTTATTTATTTCTTTTGGGTTGCACCGGGTCTTCTTTGCTGTGCTCAGTCTTTCTCTAGTTG
Organism: Bos javanicus; assembly: GCF_032452875.1. NCBI lineage: Eukaryota > Metazoa > Chordata > Mammalia > Artiodactyla > Bovidae > Bos > Bos javanicus. Next base: position 47,863,654 of record NC_083884.1, read on the forward strand.
CAGCGAGCCAGGGCAACTTTTTGTTGTGGTGCAGAGGGTTCTCATTGCAATGGTTCCACTTGTTGAGGAGCTCAGACTCTAGGCGTGAGAGCTTCAGTAGTTACAGCATGTAGGCTCCGTAGTTGTGGCTCAGGGGCCCTGGAGCATGAAAAATCCAAAAAGGTATAGTCAAGCAATCACACGTTCAATATGGAAAGCCTGCCAAGTGGTATGTACGTTTGAGGGCTGCATAGGTGAGTAGACAGATCTGCTGCAGTGGAGGGAGGGAGGCAGACAAGACGGAGAAAGCAGCAGAGGATGCTAAGTGCTATAAAGACAACATAAGATGAGAAGTGAGCAGTAGCAGGTAAGGGCATCCAGTTTTGATGGACTCAGGACAGCCTTGACCCAAGAGGTGGAATTTGAGTAGAGGGCTTTGAAGTTGTGGTGCATAGGCTTAGTTGCTCCACTGCATGTGGAATCTTCCTGGACTAAGGATCCAACCTGTGTCCCCTGCATTGGCAGGTGGATTCCTATCCACTGTGCCAATGTGCCTATCCACTGAGCAAAGATGCTCTTAACCTACACACTCCAACCACTTAAACCTTTCTGTTCTTGAGAGAAGACAAACTTAACCCTACCCCAGGGCCTTTGCACTAGCTGTTCCCTTGCCTGTAACATTCTGCTACTTCCATATCTTCATCCAGTCCATTGAAACTGGATGCCCTTACCTGCTACTGCTCATTTCTCATTTTATGTTGTCTTTATAGCACTTACCATCCTCTGCTGCTTTGTCTGTCTTGTCTGCCTCCCTCCCTCCACTGCAGCACATCTGCCTATTCACCTTTGCAGCCCTGGTACTGTACATACCACTCAGTAGGCTTTCCATGTTGAACATGTGATTGCTTGACTGTACCTTTTTGGATTTTTATACAAGTGTTTCATCTGAATGAATCCCCCAGGAATGGGATTATTCTGCCCAGAGGGCATTTGTGCCCAAGATCTCCAGGCACCCGGTGTGGCCAATGCACAAAAAAGCAGCCTGTGTTCCCTTCAGGCTCCCTCAAACAATCCCCTGCCTCTTCCTCCCTACTGCTGCTCAGCCCCAGAGATGAAAAGAGTTCTGTGTCCTCTTGCTTCCCTTTCTCAGTGGCACAGCCATGAATCTTGTGTACTCTGTCAGCGTCTGTGTCTCCTCCATTCCTCTAAGATGTTAAGGAAGATAAATGATCGGGGAGAATTCCCAGCTTCGACTGGCTTAAGTACATGATGCTTCTGTTCTTACAGGTCCAGGAACCTGGGCTCACCCAGACCTTGGAATTGTCGGCAACACAGTTACATGGTCCTGTGCTTCTGCTACCTTAAATTGTCTCCTTTCAGGCTCTGATAGGACTTCCTTTGCCTTTTAGAAACAGAGATTGAATGCAACTGTTATTTTGATGTGAAGTCCTTTCTGCAAGTTGTGGGCAGGATTTAAATATTTGAGGTATAGACTGAGTGTATACATTTATTTTCTTTGAAATACTGCACTTGTATCTTTTATCTTTTGACTTTCTTTTTTCCCCAAATTAAATGGCCCAAATGACTCCAAGTACGTGGAATCCAAAGCATTAAATCATTTGGAGTTCCAAGTCTAAATCATTGAAGGTATGTGGAATCCAAATCATTAAATCATCTGGAATTTCAAATTCAAATCATTCCAAGTGTTTGGAATCCAAATAATTATAAAAAAAAACCTTCAAAGTTTGTTTTCTTCCAAAAATTCTTTCTTACTTGAAATGTATAAAAAATAAATTTTTGGTGTATATCCTATTATATTTCACATATATATTTATAAAATTACTCAAAAAAGTCCTATTACAGTCATACTTTGGGACACTGTGCACCTGTTAAAAAGTATGAGGCAGTTTTATAGTTTTTCAAACAGAAATAGTCTTAGGACTCATTAAGTGAAATAAAGACACATTTCATGTCCCTGTGGGATCCCATTCGGGATTCACAAAAGGTACACCTCAGTCCATTTATCTCCTCCTGTTGGTACTGATGGAAATGCAGACCCCCACCCCCCACCCCTGCCCCAGGTTAGTATCAGCATCATCTGTTGTGTATGTAACTGTGGCAGTCACTCGAAGAAGATGGGATAATAGTACTGACCTCATAGAGTTGTGCAAATTGATGAGCTAGTATTTGTAAAGTACTAAATGTTTTGTTAAACTTTTTCATGTGAGTGTGATTGATAGATTTACCCTAATCCCAGCTGTCAGAGATTCTACACTGTGTACAACATGCAACTAGTAGAAACATCCAGTGGTTAAGGGGATTATAGAAGTGGGCTCAGTATCTGGAACTAGATTCCAGAGATCACAGTGTGAACTTGATACTTTTCTTTCTCTTGAGACTTTGGTGTTGAGGAACATGGTGGCTTTGACAGAAACACTGAATTATTCTGAAGCTCATATATGGTCTTCTTGTGCAAGTCTGTTGGGCTTCCCTGGTGGCACAGACAGTAAAGAATCCACCTGCAATGCAGGAGACCCAGGGTTTGATCCCTGGGTTGGGAATTTCCCCTGGAGAAGGGAATGGCTACCCACTCCAGTATTCTTGCCTGGAGAATCCCTGGACAGAGGAGCCTGGTGGGCTACAGTCCATGGGGTTGCAAAGAGTTGAACACAACTGAGCGACTAATACACACACGTAAGCCCAACTGAGGTGAGATGAGTAGCTGCATTGGTTCCAACAGTTACTAAGACATGCTGCCATGATTCACCATGTTGATAGCAATAGCAAACACTGATATGACAATTACTAAACACCATCTATTTTATAATTACAGAAACCCACTGAGGCAGGTGCCTCATATTACATTTTATTTTACAGATGGGGAAACGGAAGCACAGTGGTTAAACCTATTCAGAGCCACACAGCTGAGAAGAACTGGGATTTGAAATTCTAGCCCATGCTGCCTCTCAGATGTGCTTAGTCACTCAGTCATGTCTGACTCTTGTGACTCCATGGACTGCAGCCCACCAGGCTTCTCTGTCCATGGGATTCTCCAGGCGAGAATACTGGAGTGGGTTGCCATTAGCTCCTCCAGGGGATCTTCCCGACCCAGGGATTGAACCCAGGTCTCCTGCATTGTAGGTGGATTCTTTACCAGCTGAGCCACCAGGGAAGCCCTGCCTCTCAGGTGTGGGTCTATATAAAATCAAGTAGTTCTGTCACCTGCCTTGGGACCTGGAATGCCCAGAAGAGGGGTCCTACTGTGGGATGCTTACCTTGAATGAAGTTAGTGATGTATACTCTTGGAAGAGAGTCACCCTCCTTTCTTTCTACACATGGAGCCTGGAAGGAGGTTGAGCTGGGAGGGAAGAATGAGCTGTGTTCTCAGAGGCCTTTGGTGCTGTGTATCTCTCAGATCTCAGTGAGATGTAATTATTTAATTAAACATAAGACACCTACTGCAGCTGGTTCCCAGTGGCATGTTTTCATGTCATATTATAATGTCACTGAGAGAATTTCTATCTCCAACATGGTACACGGAAGTGACTGAAATAAGGAAATCAGCCTATCCATTATCAGCAGAATTTCACTCTGTGTATCCTTACTCACCTGTGTGTTTGCATGCTTGGTTGCCCAGTCATGCTGACTCTTTGTGACTTCGTGGCTGTAGCCTGCCAGGCTTCTCTGTCTATGGAATTTTCTGGGGAAGAATACTGGAGCAGGCTGCCATTTCCTACTCCAGGGGAATCTTCTCGATTTGTATCCTTAGTGGTTTGCATTCCTGGACGACTGTGTGAATTATTCTCTTTCTTTAAAAAAAAAATTATTTGGCTGCACTTGGTCTTAGTTGTGGCTCTTGGGTTCTTTAACTGCAACATATGAGATCTAGTTCCCCGACCAGGAATCAAACCCACACCACCTGCATTGGGAATGTGGAGTCTTAGCCACTGGACCACCAGGGAAGTCCCCAGCTGTATGATTTCTTTACAGCCTCTAATATTGATCCTCCAACTCTTCCTCGATGAGTACTGGGCCTTCCTTCAGATGCATGTGGGCAACACCCCTTTCTAACGGCCTTCTTAGGTTAACTTCCAGAGGAGTCCTTCCCAAGACACATCTTTTGTAATCTTCTCTTTCCAAGTGTGAAGAGGTCTTTCTTCTCTCTGCAGTCAAAGCTGTTCTTGAGGGGGAGTCTTGTGTCCTCAAGTAATAAAACAGCCTGAAATTGGGCTGTGTTAGGAACTCAGGGGAGGGGGCACCAGCTTCTTGCTGACAAGCATCTCCTCTTCTAGCTCATCAGCATGGTTCTCATAAAATGAAAATGTCTTTTTTTCCAACCCAAAGTCAGTCATCTTTTCCTCTGTACCAGCCAAAACTATAGAGCCTTACTTATGTCTACCATATTGTTGACTGCATTTTACATGTTGGAGGAGATTTTCAAAGATAGTTGAAAACAAATGTGATTTCCTCCTTGCCTGGCGACTTCAGAACTAAATTGCCAGCATAGGCTGTGACCCCAACATATCCTAAAAGTTTGCTGAAAATCCTTTGTACCTCTCTTATTTAGCTTTTGGCTAAAAAACTAGAATGCCCTATTTATGGGTGACAACTGAATTTTTGTGTGTATTTGCAAAAAGATGCCTGTGCATCAATGTTCATAGCAGCCTTATTCAGAAGAGTCAAGACATGGATACAATCTAAATGCCCATTGAGAGAAGAATGGATAAAGAAGATGTGGCACCTATATACAATGAAATACTACTCGGACATTAAAAAGAATGAAATATGCCATTTGCAGCAACATGGATGGACCTAGAGATTGTCATACATAGCGAAGTCAGACAAAGAGAAATACGGTATGATGTCTTTTATATGCAGAATCTAAAAATAAATGACACAATTGAACATATTTACAAAACAGAAACAGACTCACAGACTTAGAGAATGAACTTCTGGTTCCTGGAGAAGAAGAATGGGGTAAAAGGGTAGTTAGGCAGTTTGAGTCAGCATGTACATGCTGCTATATTCAAAATGGATAACCAACAAGGATCTACTGTATAGCACAGGAAACTCTGCTCAGTGTTCTGTGGCAGCCTGGATGGGAAGGGAGTTTAGGGGAGAGTGGCTACATGCATATGTAGGTCTGAGTCCCTCTGCTGTCTACCTGAAACTATCACATCATTGTTAATTGGCTGTGTGTGTGTGCGTGTTAAGTTGCTTCAGTCCTGTCTGACTCTATAAAACCCTATGGGCCATTGTCTTCCATGCTCCTCTGTCCGTGGGATTCTCTAGGCAAGAATCCTGGAGTGGGTTGCTATGCCCCCCTCCAGGGGATCTTCCCGACCCAGGGATCAGACCATGTCTTTATAGCTCCTGCATTGGCAGGCAGGTTCTTGACCACTAGCACCACCTGGAAAGCCCGTTAACTGCTCATATGCCAATACAAAATAAAAAGTTAAAAAATTAAAAATAAAACACAGAAATAAAGAAACACACACAGGGTATTCTAAAATGACTTTGCCATTTTATTGGGGAATGGGAGTGGGCACTCCTGCGGGTAAGTTATCTAACACCTAGAGTTGCAAAATAGCTTCCATAGAATCAAATGACCCCAGGGCTTCCCTCTAGAATCTAGACAATACACACTTCACCACAGGAGTACATGAATTTTCCTGTAGCCAGAACCAGATCACATGCCTGCTTTTAGGCCAATCCCAGGCCAAGAATTGGTTCTCCCTTGTTAAATTAGACCAGGGAGTGGCTGGTGTAGGGTTGGCTACTGCCTGAGAGGAACCCATATGTCTTTACTACCTGAACAGGTAGAGTGTTTATTTTCAAGGAAGTGATAGAAGTTGATTATTAGCAGCCAATGAATAGTCTGCCGTGTTGCCTTATGACACACAGACATTCACATGTGAATATGTGTGTGTGTGTTTGTTAGTATTTTCTCCACAATGAATACATTATTGATTTCCTAGAATCTGATTGTTGCTAGAATATTTGTAACCTGTTTATATCCATTGAAAAGATCCCTGGTGAGAAAAGTCTATCATTTGTGAAGTTCTTTTTCAAATTATTTTTCTGTTGTGTGGAAGTAATTTTGCTTTTTCACTTTTATCGACCCCACTGTTTTATTAGAGTTTGAATTTGGAGTGGAAATCCAGGAGGAGAGAAAGGACTGTATGGTTTCCTATTTTCCTGTCCCAATTATCCATGTGTGTTGTGTTAGTATATGTTACAGGCTTCCAATTCTTAGGAGGCTAAAGAAAGAAAGAAAAAAAAAAAAAAAGAATGAGATAATCACAGTTTGCATTGTCAACACAAAGGGTTTCATTTATTCAAAGCTTTTCTCAACACTGTTTTGTCTTATTGGGAAGATTTTCATGAACAGTTTCTCAAAATCTAGAAACCATAACAAAAACAAGGCATGCTTTAGTTATTTAAAATTTTTTTTATTGAAGTATAGTTGATTTAGAATGTGTTAATTTCTGCTGTAGAGCAAAGTGATTCAGTTATACATATATGTACTTTCTTTTTCATATTCTTTTCTATGATGGTTTATCACAGGATATTGAATATAGTTCCCTGTTCTACAGAGTGGGACCTTATTTTATCCATTCTAACTGTAATAGTTTGCATCTATTAACCCCAAACTCCCAATTCATCCCTATCCCACCCACCTTGTTCTCTAAGGACATGCTTTAAAAGAAAGTTTTACAAACTCTCAGAATAGTGGGTTGCTGTTAGGTGACCCGTATGTGTAAAGCAGGCTGGTATAAAACAGTGGGAGTAAGAGCCTGTGGGGCTTCCCTAGTGGCTCATTGGTAAAGAATCCACCTGCCAATCACTGCAGGAGATGTGGATTCCGTCCCTGGGTCAGGAGGATCCCCTGGAGGAGGGTATGCCAACTACTCCAGTATTCTTGCCTGGGAAATCCCATGGACAGAAGAGCCTGGTGGGCTACAGTCTGTGGGGTCACAAAACAACTGGACACGACTTAGCAACTAAACAAGAGAGGCTGTATAACTCCTTGCCAACGCATGATTGGCATTCTGGTGCCACACCCAGGGTGGCTGATGTTTTACTACTTTAGAAAAAAAGCCCAAAGTCTAGAGGTCCATGTGGAAATTATTTTAAAATTTTGAGTTCTAGTACAATTTAAAAAATCATTTTAAACATTTTAATATAGATCACCTTTAAGCCTGTTTGCAGCCTTTACTTTGGTAACTAAAATGTAATTGCTAAAAACTGTACCCTGTGAGTTAGTGTCCTGTTAATTTCATCTGCACAGAAAGGATCCTTTTGTACTTTTCAAGCAATGTGTAGGAAAACAACTGTAAGAATTCAATAGATGTATTTCCACCCACCCTAGTGTGTTTGCCTGGATGGCACAAAACTCAGTGGGTTGCTTTTTCAGTGGCTTGATGCACGGGGCTGTGAGAGTGAAAACGATTGCTTTTCGATCCATCTCCCCAAACTGGGATAAACCAGTTGATGTGCACAATCAATGGCTAAAGACTCCAGAAACAGTCTGCCTGACTCTGGTGAACTGGGCCAGGCTCTTAAGTCAGGAGAAGGTATGCATGACAGGAGGCCCCTGGAGTTTGCAGCTTTGATGAGACATCTTCAGCCATTAGCACTGTCTGTCTCACCTACTTGCTTATGAAGGCAGAATGCTAATGCTGCCCTTAAAATGAGCGCAACTGCCAGAGACTTCAGGAGGGTGAGAAGGAGACAGAGGCAAAATCCCTGCACAGAATAGGGACTGTGAGCAGCGTTGGAATAATTCTCTGTATTCTGATGGAATAGTCACTGCAATATAGCTTGATTCTAGGATTTTAGAAAGCCCAACCCTTTTGGAGAAGCATTGCTGATTTTTAAAAGAACTCGGTCTGCTCATCTTAAGCAGGCACAAGTTGTGAGCTCTTGTTATCATTGGGATTAGTGAAACGTTTTGGGTGTCATTTCGAGAGCTCCGGAGAGCTCTGGTACCTCAGTCCTTCATGTCTCAGTGCAGAAAAGAATTCAGTGAGAGACAAAGTGATAGATAAAAAGTGATTTATTAGACTAGGATGCTTCTGAGACTTACAAGTGGGCGGGTGAGAAAGGCCACGCCCGGAGAACTTACTAGGCTACGGTTTTATAATCAAGGGAAAAGTGGGGATGGGGACAAGACCATCTTTGTCTTTCTCGGAGTAGATGTCATGCTTCCATCATCAGTTCTTTCTCCAGGTTGAGCATGGAGGTTTTCTTCTCTCTACGTGGTCAAGCTGGGTGCACAGATAATTGTCTTTCATGTGTGCAGAGAGCGTGTCCTAGGGATCATTAACATACTGAGTTCACTGGGCAGGATGTGGGTCTCATTGTTTTACTGTTTGGGGGCATGTCTCATGCTTCTGCCACGTGGTTTTGTTGCTAAGCAAGCCTGCTTGGTTTTGCCTTTAAGCAAACCTCTCGAGTAATCATTAACTTATGGGGGTCTCCCATATTTTTCTACTTACAGTCCCCTGGTGGGATTAACTATTTTATCACCCACTTTGTCTCTTTACTCTGTCCCTCTCATTAGGAGATTTAGATTTGAGCTATTTTTTGCAGTCACATATCCATCCTACCTTCATTGAGCATGTTTTGTTTGCAAATGACTAGAAAGACAAATCAAACTGACTTAAACAATGAGAAGAATTTATAGGCACATGTAATTGAAACACTTAGGGATGGTCAGATTCGGGTATAGATTGATCCAGTGGTATAACTGTACATTGGAAGCTCTAGCTTCACTTCTTTTGGATTGTCCCAGTTCTGTTCTTGGCTTGCTTCCTCCTCAGGCTAGAGTGTCTCATGGCAGAAAAAAAAATCACTGCATTGACCCCAGTCGTGAAGGGAAGTGAGCACATTAGTCCAGCCTTTGAGTAGTGTATCTTGATGGTCACCCTGTTGGGATCCATGTTGGCCATGGACTCACTTGTGTACCCATCGTGGTCGACAGAAAATGCAATAGTCTGATGACCTAGCCCAGGACGGCAGGTTCTTTTCTCGGGAAGGGATATTGACTCAGCTTCTAGGAACGTGTCATAGCTGCAAACAGAAGTTGTTGGAAGTTAAAACAGGACATGGAGAGACATGGGTACTCAGGGTTGTCAGCCCACCTTCCCTAAAAAGCCCTAAAAAGCAGACCCTGAGACAAAGCTTGCATGTGTCACTTTTCTGTGTGTTTGGGTGGGGCTTGGCAGTCCAACTGGGAGGATGGAAGTGGATCTATCTGCCAATTCTTTACTGACTCCCAAATATTAGTGGATGAAATGCCCCTGCAATTCCAGATGTTATCAACTCTTCCCGGGAGGATATTTGGGAAGGCAAATCCATGGTAGCGCTCTAGGTTACTTCACAGGTGGTAGGGGAAGCCATATTCTCCAGGTTCATGTGGGGTGGTTCAGCCCTGGGGCTTATCTTGGGATCTAGGCTCTGAGCACCGAGTTCAGGCTTGGGGATTCAATCTGAGGATCAGGGGAGAGGGTACATGTTTTTAACTGTTCATTGGGATACAGCCAGTTCACAATGTTGTGGTAGTTTCAGGAGAACAGCAAAGAGACTTAGCCATACATATGTTGCTGTTGTCCAGCCTCTAAGTCATGTCCAAGTCTTTTGACCTCATAGATTGTAGCCCGCCAGGCTCCTCTGTCCATGGGACTTCCCAGGTAAGATTATCGGAGTGGGTTGCCATGTCCTTCTCCAGGGGATCTTCCTGATCCAGAGGTCGAACTCGCATCTCCTGCTTTAGCAGCTGGATTCCTTACCACTGAGCCACATGGGAAGCCCTCCATACATATATACGTATCCTTTCTCTCCCAAACTCCCCTCCCATCCAGGCTGCCACATAACATTGAGCAGAGCTCCTTGTGCTATACAGTAGGTCCTGTTTGCTATTCATTTTAAATATAGCCGTATGTACATGGCAGTCCCAAACTCTAAATACCCCTTCTCCCCATCCTCCCCGCGCCAACCAAAAATTTGTTCTCTAAGTTTGGGAGTCTGTTTCTGTTTTGTAAAATAAGTTCATTTGTATTATTTCTTTTTAGATTACACATGTAAGGGGTGTCATCCGATATTTAGGAGGAGGGTACATGTACCAGGCCTGTGTGGGGGGCAGCCAGCCCCATGCTGGAGAGTGGGAGTGTCTGCTCCAGAATAAAGCTCTCTCCTCCTTCTGACATTATAGCAGACATGTACCGGGAGCAAAACAATATTTAGATGTTACAGTTGGATCCGTCAGCCCATGTTTACTGAGTTATTCTTACCATTTATAAGGCACTTATCTCCTAATGGACTAAAAGAGTGAAGATACACAAACCATAGGAAAATTAGTGTTTTCTAAATGCCTTCAATGTGCCATGCACTATGCCAGATGCTATTAAATACACTTATACAAATGGGCTCAGGATGAATGCACTTATTTTGCTAAATCCCTGTATTTAAAGCTTGTATTCCTCCCCACTCCATAATCATAGCCACATACATAATTTCTCTCAATGTGTCTCGATATGATGATCAAGATAAAGTCAATGACAAAAGCTTAATCCCCACAGTGAATTTGGCTGCTTGATTATATGTTTTTACTATTTTAAATTTTATTTTGAAATTAAATATGGCTTACAAGGGCTATTCAGAGGACCAGTATTATAGGAAAACATGGACATAAAATTCACAATATTGTATTCAGATGCAGCAACTGTCGATGTTTTGGTAAATATCTTTCTCTTTTTCTATGCATGTTTTTGAATTGTTATTTATCTGGGATCATGAACAGATTTATTTTCCATTTTATGTATGCATTTTGGCATAGCTATTCATCAAGATAGGAGAGGTTTGGTTGCAGTAACTCATAAATTGTGACTATTAGTGGTTTTCTACAGCAAATGTATATTTCATCCTTATGCAAAGTCTCCTTTAAAGTTTCTGGTTGAAGCATCTCTCTTGAGAAACTCTTTCAAGCATTGACCAAGTATTTGGGTTGTTTGATCCTTCTGGAACATATGGTTTCCGGGATCCATGTAAAAAGAGAAGAGAGAGTTGCACATCCAAAAGGGAGTGATTTTTTTTCTAGTTGATATTTCATGGAAGAGCAGTTGACTTACATGTTCTGTTAGCTTCGGCTGACAGCAAAGTGAGTCAGTTATACATTTATACACACACGCATATATAGTCTTTTTCTTTTTTTTTAAATTTTATTTTATTTTTAAACTTTACATAATTGTATTCATTTTGCCAAATATCAAAATGAATCCATCACAGGTATACATGTGCTCCCCATCCTGAACCCTCCTCCCTCCTCCCTCCCCATACCATCCCTCTGGGTCGTCCCAGTGCACTAGCCCCAAGCATCTAGTTATTCTTTTTCATATTCTTCTCCGTGATGGTTTATTACAGGATACTGAATGTGGTTCCCTGTGCTGTACAGTAGGTCCTTGTGGTTTATCCATCCTATGTACAAGAGTTTACATTTGCTAATCCCACACTCCCAATTCTCCTCTCTCCCAAACCCACTCCCCTGCCCCTTGGCAAACACAAGTCTGTTCTCTATGTATGTGAGTCTGTTTTTGTTTCCTAGACATACCGATTTGCATCATATTTTAGATTCCACATATAAGCAATCTCATATGATATTTGTCTCTCTCTTTCTAGCATACTTCGCTTAGTATGATAATCTCTAGGCCCAATCATGTTGCCGCAAATGCATTTTATTCTTTTTTTATGGCTGAGTAGTACTCCATTGTGTATATGGACCACGTCTTCTTTATCCATTCCTCTGTTGATGGACATTTAGGTTGCTTCTGTGCCTTGGCTGTTGTAAATAGTGCTGCTATGAATGTTAGAGTGCATGCATCATTTCAAATTAGAGTTGTGTTCAGATATATGCCTAGGGATGGGATTGCTGGGCCACATGACAACTCTGTTATTAGTTTAGTTTTTTTTTTTTTTCCCCCAGGAACCATAAGGCACCATTTTAAGGTCCAGGTTTAGAATTGGCTTAATTGCCTCTGTCCATTCCCTGGACTAAATCTCAGACACATGACCCCTCTCTGAATCTCAGGGTGGACTTCCTATGCATCGAGAGAGGAAATGTCATTGTCCACAACCACATTTAATGGTCTCTGTCGAATCTGATTGTAGCAGTTTGTCTGGTCTTCTCTCACTGGTTTATTTGCCTAAAAGTGACTTTGTGCCTGATGTTTCACTGTTGTGAATGGTGTGTCAGTAACCATGGCGATACACATCAACTTTTGCTTATCTTTGATTTTTCCTTTTGGATAAATCCCTGCATGTAGGAGTGATAGAAATAATAACAGAAATTTAATTCCTGTGTGTGTCTGGTTCTGTAATACTTAGATGCTCTCTCATTTAATGAGCAGGACATTGTAATAATCTCCGTTTTGCAGATGAGTTGGTCCAGCCTTTGAGTTCTTGTCTCCTGAGGGCAAAGCTTCCTCTCTGTCTCTGCTGGTTCAAAGGGTCTTTGGACTTCAGAGCCAGTTTCTCTTCAGAAAGATTATATTACTTTACACTTTTTCACGGCATATAAAAACAACCAAAGGCCCAGCTCCAACAAATGTTTTTCTTAAATTTTGTCCATAGAAATAGTCTCAGTGTGGGAACACGGCTCAGTGGCCAAGAAATGAAAGGAGTGCGGCAAGGTTGAGGTTTACTGAAGATTCACTGTCCTTCTAGAGATTCGGTTCATACTTCTATAAAATTAGTAGATCACCTTGAAAGATTTGAGGCTTGGAATGCTGAGAAATTCCAAAAAAATGTCTTCCAAAAATAACACTTTAGAAAGTTCCAAGGCATGAAAGTTTCAATATTTCTAATTCTGGACCATTCCAGAAAGTTCCAAGGCATTGAGATTCCAATATTTCTAGTTATGGAGACTTCCAGAAAATATTTAGGTTGGAAGGATTTTTAAATAAGTATAAAAGCTGCCAAATGAATTAAATTTCGTAACTGTTATTAGGGGAATTGGCACCACTTTGGATATATGTTATTATCATCATTCCTTCACTCATTTATACAACAAATGTGTATATTATGGCTGTCTCTTGCCAGGCATTTAGATGTTCTGGAATTACAGAGATGATTTAAAAAAGAGTAACCCCTTATGCACCCCACTCCAGTACTCTTGCCTGGAACATCCCATGGACGGAGGAGCCTGGTAGGCTGCAGTCCATGGGGTTGTGAAGAGTCGGACACGACTGAGTGACTTCACTTTCACTTTTCACTTTTCACTTTCATGCATTGGAGAAGGAAATGGCAACCCACTCCAGTGTTCTTGCCTGGAGAACCCCAGGGACAGGGGGCCCTGGTGGGGTGCCGTCTATGGGGTCGCACAGAGTCGGACACGACTGAAGTGACTTCACAGCTTAGCAGGAGCAATCCCTCATGGGGTATTTATTCTAGTGTAGGAAGCAGAAACCAAGTTGCATTCCTAATTAATTTCTTTTTTTAGTTTTATATATATATATATATACACACACATATATCTCTTCTTTTTCAGATTCTTTTCCCATTTAGATTATTACACAATACTGAGTTGAGTTCCCTGTGCTATATAGTAGGTCTTGTTGGTGACCTGCTTTATATATAGTAGTGCATATCTGTTAATCCCAAACTCCTAATTTTACCCTCCCCACCACTTTTCCCCTTGGGTAACCATAAATTTGTTTTTAAAGTCTGTGAGTCTGTTTCTATTTTGTAAATTAGTTCATTTGTATCATTTTGTGTTTTTTTAGATTCCAAGTACAAGTGATATCATATGATATTTGTCTTTCTCTAGCTGATTTAGCTCACTGAGTATAATAATCTCTAGGTCCATCCATGTTGCAGCAAATGACATTATTGTTTTTGTTTATGATTGAGTAATATTCCATCATATTCCATTATGTACATGTACCACATCTCCTTTACCTATTCATCTGTCAACGGACATTTGGGTTGCTTCCATGCCGCTCTCTCTGTCTCTCTCTCTCTCTCTATATATATATATACATACATATATATATTTGTGTATATGAATCACTTTGCTGTATAGCAGAAATTAACACAGCATTGTAAATCAATTATACTTCAATAAAAACAATAAAATGAAAAAAGGAATAAAAATTTACACAAATTCAGCTATTTGAGCTCAGAAATAGAGAAATAGTCTAAATTAAGAAAAGCCCATGTAGGTAACACAGAGAGGGCAGGGGAGCAGGTCGTGAGAAGGACTGTTAGTAGGAGGCACAGGAAGTGCAGGGTGGACACGTCATGGCTTTTTCCTAAGCTGTGGATACTGTTGCAAGCTTTTCAGCCAAGGTGAGGCATGATCATGTTTCCCTTAAAGAGAAACAAACAGGGACTTCCCTGGAAGTCCAGTGGTTATGACTCTGTGCTTCCACTGCAGTGGGTGCAAATTTGATCCTTGGTTGGGGAGCTGAAACTCAAATACTTTGGCCACCTCATGCAAAGAGTTGACTCATTGGAAAAGACTCTGATGCTGGGAGGGATTGGGGGCGGGAGGAGAAGGGGACGACAGAGGATGAGATGGCTGGATGGCATCATTGACTCAATGGACATGGGTTTGGGTGAACTCTGGGAGTTGGTGATGGACAGGGAGGCCTGGAGTGCTGCAATTCATGGGGTCGCAAAGAGTCAGACACGACTGAGTGACTGAACTGAACTGAACTGAACTGGGGAACTAAATCCTACAAGCTGTAAGGTGTGGCCAAAAAAAAAAAAAAAAGGGGAGGGGGAGAGAGAGAAACAATAGTTTACTTTCATTGCTTTGGAAGGCAATTTGGATCAAGGTGATGACAGTGGAGAGGACTGGATGGATTTAAGAGAACTTGGCAAATGAATGACGCTGAGGTTGAAAGAAAAGAAAGTGACAAGGAGGTCCCCAAGTTTCCCATTCTCTGCTTAGACAACAAACTTTGGCCAAGAAGCAGGTCGGGGCGGGAGCAATCTTGAGGCTGGCTTTGGACAAGTTGCATTTGGGATGCCAGCAAGACATCCAGAAGAAGCTGGTGAGTAGGCAGCTAGATACAAAGGTCTGAAGCTCACAGGCAGGATTTTGGCTGAGATTTTGAATTTTTGAGTCATTGGCATATAGATGGTATTTGAATCCACAGACATATAGTCAGAACAAACTAAACTGGCAACCTCTCAGCAGTGACCCCTCTGCCAAAGCATGAGATGAAAGGAAAAAAAAGAAGACATCTCATACTGGATTATTTTTAATACCAAGATCGTGTTTTCCCATAGGTGCTGTTAATTTTTGAGATAATGGCAGAATCTCCCTCCTGGAAAATGGGGCTGCATTTAAAGCTCATTTTTAATGTGAAAACTTTAGAGAGCATCTGATAAATGATAGGTTAAATAGCACATCTGGATAGTGGTCTGCTTTTCCCTTGACTCTGACTTTGGCTTGCATTCATTTTCATGATCATGGCAACCAAATTTTTGTGTGTGGTGTGAAAAGATGCCTGCACCCCAATATTCATAGCAGCCCTATTCACAATAGCCAAGGCATGGAAGCAATGTGCATGTCCATTGATGGAGGAACGGATAAAGAAGATGTGATACATGTATACAATGGAATACTACTCAGCCATAAAAAAGAACATAGTAATGCCATTTGCAGCAACACTGATGGACCTAGACAGTATCATACTAAGTGAAACAAGTCAGAAAGAGAAGGACAGATATCATATGACATCACTTATATGTAGAATCTAAGCAAATGATACAAATGAACTAATTTATACAACAGAAACAGACTCACAGACTTCAAAACAAAGTTAAACTTACCAAAGGGGAAAGATGGGGAGGAGGGATACATTGGGAATTTGAGATGAACAGATACACACTGCTATATAAAAAATAGATGAATAACTAGGACCTACTGTATGGCTCAGGGAAACTGTACTCAATATTGGTTAATAATGGGCATGGGAAAAGAACCTGAAAAAGAATGGATGTATTTATATGTATAACTGAATCACTTAGGTGTACACCTGAAACTAACACAGCATTGTAAATCAACTATAAAATAAAAATTAAATATGATGTATGAAATAAATAGGAAATAAAAATTAAATTGAAAGAATAAAAAGAATCTGCCCCCTAAAAATAATTCTTGTGTGTGTTGAATCCACATATCTGTTTCAATAAAGACCGAGTGTCTTTTAAGTAGGAGAAGGCGACGGCACCCAACTCCAGCGCTCTTGCCTGGAGAATCCCATGGTGCAGGACCCTGGTGGGCTGCAGTCCATGGAGTCGCAAAGAGTTGGACACGACTGAGTGACTTCACTTTCACTTTTCACTTTCCTGCATTAGAGAAGGAAATGGCAACCCACTCCAGTGTTCTTGCCTGGAGAATCCCAGGGATGGCAGAGCCTGGTGGGCTGCCATCTATGGGGTCGCACAGAGTTGGACACGACTGAAGCGACTTAGCAGCAGTCTTTTAAGTAACAGCCATCAGTTGGGAAAGGGATGAAGGGGAGATGAGAGGAGGAGGAAGAGGTGCTTGGAGAGGGTGAGGGACAGTGGTGTGCACTAAGGAAGGGAATGTCAGAGCCATACCCAGAAGGAGGCAGAGGGTGGCATGCTGACTGTTGATGGTGGAGCTCTGTGAACCTCGTGCTGGACAGCTGGGTGAGTGATAAACTCGATTTGAATTATTCTAGCACTGTGTAATATCATTCCTTAGAACACTTGTTCTTTTTCTGTTTTCTTTTTGAATTTTTATTTTTAATGGTGGTAAAATATGCATTGCATAAAATTTACCATTTCAAGCCTTTAAAAAACAATTGGGGTATAGTTGCTTTACAAGGTGGTATTGGTTTCTGCTGTACAGTGAAGTGAATCAGCTATGTGTACACATATATCTCCTCCCTCTTGGACTTCCCTCTCACCTCCCCACTGCACCCCAGCCCTCTAGGTCACCACTGAGCACCGAGCTGGACTCCCTGTGCTATACAGCAGCTTCCCACAGGATATCTGTTTAATGCACACAAGTGTATATATGTCAGTCCTAATCTCTCCCAGCACATCTCACCCACCCCTTTCCCCTGTGTGTCCACAAGTCTTTTTTTCTATTCCTGCCCTGAAAATAGGTTCGTCTGTAC
The DNA here is from genome assembly GCF_032452875.1 of Bos javanicus. NCBI lineage: Eukaryota > Metazoa > Chordata > Mammalia > Artiodactyla > Bovidae > Bos > Bos javanicus. The sequence continues at coordinate 47,880,792 of NC_083884.1, forward strand.
TGTTTTTCTAGATTCCACATACATGTGTTAATATTCGATACTTGTTTTTTCTTTCTGACTCACTTCACTGTGCGTGACAGACACATCTGTCTGTCGTGTGTGTGCTCAGTTGCGTCCGACTCTTTGTGACCCCATGGACTGTCAACCACCAGGCTCTTCTGTCCATGGGATTTTCCAGGCAAGAATACTGGAGTGGGACTAAGATCCTAGGTGGCCTAGAGGTAAAGAGCCCACCTGCCAGTGCAGGAGATGTGAAAGACGTGGGTTCGATCCCTGGGTTGGAAAGATCCCCTGGAGAAGGAAAGGGCAACCTGCTCCGGGGTTCTTGCCTGGGAAATCCCATGGACAGAGGAGCCTGGTGGGCCACAGTTTGTGGGGTTGCAAAGAGTTGGACACAGCTGAGCACACACACTCAAGGTCCTACCAGTTGTGCAGCATGCCCCAAAAATAAAATATGCATGAACATGTGTCACCTGTAACATGAGCATGATCCCTTTCATTCATTAATGAGGGAACCGGATAGGTGGCAAGGTTGTCTTTCAAGACCTTTGAAGGTCAACTTTGAAAAGCTGGATATTTATAGATAACTCGATAAAGGGATGTTATATCGAGCTACTGAGTTAGCTGCAAGGAGGGTTTATGCCCTACAGGGCAAATAAGCTGTAACCCCAAGTAATATATAGCTTCACTGTATACAGACACCAAACCAGTAGTAAATAGCCAAGCCAAACATAGGTGCCTCCTTCTAGAAAATTAAACAGCCCTCAGGTGAGCCTGTTAACCAATAATAATGGAAGGACAGAAGTCATGCTCTTGTCTTGTTTCCAGGTTTTGGACAATATTTCTTTTTAAAGAAAACAAAATTTATTTATTTGACTATGCTAGGTCTTATTTGCAGCATATGGGATCTTGTTCCCTGACTAGGGATTGAACCTAGGTCCCCTGCTTTGGGAGCACAGAGTCTTAGCCACTGGACCAATGGGGAAGTCCCTGGACAGTATTTCTTAACAGAAGTGTCATTGTTATTGGAAAATGCCCATATATCTCTGTGTTGTCCTGCTGAACAATGTGGCAGATTTCCTAAACCCATTTCTGCTCTGTTTACTTAAGATATCACAAGATGCCTCCAATCCCTGTGTAAGTGTTAAGTTAGAATGTTTCTCGATTTTATAAGTGCTTGGTCTTCATCTAGACGATAAGCTACTAAAGGCAGAATCCCTGTCTCTTTAGTCTTTATGTTCATCCCACTCCCTTTAATGGAGGTGATTTTTCAGGCTACTTCACCAAATGTAGAAGCACTGCAGTATATATAATCCTTGAAGATTTTCCGGCCTCCTCTTTTTTCCCCTTGGGTGGGATCTGAGTCCCAGGTCACGGGGCTTCAGCTAGATGCACGTTATCTCAGCTGGGTTTCAGCCCTTAGCGCTTCTGCATCCATACTCGCATCTTCTGAGAACATCATCTCCGTGTTTGCTCTCTGGCTGCCTGGTTCAGATGTTATTCTACCATGGTGTCCCTTCATCTAGACTCGTTATTCCAGCAGAGCATGAACCCCTTGCGGACTAGCTCTCCTGTTCTTCTTTGGGGTCAAACAGACTGTTAGTGGTGTTGCTTCAGTTTCCCAAACTTCCTTACTTAACAGCTGTTTGTATTAGTTCTTTGGTTTTCTTCCCATGGAAGAGTAGGGGATTCTGATAGGTTTGGACATCCAAGATTTTCCATGGAAATTTAAGGCACAGATGGCTTCTGCTGAGAGATCTTCCAATATATTTGAAGCGGGGTGAGATTCTATCTCACCTCACTCTACCTGCCCTTTGAGGCAATTCTGAAGAGCAGGCAGATTCAAATACCATTTCATTGAATCTCTTCCTAATGTATATTTTCTTCTTCTTTGCTTTGTATCTGTTCCCCTTCCTTGAATCAGAAAATTATCCTCTAATTGTTTGAATAAAGGACCGATTCTTCAAAATCTATATTGTATAGGGCTGGGTTGACCTGAGTTTCTTACACTCAGAAGCTAAGGTTTTGCTTTTATTCATTGCATTTATGCTACAAGTGAATTGGGAATTTGTGGCCTGGTAGTATCAGGGTCTGATAGAGACAGTGTTTGGCGGGGCGGGGCGGGGGGGCGGGGGGGGGCGGGAGGGAGGCACCAAGGGAAAGAATAAAATAAAATGTTATGACAAAGATGAGAAAAGAATTATAGGGAGGGATGTATCAAGTAACGATCAAAAATATTTTTCCACTACACTTACCAGAGTGCCCTGCACCAGTAGAGAGTTATATATATAGTCATCAAGGGAATAAATGTGCCTTATGTAACAGAAAACACACAGGAAATGGGCTTCTTTAATTTCCTTTTGTTGAAACTGATGAATTCTAAGTGTGTCATTTCCAGTACTTGCTGAACATCGTGTGATTGTGTATGAGTGTGTATGTCTTTTTTCAATTAACTTGTCAGTCTACCCTTATTTTTCAGGGAAAGAAAGCATTTCAAATTATTCTACATTGTTTAAATAAATGTGCTTACTGATTTGTGAAAATCCAGGATTTGATCTGCCGTATTTTTACCGGAATCTCTTTGTAATTTGGAGGACATTTGGAAGGCCTATAAAAAAAATAATTCTTTCTTTAAATCAATTGGATGAAGTTTAGGGGAAAAGATTCTTTCTGATTTCTTTCAGATCTGAATAATGCAAGAGCTATTGGCTTTAAAGGACTTTATATATTGCATTGTGTTTTGTGAATTTTTCGATATTGAGTGCTTTTGGCACTTTTCAGACAAGAGCAATGATGATGAGAAAGGATGCCTGTGGGGTATTCAGTCTGTTGCGGGGAGCGGGCCCTGATGTTAGTGCGAGGTGCAAATCAAAGGAAATTTGGAAGCATCGTATCCTTAAGTTCTGAGGATAGCTGCACTGATAGAAATGTTTCCAGTAAATCTGGGTTTACAGAGAAGCCTCTGTTTAAATAACCATCTCTAGGTTTTTTTAGAGAGAAGTTTCACTACTGCTTGCCTTGAGCAAACCCTCATCAAGAACAAGAAACCGTGGGATTTCCCTGGCAGTCCAGTGGTTGAGACTCTGTACTTCCACCACAGGGGTCATGGGTTCAATCCCTGATCAGGAAACTAGGATCCCACATGCTGTGCATTACAGCTTATGCTGCTACTGCTGCTAAGTCACTTCAGTTGTGTCTGACTCTGTGTGACCCCAGAGATGGCAGCCCACCAGGCTCCCCCATCCCTGGGATTCTCCAGGCAAGAACACTGGAGTGGGCTGCCATTTCCTTCTCCAAAGCAGGAAAGTGAAAAGTGAAACTGAAGTCGCTCTGTCGTGTCTAACTCTTAGCGACCCCACGGACTGTAGCCTACCAGGCTCCTCTGTCCATGGGATTTTCCAGGCAAGAGTACTGGAGTGGGGTGCCATTGCCTTCTCCGAAGGCATGTAATACATACAGCTTATACATATATGCATATATATATGGGCTTCCCAGGTGACTCAGTAGTAAAAGAATCTGCCTGCCAATGCAAGAGACACAGGATCAGGAGGATCTCTTGGAGTAGGAAATGGTGACCCACCCCAGTATTCTTGCCTGGAAAATTTCGTGCAGAGCAGCCTGGCGGGCTGGTGGCAAAGAGTCAGACACAACTGGACATGCATGCACAACAACTATACGTGAAATCTTTTATAAAAGATTCCTTTATAAAAAAAGAACAAGTAGCCATACCCTTGGGTCCTGAAAGTTAAATGTTAACAGACAGGCTGATGGAGGTCTGTGGCTGTTGCCTGTCCAACATCCACGCTCCGTTCATCCAACAACCTCCGACTAGTTGCTTTGGGTACCATACTGTCTCCTTCAGATACCGGCTTGGTGGAATTATTATTATTATTCTTTTTGGTGGAATTATTAAGACACCTCACCTCTCCTGGCCAGGGCAGCTAGTCTTGCCAACACTGGACCAGTAAGACGTTATTTCCCAGCGGAGGGACAAAAAACACCCAGAAGTGGTAGGGCTTTATTTTATCGAAACTGGGGCATCTTGGACATGATTTCCTCGGTTCTCACGCCTGAATCTCCAAAGCTGCTCAGGGTTCTGTCCTTTCCAGGTGGAGTTTTGTTTCCGTGACTGCTGTTCTGAGACCAGTTCCAAGGAAGAGTGTGTTGGGGTGGCAGTTGTTCCCACGCCAGCTGAATGTCCTGCGATTCACCTCAGTTCTGACCCTATCTACCAGGCGGACAGCATCAGACCTCAGAGGTTAAAGGCTCAGTCCCATGAGACAGCCCCACCCCAGGTCATCTGTTGCCTGTGACTGACTGGCTATAGATTGTAGGTACCAATGACACCTCTCCTCCGTGGGCTCAATTAACTTGCTGGAGTGACTCATGGAATCCAGAGAGACGTTTTACTCATAGATTACTGGTTTATTATAAAAGGCTATAACTCAGGAACAGACAGACTGAAGAGCCCAGAGCAAGGTGGGGGAAGGGTACAGAGTTCTTCAGGCACCGCGATGCCCAGGCTTCTAAGTGTTCTCAGCCCCAAAGTTCTCCCAGTCTAGTCCTCTTGCGTTTATTTTAATTTTTTTTAAAATTTTGTATTGAAGTATAGCTGATTAACAGTGTTGTGATAGTTTCAGGTGAACAGTGAAGGGACTCAGACATACATATACGTATCTCTTGGGTTTTCATGGAGACTTCATTCCCCATGGACAGAGGAACCTGGCGAGCTACAGTCTATGGGGTCGCAAAGAGTCGGACACAACTGAGTGGCTCAGCACAGCGTACAGCACACATCACATAGGCATGCATGTGTGCCCAGTCGCTTCAGTCATATTTGATTCTTCATGATCCCATGGACTGTAGCCCACCAGGCACCTCTGTCCATGGGATTTTCCAGGCAAGAATACTGGAATGGGTTATTATGCCCTCCTCCAGGAGATCTTCCAAACCCTGGGGATCAAACCCATGTCTCCTGGATCTCCTGCATTGCAATCAGATTCTTTACCACTAAGCCACCAGGGAAGCTCCATTACATAGGCGCAATTGATTAAATTATTGACCACTGATGACTGACTGAACTTGCAACCTCTCTCCCTTCCCTGCAGTCAGGGTTGGGTAGGGGATGCTGCTGCTGCTGCTGCTAAGTTGCTTCAGTCATGTCTGACTCTGTGCGACCCCATAGATGGCAGCCCACCAGGCTCCCCTGTCCCTGGGATTCTCCAGGCAAGAATACTGGAGTGGGTTGCCATTTCCTTCTCCAGGGCATGAAAGTGAAACGTGAAAGTGAAGGGGATGCTAGGGAGACTGAGAGCCCCAATCCTCCAGTCAGATGGTTGGCTCCACTGGCAACCAGCCACCACCCTTAGATGTGTCCCAAAGTCATCTCATTAATATATCAATAACAAAAGATATCTTTACACCTCTTCTAACAGTAAATTCCAGGAGTTTTAGAAGCTTTATGCCAGAAATGTAGGGAAAGGCCAAATGTATATTTATTCTTATAAATAACAGTATAACAGTGACCAACCCCAGGAGCCTTTCAAATCTCTCTGATTTGCACGTTAGGGACTCTGCTGCTCCTGCTTACAGCTGGAGTGTCCTGAGTTGTGTTTAAGTCAGCCAAAACCTCTGGTTGCAACATTAGAGAGTCTTGAAGTTTCCAAATAATGTCAAAGGGTAATTTGATAGAGCTTATCTAGCCACAGAGAGTTTAAAGTTTATTTTTCCCAATGTTCTGAGACATGAAAGTTTGATTTGCTGGCTCTTCCTTCAGAAATTCCTGCTGTCAAGATATTGACATCTTTTCTTAGGATGTAAGAGGACAATATATGAGGTGCCACTGGACCTAAGTCTCGCATCCTTGGTATTTGTTACATTTGATATATTTTGAGTTATCTTCCAGTGATGGAACACGCACATTTGTGTGTGTAGGAATGTAAAATTGTAAAGTTAAGCATTTAAAATATAGTAAACTTTTAACCCCCCTTTTAATATTTAAAAAATACTGAAGTCATCTGTTTTTTTTTCCCCCATATCTGATAAGGTGAACTATAATCCACTTAAAAAAATCTTAGCAGGAATGTCATAGGGGGGTGGCACAGGGACAGAGCAGTTGCAAATTGATGTTTCTCTCCTCATCATTTTAAGGAATTAGGATTCTATCAAGCAAATAATAACTGAAGTTTGGCGATGCATCATGCAAGATTAATGTATGAATTAGTCTCTGATGAGATTGGTTTTAATTAAGATCACAAGGCTGAGTGAGGACAGCAAAGTGAAAGAGTGAAATTATACTAAGACAAGTTTTCTGTCCAGCAAATCTATTTGGAAGTGCCCTTAAGGTTTCTTAGGAAAATGCTTTAACACAATACAAAATTATTGCAGGAAGCTGGGGACGCCCTCCCTTCCAGGGCCAAAGAGTGGGCTGTTGTCTAACACTTGGAAATGAATTGTCTGAGCAGACACTTGTGCTCACAAAGCAAGAGACTTCACTGGGAAGGCGTGCCTGGGCTGAGAGCAGCAGGGTAAGTGAACACAGGAGAACTGCTCTGCCACATGGCTCACAGCCTTGGGTTTTATGGTGATAGAGTTAGTTTCTAGGTTGTCTCTGGCCAATCACCGTGACTCAGGTTCCTTCCTCGTGGCGTGCACATCACTCAGCCAAGGTGATTCCAGTGAGGAGGATTCTGGGAGGTTGGTAAGACATGTGGAATCTCCTTTTGACCTTTCCTAAATTCTTCCGGTTGGTGGTGGCTTGTTAGTTCCATATTCCTTACCAGGACCTCCTTTTGTAAAATAACTCATGCAAATGGTTACTGTTGTGCCTGTGTAGGGAGAATGGTTTCAGCCAATGTTTCCAGTAACAAAATCATCATGGTGTTTCTACTGAAGTTGCAAATCCTGTTCAGTAGATGCAGACATAGTCTTGTTAGTCTACATGTAATGCAAAAACAAACAAGCAGTTCTGTGTGTGTGAGTGATAACAGCCTTGGCAAATGACTTCCAACCAGCATTTAAAAGGCAGGGCCCTGAATCCATGCCTACAAGGAAATTGATGAGTGCAGGGCGCCTGGGAAAGGCAGGAAGTGATGGGACACGTGAAGGATGGGGGAATATGCGGGAATATGCCCATGAGAGTAGCGGATGTTCAGTCCTGGCTGAGTGGGAACGGGGCCCCGACACGATTTCTAAACTTGAAACTCTTGATTTTGGAAAGTTAACCAGGAAATAATCAAATGGCCAACGGGTACATGAAAAGATGCTCAGCATCTTTCATCCTAAGAGAAATGCAAATCAGAACCATAGGGAGATGCTTTGGACTCAATTGTATTTTGAAACAGCATTTCATTTTAACAGGCAGAGAGAGCCACTGTTGCTCCCTGCCTCTTTTGATTTACAAGCCTCTATTTTGTTGCTGAAGTAAGCTCAACATTCAAAAAATGAAGATCATGGCATCCAGTCCCATCACTTCATGGGAAATAGATTGGGAAACAATGGAAACAATGATAGACTTTATTTTTGGGGTCTCCAAAATCACTGCAGATGGTGACTGCAGCCATGAAATTAAAAGATGTTTGCTCCTTGGAAGAAAGCTATGACCAACCTAGATCACATATTAAAAAGCAGAGACATTACTTTGCCAACAAAGGTCCATCTAGTCAAAGCTATGGTTTTTCCAGTAGTTATGTATGGATGTGAGAGTTGGACCATAAAGAAAAGTTGAGCACCGAAGAATTGATGCTTTTGAACTGTAGTGTTCAAGAAGACTCTTGAGAGTCCCTTGGACTGCAAGGAGATCCAACCAGTCCATCCTAAAGGAGATCAGTCCTGGGTATTCATTGGAAGGACTGATGCTGAAGCTGAAGCTCCAGTACTTTGGCCACCTGATGCAAAGAATTGACTCCTTGGAAAAGACCCTGATGCTGGGAAAGATTGAAGGCGGGAGGAGAAGGGGGCAACTGAGGATAAAATGGTTGGATGACATCACCGACTTGATGGACATGAGCTTGAGCAGGCTCTGGGAGTTGGTGATGGATGGGGAAGGCTGGCGTGCTGCAGTCCATGGGGTTGCAAAGAGTTGGACATGAACTGACTGACTGAGATCAAGAGTGTTTGAGGGCCCCGACCGAGGGAAGGATGGGGCTCTGTCCACAAAGCCGGGGAGGCTGCAGGAGAAGCAGTTTCAGGCATGGGGTGACCAGGTGGTTTCCTGAAGTTCCCCAGACCATGTGTCTCTCCCACACTATACAGGGGCTCTTTAGAGTATAAAGCATTTTGCTTTCATTACCTCATCATCAGCCTTGGGAGGCCTTCAATAAAGGATTACATAAATGATGAAACCTCTTTCCTCCCGGCAAAAATGGCTTGTGTGTATACATGAGAAATAATGTTTCTTGATTGAGAGAGAAGAAAATAGAACATTCTTTGTTCAATATTACAAAGCACTCCAGCCCACTGCCCGCTCCCATGCTTTAGGGTTCTTTTCAAGTCCTGAGTTCTCCTTAATGTGTTTTGAGCCCAAAGTTCTCCTTAATGTGTTTTGAGCCCAAAGTTTTGTCACTGTTCAGTCACGCAGTTGCATCTGACTCTTTGTGATCCCGCGAACTGCAGCACACCAGGCCTCCCTGTCCCTCACTATCTCCTGAAGTTTGCCCAAGTTTGTGTCCATTGAGTTGGTGATGCCATCCAACCATCTCATCCTCTGCCGCCTTCTTCTCCTTTTGCCTTCAATCTTTCCCAGCATCAGAGTCTTTTCCAACGAGTCAGCTGTGAGCCCAATGACATCTTCCTATATCCAGTTTCACTACATTGGTACAGGTTGTTGGCATCTTTCTTCCTTGTTAGTGTCCACATGGATCCACCCCAGTTCTGTTCCTGGCTCCTTGCAACCCATTCCCCTCCCAGCAGCAGGAGTGATTTTCAGGGCACATGAAATCAATTCTCTCTCCCATTCATTTATTTAGGTGCATTGGGTTTTAGTTGTGACATGCAGGGTCTTCACTGTGGCTTATGGGCTTTGGATTGTGTGAGCTCAGTAGCTGGCACACTCAGCTTAGTTGCTATGCAGCACGTGGGATCTTAGTTCCCTGACCAGGGATCAAACCCATATCCCTTGTATTGCAAGGTGGATTCTTAATCCCTGGACCACCAGGGAAGACTCTCTCTCCAGTGTCATCTCCAGAAGTCATCCTTTGATGGCTTCATTGTGGTCAAGAGAAGATGCAGGTTCTTGACCTGCAAGGTTGTGCATGAGCTGGTATCAGCCCACCTCCCTGTGTTCCAGTCATCCTGGCTTCCCTGATTGGATTGTTCAAACCTCTTGTTTCACCAAAGCCCTTGTAAGTGTCCCTCCTCTACCTGAAAAAGTTGATTAGTTGACTTCTTTTCATTCATCCGTAGATGTTGTTCTCAGTCTTGGAAAGCTGGATCCTTGGCCTCACTCACTCCCCTGGGGCAGGTTCCTGACTGATGGGCACGCCCTCTGTGAGCTCTGCCCACCCCTGGCCCTCCTAAGAGTGTCCTCAGCATCCTTACTCAGTGGGGCTGGGTAGGTCTGTTTGGAGGTGGGGAAGAATGGTTTATGGGCTAAAAGAATCAGAGACCTTCACTCTACACACGTGAACAATTTCCATCATCCTTACCTTTGAAAGTCACCCCTCAAGCTCATTAATTTGCTCCTTGTTTTGTTTTGTTTTTTTAGCATATGTCATATTGAGCGCGTTCTGTGTGTTCTCTGTCCTGAGGGACCTGCAGGCAGGAGCAGCCTAGCTGCTGTTCTTTATGATGATACTAATAGCTGACATTTGCCAGCTGTCATTCACACGCCAGAACTGACTGTAAGCCCTGGACACAGACAGACCTTAACTTGTGTGGTTTCATCTTGCCACTGTTAGGATCTCCATTTTTAAATGAAGAAAAAGCAATTAGATTAGTGAGAGAGCTCCAGAAAGCTATCCAGCAGTCTGGGCTCCACCTCCTAGCTTAGAGCAGCAGGACCAGAAGATGCTGGGGAATGGGTGGAGTGAGAGGGCCATCCAGGTGGGCTGGTTGTGAGAAGGTAACGACTACCACATGGCCTGGAAGACATCCCCACATCCCTGGGCTGGACCATCTGGGGTCTTGGGAAAATGACCAGATCTGTGTTTGTGGATGTCTATAGATAGATAGACATCCACTTGTCTGTCTATCTGCCTATCTATCTGTCTATACATATGTCCAACCATCTGTCCATCTATCATCTATATATATATTTTTGGCCACACCTTGCAGCATGCAGGATCTAAGTTTCTCAACCAGGGGTTGAACGCATGCCCCATGTAGTGGAAGCACCGAGTCTTAACCAGTGTACCGCCAGGGAAGTGTGTCTATGTCTATCTTATCTATCTGTCTATGTACCTACCTACCCATCCCTCTATTATCTATCTATCCAGCCATCTATGCATCTGACTGTCATCTATATCTCTGCCTTTGCATCCATCCATCCATCCATCATCTATGTGTGTATGTATGTATCTATCTGACTTCCTTGGTGGCTCAGTGGTAAAGAATCCGCCTGCAGTGGCAGGAGACATGGGTTCAGTTCCTGGGTCAGGAAGATCCCCTGCAAAAGGAAATGGTAATCCACTCCAGTACTCTTGCCTGGGAAATCCCATGGGCAGAGGAACCTGGTGGGCTACAGTCCATGGGTTTGCCAAAGAGTATGACTCAGGGACTAAACAATAACAACGTATCTGTCTGTCTGTCTGTCTGTCTATCATCCATTTGTAAGCATCACTATTGCAAGGAAGTTGTCTAAAGATAAGCAAATGCTGTGATAGAGCTTTGCTTACCCAACACTTCCAGCCAGTTCTCCTGATTGGTTTTGAAGGTGATGTTATGTAGATGAATCCAACTTCCCTGTCTGGATGCCATTGCGTGTTTCCCCCTAGGTCTTTATGAGTCTCCAATTTGGGGATTTCCTCCTCACTGGGGTCTGCTCAGGATGGGACCAGGGTGAGTCCAATATGGTGCCCTGGCACTCAGTCCAGCTCTTGAAGTCCAGGGATTGTGCTGGGCAGTGGAGGCCTCCTTGTGTTTTGAACCTGGACCCTCCACTTGTCTCACTCGAGCTCAGCTCTTAAAGCCTGGAGAGCTTTTAGACATTCGGATATATGCAAGGCTGCAAATACGTAATCTCTACATTTAGCACTGCAGTTTCCAATTACCCACAGACATATATATTTGTCACAGGCTTCGTTTCAGCCTGTCTCCTCTTGCTGCGGGCTATATAAAATCTCCCTCCCCACCCACTTTTAATCATTAAATAGGAATCATTCAGGCACATGAGATCCTGGAGTAGAATCTTGAAATGTAACAATAATAGTTTCAGCACAGAGCTGAGGAAAGTACATCCCCGAGCTATCCTAACTTTGTAGAATTTGCAATATTAAACAGTGAAAATTGACATTCAGTAGAATAGTGATAGTTAACATTGATATGTGCTGGGCATTGTTTGAAGAATGTGCCATGAGCTAAGTTGCTTAGTCGTGCCTGACTCTTTGTGACCTTGTGGACCAAGGCCTGCCAGGCTCCTCTGTCCATGGGATTCTCCAGGAAAGATTACTGGAATGGGTTACCATGCCTTTCTCCAGGGGATCTTCCTGACCCAGGGATCGAACCCATGTCTCTCATATCTCCTGCATTGGTAGGTGGATTCTTTACCACTAACGCCACCAGTAATCTTTAAAATAGCCCATTGGCTAGCAACTGCTATTACCCCCATTGCACAGATGAGGAAGATGATTTTCTTTCATTGAAGTACAGTTGGTGTACAATGTTGTGTTAGTTTTAGGTGTACAGCAATGTGATTCGATCTTATATATGTGTATGCTGTTGTAGTTCAGTCACTAAGTCATGTCCAACTCTTTGCAACCCAGTGGATTGTAGCATGCCAGGCTTCCCTGTCCTCCACTATCTCCCAGAGTTTGCTCAATATATATATTGAGTTTGTATATATATGTGTGTGTGTATATGTATACATATATATATATATATATATATTCTTTTTCAGATTCTGTTTTTCACCAAGGTTATCGAAACATGTTGAGTATAGTTCCCTGTGCTATACAGTAGAACCTTGCTGTTCATCTGTTTTTATACCTCTGAATCCCAAACTTCTAATTTATTCACCCTGCTGCCTCTCCCCTTTGTTTACCCATAGTTTGTTTTCTATGTCTGTGCATCTGTTTTTTTTTTTTGCAAATAAGTTCATTTGTATCACTTTTTTGGATTCCAAATATAAGTGATATCATATGATATTTGTCTTTCTTTTTCTGTCTTACTTCATTTAGTATGATAATCTCTAGGTCCATCCATGTTGCAGCAAGTCACTTATTTCATTCTTTTTTATGGCTGAGTAATATTCCATTTTGTATATTCTCAGTGTTTATATACTGGAGATGAAATTATTTACTCACACAACACAGAGTCTGACTTCATAGCCCTCAGACAATTTACAACATGGTAAATACCTGGATTAATTACTTGATGTGGCTTCACAAATTTCCACAGATTTCATAGCTTTAAACACATGTTTTTTCCCTCTTGCATTTCCAGAGGTCAGAAGTCTGAAATGGGTTTCAGTGAGCTAAAATCACGGTGTCAGCAAGGCTCTATTGCTTCTGCAGGCTCCAGGGGAGTGTTTGCTTCCTTCCTTGTTCAGCTTCTAGAAGTTGCCCTCTGGCTCCTGGCTCTTCTCGGTCTTCCTGGTCTAACATGCACTGATCACTGTAGCTCCTTTTGCCTCCCTCTGATAAGGACACTTGGGATCACGTAGAGCCCACCTTAATAATCCAGGAGCATCTCCCATCTCAAGAGTCTTGACTCCATCTTATCTGTAAAGCTCCTTTGCCCTGTAAGGTGGCATATTCACACGCTCCGAGGATCTGAATGTGAATTTGTTGGTGGAGAGGAGGGAAGTCATTCTTTTGTCTATTATAATTGCTAAGAACAAAGGAGGAAATTTCTGACACAGCAGAGAGGCTACGTGGTGGGCAGGTTTTCTTATCATGTTCACGATACTGACCAGAGTTCTTGGCCTTCCTCAATCAATAGAAATTGACTAGAGACCAGACAAGAAATTCAGGCAAGGCATTACTGGGGGCTCTGCTGCACAGGGCTTGCTCCCTGAGGTGGGGACGAGCTGGTTCCTTATGGGAGTGAGGGTACGGGTGTGTCCAGGGGTCAGGCTGAAAGGGCGGCTCAGGTGTTTCGCCCCACCTTTGGCGATGTTGTGTGCAGGGGACTTGCGCAGTAGCCCGCATTTGCTCCAGACTCTTCAGAAGCGGCAGTAGGTGTCTATTGGTCTTCTTGTATCCTTTGTCCAGAATTTGCTCCAGTTATTTTTAATCCCATATAGTTTCTTTGTATTTTGTTGCTGGAGGAGAGGTGTGTCCAGGTGCATACATTGCAACAAAAGGTCCCAGGTCCAAGCCTGTCTCAAGCAGAGACATGGAAAGCAGGTGCCCGAATTGAGATGCACCGAGGTGGTTGTGATAAAAGACATAGGACAAGAAGTTGGATTTTTGCCCTGGGGTTGCATGGCGAGTCCTAGAAGCCGTCTCAGGATGCCTTCACAGTGTGATGTCCCGGTGGATCCTCAGTCACTTTAAACAAAGGCGATGTGTTCATTTTCTCAATATTGCTGGGTCAGAGTCCTCGGTCTAACTTCCCAGTGGGTTCCTCTTCTGGAAGCCAGAGGGCAATTGAAATTGATGAGATTCTTGCATTCCAGTGCTTCAAAGAATGGGGCTTTCATCACTTTTGGTCTCAGGGATGGAGGGTATCAGCAGAGTCACAGAGCTGGAAGACAAAGGGCTGCACCAAGCGTGCTGGCCTATGACAATTTGTTCTAAAGGGTTCTGAGGGACTGAAGATCACAGGCACCCCAGGGAAATCGACTCCTCGTGGAGAACACTGCAGGTTTTGTTCGAGTAGAATACATTTTCTGTTAACTTTACAAGGAGCAAATCTTATTTGTTTAAGGACCCAGAATGAATGCATTTTCTGTGTGGCCTCCTTTTCTCAGAAGGTTGTTGATGAAACTTTTCAGTATTTGACTAAAAACTTTTTGTTGGAAGTCATTCTAATGTACTTGCCGCAGAGGACCTCTCTTTGCCAGGAGAATCCCCAGAAAAGCCTTTAACATTCTCATACCCCATGTGATGGTCCATGTCAGGTGCCCACTTGCCTGGGCTTAGGGACACCCAGAGAACTGGTAAAACAAGATCTCTGGGTGTGTCTGCAAGGGTGTTTCTGGAAGAGATTAGCATTTGAACTGGTGAACTGAAGATCACCCTTACCCATGTGGGAGGGCATCTTACCAATCTGAGGGTCTGAACAGAACAAACAGATGGAGGAAGGATAAGCCATCTCTGTCTCTCTTGGGTTGATCTGTCTACCTTCTCCTTCCCTCAGACGTCAGTGCTCCTGACTCTCAGATGTTCTGACTTGGAATGAATTACATCACCTGCTTTCTCAGGCCTCCATCTTGCAGAGGTCTCATGGGTCTTCTAACTGCATGAGCCAGTGTCTGTAATCAATCTCTGTTTCTCGTCTCTGTCTGTCTATCTATCCATCCATCCCTCCATCCATCAATCATATAGTATCTGTTACTTAATTTTCTATCCATCCATCCATCAATCATCTATTATCTATCTATTCATTTATTTATCATTTATTTATCTATCGTCTTGGAACAGGAAATGGCAACCCACTCCAGTGCTCTTGCCTGGAGAATCCCATGGACAGAGGAGCCTGGGGGGCTACAGTCGTGGGGTCACAGAGAGTCAGACACATTTGAGTGACTAATCACATCTGTCATCTATCTATCCATCCATCCATCATCTGGTGGCATGGTGCTAGTCACTCAGTCGTGTCTGACTCCTTGCGACCACATGGACTGTAGCCCGCTGGGCTCCTCTGACCTAGGAATTCTCCAGGCAAGAATACTGGACTGGGTAGCCATTCACTTCTCCAGGGAATCTTCCCAACCCAGAGATCGAACCCAGGTCTCCCACATTGGCAGGCAGATTCTTTTCCATCTGAGCCACCAGGGAAGCCCATCCATCATCTACTATCTATCAATTATCTATCTATTTATCTACTACTGGTCCTCTTTCTCTGGAGAACCCTGACTAATACCCTCAGGTCATCATTTTGTATACTTTGTGATCTGCTGAAGATACAGATGTTGTTAGTTTAGGAAAAGTAATGATCCCAGTCATGGTCTTGGAATCTGTTTTCTTTAAAAGTGTCCAAGGTCAGCTATAGTTATTTGCCACTTTTTCTCAAGGATGAAAACATCAAGACTCTCTTTCCATTGTGTCAATATCACAGACATTTAAAGGTAAAACAGCACCTTGAAAACGGTTCTCATTTTGTAGATAAGCTACGGAAGTCTCCAGGATCTTGCATGGCTCATCCAAAGCAACAGACATGGGACTTACAATTGTATTTCCTATTTTTTGATTCAGAGGAGTTTGAGAAAAGACTTGACCTTGATGGCCCCAGTGCTCCTCCCACGTGGTTCTCATTTGAGTCCCAGCTGAAGTGCTTCCTCCTGCTTTTCCTGCCATCCTGAGAGATGATGGTCTTTTTCTCCAAACTTACTGCCATTTTGCATTGACTTGTTGATCTTTGTCAATGTCTTATTGGTGATTTAAGAATCCTTTGAGACTTGGTTGTTCTTTCTCATATGAGGAACAGCTGGCAAATGAATGTCTTCCATTATTGTTTTGTAACAGTGGCTTCTATTTATTATGAACTAACAAAGGGCTGGGCACTAATTTTCATGGATCAACACATCTAATCCATCAACTATAGGATATGGTTGCTGCTAATCCCCATAGTTGACAGAAGAGAAAACCAGTTAGAAAGGGCGAGACAGGCCACTAAAGTCACAGAATGAGCAGAAGATGGAAATGTGATTTGAAGATCTGAGGTCAGGATCTGACTGCCCCAGAGAGTCCTTGCTTATAATTTCAGTCACCTTCTGTTCTGAACCCTATTTCAGGAGGGTGGCAGGAGCCAGCCCCCAGCTGGTCTGGTGCCAAGGCTCTGTCTTGAATTGGGGAACACGCGTTGTGCCCAGGAGGATCTGGGGTGGCCGTCTGGGTTCCTCATGTCATCTGCCTGTACTTGCGTCTTCCAAAATGTTCATCATCCTCCCTAATGCTTGCACGTCCATCCACATAGGTTCCTGCCGAGGTTTCCCCGCACTTGCATGAGGCGCTCTAGTGCCTGTCTCAGCTGGGTCCTGGCTTAAGGCACAGGAGAGTCTAGGAGGTTTTCCAAGCACTACGCTGCTGTTGCCTTTCTGAGTCTTCAGTTTCCACTCTCCGTAGGGCCTACCCTCATTCAAAGCACAGGCCTGGCCAGACAGAAAAGATACATGCACTCCTATGTTCATAGCAGCACGGTTCACAATAGCCAAGACCTGGAAGCAACCTAAATATCCACAGACAGATGAATGAATAAAGAAGACATAGTACAAATAAACAATGAAATACTCCTCAGCCATAAAAAGGAATGAAATAATGCCATTTGCAGAAACATGAATGCAGCTAGCAATTATCATACTAAATGAAGTAAGTCAGAGGGAGGAAGACAAATACCATATGATACCACATATGACACAACTGAACTTATCAATGAAGCAGAAACAGAATCATGGATGTACAGAGCAGATTTGTGGTTGCTGAGGGGGAGGTGTTCAGGGAGGGATGGATTAGGGTTTTAGGATTAGCAGGTGCCAACTATTACCTATAGACTGGATAAACAGCAAAGCCCTACTGTGGAGTAGTTAATGTCCTGTGAAAAACCATCATGGCAAAGAATATGAAAAAGAATAGATATATAAATATGTACACTTGAATCACTTTACTGTGCAGCAGAAATTAATTCAATGTTGTAAATCAACTATACATCAATGTAAAAAAAATTAAAAAAAAGAAAGATCTCTCAGAACTTAAAAAAAAAAAAACTCAGGCCTGGCTTACTCCAGGGGCAGGGGCCAGATCCCTTCCAGGGAGGCCCTGTCAGTATCTATGCATTGTTTTTTTCCATCTCTGTCTCTGGATGCCTCACTGGCACTCATCATCTGTGGTGTACACGATGAATCCTGTCCTGTCTTTGAAAGGAGTTCGTTTTAACAAGGGGCTTCCCAGGTCGCACCAGCGGTAAAGAACCTGCCTGCCAATGCAGGAGATGTAAGAGATGTGGGTTCAATCTCTGGGTCAGGAAGATCCCCTGGAAGAGGGCATGGCAACCCTCTCCAGTATTCTTGCCTGGAGAATCCCATGGACAGAGGAGCCTGGTGGGCTACAGTCCATAAGGTTGCAGAGTCGGACACGACTGAGTGACTGAACTGAACTGAAGCGACTTAGCACGCACGCATTTTAACAATGAAAAACAAGGAAGAAATTCTTGGGTTCTGCCTTCATCTGTGGAGAAGGCAATGGCACCCACTCCAGTACTCTTGCCTGGAGAATCCCAGGGATGGGGGAGTCTGGTGGGCTGCCGTCTATGGGGTCGCCCAGAGTCGGATATGACTGGAGCGACTTAGCAGCAGCAGCAGCCTTCATCTGAGAAAATAGCTGGAAATGTATCTCCTGCCAGAAAACAGGGGCTAAGGTACCCAGGGTTTTCAGACTTCCAGAAGGGAGATCAACTTCACGTTTCAAATATTAGCCTGCTACACCTGCCTTGTATATTTGTGTTTATGAGACATGAAGTCATATCCATTGGTATTTTAAGAATTTGTGCTCTTCCACCTGGGAGACACTTGACATCAAAGCCAGGATAGAGGGATTTCCCTGGTGGTCTGGTCGTTAGGACCTCACCTTCCAATGCAGGGGTGTGTGGGTTCTATAATTGGTTGTGGAGCTAGAATCCCACTTGCCTCGGTGCCAAAAAAACCAAAACAAAAAGCAGAAGCTGTCCTGTAACACGTTCAATAAAGACTTTAAAAATGTCCACATCAGAAAAACCTTAAACTAAGCCAGGGTAAAAATTCTTTGGGAGGTCACACTTGAGTCAACATGTTATAAACCACGACTTTTCCAAAGTTCTTCAACCAAAGCTGTACGCTGGACTTCATTTCAGAACTCCCAAATATGAAAATGACACCATCCATTTTTAATGTCATAATTACATTGGAACGGCTGAGGGTAACTGAATGGTGTACAGAATGAATCCTTGAGATAACAGAAAGCAGCAGAAATGTACAAATCCATTCCCATCCCATCAGCTGACTTTTCCAGCATGAACCCTCTATTCATCTTATAATAGAATCACATATTTTTTAAAGGAATTGAGTGGTTTTAAAATGATTTTGTGATGGCTACAAAAAAGACTTTGTAGCACAAGCCAGAATATAATGTGTTTTTCTCTCATGCTTTCACGTATGCTCTGTCAGGTTGAGATCTTCAAGAGCCGTAGAATATTTTTTTTCAGTTGTCAATAATTAGGTGTCAATCAGGAGGATATGTCTGTGTATGAGGAACAAGGGTTCTGATACCTGGAGTGATGAAAATTCCTGCAGCTGCCGGGGTAGAAATGGACATATCAGAAATAAGAGAGATTGCCGGCATTGAAAATGACTCTGGGTAGATACCATGTCTTATTTATTTGGATTTCCCTGGTCCAGCAATGATGCCCTGGTATATAATAACCACTAAAGGTGTGGATGTTTGCCACACGAATTATAGAAGTATTGATAAGATAATATGAATATCGGCTGACCTGGTGGCCCAGTGGAAATGAATCCACTTGCCAATGTAGGAGACGTGGGTTCGATCCCTGGCCCAGGAAGATCCCACATGCCAGGTGACAACCAATCCCATGCCCCACAACTATTGAGCCTGCACTCTAGAGTCCGTGAACCCACGTGCCACAGCTACTGAAGCCTGTATGCCCTAAAGCTTGTGCTCTGCAACAAGAGAAGCTACCACAGTGAGTAGCCAGCGTGCCACAACTAGAAAGGAGCCATGCTCAAGGCAGTTAAGAGAAAAGCCTGCACAGCACAGAAGGCCCAGCATAGCCTAAATAAATACATAAAATTATTTTAGAAAAGATATATGAATATCTTAAAAACTTCAACTATCAAAGTCATGGAATTCTTCTGCATCAGTGCATGAGTCGAAATCCTAGAAGGAAATAGGTAACATACTCCAGATGGGTGCTTGCAGGGAATGTGTTAGTGGGGTTAATGATAGAAGTGTGGTCAGAGTTAAGGGATGAAACCTAGGGGGCAGCACCAGTTGGGTGGAGTCACTGCCGCTTGGCCCGCGGTGGGGTGGGAAAATTTGATCCTGGGACTAGGAGAGGGGTCCCTGCAGAAGCCAGGTCATTCCACTGAAGCTGGGCCTCAAAGGGGAGTGAAGACAGAGGAAATTCCCCACTTCTTTGCTTCCCCTCCCACATCTCCTGCTGGTCCCTTCCACTGCCTGCACTCAGCTGAAGCAGCTGTGATGACCAGTAGATGTTGTCCAGTCCACACAGAGCAAACTCATGCTGCACAAATATGAATGGGCAAGCAGAGCATCCAACTCATTAGTTGAGATGGTTAACTAAAGGTAGTTTCCTAATGCTGCATCCAAAGTAGAGGTTGCTGTGTGTGAATTCAATGGACCATAATGACTGTGGCCCAGGAAATCACATCTCTGTCCCCAGTAGAGAGTTATTCTTCCTCTCTTATATTAGAGAGAACTCCAAGGGAACTGGATTTCTCAGCATTTCTTCTCCTTTTTCCGGGGAGGCCCACGTGTGCTGGAGGGGCTATAGTGCCTCCTCCATCTTGCTGTTCTTTGGGTCCCCCACCTACACACCCCTTACCTCAGATGAGAGCTCATCAGTTCTTTGGGAGGCAGAAATTCCTCCCCACTGAGTATTCCCCATCACTTGTCCCCCTTAGTGTGAACTCAGATGAAGTTGAAGCAGTTCTTTTTCTGAGAGGCCAGGTAAACCTCCGAAGAAGAACAGGGCAGGTTGCAGGGCTGGGAGTTGTGTGCCTCTGTGGATGACCCACCCACCCGCTTGCACCTCCTGGGACTGGGCGGGGTGAGAGGGAGGTGTGAAACCCTGCCTTAGGACTGGAACATTTTGTCCCCTCCTGCAGAGGGATGGAGCCGCCTCTGGCCCCATCACCTGGGCGGGGGTGGAGGGCAGGTAGGACTTGGACCAGCTAGTGCCCTTACCAGATCTGACTCCCTTTTCCTCCTTCTAGGTCATGTAGGGTGAACAGAGCCTATTGGGACAGGGGAATTGTCTTCTAATGGAATTTTCTTGCAGAGGGAAATTGTGTTCTACTCTTAAGATGGCCCTATTCTTTTGGAAATTAAAATCCCTGGTTTGACTGTGCTCAGGAGAATTTGCTTTTGACCTGGGTCTGCTTTTGTGAGAAAAGACAGAGAGTCAAGGAGCTGGGTCTGACTGAGTCATTTAAGGCAGAGGCTCCATCTCGGAGAAGAGCTCTTCTCGTAGTAGCGGGTGAATAGCTTGCCCTGCTACGTGGGTGTCCCCATGTCTTGCTATGCTATAATGTGTCGGGATTTTTTTTTCTTGTTTTTGCATCTCTGGAGTCTCTAGTAAAAGGCTGTATATCAAATGTTTGGTGCGTGTTGTGTTCACACAGACTCCCTCCGCCCTCCCTCCCCTTCTCACCCATCTACCCTTGTTTCTGTTCTTTCTTCTTTTCTCCTGCAAAAAGCATCTCTTCTGTCCCCGTGTCTGGTGGGACTGAGGCTGCAGACAGTGATAACATTAATTCCATCCATTACGCAGCAAGGACTAACATGGCCATTTAGGTTTCGCAGCAAGATCTCTAATCTCATTGATTTTTCTTGGTATTTGGTCAGATATTATAGCTGAGGCGATTTAAATAAGATTTTGATAAATGAACGCAGGAGTCATTTAATCTGCTTGTTCAGTAATGATCGATCAATACAGTGCATTATTGGGTATAGAGATGCTGCAGACTCTGTCACATGATGGATGGCCATGTAGATTACTGGGAGGGGGATGAGTGACCAATTTTTAAAAAAAAATGCCAGTTTTGGTTGCAAATGATTCATGGTGATATTGTCACAATGGCTACAAACTGAAGAAGAACAGAGGGTGGGGTTAGCTTTCCCCTACAGATCAGATAACAGGCCACTACCCTGGGTCTCGGTGAGACCATGATGACTGTTTTTAACCTTGCTCTTTAGGTAATTTTCTTTATTGCTATTTATATTTTATTTGGAGTAAAAATCAGTTACTTTCTTGTTCACAGCAGAAATTCCTAGGTCCTTTGTGATTGGGGTAGATGCTGCAAATTCAGATTTTATAGTGGCCAAGGTGAAATCTGAGTGAAACTAACAAGTGTAAAGTGGAAAAAATAGTGTGAAGCACATAGTGCACGGCTGGGGACACCGTCGGTGAAGAACTGTAGAGACTGGTGTGGACCATCGATAAACGAGAGGTCGGGCACGCTCTAAAGGGAGCTGCTAGTTGTGTCAAACCAGTCAGCCCAAAAGTTCAGGGATTCCTTATCTTCTGATAACTCAAGAGGTGTAAGAAGTTGAAATTTCCTTGTGAAATATCTCTAGTGTTCATTGTTGGCAACTAATTAAAAAAATATTTAAAGGACATTTGGTAATGTGTGGAGACATTTTTCGTCATCACACCTGCAGGAAATGCTGCTGGCCCCTGGGTAGAGGCCAGAGATGCTATTAAACATTCTTCATCACACGAAACAGCCCCCACAACAAAGAACGTTATCCAGCCTTCAATGTCTGTTGAGAAACCATATTGAGAAGCGGAATATTTCCTGCCTTATCAGTAAGCAAGGATGTCATCAGTCAGTTCAGTTCAGTCACTCAGTTGTGTCTGACTCTTTGCGACCGCATGAATTGCAGCACGCCAGGCCTCCCTGTTCATTACCAACTCCCGGAGTTCACCCAGACTCACGTCCATCGAGTCGGTGATGCCATCCAGCCATCTCATCCTCTGTCTTCCCCTTCTCCTCCTGCCCCCAATCCCTCCCAGCATCAGAGTCTTTTCCAATGAGTCAACTCTTTGCATGAGGTGGCCAAAGTAATGGAGTTTCAGCTTTAGCATCAGACCTTCCAAAGAATACCCAGGACTGATCTCCATAGTCATCAGCAATTACAGCCCTCCAGTATGAACTGGTGAACCCTGAGGGAACTCAGGAAAGTATAGAATACCTGCCATCTAGTAGCCATCAGACTGTAGCCACTCCTGATGGTGAGCTCTGACGAAACTCAGGATGTGAAATACAAGATACTGGCCCCAGAAAGCTGAGGTGCATACAAAAGGAATGATTTCAGTGAGCACAGACTTTGCGTCTTCACATATATAGAAAAGCCCTAAGTTCCTTAACTTGGGGTATCTGGTTTTCTTTAATTAATGGTAATCTTTTGATATTCCAACTACCTGCCCTTTGTTGCGAAAAACTCCTACGTATCTTGGCTCCCCTTTCACCTCCTTGGGGTATTTCTCAGAGCTATCTGAAACACAGACTCCTGGGCTGTAGTCCTCATTTTGCCCCAAATAAAACTTAATGCACAACTTTCACAATGTAAATTGTTTTTAAGACAACAGTAACTTAGGTTGATTTTGAGCATGGGCCACGTAGTATATTAATGTTTCTCTAAATAGCTGTCTCGAAGATTTTCTTTCACTTTTAAGAAGTAAAAATTCATTTTTATATAAAGGAAGGCCACAGTTGGGGTTTTCCAGGTGGCTCAGTGGTAGAGAATCTGCCTGCCAAGCAGGAGACACAGGTTCGATTCCTTGGTCAGGAAGATCCCCCGGAGAAGGAAATGGCAACCCACTCCAGTATTCTTGCCTGGAGAATCCCGTGGGCAGATGAACCTGGTGGGCTACAGTCCATGGGTTTGCAAAGAGTTGGATATGACTTAGCGACTAAACAACAGCAACAAAAGACCATTATCATCTGTCTCAGAGCATTTTTTATCTAAGGGATTATATGTGGTAAATAAGTTTTTTTCAATAGAAAAACTTACTGTTGCTCTTTGTTGAAACACTAATTCCTCAGGAAGCCCGTCACTCCATTACCCACTGCCGACTTCCTTCCTCTCTAATCAATGACCTGACTCCTTTTCCTACTGGTCTCTTCACTACCCCTGAGATATAGTATATTTGTTTCAGAATTATCCAGTGTTTTATATTATGTGTAAAGTGCTTATGAAAATACTTGGAGAGAGCGACATTTCAGATATGAAATATATTTTTATTCATGTGAATTGTATTGCTACCATGAGTAAAAGAATATTTATTCCTGCTTCTGTGAAACCAGCATCAAGGGAAACTAGCTGTACCATAAAAAAGAAGGATCGCACTGTTATAAGTGAACAGTCTATAAAGAGGGAGACTTCTGTTGGGCACATACTTCTTTAAAGAAACAGCAATAAATAGTTTGTCTTTAAGGTGGTCTGTTACCTAAATGGAAGAAAATAGTGGATGCCAAAGAATAATGTGATTGTAAAAGTGGGAATCCAGAGGCGGGTGAGTTAACATTCCAAGGAAAGAGAGAGAGAGACGGACCCAGCCTTTCATGAGTTTCAGAGGACACAGAGAAGATGAGATTACAGACTGGGGCAGGGATTCCACATAGTGGGAAGGATTACTTTCTGTTTGCTGAGTCATCATATTCACTCTCCTGCATTCTCTGTCTGCCTGGTGCCCCAGGAGGTTGATCCTTAGGCATTGCAGGAGGGAGGAGAAAGGGTCAGGTTTGTTTCTCTGGGCCTCACAGTGGGCTTCCTCTCGAGGCGATGGTGGCTCCCTCTAGTGATGATCTGAAGTACTGCAACTCCCCTGGTGGCTTTTGCTGCATTAAAAGCTCCACAATGACCCTACTCTTGTATGCTGATCTGTGGGACTTAATAGTAGTCAAAAATACTATAGTTATAATAAAATACTTTTTTAAATATTATGGAAGTATTATTCTGAAACCGATCCTTGGTCATCCTATGGAAAACAGCACAATTATATAAAGATACCTACATAGGACTGTTCATCACATGTTATATATAAAAAAAAAAAAAATTAGAAATAGTCCAAAAGTCTACCAGTAGAGGATTGGTGGGTTAAATGTACTAGAACATTATCGTACAAAATGTGATTGATATATACTGGTATGGAAAACTGTCTCATAAATAAAAATTAGATTAAAAAGAAGTAATACTTGATCACTGTAGAAAATAGAAAACAAAAATGATGGGCAAAAATAAGAAAATCAGCAAAACAGAGGTTTCCCTGGTGGTCCAATGGCTTAGACTCCATGCAGAGGGCTGAGGTTTTATCTTTGGTCAGGGAACTAGATCGCATATGCCAAAGCTAAAGATCCTGCGTAGTGCAATTAAGACTTGGTGCAAGCAGATAAATAAAATAGAAATAAATATTGTGAAAAAGAAAATTAGTAAATCAGTCATAAACTTGATATCCCGTGAGAACCCATATCAATATTT
Organism: Bos javanicus; assembly: GCF_032452875.1. Taxonomy (NCBI): domain Eukaryota; kingdom Metazoa; phylum Chordata; class Mammalia; order Artiodactyla; family Bovidae; genus Bos; species Bos javanicus. Next base: position 47,905,328 of record NC_083884.1, read on the forward strand.
TTAAATAAATGTTATTTTTGAAAGTATAATGTCTATGAAGAAAATGAAACAAATGAATCATTATATATAACATTTCTATAATCCAGGGATAGAACTGTGCTTGCCAGGAGCTGGGGAATGGGGAAGTAGGGAGAGGTTGGGGAAAAGGGTACAAACTTTCATCTATTAGAGGAATAAGTTCAGGGATCTAATGTGAAACAGTAATCTGAGCTTCTAATGCAGTGGTCATATGGATGATAATATTGTATTATGTAACTGAAATTTGCTGAGGGTAGACCTTCCGTGCTCATATATTAATATATTGCAATGTTATATGTGGATTATACCTTCATCAAGCTGAAAAAGGAAAAAAAGAGAACATTCTTGGCATCCCTGAACTTACTGTCACCCTCTTCCATTTACTGTCTTTATTTTCTCAAAGGTAGCCATTACCTGAACATACTTTGCTTTTTCCTGTTCTTGAGTTTTATGCAAGTAGCATCCTATACTCTGTAGCTGTTTGTGTATGGCTTCTGACAGCTACATGATGTTCATGAGTTTTCTGTTGGTTGTTATGTCTGTTCCAATGTTTTGCCTCTTTTTATTGGGTTTTCTGTTTTGTACTCTTCTGTTCGTTTAGCCCTGTTTATATGTATTAAGTGAGCTTTCCTGGTGGCTCAGTGATAAAGAACTCTCTTGGCAATGCAGGAGATGTGGGTTTGATCCCTGGGTCGGGAAGAACTTCTGCAAAGGAAATGGCAACCCCCTCCAGTGTTATTGCCTGGAAAAGCTCATGGACAGAGTGTACTGCAAGAGTTGGACATGACTTAGCAACTAAAGAACAGCAACACCACCATGATATGCGTAAATATACACGGTTCTGGATTTTTGTTTCCAAAAATGTAATACCAGTGTATATTTTTACATATACGTGTGATGAAAATATCTCCAGACCATTAAACGTTTTTATTCTAATGTGTCCTTTGAGCAGCTGCCTAATTTATATAGTAGTTGTGCTTTACCCCACAATTGTGCACTGGATAAAGGCTCTCTAAGTGTCAGACATGGGCAAAAATCTGGGGATAAATATTTTTTCAGAATAAAGTCCTTGCCTTTCACAGATAATTAAAAAAGCAAGAATGCAAAATATGATAAAAACTGAGATAGGGAATGTTAACACAATTTCATTTAACAGTTCCTACTGCCATGTAATTAGGTGGCGGCCGAACAATTACTGTGAACCTTTAGTATTTTTTCCTAAATTATAATATTTGGAGTGTGTCACTTTCAGATCCTTGTAACTTTTCATTTTTTTGTTGTCATCCTGTTACAGGGTGACTCATTTATTCTAGCATCTAATACCTTAGCAACTATGGAAATAGCATTGATTCTTGATACTTTTATTTGCAAGGATTAGAGTATATGCACTTTCTTTGTTCTTTGATTATCTCCTGGTCTCTGAACTATCTTACCACTGAGAAACTAGATGTTGGTTTAGATTCAGAAATTTAAGTTATGATGTCTTCTATCTGAGTCTACCTTTCTGTGAGTAAAGAAACCAAATTCTTCATCATTTTAGAGCTTCATCTTCTTTTTTTTTCAAGCCCTAAGAACACAGGGGGTGGACGGAAGTGGAGACTTTTCTGGGAATTAAGTTCTAAATTAAACAAAATAATCTCCAATTTATCAGTGTATAAAACAAAATCTTATATACCAAAGAATATAAGATCTCATTTGTGGTAAACTTGATTTTGATTGGGTTTATAGGGTTATGGATTTGATAAAGTATTCTGTTGTTCATAACAATTAACAATCTGAATAGCAGTTCCATAATAATAGAAGGGCTGTTGCATGGAACTTAGCCGCTAATTGCACAGTGAATGGAACAAATAATAATTGCTGTAGAAGTTCAGGGAAAAATAGGATCAAATGGGGTGATCAGAAAGAAAGCTTCACTGAAAAGGTGGAATTTGACCTGATTCTTTATATTCCAAATGGAATTTTGATGATAGAGGCAAAAGCTCATTTCAGGTTGCTGAAACACCTTAAAACAATAGGTGAAGAGTTTTTCTGGACATCATTTGTGGCTTTTGTAAATATATTCTCTTTATCTATGACACCTTACCTTTTCATGAGGTCCAAATGCAAGGGCAGCGTGAGTAGACAACCATGATACCTAATTATGGGTAATTAAGTATTGTGATTTTTTTATTCATCAGGGGAGCTGACATTGGGTCTCCTATTGCTGGCCACTGTTGTCCTTCTTCACTCATGAATGACCAGTGTTCTTAGTGCCAAACTGTTTGAGTCATTGTCTCTGACATTGGAAGGCCAGCTGCTTTGCTTTTTATCTCCTGACTCTTCCACTATGCTTTGTGAGGGAGGGAGAGGACTGGGGAGAATGGGATGGGAGGTAGAATAGGCAAGACTGACTTGGCCGAGTACACAATGTGCCCTACACACCCCATCGAATCCAGCAACAGGGTGTCTATCTTGAAACATGTCCACATCATGGACTCTTACCACCAGCACCGCTGCCCTCCTGACCCAAACCACCATCCTCTCTAGTCTGGATTGCTGCTGCATTCCCCATCTAGTCCTTCTTCTTCATCTGTCTTACCCCCACCCCCATCTAATCTCCCTGTAGTAGCCAGGTCATTTTAAACATCTAGGGTTAGTACTAGCAAGGTAATGTCCAACATGTTGACAATAGTTATTCCAATTACGCTATGTAGGAAAACCCTTAATAGAGTAGATCCTAAGATTTATCATAAATTTTTTTTTTCTTTTTACTGGATGTTAACTAAATGGATCTTAACTAAACTTGCTGTGGTAATCATTTCACAATATATGTAAATCAAACCATCATACTGTATCTTAAACTTACACAGTGATGCATGTGAATTATTTTTCAGTAAAACTGAAAAAAATACATAGAAAGTAAACAGCTGCAGCCTAAAGATTAAAAAAATCAAATGCCTGTTGGGATAAGTATGTGACCTAAATGAGGCATAAGGGCTGGGTGGGGACTGTGGCCAACTAGTGAATTCTTGCTCCAGGGCACAGCTCTGTGGTTTGTGGCTGGATGGCAATGGATTCCCTGATTTCTCACATGTTGCAGTGTTTTAAAGAAAAATGTGAAACAGATTCTTACGTGAAATCATCTGTTTTGTTGGTATTGGGCATTAAGAGCTAATTGTGAATTTCAGTAACGCCATGAAGAATCAATTAAAATTCTGTGAAGCCAGATTCAACCCAGGTAACAAAATCTGCTGTGGGCATTGGGGAGAGTTTTAAAACAAGAAGTAAGACCTGGAGGATGACCTTTTGCCATCATCTACCTGAGCTTCTCTCTGCAGCACGAGTTTGGGGAAATGACAATTTCTTCTCAGATTATTGTAGAACAAGTGCCACCTATAACCCTCTTTATGACTGCAGATGCCCTTTGCCCAGATGAAAGCTACCCTGGAATTTAACAAGTAGAATTTTTTTCAAAACAATAGAATTCTTGTTGAAGCATAGTTGATTGACAATGCTGTGTTAGTTTTAGGTATAAAGCAAAGTGAGTCAGTTATGTGGTGTTCTTTTTCAGATTATTTACCATTACGGATTATTACAAGATACTGAGTAGAGTTAGTCTTATGCTGTACAGTAGGTTCTTGTTTATTTTATATATAGCAATGTGTATCTGTTAATCCCAACTCTTGATTTATTCCCTGCCTCCCTTTCTTTGGTAACCAGAAGTTTGTTTTCTATGTCTGTGAGTCTATTTCTGTTTTGTAAATAAGTTCATTAGTATCATTTTTCAGATTTCACATATAAGTGATGTCATGTTATTTATCTTTCTCGGTCTGACTTATTTCTGTTGGTATGATCATCTCTGTGTCCATCCATGTTGCTACAAATGGCATTATTTCATTCCTTTTTATGGCTGAGTGATATTACATTGGAAAATATATGTAACATCTTCTTTATCCATTCCTCTGTTGATAGACATTTAGGTTCCTTCCATGTCTTGGCTGTTATAAGTAATATTGTTATGAACATTGGGGTGTATGTATCTTTTCAAATTGAGGTTTTTGTCTTTTCTGGTTTATGCCTAGGAGTGGGATTGCTGGATCATATGCAACTGTATTTTTATTTTTTTGAGGAACTTCCATGTGTTCTCTCCATAGAAGCTGTACCAATTTACATTCAAACCAACAGTGTGGGAGGGTGACCTTTTCTCTGTACCCTCTCCAGCCTTTATTATTTGTCAACATTTTAATGATGTCCATTCTGACTGGTATGAGGTTGTACCTCATTGTAGTTTTGATTTGCATTTCTCTAATAATTAGTGATGTTGAGCATCTTTTCTTGTGCCTGTTGGTCATCTGTATGTCTTCTTTAAAGAAATGTCTGTTTAGATCCTCTTCTACTTCTAGTGAGTAGAATTTTTAAAAAGGGACTCGAAACTGACTCTTTTCCTTTCCAAGTGGCCAGAACCTGAACTCAGGGAAACATAATTTACTCCAAAAAGTAAAAGCCCCATTGCTTCTCAGGCTTCTGACCTGCTTCAGTGGCCACGTCTCACAGACTGCTGCTTCTGCTAGGTTTTCCCAGGTCCTGACTGCTCCTTACTCCGTGCTGTCCCTCTCCTGGAGTTCTCACAAAACAAAGCCGCTGGAGCAGAATTTCCAGGCAAAATTAAGTGAGCTGCACATTAATTATAATTACTCTTAGTGTGTGTGTACTCAGTCGTGTCCGACTCTCTGCGACCCCATGGGCTGTAGCCCGCCAGGCCCCTCTGTCTATGGGATTTTCCAGGCAAGAATACTGGAGTGGGTTGACATTTCCTTCTCCAGGGGATCTTCCCAACCCAGGGATTGCACCCGTGTCTCTTGTGTCTCCTGCTTTGGTAGGCGGGTTCTTTACCACTGATGCCACCGACAATAAAACTGTGAGCTGCGCTCACTCAGAAACAAAACTTGCTGGCAAATGAATTGAGAAACAAGAACAAAACTTGTTGTTATATGTGAATGTCATTGATAACACTTTAAAGAAAACAGGGCATATTTTAATTCTGTTCTGGCTTCAGTGAAGCTTCTGTATGAATGAATTTCCTCTGCCACCATGTCATATTGCGTCCTTTACTTTCTGTGTCTATATTCTTCTTTTATAATGCAGTGAAGTGGAAGACTCTTGGGAGACCCCTCTCCCCCCCGACAATACCATCAATGGGCTGCCATCCTTCTGGTTTCTTACTCTATCTTTCAAAAAAAATTTAATGCTATACAAAAGAGATGCAGAAATAGAGGCAGCATAATGGCCTTGGAAGAGAAATGCTGACAAGCTGGATACAGCTCTGTGATCCACAAAGAATATAATTTCCTGATTGAAAGTATGGGTGAGGGAGGGTAAGGAGCTTGCATAAACCAGGCAGGGTTAGCTGTCTGCAGTGCTAATAGGCGTCTCCCTGCTCTTTTCCCCCTCTCAGTTCAAAAAATATTCAGGCTTTTAAGGTGGTGGTTTCAAAATTTCTTCCAGTGATTCCTATTAATTCTCCCATACTTAACGTTCCACATTTGAGCTGTTAATTTCATTTGATTATAAGTCACTTTAGGGAAAAAATAGCTTGTGCTGAGTAACGAGATCTTAGTGATATAAACCACTAAGTGGTTTTGGGGAGGCTAGTGGAGAGACTCGCATGGTTCCAGCCAGCCCTCTTACTGTCTCTTAGACCAGGACGTACAAATCCCCGATATTTTGTTCTGCCTTGTTTTGTTTTCAGTCTTGGTCTTTGAATCACTCAGATGAGGACCGTTGCATTGTTGTCATATGAGATTGAAAAAGGAAGCTTGGAGACCGTTTGGTTGGGGGCTGCTCATCTCAGCTGCACTTTAGGATCACTTGGAAATTTTTAAAAATACTTTTATTCATTTATTTATTTTTGGCTATGCTGAGTCTTTGTTGCTCTGCGGCCTTTTCTCTAGTTGCTGCAAGTGGGGGCTATGGTGATGCAGGGACTTCTCATTGTGGTGGCCTCTCTTGTCGCACTTCCATTGCTCTAGAGCTCAGGCTCAACAGCTGTGGCACATGGGCTTAGTTGCTCTGTGGCATGTGGGATCTTCCCAGACCGGGATCTTTCCAAACCTGTGTCTCCTGCATTGGCCAGTGGATTCTTTACCACTGAGTCACCATGGAAGCCCCACCAGGAAAAAAATATATATATTTTAAAATTATATGTTTGGGTCACATGTATGCAAAGAAATCAGCATGGATGTGTGGTTGGGTACTAATATTTCTTTAAAATGGCCCAACCTGCTGCCAGGATTGAGAATCTTGCTATGCCTTAGTCCTCTCATTTGGAGTCAGGGATGCTGATACTTGAGTGTCAGAGCTGGAGATGGAGCTGCATTCAGCTAAGGAAGGATTAACTTTGCCAACAAAGGTCCATCTAGTCAAGGCTCTGGTTTTTCCAGTAGTCATGTATGGATGTGAGACTTGGACTATAAAGAAAGCTTAGTGCTGAAGAATTGATGCTTTTGAACTGTGGTGTTGGAAAAGACTTTTGAGAGTCCCTTGGACTGCAAGGAGATCCAACCAGTCCATCCTAAAGGAGATCAGTAATGGGTGTTCATTGGAAGGACTGATGTTGAAGCTGAAACTCCAATACTTTGGCCACTTGATGCAGACTCGTGCCCCCAAACCTCAAATTCCACAAAGTGTTTCAGCAAAGCATTTTTAAAGGCAAGATGGGTGCAGGGGGAGGGGGAGGGGATTGGTTGTTGCAGGCATCTTGGTGTTGGAATCCTTTGTTCTTACAACTGTCCAGTAGGTCACCTCATGATGTTCCAGTAAATCTCCAGCAAGACAAATGCATTCTCTGTTCTGCAACTTTTTAACTCTCTACGAATGGGAAAGTGTTATACCTTTAAAGGTCAAAGCCTTGAGAATGGTTCTCCGGTGTATTTCAAGCTATAGGCAACATTTCTAACTTGTAACAAAAGCAATAAGATACAAAGGTTAAAGTTAAAAAAAAAATAAAAACAGATTAAATATGGAATGAGATTTGTTCTTCCCTATCACTTGACTTGAACAGGGCATCCTCCCTGCCCCCTTTCATTTCCTGTCAAATTTCATGCAAGGCGCTACGTGGATATAACCCTCTTGTGATTGGATGCTTCGATGAATAGGACCGTCCTGGGTATGGATGTGTTCTCCACACATCTGAGTTATCATCATTGCAGAGTCATGTCAACACTTTCATTTAGAACACTGTTGAGATTAGCCTGGCGTCATTTACGTGTGCAACATTTTTACAAATACCTTGTCTTTAACTAATGGTGTGGACTTCCATAGTAGTCTAGTGATTGGGAATCTGCCTTTACTGGACTTCCCTGGTGGTTCCAGTTGTTGTGAATCTGCCTGCCTGTGCAGCAGACAAAGGTTCAATCCCTGATCGGGGACGATCCCCCTTGCCTTGGGGCAACTAAACCGTGTACCACAACTCCTGAGCCCACGCCATGGAGCCTGTGCTCTGCAATGAGAGAGGCCCATGCATTGCAGCTCAAAAGCAGCCCATGGATGCTGCAACTAAAGAAAGCCTGCATGCAGCAATGAAGACCCAGCACAGCAAAAAATATAAATAAATAAAATTGTTTTTTAAAAAGGATAGTGATGTGTCACACGTCTAGTAGGGATCCATTCCATGCTGAAGATGACTCCAGAATCTAGTCCTTTTAGAATACTTACTGTATTCTTGATTATGAATCCTCAACGGCACAGCTGACTCTCTTTCTTTTGGTGGGATCATGGGTCCAGACTACTGGTTATAAAATTTGATTGGCAAATTCCAGCCACTGAATAGCTTGGAAGAAGGCAGTCCACAAACAAGCAAGTCAGTCCCAGAAGCTCTATTTAAAGACGCACATATAAAGCCATGTATTTCCTCTGTCAGGGTGAAATCAACTTGTCACCGAGAGGCACAACAGTTAATCAAAAGTTTAAAATAATGGAGAGTACTGCTTTAGGCAAATATTCCACAGAAGAACCCAGGGCTCTCAAATAAGCACTTTCTGATTGAATAAATAACTTAACGGAATCATTTTCAAAGCATCTCAGCTACCCGATGTTTGCACAACTCAGTACTAAGGCTTCCAGAAACATGTACTATCTGAAGAAACGTCTGATGGTAAAAATAAATCATTAAGGTTTTCCCTGCATCTGTCATTCATGTGGATTTAGACCTTTTTCTAGAGAGGACTATGGCACCCCACTCCAGTACTCTTGCCTGGAAAATCCCATGGGCGGAGGAGCCTGGTAGGCTGCAGTCCATGGGGTTGCGAAGAGTCGGACATGACTGAGCGACTTGACTTTCACTTTTCACTTTCATGCTTTGGAGAAGGAAATGGCAACCCACTCCAGTGTTCTTGCTTGGAGAATCCCAGGGACGGGGAGCCTGGTTGGCTGCTGTCTATGGGGTCGCACAGAGTCGGACACAACTGAAGCGACTTAGCAGCAGCAGCAGCAGAGAGGACTACTGAAAAAATTTTGTAATATTGTTGTGAACCATGGTATCCCTCGAGTTTTGTTTTTAGACTCGAGCATTTTTTCCATTCTAGGAAGTACATTTTATACTATAGAACTGAGCTGGTTCTAACAAATTTTCACCTCTTTATTTTTTTCCCTTGTTGGCTTTTTAAAATTTTAAAAAGGATTAACAAGGGAGTACTGCATTGTAAGGACTTTTCTGGGAGCTCAGCTGGTAAAGATCCACCTGCAATGCAGGAGACCCTGGTTTGATTCCTGGGTTGGGAAGATTCCCTGGAGGAGGGCATGGCAACCCACTCCAGTATTCTTGCCTGGAGAATCCCATGGACAGAGGAGCCTGGCAGGCTACAGTCCACAGGGTCACAAAGAGTCAGATACTGACTGAGCAACTAAGCACAGCACAGCACGTAGCATTGGAAACATAACACCATAAGTGTCTGAATTCCAACAGAAAAGAAATGAGCATCTTGCACACAGGTGATTGTGTTGTATCTGATTGTTGCTAAGAATTCTAAACATTTTGGGCAAAACTGATGATATCTAAGAAAGTATTTTTCAATCTTTAATGTGTAAATCACCTGGGGATCTTACTAGCATCCAAATTTTGATTTAGTAACCGTGGAGTGGGACCTCTACCACTGCATTGTTAATAAGTCTCTAGGTCCCTCAAGTGCTTCTGGTCCATTTTGCATAGCTAGGTTTTCTTTTCTTTTTAATTTTCTTTTGTATTGCTATATCGTTGATCTCTTTTTTTTTTTAAGGCTACATCTTGAGTATGTTGGTAGCTTTTGGTGGCTTTTTCAATAGAATGGCCAGATTATCATTTCTGAAAGCAGTAAGATTAATATATTCACGCATGTGTATTGAACACTTCTACAAAATAGCTCATGGAATTTTCTCAACAATTGTATGAGGTGCATACTGTTATTACCCCCATTTTATAGATTCAAGAAACTGAATTTAAGAGAATTTAAATGATTTCCTAAAGTTACCAAGCCAAGGAGACAGAAAACTATTGAAGGGTTATGCTTCAATATAACCTGGTCAGAAACCCAGGCCACCTGACCCAGAGCCTGTTTTCTTTTTTTAAAAAAAAGACAAAAACAAAACTTATTTATTTAGCTGTGTTGGGCCTTAGTTGAGGCACGCGGAATCTTCCTTGGGGCACACAGGCTGTCTTGTTTAGGGGAGCAGACACAGTAGTTGAAGCACGCGGGCTTAGTTGCCCTGTGGTACGTGGGATCTTAGTTCTCTGACAAAGGATCGAACCCGTGTCCCCTGCATTGCAACGGAGATTCTTAACCACTGAACTATAAGGGAAGTTCCTTAGAACCTGTTTCTTAACTTTCCCTTCACTGCCTGATTTTCGTGTTCAATTTTTTTCTTAAAATAGTGGTAGAAAACGAGTTAATTATTGGCTGTTTATTCCTTGTCTCATTAATATTAAAAGGACATGAATTGAGAGGAAAATGAATTAAGTATTTGTGCATGTTGGGGTGTGGCAGTTTCTCTAACTCATATTTATGCTCAGAGATGCACAGAGAGGAAATCACTTCTTCTTCCTAATGCCCTAATTAGTGCTTTGACAGTTAATCAGTTCCCATTGTGCTGTGAAGCCAGGCATTTTAGAGGTTCAGAGCACACATTCTGGACTCTGGCAGGCTCCTTCAAATCCAGGCACAGGTACTTTTGAGCTCAGTGAGCCAAGCATCTTCAATTGTCTTGGCCTTAATTTTCCTAACTGCTAAATGGGGACAATACACTCCTTACCTTGGTGTTACACAAACACTGAAAGAAAGTAAACGTGGAAGGTGCTCAGCTGTGTCCGACTCTTTTCAACCCCATGGACTGTAACCTGCCAGGCTCCTCTGTCCCTATAATTCTCCAGGCCAGAATACTGGGGTGGGTCGCCATTCCCTTCTCCAGGGTATCTTCCCAACCCAGGGATCGAACCCTGGTCTCCCCCATTGCAGGCAGATTCTTTACCAGCAGAGACCCCAGGGAAACCCTGAACAATATCACATGAACACTGAACAAGATCATGAATAAATGAAGTGTCTGACACGTGGCAAAAACACAACAGATGTTACTTTCTCTCCCTCAGTTTTCCTCCAAAGAAACCAGAATGCAAACGTAAATACCAGAATAACATAAGGACAATAGGGCTGTTCAGGTTTTATTTACTTTGTGTGTGCATGCTCAGTTGTGTCTGACTCTGTGATCACATGGACTGTAGCCCCCAGGCTCCTCTGTCCATGGAATTTTCCAGGCAAACATACTGGAGTGGGTTGCTATTTCCTCTTCCAGGGGATCTTCCTGACCCAAGGATCAAACCCACGTCTCCTGCATCTCATGCATCGGCAGGCAGATTCTTTACCACTGTACCACCTGGGAAGCCACTTTTTGTACTTTAGGAATAAAATGTTCACCGCAAACCTGAGGTAGCAGACACTACTGTTTTTATTCGTTCCATGACATCCTCTGGGGAACCTCCTGTATCCCCTGCCATAACCCGTTAGTCCAAGACACATATGGGATTGAATCCACCACAGTGTCAGGGTGGAAACGTGACTCAGGCCTGGCCAATTAGCATACTCTATTTCCTTGGCCTATGTGATTGGTTGAGTTGTGAGCACATGACCTGCGCTGGGCCAATGATCATCAGGTCTGGGATTTTAAAGTGTTTAAGGAAGAGAAAGAAACTACAGCTTCCAGTGGATTTGTCCTTGCGAGACGATAAGCCAGGAGCTGCTAGGGGCCACTGGCCTGAGTGAGTCACCCTGAAAATAGATCCATTCATTTTGTAGGAAACAGTTACAAGACATGGTGCTGCTAGTGTGCTTGAACCTTGACTTCATGCTTCTGGACTTTTTAGATTTTGGGTTAAAGAAATTGCTTACTTGCCTAAGTTGATAGATTTGGATTTTTTAATAGCTTTTACAAAAATGCAGATAAGCAAGCAAGCAACACTTACCAAACACCTGAGAATGTGGGTCCTGTCCCATTTATGTGCAGATTTTTGATCTGAGACATAAAGCATGCATGGGCAAAATCAGATGAGAGCTCCAAAGGACTCTGTCAAGAAGTGCAAAATGACAGGTTTCATGGCACATAAGAAACTGAGTGTACCCTCTTCTCTAGAATGCAGATTAAGTTCCTTCATCTGCATGGAGAGAAAAAGCCTTCCATGATGAAATGGCTCATGATCCCTGTTATGGGCTGCCATGTATGGTTGTTTAGGTTGTGCACTGTACAAATGCTCTCATGCTAGAGGAGTCCTGGAGCTAAAGGCCAGTCTGTGTTGCGTTCAGTGAACTGTGCTGGCTATCATGAGCCTGTATTGGCCTGGGAAGAGGGACACTTACTTCTAATTATACAAATGTTTTGTATGTTAGTTAGTTTCAGGCCTGGCAGAACTCCACCTTGGTATTAACCTGCTCCATTACTACACCCAGATGCTGAATGTCCCTAAAAACTAGATGCTGTGATCATGCGGATTGGTCCCTGTGTTAATTCATCATTGACAGCTGTGTTAGTTTTCTATTGCTTTTAGTGACTAGAGATGACACAAATTTGTCATCTTTCAGTTCTGTAGGTTTGATGTCCGACACAGGTCTCTCTGAGCTAAAAGCCAAGTGTCATTGCAGCAGCATTCCTTTCTGGAAGTTTTAAGGGAGAATGTTTTCTTGATTTTTCCAGCTTCTAGAAATTGCCTTCATTCCTTGGCTCCTGGCTCACTACCTCCTTCAACATCCAAGACAGTATGTTGAGTCTTTCATATCCCATCACTCCAGCTTCCCCTTCTGCCTCCCTCTTCCACTTTTTACAATTTGAAGTATAGTTGGTATACAGTATTATATGTTACAGGTGTATAATACAGTCATTTACAGTTTTTTTTTAAATTTTATTTTATTTTTAAACTTTACATAATTGTATTAGTTTTGCCAAATATCAAAATGAATCCATCACAGGTATACATGTGCTCCCCATCCTGAACCCTCCTCCCTCCTCCTTCCCCATACCATCCCTCTGGGTCTTCCCAGTGCACTAGCCCCAAGCACCCAGTATCGTGCATTGAACCTGGACTGGCATCTCGTTTCATACATGATATTTTACATGTTTCAATGCCATTCTCCCAAATCTTCCCACCCTCTCCCTCTCCCACAGAGTCCATAAGACTGTTCCATACATCAGTTTTTAAAGTTTATATTCCATTTATGGTTATAAAATATTGGCCTGTGTTGTACAGTATATCCTTGTAGCTTATTTTATACCTAATACTTTGTATCTCTTACTCCTCCACCCCTTTATTGTCCGTCCTGCTTCCCCCTCCCCACAGGTAACCTCTAGTTTGCTCTCTGTATCTGTAAGTCTGCTTCTTTTTGTTATATTCACTAGTTGGTTGTAGTTTTTTAGATTCCACATATTAGTGCTTACAAACAGTATTTGTCTTTCTCTCTGACTTACTTCCTTTAGCAGAAGAGCCTCCAAGTCTATCCATGTTGCTGCAAACGGCAGCATTTTATTCTTTTTATGGCTGAGTAGTATTTTGATGGGCTTCCTAGTAGCTCAGCAGGTAGAGAATCCACCTGCAATGCAGGAGACCCTGGTTTGATTCCTGGGTCGGGAAGATTCCCCTGGAGAAGGGATAGGCTACCCACTCCAGTATTCTTGGGCTTCCCTGGTGGCTCAGATGATAAAGAATCCGCCTGCAATGCAGGAGACCTGTGTTTGATCCCTGGATTGGGACAATCCCCTGGAGGAGGACATAATATTCTTGCCTGGAGAATCCTCATGGACAGAGGAGCCTGGCGGGCTACAGTCCATGGGATTTCAGAGTTGGACATGACTGAGTGAATGAGCACAGCACAGCACAGTATTCCATTGTATGTACATACCATATCATTTTTATCCATCCATCTGTGATACTTAGGTTGCCTCCATATCTTGGCAGTCACCTAAACATGTAAGACAAGTATTAACAGCTGTGAAAGAAATGGACAGGAGTACAATAATAGATATTAGAAGGGACTTTCACACCCCTTTTACATCAGTGGATAGATCATCTTCACTTTGAAGGACCCCCTGTGATGGCATTGCACCCACACAGATGCTCCAGACTGACCTCTTCTCTCCTGGTCCTTATCATCATCACATCCGCAGAGCTCCTGTTGCTGTGTCAGGCACATGTTCACAAGCACTGGAGTCAGGTGAGACTCTTGGGAGGAATCTTCTTCCACCTACTACATTTTTTAGAAAATTTGGTCAATTATTCCCGGACTTGTTTTAAGATTTTTAATTTCTGGGCTAAATTCAATGGACGTTGTTTCCAAACAGGCACATGCTCTCGTGTAGCTAACTAGTTAACTGTTGAGGGAGAGTCACTGTTACCCTCACCAGCAGCCCCTGTTGCTCACTTGACATCAGGAACCATTTTTCTATGCAGCTGGGCAATCGGAACTCATCTCACTTTCCAGGTAACTGAATGAGAACATTGCCCTGGGGGATCTCATTCTTCCTGCTGTGTCCTTTTGATTCAGGGGATGGCCCTTTCCCCAGATGCATTGTTTTCAGTCCATACAGATTTCATGTTTTTACAGTTGCATTCAAATCACACTTGAGACTGCCAACCTGAAGCTGCTTAGGCTAGGGAAGTAATTCCCGAATCTTTCCGGGGCTGGCATCTTTCTGGGTTAACTTGCTGTATCTGCCCTTTAAGAATTAGGAACTGTCACCTCTGGTAATTTGGATATTGCAATGTGATAAGTGAATGATCATCTTCTGCTTGGAAATATATCTGTTCTGTTCTTCAGTTGAGGTTTTCAGTTTTTTTCCTGGGATGGTCATGATGACTTCCTACACATGGTATGCTCTCTGATTTGGTTTCTTTGTTTGATGCTGTGCTGGGTCTTTGTGGAACATCCCAGTGGTACCAATGCGAGCCGTTGCGGGAGAGTGCAGAGGTGGCTGGCAGGAGTGGGCTGAGTGAGACTGAAATTTCATATCCTCACAGGCATGGGACCTGGAAGACACCCCCAGCCTCTTTTCTTCTTCCCCATTAAAAGATAATTTTCAGAAAGAGATAAAGTCGTTGACTGTCTTATGGATATAAAATGAAGACGTTAAAATTTTTATGTAGCTCATTAATGAAATGGGGACACCCAGCAGATGTGATAGCTGATCCCAAGGAGAAGGCAGAGAAGCACAGGAGGAATGTCAAAATTCACACCTGCAGACACAAACCTGACTTTTCCAGTAGTGGGGGAGGGGTGGTCCCTCTGCCAGAGAGAGCTGATGTGCATTCCTATAGACAAAATTTATTTTGAATTACTCTCTGTTATCTACGGCCTTATAAAATAGTTCCCATGGCATCACACTCTGAAAATCTAGAATGGCATGAAAAGTTTCCACGAAAGCACAGAGTTCTGTCTCTGCCCCAATTTCTACTAGATGAACTCTCCTCTGAGCAGCCTGTACCACTCTTGGCACCCTTGACTCTTCTCTGATTGCAGGTCTTCATTTGCTGGCCTGTGAAGCTCAGGCAGGAGTGAATGGCAGTGGTTGCTATTTTCTGTTGGTATTTATTTTTCTTGCCTGGGGGGGCCCCCTCCCCCTTGCCCTCCTCCCTCCCTCCGTCCTCCCTCATCCCCTCCCTCCTCCCTCCCCCTCCTCCTCCATCTCCTCTTATCTCCTCCTTCTCTTTCCTCTTGCCTTCTTGTTCCCTTGCTATCTCTTACCCTCTTTTCAGAGAATTTGGTATACTGATTAAAAATCTCAAATCCACTTGGCCCTCAGAAAACAAGAGAGGGAGGAAAAAGTTGTTTATGGGGTTTTTAATCCCTGAACTAATTAAATATTAATATAAACAAGTTTTTTCAAAATTACGAGATGTGACACTCTACCAATTTTAATATAAGCAACTTAATGAAGCACACTCCCTGCATACTGAGTGTGTGCACCCAGGCTTCTGGGGATGCTTACACATTGACAGGTCAGAGGTTAGAGATGAAGTCAGTGCTCTGTATTCAGGCCTCGTCTTCCTTACTAGAGTGTATTTCAGTGGGCTTTCAGGGGGGTTCAACAGCGATGACCATCTCAGGGGAAAGTCTGGGGTTAATGAGTTGCTGACCCTGAGACCAAGAGATTGGCTTTGAGCTATTTGTCCATTATTCTTTCATTTATCCATTTGTTTATTCTTTAATTCATGCATTTACTTAACGTCCTTCTGTGCCCTGGTATTGTTCCGGGTCCTGAATTGATAGCTATGAACAAGTCGTGTCAGATGTCTGCCTCCAAGGTCCCAGCAAAGAAGGTGGGGTCTTCAGGTTTAATCAAGAAAACAAATAGAAAAGGCAATTTAAGATGGAAAGAAACTAAGCAGGGCAGGAGGCAGGGACCAGACAGGCCACTTCAAGGTCCTTCTTGTGCTGAGACCTGTCCCAGGAAAAACAGCTAGCCATGCAGAATAGATAGCATTTCAGGAAGAAGGGGCCACTGCAAAGGCCCTGAGGCAGGAGTTAGTGCATTTGAAAAAGGGCATGAAGGGCATGAATGGATGTGGGCTGGGGAGTGGGGGAAGGTTACAGTGGAAGACAGAGGTCACAGCTGTGTCATGCAAGACTTTGTCCATGGCCTTGCATGGAATCTCAAGGTATCTGCTTTGTTCAGCCTTATTCTCCTTCTGAATAGTTCTCAGATGAGTTCCCAGGTCAAGGAGGCAGTGAGTATGTGGTTCTCAAAGTGTGGCCCCTGGACCAGGTGAATCAGCCTCACCTGTTAAAATACAAATTCTTGGTTTCACCCCAGACCTACTCCTTCTGAATCAGAAGCTCTGTGGTGAAACCCCACCACAGCAAGCCCTCCAAGTAATTCCCAATGCTGACCAGAGGGTGAGAACCCTTGTATGCAATGACAGCAAGAGGGTTTTGTTTCTCTGCTTCTTTGCAGCCTTAAAAATTATGGTCAGAACTCACACACCTCCCCTTTCAGCCATATTTGCCAGATATAGTCTTCATAGTTTTTATTGTTGTTCAGTCACTCAGTTGTGTCTAGCTTTTTGCAACCCCATGGACTGTAGCATGCCAGGCTTCCCTGTCCTTCACTGTCTCCCAGAGTTTGTTTAAACTCATGGCCACTGAGTCAGTGATGTCATCCAACCTTCTCATACTCTGTCACCTCTTCTCCTCTTGCTCTCAATCTTTCCCAGCATCAGCGTCTTTACCAGTGAGTTGGCTCCTCGCATCAGGTGGTCAAAATATTGGAGCTTCAGCATCAGCATGAGTCCTTCCAATGAATATTCAGGGTTGATTTCTTTCAGCATCGACTGATTTGATCTCTTTGCTGTCCAAGGGACTCTCAAGAGTCTTCTCCAGCACCACGGTTCAAAAGCATCAATTCTTTGTCTCTCAGTCTTCTTCATGGTCGAACTCTCACATCCATATGCAACTACTGGAAAAACCATATCCTTGCCTATACAGACCTTTATTGGCAAAGTGATGACTCTGCTTTTCAATATGCTGTCTAGGTTTGTCATAGCTTTTATTCCAAGAAGGAACTGTCTTTTAATTTAATGGCTTACAGTAGCTATGGAATTTCTATGCAAAAGTTCAAGTGAAACCTGACTGGTGAGGATGGGACCAAACCTTCTCATCTAATTGTCTAGGATGCCTGACTAGTTAGATTTTTCAAAATTAAGTTGGATTTATCATTTCCCCCTTCTTCCTAAAAGAGCTTTTACACACATTATTTAAAGTAGTATTGCAATTTCTTAATTAGAAAAAAAATTCTTTGAGATAAGAGAGACCTCCATTTGAACAAACACAAAAAATTCTTCTGCAGAGAACCTCCCTGGTGGTCCAGTGGTTAAGAATTCACCTGCCAATGAAGGTGACACAGGTTCGACCCCTGGTCTGGGAAGATTCTACATGCCATGGGGCAACTAAGCTCATGCGCCACAACTACTGAGCCCTTGCTGTAGAGCCTGTGCTCTGCAACAAGAGAAGCCACCACAATGAGAAACCCACATACCATAACCAGAGAGTAGCCCCCATGTGCCACAACTATAGAAAACCCTGCATGCAGCAACCAAAGCACAGCCAAAAATAAATTTATTGCATTTTTTAAAAAAACAGGGTGCTTTAAAGGGGACCCAGTTATGACTATTTAAAAAAATTCTTCTGCAGATGGATTTTTACATGTTTGCAGTCACCCATGCATGTTTACACATTATATAGGAGAACCATTTTACCAAAATTGGCTAGAATAGTTGTTCTCAAACTGTAGCATTTAACAGAATCCCTTGGGAGACTGTGAAAGCAAAGATCACTGAGTCCCAGCTACAGTGTCTGGATCAGTGGGGCTGCAGCAGGACCTGAGAATTTGGATCTCCAACAAATTCTTAGGTGATGCTGATGCTGCCAGTACCACCAGGACTACACGTGGAGTTCCCGTTGCTGGAACACAGAGTTCAAAAAGCTATGACTCTGTCTTAAAGATGGGATTAGACTCAGCTGTGAATAACAAGCTGAACTATAACAGTGGCTGAAACAAACTAGAAATTTATTCTTACTTGCATAAATGTCCCAGCTAATGTGGTGGCTCTCGGGTCGTCTGGAAACTGTACCTTCGCGGCCCTGTCTTTCTAACATGCTATTCCTCCTCAGTATTGCATGAACCACTGTTTGTTTCCATTAACCTATTGAAGGACATCTCGGTTACTTCCAAGTTTGGTAGTTATGAATAAAGCTGCTGTTAATATTCCCATATAGGCTTTTGTGTGGACATAAATTTTCCACTCCTTTCAGTAAATATCAAGGAGCATGATTGCTGGATGGTATAGAAAAAGCATGTTTAGTTTTACAAGAATTGACAAACTTGCCTTTGAAAGTGGCTGTACCATTTTGCATTCCCACCAACACTGAATGAGGGTTCCTGTTGCTCCACATCCTCGCCAGCATTTGATGTGTCAGTGTTTTGGATTCTGGCTATTTCATGAGGTGTGTAGTGGTTATATAGATGTTTTGTTGGATATTTAGTTTGCTCCTTTTTACTTAAACTTTAAACCTGATGTGCACTGAATTTTCTTTCAATATAAACATTTCTTAGCATTTATTTATTTTTTCATGTCTAGGAATAGATTCCAAAGTGTGCACTGAATGGGGCAGAGAGAAAGGGAACTCCAAACTTCTCTTAGATATTGTCAAGTTCTCTTCCGGAAATATGACACATGTTATGTTTCCACTCAAGCTTTGTATGAGAGCATAGTGATGACTAAACTCCAGGAAGCATTGTTCATTGTGATTTTAAAAACTCTTCATCAAGTCTGTAAGGAAAGATATATTGAGCATGACATGAATTTTATCTCTACTTTCAGAATCTGGAAATAACAGATCCTGGTCTCCTTCATCCCATCTAAGTGGGTCTCCTACACTCACTTTGTTTGGAAGGTCATTGCAATTGTGTCTTCATTCCTGTGGATGGTCAGCGAGTTTGTTGTGGCCTAATATATATATATGTCACTGGCATGCATATATATGTACCTGGCATACATATGTACAGTTTCCTAAATTGTAAAACTGGAGTGGTGGTTCTCTAATGGGAATGATTTTTCTTCCCAATTAGGGTTGCCAGATATAGCAAACAAGAATACAGGGTATCCAGCTAAATTTGATTTTTAAATAAACATTGAATGGCCCATGAAATATTTGGGAGTCACTTACACTAAGAAGAGTACTCGTTATTATTCTGAAATTCAAATTTAAATGGGCATCTTGTATTTATTGAGTTCCCTGGTGGCTCAGAGGATAAAGCATGTGCCTGCCATGCGGGAGACCCGGGTTCAATCCCTGGGTTGGAAAGATCCCCTGGGGAAGGAAACGGCAACCCACTCCAGTATTCTTGCCTGGACAGTGGAGCTACAGTCCACAGGGTCGCAAAGAGTCGGACTCGACTGAGCGAGTTCACTTCACTTGTATTTATCAGGCAACTTTACCCTGAGGTGCATTTGTGACTGTCTGGAGACATTTGTCGTTGTCATAACTGGACAGGGGAGTTCTGGCATCTAGTTGAGGTCAAGGAGGCTGATAAATATTCAACAGTGTACCATCCGCAGAAAGACTTACCCTCAGTAGTGCTGGGGTGGAAAGACCTTGGTTAAGACTGTCGGAATTTCTGTTTAATTTCCTGGCTTTTGCACTTAGCTAGTGAAATGTAAAGGCTGACAGGGACTAAATATGATTAATATATGTGGGAATGTATAACTCTCCTTACAGCCGTCCTGTCTCAGGTTACAGACCTACTTGACTGGCCATGCTTCCATCTGTGTACCCTGGTTTATTTTTCTTCATGGCACTTACTGCTGCATGAAATTACATTACGTGGGCTTATTTCTTTACTTGTGTTTTAATCTGCCCTCCTTACTAATATGTGAGCCTCATGAGGATAGGGATATTACTCTTTCTATTTAATTCCATCTCTCCAGCACCGTGGACAGCGCCCGACACATGTATTCGTGCCGTGAATGACAATATGAATAAAGGCAGAGAGGTATCTTGCTTTTAAAAGAACTCTACGGATGCCAAACATATTTCTTATAACAAATTATTCTTTAAGCTAGAGTGCTTCTCACACTTAAATCTACACTTAAATCGGCTGCATTTGCCACTGGCTACAGTCTTTAGTTGTCACACTCCTTGGGGAAGCGGCAGTCAGATACCAGCTTCCTGAATCATTCAAAGTATGAAAGAAAATGTGCTTGAGAAATGAAGACAAATTCCCTTCTGAAATATCAGAAGCAACAAACTCAATGTTTTAGAAACAAATTAAGAGCCATGTGTATAAAGTAAATGTGCTCATCCCAAGGAGAAAAGAGAAGATGGATCTATCTAGAAGGGACTGGATCTGGAAGGGACAAGTATGAAGGGACTGGAATAAGAGAAGATGAGAAAGCAAGATCTTTTATTGTAATAGCAAAATATGCATAAATATCTCTTGGCATAATTCCCAGAGATTGAAATTTTCCTTCAATGAAGTCTGTTTTCCCATGTAAAGTTAGAAAAATGGTTACTTGTCCATTTTGGTTAATTTTTAGTGAGGATAATTTAATCTGGAAAAGTATGTTGGTTCCAGATTTATAAAATTCTCTTCTGTGTTATTCTAAAGATCTGGGGCATCATGAAAGTTTTTAGAGAGTAATTAACAGATATCAGAGTTAATGTTTTCTGTCAAATTTTCAACAATTATAAATTTGGAAAAAAAAGCTATTTTGGCAATGCAGTTCCATGTTTTATATTTAAATATATTTGATGTCATTAAAAAAAATAAAGTAAATGTGTTTGTTCATCTGCATAGCTGGACCTTTCTCCTATACTTCATGTATGGTGTCCTTGGAGTCAGGGGGAGGGATACCATGCTTTTTCAAGGTCTTCAAAAAGTGTCCTTTTGTTGATGCAAATCCCAAAGGACAACCTGTGTCTTTTTCCTGGAGCTAACATTTTCTCAATTAAAGACAACATGACAAGCCCCCCAAATGTGTCCAGCTCTGTGCTGGGTCCTGGGGGCATGACAGTTGTCATCTTCCAATCTGTGCTACAGCAGCAAATCCTGTAAGCCCTGGACCTGGAAGTCAAGCAGCCACTGTAGACCAATCACCAAGAAGTACCTACTTTCACGTCAACCTCAGCTTTAACAATTATGGTTCTTGGACTTGATGTGTGAGTTATATTTTTCCAGTATTCATTAAGATATGCATGGGGCTTCCCCAGTGGCTCAGTGGTAAAGAATCCACCTACCTGTGCAGAAGACACAGGTTCTATCCCTGATCGGGCAAGATCCCACATGCTGCGGAGCAACTAAGCTTGAGTTCCACAACTCTTAAGCCTCTGCTGTAGAGCCTGGGAACCTCAACTGCTGAGCCCACGTGCAGCAACTGCTGAAGCCTGTGCACCAAGAGCCTGTGGTCCGCACCAAGAGAAGCCACTTCAATGAGAAGCCTGTGGACTGCACTGGAGAGTAGCCCCCACTCACCACAACCAGAGAAAAACCTCACCCAATAATGAAAATCCCATACAGCCAAAAATAAATAAATTATTTTTAAAAAAAGAGAGATGCATGGCCAGTTACAAATTTTAAAAATGTTTTTCTGTGTACCACTGTGAATTAACTAATCATGATGTCATTGATACTCAAGCCATATTCTGGGAAAAGCCTGATTGAATCTGGAAAGATGAACCCAGTGGGTCTGGGCCCTTGAATGAATCCTTGAGGGCTGCATTGCTTTGTGGTAAAGGAGTCAAGACTGTTGTATTAGAATTCTTTGTCATTTACCACCTGTGTGACTTAAGGCAAGTCCCTTAACCTCTCTGAGCCTCAGTTTCCTCACTGTGATGTGAGGATGATAAAAAGCACCTAATGCATGGGGTTGTTGGGAGTATTACATTCATTGGTCATTCTAGAGCGTGTAAAACAGTGTCCAGAATGAAGTAAGTGTAGTCATTAAATAAATAATTTCAAAACTAACTGTGATACAAAGCAGTTTGCTACCTACCCAAGGAGAAGCACTGAATCAAAGTATTGCATAGATGTGGAGATACCATTTGACTGAGGTTCCTAGGGAGGGTTTCTTAGGTCTGGAGGCCCTAATATGCAGTGTTCTAGAGCAGATGAGCATTTATCTACTAGAGATTTGCTTTGGGGGAAAGGCCATGGCAACCTGGAGGGTGGGAGCAGTAGAGGAGGGAACCTAGGATGGCATTTGATGAATTACCAGCAGTTCGGCCTGGTTGGGGCATAGGTTTGATGTGGCAGACAGCAAGATCCTGAGGCTGGGAAGTGAGAATTGAAACCCAGAGATTTTGAATGAGCTACTAAATTTCACATGGAAGTCATTGAAGAGTTAAGGACATCTTTTTTAATGATAGCAGAAAGCGTGACAGGGACACAGTAGACTGTGAGAAATTCCAACCCAGGCAGCAGACCAACAGGGTACATGCTGGTCTGTGGTGCAAGGGAAGGAGACACCTGTCGGGAGGGTTTGCCAGTGTCCATGGTGTGAACAGTCTCAGCATGGACGATTGGCTCCTGAAGTTCCTGGACCCAGCTGGAGGGCGGTGCATAGAATCAGCTCTTGTGAGTCTGCACCTGCCAGGTCCAGCAACACCATTGACTAGACCTGCCTCCTCCAGTTCCCCAGGCACTGGCTAGCTGTGTGACCCTGGTCAGGGGGTCAATCCCTTTGACTCTCAGTTTCCTTATCTACAAAAGCAGAAGAATAATGTAAAACAACATCAATGACATTTGCAGTTATAAAAAGAGAAAGGCAGTGAGGTCAGAAGTGTAAACTTTTCCCCAGGGTAGTGTTGTCCCAGCAATTGTCCCAGAGGACAATCGTCTCCCTGCCTTTAAAGCTCCCTGCCTCCATGCCTGAACTCACAGCCCCTTCCTTCATCCTCAAAGCCGGCAAGAAATATCTCCTTCTTCTCTGACCTCCTGGCATTCTCTTATTAACACCCTTGTGATGACATTGGTTCCACTGGACGAACCAAAATCATCTCCCCATCTCATAATGTTTCACTGAATCACAACCGCAAAGTCCCTTTTGCTATGAAGGTCCCATATTCTCAGATTCTTGGGGTTAGGTCGTGGATATCTTTGGAGGGAGGTATTTTTTAGCCCGTGACAGTAACCAGGGACAACTGTGTGTGCACGTGCACAAGTGTTTGAGGATCTGTTTACAATCATTGGCATAAATACAAACATGTCTACAAGCATATGTATAATAGTGTCTATATATTGTACATTAATATGTATAGACAAGGGCTTCCCTCGTGGCTCAGATGGTAAAGAATCTGCCTGTAATGCAGGAGATCCGGTTTTGATTCGTGGGTTGGGAAGACCCCCTGGAGAAGGGAATGGCAACTCACTCCAGTATTCTTGCCTGGAGAATTCCATTTACAGAGAAGCTTGGAGGGCTACAGTCCGTGACTTGACTGAGCGACTTTCAGTTTCATGTATAGACAAAGGAGCAGAGAGATAAAATAGAAGAGGCTTTAGAGTCAAGGACCAGTTTTGCTTGTTTGTTTTTGAAGTTTGAGTATACCATGCTTTTAAACTGAGGCAAGCTATCCAGTCGAGAGGCAGAAATAGATGATGTGAAAGCTTGAGAGGGAAAAGTGGACTGTAAAGACTGGTTTTTGAAGGAGAAGGAGATGCTTATAATCACAGACAAAGACAGGTAACAAATTCTAAGTTGCTGGCAGCTTCTCTGGAGAGAAGAGGAGAGAGTTCCTTTCTGGTGGATTCTGAAGTATAAGTCATCAGCTGAACTTGTGTTGGGGTTCAGTGGGATGATATGATTTTGACTGTTGATTATTCATCTCCGTGTAGGGCAGCCCTGATACTCAGGAGTAGGAAGGAGCAAAGTGGGTGAGCTGAGCCAATCTGGAAGTTTGATTTGGGTTTGTGTGTTAAATACTCTCTAATCCAAGTTCTCAGAGGGCACACCTCTCATCTCAGTCTGGGGCCTTTAGGAACTTAGTGAAACTCAGGGTATCTAGTGTGTCCCAGCTCTCAGTAAAGCCATCTGCTTTCCGTCCCATCTCTGACATATTCGTCTGTGACCCAGTATAAGAGCACAGGAAACAGGAAGTGCCAAGGTTTCCCCAAACCACAGTGATTGTGGGGTCTGCTATGTAATAAGGTCTTGTCATTCCAAGCATGCTGAGATCCTTCTGGTCCAAGAAGAGACCTTCTTTCACTCTTGGGGAAAGCTATCCAATTCAGGTTAAGTTGGACACTGTGATTTGCGGGTTTTGGAATGCATTCTTATTCTTCTTATATTGGAGGAGGAAAATTTTCTATCCTTCATGTAAGTTTTTGTTGTTATTTTCACTGACTTTTAAGAGAGAGGACCGCAGTGGAGCTAATATTCCTTCAGTTTGATTTATTAAACTGAAATTCCAAAATATTTTCCCATAGTAATAAGGTTATGAATCTCTTCAAATTTGTATATTTTCTCCTTGATCATTAGTCAAGTTGAATGCATATTTTTTCCTTGGCAATAAAGAACTTCTTTAGCATTTTCCAATCACTAGACAGAAAAAAATAAAGGCATATAAGAATAAATCCAGTGAAGGATAAGAAATGGAAAAAACAACCCACACAGTATTGTGGGACATTTAAACATAAAATAAAATAGCAGGAATAAATCCAAACAAATCAATCAAGTAGAGGCTTACAATCAAAATCTATTTAGACATCAACACTAAAGAAAAATACACAGATCACTGAAAATAAAAGTAGGCAAAACGTTGCATTAAGAAAATGTTTACAAGAATCAGAGAAATCTGAGATGGATGGCTGTATTAATTTCAGGAAAAAAAAATACGTTCAAAGCCAAAAACATTAAGAAGGACCAAAGAAAAGTTTTTATTATTGGCAACAGGAGACATAATACACAAGAATTTATCATGGTCATGATTCCTTGGGTAGTGTCTAACATATTGAGGACAGGTATGGTCTTGTGTTTTTGAAATATAAGAACCTAACCATTTCAGAATCCCTGGGAAATAATTTAACATACCTTTCTCAGACATTGACAAATATAGCAGACAAAACTAAGAGATTCTGTAGTAAAATTGAGAGTACAGTTACCAAAAGACCACAATATGGGACCAATTCATCCCATCGGATATCTTTTAGAACTTATCAGTATCTCTGGCCCATTGATATTGTATATTTGTTTTCCAGATTTATACCAGCTTTTCGTATTTTTTCTTTTAGGCCGTTTCATGAGGATTTTCTGTAATTCATATGTAAATGAATAATCTTAATCTGCCATCTGTAACAATCCATTTTGTGTTTATTTTTTTAAATTTAGCATTTTTTTGGCTTAATTTTCAATTTTGTTATTTTTTATATTATTATTTCTTACCTTTGGTTTTATCATTTTTTCTGTATAATTTTTTTTGTTTTGTTTGGGATTTCTCTTTTCTTGAGCAGAATGCTTAGTTTACCAACTTCCTTCTATTTTGTTTTATACTGACAGTATTGAAGATAGTATGACTTTCCTTTTGATTACATCTTTGTCTGCTTCACAGGCTTCCCTAGTGGCTAAGATGGTAAAGAATCTGCGTGCAATGCAGAAAACTTGGGTTCAATTCCTCGGTCAGGGAGATCCCCTGGACAAGGGAATGGCTACCCACTCCAGTATTCTTGTCTGGAGAATTCCATGGACAGAGAAGCCTAGAGGGCTACAGTCCATGGGATCGCAAAAAATCAGACATGACCAAGCAACTAACACTTTGGCTGCTTCACATGTTTTGATGTGTACTATCATCGTTATTAGGATTTGTAAATATAGTGCAATTAAAAGCTTTCTTTTAATTTTGTATTCAAGAACAGTTTAGTAGTTTTTTTTTTCCCAAGCAAGTAGCACTGTTTCTATTTTTCTGTTGTTATTGATTTATATTTTAATACATATGCTTATGGACTACAATTTAAATTATTTTTGTGAAATTTTTGGTTTTTCTTGTGACTTTATATATGATATTTGTCAAGGGTCATTAATAATATATATAAGAGTATCCTCTGTAGAGATTACAACTTCATAATTCATATTATTTATATCTTCATAGCCTTACTTTTTCATCCTTAAGTCAGAGGTTGGAAAAGAAGGTATATAAAGTTTAAAAAAAATTAGTAGCTGTCAATTTCCAATTGTAACTTTAAGAGATTTGCTATATTAATTTTGGAGATATATTTTTGCTTAGAATACTTATTACTACATATGCACTATGAATTGTATCCTTCCACAAAAATTAAGATCTTTAACCCAGGTAGTTATTTTTTCTCTGGAATTTACCTTATCCTCTGATGTTAAAATTGTGCTATTTTTTTCACCCCCTATGAAATATCTATGGTTAGGTTTTTTAAAAAAATGTCTCAGTCACTTTATTTAGGAGTTCTCTTGCAGACAATTTAAACTTACTTTCTTATGATTTTTGAGTCATCTGTCAGTCTCTCTTTTCACAAGAGAGTTTAACTTATTTATATTTAGTGTCATAGTTAACAAATTTGTTCTTATTCCTTTCATCATATTTTATACTTTTTATCAATTTTCTTTCTTGATGATCAATGTTCTTTATTTTCAATATATCACTTGATGAGCTGTTTCTGTTTTCTCTCTTTTTCTCTCTCCCTTCCCAGTTTGTAAGCCAAACAGCTTGATTTTAAACTTAGAGAAAAGTACAGTTAAATATATATTTATTTGGTTACTGTTGACAAAAATAAGCCATTTCTATTGCAAAATTAGTACACTTTTACTTTTTTTTTCTTTTCATGCTTCTTTTGGGATTTTTACCAAGTATATGATTTTTAAAAGCTACAATATTTGGGTTATGAATCTTTTTTGATCAATAACTATTTTGAACTTTTTTGTTTTGCCCATGTTTTAAACTTTATTTGAATTTATTCTATATGCTTAAATGTTTTTGTATTTATGCTATGATTTTCTTGTTACTGAATATTATACTTTGATTCACTTCCTGGTTGCCTGAATAATTTGGTTCAGTGATGTTTGTAAGGAAAGGTAGATAGGATGTAACCTTGCATCTTTGTGTTATCTTCGCATATTATCAGGACAATCTCTAGTTTAGAGAATTAATTGTTCAATTAGAACACTCCCCATAAGATTTGGGGAAATACTTGTTATTTTATAATAATTTTGTACAGTGGGCATGACTGAGGCCAATTTCATTAGTTTTTTCTTTTAAAAGTTTTACTTTTAAATAAGCACTTATAGAATTATTCATCATCTGTGGCATTAAGAAATGTTTTTAGGAAATATCTAAAAGTTGGTGTTTACAGTTTTTGTTGGAATTCAGTGGAATATTTACTTTTACCCCAGGACTGTTTTCCTTTCTCTATTGTCTTTTAATAATTCTTCTTTTGCATTTTCCTGCTATTTTTCTTAGAAGTTCTATTATCTGTGTATATATCTAATGTGTCTCATATTTGTTTGCAGTCTGCCACTGATCATTTTCATTTCTTGTCTTTGCCATTTAGCTTTAGGGAAAGCTTCATACATCCTCCTTTTTTTAGGATAAATTCAATTTTCTTCTTTTTCATATCTATTTTATTGCTTCTGAAACCATTTTAAATCCCTTACTTTTAATACCGCCATATCTTCTTCCATCTTGGTCTTATTTCATTATAAAGTAACAAAGGGCCTGCATTTCCTTGATTAGTGAGAGTATAAAAGTTATTCTGTGTGAAATATACTTTAGTCCTCTGCGGTAACTACTCTTGAAACTACCTCTTCATTGCCCTTTGAAATGTCTTTCTTTGATTTTGCAGTTTTTATTTATAAAAAAAAATTTTTTTATTCTCCTGTTTTCCGTCTATATTTGCCTTCTCTCTCATGGTCCTTGAATGCGGGTCATCTCATCGTGCCTTGGCATTTCACTGGCACAGTGGAGTGGGTTCCTCTTTTCTCCATTTGGTTTTCACCTGCTCTTGTTAGAGCTGTACAGGAAATGTCCACCTGGAAGGGCCACTGGTCCTACATTCCTGTATCCATGACGCTGCAGCTGGAGCAGCGTGGGGATGCATTGGGATTGCTGATATTCCCAGACGGTCGCTATAACAGCCCTTCTCTCAGTTTGGTACAGCTGCTGCCCTGGGGGCCAGTTTCCTGTAAATCGTTTTGGTGTGGCTTGGACTCAGTCCACAGCAAGGCTGTGTCACACCTTCCGCTCCAAGTCAGCAAGAAGCCCTGATTCTGGGGTTTTCTGCACTGTGTGGTCACACTCACTCTTGAGTCATTCAATTTGGCTGATTACAAATGTTGTCGGCAGTCAGCATCGGGAAGCATTACCAAGTGCAGAGCATCCCTGGGATGCATGCCCTTTGCTTTTAGAACTATCAGGTTATTTCTACCAGGCTATTACCTTCTTTTATGATGTCATGCTTAGGGCTACTAGAGTTAGCCAATAACGATACAGGGTCCCTGGTTACATTTGGATTTCAGATACCTGACAAACTTTGTTTTTGTTCTTAATTATAAGCATGCCCCCATGTAACCTTTCTGTAAATTAGAAAAGGAAACATAGTTGATTTTCCTACATTTCATCTGGCAACCCTCACCATGCTGTTTTTTCTGCATGAGGTGTTGGCATCTCATGCAATTTCTCAGGAATTCTCCCAGGCTAGGGCTTGCAGTTTGCCCTGAATGTTCAGCACAGATGCCGATTTTTACTTATTACCATATTCTCTTAGCTACTGCTTTTGAGTCCACTCAGGGGAAATTTTAAAGGTCTGTGCTCAAATTGCCATCTTCCTCAGGTTTCTTAAAGATATTATTTAGGGGAAATTATTTTTTTTTCCAAAATGTTAAAATTAACAGAAAATCTCTGCGAGGCTGCTTGCGTTGCTTAAAGATGGGAACATGTCACTTTCTTTCAAATAAGCATGTAAGTCACAGCACAAAAGTCAAATGTAATTTTTTTTCTTTAAGAGATTATTAACTGAGATTTACCACATGCAACTTCTTTGTTATTTGACACCTTGCTCTTTTTTTTACATGGAAATGGTGTTCTTCATTTATAATAGTCATCCCCATGGGGATTCCAGGATATTCAGCTTTACTTCTTAGTCCATTCTGTGCATTGTGGAACACTGTTTTTTTTTTTTTTTTTTCAGTTTTGTTTTTTTTAAAAAGGAATGACTGGAAAAGGAAATAACAACTAGCTTTGGGTCAACTTGGAGCATTTTTAAGCAATAAACATTGAGGTTAGATAACCAGGTGAAAAGACAAATAGGCCATTTGTAGAATGCAGCTTAGAAATTACTTCCCTTTGAATGATGCCCGTGGTAACCCCTGATTGCTTTCCCAAATAGAGTCAGGGGACCCACAGCCATTGTCTTTGGGATATGTAATTAGTTGCACAATAAAGTTAGGTATTCTCAAGTAGTAGGGATCAGATGTTCAACAGGAAAGTTCAGGGAGCCTCGGTGTCAGATATTGTTCCTTATTTACAACCTGACCATTTATTTGGCTTCAGCAGTGTCTACAGTGAATGACAGGCTGATGTGATGACAACCAGAATAACCACTCCAGGTGGTGCCAAGACGTATTTTTAAGAATCACGGGATCTGTGAGTCTGTTTCCATTTTGTAAATAAGTTAATCTGTATCATTTTTTAAAAAGTTATTTATTTGTTTATATTTGACCTTGCTGCACGGGGACTTTCTCTTGACGTGGCTCCTGGGCGTAGCTGGTCTGTGTCATGTGGGATCTTCCCAAACCAGAGATTGAACCCATGCCCCCTGCATTGGCAGGTGGATTCTTAATCAGTGGCTATTTTTTAAAAAATTATTTACAAAATAGAAACAGACTTAACAGGTATTGAAAATAAACCTATGGTTACCAAAAGGGAAATGTGGTAGGGGTAGGCATAAATCAGGGGCTTGGGATAAACGTATACACACTACTATATGTATGGCAGATAACCAACAGTGATCTACTGTATTGCATGGGGAATGCTACTCAGTATCTTGTGATAACTTATATGAGAAAATAATCTGAAATAAAAGGAATATATATATAAATATGTATAACTTTGCTGTGCACCTGAAACCAACACAACATTATAAATCAACTATAATCCAATAAAATTTATAAAAGAGAATCAGGGACCTTATTCCATAGAGAGGTGCCTCCCTTCGTTAGTCCCCTATCATCACCATTACTTGAAGCTCCTCATGGGGTAAAAGAATGGAGGATTCTAATTATAGAGGGATGCAACAGAGGAGGCAGAGTATAAAGTCCCGATGTAAAAATATAATCAGCTTTTTGTAATACTGAAAGCACCATGCATTCGTTGACTCATTCATTTCTCAAATATTTACTGAGAACCTAATATTTGCCAGGTGCTCTTCTAAGGACTGTGAATAAAACAGAGAAAAGGCCAATGTGTCATCTCTGCTCACTTGCATATAACCTACTGGGGCATGGAGGGAATTACAGCAGAGAATAAAGTCCTGTAATAGGAAAGTATAAGATCTACAGGAGGACATCAGTGGGGCATATAATGCAGAATCGTGCAGTCAAGAGAAGTGACTTTTACAACGCAGCCTGCAATGTCCCAGCAGAGTCAGGGAGGGGAGGTGGTACCCAGAGAAGGGACGAAGGAGGAAGCTTTAACCCTGAACATGAGCACAAAATTCACTCCCTGTACTTCACTTGCATGGAAATTCACAAGTGACAGTGCACTCTTATTGAAAATATAAATCCTGAGAGATTTCCAGAATGTTAAGAAAAATGTAATTCTCCTAAGGAATGAGGTCTCTTGTGCTATGCTAAGTCATTTCAGTCGTGTCCAACTCTGTGCATCCCCATAGACGGCAGCCCACCAGGCTCCCCCGTCCCTGGGATTCTCCAGGCAATAATACTGGAGTGGGTTGCCATTTCCTTCTCCAATGCATGAAAGTGAAAAGTCAAAGTGAAGTCGCTCAGTCATGTCCGATTCTTAGTGACCCCATGGACTACAACCTAACAGGCTCC
Source organism: Bos javanicus (assembly GCF_032452875.1). NCBI lineage: Eukaryota > Metazoa > Chordata > Mammalia > Artiodactyla > Bovidae > Bos > Bos javanicus. Next base: position 47,936,397 of record NC_083884.1, read on the forward strand.
TCTGTCCATGAGATTTTCCAAGCAAGAGTACTGGAGTGGGGTGCCATTGCCTTCTCCAGTCTCTTGTGAAGTCCATGATATTTTGATGTTTGAAAAAGGAATTCCTAGGTATTGCTGCTGCTGCTGCTAAGTCACTTCAGTAGTGTCCGACTCTTAGCGACCCCATGGACTGCAGCCTACCAGGCTCCTCCATCCCTGGGATTTTCCAGCCAAGAGTACTGTAGTGGGTTGCCATTGCCTTCTCCTCCTAGGTATTAGGTTGAGTCATATGAAATCAGTGCTTGGGTGAATCAGAACTCCTCAAGATATTGGAGGTTTCAGATGGTTCAGGCCTATGGAAGCCTTCATTGCTGAAGTGGAGCTCAGCCTGGCCTGAGCTGGGTGATGCCGTGGAATGGAGGGAGCCCTTCCCACAGGGGTTGTCCATCAACTCAGGACGAGTTTATGCCAAGCTGACTCCTTGTCCAGGGTAGGATGGACTTCAGCTGAGTGCCCTGTGCTGCTAGAACTGGATGGGGGCTTCTGCCCTCTGGTCAGGCCCCTCCTACAGAGCAGCACCGGAGAGGCAGAGAGGCTGAGGGACTTGCCTGTTCTCTCACGAGATCTGAGCAGCAAAGCCACAGTGAAGACTCCTTTCTCTGAGTTCTTTGCTTTCCCCTCTGTTCACAGACAACTGCCAGGAGGGGTCCGGACTCCTGTAGGCGTCATGTATCAGAAAATGTGCTCACGTGGGCCTCTGAAACAGGTCCGCCTGATGAATGTCAGGGCCTGAGTTGCTTTTATTGCAAAATAACCAGAGAGAGTGACAGGGCTAATGAGAAGGGGTCTGGATAATTTGTGGAGCTTTGCCTAGAAAGTCAGTGTTTCCAGAGCCAGTAATTTCCATTTCTAAAGCCCCTTAAATTGGTTCTTGAATTATGTAATCTCTGTTTCTGTGTTTTTCTTACAGAATATAAGGCACATTGTAAAAATAACATTTTTGGATTCTTTTTCTCCCTGAGGGCGGGATATGTTCAGGAAGGGGGTGGGGGGAAAAAGACTTTCTGTGCATTGGTGTCAACACAGCTTTCACGAAGGATGTGGAGGCCACAAAAGTGATGGACTTCCCTTGCTTCTTGGGTTTTTAGGGTCACATGGACTCGACATGATGGGGTTGGGTCATCGCATCTATTTCAGGTTTCCTTCCAGCAGTATCTTTCCAAGGTCTTTTCTGCCCATCTCTCAGCTTAGCCCTGAGGAAAGTACATGATGTGCAAGTGATTTATGATTGTCCATCTTTAAAGTCTTTTATCATGTTCCCATGGTAAATGTGTCAAGGGTAGAGTATGTATCTGGTGGAACAGGAAATAGTATTGGGTAAAATATGGACACAGCATCAAGCCACATGCTGAGAAAGTCATTCTTGTTTCCAATCTCAGTCCATCTGGTGGAGCTAATGGGAGCACTCTTCTCTGCTGGATGCCAGCAGTTTCTTAAGACCTTTCTCATGAGGATCTTTCCCTCTAACTGAAAGAGAGCAAGTCTTAGGCATAAGCCATCACCCCCTAAAAGGCATGAGGACTGCTAGTTGAAAATTAAAGGCATTACTTTGAATTTTCTTTCTTTTTTATTGGAGGATAATTGTTTTACATTGTTGTGGTGGTCTGTGCCATACATCTATCATACATCTATATGTATACACACACACACACACACCCCTCCCTCATACATATATATATATATACACATACATACCCTCCCTCCTGAACCTCCTCTTCCCATATATACATAATTATATATGTGTATATATGTATACATATATATATACCCCTCCCTCTTGAGCCTCCCTTTCCCACATATACATAATTATTTATGTATATATATAATTAATATGTATAATTATAAACTTATATTTATACCCTTCCCTCTTGAGCCTCCCCTCCTCATGCTACCCCTCTAGGTCATGACAGAGCACCAGGCTGGGCTCCCTGTGTTCTATAGCAACTTCCTTCTAGTTATCTACTTCACACATGATAGGGAAGATCTCCCGGGGGAGTGCATGGCAACCCACTCCAGTATTCTTGCCTGAAGAATCCCATGGACAGAGGAGCCTCGGGGGCTAAAGTCCATGGGATCAGAAAGAGTCAGACAGGACTGAAATGCTTTAGCATAGTGTATAAATGTCAGTGCTACTTTGTCAATTTGTACTTCATTTCTCCTTTCTCTCTCCTTATCCTGCTGTGCCTACAAGTCCATTCTCTACACCTGCATCTCCATTTCTTCTCTATATATAGGTTCATCAGTACTGTTTTTCTAGATTCCATATATATGCCTCAATATATGGTATTTGTTTCTCTCTTTCTGACTTCACTTTGTATAACAGGGTCTAGGTTCATCCACCTCACTACAACTGACTCAAAATTGTTCTTTTTTTACAGCCGAGTAATATTCTATTTGTATTTGCTCGCTTAGCTTCTGTGCATGGCCAATGAGGCTGGTGGCTGGTTCTCTACTTACTCCAGTGGCATCAATTTTTCTTTAAAGAAATACATTTAATATAAAATGAATTGATTTAAGACATTTTGGATAAAGAATCGCTTAATTAATGCTAAGGCAGGGCAATCCACTATAAAGGGGTTACAAAGAGGTCTGAAATATTGGTATCACTGCCCTCAAGTTTCTAACCCCTGAACCCCGATTCCTCCCAACAGTGGCTGAAAGCCGAGGCATACTGGAGAGTATCCAGAGGTTCTCTTTGCTGCCCACCTACCTCCCGGTGACCTACCACATCCACCACGCAGACGTGTCCTTCTTCCTCAAGGAAGCCAACCAGGACATCATGAGAAACTCCAGTCTACAGTCGCGGGTGGAGTCCTTTCTGATTTACAAATCCAAGAGGCTACCAGTCCTGAATGCCAGCTATGGGCCTTTCGCCATTGAGCAGGTGGTACCCCAGGACTTGATGCTCCCCTCCAGCCCCTTTGGATTCACCAGCACGTTTTCTCTGAACTGGAAGCTGAAGGCGCACATCCTGCGGGACAAGATCTACCTGAGCCGGCCCCGCGTGCAGGTGCTGTTCCACGTGGTGGGCAGGGACTGGGACGACCCTGGCCCGGTGCAGAGCCTGCCCTGCCTGCGGGTGTTCGCCTTCCGGGAGACCCGGGAGGTACGAGGCAGCTGCCGCCTGCGGGGGGCTCTGGGGCTGTGCGTGGCGCAGCTGGAGCTCCCGGCCAGCTGGTTCGGCCCCCCGACGGTGGTGGCCGGAAGGAAGAAGACGCCGGAGCCCCCCGAAGGGAGTCCGGTGGAGCTCTACTACGCCGTGCAGCAAGGGGACGAGCGTGGAGACTGCGCCAAGGAGGATGCCCGGAGAGCCGGCGGTATGCGGACGGGCCGTAATGACATCGATGAGTCTGGGCCTCCCTTGCACAGGATCGGGAGTGTTTTTCTTTACCAGACCCCCAGCCGGCCGCCGCTGAGAGAGCTGCGCTTGGATAACCACGTGGCTGTGCAGTACGTGCCAAAGACAGTCAGGCAGGGAGACGTGCTGACTTTTCCAGTCTCCATCTCCAAAAACTCCACCGAGGACCGCTTCACGTTAAGGTGAGTTCATTATCTTTCGGTAGCACCTCCAAGGTCAAGGGCGCTTCTGAGACCCTTCCCCTATGTGTGATGCATAGATCTGTGTTAGTGCTGGCCAGGGTAGAAACGTCCCTCCACTTTTTGCGGACTCCAATGTTCACTGTCAAGTAGAAAGACCAGTTAGAGCTCTCTGAATTGGCAGTTGATTCGGTGAAGATGTTGTTAATAGATTTTCTGGGCTGTCCCAGGAAAGTCAGGAGCAGGCTGATACTCTATCTTGGACCTGGCTTAGATGGTTCTCAGCAGGTCTTAGGAGAGTTAAATGGCTCAGAGTTGACATAACTCTGCAAATGGGTTGGCAAAAATTGTCAGGGAGGATAGAGGATACAGTGTTGCCAACTCACAATCTCTTCGGAGCATGTGAGTTCTAAGTACACTCTGTGGCACCAACCTCAAAGTTACCCTTTTGTTTCTCTCTGGAAATAGAACTTAGTGTTCAAAATATAAAAGAGCAGAAAGTGTGAAGATATCCAGTAGAGTTTGTGGATTGTCTTATATAAAAATTATACCAAGAGGAGGCATTTAAAATGAGTCCTGTGGGATTTAAGAAAAAAGAAGGGATGAGTTTTCTCTTTGGAACATACAGTAGCTTGTGAGAGAAGCTTGGCTTGATTGGATTTTCATTACAGTTTTGTTGTTGTTGTTTCATTTGTTTTAAACATACATGAGTTTGATTATAACAGCTATTTGGTGTAAGTATTATTAGATCACTAAATGTGTCCTCACATTGCTACATAATCCAGAAAGTTGACCTAAAGTGCCATCTAATCAAGTTTGGTATGACCCCTGAGTGTTACTGGACATGGGACCACATTTATATGTGGGTTTTTAAAGCTTATCCAACAATGAAAAGCCCTCTTGTCCCTCTCCCCTGGGGCTCAATAGCTGTTTTTCTTTCTTTCTTTTCTTTTTTGCTTTGTCTATGTTTCATTTATTTCTCTTATCTTTCTGATTCCTTTTGCTCTACTAACTTTGAGTTTTATTTGTTCTTTCTCTAGTTGCTTAGCTGTAAGGTTAGGTTGTTTATTTGAGATTTTTCTCTTTTCTTGAGCCAAGATTGTCTTGCTATAAACTTCACTCTTAGAACTGCTTTTGCTGCATCCCATAGGTTTTGGATCGTCGTATTTTTGTTGTCATTTGTCTCTAGGTACTTTTTGATTTCCTCTTTGGTTTCTCCAGTGATCTATTGATTATTTAGTAACAAATTGTTTAGCCTCCATATGTTTGTGTGTGTGTGTGTTTTACAGTTTTTTCCTATAATTTATTTTTAGTCTCATAGCATTGTGAGCATAGCATCTCACATCAAAAGATGCTTGATGTGATTTCAGTTTTATTAAATTTACCATGCCTTGATTTGTGACCCAAGGTGTGATCTATCCTGGAGAATGTTCCATGTGCTCTTGAGAAAGAAGTGTATTCTGCTGCTTTCAGTTGGAATGTCCTATGAATATCAGTTAAGTCTATCTGTTCTAATGTGTCATTTAAAGCTTGTGTTTTCATATGAATTTTCTGTCTGGATGATCCCACTTACATTGTGTAGGTGGAATGATGAAGTCCTCCACTGTTCTTTCCTTAAAAAAAAAAAATTCTGTGTTTGTTAAGGGGGTGGATGAGTTTAAGAAAGAAATCATTCTCTTGCTTATACTTTGCACATTTCAGTTTTGTTGATTGTGACCTAGTGCTGGGAATTTCCTTTGAATCTCAACCAAAGACACAGAAACCAATGGACAGCATTAACCTCATGATCGGACCTGGCTGATGTTGGCAGGAAAAACCTTCAGCCGGGTGGGGGTACATCTGGGGATTAAACACAGGGATTTAGTATGAACAACACGTCTGTGGGACTGAGACCTCGTGATCACTCCCTTCTGTTCTTTGGAAATCAGACCTAGATCCAGCTGGTCATGGGCCCTCCCTCTGCCTGACGTGTAGCTTTGCGCTTGGTTTTCCCAGGCTTGACACATTTATATAATATTCTTTTTGGAGATGACTGCCTATATAGAGAAATATTTTGCCAGTGGAAACTCAAGGTTTTGAATAAGAAGAAGTCAAACAATTTCATAATCTACCATTTTTTTTCATTTGCCAGCTACTGCTTGTTGAATTCCTGGACCCATGGTTTACAAACTAGAATCTCCTAAAGCTTTAACTCTCCAGTAGATGATATTCACATCAGCCTTTATTGGGAAGCAGCTATCAGTGTAGAATTACATTTCACAGAAAACTGTGCATCTGACCACAATCCATTGCCCACTAGTGTGTTCACATGCGTCCTGAGGGCAGCCCTGCCACTGGCAAGCTGTGCCATGGCCAGGAGAGGTTCGTTTCTGGGCTATGTATTCTGAGGGATCCACAGCTTTGCAGATTCAGAAATAAGCATCTTGCCACTTAGAAGTCAAAAGATTGGAAAATTTTGGATGTAGAGCCAAAGTGTGTTTGTTCAGAGTCCATCATTTAGAAAGGTGCTTTCCATTTAAGACAATAGTAAAATAAATCAGTAAATACTTTACAAATGTGTATTTAAGTTGGTAAAGTAGCACGCTTTCCATCTCTTTAAAAGTTGCATTAATAATATGCCTGCTGAATACTTAACACACACTAATTACGAATGAGTCTTATCTGTTTATGAAAACAGCTGGCGGGAAACCTGGATCTGGCAATGTCGTTAGCCTTTAGTTGGAATTCTCATAATTAGAAAATAATGAAGCTGTGTATCTTTTTTAATGAAGTCAATTTGACACTCGTTTAGCACAGCTTCCGAGTATTTAGAATTAGCCTGGGTCTGCTCTGTTGTTGTTGTTTAGATGCTAAGTTGTGTCTGACTCTTTTGTGACCTCATGGACTGTAGCCTGCCAGGGTCCTCTGTCCATGGGATTTTCCAGTCAAGAATACTGAAGTAGGGTGCCATTTCCTTCTCCAGGGGTTCTTCTCCACCCAGGGATCAAAGATCAAACCTGCATCTCCTTCATTGGCAGGCAGGTTCTTTACCACTGAGCCACCTTGGAAGCCCATATGTGTGTGTGTATGTGTGTGTACACATACATACATGTATTAATATATCCATAAAATACTATCAGTTCAGTTCAGTTCAGTTCATTCACTCAGTTGTGTCCGACTCTTTGTGACCCCATGAATCGCAGCACGCCAGGCCTCCCTGTCCATCACCAACTCCCAGAGTTCACTCAGACTCACATCCATCGAGTCAGTGATGCCATCCAGCCATCTCATCCTCTGTTGTCCCCTTCTCCTCCCGCCCCCAATCCCTCCCAGCATCAGAGTCTTTTCCAATGAGTCAACTCTTCGAATGAGGTGGCCAAAGTACTGGAGTTTCAGCTTTAGCATCAGTCCTTCCAAAGAAATCCCAGGGCTGATCTCCTTCAGAATGGATTGGTTGGATCTCCTTGCAGTCCAAAGGACTCTCAAGAGTCTTCTCCAACACCACAGTTCAAAAGTATCAATTCTTCAGTGCTCAGCCTTCTTCACAGTCCAACTCTCACATCCATACATGACCACAGGAAAAACCATAGCCTTGACTAGATGGACCTTTGTTGGCAAAGTAAAATACTAAGGGTATCTGTTAAATGACTAGAGGCATTTCTGTAATATCCAGCATGAACTGATGGCTTTGCTGTGTTCTGTGCTTAGTTACTCAATCATGTCCAATTCTTTGTAGCCCCATGGGCTATAGCCTGTCAGACTTCTTCTGTCTATGGGATTTCCCAGACAAAAATACTGTAGTGGGTTGCCATTTCCTTCTCCAGGGAATCTTCCCGACCTAGGGATCAAACCCACATCTCCTGCCTTGGCATGTGGGTTCTTTACCGCTGAGCCACCAGGAAGCCCCAGCTCTATCTAGCCATCTGCTGTATATACAACCCTGAAGGATACAACCATGTATCCTTGGGTGCTTTCCTCTGCAATAGTGACTTGTTTCTAGACTCAGGGGTGACAGTGCTAATGAAGTCCACAGGTGGGTTCATGTTTTGTGGGTCAGGTGCCAGTAGGACATAGCTCTCCACTTAAGGATGGCCAGGGTGGAGAGGGGACCAGATTAACTGCCAGCAACAGAAGGGAACCCATCTGGATTGAGGACTTCTGCTGCAGACAGTGATTGACCACCTAAAAACTGCCGCTTTCCTGTCACTTCTGTGCCTCTCATTTCTAGCTGACACAAAGAGGCTTGTCTTCTATCCTGAGAATCAAGTTTTGTGGTGCAAATTATCTCCAAGGGCAATTTACAAAAATAGCTGGGTGTGTGCATGTGTGTGCATTAGCCATTGCAAAGAGGAAAACCAGAATGGGGCTGTTTGTCATCTTAGAAGTTCTCTTCTCTCCTGGAGCCCAAATCTTCCAAAGCAGACCTTCACAAAGGAAGAAAAGCAAAGCACTTTCATTCTTTAAACATCTAAGGATCCCTTTTAATTTCAGAGAATGTTTTCCTTCCAGTGGACAACAAAAGCATCACCCAGCACGTGGACCTTTTTTGCACATTCTCACCACTCCATCCCTTTTCCTTCTCCCACAGAGAGTCAATTTCAGAAACATCCGAGGCCTCTTGTCACCTGATTATGTGTCTGGAGAATCAAAGAACTCTTTCTTGCTCATCTCCCCCACCTATTCTTCGGTTGCTTCTTCCCACAAGAAGTCAGTTTCAAAGGCTTCTGGTTGTCTGATCTGAATGTAAGCCTGGAGCCAAATATTTGCACAGTATTAGCTTGGCTCCCTGACAATCCAGGAAAAAGAGGTGGAAAGGTCCAAATCAGAGATACAGCACTCGGAACTGTCTGGGTGCCTTTCTCAAAGTCAGAGATATGTTAAGATTGGTTAAATGAATGAATGAATGAATGGCTGTCTTGGTGGTGGTGGTTTAGTCACAAAATCACGTCCAACTCTTTTGCGACCCCGTGGACTATAGCCCGCCAGGATCCTCGGTCCATGAGATTCTACAGGCAAGAATACTGAAATGGGTTGCCATTTCCTTCTCCAGGGGATCTTGCCAGGGATCGAACCCACATCTCCTGCATTGCAGGTGGATTCTTTACCAACCAAGCCACCTGGAAAGTTTAGACGTCTTGTTAATTATTAACAAATGCATATACTTTGCTGAAGTCTTTGCAGTTTTATATGCTAAATCTTCAAGAATTTGTTAAGAATCTTGTGCTCAGAAGGTGGTCAGGTCTCAGAGCAGGTTTCTGAATAAGGCATTATTAAGAAGTAGATATTCACTATTCTTGCAAAAATGAGAGATATAAAAGAGGGAAAAAAACCAAAATAAGAATAATTGACAAGAGGACAAAGTGGGCCTGGGGTTGATAAGGCTCAAATGTATTTTTTGGTGGTTTGGGAAGCTTGCTTTGCAGAAGGTTTTGAGCTTGTTAGAAATAATATGTGGTGTTTTTTGGTTGTTTGGCCCTGAACTTGAGTCACTTGAATGATGTAGCCTTTGACACTGCCTTGAAGCAGAAAGTCTCTCCTTATTCTATTGCAGGTAAAGTATGCCCTGGTATACCGAATGATATTCTTAGTTGCATGCCATAAATCCCAACCTACATAATTTAAGAACATAAATAAATGAAAGGGTTAGTTGAGTGTATGTTGTTAGTCTTAAGAATTAATAAGGCATGGGACCACTTGCCTTGACAATGCACAGTGTGGGAGGCGGAGGATGCCCTTGGTTTAGAGGCAACAGCCTGCTTGCCCAGCACCTCTTCCCCACCTGGCATAATGAATTCTTCCAAAAGTTCCCTCTGTTCTTATTATAATCAAAGGTGCAAAGACTCTTGGATGTTTAAAGAATGACCTAATTTTAATTTTTTCCTTGTAGCTATCCAGTTTTCCCAGCACCATTTGTGTTGAAGAGACTGTCTTTCCAACATTATATTCTTGTCTCCTTGGTTGTAGATTAATTAACCATAGGTGCATGGGTTTATTTCTAGGCTTTGTATCCTGTTCCATTGATCTGTGTTTCTGTTTTGTGCCAATACCATACTGTTTTGATGACTGTAGTTTTGCCTCGTTAATTGGCTATACTCCAATATAAAATAAAAAGGTTTTTAAGAGTCAGGAGCTATAGTCTAGTTTGACTCTGTAATATGTTTTGTTGCCAGTGTGGTTGTAGAAATTTCACAACCATCTCAAGGCTCAGGGTTCTCATGTGCTGAATGTTAAATATGTCCTACTTTATGGCAGGATGTTTACAGAAGTTAATCCCATTGATGAAGTTGAACATTAAAATGAACTGCATTGACAACAAAGAAATGTATTGAATAGAGTCCAAAATTTCACGGATTAGTGCAAAATAAGGAAAAGTGGGAGGCAGAGAGGGAGACGAAAGGCTTCCCTGACTGGGAATAGAACCCCATGGGGGCTGCGGCCATGAGAGTGCTGAATCCTAACCACTAGACCACCAGGGAGCGCTTGGCTAACAAAGATCCTTCTAGTCAAAGCTATGGTTTTTCCAGTAGTCATATACAAATGTGAGAGTTGGACCATAAAGGAGGCTGAGTGCTGAAGAACTGATGCTTTCAAATTGTGGTGCTGGACAGGACTCTTGAGAGTCCCTTGGACTGCAAAGAGATCAAACCAGGTTAATCCTAAAGGAAATCAACCCTGAATATTCTTTGGAAAGACTGTTGCTGATGCTGAAGCTATAATACTTTGGCCACCTGATGCAAAAAGCAAACTGTTTGGAGAAGACCCTGATGCTGGGAAAGACTGAAGGCAGGAGGAGAAGGGGATGACTGAGGATGATATGGTTGCATGGCATCATTGACTCAATGGACATGAGTTTGAGCAAACTCTGGGAGATAGTGAAGGACAGGGAAGCCTGGCATGTTGCAGTCTGTGGGGTCACAAAGAGTCAGACACAACTGAGGAACTTAAGAGCAACAACAAGGCAAAGTGGACATGGATGAAGTATTGTCAAGCAAGAAAACTCATGATGTGGAAAAATTACTGCTTTAAGACCTGAATGAAGTTTAACTGATTTAGATCATAAAGAAAGCAAGAAGAGATGAGATTTCCAGTATATTTTAAGAATGAAAACAGCTTTCATTTTATTTGTTATTTGCTTTGGAAAAATATATCTGGAAAATATAGGCAGTGCCTGCAGGAAAAGAGTGAATTAGATTCTGTGAGATGAAGACAGTCATGCAAGTTACTTAATCTTGGGTCACATAAATATAGAATAAAATAGGTGGTACAAAATAAAACAAGATAAAATACTCACTCAGATTTTTAAAAAAGACTCTTGGGATGCTCCCAGTGGCTCACAGACCTAGTTGCTGTGTCTGAGCCCAGGGTAGCAGAGTTACCTGGTGTGCTTCCAGAATGAGAGGTGGGCTTCTGGAGTCACCTGTCACTAAGAGCACATCCCAGGGGAGGTGGTATTTCCCTCCTGAGAAAAGTGGGGTGCTTTTAAGGAAGAGGATGATGCTGGGTATCTCCAAACCCCACAAAGGTCCATGACATCCATGCCTGGCACTGCATCTCCCTTTGTCATCTGATGGATTCAGGGAGTTGCTTCTGCAGCAGACTGGAGTGCGAGGCAGACAGAGAAAGGAGGGCGATCCATCTTTTTCTTTTTTTTTTAATTTTATTTTATTTTTAAACTTTACATAATTGTATTAGTTTTGCCAAATATCAAAATGAATCCGCCACAGGTATACATGTGTTCCCCATCCTGAACCCTCCTCCCTCCTCCCTCCCCATACCATCCCTCTGGGTCATCCCAGTGCACTAGCCCCAAGCATCCAGTATCGTGCATTGAACCTGGACTGGCCACTCGTTTCTTACATGATATTTTACATGTTTCAATGCCCTGTTTGAGAATAGATTTAGATTTAAGGAAAAAGTTGTGAGGTCAGTACAGGATAGTGCCAGGTGCCTCGTGGTTAGCTTCCCCCTGTAATTAACACCTGACATTAGCTTCATTCATTTGTCACGATCAATGCTCCACTATTATTATTAGCTGAAGTCCACACTCATTCATACTCCCTTAGTGTTTGCCTGATGCCCCCTTTTCTGTTCCAGGCTCCTGCTCAGGATATCACATTTAATCATCATGTCTTTTTAATTTCTGTTGTCTGTGACTGTTTCTCAGATTTGCTTTCTGTTGACCTTGACAGCTACGAGACATCCTGTTCAGACTTTCTGAAGAATGTCCCTCAATTAGGATTTATCTGATGTTTTTCGTGTGATAAGACCAAAGAGTGGGCTTGGGGATAAAAAAAAGAAAAAACCACAGAGATAATGTTTTGTATTTGTCTGCAAACTACTCTCTTTCACCTTTTCATTGAATAAACATTGATTGAGGATGTCAGGAAGTACACAGATGAGTAAAAAGGAAAAATGACTCCTATTTGAGGGACAGGAGCATGAGAGAGTGAGCCCTGCCCTGTAAGAGTGGAGAATATGTAGTGGTTCACTTTAATTTGATTTTTGTTTTGTACTGAGGTGTAGTTGGTTTGCAGATTTATTGTGTTGGTTTCGGATGTACAACGGGGTGGTTCAGTCGTGCATATGCATGTATCTGGGTTTTTTTTTTTTTTGATTTTTCCCATATTATCATTGTGGAATGTTAAGTGGAGTTCCCTATACTGTACAGTAGATCCTTGTTGTTTGTGTAGTACTTCTCTTTTCCAAGAAAGGAAATTCAGGCAAAGGGAACAGTACAGATAAAAACACAAAGACATCAGGTGTATCTCTATGCTCTTTTATCCCCAATCATTTTGAAATAAAAACCAAACGGGAGAGGAAGGTAAATTTCCAAACTCATTCTATGAGGCCACCATCACCCTAATACCAAAACCTGACAAAGATCCCACAAAAAAAGAAAACTACAGGCCAATATCACTGATGAACATAGATGCAAAAATCCTTAACAAAATTCTAGCAATCAGAATCCAACAACACATTAAAAAGATCATACACCATGACCAAGTGGGCTTTATCCCAGGGATGCAAGGATTCTTCAATATGCGCAAATCAATCAATGTAATACACCACATTAACAAATTGAAAAATAAAAACCATATGATTATCTCAATAGATGCAGAGAAAGCCTTTGACAAAATTCAACATCCATTTATGATAAAAACTCTCCAGAAAGCAGGAATAGAAGGAACATACCTCAACATAATAAAAGCTATATATGACAAACCCACAGCAAACATTATCCTCAATGGTGAAAAATTGAAAGCATTTCCTCTAAAGTCAGGAACAAGACAAAGGTGCCCACTTTCACCATTACTATTCAACATAGTTTTGGAAGTTTTGGCCACAGCAATCAGAGCAGAAAAAGAAATAAAAGGAATCCAAATTGGAAAAGAAGAAGTAAAACTCTCACTATTTGCAGATGACATGATCCTCTACATAGAAAACCCTAAAGACTCCACCAGAAAATTACTAGAAATAATCAATGACTATAGTAAAGTTGCAGGATATAAAATCAACACACAGAAATCCCTTGCATTCCTATACACCAATAATGAGAAAACAGAAAGAGAAATTAAGGAAATAATTCCATTCACCATTGCAACGGAAAGAATAAAATACTTAGGAATATATCTACCTAAAGAAACTAAAGACCTATATATAGAAAACTATAAAACACTGGTGAAAGAAATCAAAGAGGACACTAATAGATGGAGAAATATACCATGTTCATGGATTGGAAGAATCAATATAGTGAAAATGAGTATACTACCCAAAGCAATTTATAGATTCAATGCAATCCCTATCAAGCTACCAACAGTATTCTTCACAGAGCTAGAACAAATAATTTCACAATTTGTATGGAAATACAAAAAACCTCGAATAGCCAAAGCGATCTTGAGAAAGAAGAATGGAACTGGAGGAATCAACCTACCTGACTTCAGGCTCTACTACTACAAAGCCACAGTTATCAAGACAGTATGGTACTGGCACAAAGACAGAAATATAGATCAATGGAACAAAATAGAAAGCCCAGGGATAAATCCACGCACATATGGACACCTTATCTTTGACAAAGGAGGCAAGAATATACAATGGATTAAAGACAATCTCTTTAATAAGTGGTGCTGGGAAATCTGGTCAACCACTTGTAAAAGAATGAAACTAGACCACTTTCTAACACCTTACACAAAAATAAACTCAAAATGGATTAAAGATCTAAACGTAAGACCAGAAACTATAAAACTCCTAGAGGAGAACATAGGCAAAACACTCTCTGACATACATCACAGCAGGATCCTCTATGACCCACCCCCCAGAATATTGGAAATAAAAGCAAAAATAAACAAATGGGACCTAATTAACCTTAAAAGCTTCTGCACATCAAAGGAAACTATTAGCAAGGTGAAAAGACAGCCTTCAGAATGGGAGAAAATAATAGCAAATGAAGCAACAGACAAACAACTAATCTCAAAAATATACAAGCAACTCCTACAGCTCAACTCCAGAAAAATAAGTGACCCAATCAAAAAATGGGCCAAAGAACTAAATAGACATTTCTCCAAAGAAGACATACAGATGGCTAACAAACACATGAAAAGATGCTCAACATCACTCATTATCAGAGAAATGCAAATCAAAACCACTATGAGGTACCATTTCACACCAGTCAGAATGGCTGTGATCCAAGTCTACAAGCAATAAATGCTGGAGAGGGTGTGGAGAAAAGGGAACCCTCTTACACTGTTGGTGGGAATGCAAACTAGTACAGTCACTATGGAGAACAATGTGGAGATTCCTTAAAAAACTGGAAATAGAACTGCCTTATGATCCAGCAATCCCACTGCTAGGCATACACACTGAGGAAACCAGAAGGGAAAGAGACACGTGTACCCCAATGTTCATCGCAGCACTGTTTCTAATAGCCAGGACATGGAAGCAACCTAGATGTCCATCAGCAGATGAATGGATAAGAAAGCAGTGGTACATATACACAATGGAGTTTTACTCAGCCATTAAAAAGAATACATTTGAATCAGTTCTAATGAGGTGGATGAAACTGGAGCCTATTATACAGAGTGAAGTAAGCCAGAAGGAAAAACATCAATACAGTATACTAACGCATATATATGGAATTTAGAAAGATGGTAACAATAACCCGGTGTACGAGACAGCAAAAGAGACACTGATGTATAGAACAGTCTTGTGGACTCTGTGGGAGAGGGAGAGGGTAGGAAGATTTGGGAGAATGACATTGAAACATGTAAAATATCATGTAAGAAATGAGTTGCCAGTCCAGGTTCGATGCACGATACTGGATGCTTGGGGCTAGTGCACTGGGACGACCCAGAGGGATGGTATGGGGAGGGAGGAGGGAGGAGGGTTCAGGATGGGGAACACATGTATACCTGTGGCGGATTCATTTTGATATTTGGCAAAACTAATACAATTATGTAAAGTTTAAAAATAAAATCAATCAATGCAAAAAAAAATAAATAAAATGGCTGCCTTCAAATATTTAAAAAATGGTCATAAGAGGTAAGGTTAAGATGGTGTACCTGTGTATTTATTAATAAATTCAGTGAAACCAAAATGTAGATTTTTATGCAAGATAAAAAAATGACTTCAGCAAAAGAGTTGTTCAAGCAGAGGCCAGATTATCAATAATCATGGGTTTTAGGAAAGGAATCCCTGCATTGATGAGATATTTGATCTGTTCTATATAATAACCTTAAACCTTGCCAATGTTTTACTTTTAGGAGAAAAACAGCTCTTCTGAAAGAGAACATTTATTTTCCAATCTGTAACATGTTTTTTAAATGACAGTTATTGAAAGAAAGGATTTTATGAATAAAAATGTCAATTGAAATATTAAAAAAAAAACCAAATGGGATTTTTAAAAACAAAAAATAAACACATAAAAATAAAGTGCCATTTTCATTTCATCATATCAAGGATATTTACTCCCAATCTGACTTAGTCATTGTTGATGTGAACTTTGGTCACTGGTTGGGGTGATATTTCTTGGGTTTTTCCACTGTAAAGTTGATTTTTCAACACGTCCTATACAGTATTTTCCAAAAGGAAGTAATTATCCACAGCTCACAGTTATGGAATTATAGTGTGCTTTCTTGCCAGTGGTATATCTATGTAAATCATTTGGAATTCTGTGGGGGAAATTTGTTAATTTTCCCTCATGCATATATTTATTCAATCATTGATTTCAATAAGGACATCTGGATATTTGTTAATACTTTACAGTTTGGGTTATAATCCCATAGAATAGACACTTCTCAGTCTTTGGCTGCTGACATTTGGATCTTATGATGTTTTGTTGAGAGGTGCCGTCTGGTCTGTACATTGTAGTTTGAGTAACTGCATCTCTGACTTGACCCACTATATACACAACCTGAATTGTGATATCCCAAGATGGTCCAGATATTTCCTAATATCTCCTGGGTGGGGATGGAATCACCCTTACAACTGAAAAATTATTACTGTGGTTGTTGGGAAACTACTCTACTCTTGGACTTCCCCCTGGTGGTTTAGTGGATAAGAATCCACCTGCCAATGCAGGGGACACGGGTTCAATCCCTGCTCCAGGAAAATCCCACATAACTTGAAGTAACTAAGCCTGTGCACCACAACTCTGAACCTGAGCACTAGAGTCTGTGCTCCCCAACAATAGAAGCCACCACAATGAGAAGTCTGGGCACCGCAACTAGAGAGTAACCCCTGCTCACCACAACCAGAGAAAGCTCACTTGCAGCAACAAAGACTTTTAGCACAGCAAAAAAAAAAAAAAGAATAAATAAAATTAAAAAGCTCAGCTCTTACAGAGAGGGAGGTACCAGGTTTAGAATAAATAAATACTGTGTGGAGTCAGATTTTTCTTGAAAATCCCTTATGTTGTACCCAACATATGGGTTTTACTTCCACCTGAGCATGTATTCCATGAGAATCTTGAATCATGAGATGAGCAGAATCTTCCATCTGCTCGCTGTTGTTTCTTCATTTCTCATACAATATCTGGCCTAAACAGCCACTCATTAACTGTTGGAGGATTGAGTAGTAGTTACAGTCTCCGTGAGTTCACTCCATGTATCTTCCGTTTAGGAGGGGACCAGAGACAAGGTTCTTCATTTAGACTTGAGATGAAGTGGCTGGTGTGTATTTCAAGGCCACGTATACAAAATAATGGGCTTTCCAGGTGGCTCAAGTGGTAAAGAGTCTTGTCTGCCAAGCAGGAGGCCTCAGTTCGATCCCTGGGTCAGGAAGACCCCCTGAAGAAGGAAAGGGCAACCCACTCCAGTATGCTTGCCTGGGAAATCCCATGGACAGAAGAGCCTGGTGAGCTAGTCCATGGTATCGCAAACAGTTGGACAGAACTTAGCAACTAAAGAACAATAGCAACAATATAAAATAACAGAGTCAGGTGTAGTCCTATTAAGATACTTGCTCTGTAAGAGGAACCCCAATCTGAGATGATCTGAGGCCATTGTTTCCAACAATGACAGCTTCTAGGATCTTCTGGCCTCCATAACAGTCTGGGGTGAAGCCTTGGTGTTAGTAATTTTTTTTTTTTTTTTTTTTAGTAACAACAATACCCATGATGGCTCGGTGGTAAAGAATCCTCTTGCCAATACAGGAGACACAGGAGGTGTGGGTTCAATCCCTGGATCGGGACGATCCCATGGAGGAGGAAATGGCAATCCACTCCAGTATTCTTGTTTGGATGAATCCCGTAGACAGAGGAACCTGGTGGGGTACAGTCCATGGGGTCGCAAAGCATTGGACATAACTGAGTGACTGAGCACACATATCCATGAACCTAAAAGAATGCATATTTCTTTCTTTAAGTAATTTATCCATCTGTTATAATTCATGTACCCTAAGGTAACGGAAATCCAAACCTATACTGTGAATAGATTTTTAAAAATTGTTCTTCTATCTTTTTCATTATCTCTTTTATTAATATTATTATTTTACTGAAATATAGTTGATTTATAATATCATGTATTATGCTAGTATTTTTTCTGTTTATTTATTTATTTATTTTTGGTTGTGCTGAGTCTTCATTCCTATGAGCGGGCTTTCTCTGGGTGTGGGTACTCAGGGCTGCTTTCTCATTGTGGTGCATGGACTTCTCATTGCGATCGCTTCTCTTGTTGCAGAGCAGAAGCTCTAGTGGGCTTCAGTGATTGCAGCACATGGGCTCAGTACCTGTGGCTCAAAGGCCCTAGAGCATGCAGGCTTCAGTCATTGTGGCAAGCGGGCTTAGTTGCCCCTCGGCATGTCAGATCTTCCTGGACCAGGGATCGAACCCATGTCCCCTGCATTGGCAGGTGGATTCTTAACTACTTGACTACCAGAAAAGTCCCTGGTACTGGCTTTTTCAAAAACCTCTCCAAGAGATACGAACTTGCAGTTGGAGTTGGGAGCCATTGGGTTCACGTCACCCTTCTTGCTATTCTGGTCAATGCTTGTTAAGTCGAATGGTGAAGTTAGAAATTTAATTAAACTGCTCATGCTCCTCTCTCCCGCTATATAATTGAATCACATTGTTTAATGAATTTTTGTGCAAACTCCACTGTGTAACAATACACATAGCCTCTCTGCATACAGCTTCACACATTTCAAGATGTCAATCCATAGTGATCTCCAACTCAAGAATCCCTCCATCCGCTGATAGCTCCCTTTCCTTTCCAGCTGTACTGTGTTTTAACCAAGTGTTCATGATAAGTCACTACGGTTGTTTCTGACTCTTTGTGACCCTATGGATCATCGCCTGCCAGGCTCCTGTGTCCGTGGGATTCTCCAGGCAATAATACTGGAATAGGTTGCTGTGCCCTCCTCCAGGGGATCTTCCTGACCCAGAAATCCAATCTGTATCTCTTGTGTCTGTTGCATTGGCAGGTGAGTTCCTTACCACTAGCACTACCCTTTGCCCCAAGCTGATGGCTATACATCCATTTTTGAGTTAAACAAACTGATGGCTCTGATTCTTTTGGGGAAGAGAGGAAAGAAGGAAGATGCCAACTGTGGTACGAGCTGTGCTCTGATATTGATACTGGGACTGTTGCTTGAGATTTCCTTGAATCTCTTTGCCATGTTCTAGCAGGAGGCTCATCTCATGAGCAAGAGAAATTGACTTTGGCCAACTTGGCAGAGTTGGAAGTTCTGAAGATAATGGAAGGGTTTCTTTCTTTTTTATGGCTGGATAATATTTCTTTGTGTATATACATCACATTTTCTTTATCCATTCATCCATTACTGGACACTCAGGTTGTTTCCATGTCTTGACTCTTGCAAATAATGCTGCAGTGAACAGTGGGGAACAGATATCTCCTTGAGACAGTGATTTCGTTTTTTCCTGCAACAACAGGGATAAACCTTAAAGGCATTATGTTCAGTGACATAAGTCCAAGAAATTCAGATTCTGAATAATGTCACTTCCAGGTGGAATCTGATGAAAGCTTCTAGAATCAGAGAATAGATGGATGGTTGCCAGAGGCTTGAGGAAGGGGGAAAAGGGATGCTGGTCCGAAGGTACCAACTACTGGTTCTGAGATAAACAAGTTCTGGGGATTTAATGTACGGCATGGTAACTGCAGTTAATCATACTGTATTGCATACTTGAAAGTTGCTAAGAGAGTAAATATTAAAAGTTCTCATCATGAAAAAAGAGATAACTAAATGAGATGATGGAGTTATAAACTAACCTTATTGCTGTAAAATCATCATTTTACACTATGTATGTGTGTCATATATATTACACATTACACTTTAAATTATCACACTGTACACCCTAAGCTTACACAGTATTATATGTCAATTACATCTCAAGAAAGCCAGAAAACAAAAAGAAATCAATGAAATGACTAGAGAAAAGATGCTGAATGAAGTAGGATCCATGCCATTCTGGGGGGTCGGAGTTGAAACAAGAAGCAGCTGTTCTGTAACAGGAAGAGCTCCTGCAGAAATCAATGCTCTTCGTACATTTCTTCCATTCTTTTATCTCTAGCCTAGACCTCACCAACCTAGGGAGGAGGTCATTCTCTCAAACTTGAGTCCTGTGTCCACCCCTTGGCCATGCCAGAGCAGTGAGAGAAAATATGTGACCCCCTCAGTAACTTCTGGGAGGGAAGTAGGTGCTGCATTTACCATCCCTCCTTGATCAGTCCCAGTGAGAGACCACTGATCCCCCGACTCAGAACTCAGGGGGCTTCCAGAAAGAGGGCAGAGAGACTGGTAGCCAAAATAGGACACGTGATTGCTGCACACTCCTTCAGGGAAAGGTTATCATCCCCATGGATGAGATGAAATGAAATTAATTTGCACGCACAAAAAGAGCAGGGTGGACATACCTCCACACTCCTCTTCATGGTTTGTGCAGTGTGGCCTGAAACCCCCTAGAGTCCACTGTGTGTGTATGTGTGTTGTTTATGCTTCGGACAGGCCCAGAAATGCAGGCGCTACAGGAAACTGTTGTGTGTCTTCGAGGCCCCGGGGGCTCTAAGGAATGATCGTGTGGTGTTCAGGACACTGCCTTCAAGGCTTGGTGAGAAGCATGTTTGAAAGGAGCAATTTTTTAATTGAGCTATAGATAATTTACAGTGTTGTGTTAGTTTCAAGTGCACAACAGAGGGACTCAGTTATTCACACACACACATGTTCTCTTTTGAATTCTTTTTCATTATAGGTGGGGCCGTTCATTACCCATTACATCACCTGACACTTTCATCTTTGTTCAGGAAAAAAACAAAATCCCTTATGAAATGCATCTGCAGACAAATTCTGCTTATTCTGAATGTCATTTTGCTCACCATGGTGGCCAGGATACACCAAACACTGATAGAATAAATTTGCAACATTTCGCATAATGCCTTCAATTTCTTTTTTTATTTATTAAGTTACAGTTGATTTACAATCTTGTGTTAGTGTCAGGTGTACAGTTTCGGATTCTTTTCCACTATAGGTTATTACCTGCTATTAAATGTAGTCTCCTGTGCTACATAGTAGGACATCATTGTTACCTATTTTATAAATAGTAGTGTGTTTCTGTTAATCCCCAACTCCTAATTTATCTCCACCCCTCTTGAAAGGAGCAATTTTCTCCTCCCTGCCTCAAAACATAAAACCTCAAGGGAGCCAAAAGGTGGCTGTCAACGTGAAATTCCTATATTCACTGGACTTGGAAAAGAGCCAGAAGGAGAAAACAAAAAACCACAGGGAAGTGTTTTGCTCACAATCTTTATATTTTTCTGGGAGTTGGAGTAGGGCAGCTAATGGGGGCCTCAGGAAGGAGGGTCATGACATTCTTTCTCAAGTCCCTGTCTATTGAGGCAGAGTCCAAGAAATGTGGAAGAGGAAAAGATATGAATGGACATGGCCGTTCCTCTCTGCATATAGTTCTAGAAGTTTCTCTGAGAAGTGATTGTGTGGGGTTTGGTTTTCAAAGAATATAAGGATATGAGCCAGGTGGCTGCCATTATATCCTTTGACTGTGGGCTGGGTGCAGTGATTTTTATGAAAATAATTTTTTCAGTATGTTTAGCCTTTGTGTATTAAAAAAAATATTGTTACATTAGAGATGTACACACAGAAAAGATGTCTTGCAACCAAAGCTCCCTGTGGTCTTCTTTGACTGTGCCCGCTTCTGGTTACAGATGTTTGTACTCTATAATCTTGAACTGACCTTCGTCTCCGTGTGAGGACCTCATCACATCCCCTGCATGCTAGACCCACCTGACGGTCTCCTTTTCAACCAGACTGCAAGCAGCCAGAGGGAAAGGACTGGGTGAAGGGTTATATGACCTTAATGGGGAGGAGTCGGGGATGGGTTTTGGTCCTTGATGTCATCTGTGCATTTGGTATCCATGGAGATTCCATTTCCCAGGTGGTCTTTGGTCAGGAGGCCACAGAGGCTGTTGATCGAATATCTTCATATCCTTTGCCAGTCACCTTCAGACGTGGTTTTTCTGGGTACCTCTTCTGGGTCACTCATGGGAACACAAGAATAATGTGCAGAGGCTAGGAGGTTTGAGGGAAAGATTGCTGAGTACAATCATTTTAATGATAATGATAGTGATAATAAGAATGTTAGTATAATAACAAGCATTTATTAAGTATCTATTTGTGCATTTGTGCCTGGTACTCTTCTAATTGCTTAAAATATTTTTCACATGTTTAATTCTCAGAACAACCCCACAACGTAGGTACTATTATCACCTCGATTTTCCAGAAGTGGAAACAGAAACACAAGAGGTGAACAGCCTGGCAGATGCCCTTGTGCTCATACCACATCTACTTTGAGGTCCTGAGAACTCACCCTCGCTGACTTACACTGCCGAGCACACGTTTTGGAAAATCCATCTTCATCAGTGCCAGGCAGAGAGGCAGACACAGATACTCCAAAATCTCATTTTTATAAAAGCACTTAAGGAAATGAATTACCTGAAACATTTCCCTTATTGAGCAGATGTTTCTTGAGTGTGATGCTTGGTGCTGGGGATGTTAACAGAGAATAAAACATGGATACAGCCCTGTAATGAGTGGCCGGTGCTGTGAATGTGAACCTGGGGTGTCTTTTCTGGGGATGAGATGCCAACTTCAGACAGTGCTTTGGAGCGTAGACAGACTAAGGTATGTCCACCGTCATGAACATCTGTCAGGCTTACCAGTCATTGCAGAGTAAAGAGCTCTGAAGAATGCTAGATGGATTTTCATGGGTCTTTCCAGGGACTTCAGACACTGATAATTATCAGTGTCTGAACTGATTATCACAGTCTGAACTGTGGGATGACAGTTTCAGATCTGGGGGCAGAACTGACCTCTTGAAGACCACCTGGGTTTATGAGGAAGAAGACAGGTCATGGGGCCAAGACCATGGTCACCTCTCTTGGCATCCTCACTGCCAGTGCACTCTTGGGAAGGTCATCGAAAGTCATTGAGCCTCAGTCTCTGGGCTCTTACCATTCCAGGTGTTGTTAATGTAAATAAAAGATGACAGGTAAGCCTTGAGCAGTTTGTGAGGCTCCAGATCAGGCATTTAGGAAATAACCAATCAGTCAAGGGATGTATTAGGTGTCCTCTGAAATGCAAACAGATGACCTTGGGTCATTTCACCCTGAGCAGTGTCAATTCATTCTGAAAGGGGCCCCTGTTAACACAAGGAGCAGGTCACCTCTAACTTAAACTATGAAGAAGAAACAAAAGAAGGCGCATGTTTGAAGCTGCTGAGGAGTCATTTTCTTGGGTAACTCCGGAAAGCAACTGACTCAGCATCTTCCAGTATGAGACGGGAGAGTGGACCCAGATGTCAGAATCCTCTCTCCCAAATCTGAAGGAATGGAAGTAAACTGATTCTTTTAAAAAAATCCAGCAAAAATAATGCTAACATCAATGTACAAGCAAAGGACTCGGGCAGACATCAGCTCAAGAGTGAGACGGAAATCAGCTGAGTGATGGAAGTGCAAAAATCAGCTCAGTGCATCTGATCTGATCACAGATCACAAGTGTAGTTTCTTTTCCTTCAGTGGCTCTTCAAGGGGCAATAGCAAACTGACTGTGGCTTGCATACTTGTATGTTCTTCCCCACCCACTTAAATTTAGGCTTAGTGTATCTCTTTCCTGGTAGAAGACAGCAGAAGTGAGGACCTGGAACATCTGAGATGAGACATAAGCTGTGACCTTCCACCTCAGTCTCCAGGAACACTTGTTCTGGGAGCCCAGAGCCACCTGTAAAAAGTCCAGCTCATCTTCTGGGGGATCCCATGGGAGGCTCTGCAGCTCTGTGGAGAGAGGGGAGATCTGGTGAGCCCCATCTTTTAGCTATTCCTGTCCGGATCCCAGACATGTGTGTGAAGCTGTCTTGGGTGCTGTAGACCAGCCAGATGACAGCTCAGAACCACCAGGGGACCTCACCACCTCCAGGTGGAGTGGAGACATCTCACAGCTGAGCCCTGCTTAGACTCCTGGTACATAAAATCGTGATGTACATGAAAACTGTGGTGTTCTAGGCCACTACGTTTTGGGGTAGGTTGTTAGCTGGAGTTTTCAGTAACTGTTGGGTTGGCCAGAAATTTCGAGTTTTTCCCTAACCTGGAAAACTCAAACAAACTTTTTGGCCAATCCAATAATAATCAAGAAAAAGATTGCCAATGAACTTGCAAAAGATCGTTGCACTTTTACTTGCAAAAGTGCAGAGGTGATGCCCCGGAGCTGCTTGCTCTGACGTTTACTCCTCACCCTTCTCCTGCTCTGCTGTGATTAAGTCCACCTCTGTGACCTGCATCTTCCAGATGCCCTACACTATCCAGATCTGGCTTTTAACTGGGTTCGACCAGTGTGACTCCATGGCAGGACTCTTATGGCCTGGAAAATGGGAAAAGTTAAGATAGTTTTCTCCCTTGCTTCCCGGTCCCTACTCAGGCCAGAAAGCTCCTCCATGGTTCAAGCTCCTGCCAGGCAACCAGTGCCATGGCTCCAAACCCTTCAGTGAGGCCTCACTGATGGCACCTTAGAATCCCCCTCTTTGCTTTGTCCTTCTGACCCGAGGAGAAGAGACTTCCTGCGGTTAATATCATCACGGCTGCATCACCATCATCTACTTGTTTTGTCAGTAATTTCAGCCCCTCTGTCACAAGTGCTTCTGGTCACTTATCTGCTGTGGTTTCTGTCCCCTGACTTGACCCTGTGGGTGTAGCAGCAGTCGGAAAAGATAATTTTTATGAAAGCCGACTATCTTTTCCGATCAACTCTGCTGGTGCTACTGCTACTGCTAAGTCGCTTCAGTCGTGTCCGACTCTGTGTGACCCCAGAGATGGCAGCCCACCAGGCTCCCCCATCCCTGGGATTCTCCAGGCAAGAATTGTACCAAAAGCAGAGACACTCTTGGAGGTTTGTCATTTGTGTCGACCTCAGCTGGGAGCAAAGGCAGAAGGGTCATAAGCAATGCAGAAATGAATTTACTCTAACAGAAAACATCATAAACAAGATAACAGCTTTTGAAAGACCAAGAGGCAGAAGAAAGAGAACACGGAGACATGAGATAATACTTTTCTCTCCAGTCTGTGAACTCCTTATGCAAAAGTAAAAAATCAACATTTCTGTTTTTTTCTCCGTTCTCATTTTGGCTGGTGGAAGGATTGATGATGATAAAAGACTATCTAGGGATGTTTGTCTTTATGAAAAGCAAGGATCCTGGACCCAGAGAAGAATTGGAAGGATAATCTGAAGCCCAAGTAGATGGAAGAAATATTGCAGTTGGCCAAAAAGGTCATTTGGGTTTTTCTGTTACATTGTATGAAAAGACACACACACACAAGAAAAAACCTGAACAAACTTTTTGGCCAACCCAATACAATACTAACCCTCTCCCTTTCGTTTCCCCATCTCAGCACAAATGCACACACAAAGCACTGAGTGGACTCAGGCACAGAGCATTTGAAAACCTGCAGAAAGAGGAGACAGATCCTAACCCACCCATCAAGGCCCTGACCCAACTCCCCTCCTCTCTACCCTCTCTAGGTAAATCCCAGGCCATTGAAAACTCAGGTGTTGGTACATATTTTGCAAGATAAAGCTTGTTAAGTAAAATTCATCCACATTCCACATGAATAGGTGGCTCAGAGTCGTCCAAGTTGGACATGAATCA
This sequence comes from Bos javanicus, assembly GCF_032452875.1. Lineage (NCBI taxonomy): Eukaryota > Metazoa > Chordata > Mammalia > Artiodactyla > Bovidae > Bos > Bos javanicus. The sequence goes on from NC_083884.1 coordinate 47,961,607, forward strand.
GATTGCAAAAGACATGGCCATCCATCTATGTAAATATATTGCAGAAGGGAAAGGAAGAAAGAAAGGAATATAGAAAGAAATACAGCAATATAAGAGAAGAGGAATTTATTTGGGAAGAAACATAAATTTAAGGTAATTTTTTTTTCTGTGAGTGTTTAAATGGGTAGAAAAAAATTTTTAAAGGACATGAACTAAATAAATGAAGTTAAAATATAAAAAGAAAATAAAGATAAGGTAGACCAGAGAGCTAACACATGAATTGAGGATCCAACAGTGAAAAATAGAAATTAAACAAGAAATAAGATAGACATAGTTTAAAGGGGAATTATTGGCATATATAGAAAAGATGGAGGCAATCTTGGTGTTCAGTTCAGTCGCTCAGTCATGTCTGACTCTTTGTGACCCCATGAATCGCAGCACACCAGGCCTCCCTGTCCATCACCAACACTTGGAGTTTACCCAAACTCATGTCCATCGAGTCGGTGATGCCATCCAGCCATCTCATCCTCTGTTGTCCCCTTTTCCTCCTGCCCCCAATCGCTCCCAGCATCAGGGTCTTTTCCAATTAGTCAACTCTTTGCATGAGGTGGCCAAAGTACTGGAGTTTCAGCTTCAGCATCAGTCCTTCCAAAGAACACCCAGGACTGATCTCCTTTAGGATGGACTGGTTGGATCTCTTTGCAGTCCAAGGAACTTTCAAGAGTCTTCTCCAACACCACAGTTCAAAAAGCATCAATTCTTTAGCGCTCAGCTTTCTTCACAGTCCAACTCTCACATCCATACATGACCACTGGAAAAATCATAGCCTTGACTAGACGGACCTTTGTTGGCAAAGTAATGTCTCTGCTTTTCAATATGCTATCTAGGTTGGTCATAACTTTCCTTCCAAGGAGTAAGTGTCTTTTAATTTCATGGCTGCAATCACCATTGGCAGTGATTTTGGAGCCCAAAAAAATAAAGTCTGACACTGTTTCCCCATCTATTTGCCATGAAATGATGGGACCAGATGCCGTGATCTTCGTTTTCTGATTGTTGAGCTTGAAGCCAACTTTTTCACTCTCCTCTTTCACTTTCATCAAGAGGTTTTTTAATTCCTCTTCACTTTCTGCCATGAGGGTGGTGTCATCTGCATATCTGAGGTTACTGATATTTCTCCTGGCAATCTTGATTTCAGCTTGTGCTTCTTCCAGCCCAGAGTTTCTCATGATGTACTCGGCATAGAAGTTAAATAAGCAGGGTGGCAATCTTGGTGAGTGCTAGGGAAACATGAAAAAGTAAAGAATTAGGAAGAGGGACTTCCCTGGTGGCCTAGCAGTTAAGACGCCATGCTTCCAATGTAGGGGGAGTGGGTTTGATCCCTGGTTGGGGAGCAAAGATCCCACATGCTGCACCACCAAAAACAAAACAAAATCTGTGCCTGTGGTGATAGTTAAACAACTCTCTAAGTATACCAGAATCCTTGAATTGTGCAATTAAAGAAAGTAAATTGTATGTAGATTGTAACTCAAAAAATAAAAAGGAAAAAAGGACTAAGAAGAAAATAATAGACATGAAGAAGAAAGTTAATCTAATATAAGGATGATTCGTGTCCTAGAGCTGAGAATCCCACAGAATGAATACCCCCCCCCAAAAATTCACAAATATATTCGTTTCTAAAATTTAGAAATAGTTAAATCTGTAGATCCAAAGGACATTCTCGTGTTACAGAAAAAGAAAATAATGCAAAAGTAAATACCAAGATATATCCTAATTACAAAATTTCAATCTTAGTGAAATAATCAACTAATTATTCAGGTAGAACAAATATTCAATCAAAACCCTGAAGAAATGGATATGCCATATTCAGTTTGAAAAGCATGCTGTTTCCCCACATTAATCATTAGAGTCAATGCTATTGCAATAAAATATCAGCTGGAATATGTTTCAAGGAACTTGATATGTTAATTTTTAAATATATACAAAGACCAAAATGTCAAGAATTGGTGGGTAACTAAAGCAAAGAAAAACATTGATGGGTTCTTTAAAAGTCATAAATATTCAAATGGTGTGATAGTGGAACACAATGGGTGAATAGAATAATGAACAGAAGAAGGATATTTTGTGAGGATTTCCCCGGTAGTTCAGTGGCTAAGACTCCATGTCCAGGGCAGGGGGCCAGGTTCAATCACTGGTCAGGAAAATAGATCCCACATGCTAAGAGTTCATATGCTGCAACTAAAGGTCCTGTGTGCTGTAGCTAAGACTCGGCACAGCCAAGTAAATAAAGGGGAGTTTGTGTAATGGAACTAAAATTACAGATCAGTGAGAAGAGATGCATTTTTCAGAAATGGCACTAGCACATTGATTATCCAAATGAGAAAAACGGAATCAGATGTCTAAGACATCAATTCCAGATCAGTTAGGATTCTTTTTTCAAAGGAAAAAAAATCAATATAGAAGAATATACTGAAGGATATCTTTACAAGTTCTGAGATGAAAGAATTTCTTTAAACAAGACACCAAAACCCTGGCCACAAAGGAAAAAATGATACAAATGGCTGTGTTTTAAAATAAGTACTTTTTTCAATAATAAAAAATTGATCATAATTTGAGGGAAGGTATTTGTAACATGTAAAGACTGATGGAGAATTAGGATGAAGAATATATAAAGAATGCCTATAATTCAGTAAAAAAATAACTGAAAAGAAAAATGGGCAAAAAATATGAGCAGGCATTTCACAGAAGAAAAAACAAAGTAGTCAATGAATAGCAAGGATACCGCATCTCATTAGAAATCAGAGAAGAACAAATGAACACTATTATACATTTCATTTTTATGTGCACCAGATTTCCAAAAGTCTGATAATATGAATTGTAGAGGATGTGGAACAAAGGAAACTTTCTTTATTGCTGGTGGGCAAAATTGATGCAAGCTCTTTAGAAAATAATATGGAATCACCCAGCTATATCAAAGATATGTATACACTATGACCCCAAATTTACACTTCTAAGGTATAGAACTCTTATATTTGATCACCAGAAGACATTCATAAATATTCATAGCAGTGCCGTTCTAATAGGAAAAAACTGGAAATGTCCCGAATGACCATTGAGAGGATGGATAAATAAATGTTGACATATTCCTACAGTGGACTCCTATACATTCACAAAAATGATTGAATTACATCCCTATGGGTAGCCTCTGATCTGGAATATTAAATTTAATGGAAAGTTTCAGAAAAATGCGTTTATGTAAAGATTAAAAACTAGGCATAAATTAGCAAAGTGTTGATGGGTGATGGATATATACATTCACTTAGGTAAAATTATTGAAAAACGACAAGGCGATGCACATAAAACTTAGAGTAATTGGTCTCAGAATGAAGGATGAAGATATTAATAAGGAGAAACATGCTGGAAGCTTCAAAATACTGGGTATATTCTAGTTTTTAACCTGGGGTCTACTACAGTAGTGATTACTATTGTCTTTTAAAATGTCTGTGTATGGTATATAGTATTTTCTTTAATCTACATATATGTAATTTCAGTGAAAGCTTTATATATACTTATGTACATTGGTGTATGTATGTGAGTGATACATTCCAGATTTCAAAATGCTTTGTAAAGAAAATGAGTCACTTGTCATTTACCAGGGGGAAAATTTCAGGCTGTTTTTAGACTTTTCCACAGAAACATTCCATGGCATCAGTGCAGAAGATAATAGAGCAATATCTGCAAGTGACTAAAGTGGTCATTAAAGGGATATCAGTTATTTTAAATTCGCATTATACTGTTCACAAAAGACTATCTAGCTTTTTTGATATGAAAGTTTTCCAAAACATTAGGTGAGAAACACGAAGGGCAGAAAATGGCATAGGATAGACAGATGGAAAGGCAGAGAGGTCATAGATTGATGATGGTGATAGCTAGTTAGATAGAGGATGAATGGATGGATGGATGGAAAGGGAGAAAGATAAAGGATGGATGGATGGATGGGAAGGCAGATATATAGATAGATGATGGGTAGATAGATAAATAGGGATGGATGGATAAGTAGATAGTGAGGTAAGTAGGTAGCTAGATATACAGATACTAAGGTGCATATATCAGTGGTTACATGTGTGGGTGGATGGGTGGGTGAATCATGGCTGGTTGGCTGCCTGAGTAGGTACACAGATACTTGCAGGTGTACTTTATTGCATCATATATAGATAATAGACATTGAGAGGTCTTTTATAACTATTGCAACTCAAGTCGGGTCCTTTTCTTCCCTTCATCATCTTTCTTTAATTTGTTCTTCAGTAGATGGAGAAGGCAATGGCACCCCACTCCAGTACTCTTGCCTGGAACATCCCGTGGATGGAGGAGCCTGGTAGGCTGCAGTCCATGGGGTCGCGAAGAGTCGGACACGACTGAGCGACTTCGCTTTTACTTTTCACTTTCATGCATTGGAGAAGGAAATGGCAACCCACTCCAGTGTTCTTGCCTGGAGAATCCCAGGGACAGAGGAGCCTGGTGGGCTGCCGTCTATGGGGTCACACAGAATTGGACACGACTGAAGTGACTCAGCAGCAGCAGCAGACCTTACCACTGCCTGGTATCCAGCTGTTTAGGTCTCTGTGCTTTGACCGTTTTGCTCTTCTTCCTGTGAGCTCCACATGAGCAGACCTCTTTCCTTTCTTGTGCATCCTCAAAACCCAAGTGCAGCTTCTGATACATAGTCGATTGCAGTTTATCTCTGGGGATCGAGTGCTTTGATTCATGTAAAGCCAGAAACCATGGCAAATTTAAAGGCCCTGAAAGAGTCTCTGTATGTTGACAGAGCCCAGGTTTGCTGATGTGGGAATCTGGATGAATTTTTACCTGTGTGTGTGTTCTAAGTCACTTCAGTTGTGTCTGACTCTTTGCAACTCTATGGACTATGGCTGGCCAGGCTCCTCTGTCCTTGAGATTTCCCAGGCAAGATTACTGAAGTGGGTTACCGTGACCTCCTCCAGGGGATCTTCCCAATCCAGGGACTGAACTGGTGTCTCTTCAGTTCAGTTCAGTCGCTCAGTCACGTTTGACTTTTTGTGACCCCATGAACTGCTTCACGCCAGGCTTCCCTGTTCATCACCAACTGCCTGGTGTCTCTGTCTCTTGCATTGGCAGGCGAGTTCTTTACCACTAGGGCCACCCACCTATGGTCCTACATCTCAGGTTCTGTACTTAAGTTTTTCCCAGGTCTTATCCTGAGGCAGGGTTTCTGAACCCTAGCACATACTTCTTGTTGTGTCTAAGGAGTTGGGGGGTGGGAGAGGGTGTTCTAAGAATTGTAGGATTTGGGGCAGCATCCCTGGTCCCTCGCCACTAGTAGCCCTCCTCCTCCTTTAGTTGTGGTTGGCAGATATCTCCAGAAGTCCAGATCACCCTCAGCTGAAACCGTTATCCTAAGGAAACATTTTATCGTGGAATGAAATATTAGTTGAATTACAGACTCCCTTTCTAACCTACACAGTTATTTTCAATGAAATCTAGTTCCGTCTTCTCACTGATACCTTGATTTGTCATGACTTAACTTCTTCTACCATAATCTTCTGGTGTTTTCTAGGCATTTCCTCATTCGTCATGGTGAACAATCTCATTTGGCTCTGAAGACACATATATTAGCACTCTCTAGATACTGTTGAAAGAAAACAGAAGGAAACTTTGTTGAGGGACCAAAACTTACATGCTAAAAGCAACCAGAGGGACTTCCCTGCCGATCCAGTGGCTAAGACTCTGCAATCCCGATGCAGAGGGCCTGGGTTCAATCCCTGGTCAGGGAACTAGATCGTACATGCCCCAACTTGGATCCCACATGCTGCAACTAAAGATCTTGCACGCCAACAAAAATGGAAGATCCTGCAAGCCACTGCTAAGACCCAGTGCAGCTAAATAAGTAAATATTTAGAAAAATAAAGCAACCAGAATGGTAGAGAGTAATTTTGATTCTGTATCATAAGATTCAGCATCATCTTTTATGTGGAAAATTCCCCAGAATTGATGTGGTTTAGGGTTAAAACGTAAAATAAATGTCGAGTTAAAAATTCAGTATTGAAGTGTCTTTTAAACCAAGAATTGATCAAACAAGGGAATCACTGTGCTACTGTAGACATGATTTGTTGGGAAAAGATGTCTGAAAACGCAGTTTACTTTGGTGAAACTAAGTACACACTCTCAGAAGAAAATAAAATATCTGACATTCTCTACCTAAGTAAAAATCAAAGTGCTTGAAAAGCTCTGGATTTATCCATTTTCTTTGCCAGAAGGGACACCTATGTCAGGGCTGCCTGGATTTCCAACCTGCTGCTCAGAAAATGTGCCCTTTTCAAAGCTTATTTCAGTTCCTTGTTGCCTCCAGAATTAGCACCTGATGCCCTTTTCCATTGGTTTGAGGAAGATTTATTTTAATTCTACTTTTCAAACTCTTGACTATATTAACAGCAAAGAAAACTCAGGAGGGCTTATATTTCAGACAAGTATAAATGGAGCGGATCTGGGAGGTACAGATTTAAGGCTTCCCCTGTTCATCTGCAGACAGGAGGCAGGAGTTTTCGCTGTGCTGGGCTGATGTGGTGACAGTCCTCATGCCTAAAATTAGGTCTTTTCTCCTTGCAGATCTGTGTCATCTGGGAAAAGGGGGCAAATTCCATTTTTGCAGTAGGTTCCCTCATTTTGGTAAGTTTCATCCTAGAGAAGGAGCCTGCCCTATTTCTGCTTTATGGAGCTTTTGAATCAGAAACTTAAGAGATTCTCAGAATGGTAAAGAGCAAAGGTTTGATATTGGTTTTTTGCTGGAGAAATAGGACATTGCCTCTTGGCTTTGTCAGATCCTGGAAACAGTAAAATCCTGAACACGCAGACTCAGGAACTGTTTTATTTCCTGCCTGCCTCTTGCAAGGGTACCAGCATAATTCCAGTATCTGGTGGCCTGAACTGAATGAGTCCAGGCTTTTCCTCAGTCCAGGGTCTTTTGTTTCTTTAGTTTTTTTTTTTTTTTAAGAGATACTAGTTTATTTATTTGTTTGTTTTTACTTATTAATTTTTTGGCGATGTGGCTTGTGGGATCTTAGTTCCCCAACCAGGGATTAAACCCATGGCTCCTGCCATGGAGGCATGGAGTCCTGACCACTGGACCACCAGGGAAGTCCTGTCTTTAGATTCCTTTTAAGCAGCAAATGGTTATATACGACCAGAGAAAACATGTGTTTTGTTTTTTTTTCAAAATTTGAAACCTTCTTTTATTATAGAAATTTCCAAACACATGTGAAAGTAGCGATAATGAATTAATGAGCCTCCAGTTATCAGTTTCCCACATCCATTGGTTGCCAGTTTTCACCACTTTTGTGTCATTTCCCCCTCTCACCAACATTTCTTAAAAATCGACTTTAAAGGCAATATGCCGAGTGGAAGAAGTTAGCTACAAAAGGCCAGGTGTTGTGTGCTCCCGTTTTTCTGTGATATTCCGGAAAAGGCACAGTATGGGGATGGAAAATTGGTCAATTGTTGCTAGAGATTGGGAGGAGAGGTGTTTTCATTGCAAACGGAAACAGTCAGGAGGTTTGGGGGCTGATGAAACATCTATACCTTGATTGTGTGGGTGGTTGCCTGAATCAATACAGGTCTGAAAACTCATAGCAGTGGACTGCAAAATATTTATATACATGTACAGACATACAGAAACACATCTATGTACATTGCCTGATCACATGGGTCTATAAAATTGTCAGAACTCAATAAGCATGTCAAATGGATGAATTTAATTGTACGAAACACTATTTTTAACCCCATATATCTAAAAAAATCTAATAGCTTGCTGTTGTCAGTCTTACCCATATGCTCACTCTCTGTTTTTTAAAATAATTGATTTTTCTTTTATTTTTATTTATTTATTTTTAATTTTATTTTATTTTTAAACTTTACAATATTGTATTAGTTTTGCCAAATATCGAAATGAATCCGCCACAGGTATACATGTGTTCCCCATCCTGAACCCTCCTCCTTCCTCCCTCCTCCCTCCCTATACCATCCCTCTGGGTCATCCCAGTGCACCAGCCCCAAGCATCCAGTACTGTGCATCGAACCTGGACTGGTGACTCGTTTCATACATGATATTATACATGTTTCAATGCCATTCTCCCAAATCTTCCCACCCTCTCCCTCTCCCACAGAGTCCATAAGACTGTTCTATACATCAGTGTCTCTTTTGCTGTCTCTTACACAGGGTTATTGTTACCATCTTTCTAAATTCCATATATATGCATTAGTATACTGTATTGGTGTTTTTCTTTCTGCCTTACTTCACTCTGTATAATAGGCTCCAGTTTCGTCCACCTCATTAGAACTGATTCAAATGTATTCTTTTTAATGGCTGGGTAAAACTCCATTGTGTATATGTACCACAGCTTTCTTATCCATTCATCTGCTGATGGGCATCTAGATTGCTTCCATGTCCTGGCTATTATAAACAGTGCTGCGATGAACACTGGGGTACACGTGTCTCTTTCCCTTCTGGTTTCCTCAGTGTGTATGCCCAGCAGTGGGATTGCTAGATCATAAGGCAGTTCTATTTCCAGTTTTTTAAGGAATCTCCACACTGTTCTCCATAGTGGCTGTACTAGTTTGCATTCCCACCAACAGTGTAAGAAGGTTCCCTTTTCTCCACACCCTCTCCAGCATTTATTGCTTGTAGACTTTTGGATCGCAGCCATTCTGACTGGTGTGAAATGGTACCTCATAGTGGTTTTGATTTGCATTTCTCTGATAATGAGTGATGTTGAGCATCTTTTCATGTGTTTGTTAGCCATCTGTATGTCTTCTTTGGAGAAATGTCTATTTAGTTCTTTGGCCCATTTTTTGATTGGGTCATTTGTTTTTCTGGAGTTGAGCTGTAGGAGTTGCTTGTATATTTTTGAGATTAGTCGTTTGTCTGTTGCTTCATTTGCTATTATTTTCTCCCATTCTGAAGGCTGCCTTTTCACCTTGCTAATAGTTTCTTTTGTTGTGCAGAAGCTTTTAAGTTTAATTAGGCCCCATTTGTTTATTTTTGCTTTTATTTCCAATATTCTGGGGGGTGGGTCATAGAGGATCCTGCTGTGATGTATGTCAGAGAGTGTTTTGCCTATGTTCTCCACTAGGAGTTTTATAGTTTCTGGTCTTACATTTAGATCTTTAATCCATTTTGAGTTTATTTTTGTGTATGGTGTTAGAAAGTGTTCTAGTGTCATTCTTTTACAAGTGGTTGACCAGATTTCCCAGCACCACTTGTTAAAGAGATTGTCTTTAATCCATTGTATATTCTTGCCTCCTTTGTCAAAGATAAGGTGTCCATATGTGCATGGATTTATCTCTGGGCTTTCTATTTTGTTCCATTGATCTATATTTCTGTCTTTGTGCCAGTACCATACTGTCTTGATAACTGTGGCTTTGTAATAGAGCCTGAAGTCAGGTAGGTTGATTTCTCCAGTTCCATTCTTCCTTCTGAAGATAGCTTTGGCTATTCGAGGTTTTTTGTATTTCCATACAAATTGTGAAATTATTTGTTCTAGCTCTGTGAAGAATACTGTTGGTAGCTTGATAAGGATTGCAATGAATCTATAAATTGCTTTGGGTAGTATACTCATTTTCACTCTATTGATTCTTCCAATCCATGAACACGGTATATTTCTCCATCTATTAGTGTCCTCTTTGATATCTTTCACCAGTGTTTTATAGTTTTCTATATATAGGTCTTTAGTTTCTTTAGGTAGATATATTCCTAAGTATTTTATTCTTTCCGTTGCAATGGTGAATGGAATTATTTCCTTAATTTCTCTTTCTGTTTTCTCATTATTAGTGTATAGGAATGCAAGGGATTTCTGTGTGTTGATTTTATATCCTGCAACTTTACTATAATCATTGATTAGTTCTAGTAATTTTCTGGTGGAGTCTTTAGGGTTTTCTATGTAGAGGATCATGTCATCTGCAAATAGTGAGAGTTTTACTTCTTCTTTTCCAATTTGGATTCCTTTTATTTCTTTTTCTGCTCTGATTGCTGTGGCCAAAACTTCCAAAACTATGTTGAATAGTAATGGTGAAAGTGGGCACCCTTGTCTTGTACTGGGAGACTTTAATACCCCACTCACACCTATGGATAGATCAACTAAACAGAAAATTAACAAGGAAACACAAACTTTAAATGATACAATAGACCAGTTAGACCTAATTGATACCTATAGGACATTTCATCCCAAAACAATGAATTTCACCTTTTTCTCAAGTGCACATGGAACCTTCTCCAGGATAGATCACATCCTGGGCCATAAATCTAGCCTTGGTAAATTCAAAAAAATAGAAATCATTCCAAGCATCTTTTCTGACCACAATGAAGTAAGATTAGATCTCAATTACAGGAGAAAAACTATTAAAAACTCCAACATATGGAGGCTGAACAACACGCTGCTGAATAACCAACAAATCACAGAAGAAATCAAAAAAGAAATAAAAATTTGCATAGAAACGAATGAAAATGAAAACACAACAACCCAAAACCTATGGGACACTGTAAAAGCAGTCCTAAGGGGAAAGTTCATAGCAATACAGGCACACCTCAAGAAACAAGAAAAAAGTCAAATAAATAACCTAACTCTACACCTAAAGCAACTAGAAAAGGAAGAAATGAAGAACCCCAGGGTTAGTAGAAGGAAAGAAATCTTAAAAATTAGAGCAGAAATAAATGCAAAAGAATCAAAAGAGACCATAGCAAAAATCAAAAAAGCCAAAAGCTGGTTCTTTGAAAGGATAAATAAAATTGACAAACCATTAGCCAGACTCATCAAGAAACAAAGGGAGAAAAATCAAATCAATAAAATTAGAAATGAAAATGGAGAGATCATAACAGTTAACACAGAAATACAAAGGATCATAAGAGACTACTATCAACAATTATATGCCAATAAAATGGACAACGTGGACGAAATGGACAAGTTCTTAGAAAAGTACAACTTTCCAAAACTGGACCAGGAAGAAATAGAAAATCTTAACAGACCCATCACAAGCATGGAAATTAAAACTGTAATCAAAAATCTTCCAGCAAACAAAAGCCCAGGTCCAGACGGCTTCACAGCTGAATTCTACCAAAAATTTAGAGAAGAGCTGACACGTATCCTGCTCAAACTCTTCCAGAAAATTGCAGAGGAAGGTAAACTTCCAAACTCATTCTATGAGGCCACCATCACCCTAATACCAAAACCTGACAAAGATCCCACAAAAAAAGAAAACTACAGGCCAATATCACTGATGAACATAGATGCAAAAATCCTTAACAAAATTCTAGCAATCAGAATCCAACAACACATTAAAAAGATCATACACCATGACCAAGTGCGCTTTATCCCAGGGATGCAAGGATTCTTCAATATGCGCAAATCAATCAATGTAACACACCACATTAACAAATTGAAAAATAAAAACCATATGATTATCTCAATAGATGCAGAGAAAGCCTTTGACAAAATTCAACATCCATTTATGATAAGAACTCTCCAGAAAGCAGGAATAGAAGGAACATACCTCAACATAATAAAAGCTATATATGACAAACCCACAGCAAACATTATCCTCAATGGTGAAAAATTGATTTTGCTTTTTAAGATTTCTTTTTATTGTTTGGCTGTGCCAAGTCTTAGTTCAGTTCAGTTCAGTTCAGTTCATTTGCTCAGTCATGTCTAACTCTTTGTGACCCCACAAATTGCAGCACGCCAGGCCTCCTTGTCCATCACCATCTCCCGGAGTTAGGACGTTCCAAATCTAGATCCATGACCAAGGATTGAACCTGGGCCTCTTGCATTGGGAGCTCAGAGTCTTAGCCACTGGACCACCAGAGAAGTCCCATTGATGGTTTCTTTTTATCTCTTTTCAAGTATACAGTCTCTGGTTAGCTTTGCTTACCTAAATTCTGCTGCTGCTGCTGCTGCTGCTGCTGCTGCCGCCGCCAAGTCACTTCAGTCATGTCCAACTCTGTGCGACCCCATAGACGGCAGCCTACCAGGCTCCCCCATCCCTGGGATTCTCTAGGCAAGAACACTGGAGTGGGTTGCCATTTCCTTCTCCAATGCATGAAAGTGAAAAGTGAAAGTGAAGTCTCTCAGTCATGTCCGACCCTCAGCGACTCCATGGATCGCAGCCTGCCAGGCTCTTCCGTCTATGGGATTTTCCAGGCAAGAGTACTGGAGTGGGGTGCCATTGCCTTCTCCGACCTAAATCCTAGTCTTCCTCTTTGTGTTAGAATAGGTATCTTCAGATGCTGGAACAAGCCAACCACTACATCTCAGATGCCTCTCACAATACATGTGTGCTTCTTGCTCACACAGAGTCCAGTGTTCACTAGGAGGCATCCACGGAGGATGTGGGGACCCGTGCTTCTCTGAGCCTCTGCTTTCGTATAGGACATTAAGTCCTTCACTTCCAGCCAGTGGGCATTAAGTGTGGAGGGTCATGTAGGGAGTTGTGACCCTCCTGGAAACGCACATCACTTTCTCTGTGATGCTGTTGGTCAGATTCCACTGGTCAGGTGGTTACACATCACTCATAGGCCATGAAAACACAAGACCTGGCTGTGCACTCAAATAATGATGGTTTGGTCTGTGGTCGTCTCTTTTCCATCCCTTATAATTATATTGTTGGTGCCCAAAGGTAGATAACATGGCTCTTTACCCTTAATCACGATCTACCTCTTTTGAATTTTTCTCCCATTATCATGTCATTACTATGAGGTAGGAATATTTTTTAACATCCAACATCACCATATAAGGGGAAATTCTGTCACTACAGCAACCTCGAGTTGGGAAGTACATCGTGACTTAAGCACTTCTTAACCTTTCTTCTGACATTTTACTCTCTGTCTTCGGTGGTCTGATTCCCCACTGTTCTGTTGTCTACTCTTAGTCTTGTGATTTAGAGGAATATTAACCATGTGGCACTGCTGTTTTGCTACTTTGCTTTTATTTTTTTTTCTGCCATCATAAAATACTATTTATTCTAATTATACTTGGGAGGTTAACCAAAAGTAAGTTAACCAGTATAATACATGACCTGAGTATAATGAAAGGAAAAAGTAAAACAAAAGGTCATTTCAACTTACACATAAAAGGAAGTTGACGGAATCCAATTTCTCCCCTGATAAAAGTTCTCAAGATGCTAGGAACAGCAAGGAAAGTGCTCAATATGATACAGGATAGTTTTGAGAAACCCACAGCTGATATCAAACTCAGTGCTACCTTGATTTTCCATCTCATTTCTTCCAGGTCAGATGAGGTACAGTGTCTCCTAAATTTATAAATGAACTCTTTGTTTCAATATCTAAGGGAGCCTTGCTCCTTCTGCTGCACCGAAGGCAGTACCTCCACTCAGGATTGTGTCTGTGATTCTTTGGGAATCTCCTCTCCCTTGTGATCTTACCCGGCCACTCCTGGCATCATGCCTGGTTCCCCAGCCCTCCTCCAAATTGTTTAAATGCTTCAGCCTCATAATCTTATCTATCCTATATAGTCTTCCCTTATTCCTTAAGCCAGCTCTGTTTTCTCACTTTCTTGCATTCCCATTGGTATTAAACCAATATTGTACATTCTTTAACTAACTTAAATAGCTAATCTTCTGATTTCTGACAGTGATGATAAAGCCTTCCCTGGCCAGAGTCCTGGCCATATTTGTTGTTGTTTTTCAGTTGCTAAGTTGTGTCTGACTCTTTGTGACCCTAGAAGCTGCAGCATGCCAGGCTTCCCTGTCCTTTTCTATCTGCCAGAGTTTGCTCAAACTCATGTCCATTGATTCAGTGATGCCATCCAACCATCTCATCCTCCATCACCCTCTTCTCCCGCCCTCAGTCTTTCCCAGCATCAGGGTCTTTTCCAATGAGTACACTCTTCACATCAGGTAGCCAAAATATTGGAGCTTCAGCTTTAGCACCAGGCCATCCAATGAATATTCAGGGTTGATTTCCTTTAGCACTGACTGGTTTGATCTCCTTGCAGTCCAAGGGACTCTCAAGAGTCTTCTCTAGCACCACAATTTGAAAGCAGCCATATTTACTTCTTATCTAAAAATGCACTCACCTTAATTTCTTGGGGTACATTTTTATGGAAACTTTTTAAGAATTGAAGTGTAGTTGATGTACAATGTTGTGTTGGTTTCTGGTGGACAGCAAGGTGATTCAGTTTCATATATATTATACATAATATATTAGTATGTATATATAATATTGTTTTCCATTATGATTTATTATGGTATATTGAATGTAGTAGTAACTCATTTTTTATTTTATATTGGAAACCAATTGGAAGCAACCATTTTACCAGGGATTAGAGCACATTTATTCCACAAATCGATATCCAGCAGTGATTTTTTTTAAATGTATTTGTGTTTTATTTATTTATTTATTTTGTATTTATGTTTTAATTGGAGTGTAATTGCTTTACAATGTTAGTTTAGTTTCTGATGTATAGCAAAGTGATTCACTTACATATGTATACATATATCTATATATATGTGTGTATATTCTTTTCCATTACGGTTTATTGCAGGATATTGAACATAGTGGAAACTCATTTTTTATCTGACAGGGACTGGAACTCTTCTCATCCACGAAGTGTGATCCACCAGTGATCTTTTAAGTTACTGTCTTTCCTCCAAAGTTATACAAATTCCTGAATGTGAAAAGTGTTCCATGTGTGGCTTCTTTCCTCTGGCTGTCAACATTTGCTCTTCTATTGTCTTTGCAAGGAGTGTTCTGAGTATTATCTCAGAACTGAGTATTATCTCAGTATTTACCTTGTCTTTGCTTCCTCTCTCTTTTGCCAAACAAATGTTTAGTACCTCATCATTCCAGTGAGAAGGAAACATCAGAAAGAGTTCCAAGATTTTAAAACAAAAGCTTCCAAATTCCACTTTTTTTTCTTTTGCTTTGCCAAATGGGGAAGAAATATTGCACAGATTCCTGCCAAATGTAAACATGTGTGTCTTCCCAATATTCCCCCAGCTCTTGGCTCCCTCTGGCTCAAACCTTAGTTCAGATTTCTGGTGGCATGATGGGGAGGACTTCTGAGCCATGGTTTCAATAATGTGCTTAAGAGAGAAATGAGTTCTGTTTCTTTGTAAAGTTGAATCAAGAGAATTAAAATAGAATGCACTTCATATTAGAAGAGAGAGTGATTGAAGGTTCCTCAAGACTTCCCAGGTTCAACCGGGGTAGTTATCAAATGCAGAAGAAAGTCTTCGAACATCAATTTTGCAGATTTTTTTCAAAACGTGCTAAAACAGATTAATGCCTTGAGGTTCTGAATTATTAGGTAATAAATCAAAATGTATTTGACTATCTACTGTCTGCCTATCTCTGTGCAAAAAAATACTTATAGATATATGTACAGAAATGATGGTCCTATATGTGGTTTGTAGAAAAAATGGTAATATAAACATCTCTACCCATAGAGAGCTCACCTCTTAGTTGAAAGAAAGTAGCTTAGTCATGTCCAACTCTTTGCGACCCCATGGACTATTTCCCGCCAAGCTCATCAGTCCATGAAATTTTCCAGGCAAGGATACTAGAGTGAGTTGCCATTTCCTTCTCCAGGGGATCTTCCCAACCCAGGGATCAAACGCAGGTCTCCTGCACTGCAGGCAGAAGCTTTACCGTCTGAGCCACCAGGGAAGTTCCATATCTTAGTTGCTGCTACTAAGTTGCTTCAGTCGTGTCTGACTCTGTGTGACCCCAGAGACGGCAGCCCACCAGGCTCCCCTGTCCCTGGGATTCTCCAGGCAAGAATACTGGAGTGGGTTGCCATTTCCTTCTCCAATGCATGAAAGTGAAAAGTCAAAGTGAAGTCGCTCAGTCGTGTCTGACTCTTAGCGACCCCATGAACTGCAGCCCACCAGGCCCCTCCGTCCATGGGATTTTCCAGGCAAGAGTAATGGAGTGTGTTGCCAGTGCCTTCTCCATATCTTAGTTAGAAAGTCTAAAAAATCCTTATGAAACTGCTTGTAAATGCCTCAGAAATGATGAAATGTTCAATTATTCTGTGTCTGAAAGAGGTCGATATTTTAAATAGCATATTAAAACAGAGTTTGCAATTTACGTATACATACTGGTACATTTAAAATAGACAACAATCAAGGCGCTACTGCATAGCACAAGGAACTCTGCTCAATATTCTGTAATAACCTAAATGGGAAAAGAACTTGAAAAAGAACAGATACATGTGTATGTATAACTGAATCACTTTGCTGTACACCTGAAATTAACACGATGTTGTTAATCAACTCTACTCCAATATGAAATAAAAATCAAAACAAAGCAAACAAAGAAACATCACACAAGTCCCTTTCTGAGCTCCTCTGCTTTCTGCTTCTATTTTCTGTGAGTACCATGTTTTGCTGCCTTTTGTCCTATTTGAACTTGCATGTGCCTTGGTTTCCTGACTTTCTCTCGTATTGATCAGGTCGAAACTGAGCCCTGCATCACTCTCAGGGCTGCATCTTCCATGGGTGACACAAGCACGTCCCAAGGCTGATACATCTAAACATCCCTCTGGTTCTTCGTTTTATACCTGGGTTATGTTTAGGTCATAGGATCCAACTCCATAGAGCTGCCATAGGATCCAGCAATCCCACTCCTGTACCTATATCCAGAGAAAACGAACTGTGTTAACCACGTGTAACTACTTCTATGTGTAAAGAAGCAACTGTGGTGCCATAGTTAGGAGTCCAGGCTGCCTGGGTCCTCTAAACGTGAGATTCCTCAACCACAAAATAGAGGTAGCATCCGCCCCTCATAGTGATGAATACATCCGAATCACTTAGAATGGTGCCGTGTACATAGTAAGTACTCCGTACATGTTAGTTGTTCTTCTCAATGCTGTTGACATTGTTTTTGTCGTGTTCATGGGCTGAATGGTTTTATGTCCATAGTTTTATGTCAGAATGTTTCAGGACTGACCAAAATTGAGGATTCCCAGCTTCTCTGTACAAGCTTCATTTTTTGAGATTTTTTTTTTTTAATTGTGTAACACCAAGAGACACAAAGTAGTTCACAGAGTTTTAGTTCCTTTTTATTTTTTTTAAAATCCAACCATTAAAGTATGCCTTTTTAAATTAACTAATTTGGCTGTGTCAGATCTTCACTGTGGATACAGGATCTTGTTGGAGCACGTAGATTTCTATAGTTGTGGCACAGGCTTCTCTGTACTTGAGGCATGTCGGCTCAGCAGTGGCAGTGTGCGGACTTTGTTGCCTTGCACCGCACGTGAGATCTTAGTTCCCTGACGAGGGATCGAACTAATTTCCCCTGCATTCCACAAGGGAAGTCCCTTAGTTGTTTGATTAGGACATTATCTTCAATTCAGTTTAGTCGCTCAGTCGTGTCTGACTTTTTGCAACCCAATGGATTGCAGCACACCAGGCCTCCCTGTCCATCACCAACTCCCAGAGTTTACTCAAATTCATGTCCATTGAGTTGGTGGTGGTGCCATCCAACCATCTCATCCTCTGTTGTCCCCTTCTCCTCCCACCTTCAATCTTTCCCAGCATCAGGGTCTTTTCAAATGAGTTAGCTCGTCCTATCAGGTGGCTAAAGTATTGGAGTTTCAGCTTCAACATCAGTCCTTCCAAAGAATATTCAGGACTGATTTCCTTTAGGATGGACTGATTGGATTTCCTTGCAGTCCAAGGCACTCTCAAGAGTCTTCTCCAATACCACAGATCAAAAACATCAATTCTTGAGTGCTCAGCTTTCTTGATAGTTCAACTCTCACATCCATCCATGACTACTGGAAAAGCCATAGCTTTGACTAGATGGAACTTTGTTGGCAAAGTAATGTCTCTGCTTTGTAATATGCTGTCTAGGTTGGTCATGGAGAAGCAATGGCATCCCACTCCAGTACTCTTGCCTGGAGAATCCCATGGATGGAGGAGCCTGGTAGGCTGCAGTCCATGGGATGGCTAAGAGTCGGACACGACTGAGCAACTTCACTTTCACTTTTAACTTTCATACATTGGAGAAGGAAATGGCAACCCACTCCAGTGTTCTTGCCTGGCAAATCCCCAGGACAGGGGAGCCTAGTGGGCTGCCATCTATGGAGTCTCACAGAGTTGGACACGACTGAAGCGACTTAGCAGCAGCAGCAGCAGCAGGTTGGTCATAACTTTTCTTCCAAGGAGTGAGCATCTTTTAATTTCATGGCTGCAGTCACCCTCTGTAGTGATTTTGGAGCCAAAAAAAAAAAAAAAAAGTCTGCCACTATTTCCACTGTTTCCCCATCTATTTACCATGAAGTGATGGGACCAGATGCCATGATCTTAGTTTTCTGAATGTTGAGCTTTAAGCCAGCTTTTTCACTCTCCTCTTTCACTTTCATCAAGAGGCTCTTTAGGTCTTCTTTCCTTTCTGCCATAAAGGTGGTGTCATCTGCATATCTGAGGTTACTGATATTTCTCCCAGCAATCTTGATTCCAGCTTGTGCTTCATCCAGTTCGGCATTTCTCATGATGTACTCTGCATATAAGTTAAATAAGCAGGGTGATAATATTCAGCCTTGATGTATTCGTTTCCCTATTTGGAACCAGTCTGTTGTTCCATGTTCAGCTCTGTTACTTCCTGACCTGCATACAGACATTCTCTTATTGCCTCACAAATCTGACTCCGAGCTAGAGCTAGTTGCTATTTGCTCAGCATTTAGAGGTGGAATCCTTTTATTGTCCTAAGTTCCCCCAACTGTTGGCCTGAGCCATGGGTGTGGAGAGAGCTCCATCACCCTTCCAGGAGGGCTGTGGTCCCAGATCTTGTATTGATTTTTTCTAGATTCCTCTAATGAGTCCTCAATGGCATCTAATTCCAGTTTTCTTACCTCTATTTAAAGTCTCAGGGAAAATTTCTCACTATAATTCTTTTTTTCATTAATAGAAATTTTAAAAAGCAAGCAATAGTTAATTTCCAATCACAAAAGTTTTCATGAAGGAGATGTGTAAACATTACATTTGTCATCCTTTCTCCTGAATATGTAGACCAATTAAAAGAAAATGTTTGGCCCTGTTCCATGTGCTGGACAATGTATGCGTGTAGCTTATTTATTTTTTACCTAGCAGTTTGTACCTCTTAATCCCCTACCTCTGTCTTGCTCCTCCCCACTGCCCTCTCCCCACTGGTAACCACTAGTTTGTTCCCTATATCTGTGAGTCTGTTTCTCTTTTGTTATATTCACTGGTTTGTTGTATTTTTTTTCAGATTCCATACAGAAGCGATATCATAGAGTATTTGTCTTTTTATGGCTCCTACTCAGCTATAAAAAAGGAATGAAATTTTGCTATTTGCAGCAACATGGATGGACTTGGAGGGCATTATGTTTAGTGAAAGAAGTTAGACAGAGAAAGACAAATACCATAGACTAACTTTAGAAAAGGCCCCCAAAGAGTGATTTTCTCTCATTTGAGCATAATTGTCAAATGTTCTGTATGATCTATGCCTATGAGAACAGAAAGTAAAAGCCACAACACAATCGCGTGGAGGAGAGTTTCCCCCAAGGGAATCTCATAATCCAAATATAAATATCTGGGGGAGAGGACTATATCCATTGCCAGAGATTTTGTTCCTTTACTTGGATAGTCACAGATGGACTGTATGTTGATTTGCTATCAATTATTTAGAATTAATTCATGGTCAGTCTGCCATGCAGAGCTGCTAGTTGCCTAGCAGCTTCATTTACCCCTTATTCCTTGCTAATAAAATTCTGATTTAATTCAGGGGAGCAGTGTCCTGCTAAAGTCTTTACTTCCTGATTAGTCCAAGATGGTGGAGGACACACCATCTGCCTTTCGCCCTTCTTCCTTCCTGGCACAGCGTCATAAGGATGGGTGTGGAGAATAAAACTTGAGACTAAGAGACTGAGTGTCATGACCTAGACATGTAGCAGGAAGCTAGAAGGAGCCTGGGTCCTTGATAACCCAGTTCAAGGCTTGAGCCTTGCCTCTCATCTGCATTTCTTTTACATGGGAAAATGATCTCCCCCTCTGTTTTTTTTTTAAACTGCTGTGATTAAATCTGTGACCTGTATGTAGCCCAGTGCAGCCCTCACTGTTCATGATTCATATTGTTAGTCATTTTATTATTTGTTTTTGGCTGTGCTGGATCTTCGTTACCGCTCACGGGCTCAGTTGTTGTGGCACATAGGCTTAGTTGCCCAGTGGCATGTGGGATCTTAGTTCCCAGATCAGGGATGGGTGGAACCCATGTCCCCTGCATTGACAGGCATATTCTTAATCACTGGACCATCAAGGAAGTCCCTAATGACTCATATTTTTACCTGTCTTACAAGGTCAATGAATTTGAGTCTTGGGCAGAAAGAGCCAAGATGGTGTGTTCTATTTGCATAAATTATTAGCTTTGTTGAATTACAAGACAGATATGCTTGAATGTGGCTGCTCCTTGTGAGTAATTCATGGAGGAGAGACAGACCAGGTAAAAGACCATCCACAAATGGATGAGCCAGCTGATTCCACAGAGTGGAAACAGCTCACATACAAGTTGAAGATGCATTGGTACTGTCTTCATTCTAAAGAGACCTCTGAGTTTAATGCAAAATTTAGACCTATCCTTATCTTCTTTGTAAGATGTATGGCCTGGGTAGCACAAAGAGAAAGCTCAAACTTACGTCCAGCTCATGGATGGTGTTTGATCTCAAGGCTCTTAGCCTGCAGTCTATCAGAATAGGTAGTCCCCTGGCTCTCACCTGAGAATATTCCCTCACCTGCACTTTCATTACATTTCTGATGTGCATCACATGCTAGAGCTTGTTTCCTTCTGTTGCTCAAATATTTATTGTATTTACTTTCCAGTTTATTGTCTATGAAGATATCATAGACTTTTTATACAACTTGAATATTCCATAGGACATACCTAGCCTGATACTGATTTGTGGACTCAGTCAGACTGTGTTATCTGGGGCTTCCCAGGTGTTCCAGTGGTTAACAATCTTTCTGCCAATGAAGGGGACATGGATTTGATCCCTAGTCCAGGAAGATTCCACATACCATCAGGCAACTACAGCCGTGTGCCACAATTACTGAGCCTGAGCTTTAGAGCCTGTGCTCCACCACAAGAGAAGCCACCGGACTGAGAAGCCTGTGCACCGCAACTAGAGAGTAGCCCCCACTTGCTGCAACTTGAGAAGCCCCGTGCGCAGCAAGGAAGACCCAGTGCAGCCATTTAGCAGTACTGCAGTGTTCAGAGGTAAAAAAAAAAGTGAGAACAGAAAGTCCCAGCTGGAGAGAATGTTTTAAAGGCAAATGCAACCCTGCTCTCACCTACAATCTGAGATGAATGATCAGATTCATCGAATCCCCCTTCAGTCATGGGGAGGTTGGTGGACTACAGTTTGGCCTTTATGGAGGTACAGACTTGAGAACAACTTTCCTGGCTAATGGGGCTGCAGGGACTAGTTGCTTAGCTCACCATCAGAACACTGTATTTCCAGAGCACCAAATAACCTTTCTACCTTCTCCTCTGTTTTTGAAATGTTTTTCAGTCTTGAAAGTTAGCTTTTCAGTGCAATTGTTTGTATTTGTCAACTCCAGAAGCCCCTGAAAAGCAGAAGTAAAGCTTCATTTCCTTGAAAATATAAGTGGCCTTGGGATAGCCACTCAGCTGTGCCTGTGTCTCTGGCTTTCAAACATCAGCTGCAAGTTAAGAGACACTTGGCCATTGGTGGGAGATTTTTCTTTAATCCAGACATGCAAACCACTTCTCCCACAACCTTTTCTGTCTTTCCTTCAAGATTTTTTGATGTGAGCCATTTTTAAAAGTCTTTCTTGAATTTGTTGCAGCGTTGCTTCTGTTTAATGTTTTGTTGTTTTTGGCTCTAAGGCATATGAGATCTTAGCTCCCTAACAGGGATTGGACCTGCACCCCCTACATTAGAAGGAGACGTCTTAACCACTAGACTGCTAGGGAAGTCCCTTCTTTTCTTTTTTAGGTACTGCTTTCTCAACTTGCTACACTGTGGCTTGTATTTTAGCAGTGGTGTTTGAATGGTCCAATAAGATTCAGGAAATAAATAGAGCTGTGGAAAATATCAACATTGGAGAGGATGTCAACTGGAAAAAGAAAAGCACAGCCTAAAAGTTTAGAATTAAATTAGGTGGACTTTCTCAGGATTCATTCCCAGGAGACAGCCTCTCAGAGAGCTCTGAGGGGTTGTTCCAAAGTGGTAACAGAGGAGCCAGGATATATAAGGGTTTTTGCAACAAAATCCAGGTAGTCAGAATATCAAAAGAGTACTGTTAATTAAGGAAAACCAGACAATGTGAGTTAAAGAATTTAGCACTTTTCAATGGATAGGAAGATGCAAGAGTCAGGCCTCATTGAAATCATCCCTTAGATTTCATCATGCACCAGAAAAGTCTAGGGCTGAAATCCTGTTTTTCTCCATCCTGAATCCCCACAGGGTCTGCATTTGAGGACGGGGCAGCTGCAGTGGTTGGCGGCTTGTTTACTGATGGGGGCGGGTGTCATTCTTAGTCCAGAGAGACACGTTGGTGGCAGTGGGTTCTGGTCCCCCAGGGCCCTGCTTCCTCAGTCATAATGGTGGCGATAGTGATGTTCTAGCCAAATTGTGTCAAGAGGATGTCGACTTGAGAAATTAAGGTAAACTATCTGTCTTGGAGACTCACTTGACAAATCCATTGGTGTATCTCCTGTCAGCACATGGCGCATCCTCAGCACCACATGCAGGGGAATCAAGGTGCTACATTTTGGTACAAAGTGTGTAAGCAGGTCTTGTGCCCCCCAGGCTTGAGCTGCTCCTTGCTCTGTACTGGACAGCCCTCGTTTTTTAAAGCATATTTTCTATGATTTCTCTCCTTTTATTTTTTAAAATGAATTGATCTATTTTGGGGGGGGAGCTGTGCTGGCTATTCGTTACTTCATTGTGCTTTCTCTAGTTGCGGTGAGCAGGGGCTGCCCTTCCTTGAGGTGCTCGGGCTTCTCATTGTGGTGGCTTCTCTCGTTGCAGAGCACAGGCTCTAGAGCACGTGGGCTTCGGTAGTTGCAGCACATGGGCTTAGTTGCTCCATGGCATGTAGGATCTTCCTGGAGCAGGGATCACACCCATGTCCCTTGCCTTGGCCGGTGGATTCTTATCCACTGTGCCAGCGGGGAAGTCCTGGACAGCTCTCTTTTTAATGAAAGCATCAGGCTGCACTTTATGCCACATGAGTCTCTCATTCTTACCCCCTTGATTGGATCAAAGGCTGGGATCAACACAGAAGCCAACATTAAGCAAAGTCATGTCAAAATTGTATTCAGTACAGCACTGGTCATAACCATCCACCCAACGTGGTTCTCCATATTGGATAGCCACAAGCTAATTCAACCAGACCACTGTCTGGATTATTATGAATAGGAGATGCAAGCAAAAGAAGCAGGAGAGGCCTGTTCAGAGGTGAGAAGAAAGCAGCATGAATATAACTTTCCCTGGAGCTGTATTTACAACTTAGACACAAGACCTCCAGGAGGTCTCAGAGCATCTGGGGACAGAATGAATCACCTTTCTTATCTATTTGTCACTTCTTCATATATCCATATAATGTTACTGTATCACCTCCAGGAATTGGGGGCATATCTCTTTTTTTACGGTATGTATTTTATCCCATCCACTAGCCTCCATCCACCTCCACGACCCGTTACTCTCACCCTTCCTGTAAAGCATAACTCCTCTTTTTCTGGGAATGGAGATGGAGACTCTGAATCATGTCCCAGCGATAATTCTCCTGACAACTCAGATAACATTCTTTCTGGGTCATCTGCTTAATGCTCCTGGTAATCCCATCCACTTTGTTCTTAATTCACAGGCATTTCCAAATAAAATTCCTTGGTCTTCACTTAAAAGGACAGGAACCCTTTTGTTGATTAGCTGGAAATTATACCTACTTTGAAGATTTAGAGAATACCATTCAATAATTCCAACTGAACCATTCTTTGAAATAGCTATTATTTTTTAAAGAGCTCTACTGCATTTCATAAGAAAATAGTCATAATTAAAATCTACTCCACCCTGTCATATATTATAATATTGCTAAAGCTATTTATAATAATCTGCAAAAAAGGCATTCTCTGTTCTTAAGGTTAATTGCACAAAACAGAAGAACAACAGGGTTTTGGTTTTTGTATTTTTTTTTTTTTACTCACCTGTTATTTTACCCATTATTAGGAGAAAATCAAGTTGTTCTCACTTCACAAAATAACTTTTCAAGCTGACTGATCCTTTATAGTTTATTAGAGCAAGGGGCATGAGTAAACACATTAGTTTTTGGAAATTTCTAAGTAGCTGGAATATAAGAAAATGACCTTTTTTCCGCCCCCATTGCCAACATTTTAGGAAGTTTCCTTTTCTGAGGGAATCTTCCCTGGTGGCTCAGATGGTAAAGAATCTGCCTGCAATGCAGGAGACCCAGATTCGATCCCTGGGTTGGGAAGATCCCCTGGAGAAGGGAATGGCAACCTGCTCCAGTATTCTTGCCTGGGAAATCCCACAGACAGAGGAGCCTGGTGGGCTACAGTCCATGGGGTTGCAAAGAGTTGGACACAACTGAGTGACTAACACTTTCCCAGTATAGCAATCAATCTGATAATGTTTGGATTCTTGACCAAAAAAAGAAAAAAGCACATGTATTTTGAGTCTCTATTACTACGTAAGGAACCACCCCTGACTTAGTGACTTAAACCAGCACTAAATGAAGGAACCACCCCTGACTTAGTGACTTAAACCAGCACTAGATTTGTTGGCATTTGTTGACAGTCTTTGTGTCAGAAGCTCAGGAAGGGCTCAGGTCAGCTCCAGGGGGCATCAGTGGGATAGCTGATGGGGCAGTACTCACTGCTTGACTGCTTAGTGGCTCCTAAACCCATATACCTGAACCGTGGTGCCTTTGACCTCTTTACCTATGACCTTGCATCCTCCATCCCCAATCGTCACGCAGCTTGGTGGGCTTAGAATAGTCACACAGCTTACCTAGAGGCTGGCTTCCAAAGTTGTGTGTTTCAAGGAACTAAGCCAAAGTTTCAGTCTTAAAAAAAAAAAATTTTTTTTTTAATTAATTACTTTGGCTGCACCTGGTTCTGGGTTAGTCTCTCTGTCATATCCGACTCTTTGTGACCCCATGGACTGTAGCCCCTCTGTCCATGTGATTTCCCAGGCAAGAATGCCGGAGTGGGTAGCCATTCCATTCTCCAGGGGATCTTCCTGACCCAAGGACTGAACCTGTGTCTCCTGCATTGCAGGCAGATTCTTTACCATCTGACCCATGAGGTCTTCGCTGTGGCACAGAGGGTCTTCGATCATTGTTGCAGCATGTGGGATCTTTAATTGTGGCATTCGAACCCTTAGTTGCATGATGTGGGATCTAGTTCCCTGACGAGGGATCATATCCAGGCCCCCTGCCTTGGGAACTCAGAGTCTTAGTCATGGATTACTAGGGAGGTCCCTCAGTCTTTTTTAGGACCTAGCTTCAGAAGCCATCCTGTCCATCAAGCAATTCACAGAAGCCAGTCCAAGTTTCAGATCAAGGGAATCAGACATCACCTTCCAATGGCAGGTGTAGCAAAGAATCTGGAGCCATTTTTAGTTCAACCATGTGATGTTTGCTACTATTTTCCCTGATAGTCTGAAATGCTGATTTTTGGAGCTGACATTTCTAGGATGAGAACCTTGAAACCATAGAATGAATTAAGGGAAGAGAGAAAACCATGAATAGTTGGGTAATAACAAAGATTAAATTCCCCCATTAGATGAAGGAGGTTTATTGAAGGTTTGTGGGAGAGATGAAAGAAGACCTTCTAAGACCCTTCTGAGTTAATATCTAAGTTATTTGCACCTGTTTATCTAAATTGCTCAAACTAGTGGTTATTGTCATCACCAGGTGTTATTGGGTTCTGGTGAGTCCCTTAGCCTAGAAAGCTTGTTCCTTCCCTATCATCTTTGCATAGTTTGTGAGTTTCCCGGGAACAAGTCTCATTCCAAATATCACCTCCTGAAATACGCTTTCCATGGCGGTTCTCTCGAGCACCTATCATTATCTGAAATGCATTATTTATGTGTATCACTTGAGTTTGTTGATCCTTTGTCCCAAATTGCTGAAAGGCAGGTTGAATTGGTTGGTTGGTTCATACCTACAACCCAGCTCTGGGCCCAGTCCAGCTGGTGATGCCCTCCTGATGTTCTGAATTAATAGTCAAACACAGGGAACGTCCCTGGTGGTCCAATAGTTGGATGCTGCACGTCCAGTGTAGGGGGCATGGCTTCAAACTCTGGCCAGAGAATCCCACAGCGCAACCAAAAATAAATAGTTGAACACACAAAGGAAAATGCTAGGTACCGAGCTTCATTTTCAGCAGCCCATGTGATTTGGCTGCAAGCTCAGGAAATTGTCTCTTAGCGCTGACTCATGTTCACCCTCAGAGTCTCAGTTTCAAGTTTTCTTTCCTTTAACCACAGCTGTTTTCCTGCAGACCCATGACCAGATGCCAAGTGCTTTGAAAATGAGAGAAAGGCAAATGGCCCACTGCATTCATTGCCATTAACTTACCCATGCAATTTTATAGACCTCAAGGCCTTGCTGTCCCAAGGGGAGGCTGCCTTCTGAAATGATGACCTTCAGAATTTATTTTCATTGCAAAAATATATTTGAGGGGTGGTTAAAGGGCTGCTTAGAGACTTTACTTCCCTACTGATGATGGAAAGGTGGGGTCAGCTCTGTCCTGTTGTTACCTAAGCAATCAGAGCCAGCTCTTGGGGGAGAGGGAGCTGGTCTCTCTTGGCATTGGAACAGCCTGGATTCATGGGAGCCCGTCTGAAGGCTAGAGAAATCGAATGAGAAGTTTGTTGACTTAAAATTGTCTCTCCGTGGCTACTTTTTCGCCTGTATCCAGATGGTTCAGCACGCAGAAAGTCATCACACTTGCTTCTATGTGTTCTCATTCCTTTCATAATATTGCATTATCCAAAGAGAGACAAAATGCAGCCCAATCCCAGAAATGGCTGTTTTAAGATGATGCTGTTTTCCGGTTCAGCTGTCAGCAGCTCATTTGCCCCTCTAGCCAGATTACAGAACAAATGAAGGGCTTTGCGACCACGCTGGGGTGATGAATACTGCTGCTCACAGTTTGTGAACTTAGCTCTCGGTCTCCTCATGTGAAGTTTGAAAACTCAGAGTCATCCAACACTGAAGGAAGAGTAGGAGCGGAATACAGGAAATTAGAGGAGACAGAAATGGAAGGAAAGTGTTTGAGATCAGAGGGGCTTTGGTTTGTTTGTTTCTTTAGTTTTTAGAGTCTCTCCCTCCATTTCGGTGGTACCCTTTTTATTTCTCGAAAATACATACGTTTCCCTCTCTGTCAGATATCAAATACCCTGAGTCTTGGAGCAGCCCTTAAAAAAAAAAGGAGTAATTCTAAATTAGATAAGAGTCAAGGGTTTATCCAAATGTCTCCTCTGCAAGGAGCAGGCTGGAAACTATGGTGACCCAGCACCACTATTGTGATAGCTTTTTAAAAAGTGTAAATATAGATATAGATCATGCATTTTCAGTGCAGTTGGATTGACCTCCAAGGGCATATAGTTGTTACTTTGGTGGGAGGGTGGGGACAAAAAGAATCTTACCCTTATTATGTAGAAAATACAGATATATTCATAGTACTTAACAGATGTACAAGACATCTGTGGGCTTAAGGTTTTGTGGGAAAAAAGTGATTAGGAAATTTAAGTGTGACAGAGCTTCTTAGACCTGGAGCATCTTGCTTTTTTTAAATTATTATTTTTAAAAATAATTTTTATTGGAGTATAGTTGCCTTACCATGTTGGGTTAATTTTTGTACAGCAAAATGAATCAGCTATACATACATATATTGTTATATCCCCTCCCTTTTGATCTTCCTTCTTATTCAGATCACCACAGAGCAAAGAGTAGAGTTTCCTGTCTATACAGTATATTCTCATTAGTTCTCTATTTTATACATAGTATCAGACCTGGAGCACCTTTTAGTGGCAGAAAGGAAAGAAGCACTGACAGACACACACACAGATGGGAACATGCCAGAGACACAGGAGGCCCCTGGAAAAAGGCCCCAAAGGCCACAGCTGGGCAGGTACCTTTGAAGTGATATAAGAGAAATGCCGGTTTACATATACGGCCTTTCTCAAAAGATACTTCACCCCAGTCTAATCAGGAGGAAAAACATTAAGTTTCATTTAAGAAGCGTTCTACAAAATACTTGGTGAGTACTTCTGAAAACTGTCAAGGTCATTAGAAAGAGGGAAAATCTGAATACCAGTCACAGCCAAGAAAAGCCCAAGGAGATTTGATGAGTAAATGTCACGTGATAACCCCAGATGGAATCCTGGAATGGGGGCGGGGGGTGGAAACATTAGTTTAAAAACAGGAAAATTGAATACCTTCTTGAATTTAGTTACTCATGTACCAATATTGGGTCATTATTTGTAACAAATGTACTATAGGAATAGAAGATGCTATAAAATAGGAGAAACCGGATTTGGGGAGAATATTCTGTACTTTCTTAGCCATTTTTCTAAAATGGTTCTAAAATTTTGCAAAGCTTATTTTAAAAAGGTCTCCCTAGGGAGCAATAATGAAAAAATAAGGGCTGAGAAACCCTGATCTGGAGACAAATATGGAGAAACGCAGCTGGTTGCAGTTGGAGGCACCGTTTATCCTGGTGGGTGGCTCAGTTCCAGTCCCGAAGTGACTGCTGGCTTTTTCTGATATGGATTAGTCTTATCCAAGATTACCTACTCTCAGTTTTCTCCCTTGATCAGTTAAAGTAAAAGTAGCAAAATAGAACAAACTGCAAGATAACTTGAGGCTTCTTCCAAGGAGAACTATCTTTCACGATGCACTTATTTGCCTGTTCTGCACCAGAAACTTAAAACGGAGCTGGACCTTCTATTCTTTCCCCCTTGCCCCCCAATCCATGTCCTCCACCTGCCTTTTGTCTGTGGGAAAACTTTAACCAAAGAATAAGTTTAATCAGAAAAGTGAGAAAATGCAGAAGCAAAGGAAAATAGCCCAATAAGACTAAATAATAGTAATTTAGCCAGTAAGCAAAATCAAGGACCTTGAGTTCCTTCTCAAGGGCAATAGATAATATTCTGAGTGATATCCTGGGAACTGTCTTGTAAATACTGAAAGTCCAAGCAGGTGAGAGAAGTTAACTCCATGATGACCAGACTGTAACCATGGTATAAGTAAGCTGCCACAAATCTAAGAACTGGTCTCAAGAAATGGAAACAAACCGACCCTGAAAGTGAAGATTAACTGTACCTAAAAACAATCAAGATGCTGGTCAGCCCACTGTGTGACCAATTTTAAGATGACTGTCAGAGTTACTGCCATTTCTGTATAGAGCCCCCTCCCTCCATCTATAAAAGCTCTTGCCCACTGATTGTCTGGTGGGGGTAGAGGGAAGGAGTTGGCCCTTGGACAGGAGTCCCACTCCACCCCCATCACCAGACTCCAAAATAAAGCAAACTTTTCTTTCCACCAGCCTGACTGTTTCGTGGTTTTTGAGTGGTAAGCAGCCAGATCCCACTTTCAGCTGTAAGCTGGCGATCAGGCTAAGTTCTCCAGTGGCTTCATTGCATTTAGACTGAAGCCAAACCAAGCAGGCCTGGCATGTTCTGGGACCTGTCTCCCTCTCCAACTCCATTCTGGCCATTTCTCCTTTTGTGTCCCCAACCGTCATGACCTTCAAGCTTCACCTGGTTGCCTTCACCGTGTCCAGGGAGCTTCCTTGACCTTCTGACTTATAATGTGTCAACTTACTTTATTCCTTAACATCAGGTTGACTTCTTTCAAAGATTTAAGGCAACTTAAAATATATATTATAATTTATTTTCTTAATGACTGCCTTGGACTGTTGACTGATAGTGGGATGGTGGACAGAGACAGGTGAACAGACCAACTGGGCTCATCACTCTGCACCCAGTTCCTAGTTCATGCCTGGCAAACAGTGATGCTTGTATTAGTTTCATGTAGCTGCTCTAACAAATGATGATGAACGTGATGACTTGAAACAACTAATATTTTAAGTTCTGTACATCAGAAGTGGATGGATCTCATTGGCCTAACTTCAAGGTATGAGCAGGGATGTATTGTGTTTTTTTGAGAGATTTTAGGGAAGAATTTAGTTTTTTGCTCCTAAAAGGCTATCAATGCTCCTTGACTGGTAACCCCTTTCTTCATCTTGAAACCCAGCATCATAGCATTTTTAAAACTCTGTCTGACTCTGACCTTCTGCCTCCCTCTTCTACATAAAAAGGGCCCTTATAATTATATCAGGCTGCCCAGATAATCCAGGGTCATCTCAACATGAAATCAACTGGTTGACAACTACTTTCATTTGCAACTTTAATCCCTCTTTATTTATATATTGGCTGTGCTGATCTCCTTTGCTGTGCATGGGCTTTCTCTAGTTGGGAGTGGGGGCTACCCACTAGTTGCAGTAAGTAGCTTCTCATTGTGGTGACTTCTCTTGTTGTGGACCATAGGCCCTTGAGCACGTGGGCTTTGGTAGTTACGGTACATGGGCTTAGTTGCCCCAAAGCATGTGGAATCTCCCTGGACCAGGGATCAAATCTGTGTCTCCTACATTGGCAGGTGGATTCTTAACCACTGGACCACCAGAGAAGTCCAACCTTAATCCCCCCTGCCTACTAGTATAACATTGTCTCAGAATCCTGGGAATAGGACATGAATATCTTTGGGGGCTATTTTAGTGCTTACCAGCAGTGCTCAAAATGACAGCTATCTATTGTTGAATGAATCAATAAGTGAATGAATGAATGAATGAGTGTTCTATAACCAAAGTTCTTACGTAAAGGTGGCCCCATAATCTCCTACTGAACTTTATTTGAAAATAAATGATCCTCTTGTCCACTGAGAGAACCAAGAAAGGATTTCCATGAGCTACCTTGATTCAAAGAATGTGTTACCCTGCTGCTAAGTTACATTAGTCGTGTCTGACTCTGTGCGATCCTGTAGACGGCAGCCCACCGGGCTCCCCCGTCCCTGGGATTGTTGACATCTATACTGGGTTTCAAAGCACTTGGTAGAGATTTTCAGAGCCCCCTTACAAGCTGACTGATCTAAAGGTACACATCCTTGCTTTGATTCTTTAAATGATTTGTGAGGCCATAGATTCCACTTTTACATGGGACTAGAGAAAAGTTATGACCAACCTAGACAGCATATTCAAAAGCAGAGACATTACTTTGCCAACAAAGGTTCGTCTAGTCAAGGCTATGGTTTTTCCAGTGGTCATATATGGATGTGAGCGTTGGACTGTGCAGAAAGCTGAGCACTGAAGAATTGATGCTTTTGAACTGTGGTGTTGGAGAAGACTCTTGAGAGTCCCTTGGACTGCAAGGAGATCCAACCAGTCCATTCTGAAGGAGATCAGCCCTGGGATTTCTTTGGAAGGAATGATGCTAAAGCTGAAACTCCAGTACTTTGGCCACCTCATGCGAAGAGTTGACTCATTGGAAAAGACTCTGATGCTGGGAGGGATTGGGGGCAAGAGGAGAGGGGGACGACAGAGGATGAGATGGCTGGATGGCATCACTGACTCGATGGACATGAGTCTGAGTGAACTCCGGGAGTTGGTGATGGACAGGGAAGCCTGGTGTGCTGTGATTCATGGGGTCACAAAGAGTCGGACACGACTGAGCGACTGAACCGAACTGAACTGAAAGCTTACTCCGAAGAATCGACTAAGTGAGTTATCAAAATTACAGAAGTTTGGAATCCAAAGACTAACATCAATATTTTACTGCAGTTTGCTGAAGACCTTGTTGTTCTCCTATGAAGGCTGCAGTTGCACAACCTCTGTAACATTGCAGGGTCCCCACTGTGGGCATGAGTGGCCAGAGGAGAGCTGGGAGAGGACGTCCTGGCTTGTTTGCAGCTCTCAGTCATTGCTGCTCTTGCTTCTCAGTTATGAATGACTGTTCAGTTTACCCTCAACATTATCTACTTAATCTGTTACGGGTTGTCTGTTTAGCTTCAGAGTCATTGTGATGCTGGAGAAACTATTTCTGTAACAACTTGGAACTTTCCATTAGCTACACTTAAAGACATGCTGTGGTTTAAATATAACTGTTTGTTTAAAGTATGTATATAAATTTAAATGCAGTGTATATAAATAAAGAAGTCCAATTTTGGGAAATGTATATTATGTTATCTTAAATACATAGTATATATTATATTAAATATATTTATATGTTATATAGGTAGTATTATTACATTAAATACATTAAGTATGTGTGTTTCCCAATTACCCCATTGGGGAATAGAAAATGGTGGGGAAACAGCCTAGGAAATGGATCTTTTGTTTTGTCTAAATGAACCAAGATTGAAAATAAATTGAGAACCACAGGTATGCACCGTCCTCATCCCTTAAAGCATTAATGAGGCTCCATCATGAAGGAAGAGAATAAATTCAGATAACTCAGGGAATTACCTTTGAATCAAAGTGATTAAGTCCTTGCTTTTGGCATCACAGTGACTCTCCTAGCTGGGAGAGAGGGTTAAGTATTCAAAATGACCACAAGCATATCAGCACACCCAGAAAGGAATACAATGACTGGAGATTACCATGCTGGATGGGGTGGGTTGGACATAGAGAGACAAATATCCTATGATGTTCCTTATATTTGAAATTAAAAAAAAAAAATCCAGATGAACTTGTTTGTGGAGCAGGGCCAGACTCACAGACTTAAAGAATGAATTTATGGTTACAGGGTTGGGGGTGGGGAGGGATAGAATGGGAGGTTGGGACTGACATGTCCACACTACTATATGTAAAACAGATAACGAGGAAGAACCTACTGTAGCACAGGGAACTTTGCTCAGTAGTCTGTATGTAATAACCCAAATGGGAAAGAAATTTGAAAAAAAAATGCGCTAAGTCACTTCAGTCATGTCCAACTCTGTGCGACCCCATGGACTATATATGGCCCGCCAGCTCCTCTGTCCATGGGATTCTCCAAGCAAGAAGGTGGGTAGACACATGTGTAAACGAATCACTTTGCTGTACACCTGAAACTAACACATTGTCAATGAGCTATATATTCCACTATAAAATAAAAATTAAAAGACAAAAAGCAAAACAAACATAAGAACAGCCAAGGAATGCCATCAAGGCTGGTTTCTCATAACAGCTTTTTCTTTCCATCGTGTTTATTTCTGAAGACACCTTCTGTTGGCGGCCACTGATACTGGTTTTCTGTTATCTTTAGCAGTGTAAAGCTTCCTTTAAAAAAAAAAATCTTAAAATCCCCACAAAACCCAAAATGATCAGAAATATACCAGCATATCTAGAAAGGAATAGGTTGACCAGGCAAAAACTCTTTCATTGCCTGGGGTTAAGAAATAGATAAGGAACACCATGCGCAGAGGCTGATACCTATGTAGGGATGCTGGGTTGAAGATAGTGAGGCAAACAAAGTGAATTTTGGGTGCCCTGGGGCTTTATATATACATACTTCTGATTTCCCTGTTTACCTATGAGTCAGCCAACATTCAAGCTCAAACATAGTAGTAACTTATTTATTAAGTGTTCAAGGTGTAAAAGTCATTAGCAGCAGCTCTATTATGAAGAATACTCAAAATAAAATGGAAAAAGTATGTGAACAGGAGGGACTTCACTCATAGCTCAGTTGGTAAAGAATCTGCCTGCAACGCAGGAGACGTGGGTTCGATTCCTGGGTCAGAAAGATCCCCTGGAGAAGAAATGGCAACCCACTCCAGTATTCCTGCCTGGAGAATTCCATGGACAGAGGAGCCTGGCAGGCTATATTCCATGGGGTCTCAAGAGTTGGGCATGACTTAGAGACTAAACCATAACACGTGAACATGTGATTCCTTAGAGAGGAAACCTGCATCGTCCTGTCAATGGCCATAGAAAAGATGCTCAATTTCACAAAGAAATAAAGTGAAATAAAATCATGGAAATGGAAAATTAAAACCACATCAGGGTACAGTTTCAACCCTGTCAGATCGACAAAATGAAAAAGTGTGACAAGACCAACTATTGGAAATAAAATGAAACAATGAGAATTCCAAGGTTCTGCCAGTAAGAGGGTCAAATGTTAGAACTATTTTGAAAAGTGATTTGGCCACATAGAGTTAATTTGAAGATGCACGATCTAAATGACCCAGTAGTTCTTTTCTGTTCTTTAATGATCTGTTCCAGAGGAAGCTCTTGGTCATCTAAACTAGGATAAATACAAGACTGTTTGAAACAGCATCGCCTTTTTTTTTTTTTTTTCATCTGAGAATCTCTTTATCTATTTTATAATCAGAAAATACATTTTTTTTGAGTTTTTTTTAAATTAATTTTATTTTTAAACTTTACATAATTGTATTAGTTTTGCCAAATATCAAAATGAATCCACCACAGGTATACATGTGTTCCCCATCCTGAACCCTCCTCCCTCCTCCCTCCCCATACCATCCCTCTGGGTCGTCCCAGTGCACCAGCCCCAAGCATCCAGTATCATGCATTGAACCTGGACTGGCATCTCGTTTCATACATGATATTTTACATGTTTCAATGCCATTCTCCCAAATCTTCCCACCCTCTCCCTTTCCCACAGAGTCCATAAGACTGTTCTATACGTCAGTGTCTCTTTTGCTGTCTCGTATACAGGGTTATCGTTACCATCTTTCTAAATTCCATATATATGCGTTAGTATACTGTATTGGTGTTTTTCCTTCTGGCTTACTTCACTCTGTATAATAGGCTCCAGTTTCATCCACCTCATTAGAACTGATTCAAATGTATTCTTTTTAATGGCTGAGTAATACTCCATTGTGTATATGTACCACAGCTTTCTTATCCATTCATCTGCTGATGGACATCTAGGTTGCTTCCATGTCCTGGCTATTATAAACAGTGCTGCGATGAACATTGGGGTACACGTGTCTCTTTCCCTTCTGGTTTCCTCAGTGTGTATGCCCAGCAGTGGGATTGCTGGATCATAAGGCAGTTCTATTTCCAGTTTTTTAAGGAATCTCCACACTGTTCTCCATAGTGGCTGTACTAGTTTGCATTCCCACCAACAGTGTAAGAGGGTTCCCTTTTCTCCACACCCTCTCCAGCATTTATTATTTGTAGACTTTTGGATTGCAGCCATTCTGACTGGTGTGAAATGGTACCTCATAGTGGTTTTGATTTGCATTTCTCTGATAATGAGTGATGTTGAGCATCTTTTCATGTGTTTGTTAGCCATCTGTATGTCTTCTTTGGAGAAATGTCTATTTAGATCTTTGGCCCATTTTTTGATTGGGTCATTTATTTTTCTGGAGTTGAGCTGTAGGAGTTGCTTGTATATTTTTGAGATTAGTTG
This sequence comes from Bos javanicus, assembly GCF_032452875.1. Lineage (NCBI taxonomy): Eukaryota > Metazoa > Chordata > Mammalia > Artiodactyla > Bovidae > Bos > Bos javanicus. Next base: position 47,997,045 of record NC_083884.1, read on the forward strand.
TTTGTCGGTTGCTTCATTTGCTATTATTTTCTCCCATTCTGAAGGTTGTCTTTTCACCTTGCTAATAGTTTCCTTTGATGTGCAGAAGCTTTTAAGTCCACGCACATATGGACACCTTATCTTTGACAAAGGAGGCAAGAATATACAATGGATTAAAGACAATCTCTTTAACAAGTGGTGCTGGGAAATCTGGTCAACCACTTGTAAAAGAATGAAACTAGAACACTTTCTAACACCATATACAAAAATAAACTCAAAATGGATTAAAGATCTCAACGTAAGACCAGAAACTATAAAACTCCTAGAGGAGAACATAGGCAAAACACTCTCTGACATACATCACAGCAGGATCCCCTATGACCCACCTCCCAGAATATTGGAAATAAAAGCAAAAATAAACAAATGGGACCTAATTAAACTTAAAAGCATCGCTTTTAATAGAAAAACATGAGAAACAAACGTACGTTTGTCAAAAAGTAATGCATAAAAAAAGTAATGCATACATTTCAAATGCTTATTCAACATGTGTTCCACAGCAGAGAAAGTAAGTGCACTACAGTGGTGTCAACATTGTTACTGAGTCCAAGCTCTGTCTGCTGTCCACACAACAGACCAATAATCTGGAGATGAGGTGTTGAGGCAAGGAACTGTGACTTATTTCGGAAAGCTGAGAAGATAGTGGACTAGAGACCTAGAATACCATCTTATGGGGGTCTGGATGCTAGTTTCTTTTATTAAGCAGATGGGGGAGGAGGTGAGGAAGTAAAGTAAAAAAAAAAGGGCCATAAGTCTTGTAAAATATCTCCTGGTTTGGCCAACATCGGGGAGGGGATTTGTTAATTTCTTTTTGTTCTGCAGCCATTTACAGGTGGACGCGGTCGCAGTGTCTCTCTGAGCTGAATAAAGGCACTTTAACATTCAGGCAGGGGGCAGTTTTCCAGGAGACAGGCCATTATGTATGCTTATAGCTATAGACAGCATCCTTTTAGTGATCGTAGTAACAAAAGCAGTGGAAAGTAAAGGTTAAAAAAAAAGAAACGATCCAACATAGAGTCAGATTTTGTTCGTCCCTGTTATTAATACAATATCACACACAATAGTGAGGGAAAAGGTAAAATTCTAGGTAGGCATGGACAATATGGTGTACTTTCTATTAACTTGTAAAATAGTTATATATAAACCTACATGAAGATTTATGTGTGTATTGAAAGCATAACTATATACATATGAATGGCAACCCCAGGCACAGGGTAAGAGATGGCACCTGGCTGTGGGGAGGGGGAGGGGAGGGGAGGTGAAACAACTGTACAACAGGAGGAGGAAGAGTTCCCTGGGGACTTCAGTTGCATTTGAACATTTTATTTCTTCAGCTGAGTGCTAGGTACCTATGTCTTACTGTGTATCTGAAACCACATTTTCTAGAGGTAAGCTTTCTCCGGAGATTAGGGGAAAAGAGTTCTATTCATCATAATTCTTTCACAAAGACTGTAGAGTGGTGGGTGATAACAAATTCACTATGAAATGATACAAAAGGTTTCTGTCTCATCCTATGCCCTGTCTTACGTTTTAAAGTGCTTTTTTACGCTTAGGTTGTATTTAGCTAATTGATGACTTTGCAGGGAAGCAGGGGCAGAGGGACATAGGGTATTTCATAGCCTAAATTGCTGACAATGCAACTCCAAGCTTACCCACTATCACCCTCAACATCTGGGGATGGGTCACAAGAGAAAGCATTTGGAAGCCAGGTTAGTGATGATTCCCCATTTATCTGATTTCTCAGAACTGAGTTTCTGGAAGAAAGATCTTGTTGAATAAGTAATAAAAGCTATGGGTCCTAACTGTTTCACTCAGGGTGTGACTTTAGTAAAGTTTCTTCTCCTCTCTGAGTATTTAGTTTCTTCATTTGAAAACATGGGAAAACAATATCTATTGTGAGGGAGGGGGAAATTTCTGCCTCTACTCCTCTTGAGTGCTTGTGGCTGGATTGATAATAAAATTGATGCAAGACACATGAATGGGAGAAAAACAAACATATTTGAATCATGCACATGGAGGTCTTGAAGCCAAGTGTGGCCTCTATACCCCGACACCAAATTAAACCTCAGAGACAGAGTTTTGGGTGAAGTACAAAAGAATAGCTTTATTGCTTTGTCAGGCAAAGGGGGCCGTAGGGGGCTAATGCCCTCAAAACTGTGTGTCCCCCCCAGAAGAGGGTAGTGAGGAGTTTTACCGTCATGGTTCAAAGAGGGTGTGTTCAACTCATGGACATTTTTCTATTTGGTTGTTGATAAGCTAAGTGGGAGTCAGCATCATCAACCTTCTGGTCCATCTGGTCTGAGGTCTACATGCTTGTGGGCAGCAGACAGGTAACTTCTCCCACCTGGTGAGGGTTTCAGTATCTGCAAAACAGCTCAAAGATGTTGTGTGCATCCTTTGAGGGGGGCCAGGACTCTGCCCTGAGACTGCACTATTGTTTCTTGAGTTCTCCTCCCTTGTCTCTGCATCACCTCCCTCCCCTGATTAGCATCTGTTTGAACCAGTCCTTTTGGGACTCAGGGACAGTTATGGAGGCTGAATGAAGCCTATTTCTTGTAATCAAGAAATGGGGAACACAGAAAGGCTTTTGTGACCAGGAGCCTGCTCGGTTTCAGTCTTACAGAGACGGGACTTTAGAATTGGCCAAAGCAGGCAGTTTTCATACGTTTTAGGCAAAGAAACCATTAGTTGGTAAAGAATTGACAGACAAACAAACTTACGTTTTGGTGCTCAGTTAATGAAGAATCCAAACAGAGTTGGTGCTGGAGTTGTCAATGAAAACAGGAACACGGTTTCTTTATGTAGGCTTCTTGACTTGAATTCTCCATCTCTGGTGACAAGGTGTCCTTCTGCATACAGACACAAATCTCCTTCTCATTTGGGGAGATTTACTTCTTGCTTCAGGGAGATGACAATGGAGGGTTAGAGTGTCTCTCTTGCCTTGGCCATTTAAGTAATTTCAATTCAAAATAATGTGCCATCAAGGCACATTTGGGGGCAGCCTACCCCAAATATGGAGAAGGTAATGGCACCCCACTCCAGTACTCTTGCCTGGAGAGTCCCATGGATGTAGGAGCCTGGTGGGCTGCAGTCCATGCGGTTACTGAGACTCGGACACAACTGAGAGACTTCACTTTCACTTTTCACTTTCATGTATTGGAGAAGAAAATGGCAACCCATTCCAGTGATCTTGCCTGGAGAATCCCAGGGATGGGGGAGCCTGGTGGGCTGCCGTCTATGGGGTCGCACAGAGTCGGACACAACTGAAACGACTTAGCTTAGCTACCCCAAATTACCCCACACTACCTTCTGGAATTCTTGTGGGGATTAAATGAAAGATGGACTCATTTTCATTTCATTTAAGAGACACACAGTGTTATGCTCGCCCGCAGTAGGTATTTATATCTTCCTTCCTGTCATCCTCAGTGAGTCCATATGAAATGTGTTTCCCATTAGATTTGGAAGACTTGTCCATTTTGCTTTGCATTCTGTTGTTCATTCATCCTGGGGTTTTCATTTACCAATTATACATATGAATTTATAAAGGTAAAACCCTCTTCTAATAAATCTTGATGGAGTGAAAATGTGTATCATATGAAAATTTTAGAATGGAATTTCCCATTTATTTGATGCATTATTCATTGAAATCAAATTATCTGTTAATAAAATGCAGTTGTTTAGACAGGGCATTGAGGATTTGTTGCAAATAAAATTGACTTGTATCACAATTGAACATAAATAGATGCATCCTTAAGGGAGAAACCAATTCATCATTAATTCTCATTTTTAAAAGCATAGGCCATGTGCTTGGTACCCTATGTGCAAAGTATATGACAAGAGAATCATAAAGCAGACTCAGTCTGAAACAGTAAAAATAACTAAAGATTCAAATAATTAAAGATCTTATGCAAATCATCAAGGAAAAACTAAACAACAGGATAGAAAATCTAGCAAACGACATGAGTAAGCAATTCTCAGAGGAAAAAAATGTCACCAGCCCCCAGGATGCTGTCTTCAGGAATCAGGGAAACACAAAATGCACAATGTCGTTTCACATTTATCATATTGGTGGAAAGAGAATTCTGACAAGAAGTGGGATAATGGGCATACTGGTTCCCTGGGGTTCCCTGGGGACAGGTGTGTAAATTGGTGTGTCTCCTCAAGGGAGCAATTTGGCAATAAAGCCAAGCAGAAGGTCTTCCTCTGTGACCAGCAGTTCTGCTAGACAGACACTTGTGAAATTCTTGGCATCTGGATCCAGAGGCAGCTACAAAGATGTCCACTCATTGCAATAAAGATTGTGTTTGGGGGCTCAGTCACATCTGATTCTTTCTGACCCCATGGATTGTAGCCTGCCAGGCTCCTTTGTCCATGGGATTTTCCCTGCAAGAATACTGGAGTGGGTTGCCATTTCCTCCAAGAGATCTTCCTAACCCAGGGATCTGTGTCTCCTGCATCTCCTGCATTGGCAGGTGGATTCTTTACCTCTGAGACACCTGGGAAGCCCTAGAGAAAGATTAGAAACCCTCTAAACTTCCACCCAGGAAAGAATTAAATACAAACCTTGTGACTTATGCGTACAGTCATGCAATGTATGTGAGTTAAAATAGAGCTTATGCATCAAAATGGATACATTCCTCTCAAACTACAAACAAACAGGAAATAAAGTAAGTTGTAGAAAAGGTATGGTATGACCCTATAGCCATTTAAAAGACATGCAAAGCAATACTCTGGCTTGTGTGTGTATACATATTAAAAACATATGCATACATTTTATATCGTATGTTGTTGTTCCGTTCTCAGTCATGTCCTACTCTGTACGACCCCATGGACTTCAGCATGCCAGGCTTCCCTGTCCTTAGTGTCATGTGTGTGTGTGTGTATGTGTGTGCTTATATGCATGTATATGCATGTATGCATGTGTATGCATATTTATACAAATTTATTTACAAGCATACATATATTTGTATAAAATCACATCTAGGAATGATAAACACAAGTTGTGGTGGTAAGTGCAAGTTTATGATAGTAGTTGCTTTGAGGGAAGGAGAGTCCAGTGGGATCTGGAAAGAGTATTTCTCTCGAACTGGGTGGTGGCAACATGGATGTTGACTCTAAGACAGTGACATCTCTTGTATTCCTGAAGTATTCCCTGATATGAAAGCCCTTGTCCCTCCCTTATGTGGACATGAAGAGATGCTGTAAAGAAGTCCTACGAAGTGCTGACCTAAATGACCAAGAGCGGCTCGGCTATGTGGTGGAAAGGTCCCAAGTGGGAGTCCAGGCACCAACAGTATGAGCAAGGCCTCCTCAGATAGAATACTTACCTTCTTGGATGCTCAGCATCTGATTCTGCAAAATGGGCAAGGTCATTCCTTCTCAATGGTAGTTGTGAGCAATGATGGAGAAATGAACTTTGTCAACTCTGCAGCAGTATTGCCTGTGAGAAACACAGTGTGAGCCACAAGTGCGTGCCACGTGCAGAATTTAAAATTTCCTCCTGTACAGCAGAGAGAACTCTACTCAGTGCTCTGTAGTAACATATGAGAGAAGAATCTGAAAGAGAACTGATACATGTGTATGTATGACTGAATCACTTTGCTGGGCTCCTGAAACTAACAGAACATTGGAAGTCAGATACACTCCAACAAAACAAATCATAGAAAACATTCTAGTAGCCACTCTACAAACAAAAACAAACAGAATAAATGAATTTTAGTGAGATAGGTTATTGAATCCAAGAAACTCAAATCATGTTCGTTTCAATATATAATCAATATACAAATATTCATGATACATTCTTCTTTTTTGTACTTGGTCTTGAAATCCAGTGTGGCTTTTACACTCACAGCACAGCTCAATTCAGAGCCCTGCTTTTCTTTGACTAGTGTCTACCTTATTGGACATTGCAGCCGTGGAGGACTATGCTAACACTGATTGGATATAATTGCAAACAGTTCTAATTACAAACCAGATCTAAGGGCTTTACACTTGGAATGAAGAAAAAATCAGTGTGTTACAAATACATTGATTTACAGATTTGTTCATTTAGTTTCAAAATACTCATTGAATGTGATAGGATGTGCTTGGTGGTTTACCTATATTATTCTTTTTTAACCATCTTTAAATTATAGTTAACTTACAATGTTGTGTCAATTTCAGGTGTACAGTAAAGTGATTCAGATATGTATTTATATGGGTATATTTAATTTTCTCTTTCAGATTCTTTTCTATTATAGACTATTATAAGATATTGAATATAGTTCCATGTACTATTCAGTAGGTCCTTGTTGGTTATCTGTTTCACAAATCATAGTGTGTATATGTTAATCCCAGACTCCTAATTTATCCTCTCCTCCTTTCCCCTTTGGTAACCGTAAGTTTGTTTTCTGTGTCTATGAATACATTTCTGTTTTGTAAACAAGTTCATTTATATCATTTTTAAAGATTCCACATATAAGTGATATCATACGGTATTTGTCTTTCTCTTCTGACTTTACTTCACTTATTATGATAATCTCGCGGTCCGTCCAGGTTGCTGGATGACATTATTTCATTCTTTTACTGTGTCTTCTTTATCCATTCATGTGACATGCTGCTTCCATGTCTTGGCTATTGTGAATAGTGGTGCAATGAACATTGGGGTACATGTATCTTTTTGAATTAGATTTTTTCTCTGGACCTAAATTATTTTTAATTGTCAAAATAGTTATTATAGTTCTTCCTTTCATAATAGGAACCAGACCTTAGCTCCTGAGGGTGATCACTTGCCCTTGTTCACACTTTCGCCCTCTCTTGATTCCCATGGCAATGCTCTTTTTGTGCCCTTCTTGCCCTTGGGGACCTGATAGTCTATTAAAGCCAGAAGATGCACAGACAAACAATTAAGGCAGTAAAGAGGTTGTATCAGATATGGATTCGAGGCGCAAAGGGAAGGAGCTTAATATACACAGGCAAGAAGCTTTATATATACAGCAATGTTCTACAAATTGCATCCATCCATCAGTGCAGGTGTGAACAAATATTCGGTAAAAAGCCAAATAGTCAGTATTTTTGGCTTTGTGGGTCATACAGTTTCTATTGTGACTACTCAAGTCTGCCATTGTATAGCGGAAGCAGCCATAGAAAATACATAAATGACTCTACTGGGCTGTCTTCCAATAAAACTCTTTACAAGAGCAGGCAGTGTGGGCATGATGGGATGCAGGGATTGCAGTTTGCCAACCCCTTCATCAGGGTGTGTGAAAGGATCTGAGGTGGTTCAGTGATTCAGCACACATAATATTTGAGCCCGAGTTGAGTGAGTCATTCCTTTTCAAACTATTTGTGAGTCCTTTTGGTGATGTCAAGGAGAATTGCTCAATTGTGATCAGAAGGCGTTTAACATGTCACTAACTCTTGAAGATTTCTGATTGCAGCGAGGATAGACAGCAAAGATAAGCTGCCACCAAGCTAAGACTTCTTCTAGAGTGCTAATGGGGTATGCAGTAATAATATGAGGTTTCTCTTCAAAAGAAATGGAGTTTTTTTCTAAAGTGAGTTGATTTAAAGGGTAATATTTACTCTATTACAATATTGGTGGTATATACATTCTGGAAAAAAAAAATCACAAAGGGTCTGCCTGAATATCTGAGGTGTGAAAGACAAAATTCTTGTCCAAATTCCACATTTTATGGTTGTTGAAGAAAATGAAGCTCAGCAAGGTAGCTGATCACAAACCATGGAACCAGTTGGGTACAAATCCATCTTAGAGGGAACCTTGGTTGTGAGCTGGGGGCTGGAAGCTTGGCTTGAGTTTGGATGGTTAAAGAACCCAGGATGAGCTGGACGCAGGGGTCAGAGTGCAAACAGTGAGGGGTGGAGTGAAAGGGTTGACCTGGTTGGTCCAGGCGTCTGTAAAGCAGCGACTCTGGCTACAGTCAATGGTTTACTGTACTTTGTCCTGGGGCTATTCTCTCTCACTGGACACGAACCAGCCTCTGCGTCTAGGGCCAACATCTATAACAACACTTGCTGTGTGTGAGGGCTTTTTGCCCTCTCTTGCATGGGATCTGATGAGTTTGTTTTTACAATCACAGAAAGTGAAACTTGGGAATATTTTCTGTAGTTACAAAAGGTGAACTAATGTGTTTGCTTTTGTAACTGTTCAAAGAGTGTGATGAAATTTCACCTGTCTCCATCTCTCTCTTTCTCACAGCAGAAACCACTTCAATTCAGAGCTACCCAATTAATCTTTACCCATAGAGCCTCTAGCCCTCTTGCCACCATCTCCTCTGTCTGTTACAACACTGCCATCCCCACACCTCTGAACCACTGGATTTTCTACTTGGTTTAAGATGGGATGGAGCTGTAATCGTGTTTGCTGAGACATGTTCAGTTTGCACTTGGAGAATTTTCATGATATAACACAGCTCAGTAAGCTACAAAATGAGCTGCAATAAGACATTTGCACAGTTAAAATCTGAAAATAGAATAATGGGCTCTTAAAAGGCAATGTTGCAGGACTTGCCATTGTACAAGGAAAAGCATATTCTGAGCTGCTCTAACTTATCTGAACGATAACGGCAGTGGAATGAATCTCAGCCTGTCTTGCTGCCCACCTCCGGCCCCGATTCTGCTCCAGGTGTTATGACAATAGCTCCTCAGGTGGGTGTGGTAGGGCTCTGTGTCACTGGCGTCCAGACAGAACAGGTGCAGGAGAGGAAAGGGTCTCGGGGTCTGTGGCTACAATCAGCCTCCTCCAGTAGAAGCTCACTTGAGTCAGGACACAATGGGGTGCAGAGTTTCCTGATGGGTCTTGACAGCTTTATTGGAAATCACGTGAAATGCAGGAGGCCACCAGATTATTTTTTTAATTTCTTTTTAATTGAAGTATAGTTGATTTATAATGTTTTTGTTAATTTCTGCTGTACAGCAAAATGACTCAGTTATACATATGCATACATAATTTTTCATGTGCTTTTCCCTTATGGTTTATTGGGGCTTCCCTGGTGGCTCAGCTGGTAAAGAATCTGCCTGCAATGCAGGAGACCTGGGTTCAATCCCTAGGTTGGGAAGATCTCCTGGAGAAGGGAACGGCTATCCATTCCAGTTTTCTGGCCGGGAGAATTCCATGGACTGTATAGTCCCTGGGCTTGCAAAGAGTTGGACATAACTGACTTTCACTTTCACTATGATTTATCACATAATATTGAATAGAGTTCCCTCTACTATACAGTAGGACCTTGTTGTTTATCCATTCTGTGTCTAAAAGCTTACATCTGCCAATCCCAACCTCCCAATCCCTGTGCCAATCCCAACTCTATCCCTGCATGCCCATCCCTCTTGGCAATCTCAAGTCTGTTCTCTATGTCCCTGATTCTCTTTCTGTTTCATACATAGGCGAACCTGGGTCTCTTGCATTGTAGGCAGATTCTTTACCATCTGAGCCACAGGGAAGCCCATTTTAAATTCTACATATCAGTGGTATCATATGATATTTGTCTTACTTACTTCACTTAGTATGATCATCTCTAATTGCATCCTCATTGCTGAGATGGCATAATTTCATTCATTTTTATGACCAAGTAATATTCCATTGTATATATGTACCACTTATTCTTTATCCATTCAGCTGTTGATGGACATTTAGCTTGCCTTCATGTGAGTCTTGGCTGTTTTGAATAGTGCTGCTATGAACATTGAGTGCATGTATCCTTTTGAATTCTAGTTTCGTCTGGGTATATACCCAATAGTGGGGTTGCTGGATCCCATGGCAATTCTATTTTGTGTGTGTGTGTGGTTTACATTTTTAAAGATGTTGCTTGCTGGTAGCCTTGTAGAATATGGTATTAAGGGCAGTTCAGTTCAGTTCAGTCCCTCAGTCGTGTCCGACTCTTTGCGACCCCATGGACTGCAGCACGCCAGGCCTCCCTGTCCATTACCAACTCCCGGAGTTTACTTGAATTCATGTCCATTGAGTCGGTGGTGGTGCCATCCAACCATCTCATCCTCTGTTGTCCCCTTCTCCTCCTGCCTTCAATCTTTCCCAGCATCAGGGTCTTTTCAAATGAGTCAGCTCTTCGTATCAGGTGGCTAAAGTATTAGAGTTTCAGCTTCAACATCAGTCCTTCCAATGAATATTCAGGACTGATTTCCTTTAGGATGGACTGATTGGATCTCCTTGCAGTCCAAAGGACTCTCAAGAGTCTTCTCCAACACTGCAGTTCAAAAGCACCAATTCTTCAGTGCTCAGCTCTTTTTATAGTCCAGCTCTCACATCCATACATGGCAGCTGGCGTGGACCTCAGGTAGGATATTCTAACAGCAGCCTAAGCCACCAGAGCCATGAGCTGAGCAGAGGGCTATCAAGAATAAAAATGGGCAAGAGCTCAAACAAGGACGTTTTGTGCAGGTATATATGAAACAATAGAAATATAGTAAGTCTCCTACTTACAAATGAGTTCTGTTCTGAGAACATGTTCGTAAGTCCAATTTGTTTGTAAGTTCAACAAAGTTAGCCTAGCTACCCAACTAACACAATCAGCCAAATGGCACTATGCTGTAATAGATTTATAATACTTTTCACACAAATAATACATAAAAACAAACAAAAATAGATAAAACACTTTTAATCATATATTACATGACCTTGGAAAGTACAGTAGTATCATCTGCATCACTGCTGCTTTTACATTTGCTCCTGGACATCCTGGGCTTGAAATAAAGATATTGTCTTATGGTACTTCATACAGTGCTGTACAATAAGCACACAAAAGCACAACCACACGTCCAGAGGATGCATGCATATGACAATGTATGTCAGACATCGGACTAACTTCTGTGATTGGACATGTGAATGCTCATTTGCATCTCTGACAGTTCACAACTTGAAGGTTCATATGATTTGGACTTCAGTTCAGTTCAGTTCAGTTCAATCACTCAGGCGTGTCCGACTCTTTGCAACCCCATGATTTGCAGCACGCCAGGCCTCCCTGTCCATCACCAACTCCTGGAGTTCACTCAAACTCATGTCCATTGAGTCAGTGATGCCATCCAACCATGTCGTCCCCTTTTCCTCCTGCCCCCAATCCCTCCCAGCATCAGAGTCTTTTCCAATAAGTCGACTCTTCCCATGAGGTGGCCAAAGTACTGGAGTTTCAGCTTCAGCATCATTCCTTCCAAAGAAATCCCAGGTCTGATCTCCTTCAGAATGGACTGGTTGGATCTCCTTGCAGTCCAAGGGACTCTCAAGAGTCTTCTCCAACACCGCAGTTGAAACGCATCAGTATTTCCTTATGCATAGTATCTCTCAGGAGAAGGAAATGGCAACCCACTCCAATATTCTTGCCTGGAGAATCCCATGGACAGAGGATCCTGGTGGGCTACAGTCCATGGAGTCACAAAGAGTTGGACACGACTGAGTGATTGAGCAGTATCTCTCAAAATTATTGCTTTTCATACAGTATTAGAAACTGCCAGCTCATTTGAAATACATTTGTGATGCACTTCTTGCTACCTGAGGGCTAGAATGATGATTAGAAATGCATCCTGTTTTTGGACACATCACCCCTGTGTTTTGTTTTTGCTGTGCTGTTGGGAACTCCTGACTTATCCAGGGCTCCAGGAATCTCCACTTAATCTAATGTGCCTGCACCCTTGCCATTCTAAGTGAGGAAGCAATGTGGACACCTTCAGCGTTAATTATGGTTTAGAGACATAATTGCAGAGAGCGCTTATCACATTAGGCTTACCCAGGAGTGATGTTCACAAGCATCACACCTGTGTGGTTGATAAATTTCCCGTCCAAAGCCGAGAAGACATTCTATGAAGAGGGACCCACATTCTCCACAATTGTTAAGAGATTTGATAGTTCCACCTTCCATGTGCCTTCAGTGATTCAGAAATAATATCTTTGGTTAAACTTTTGGTAGCGAAGAAATGTAATTTTAAAATTCCAGGTATGGTCTTTACATACCTCTACTCTCAGACTCATCCAAGTGGTTGGACTGAACAGTGTTCCCCCTCTTACCTTAGATGTGCCTTAGTATTTGTGGATGAAGATTGGAGGGTCATTTATCAGCCACCAGGCAGCTAATCAGGGCTTCCCATGCAATGTGGAGTTTGCTCTTATGCCTTGGTATCAGGGGAGAAATCATCCTCAAAATTAGACGATTCATTCTTCTCTAGAGCAATGTGTGTCTTCATGGAATTTAAAAACCAGGATACAGGAAGACTGAGATTTCAGATAACTTGCAATCTGATTGAATTTCACTTATTGGAGCTGTTTCAAGCACTGCTCCAGAAATAAGATAGTAGTATAAAATCAAACTAATAAACCAAATAATGACAGAAGCTTCCAGCTATTTTGTCATCTTCTTTATTCTGTATTGTGTTGCTTTGAAATTTCTATGGGAGGATAGAGAATGTCTTCAAGCTCCTGGCTGGCAGGCTAACCCCTGTGTCATTTTGGGTACAGAGAAGTTCTTTGAGAAGAGGCATTATGTTAACACTCTACTCTTTTCTCAAAGTCTACCAAACAAAAACAAAAACAAAACAAAACCCACCACAGGACTGTTTTGGAGTCTTTTTAATAGAAGCATCACAGATTTATAGCTAATACTGATTTTTTTCACCTTGAATTTTGCAAATGAAAAGGCGTGGCCATTAATAAAGTGAAGGAGTTGGCTTGAGTGTGAGAATTAAGAAATTTAACCTGTGAAATATTTCCATGGAAGCATATCTTCTTAATCTGTGTAGGGAAAGAAGTGTGCTGTAGAATTTGAATCTCAACCTGGATGTGAATTGCAAGAGTTACACTTGGTGGGATCTGGGGTAGGTCATGACCCCTTACCTGTAAAACAGAGAAGCAGTAATACTTAGATCACAATTTTGTTGTAGGAAGTAATGAATTAAAACAGGTATCTAAGCAGAAACGTTGCACTGGATGGAGTTAAAATAAGCAAGAGGATTTTATTCAAAACTATTGTAACAGAGAAGAGGGAGACCAGGACGCAGTCTGAGCTCAGCTCCGCTGAAGAAGGGTGGAAGGGTTTGTATGAGTTGGGGTGGGGAGATTTGAGGCCAGCCGTGTGTGCTAATCACTCACCCAGAGCCAGACATCCTGGAATGCGAAGTCAAGTGGGCCTTAGGAAGCATCACTATGCACAAAGCTAGTGGAGGTGATGGAGTTCCAGTTGAGCTATTTCAAATCCTAAAAGATGATGCTGTGAAAGTGCTGCACTAAATATGCCAGCAAATTTGGAAAACTCAGCAGTGGCCACAGGACTGGAAAAGGTCAGTTTTCATTTCAGTCCCAAAGAAGGCAATGCCAAAGAATGCTCAAACTACCGCACAATTGCACTCATCTCACACGCTAGCAAAGTAATGCTCAAAATTCTCCAAGCCAGGCTTCAACAGTAAATGGACCGTGAACTTCCAGATGTTCAAGCTGGATTTCGAAAAGGCAGAGGAACCAGAGATCAAATTGTCAACAACTGTTGGATCATCAAAAAAGCAAGAGAATTCCAGAAAAACATCTCCTTCTGCTTTGTTGATTATGCTAAATCCTTTGTGTATATGACAACAAGCTGTGGAAAATTCTGAAAGAGATGGGAATACGAGACCACCTGACCTGCCTCCTCAGAAATCTGTATGCAGATTAAGAAGAAACAGTTAGAACCTGACATAGAACAATAGACTGGCTCCAAATTAGGAAAGGAGTATGTCAAGGCTGTATATTGTCACCCTGCTTATTTAACTTATATGCAGAGTACATCATATGAAATGCCAGACTGGATGAAGCACAAGCTGGAATCAAGATTGCTGGGAGAAATATGAATAACCTCAGATACACAGATGACACCACCCTTATGGCAGAAAGTGAAGAAGAACTAAAGAGCTTCTTGATGAAAATGAAAGAGGAGAGTGAAAAAGCTAGCTTAAAACTCAACATTCGAAAAACAAAGATCATGGCATCTGGTCCCATCACTTCATGGCAGATAGATGGGGGAACAATGGAAAACAGTGACAGACTTTATTTTTGGGGGGCTCCAAAATCACTGCAGCCATGGTGACTGCAGCCATGACATTAAAAGATGCTTGCTCCTTGGAAGAAAAGCTATGACCAACCTAGACAGCATGTTAAAAATCAGAGACATTACTGTGCTGACAAAGTTCCATCTAGTCAAAGCTATGGTTTTTCCAGTAGACATGTATGGATGTAAGAGTTGGATTATAAGAAAGCTGAGTGCTGAAGAATTGATGCTTTTGAACTGTGGTGTTGGAGAAGACCCTTGAGAGTCCTTTGGACTGCAAGGAGATCCAACCACTTCATCCTAAAGGAAATAAGTCTTGAATATTCATTGGAAGGACTGTTGTTGAAGCTGAAACTCCCAATACTTTGGCCATCTGATGCGGAGAACTGACTCATTTGAAAAGACCCTGATGCTGGGAAAGATTGAAGGCAGGAGGAGAAGGGGACAACAGAGGATGAGATGGTTGGATGGCTTCACTGACTCGATGGACACGAGTTTGAGCAAACTCTGGGAGTCGGTGATGGTCAGGGAAGCCTGTCGTGCTGCAGGCCATGGGGTCGCAAAGAGTTGAACACAACTGAGTGATTGAACTGATACTGATACTGTGTGTGCTAATCAGCTTAGTCTAAAGGAAAGTTAACTTTCTTACCTCTTCCCCACAGGAGGGAGGTTGACAACTCAGAGCAAAGTTCCTACCCACTTTAGGCTCCTCCCTTCTTAGAAAGCCAGGAGGCAGGTGGCACTGTTTCCCCTGAAGTTTTCAAAGGGCTGGCCCCCAGGTCCTTGAGAAAGACATTGCTGGGTTGCAAAACTGGCAAAAGACTTTGTTTTTTAATTTTAATTATTTTTTAAAATTTCCTTGGCTGCTCCAGGTCTTAGGTGTGGCTCCCAGGAATCTTTGATCTTCATTGCAGCATGCAGGGTCTTTTAGATGCAGAATGTGGGATCCAGTTCTCTGATTAGGGACTGAACCCAGGCCCCCTGCATTGGGAGCTTGGAGTCTTAGCCATTGGACTATCAGGGAAGTCCCTGGTAAGAGGCTTTCAAAAAGATTTTAAAACATCTCAAAGGGGTGGAGAAAGAACTTACTGGTGACAAGTTTTCTAAAGTGCGTGCTCTAAAAAAAAGGAGGTGTTCATTGGATAGGCTGTCTGGATTCTGTAAGGGCTGGGGGCAGGGGAGGCCTGGCTAAGGTGTAGCTAAGCTGAGGCAAGTATGAAGCCCTCTGGGTCACGGACACAATTCTCAGAGCCACACCTTCCACAATGCAAACCTCATCCTAGAATTTTTAGATCTTTTTGGAAAGTAAATTGAAGAGCAATGATCGATATAATCCATGGTTTTTATTGGGGAAAAAAACCTAGAAAACCTCCTAATAATGATCTTCCCAAGGTATTAAAATAATTCCTTTTATGACTATCCGACAGAATAGCAGGTCTGCAAACTCATTTTTCAGTGTAAGTTTCAGAGAAAAATTATAGATTTGAATACAATGTAACTAACTGAAAAAATGTCTGAGTCATTTGCATAGAGAAGGAGTAAGCTTTACAAAAAAGTCTATTTTAGTTAAATAAAAGCTTTTTGAGAAAAAAAGCTATGGTAGGATGGCATGGGGATTTTTATCCAAAGCAGTTAGAGTGGTTATGCATACCTGAGTCATCTTTGCTTTGGAAATCTGACCTGTGTGTGTGCGAGTCCATTTAGTGCTGAGAAATTCATATGGCAGCACTGGGTGTGTGTCAGGGTTGCAGGATTTGGTCCCCCAGCTGTTTTATGTATGTGACAGCTTTGAGGTCCTTTCTCATGATGGGTACTTTATAAATGCAAAGCTGTGTTATAACTGATCCACAATTGTCCTAAATCCTGATATGGTCTTCAATTGTTCAAAAAATGGAGAAAAATGAAAAGGAGGTTCAGCTGTGACTTATTTTTTTAAAAAAAACAAAACATGGAATTCAACCAAGTATATTTTAAAGATCTACTTGTCTTTATTGAACTATTCATGAATGGGAGACCCTCCTATCTAGCATGGAGAGGGCATCTCCAGAGGGTTAAAGAAAGGGGAAGGTTTCTAAAGGCAAGACAAGGAGATAAAAAGCAAAAAAGAGTGTGTCAGGCTTAGGTAGCCCACAGGGAAGGAAGGGGTCTGTGTGGCAGATACTCCATTTACCTTTGGGGGATGGAAAGCGCCCTTGTGACAGGTGACTTCATTCTTGCTGAGTGACAGGTTCAGACTCCATTTTTGGAAGCTGAGGCTTCAGTTAGATAAGTCATATATTAAGCCCCAGTTTGGTGGCCTCACATATGTGACTCCATCTTGGGCTTGTGGTTTTCTTTATTAAAAAAAAAAATTTATTTATTTATTATGGCAGTGCTGGGTCTTCGTCGCTGCGTGTGAACTTTCTCTAGTTGTGGCCAGCGGGGGCTACTATTTGTTGCAATGCACGGGTGTGTCCTTGCGGTGGTTCCTCTTGTTGCAGAGCATGGGCTCTGGAGCACAGGGGCTTCAATATTTGCAGCCCATGGGCTCAGTTGTGGTGCACAGGCTTAGTTGCCCCGAGGCATGTGGGATCTTCCTCATTCTCTAGGGATCGTAGCCTCATTCTCTGTATTGGCAGGTGAATTCCTATCCACTGTGCCACCAGAGAAGTCCAGGCTTGTGGTGTTCTTTTTAACAGTTTTGACTTTTGAATTCAAGCCATCTCCCCCCTGCCCTTTCCTCTTCCTCTCTGTCTCTCTCTCTCACACACTCACTCTGCATCTGTACAAAGATACTTACTTGATCACCCCATGGGAAAATGCCAGGGAACAACCAGATTGGGGATTTGGGCAACGCTTTGCATTGACAGACTACTTCTCCAAATATTTATTTGTCATCTCTGCCTAACATAATCAATTAAAACTTGCTTTGATTCTGCATGATGAGAGCCCTTTGCCATCAAATGAAAACTAAGCACTTGTCTTCTGAGTGATGGTTTCTATTTTAGCTGTTGCTTGGAGCAAAGATACTTAGAGGAGGGAAGGTATTTACTGAGCTGGTGCTTGTGGGGAATGGAGGTCATAGGGACGGACAGGTGACTGGCTGGGTTTCTTTTCCTTTTCTTTGAGGCTTCTTTGTCGTTCTTTGCTTCCATCTCTTTGTGGGGCCGTCTGTTTTCCCTTTGTTTGTTTCAGTAATTTGAGGACTTACTATTGTAGAGATATGTGCAAAGATGAAATGACTTGAATTCTAAGCCACCAACATTTTTTTAAAGCAAATAATGTAGATGCCACATCTAAATACACAGTTGCTGGGACCGTGGGGGAAGGTGAGGGTCACCATCAGATATGAGGTTTAGAAATGTTCTCTGAACAAGCTTACGGTTCCCAGGGGAGAAGGGAGGGGAGGGGTAGTTAGGGATGGACGTGTACATACTGCTATATTTAAAATGGATACCCAACAAGGAACTACTGTATGGAACAGGGAGATTGAATATTGTGTAACAACCTAAATGGAAAAAGAATTTGAAAAAGAACAGATACATGAATATGTATGTTGCTGTACTCCTGAAATTAACACAATATTGTTAATCAACTATGTTCCAATATAAAATAAAAAGTTTAAAAAAAAAGAAATGCAGAATAAAAAAAATATTCTTTCATAATTCAGTCTACCTTATGTATATGTAAATGTAACAAGAGATACCTTATGGGGAAGCATTTTAATACAGTTGTAGACTTGGTTTGGAAACTTAAACATTTCAATAAAGGAATTGCAGAAGCCCAGGAAATACAAATTCTTTCCTAAACATGGTTTCTGCTTCCCAAAGCAGTAGAACATTCTAAAATAAGTAAATTGCAAAGCAGAGGTTACTGGCTTAAATTTGTTTCTTTTCATAATCTCTTTGGTGTTAATGGAACTCTAATGTACATTTTTTAAAAGGCAAAACCTCTTGTTTTCACTTTAACGTGCAAGCCCAGAAGATGCTAAGAGAATATGAATGATGTAGTTTTTTTTTTTTTTATAAAGCAAATACTTTAAACAAATTTTCAAAAATAACATTCTGATACTGACATGTCCAAATTTTGTTTTCTTTGCATGACATTTAAACACGAAATGATCAGTCCCATGAACCGTTTAGTAAAGTCCAAGATAGAGACGTGAAAAGCATCAGGTTTGTATCCAAGATTCTGATAGAATTGAAGTTCTACAGGAGAATGAATAAACCTAAAACTTAAAAAAAAAAAGTGTCCATGGTGGACAGTTCAGTTCAAGGTACTGAATTGAACAGAAAGGATGCACCTCCAGGAGGGCCCCCGTCGCCCCTCCCACAGGACTAGACAACCTCAGGGAAGGCAGAGGTGAGCAGCTGGAAGGGAGATGGGCAGAGTAGATAATATTCTGAGAATCATAATAGTTTCAGCACAAGTTCATTGCCTCTTCTGTAACAGAGACAGATCTTAGGGGAGAAAGGGTTTAAAAAAATTTTTTTTAATATTATTCTATTTATTAACTTAGATGTAAACCTAAGATTCAGAAGTTTGTTGGCTTACCTGCTCTTGACTGAATATTTTTTAGTTTCAGGGACAAACACCTCCAAAGTGACCATGGTTATGTTTCTCTAGCTTCCTAGCATCCAGGGAGAACGCATTAGTGGTTCTTCAGCAGTAGGAAAATGAACCAATTTGAAAGAAGGCTGTCAGGCCCGGGGGTAAACAGGAGATGGATGGTGGATGCGATGAGTCCTGACGGCGTGTGAGCAGGCTTCCTTGCTGTCACTCTGCCCTCATCCATCACACTTCTACCAGGAGCGGGAGATGCCATTTGGATGTACTTAAATTCCCAAAAAGCTGATAAAATGAATCCAGTTAAAAAAAGCTTAGGTCTTGCATTAATCCTGGTCCCCTGGACTTCAAACTGTATTAACCCCATGAAGAAATAGAAGCCATAGAGTCTGTGTTCACTGAACCCTTAGCAGGCGCCATTTTTTTGTGGAATTCAGATGTCAGTGCTTCTGTTTGTTCTTAGGTGACAAATAAAACATGTTGTGAGTTTTCTTGCTGCCCAGGTATTACCTAGAAGTTTCTCCCACAGATCAGATTTCCTCACCAATCTCCAGCATCTCTGTAATTTAGACCAACATCAGATCACTGGCTTTATATTGTTTCTTGAGTTTAAACAGATAAGAAACTCTTCGTAATAACTGGACGCTGTGTAAATAGCTATTGGGAAGCTGTGTATAGCACAGGGAGCTCAGCTGGGTGCTCCGTGATGACCTAGAGGGGTGGGATGGGGAGTGGGAGGGAGGCTCAAGAGGGAGCTGATACATGTTTACGTAGAGTTGATTCACATTGTTGTACAGCAGGAACTAACACAACATTGTAAAGCAATTATCCTTCAATTAAAAATAAGTTAAAAGAAAAAAGAATCGGAAGGTATGTGACTTTTGAAACCTTGAATTTACCTAGCTTCAGAATACCCGTAGATGGTTGATTCCCTGATGCGTTTAGTGTTGTGAGACATTGGTGAAAAAAAATACAGGAGACAAATCAGCCAAAGCCCGTGGGGAGGAAGCTTATCTCTTGGTCCAAGGCTTTGTTTCATTTATAATGTGTGTGGGTGAGGGGCGGTAGGGGAACAAAATATGTCATCCCCAAATGTCTCTTTAACAAGCAGATAATTTCAAGATGACAACAATCAAAGCCCCAATAGGCTCAAGAAGAAATTTTGACCTTGGCCCTTCCTTACTGAAAAAACTTAGAGGGTTTGTTCCCAGAAAGCTATCACCAGAGATATTAGCAAAGAAAATGGGCTGAATGTGGTGGGGGGAACAAACCTAGAGACCAGAGTCCTCTCTATGTCCCAAGGTCTCTGCCAGGCCCAGCAAACTTTGTTTCCCATTTACTTTTCCATCTTCATGTGAATTGCCTTCTGTTATAAGCTGAGCTCCATACTTGTCCCAATGTGGGTATTGACCAAAAAAAAAAAAAAAAAAAAGCACAACCTAAATAAACGTTGAGAGTTATGTTTTATTCAGTGAATAAAACTGAGGACTTAAGCACAAGACACAGCATCTTAGCTCTGAGGGACTGTGCTGAAGAAGCAAGAGGGGAGTTTCTTCAACAAAGACCAGGTAGTTGGAACATCTAGCGATTCAGTGCAGTGCAGTTCAGTTCAGTCGCTCAGTTGTGTCTGACGTTTTGCAACCCCATGAACCGTAGCACGCCAGGCCTCCCTGTCCATCACCAACTACCGGAGTTCACCCAAACCCATGTCCATCGAGTCGATGATGCCATCCAACCATCCCATCCTCTGTCGTCCCCTTCTCCTCCTGCCCTCAATCTTTCCCAGCATCAGGGTCTTTTCCAGTGAGTCAGCTCCTCGCATCAGGTGGCCAAAGTACTGGAGTTTCAGATTCAACATCAGTCCTTCCAATGAACACCCAGGACTGATCTCCTTTAGGATGGACTGGTTGGATCTCCTTGCAGTCCAAGGGACTCTCAAGAGTCTTCTCCAACAGCAAAAGAAAACCCAGCATCTCAAGGAATTTAACACTTTTCTATGTATGGGGAGATATGAATCTGAGCTCACTGAAATCATTCCTTTGATAAGCATATCAGCTATATGGGGCCAGTATCCTGTGTTTTCTCATCTTGGGTCCCTTTGGGTACATCATCTGGGGTGGCTACAGTGGCTGAGAGCTGGATGGTGGGCATCCTGTTTCTTACCTGAGGGAACTCAGGGCTCACGATGGTGAAGCCTGGAGGCTGATCCAGGAGAAGTAAAACACAGCCAGGATGAAAACAGTATAAAATGAAAGAGAGATTAGATCCTAATTTTAATAGATTCTGCCTGAAATGCAGGAGACCTGGGTTTGATCCCTGGGTTGGGAAGATCCCCTGGAGGCGGGCATGGCTACCCACTCCAGTATTCTTGCCTGGAGAATTCTATGGACAGAGGAGCCTGGTGGGCTGCAGTCCATGGGGTTGCAAAGAGTCAGACAGGGCTGAATGTCTAACATGCACGTATAACGGCTCTAAGATTAAGCTTCAAATATTGGGTCCAATTCTATATAAAGGAGAGAGAGAAACAGAGGATCATAAATGAATTTTGACTTGAGGGTTAACATCATCAGAGCTGAGAACAGTATTTCTACTTTTCCCTCCCTCCCTTTCTTCTGTTTTTCTTTCTTTTTCATCCTTCTCGTCTCTCTCTCTTCTTTTTTCCTAAAAAGCATTAAGAAAATAAAATAAAACCTCCAACCCTGAGGTTGGACTGAGCAAAGTTTGCATTGGTTCTGTGTTCTTTTTCTCAGTCAGTCCTTGGCTATAATGGGCAAGATTTTTATCTCATCATAATTGTATACAGATACAATTCAGGTCTAGCTTTTCCCATTTATATGTAACTGTTTCCCAATGTGCTAAACTTTCTAATTATAACTTTCAATGCCCTTAATAATCTTTTGTAAGTAAGCAGTGAAATACTCGAAAATTTGATGCTGGATGCTCAGTTTCTGTGCACTAGGACTCAAATCTCAGAGACAGAGTTCTGGGTGAAATAGAAATGAATAGCTTTATTGCTTTGCCAGGCAAAGGGGGACATGGTGGGCTCATGCCCTGGAAAACAGTGTGTCCCAACCTGCGAGCATTTGGTGAGGAGCTTTACAGCAATGGATCCAGGGTAGGGTTGATAATGGGGTGTGTGCAGGGCCTGTGTTCCTTTAATTTGGCCTCAGGTGGTCCTCCTGTTGAACTTCTGTGGTTCCTTTAATCTGGCCTCAAGTGGTCTCCTGAACTTCTCTGAAGAATGCTTCATTAAGTAGTTAGCATCTTCCATTTGTTGGAGTGTTTAGTTCTGCAGAAGAGCTCAAAGATGTTGTTTTATGTATATGCCTTGACCTGCAAACAAGAAACAGGAGGCAGAGAAAGGACTCTTCCTAGTCACAGTGGATTGATGTTGCTTGTCTGGTTCTCTGGTTGTAAATAATGCTGTAGCGAACATCTTCATGTCATTTTCGTTGGCATTTTTTTTTTTATTCCTAGAAATAGTTCCTTTTTTTTCTTTTTTCTTGTATGTGAATTAGTCTTAAATTCTAAAGTTCTTGTGTGATATGTTTGGAATAGGAGCCACCCAGGCTTTGAGGAACTATATTTGATCATTTAATACTTTCTAACAAAAGATTAATGAACAAAAAGGGGAAATTGTGAAATCAAATTCATATTCTTGGCAAGGCAAGAAAACTTGAAAAGTAAAAATTTATCTGCTCTTTGGCCTCCTCTCCCCCCACATAGCGCACTGTATATTTGCATTATACATCCACCAAAGCTCCCCCATTGGCAGGAATACCTGCTCAGCCATAGACAGCAACATTCTCTTAGCATCAAATTCAGTTCCTTAACTGATAACATTCCTTCTGGATCTTGTAAGGGACCATGATGATGCTTAGATATGGATTGTGTAAACTGTTAGTGATATGTCACTTAATGTACAGCCCTCTGTCTCAAAAAAATTTACGTTAACTGTGCCTTGATTTCTACTGGGCAGGACAGTTCTGGGAGCTTTCCAAAATGCTCTTGCCAGGTTATAATCCTTAGATTTGGCTCAGGTAAAATTTTCCATTTTTTTCTTAGATCAGCTGTTTAATTTCTCAGAAACAATGGGAAGATAAAAGAGTCTGGGCTTGTTGAAATTATTCCTTTGACATCCCCCTTAATTATGTAGGGACAGTATCCTGTTTTTCTTCATCATGAATTCCTCTCAGGGTGTACCATGGTGAAGGTGGGGTGGAGTTGCTGTTGACCCTGGTGGCTTTGTGGCTGCAACATCCTTTGTTTACTGAAATGGCAGCTGTGATTGTCCACAAGTCACATTCACTACTATTAACGAGGGATTCTTCCTCAGAATGACATTGCTCACCAAATTTGCACCATTCCAAATTGGCTTTCCTGGTGGCACAATAGTAAAGGATCCAGCTGCTAATGCAGAGATATGGGTTCAATCCGTGAGTCAGGAAGATCCCCTGGAGAAGGCCGTGGCAACCCACTCCTGTATTCTTGCCTGAAAAGTCCCTTAGACAAAGGAGCTTGACGGGCTATATGGGGTCATAAAGAGTTGGACACGACTTAACAACTGAGAGTGACCATCAGTCAAAAAGATGTGAACAGTTTCGCTGCTCTTTGGTGAAAGTTTCATTTGTCTGAGAGGTGAGACTTTGTGGAACCCTGACATCTCATTTTGATCTTTTCAAATGATCTTTTCCCAGCTAAGAGTTTGTCAAATATGTTACCAAGGATCATCAGTCTTGTGATTTCCTTCCTACTCCCTTTACTTCACTCCTGAAGAAAACTTCTTTGCTTTTCTAAGTGTGTGTTTCTAAACTTTCAGTTTGGATGTTCAGAATTTCCCTCAATCATTCTCTCTAGGACACGAATTTGTTCATAGGTAGCATGTTTCTAAAGCCATGTCTGGCTGTGTCTATTGGTTGGGAGGTTTGTGAAATGAGTACCTTGAAATCCTTTCTGCTTCTTTTGATGGTCTGATGAAGCCTTTACTCTTAAGGTTGGACTTTGCTGCTTTCTGCTCTTTCTCATGAGACGGTCCTGGGTGAGATGTCTGGATATTGCAGGACTTTTGTGCAGACCATTTAACCTTTCCCCTCTCTCCAGGAACAAGCATACAGGAGCCCTGAAAGAAGAGCTGCTTCTGACGTTACAGCCCTTGGTTGAGTTTGGCTTTTCCAATGTCTCCCCTGGTGGCTTTGGGCAAGTTGATGAACATCTCTGAGTTCCAGTGTTCTCATCTGTAAAATGGGTGTCATGATCATAAGTATAGTGCTATACCTCATATAGTCATTGGAAGAGAAGAAGCCTGGGGTGGACTCACCAGTGGCTTGATATGTCATGGAAAGGAAAGGAAAAGTCGTCAGTTGTGTCCAACTCTTTGCGACCCCATGGACTATACAGTCCATGGAATTCTCCAGGCCAGAATACTGGAGTGGGTAGCCTTTCCCTTCTCCAGGGGATTTTCCCAACCCAGGGATTGAACCCAGGTCTCCCACATTGCAGGCGGATTCTTTACCAGCTGAGCCACATGTCACGAGCTTTTGGTAAATATCAGGTAAATATCAGTTCTTATCAGGAGCTACTCTGATAACTAGAACAGTAGATTAGGTGGCAGTTATTGGATCAGGCTAACTGCCTTGTCTCTATTTGCTTTCTTTCAGTGTTCCAAACTCTTGCTTCTTAGAAATGTTCCGGGAGACCTCATTTCTCTATGACATGGGAAACATTCAGATTGTTTTAGTTTATTCCAAGGTAATCCCTGTACAAAGAATGAACAGCCTCGTCATTTCTTATTTTCCTGGTTTCCCCATCTGATTCTTGGATGTCTTTTGAACCTTTGCAGTGTAGTTTCCTCTTTTCTTTTTCCTCCATGGCGACTGCCCTGAACTCCAAACATAAACCATTGAGTTGAACAGTTTCCATCTGTCTGTTTTTCTCCAACACACACATGCCACATATAAATTATGTTCCAAACTAGAGCACTTTTCAATTGAAAACAGACAGCACCCATTATTATATCAAGACAACAGGAGTAAACCCAAGCTCCCAGGCCAACTGGACATCTGGAAAATCACATGTCGACCTCACACACAAACATGTTTTGTGTATTTGGTGTGTATCCAAATATGCCACTTTCAAAAAACTATTTAACCAGCTACCCAGCAGACATGCATTAACTTCCTTCTATGTGCAAAACTCTTTTTCATTGCTGTCTATCTAGACCCAAAGATAAATCAGAAACAAATTTTGTTTTTCAAGAATACATTGCATGAGGAAACCAGAAGGGAAAGAGACACGTGTACCCCAATGTTCATCGCAGCACTGTTTATAATAGCCAGGACATGGAAGCAACCTAGATGTCCATCAGCAGATGAATGGATAAGAAAGCTGTGGTACATATACACAATGGAGTATTACTCAGCCATTAAAAAGAATACATTTGAATCAGTTCTAATGAGGTGGATGAAACTGGAGCCTATTATACAGAGTGAAGTAAGCCAGAAGGAAAAACATCAATACAGTATACTAACGCATATATATGGAATTTAGAAAGATGGTAACAATAACCCGGTGTACGAGACAGCAAAGGACACACTGACGTATAGAACAGTCTTATGGACTCTGTGGGAAAGGGAGAGGGTGGGAAGATTTGGGAGAATGGCATTGAAACATGTAAAATGTCATGTAAGAGATGAGTTGCCAGTACAGGTTCGATGCAGGATGCTGGATGCTTGGGGCTAGAGCGCTGGGACGACCCAGAGGGATGGTATGGGGAGGGAGGAGGGAGGAGGGTTCAGGATGGGGAACACATGTATACCTGTGGCGGATTCATTTTGATGTTTGGCAAAACTAATACAATTATGTAAAGTTTAAAAATAAAATAAAATTAGGAAAAAAAAAAAAGAATACATTGCACTTTTTAAAACTTGAATTACAGTTGACTTACAATATTAGTTTCAGGTGTAGAGCATAGTGATTCAGTGTTTTTATAGATGATACTGTGTTAAAAGTTATTACAAGACAATGGTTTGATTCCCTGTGCTGAACAACATATCCTTGTTGCTTATCCATTTTAGACCTAGTAGTTTGTACCTCTTAAACCCATCCCACAATGTGTCTCTTCCCTTTGAATACATTGCACTTTTACCAAATAAATGGTTAACTTCATACATTCAACTATATGTGCCCATATTTTTATACAAAGTGTATCCTAAACACAAGCCACACTACACCATCTGGTTGCTCTCCTGAAACCCAGCAGTCTGCCCCTTCTCTCTGGTCACACTGAGGGACAATATATGGTCACATGTTTGTGTTCAAAGTCATAAATACTGACCTTGTTGGGGAGATTTTCAAGGATGACTTTGATTGTATAGTTTTTTCTTTCTTATGAACTCGTTGGAGGATCTAATTCCTAAGTAAAATACAACAGCACAAAAAAAGTCATAGGAAACATAAGACATGAGCTTTAGTAACTCTAGGGAAGAAGGTGGCAGACAGATATCACGGAAGAGGCAGAGATAAATTAAGGGAATTAAGGATAATGTCTTCCAGGTAGGAGGAGGGGGTGGGAGAAGACACATGAACTGAGTTTTGATGGATTCATTCATCAGAAACTTGCCCAGCATAACTGAATATCATGCACTGCTCTAGGTGCGAGGGCTTCAATGGTGAGCAGACACGGACACCGTTCTAATTCTAAATTATTCTGCTGCTGCTGCTAAGTCACTTCAGTCATGTCCGACTCTGTGTGACCCCATAGACAGCAGCCCACCAGGCTCCCCTGTCCCTGGGATTCTCCAGGCAAGAGCACTGGAGTGGGTTGTCATTTCCTTCTCCAATGCATGAAAGTGAAAAGTGAAAGTGAAGTCGCTCAGTCATGCCCGACCCTCAGCGACCCCATGGACTGCAGCCTTCCAGGCTCCTCCATCCATGGGATTTTCCAGGCAAGAATACTGGAGTGGGGTGCCATTGCCTTCTCCCAAATCATTCTAAATCACCATTATAATTCTGGTACCTGCCACCAAAGAGCCTTACCTGATACTCTGAGAAGGTTTGAGGGAATGTAAAGAGAACCTCCCCAGGGGCAGAGATGATCTAGGCAAGATCTGAAAAATAAGAAGCCTATCTAGGGGAGATAGGGGGAAAGAATATGCCAGATGATGGACTTGGAATGTGCAAAGCCACTGTGGTGGAGCAGAGGATTGTAGGTGGGCTTCAGCTTGACTAGAGCAGAAGGAGGGATGGAGGGAAAGACAGAGAATGTCTGTCTGTGTGTGAGAGAGAGAAAGGGAAATTGATAAGAATAGAAATGTAGTAAGAGCAAGATCCCTTGTGGTCTTCTATCCTTTGTAAGGGATTCTGACTTTTTTCTTAAGGTGATAGGAAGTAAGTGAAGGAAGTTCACTAGAAGATGAAAGAGGGGAGGTGAGATGTGATCACACCCAATGTACTCATTTTGCATGCTCCTTAAGTGACACACATCCCTTTCTGCAATTGCGTTGTTCATTTACTTATCTACTTGACCACTGTATGTTTCCCAATTAGACAGTAAGTTCCACAAAGCTGGGACCAGGTCCTTCCTGTGTACTGCTGAATCTCCCATGCCAAGCACAGTTCCAGGCAGAGAGTAGGTGCTTAGTATATATTTCCTGAATGTAGGGAAAGTGTATGAGTGACTGGCCAAGGCTGTCAGCCTAACAACCACTTTGTTTGTGATACAGCCAACTCCACCTACCGGTAAGATATCCAGTGACATCCAGGGGTCACTACTCAACAGACACTCCATCCATCCACCCTTCCTGCCTCCTGCAACATCACTTTGCCCTTTTCCTGGACCTGTCCTTCAAACATTCAGCAAAATGTGAAGCATCGTATAAATAGCCGCAGCCTATTCTTTCCTGATCAGAGTTTTTCTGAAACTTCTGGAAGTTGATATTCTAAACTCATTTGGAGGAACACAGGCAGTCTGTTACACAGGTTATCAGAAAATAGGTTTGGAGAACACTGCATCCTACATCTTTATTCCAGAGCATCTCAAAGCCCTGGACCAGTAGAGCCTCTGAGAAGGCACACAGGAGAAACCTGTGTAGCTTTATTTAATTCCATGTTTCTCGAAATTAATCGACCACGGAGCTCTTTTGTTTTCAGCCTAATACTGATTAAAATTCCATTAGAAGCTAGTGTTCCGAGGAAAGACAATTGGGAAACAACTGTAAGTTGATAAGTTTATAATAGCCACGGACCACTTACAGCTATAGTGAATTATATTCTTTTCAACACGAAGAGCAGTGCTCCAAGTTAAATCTTTTAAAGTTAGACAGTTATTTATGTAATTTGCAATAACAGCAATCTTCTTTAAACATCCCAAATTGAGACTTCACATACCCCCTCTGAGTAGGTGTTGTTTAATCGCAACCTCACAAGTGGAGGGGATAAGAAGTTCCTGTGGGTGTACAGTAACTAATTGTGTTGTAAGTAACAAATCCTGTCTTTAAATAATGCACCTACTGTGCAGGGCTTTCTTTGAAATAGCTCATGTTTGCCTAGTGTTTCTAAAGTGTGGCAGAGCCTATCCACACTCTAACTGTTGGAGACATGGTAATTGTTTTGCAGGTCTGTGGGCTGAGGCAGTTGCAAAAACTGTAAGATTAACAGCAGTATGAAACAGAGGAGGTGCTCATTACTGGGGAGACCAGACTCATGCAAACATTCTGATCCTGGAGATAGAATTGGCTTCTCTGATTTTGTTTTTCAATAGCTTCAATAGCTCCTCTGTGTACTGATATGACAAAAGCAAACCTTTGGAGTGTGGGTTCCTAGGGTGGAGTAGAACAGTAATTTCTAAAAAGTGAAAACCAGTTCAGAGAATAATGTCACTTGATTGGGGAAAATTATGTTTCTGTATCTTTTTCTTGAAACTTTAAATAACACTGGGTACCAGTGCCAGAACTGGATGATCTTAAAAAACATGGCTCAGTACAATCTAGAAAATATAAAGACCTCCCCACAAGTCATAGAAAATTGATGGATACCCGAATGATAAATGGGCAATCCCCAAAAGGATATTGCAGTAGTCCATGATGAAACTGTGCACCTCAGATTGGGACTTGAACCCACCGTCTTCCAACTGAGACCCCCCCCCCCGACCTGGTTTCAGCACTTAACAAAGCTCAGGTTCTTGATGTCTTTTCACAGAGAGAATTCAGTGACAGTGATAGGTAAGAAGTAGATTTATTTAGAGAAACATACTCCACATGCAGAGTGTGGGCCATTTGAAGGCAAGAGTAGCCTGGAAATCTGATGTGATTAGCTGTTATGGGCTGGATAATTTCATAGGCTAATGAGTGGGAGGATTATTCCAACTCTTTGGGGAAAAGGGACAGAGATTTCCAGTAATGGGGTCACCACCCACTATTTGGTCTTTGATGGTTGACCTTGGAATTGTCATGGCACCCACGTGTGTCATTTAGCTTGTTGATGTGTTGTGTGTGTGTTAGTCACTCAGTCTTGTTTGACTCTTTGCCACCCCATGGACTGTAGCCTGCCAGGCTCCTCTGTCCATGGGATTCTCCAAGCATGAATACTGGAGTGGGTTGCCATTTCCTTCTCCAGGGTATCTTCCTGACACAGAGATCAAACCCATATCTCTTATGTCTTCTGTGTTGGCACGTGGGTTCTTTACTACCAGCACCACCTGTTGATGTGTTACAGTGAGCTTAGTTTGTTGTTCAGTCTCTTAGTTGTGTCTGACTCTTTGCAACCCCATGGACTGCAACACTCCAGGCTTCCCTGTCCTTCACCGTCTCCCAGAGCTTGCTCAAACTCATGTCCATTGAGTCTGTGATGCCACCCAAACATCTTATCCTCTGTCGTCCCCTTCTCCAGCCTTCAATCTTTCCCAGCATCAGTGTCTTTTCTAATGAGTCAGCTCTTTGCATCAAGTGGCCAAAGTATTGGAGTTTCAGCTTCAGCATCAGTTCTTCCAATGAATATTCAGGATTGGTTTCCTTTAGGATTGACTGGCTTGTTCTCCTTGCTGGCCAAGGGACTCTAAAGAGTCTTCTCCAACACCACAGTTCAAAAGCATCAATTCATTGGCACTCAGCATTCTTTATAGTCCAACTCTCACATCCATACATGACTACTGGAAAAACCATAGCTTTGACTTTACAGACCTTTGTTTTGGTTGCTGTTAAATAAGAAAGAAAACCCAAATCCAACTGGTTTAAGCAAGAAAGCATGCTTCTGGCTTTAGGGACAGCTGGATCCAGTTAGTCAAGTGCTATCATTAGATCTCTCTTTCTCACCCCATCTTCTTCTTACCTTCCTCTCAGCTCTGACTTGTCTGTGTGTTATTTTCATTTTCCTCTATTACTGATGAACTCCTTTGCATCATATATCCTGGGGAAATGCCTATGCCAGCCTTAACTTTTACTCCCCAACTAGCCAAAGCCAGGCTTACCCCCAATAGCTGTAACAGAGTCCAAAGGAAGGCTCTTACCATCCTGGGTTAGGTCATTTGTCCCTAGCCTAGCCAAGCACCAAGACAATGAGAATGGATTATTCTGATTGGCCATCCCATGTCACATGATCACTCCCATAACTAGAGGGCAGGGTTCCATGATTGACAGCCCTGCTAGTGCCACATGGATAAGACAGGGTGGTATTGAGATAAAGCAGACACATCTTCCCTACAAGAGTAGACAATGACTCATGATATTTACAAGAACATTTAGTAGAGGAGTGAAGAGAAGAGGGAAAGCCCTATTAACTGATATATGGATCCTCTCCCACCTCAGGGCACTGGGAGATTAAGGTTTTTTTTTTTTTTTTTTTTTTCTCTTCATATTTTGAGAAGATGAATCTGGCATAGGATATAGGTGGTCAGAACACCTTTTCAGTGTCTGACCTTTGAACCTTTTCCTAGGTATACTTTCCCCCAAATTTATTCACGGTCAGTTGCCCATATGATATGTTAAGATTTTGAAGGGCTCCTTTGCATTTGCATATAGAGCAACTCCTGTGTGCTGGCATGTTGGTAGACTTTCAGGATCATAGCTATTTTTAATGTATTTGCAGGTTTCTGGTCCTGGCCTCCTTATTGGGAATGAAGATCTTAGAGCACAGCCTGCCTCCCTTGGTGGCATTATACCTTCAGGGTCTAGCAGACTCCTGTTCTCAACATTTCCACCTTCATTGGACTCAGTGAGCATAGCTAAAACAAGATCCTTCTCTATGGCTCAGAGCATCTCCTTCTGAGAACAGATGACCTTTCAGGCTTTTAAGTCACATAAAGTACAACCTTCTTCACTTTTCCAAAAAGTCAAGTGGGTGTTGGGTAAAGGATGGAACGTAGCATAGACAAATACAATGAATAGATAAATAACAGCACTCAGCAGGAGTGGCCGTGGGCAGTTATGCACAAGCACCCTGGACCCAGACCACCTGTGTTCACAGCTTGCCTCTGCCAAGCAGCTGTGTGTCCTCAGGCAAGTTTGCTTGCCTCTCTGGGCTTCAGACTCTTTGTTGGTAAGTGGGATAATGAACCTATCTCCTACTGTTGGAAGATGTAATATGCGAATCTTTCAAAGACTTGGGACCATGCCTGGCACCTGCTAGCAGGCCCTCGGCATCATCTTACTTTATTAGAATACTAAAGCCAGAGACCAGGAGCCTCGTTCATGTGCATCATTTGTTGGATACAGACACGGTGCCAAGCATGCAGTTATGGCTGGTGGGGATCCAATACTGAAAAGATAGACAAGGTCCCTACCTCGTGAAATGTGCATTCTAGTCAAGAGAGAAAATAAACTTGTAAAGGCATTTGTAGGGGAACAAAACTTGGCAGCCCCAAATGCCTCTTTGGCACGTGGATATTTCAGGCTGAAAATAATCAAGACTGAAAAGACACAGGAAGAAACTTCCACTCCATCCCCGCTTAACTGCCTAAAAGAATTTAGATAGAAGGGCTGTTTCTAGAATAGAGTGATCACCAGAGATCTCTGTGAAGAATAAGGTCTTGGCATGATGAAGGAGAGATGGAGTCCACTCTGTGCCCCATGGTCTCCAAACCAGAGAACAGTTATTCACCAAACATTTGCTTTCCATCTCCATGTGAATTGCCTTCCTTCCTTCTGAGATCCTAAACCACCATCCCCAGCATCTTCTTTTGTCTTTAGCTGAAGATGGTATTTAAATTGAGGGCTTCAGCCATCTAGGCAACTTATTCAGTTTTCCTGGGTCTGTCCCAGGTATATATGGTATACACCTAATGATACTTGTGAGTTCTTCCAGAATTCAGGCTCCCACTCAGATGAAGGATGGTAGCTTCAGGCTGAGCACAAAACTGCTGGAATAGAGCTTTGTTACCTCAACACCAACCAATCAGAAGAAAGTCACTCCCTGCGGCCCTCACCCCAAATTTTGCCTGTGAAAACTCCCTGAAAATCCCTGGGGAGTTCAGGAGTTTTAAGCAGGAGCCACTCATTCTCTTTGTGATACCCTGCAGTGAACCTTTCTGTGCTCCAGACTCTGATGTTTGGGCTTGTTTGGCCTCTCTGTGCATCGGGCACATGATCTTGTGTTTGGTAACAAATAGAAGAGGCTGTTACTGATCTCAAGTGGCCTCAGTCTGCAGCTCCTTAAAGCAGGTCTTTGGTTTCCAGCCAGAAACTGAGGCCAGGTCATGGCAGTGAGAGCAACAAATCCTAGGAACTAGGATTTGTGGTCAGTGACCTGGTCAGTGACCAGGCCTTGGCCCTTCAACTTTGCAGTAAAGAATTCCCACAAAGACATAAAGTAGTGAAACAAGTAAAGTGTTTATTCAGAGGAAAAGAGTACAGTACGTGTGGAGAGACACACAGGTGGGCTTAGAGAGTCCTTGAGTCACACCCTTGTGGAACATACATCACTTTTGTGGAGCATTTCTTCCAGTTTTCCTTGGCCAGTCATTCTGATTTGCCTGGTCCTGGGTCCGTATTTGGTAGACCTCGGAATCCTCCCACATGTGCGCCTGCATCTCTCAGCCAAGCTGGATTCTACCCCAGAGGCGTATGGGTATTTAGCATCACTTAGCATCATCCCTCTTTGACCTCTAAGAAGCCTTTCTGCACATGCATAGTAGGGGAGGTCTCCTGACTTCACGTATGAGAAATATGTGGTCTCTTATCTTCTATCTGGGCAGGGCCCTCCTCCCCTCAGTTGTCCTGCTGTTTTCATCTTGGACCATCCATCCACAGAGGACAAATCCCAACTGTTTGCGCTGGGGCCCCATAAATCTCCTGCCTCATTGCGATGAGGCGAGGGTGGCTCTCCCCAGGAGTGTTCAGGGGAGGGGGAAACAGGTGGCTGGATGTTGGGTCAACCTCAAAGGGTAGGTTGCCAGAATTTGCCAGTGGGTTGATTGTGAGCTAGAAAGAGGGAGCGTAGTCTAAGATGACCCCAAAGATTTGGCAGACAGTTCTTGTAGGTGGAACAGGCTTGGGGACAAAAGTAGAAATGAATATGTATAGAATAGAGACACACTGATGCCTTGGATTGGGTAACTTGGGGCTATTTTAGGGTTCTGTAATCAAATACAACTAATTCTGGATGTCTTTCTAGAGGGGAGTTTGGTTTTTATGTCCTAAATGTCCCTCTCCTGTTAGGGGAATGCACTCAATTGTAAAATGAAATGTCCTTTAAAAAGAAAATCTTAACAGTGTTTAAATTAAGAAGAAAATGATGACTGTAACTCAGTTTGAATCAAAGCAAGTCATTTAATGATTTTCATTAACACTACTGATGGAGACCTTTACACCAAATGTCAGATGATCCTCATATTTAAAACACTGAAAACAGGAATTGGTAATGGGAACATTAAGAGAATTTAGTTCAGCAAATGGGATTACAGTGATACCTTTCCTTGCAGAAGTTAATTGAGTTTAAATTAAGGCAATTTGGCTGAAGTTTAAAAAATCAAACGGTGGTAGAGAGGTTGTGATAACCCGGGACAGTTGAATGCCTATGAATGGAAACACTTTGGGACATTAGCTAAGCGTGGGGAAATGGGCTAAGTGTTTGCATATTTAATTAAGTAATTAGTCCTTCATTGGCAGAAACGTTCCTGCACATACACTGTGTCTCGGTGGAGTCCCCCGCTAGAGGTGATGTGAGTGTCGCAGAGAAATGAAACTTGTCCCTTATAGGGTGCTGTGTTCATAATGAATTTCTCTGGGGACATAGGTATATCTGTTCTTGTGTGTGTGTGTGTCTGCGTTTGTGTGTGTGTATTTCAAAATCTGAAATCCATATTGCCTTAAAAACATGATGCAAATGAACTAGTAAATAAACAAACCAGAAATAGATGCACGTAGAAAACAAACTTGTAGCTACCAAAGGGGAAGGTGGGGGGAGTGTAAATTAGGATTATGGTATTAACAGATACACACTACCATATATAAAATAGATGAACAAGCTACTGTATAGCAGGGGTAATTATACTCAATAGCTTGTAGTAACCTGTAGTAAAGAAGCTGAAAAAGAATACATATATATATATCATCTATATTTCAATAAAAATAAAAAATAATGATAATAGCAAATTTACTGAATACAGAAAAAAACCTATGTTGTCTTAAATTATTATTGAAACTGCACAAATTTTAAGGACTTGAATATTACTGTTGAGATATTTTTCTCTCTCGGTTATTGAGTTTAACTTGAGCACAGTAGTTATGACAGAAACTGTATGAAACAGAAGGGAAGTGGACAGGGCACAACCTTTAAAAGTGACATGGCCACTGTTATTGTTCACTCACTCAATTGCGTCCTGTTTGCGACCCCATGGACTGCAGCATGCCAGGCTTCCCTGTCCTTCACCATCTCCCAGAGCTTGCTCAAACTCATGCCCATCGAGTCAGTGATGCCATCCAACCATCTTGTCCTTTGTCATCCCCTTTTCCTCCTGCCTTCCATCTTTCCCAGCATCAGGGTCTTTTCCAATGAATTAGCTCTTTGCATCAGGTGGCCAAAGTATTGGAGCTTCAGTTTCTGAATCAGTCTTTCCAGTGAATATTCAAGGTTGATTTCCATTAGGATTGACTGGTTTGATCTCCTTGGTTTCCAAGGGACTCTCAATTGAAAAGCATCAGTTCTTCGGTGCTCAGTCTTCTTTGCATCCATGTATTTCCTACTTGTGTCCTTTTGCATTGTTTTATCTAATTCAGAAATCACCACCTGCAGGCCTTGTTTTGGGCAATTTTCCTGCTTTCTCTGTGGTCCTCATAACAACAGTATAAAGTAGGTTTCCTTTCTGCTTTGTTACAGGCTGGGAAGTTAATACACAGGGAAGTAAAATGACTTGCCCAAGGCCATACAGCTAGGAGATGTCAGGATGGATCAGACTTGAGATGTTGAATGAAGCTGGTCTGCTTCCCAAGCTACATCCTTATCCCATAGATGGAGAACAAGGTGTAAGAGGGTGAAGGGGAACTCTAAGACCTGATGCCAATGATTGGTTGAAAGGTAGATGAACCCTCTCTTGCCTGAGTCTGGGGTCTAGAATCTCTTCTCATAGATTCTTTTAGTCTTTCTATCATTCATTTTCTGCATTAGCCTTGAAACTGTATGTTTCTAGAATGTCAGAGCAGTTGGCACCCTGGTCTTGCTTTGCTGCATGAGTGCTTATCTGAGGTCCAAGTCTCACAAGCGTGGAATTCAGGACTCAGTCACTCCTTACACTTTAGGTGAGGTGATATCATGGGTTCTTTGCAAGTGACTCTTTCAGCATCAGCAGATATCCTGGAGGTCCTTTGGCCTGGGTTGTAAATTCAACCTCGAATTCTAACCTTGTTCCCTGTCATTAAGCAAGATCTGCCTGGCTCCAGTAGTCCCTTAATAGGATTGTGATCTTAGGACTGGGGGTGGGGATTCCTGTCCATCAGGACTTTTGTCCTTCTCTGAATCCCAGCGGTCCTGCTTGATCAGATCTATTCTGTTAGCATCTCAGCTGTGGTTAGGAACACGAAATCTTTCTAGGTTTGGGGACCAAAACGTAAATCACAAATTAATTAGGAAGTGCCAACCATTTAGAATCAGGATATGTCACACAAAAATCCCTATTTCTGCTGTCATTTGCAGTCCCAGAAGATGTGGCCTGATGTGGTTCGCCTGCCCGTGACTTGCTGACACTTGGGAGCTGCCACCCGCCATGTTTAAGTTTTCCCCAGCCAGTCTGTTTCGCTCATTCCTTCTATCCACCTGGCCCTGTGGGCCCTGGAGTTTGTGACTCTTCAAGTTCAGCTCTCTTTTAGCATCATCTGGTACCATAGCTCACAGTGGCCAACATATTTTAGATGCATTTGATTGGAATTTTAGCTCCAGGGGTAGCGGTATTCCAACCAAGAGATCATTCTACCTCTCCAAGCCTCAGTTTCCTCACAAATGAACTCTAGATAGTAATAGTATCTAACTCAGGGGTGCTGCAAGAGGGAGTAGGACAGAATGGTTGGCTATGCCCCTGCTGTCTGCCAACTGTTGCCTTATCTTCTTCCTCTGCATCCAAACTCTGGTTGATCCAGCTCACTCATGACAAACTTTTCACCCACCTTCCCAGCCTCTTTACAGCTGGGATGACTCAGTCTGGCTTTGACATCAAAAGCTATTGAAACTATCATAGAAATAGCTTGCTTCTGGACTTTCCGTCTTGTGAGAAAAAGAAATGCCTCTTTGGTTAAGCCTCTCTGCTTGTATTCCTGTTATTTGTACCTAAAAAAGACACTTACTCCTTGGAAGAAAAGTTATGACCAACCTAGATAGCATATTGAAAAGCAGAGACATTACTTTGTCAACAAAGGTCCATCTAGTCAAGGCTATGGTTTTTCCAGTGGTCACGTATGGATGTGAGAATTAGACTGTGAAGAAAGCTGAGTGCCGAAGAATTGATGCTTTTGAACTGTGGTGTTGGAGAAGACTCGTCAGAGCCCCTCTGACTGCAAGGAGATCGAACCAGTCCATTCTGAAGGAGATCAGCCCTGGGATTTCTTTGGAAGGAATGATGCTAAAGCTGAAACTCCAGTACTTTGGCCACCTCATGCGAAGAGTTGACTCATTGGAAAAGACTCTGATGCTGGGAGGGATTGGGGGCAGGAGGAGAGGGGGACGACAGAGGATGAGATGGCTGGATGGCATCACTGACTCGATGGATGTGAGTCTGAGTGAACTCCGGGAGTTGGTGATGGACAGGGAGGCCTGGCGTGCTGCGATTCATGGGGTCACAAAGAGTCAGACACGACTGAGTGACTGAACTGAACTGAACTGACACTGCTAACTGATGAATGTCCAAGAGCATTGTCTCTGGAGCCACATTGCCTGGCTATCAACACTGGCTTTTCTGCATTCTAGTTGTTGCTAAGATGACCATGCATATCTGCCATCCATCTGCCTGTCTATATCCCTGGCCTCCTTTGTGGTATGAGATGGGTCAGTGGGACTGAGTTCTGGCAAGTAGGGATGTAAAAAGACAGTACATCACCTTGAATCCCAGGCATATCAGTCCAGGAAGCACCAGCATCTGTGTGCCTCCCCCATCCCTCTCTTCCCACAGTGGGATGGACTTGGAAGCCGTGAGTTGATAGGATAGCATCACAGGATGGAGGGAGCCTTGAGTCACTGGATGGAGGACACTGCCAGTCAACACACGCTGGAGCTGGTATGAGCGAGAAGGAAAGTTTTGTTGTGTTAGGCTTAAAGTAAACCTTGGGTGCCCAAGGTTCCAGGAAAAAGGAACAGCTATGAAAGTTGTGCAGCTCTTCAGCTCCTCCACCTTCATTTCAGATGTAATTGGGAGATACCTGAGAGGAAAACCTGCCAAGATGCAAATCCAGAAGCAAATGTCAGCTGCAGACAAGAGAATAGAGTAGCATGATCAGGGCAGAAAGGTTGATGGCAGTTGATGTTAATTACCTTAGAAAGACACTAGCATTATGGTCATGCTTGAGCAGGTCATTCTACCTCTCCTTGCCTCAGTTTCCTTATAAATGAAATCTAGACTTTAATACAGAGGATTAGATGTATAGCTGTAAATCTAGACAGAGGATGAGATGGGTTGGATAGCATCATGGACTCAATAGACATGAGTTTGGCAAATTCTGGGTGATAGTGAAGGACAGGGAAGCCTGGCATGCTGCAATCCATAGGGTCCCAAAGAATTGGATACTTAGCTACTGAACAACAAAAATAGTATCTAACTCGGGGGGGCTGCAAGAGTTATGTAATGCATACATGAAGAGCTTTGGACAACATCTCATACATGGTAAATGTAGAGAGAGAGAGGAGAGG
The DNA here is from genome assembly GCF_032452875.1 of Bos javanicus. Classification (NCBI taxonomy): domain Eukaryota; kingdom Metazoa; phylum Chordata; class Mammalia; order Artiodactyla; family Bovidae; genus Bos; species Bos javanicus. The sequence goes on from NC_083884.1 coordinate 48,034,958, forward strand.
GGAAGAGAGACACACGGAGAGAGCAATCTTCTGATACTTTGTAAGCCATCCTGCTTTGAATTCTACTGCAGAATTTTTGACTCCTGCGTTGTCAGCTGGGGTGCAGCTGAGATCGGGACATTGGGGATTAATGAGCACTGCTGTTCTTCCTGGACCTAGGTGAACACGGGCTTCCCCTTGGGTGGCAATTTGGACCAGTGCCTTGCAGGTCTGTTATCAGAACATTAGTGCAGTGTCAGACTAATGCACTTTTGTCGGTACTTAACCTAATTGTCCTGTAAATCCCTCCGATTATGTGCTGTTTACTTGCTAACACGTCCTATGAACACGTTTGTAATTCACTTATGGATGAACAGAGCCACGTTCTAATATTATTGTTTTCTTTCTATTAACATCATCCATCGCTTGCCTGCTTGTAACCTGAGGAATACAGCCCCCAAATTCATACATTTGAGATTTTAAGCGATGCTGGACATGCACTGTGGAAGGAAGTGGTCAGAACTCTTTGCTCTGTTCTGCTTGACTGGACAACAGCTTTTCAGAGCATCTTTAACAGAATCCCCAAGCCTGCAGGAAACTAACTGCCTGACTGCTAGAAAATGAATCTCAGGTGTTTTGAATTGTTTCATTGTCTTATTGAACTGGGTGACAAAGAAGAAAAAGAAGTGAGAGTTTTGTAATGGAACAAGGAATAGATTCACTAATGTGTAAGGGAGTGCTGTTGCTGAAGCTCTTTACAGGTATTGGGTTATAAGTTTTAAGAGGCAAAAAGGACAACACAGGTGTCCATTCAAGATGACAGCTTACTGCATTCCACCCCTCTTTCTCTTTCTCTGGTTTTTAAAGGAGAGGAATGTGCCTTTGTCTTCATGAGCTCTAGCAGAAGCTCCTGTCTCAGGCAGGAAATGAGAGATCAGTTCCCACTGGAGAGCATTTCCTTGGTCTCATGACTCTGTCTTATTCATTTGTCTTTTTGTTACCAGGGCAGACATAGAATAAATGGATGAATTAATGCTGATTAGTTCATAGGATACACAGACCATAGAAAACTCTACTAGTTAAGTGGACATAAGAATTATTTATGTATTTTTTAAACTTTGTTGATGTATAGCTGATTTGCAATGTAGTGTTGATTGACGCTGTATAGCAAAGTGACTCAGATATGTGTGTGTGTGTATATATATATATAATATTCTTTTCCATTATGATTTATCACAAGACATCAAATATATTAATAGTTCCCTGAGCTGTGCAGTAGGACCCTGTTGTTTATGTTGTTTATCCATCCTGTATATACTACTTTGCCCCAACTCCACACTCCCAATCCATCCATCCTTCACCTCCCGCCCCCTCCCAGGCAACCACACCTCTGTTCTCTTTGTCGGTGAGTCTGTTTTTTTTCATGCGTGTGCGTGCTTAGTCACTTCAGTCATGTCCGACTCTCTGCAACCCTATGGACCATAGCCTGCCAGGCTCCTTTGGGATTTTCCAGGCAAGAATGCAGGAGTGGGTAGCCATTTCCTTCTCTACGGGATCTTCCCAACCCAGGGATTGAACCTGCATCTCCTGTGTCTCCTGCATTGCAGCAGTATTCTTTACCCACTGAGCTACCCTAGGAATTCCCTTCTGTTTCACAGATAAATTCATTTGTGTCATATTTGGGACTCCACCTATAAGTGATATCATATGGTATTTGAGTGAACATAAAAATTAAATGCTACCCATTACATTTTGAGTGCTTTCTGATTATGTGCACTTTCCCATTTACAGTAAATTTTTCTATTGTGATAAAATATACACAACATAAAGCTCACCATTTTAACAATTTTTAAATATACAGTTCAGTGGCATTAAGTACTGTGACATTTTTGGACAGTCAGCACTATCCATTAAATGTCATTGAAATATAGTTGATTTACAGTGTTGTGTTAACTATCCATTTCCAGAACAGTTTCATCATCCAAAAGTTAAACTGTGTGTCCATTAAACAATAATTCCTCATTTGTCCTTTTCCCCTGGCAAACACCATTCTGTTTTCTCACCCTATGAATATGACTGCTCTGGGAACCTCACATAAGTGAAACTTATATATGATTGTCTTCGGTGTTTCCTTTCTTTCATTAGTATACTCTTTTTACAGTTCATCCATGTTATAATGTGTGTCAGAATTTCCTTCCTTTCTAAGGCTGAATAATATGCCATTGTCTATAAACCCTACATCCTGTTTATCCATTCATCCAGTGATCCATTGATGCGCACTTGATCAAAAAGATTTAAATCCTGTATTATTGTCCTTATTATTCAAATTCAGAGGTGAAATAACTTGCTTAAGGTCAGAAACCTATTGATTTCTATCCTCTGACTTAACAGGGCTGATTTCTAAGTTTCTATAAAACTTGTGATAAATTCTTTTTATGATGCTAACATTTCAAGGCTGGTCAACACAGATTTATTTAAAAGCAATGACTCAGGACATGAACTAATGATTTTCAACGTGGTCCCTTTAATTTCTCTTAAATTAAGAGGATGTGTGCCCTCTGCCACATCCATCAGGCATTTTCTTTTTTTTCAGAGCATCCCTGATTCCTTCACCTGAATTACTTTCACCAACTGGATACAGTCTAGGGAAATAGATCAAGGGCTGCTCATCTTCCTATGTGGAGCAGGCATACAACTCAAACCAAGTCAGCCAGACATCCCTTCCATGAACTAGGAATATGAAACAGAGGCACGAAGAGATGATGGTTAGGATGCCCTCTGAGTGACAAGATTCTAAGCAGACCATTCCTGCTTCTAATCTCTCCCTATTACTCCTTCTTTTAACCTCCTGCACATCCTCAAGTGTGAAAGTGAAAGTCGCTCAGTCGTATCTGACTCTTTGCAGCCCCATACAGTCTGTGGGATTATTCTCTAGGCCAGAATACTGGAGTGGGTAGCCTTTCCCTTCTCCAGGGGATCTTCCCAACCCAGGCATAGAACCCAGGTCTCCCTCATTGCAGGCAGATTCTTTACCAGCTGAGCCAACAGGGAAGCCCAGGAATACTGGAATGCATAGCCTATCCCTTCTCCAGGGGATCTTCCCAGCCCAGGAATTGAACGGGGATCTCCTGCATTGCAGGCAGATTGTTAACCAACTGAGCTGCCAGGGAAGCACATCCTCAAAGCTCTCATCAGTTCTGTAGACCCTTAGTGTCCTTGCAATTGGTTATTTCTTGTTGCAGTTAACCAGCATTGCTTTCTGTTGCTTGCAACTAAGGATTTTGACTGATTCAGAAGTAGAATGCTTATATATTCCTATTAAAGAAGTGTTTATTGAATTTGCGGCCCACTGTGTACTAATTATTCTTCTACAGTCATGAGATTAAAAGAGAAAAATATGAACTAAGACCGTGCTACGTATGTTTGGACCACGTCACTTGGGAGTTGGTTAGAAACATAAAATTTCTGACCCCACCCCAGACCTACAGAATCTGAATCTCCATTTTAACCACAACATTGAGAACTGTTGAGTGAGCACATAATCTTTACTCTTAAAAAAATCACTGTGTTTGAGGAGAAGGCAATGGCACCCCATTCCAGTACTCTTGTCTGGAAAATCCCATGGATGGAGGAGCCTGGTAGGCTGCAGTCCATGGGGTCACGAAGAGTCAGACACTACTGAGCAACTTCACTTTCACTTTTCACTTTCATACATTGGAGAAAGAAATGGCAACCCACTCCAGTGTTCTTGCCTAGAGAGTCCCAGGGACGGGGGAGCCTGTTGGGCTGCCGTCTATGGGGTTGCACAGAGTCGGACACGACTGAAGCGACTGTGTTTGAAGAGATGCATATAATTGCAGTAATAGGCGTAGGAACAAAATAACCAGGGAGAAAAACCTGTTAACTTTGCTGTTGCCTCTGACAAATGCTTTGGATCATACTTTCGTGTTCCCCAATAAAGGGCCATTGTTTTTTCTATGTTGTCTTTAAAACAATGGCAAATGGTCAAGAGGCTCATACACCAAATTGTAGAACACAGCTTGTCAGGGGACGGAGGGGAATCACAGAAATAGGAGAAGTGGCAGGTGTGTGGGTCTTTGTTAGCTTTGTGTTAGCAGCACTGTGTTATTGGTAAGCCACTACAATACTCTTGCCTGGAAAATCCCATGGACAGAGGAGCCTGGCAGGCTACAGTCAGTGGGGTCGCAAAGAGTCGGACAGGACTGAGTGATTAACACTTTGACTTTGACTTTCACTTACCAGCGTGTGGAGACCTAGCATGGTTACAGGGTTAAAAGGGAGGGCTCCCAACTCTTCAGCTTCAAAAATTAAACACTGGCTCTGCCTCCAGCATGATCTGGGGCCAGAGCATAAGTGGCACGAGTGAAGGCAGAATCTTGTGCCCAACCTGCCAGCCCAGCATTTGCTTTGGGGGGAGGACCAGACTCTTCCTGGTGTGATCAGAGTGATACTGACCTGGGTTCTTGCCTTTCCCAATTAATAGAACTTGACTAGAGGCCAGAGATGATTCCAGATTGTGGATGAAGCAAAAGCTGGAATCAGAATTGCTGGGAGAAATATCAATAGCCTCAGATACACAGAAGATACCACCCTTATGGCAGAAAGCAAAGAACTAAAGAGCCTCCTGATGAAAGGGAAAGAGGAGAGTGAAAACAGTTGGCTTAAAACTCAACATTCAGAAAACTAAGATTGTGGCATTCAGTCCCATCACTTCATGGCAAATAGATGGAGAAACAATGAAAACAGCGAGAGACTTTATTTTTGGGGGCTCCAAAATCATTGCAGATGGTGACTACAGCCATGAAATTAAAAGATGCTTGCTTCTTGGAAGAAAAGTTATGACCAACCTAGACAGCATATTAAAAAGCAGAGATATTACTTTGCCGACAAAGGTCCGTCTAGTCAAACTATCGTTATTCCAGTAGTCATGTATGGATGTGAGAGTTGGACTATAAAGAAAGCTGAGAGCTGAAGAATTGATGCTTTTGAACTGTGGTGGTGGAGAAGACTCGTGAGAGTCCCTTGGACTGCAAGGAGATCCACCCAGTCCATCCTAAAGGAAATCAGTCCTGAACGTTCATTGGAAGGACTGATGTTGAAGCTGAAACTCCAATACTTTGGCCATCTGACATGAAGAACTGACTCATTTGAAAAGACCCTGATGCTGGGAAAGATTGAAGGCAGGAGGAGAAGGGGATGACAGAAGATGAGATGGTTGGATGGCATCATCAACTCAGTGGACATAGGTTTGAGCAAGCTCCGGGAGTTGGTGATGGACAGGGAAGCCTGGCATGCAGCAGTCCATGTGGTCACAAAGAGTTGGACACGACTGAGTGACTGAACTGAACTGAGCTGAACTGAGAGGCCAGAGCAGAAATTTAGTCAAGGCTTTATTGCAACCCCTGCTGCACAGGGGGGACTAAGAACAAACAATAGGTTCCTTTGCTTCTTGCTCCCCAGGATGGGCGGGTAGTGAGGTTGCTCCTTATATGGTGTGAGGGCAAGGTTGTGTCCAGGGGTCAGGCTGGAGGAGTGGCTTAGGTGGTTTACTGAGCTATTGGGTGGTGGTGAGTGCAGGGGGCATGCACTCAACTTTTGCTCCTGACTCTTCAGAAGTAGGGTTTGTTTGGTTTTTTTTTTTTTTTTTTGGTCTTTTTGTATCTTTTGTCCAGAATTTGCCCTAACTGCACATGCATGTAGTTATGTTTAGTTCCAGATAGTTTCTTCGTATTTTGTTGTTGGAGAAAATGTGTATCCAAGTGCAAGCATTGCAGCAAAGCATCCCGGGTCCCAGCTGGTCTCAAGGGGACAGAGCCTCGGCTTGTCAGTGACTGTGATCAATTACTGAACCACTGTCAGTTTTCCTCTAACCTTGCAGAGGCCACCATCTTTCTTGGGAAACCACTCACACCCAGAGGAGGAAGGAGGCATGGATCTTCAACAAGGCTCTTAGAGGTCAGACGAGTTCAATTCTGCTGCTCCTTTTCATGATGCCCTTGTGCCTTACCTCCATGTCCTAACTGAAGACACCTAATTTTCTTTTGAGTGATATATTGAGACTCTAATACTACCCGTGAGTGTTTCTCAAGGATAGTTTCCCAGCCGCAACACCTGGGAACTTAAACTAGAAATGAATATTTGGTGACCCCAACCCAGACCCACTCAACTGGAAAATTTTGGGGTGGGAATCTAGCCGTTTTAACAAGCCACCAGGTGGTTGGGGTACACTTGAATTTTGAGAGCCACTTCTCTGATGGGTTTCTTTGTGGACAAAATACGAGGGGAGTTGGTTGGAAATTGTGCGATGGAAAGGAATGAGGATGGTGCAGAGAGAGGGAGAAAGACAGGAGCTGATGGGTCAATAAACTGATATTTTAGATTTATCTGTTAACAGAAATCACCTGGTTTTCTACAGGGCACACAGTTTTTGTTCTCTAACTCCAAATTCTGTATTTTCCCCCCAGAAACAGAGTGTTAAAAGAAGACTCTCTGTACAGGTTTCAGAAAGAAAATCAGGGACTTCCCTGGTGGTCCAGTGGTTAAGACTTCACCTTCCAATGCTGAAGGTGTGGGTTTGATCCCTGGTTAGGGAGCTATGATCTCACATGCCAAAAAATCAAAACATAAAACAGAAGCACTATTGTAACAAATTCAATAAAGATTTTTTAAATGGTCCACATTAAAAAAAAATCTTAAAAAAAAGAATCAATTGCATTTCCATCCAGTGAACTGGTCTCTCATTAACAGCATCCATCATTTGTCAAATGCGAGCTGTGCTTATCTAAGAGCTCTCCTGCCTCATGGTTTCTTATCTTTTCTGGTGACATTTGAACTTTCATCCATCATCGACATAGTTAGGTTCCATCTTTGCAGATGAAAAACAACTCTGGATCTGGATAGAATGAAGATGGGTTTCAAAAGAGAGCTTTTAGTCTCCGCAGCTGGGCATCTCAGCCCACTCCTTGCAGCAACGTTGGCATTTTGTTAGCTTTTACAGACTCCTCTACTCTGTTAAGTGGCAAGCCAGTGCGTCTCGAGTGAATAAACATCGGCGTTCTTGTTTCTGCCACTGCAGGGTCAAGAGTGCTGAATTAAAACTCCTTAAACCACACTTCACTGTTCCTTCACAGTGATTTTCATTTAAAAGCCAGGGATTCGTGGGTGATTATTCTGTTCTTCTTGCAGTGTGTTATCTGGTTTCCCCATAGCAATCAATATCTCATAGAATCTAGTAGAAACAACTCTTTGTCTGCCAGCCTCCCCGACCCCATCCAGTACACCCAATGGGGTCTGGAAATCTTTATCTGATACAGTACACTTGGACGATAGTGATTCTGGCCTGGTAAAGCATGTTATAAGCTGATTGGTAGAATTAAAAGATGAATTCATGCCTTGAACAACTCAACAAGAAACCTCTATATCTTTTGAGAGTTGTGGGAGAAAGCTTGTGTGATACCCGAGTGCCCACAAATACAGAAAGGGGCTTTAAAAAATACATATTTATTATAGAATTGTCTTTTCATACTGATCATGTGGGTCAATCCTAAAGGAAATCAACCCTCAATATTCATTGGAAGGACTGATGCTGAAGTTGAAGCTCTAATACTTTGCCCACCTGATGCGAAGAGCCGACTCATTGGAAAAGACTCTGATGCTGAGAAAGATTGAGGGCAGGAGGAGAAGAGGATGGCAGAGGATGAGATGGTTGGATGGCATCACTGACTCAATGGACATAAATTTGAGTGAATCTTGGTGGGTAGTGAAGGACAGGGAAGCCTGGCATGCTGCAGACTATGGGGTCACAAAGGGCTGGACACAGCTTAGTGACTGGACAGCAACAGTGGAATTGTCATTCGTTTATTTATCAGCCATTCTGTTTATTAAACAAATACTGAAAGATGCACTAAAAGATTAATGTCTCCAGAAGACAGGTCCTTGGTCCCCAGCTCCTGGGGTTTAACCTTTCCGCCTTTGGAATGTTCTGCCTGGTAAGTATCTTTGTTTACCTGAGGACCTTGGGTCATGCCAGATAGTCAGTGGCAGCAATATGATTTATGGTGGAGCCCTTGATTCATCCAAAAGATATCAACTCCATCTTTGGAGCAGCTAGAGACTAAGGTCAACCATGCAGGTGATCAGCCATGCCTATAGGACCAAACTCCAATAAAATCTCTGGACACCAAGCTTCCCTGGGCTTCCCTGTTTGACAATACTCTGTGCATATTATCACACATCATTGATGGGAGAAATATGCATTGTCTGCACGGCTCTTCTGGAAGAGGACCACAGAAAGTTTTACACCTGGTCTCTCCTGGACCCTGCCATTAGGCGTTTTCCCCCATTGCCGATTTTAATCTGTGTTCTCTCGTTGTAATAAACCATAACTGGGAGTATTATAGCTTTACTGAGTTTGCTGAGTTCTAGTTAATTCTTATTCAGGATAAACCTGGGGACCTCCTGTATTTCAGTGCCTGCTCAAAAAGTCAGGGACTATGTTAGAGCTGGAGACACAGAGATGAGAACAAAGTCTCTTTCTTCGTTTCCAAGAGAGAAAAGGAAACCAATAATGGCGGAAGAGCATAATAAAGGCTCTTTGTATACCAGGGAATCAGTACACTTACTGCCCTTTCTATTCCAAATGCATTGTTTGGGATAAGGCTGCATTCTGGGTTACACTGTACCCTAAGTATTTTGTAGAGGGTGCTTACATCAAGTTATATACTTAGGTGTGTAAGAAATGCAATTGTATTCCTCCAAATTTAAGGTAATTTCTTTTTCTTCTCCCTACTTTTTACCCAAACAGCAGAAAATTTATCTCAATCAGTCAGGTAATTCAATATGGTTCTTATCGTCAATTCTGAGTTGTCTGCTTTTCTGGGTAGTTGCTTCTAAGATTCAGGCAGTTTGATAGTACCTGCCTTTGGGTGAGAGTGATGGAGAATGAGGTTGGTGTGGTCTCAGGTCCTTGGGTGTTCATCCACTCCCACCAAAGCTATGACCTTACTGAGTTTCTCTGCAGGCTTCTCTCTAGCTGGGCTGGTAACTGAGCCAGTCTACACCGTCTCTTGGATACAGGGGAATTTTAGCAGCTTTCCCACATGGCTAGGGGACCCTGGCAAACTCTGGGCCTGTCTTAGAGTCTCTGCACCTGGGTATGATGACTTGTCTCATCCTTCTACATCTTCCTTGTCAGTTTCCTCCATCTTCCCAGGTTTTATTCAAGAAAGTCTGTAGAGGCATCTGTAGTTTGTCTTCATCCATACCCACTGTGACTCACTTCCAACTTTCCTTTTATACTGTGAAGGGTGAAAAATAGGCTAAAATGATATTTCCTAAGGGCCTTTATAATTGGGGTCCATCTATAACCTGTTCTCCCAAGGAGACACCACTCACAAGACCAAGGGGGAGAGGTGAGTGGGTAACTATACAAGCTCAGGTTTCCCTGTGCAGGGAAATTATCAAGCTGGGTGGCTGAGGGTCTGGTCCTTCCTAGCCAGCTTTGTTGGTTTGTGTGTCGTCTGATCCCTAACATGGACAGCTGCACAGAAGTAGGAGCATCTGCTGTGATATCGTCACAATAGCCTTGGGGCAGAGTTGAGCGTTTTTCCTGGCTGCCTTGTTTCTGGCTTCCCAGCAACTAAGCCTGTTTATCTGGCCTTCACAGATTCAATATGGCAGCTGTTGATGGCAACCAAGAACACCAACCCATAAAAACAAGGATATATGAAAAACTGCATTGCCTGGTTATTGATTTACAATGGACAATGTGGTCTTCAAGGTTTCCAAATGAGTGTTTGCCAATCAGCACATTTTCTCCCTAAATACAACTTCTCTACATGGAGCCCTAATTGCCCATAATCATCAAAAGGCTATGTAGATAGAGGCATGAAGATATTGCAAGAGAAACTAAAGAATTTTCTAACCCTTAGATCCAGTGTCACTCAAGGACTGTTCAGGAGAATATAAGATGAGACAAGATCTTTTTTTCCTGGAGGTGAAAGAGAGGCTAGAACCCTCATGACTGTTGAGGAGTTAAAGTGAGGGCATCTGTATTCCTTTCCAGTTGCCTGTTACTTTGTATTTGGTGTGTGCCCATTTAGGGATGACTTGGTAGGAGAGGAAATCCACAATGCCATGATAAAAAGTCATGTCCCCACAAGTGCATATCATTTTAGTAATCATACCCATCATATTTAAGTCTTCAGTGGCACAGTGATGGGTGTTTGTGTGTGACACAGCAGAACACGAGCTACAAAGTACGTGAGAAGAAAATCTGGAAGGTGACCAATGATGAGAACCTTTAAGAGTGAGCCCCATCAAGGTCATCTTGGATTTATACCTCTAGTATATTTTAAGGGCAAATGATTCATTTGTATTAATACCTACAGTATCAAGAGGAAAATTCTGAAATTTATATGTGGATAGGTCACTCAAGTTTTTGGGGGCGAACTTTGCTCTGAAATGGTTATCTCACATCTCAATGTGTTCATTCCCTACCCTTACTCCCTCAAGGGCAAAGCTGTTTTAATTAAAACTATTTTCTTAGGAAGGTATGCATTTGTATTGTTTAATATTGTCTGCCAACAGCGTCTTCATTTTGTGCCTTGGCTAGGTACCCGGAACTTGAAATTCATTTGCAGCAAGTCAAGCTTAGATAACGATAATGATAATGAAATCTCATGCTTCAGCATCTAAGTATGATAGTGCTTCAGGCATGAGGGAGGGAGTTTTTTCCTGTCTGTGTCATTTTCCAATTGGTTAGTTGCATTATAGTGATTTGAATGCGTCCGTTCTTTCCTCATTCAACTGAAAACAATTACCAGAGGCTAGACAGTTGGGTCAGGTCTGGAAATGATGACATCTGTGATGTTCTGAATCAAAAATGGCATTTGCCCATGTGACTAAAATCAATACGAGGCCCAAAGAAATGCAGTCAGTGGGCCCCAAAGTTGATGTCATGAGAGCTGGAGGTGACCTGTATAAACTTCTGGTATTACCTCAAATTGTCTTTTCCCTCTCATGTTCTTATTATTTCCTGTTCTTCACTTATTTTCTCTTACTGTTTTCTCATACTTTTCATTTTATCATCGTCTCCTGCCTACATTTAAATAAGCCAGTAGCATCCAGGCATAACTGCTGTCTGCTTTTAAAAACAAAAGTTGAACTGACTGTTGATAGCTTCATTAATCTGTTCTGGTATCAGTATTTGTTTTTTGGTGCACTGTTTTTGGAAATATGGGTAGGTGTTTGCACATTCTTAACCTATACGGTGTGGTTGTAATAAACAGAGATAAGCTGCTCAGGTTTCACCTTTAACCTCTCTGCCTGATGGTTTTTAATGTTGTCAGTTGGCCCTTAAAGATGTTCCAACAGAGCACAGGCTTTGCCAGGTGCTGTCCTAGGTACTGAATTTACAAGTTTGAATAGACTCCAGCTGGGGAGGCAGAAATAAATAATCATAATCCATTCAGTACAAGCGATCGCGACAACATTCACAAGATATAGATGGAACGTTTAAAATGCACAAAGTATAAAATACAGGAGAAATTCCACTGATTCACGACGGAGAGCTTTTTGGTGGTTCTGAATTGTGGTTTCAAATGCAACGTCTTGGGACTTCCCCGTTGGTGCAGTAGTTAGGAATCCTTGCAACACAGGTTCAATCCCTGTTCAGGGAACTAAAATCCTACATGCTGAGGAGCAACTAAGCCACAAACTACAGCTATTGAGCCCATATGCTCTGGAGCCCATGTGCCACAACTAGAGAGTCCATGTGCCACAACTAGAGAGTCTGTGCACTGCAATGAAAAACCCTGCAGAACACAATGAAGAAGATCCTGTGTGCCACAACTAAGACCTGACACAGTCAAATAAATAAATAATTAAAAAATAAAACTAAAATGTAACCTCTTTGGGGCAATTATACATGCCAACTGATGAAACAAATTATATGATAGCAGTAGTCATTTGTTGTTTTTAAATTCTTTCTTATTTGACTGGCAGGGAATTTTTTGTATGAATATTGTATAGTCACTGGTATTTAAAAGCTTCTGTAACTCCAAGTTTCATGTTTATTATTACTTTCGCCTTGGATTATACACAAAGAATGACAGTCATATGCACCAAAATATATCAGTTGTGAATGTGTTAATTGCAAGGGACAGAAACCCTCCTGAAACCAGATTAAGCAGAATGAGGGATTTATTGGTTCATAAAACTGGGAATTCCAAGGGTGGCCCTGCTTTCATGCATGGCTAGTTCTAGGATTAGGAGCCAAGGGCAATAAATCTTTCTCTGCTTCTCAGCCCTGCTCTCCTTTCTCCATTGCTTCCCCTTCTTAATGAAATATGGCTTCCAGAAACCCCAAGCCTGCATTCTGTCCCTGAACAGTTACAGGGGAAGGTCAGTAGTCCCCAGCATCCCTCAGAAGCCTAGGGATTTTCTGTGGCTGGTTTAATCACATCAGGCATCCAAATACATGACACAAAATGAGTTTTCCAGTCAAATACGATGCAATGCTATGGAAAGGTATGATGGTCCTGCCTTGATCAAATGCCCAGCCTAGCTTGGGATAGACTCACCCCACCAAACCACATGGACTTTGGATGAAGAAGAAGTGGAAACTGATGCTAGTGGCATCAGATTTTTTAAAATGTATTTATTTATCTTTTATGTTTTTAGCTGTGCTAGGTCTTCATTGCTGCACTTGAGCTTTCTCTTGTTGCAGCAAGTGGGGGCTGCTCTTCATTGCAGAGCATGGACTTCTCGGTGTGGTGGCTTCTTTTGTTGCTGAGCTCAGGCTCTAGGCACGCAGGCTTCAGTAGTTGCGTCCACGGGCTTCGTTGCCCTGCAGCATGTGGAATCTTCCCGGACCAGGGTCGACCCCATGTTCTTTGCATTGGCAGGCAGATTCTTAACCAATGGACCATCAGTGAAGTCCCCAGCATGAGATAAAGAAAGAACAAGTCTTGGAAAACAGGGAAACTGGTATCCAGTACCCATGACCACCATTATCTAGAAATCAAAGCAATGTTTCTGTAAGCTGTGACTTTTCCATCCATCTTTGTTGTTTTATATTTTTATTGTTGCTCTGTTGGTGGTATTCCTTTGGCTTACGTTTATCTTGATTGTACCATTTCTTGCTTATTTTCTGCCATTAGTGCCAATACACACCTGGAACTATAGCGACAATAGAAAATACAAACACGTACAAAGTCTATCTTAATTGTGCAACAGCAGTAGGAACCTTTGGCTGAGAGAGAGAGAGTGATGATTCTATTTGGGGCAAAGAAAAATCATAGAAAATCCAGATCTGGATGCTTTGCTCAGTTGTCAGTCTGGTTTGATGTGTTTAGGTGGTCTGAGGGTTGACCTAAGTAAGTCTATTTTTACAGCCCTTTTTCACTCACTTCTGAGAGTCATTCCAGGCTACACTGTGCTCAACAGCCCAGAAAGGAATGAAGAGCATTTTGTAGGATGCATTTTTCTCATGGAAGATTGAAATGTGTGAAAACACTCCTGTGTTTCCTAAGGATCTATCCTAGAAATCTGGCTTACCGTGTGCCAGGATTCTACCCCTCAAAGATATATGTAATTTATATTTGTGATCAAATATTTTGGTAAATTGTTTGATGTGGACCATTTTTAAGTCTTTTTTAAAAATTTGTTACATATTGTTTCTGTTTTACGTTTCATTTTATTTGGCCTCAAGGCATATTGGGTCTTAGCTCCCCGACTAGGTATCAAGCTTGCACCCCTTCAGTGAAAGTTGAAATCTAATTCCTGGATGCCGGGGAAATCCCTGTGACAGAATTTTATTGTGTTTATTTATTTATTTATTTTTTTTTTCACAAAGGATGTCATGACTGGGTTTCCACCTTTGAAATTCTTATATTCCCCACTAATTTCATTGAATTCTGATATGTCTCTGACCTTATTCAAATAGCATTTTATTTTATTTGTTTTTTAAATTTTATTTTATTTTAAACTTTACAATATTGTATTAGTTTTGCCAAATATCGAAATGAATCCGCCACAGGTATACCCGCGTTCCCCATCCTGAACCCTCCTCCCTCCTCCCTCCCCTACCCTCCCTCTGGGTCGTCCCAGTGCACCAGCCCCAAGCATCCAGTACCGTGCATCGAACCTGGACTGGCGACTCGTTTCATACATGATATTATACATGTTTCAATGCTATTCTCCCAAATCTCCCCACCCTCTCCCTCTCCCACAGAGTCCATAAGACTGATCTATACATCGGTGTCTCTTTTGCAGTCTCGTACATAAGGTTATTGTTACCATCTTTCTAAATTCCATATATATGCATTAGTATACTATATTGGTGTTTTTCTTTCTCGCTTACTTCACTCTGTATAATAGGTTCCAGTTTCATCCATCTCATTAGAACTGATTCAAATGTATTCTTTTTAATGGCTGAGTAATACTCCATTGTGTATATGTACCACAGCTTTCTTATCCATTCATCTGCTGATGGGCATCTAGGTTGCTTCCATGTCCTGGCTATTATAAACAGTGCTGCAATGAACATTGGGGTACACGTGTCTCTTTCAAATAGCATTTTAAAAAACATGTTTGAAGGGACTCATCACCCCCCAATAAAGCACATCTAATGTAGGACCAGCTTGAACTCTGGGATATTCTGAGGTTGTCTAAACTTTACCCATGGTCCAAGCCAGATGGGAAATGGTTGATCTGTGAATAATGGCAGGCCCACCTTTGAGGCATTTTGTGATTTGCAGACAGTGGTTCAGCCAATATAGCTACAAGTTCAAATGCTACGTTGTGCTCGAAAAGCGGTTGTGGTTAAACACAACTGCGGTGTAGTTAAGGCTCTTTAACATGATATTTGGATTTCCTGGCTCTTCATTTTATTTTTTAAAGAATTTTTCCATGTTCATCTAAGGGGAATGACTTTTGTCCTTGGACTGCCTCAGGGAACCTGTATAAAGGATGAATTGAGAGGTAGTATTGCCTTCTCAGGGGACACTCCTACTTGGACCTCATGGATGTGTTATTTGCTTCTGGGGAATTCTGATGGAACATTTCTCTTTATAACATCATTTTAGTTATCATCCTGGGAAGTTCTATAGCTCTGCTTTATGTAAATACTGGGTGTTCATTATAGAAGATTGAGTTATATTTTACTTCTAAATGTACCTGTTTCAGGACCTGAAAAATATCTTAGGACATTCTGGTCACCAATTTATGCAAATAAATTGGAGAGGATTATATCACTATTCTTTTTAATGTCCTCCTAGTTGATAGCAGCACAACTGTGGTCCATTAGCTTGATAATATTATCCACTATTAAATACAGATATAACTATATATATGTATGTATGATACATATCATATATGATAAAAGTGATTATATATTATATATAGTGTATATATACTATATATTATATATATAATTATATATTATATATATAATTATATATGTATATATTATATAATACATAATATGTAAAATATATATGTAATATAGTATATAGATAATATATGCATTTGTAAGTATGATTTTATATGTAATGTAGTATAATTAAACATATAAATTTATTATATATATGTGCACTCAACATGTATACACACACATATAATATACTTGTTCAGAGACATCAAGAAGTATATTGTCTCATGGCAACTATTGAAATAGCCCCCTTTCATCTACCTTCTTCTCTGTTCACCAGCCTGTATCTGATGCTTGCAGAGTATCCAGTTATGTATCAGCAAGATAAGGAGATTCTGTCAGTTACTAGTTTTATAACTTTTCAACATCTTTCCATTGTAGTTGTGATAAAATCTCCACCTTGTCCCATAGGACCACACTGAACCTAGCCCTTTTCTATTTGTTTGAAACCATATTCTGCAAGTTTTCAAGCATTTAATGAGTGGCTCAGTCACACTGGACCCCTTTCTGTTTCTCAAAGCCTGACTTGTACTTTTCTTGGAATATTTGAAGTTGTTGCATTTTTGGAATCATCTGTTTCCAAAGTGTATGAACGCAGCTGTGTGCAAATATATTGCAGCTCTGACGGCACCGTGCTGTAGAGCGGACAGCCCCCAAAGATGGGCAGCATGAAAGAGTCTGCCCTTCTATCGGTCCTATGTTACAGGATAGCTGAGGGTCAGTGGCACCCCACTCCAGTGCTCTTGCCTGGAAAATCCCATGGGCAGAGGAGCCTGGTAGGCTGCAGTCCGTGGGGTCGCTAAGAGTCAGACACAACTGAGCAAGTTCACTTTCAGTTTTCACTTTCATGCATTGGAGAAGGAAATGGCAACCCACTCCAGCGTTCTTGCCTGGAGAATCCCAGGGACGGGGGAGCCTGGTAGGCTGCCATCTATGGAGTCGCACAGAGTCGGACATGACTGAAGTGACTTAGCAGCAGCAGCAGCAGCTGAGGGTCAGCTGGAGATTGGCTGATCCAGGCTGGGCTCAGTTCAGTGGCTGGGCTGGTATCAACTGTTCTCACACACACATCTGCAACCATCTGGCTCTTCTGGGGCTGGCTGCCTTCCACATGCCTCTCTTCCAGTTCCCAGAATCAGCAGGCCAGCCCAGGGGTATTCTCATGGCAAGAGCCAAAGTGCAGGAGGGCAGGTGGAAATGCACAAGACTTCTTGAGAACTGGCTCAAAGGCATGCTTACCTCATTCTGTTGACCAAAGTGTGTCCCATGAACTGAATTCAAAGTCAATGGTGGAGAAATGTCCCTGCCCCTCTTATACAGCTGTGAAGTTGTAGAGCAAACGTTAAGAAGTGGGTGAAGAATTGGGTCCAATAACTCACATTACCATCCTGGCTGACAGCTTCTCACTAGTTCATTGAAGATGCCCCAATCTTCCAGCAGGGGTTTCCCTATTACAAGACTGCATTTTACTTCCTAAAGTTATTTTGTTTCCATTTTACTTCCTCCTTTCCTAAAGTTATCTTGTTTCCATATTACTTCCTCTCACCTCCCTTTAATATAAGATTCAGCATAAGTACAAAGTGGGCACTTTATATAGTGTTCTTGCATCAGTGACAGGTTTAAATGTCAGCTTCTATTCACATTTATGTGTGCATTGTATCTGATTTCTCTGAAATTAATTAGGAGATCAGATTTCTTATCCAGAGTCCCCCTTGAGCACAATCTGTGTCTAGAAGCAAGTTAATTCTCTCCAGCCTTCTTTTCTTCAGTCTGTAAAAGGAAACTATTAACTCTTATGGCTTGTTACTTCGCTTTCAATTCTCCCCATCTCTGATGATCGACCCTGAGTCTGTTGAATAAGGTAAATTTACATTGCTTTCATTCTTAGAGCCATAGGAAATGATCTGTCCACAATCGGAGCAGCAGCCCCAGATATGGAAAGCTTTTCAGCAAGTGTCAGTCATGTTCATACTAAATACATAGTGTATTTGAGATGGAGGACTGGATATACTAGCATGCCAAGGAATCTGCTCCAAGAAAGTTACGAGAATAGCAAATGTGAAACACTGATGTGAAAAGGTAGAATGTACAATACTGAGGAATAATTTATAGAGGATTTAGGAAAGCTGTGGAGCATTAGTGCAAGGCTGAATGTGATTCCTGCAACTGGTTTTGGCCACACATCTCTAATCTCAGTGGGAAGTTATTGTAGCCACTTTAGAAAATTTTTTATTTATCTTTGGCTGCTCTGGGTCTTCATTGCTGAAGTGGGCTTTCTCTAGTTGTGGTGAAACAAGGGTGACTCTTCTTGTGTTGTGCGGGCTTCTCACTGCAGTGGTTTTCCTTATTGCAGCGTACAGGCTGTAGGTGTGCAGGTTTCGGTAGTTATGGTTCATGGGCCTAGTTGCTCCAGGGCATGTGGGATCTTCCCAGACCAGGGATCGAATCTGGGTCTCCTGCATTGCAGGCAGACTTTTTATTGTCTGAACCACCAAGGAAGCTCAGGTATTCTCCATAGTTTGGCTAAACGTAGAATATGTGATATATCCCTTTTTACATGTCTTCCAGTGAAAACTGAAGGCAACTTGCTGTGTATTACTGAGAACCTCTCTTAATCATCATTCCTCCTGACAGTTGGGTAAACAAATGTATTAATTTCCTCTGGACATGACCATTAATGTTCATTTAGCTGGCAATCTACCTGATAAACGTCAATAAAATCTCTTGATGAACCTTAAATATAAAAATCACATAGAAGCAAATTATGGTCTCAATCAAGGTCATGTGGCTTATGGAGTTACTAAGCTGAGTCAGCTTACAAAAGCTTTTAAAACCACTTCTGAATATGGAGGGGGAAGCCCCAGGAAGTGCTTTGTGTTTCTGGCATTAAGCCATTCCTCTTTCTTTGGTGTATCCACAGGTCAAAGTGACATGTACTCATCACTTAAACACGAACCATGAAAGCCCAGAAGCAAGCCCCTTGTTTTTATACCATGGCTTGGAAATCTGTCAAAATGGAATCTCTAAGGATTTCTCTTAGTCTGACATCAAATGATACATCATAGGAGGTGGCTTAAGATCAGGGTGATAAAAGGTGGGGGAAAGGAAAAGCATTGGTGAAGAGTAGTTGAAATCATGCAAGCTTTAAAAATCCTGCAAGCTTTTTTCTTTTTAAACCAGGACAAAACCAGAAGTTTAATAACATGTATACCTCTTTTATACAGGGTTGATTTGAAGGAAGACTGAGTCACTCCCTGAGATGACCAAAACCATCACCTTAAATACGTCATCTTCTGCTAAAAACAGAAGAAAGCCCTTGGGGATCTTGGGAAGCCAGTTACAGCAGGTTATCATGCGAAGCCCAGGAAACAAGCACATGATGGTTTGCAGGTTTAAGTCAGGACTTCTCCATTGATAAAACTCTGGGATCTTCAAGGAATTTATTATTTTAGAAAAATCTAGATCAAGCGAAGGAGTTCCCTGTGACACTTCATCACAGCTTCACTTGCTTTTACTATCAGATCAGATCAGATCAGTCGCTCAGTCGTGTCTGACTCTTTGCGACCCCATGAATCGCAGCACACCAGGCCTCCCTGTCCATCACCATCTCCTGGAGTTCACTCAGACTCACTTCCATCAAGTCAGTGATACCATCCAGCCATCTCATCCTCTGTCGTCCCCTTCTCCTCCTGCCCCCAATCCTTCCCAGCATCAGAGTCTTTTCCAATGAGTCAACTCTTCGCATGAGGTGGCCAAAGTATTGGAGTTTCAGCTTCAGCATCATTCCTTCCAAAGAAATCCCAGGGCTGATCTCCTTCCGAATGGGCTGGTTGGATCTCCTTGCAGTCCAAGGGACTCTCAAGAGTCTTCTCCAACACCACAGTTCAAAAGTATCAATTCTTCGGCGCTCAACCTTCTTCACAGTCCAACTCTCACATCCATACATAACCACAGGAAAAACCATAGCCTTGATTAGATGAACCTTTGTTGGCAAAGTAATGTCTCTGCTTTTGAATATGTTATCTAGGTTGGTCATAACTTTCCTTCCAAGGAGTAAGCATCTTTTAATTTCATGGCTGCAGTCACCATCTGTAGTGATTTTGGAGCCCAGAAAAATAAAGTCTGACACTGTTTCCACTATTTCCCCATCTATTTCCCATGAAGTGGTGAGACCGGATGCCATGATCTTCGTTTTCTGAATGTTGAGCTTTAAGCCAACTTTTTCACTCTCCACTTTCACTTTCATCAAGAGGCTTTTGAGTTCCTCTTCATTTTTTGCCAAAAGGGTGGTGTCGTCTGCATATCTGAGGTTATTGATATTTCTCCCGGCAATCTTGATTCCAGTTTGTGTTTCTTCCAGTCCAGCATTTCTCATGATGTACTCTGCATATAAGTTAAATAAACAGGGTGACAATATACAGCCTTGACAAACTCCTTTTCCTATTTGGAACCAGTCTGTTGTTCCATGTCCAGTTCTAACTGTTGCTTCCTGACCTGCATACAGATTTCTCAAGAGGCAGATCAGATGTTCTCACCTCCTGAGAATTGAAGGTACAAATTGTAGTGTTTCAAGTGGCACCATGCTAATTTATCTTGGCCTAAAATAGTGAATGGGCTTCCCTGGTGGCTCAGGTGGTAAAGAATCTGCCTGCAATGCTGGAGACCTGGGTTCAATATCTGGGTTGGGAAGATTACTTGGAGGAGGGCATGGAGGCTTACTCGAATATTCTTGCCTGGAAAATCTCCATGGACAGAGAAGCTGGGTGGGTTACTGTCCATGGGGTCGCAAAGAGTCAGACGTGACTGAGCAACTAAGCACAGCACAACACAAAATAGTGAATACAGAGCAAGTAAAGGAAAAACCTCTTCCTCTCAGAAATTGGTCTTCATTTTTTCATGAGAATTGCTAGTCTTCCTCCCAAAGCCAAAACCATAAATTTGTTAGTGTTTGACCTCAATATATTTTCTCTTATCAGCTTTTAAACCTTCTCTGCCTCCTGCTACCATTCACTTTCTAGTACATTTGAAATCTGTCCAAGCCGTTCCTGGGGTTCAGGTGTCTGAGACCTGATTTATTTCATTGATATATTAAAACACCCTTGAATCCAGCCAACGTATGTGGCCAGTTTTACTTGCTTTGCTCCCATACTGGTAATGGAATTTTTATGGCTGTAAAATATCTGGGTCATGTGGCATTTTCATCTTCTGTTGTCTTGAGCTGGTATAGTTTTACCAACGTGCCATTAAGGGATGGTTCCTTTACCATCATTGTGCTTCCTGGGGCCTTGCCCACTTTGCACTGTAAGTCAGAACAAGAGACCCTCCAAGTATTTAATTTCCCTGACTAATATATACCCTTTACTTCTTCACAACTGATACCACAGCAGTTGGGGAATGTATTCTGGTTTCATCCCCTTTTCCTTGTCCCCTTCCTCTGCCTCCTCATCATCAGTATTGAGTTGGCAACACATATATATGGGTTTCCCTGGTGGCTCAGCTGGGAAAAAATCCACCTGCAATGTAGGAGACCTGGGTTTGATCCCTGGGTTGGGAAGATGCCCTGGAGAAGGAAAAGGCTACCAACTCCAGTATTCTGGCCTGGAGAATCCCCATGGACAGAGGAGCCTGGGGGCTACAGTCCATAGGGTCACAAAGAGTTGGACACAACTAAGCGACTAAGCACAGAATAGCATATATATATGTTTTATATATATATATATATACACACACACACACATAGCACATATATATACACATATACATATAGCATATATATATACATATATATAGAGAGAGATCAAAAAACTATAAAGTACAAAGATGTGTACTATTAAAATAATCCTCTTTCTAACATTTCCCAATATAATCCAGTGTCTGAGCTGTGTCCTTTTCCCTGGGTCTCTCCTTTCAGATACATGGTTTTACCTGCCTAGCGCCCTTCTTGTTGTTGTTTTTAAGTCATGTCCCGATCTTTGAAACCCCATGAACTCAGCATCCCAGGCTTCCCTGTCCTTCACTGTCTCCTGGAGTTTGCTCAGATTCATGTCCACTGAGTCAGTGATGCCATCCAACCATCTTATCCTCTGTCATGCCCTTCTCTCTTGCCCTCAATCTTTCCCAGCATCAAGGTCTTTTCCACTGAGTGAGCTCTTTGCATCAGGTGGCCAAAGTATTGGAGCTCCAACTTAAGCACTGGTTCTTCCAATGAATATTCAGGGTTGATTTCTCTTAGAATTGACTGGTTTGATCTCCTTGCTGTCCATGGGACTCTTGAGAGTCTTCTCCAGCACCACAATTCAGTTCAGTTCAGTTCAGTCGCTCAGTCGTGTCCGACTCTTTGCGACCCCATGAATCACAGCACGCCAGGCCTCCCTGTCCATCACCAACTCCCAGAGTTCACTCAGACTCAAGTCCCTTGAGTCAGGGATGCCATCCAGCCATCTCATCCTCTGTCGTCCCCTTCTCCTCCTGCCCCCAATCCCTCCCAGCATCAGAGTCTCTTCCAATGAGTCAGCTCTTCGCCTGAGGTGGCCAAAGTACTGGAGTTTCAGCTTCAGCATCATTCCTTCCAAAGAAATCCCAGGGCTGATCTCCTTCAGAATGGACTGGTTGGATCTCCTTGCAGTCCAAGGGACTCTCAAGAGTCTTCTCCAACACCACAGTTCAAAAGCATCAATTCTTCAGTGCTCAGCCTTCTTCACAGTCCAACTCTCACATCCATACATGACCACAGGAAAAACCATAGCCTTGACTAGATGAACCTTTGTTGGCAAAGTAATGTCTCTGCTTTTGAATATGCTATCTAGGTTGGTCATAACTTTCCTTCCAAGGAGTAAGTGTCTTTTAATTTCATGGCTGCAGTCACCATCTGCAGTGATTTTGGAGCCCCCAAAAATAAAGTCTGACACTGTTTCCACTGTTTCCCCATCTATTTCCCATGAAGTGATGGGACCGGATGCCATGATCTTCGTTTTCTGAATGTTGAGCTTTAAGCCAACTTTTTCACTCTCCACTTTCACTTTCATCAAGAGGCTTTTGAGTTC
The DNA here is from genome assembly GCF_032452875.1 of Bos javanicus. Classification (NCBI taxonomy): domain Eukaryota; kingdom Metazoa; phylum Chordata; class Mammalia; order Artiodactyla; family Bovidae; genus Bos; species Bos javanicus. The sequence goes on from NC_083884.1 coordinate 48,057,431, forward strand.
CTCTTCACTTTCTGCCATAAGGGTGGTGTCATCTGCATATCTGAGGTTATTGATATTTCTCCCGGCAATCTTGATTCCAGTTTGTGTTTCTTCCAGTCCAGCATTTCTCATGATGTACTCTGCATATAAGTTAAATAAACAGGGTGACAATATACAGCCTTGATGAACTCCTTTTCCTATTTGGAACCAGTCTGTTGTTCCATGTCGAGTTCTAACTGTTGCTTCCTGACCTGCATACAGATTTCTCAAGAGGCAGGTCAGGTGGTCTTTCCACTATTGGAAAGAATCAATCCTTGGTTGCTCAACCTTTATGGTCCAGCTGTCACATCTGTACATGACCACTGGAAAACTATAGCTTTGACTATACGGACCTTTGTCGGCAAAGTCATTGGACATCTCTCTTTTTAAATTCCATCTGTATTTATGGTATAATAGGCTCCAGTTTCAGAACTGATTCAAATGTATTAATTAATACTCCATTGTGTATATGTACCACAGCTTTCTTATCCATTCATCTGCTGATGGACATCTCTGCTTCCACGTCTTGGCTATTATAAACAGTGCTGCGATGAACATTGGGGTACAATATGCCCAGCAGTGTTGCTGGATCATAAGGCAGTTCTAACTCCACACTGTTCTCCATAGTGGCTGGACATTAATATGCTGGCAGGTTTGTCATAACCTTTCTTCCAAGGAGCCAGGATCTTTTAATTTCATGGCCGCAGTCACTGTCCTTTAATAATGTATAAATGAATCATTTTGTCATATAGCATAAATTAACACAATATTGTAATTCAGCTATACTTCAATTTTTTAGTTTTAAAAACTTTTTAAAAAGAAGTTGGCTCAAAGGAACAATATTGCCAAATTCTATAGGACTATTGGATTATCCTATGAAATGGGAGACTTCAAAGCAAAGCTAATTCATAGTGCTTAGGATAGGTAAGCGTTATCTTTAAACAGCCTGTATTTTGTGGATGCCTTATAGTTTTTCTTATAAACTCTTGTTCCATCTAGCAAGCTGATCAGTAGAACTGGGGGACAGAGAACCATCTAGAACAAGAAAGTAAGATATTTCATCATTTTTTTTAACCAGTTCCAAGTCACTTTCTCTTCTCACTCCCTGGAATCAGATGGGTGTTATACTCGTGATGGCTTACAATTCGATTCAGTGGTGTTTTTGTTTTCTTAATCATACATGTTGGAGAAGACTCTTGAGAGTCCCTTGGACAACAAGGAGATCCAACCAGTCCATCCTAAAGGAAATCGGTCCTGAATACTCATTGGAAGGACTGATGCTGAAACTGAAACTCCAATACTTTGGCCACCTGATGTGAAGAACTGACTCATTGGAAAATACCCTGATGCTGGGAAAGATTGAAGGCAGGAGGAGAAGGGGACAGCAGAGAATGAGATGTTGGATGATATCACCAACTCAATGGACATGAGTTTGCATAAACTCTGGGAGTTGGTGATGGACAGGGAGGCCTGTAGTGCCACAGTCCATGGGGTCACAATGAGTTGGACATGACTGAGCAACTGAACTGAACTGAATCATACATGAACCATGGCATGTCTTGCAAATCAGCAGTGTCTTGAAGTAAAGTGAAGTGAAAGTTGCTCAGTCGTGTCCAACTCTTTGCAGGGTGACAATATACAGCCTTGACCTACTCCTTTCCCGATTTGGAACCACTCTGTTGTTCCATGTCCAGTTCTAACTGTTTCTTCTTGACCTGCATACAGATTTCTCAGAAGACAGGTAAGGTGTCCTGGTATTCCCATCTCTTGAAGAATTTTCCACAGTTCATTTTCATCCACACAGTCAAAGGCTTTGGCCTACTCAATAAAGCAAAAGTAGATGTTTTTCTGAAACTCTCTTGGTTTTTCAATGATCCAATGGATATTGGCAATTTGATCTCTGATTCCTCTGCCTATTCTAAATCCATCTTGAACATCTGGAAGTTCATGATTCACGTACTGTTGAAGCCTGGCTTGGAGAATTTTGAGCATTACTTTGCTAGTGTGTGATGCACATGCAATTGTGTGGTAGCATGAGCATTCTTTGGCATTGCCTTTCTTTGGCACTGGAACGAAAACTGACCTTTTCCAGTCCTGTGGCCACTGCTGAGTTTTCCAAATTTGCTGGCATATTGAGTGCAGCACTTTCACAGTATCATCTTTCAGGATTTGAAATAGCTCAACTGGAATTCTGTCACCTCCACTAGCTTTGTTTGAGTGGTCCACTTGACTTCACATTCCAGGATGTCGTGCTCAGGAGGGTGATCACACCATTGTGGATATCTCAGTCATGAAGATCTTTTTTGTATACTTTTTCTGTATATTCTTGCCACTACTTCTTAACATCTGCTTCTGTTATGTCCATACTGTTTCTGTTCTTTATTGTGCCCATCTTTGCATAAAATCTTCCCTTGATATCTCTTAATTTTCTTGAAAGATCTCTAGTCTTTCCCTTTCTTTTCCTTTTTTCTTTTTCCATTCTTTTCTAGTTTTCCTCTATTTCTTTTCATTAATCAGTGAGGAAGGCTTTCTTATCTCTCCTCACCATTCTTTGGAACTCTGCATTCAAATGCGTATATCTTTTCTCCTTTTCCTTTAGCTTCTTTTCTTTTCTCAGTTATTTGTAAGGTCTCCTCAGACAACCATTTTGCCTTTTTGCATTCCCATTTCTTGGGGATGGTCTTGATCACTGCCTCCTGTACAATGTCATGAAGCTCCATCCATAGTTCTTCAGGCATTCTGTCAGATCTAATCCCTTGAATCTATTTGTCACTTCCAATGTATAATCGTAAGGGATTTGATTTAAGTCATGCCTGAATGGTCTAGTGGTTTTCCCTACTTTCTTCAATTTAAGTTTGAATTTGGCAATAAAGAGTTCATGATCTGAGCCACAGTCAGCTCCTGATCTTGTTTTTGTTGACTGTATAGAGCTTCTCCATCTTTGGCTGCCAAGAATATAATCAATCTGATTTCAGTATTGACCATCTGGTGATGTCCATGTGTAGAGTCTTCTCTTGTGTTGTTGGAAGAAGGTGTTTGCTATGACCAGTGCATTTTCTTGGCAAAACTGCTAGCCTCTTCCCTGTTTCATTTTGAATTCCAAGGCCAAATTTGCTTGTTACTCCAAATATCTCTTGACTTCCTACTTTTCCATTCCAGTCCCCTATAATGGAAATGACATCTTTTTTGGGTGTTTATTCTAGAAGATTTATACGGTCTGAAGAGAAAGAATTGATGCTTTTGAACTGTGGTGTTGGAAAAGACTCTTGAGAGTCCCTTGGACTTCAAGGAGATCCAACCAGTCCATTCTAAAGGAGATCAGCCCTGGGATTTCTTTGGAAGGAATGCTGCTAAAGCTGAAACTCCAGTACTTTGGCCACCTCATGTGAAGACTTGACTCATTGGAAAAGACTCTGATGCTGGGAGGTATTGGGGGCAAGAGGAGAAGGGGACGACAGAGGATGAGATGGCTGGATGGCATCACTGACTCGACGGACGTGAGTCTGAGTGAACTCCGGGAGTTGGTGATGGACAGGGAGGTCTGGCATGCTGCGATTCATGGGGTCGCGAAGAGTCGGACATGACTAAGCGACTGATCTGATCTGATTCTAGAAGATCTTTTAGGTCTTCTTAGAACTGTTCAACTTCAACTTCTTCAGCATTAGTGGTTGGGGCATAGACTTGGATTACTGTGATATTGAATGGTTTGCCTTGGAAACAAACAGGGATCAATCTGTCATTTTTGAGACTGCACCCAAGAACTGCATTTCAGAACTGTACTCTGCATATAAGTTAAATAAGCAGGGTGACAATATACAGTCTTGATGTACTCCTGCTTCTTATTTAGAAGCAGTCTGTTGTCCCATGTCCAGTTCTCTTTTTTTCTTCCTTTACAATATTGTATTGGTTTTGCCATACATCAACATGAATCCTCCATGGATGTACACATGTTCCCCATCCTGAATCCCCCACCCACCTCCTTCCCCATCCCATCCCTCTGGGTCACCCCAGTGCACCAGCCCCGAGCATCCTGTATCATGCATTGAACCTGGACTGGCGATTCATTTCACATATGATATTATACATGTTTCAATGCCATTCTCCCAAATCATCCCACCCTTGCCCTCTCCCACAGAGTCCATAAGACTGTTTATACATCTGTGTCTCTTTTGCTGTCTCGCATACAGGGTTATTATTATCATCTTTCTAAATTCCGTATATATGTGTTAGTATACTGTACTGGTGTTTTTCTTTCTGGCTTACTTCACTCTGTATATGTATTTCTGTGTTGTCTGTTGTGATCTCTCCATTTTCATTTCTAATTTTATTGATTTGATTTTTCTCCCTTTGTTTCTTGATGAGTCTGACTAATGGTTTGTCAATTTTATTTATCCTTTCAAAGAACCAGCTTTTGGTTTTGTTGATTTTTGCTATGGTCTCTTTTGTTTCTTTTGCATTTATCTCTGCCCTAATTTTTAAGATTTCTTTCCTTCTACTAACCCTGGGGTTCTTCATTTCTCCCTTTTCTAATTGGTTTAGGTGTAGAGTTAAGTTATTTATTTGACTTTTTTCTTGTTTCTTGAGGTATGCCTGTATTGCTATGAACCTTCCCCTTAGCACTGCTTTTACAGTGTCCCACAGGTTTTGGGTTGTTGTGTTTTCATTTTCATTTGTTTCTATGCATATTTTGATTTCTTCTGTGATTTGATGGTTATTCAGCAGCATGTTGTTCAGCCTCCATATGTTGGAGTTTTTAATAGTTTTTCTCCTGTAATTGAGATCTAATCTTACTGCATTGTGGTCAGAAAAGATGCTTGGGATGATTTCAATATTTTGAATTTACCAAGGCTAGATTTATGGCCCAGGATGTGATCTATCCTGAGAAGGTTCCGTGTGCACTTGAGAAAAAGGTGAAATTCATTGTTTTGGGGTGAAATGTCCTACAGATATCAGTTAGGTCTAACTGGTCTATTGTATCATTTAAATTTTGTGTTTCCTTGTTAATTTTCTGTTTAGTTGATCTATCCATAGGTGTGAGTGGGGTATTAAAGTCTCCCATTATTATTGTGTTATTGTTAGTTTCCCCTTTCATACTTGTTAGCATTTGTCTTACATATTGTGGTGCTCCTATGTTGGGTGCATATATATTTATAATTGTTATTGCTTCTTCTTTGATCCTTTGATCATGATGTAGTGTTCTTCTTTGTCTCTTTTCACAGCCTTTGTTTTAAAGTCTATTTTATCTGATATGAGTATTGCTACTCCTGCTTTCTTTTGGTCTCTATTTGCATGGAATATCTTTTTCCAGCCCTTCACTTTCAGTCTGTATGTGTCCCTTGTTTTGAGGTGGGTCTCTTGTAGACAACATATGTAGGGGTCTTGTTTTTGTATCCATTCATCCAGTCTTTGTCTTTTGGTTGGAGTATTCAACCAAATATACGGAATCTAATAAAAATGATACAAATAAACTTGTTTGCAAAACAGAAGCAGACTCACAGACATAGAAAACAAACTATGGTTATCAAGGGGAAATGTGTGAGGGGAGATAAATTAGAAGTTTGGGATTAACACATACACACTGCTATATATAAAATAGATAAACAACAAGATACTATTGTATGACACAGGGAACTCTACTCAGTGTTTTATAATAACCAATATGGGAAAAGACTCTGAGAAAGAATATGTGTGTGTGTGTGCGTGTGTGTGTGTGTGTGTGTATGGGTTTCCCTTGTGGCTCAGCTGGTAAAGAATCTGCCTGCAATGCAGGAGAACTGGGTTCAGTCCCTGGGTTGGGAAGATCCTCTGGAGAAGGCAAAGGCTATCTACTCCAGTATTCTGGCTGAGAGAATTCCAGGAGTGTATACTCCATGCGGTCACGAAGAGTTGGACACGACTGAGCAACTTTCACTCACTCATATATTTGTGTGTGTGTGTAAATATGCAGCTGCATCTCTTTGCTGTACACCTAAAATTAGCACAACATTGTGAATCAACTATGTGTGTGTGCTATGTCCCTTCAGTAGTGTCCAGCTCTTTGTGAACCTGTAGACTGTAGCCCACCAGGATCCTCTGTCCATGGGGGTTTTCCAGGCAAGAATACTGGAATGGGTTGCCATGCCCTCGTCCAGGGCATCTTCCCAACCTAGGAATCGAACCTGAGTCTGCACTGGCAGGTGGGTTCTCTACTACTGGTGCCACCTTACTGCAACAAAAAATATTAAGAATAAAAAATAAACTGCTATTTTATTGTACTGACACTACCATTACTTTCGATCTCTGCTCCAGCTGCTGAAACTTTACCCTAAATGATACAATTCTGATCTTTCCTCACACAGCCAGCCAAGAAGAATGGAAGTAAAATTTTCTCCTTTTCTTTGGGCATGTGGGCCAGACTCTTGCAAGAATTATGAGAACCAGGGGCAAAAAATGAAATGGTATTTGAAAGAATTTGTACCTGAAAGTGAACTTGTGATATGAAAAATGGGTGATTGGTGGGTACAGGGGACTCACATGCTTTCAAACAGACTTAGGGGTGGCCGTGTGCGAAAAGAGATCTGTTTCAGTGGTGGCTGTGTCAGGTAAAGGGCCGTCCTGATCTGGCATTTCTTGGTGAGTCAGGAGCTGTGACAAACAACTCAGTCTCACAAATCAGATGGAAACTGGAAAAATGCATTTCATTTGAGATACCTTTTTCTCAGAAGGTGCGTACATCCTCGGGCATGTCTGACTCTTTTGTGACCCCATGGACTGTAGCCTCCCAGGCTTTGCTGTCCATGGGATTTCCCATGCAAGAACACTGGAGTGGGTTGCATTTTCTTCTCCAGGGGATCTTTCTCCCCCAGGATCGAGACACACGCAAATAGAGGGGATTTTAGATGAAAAATAAAAGGCAAAAAGAACAACACATGAAGCAGGATACTGAAGAAACTGATTCATGAAGGAAGATAAAACCAACTAAATATGTATCTTTCATGGTAACTATACAGTCTTGAAGTGACAAAGACAGGAAGGAATCATTTAATGTCATTGACCCAGGAGGAAAGGAAGTGAAATTCAGAAAAGAGAAATGTACTCCAAGTGTCCAGGGAGCAATCCAGGCAATGAACTCCGTCTGATCACACCAGTCTTGCCGTGGAAGATTCAGCGCCTAATGGACTTAATCCTATTGGTGAGAATGGGATAAATGCTTCTATGTTGAGATGTAGTTGCTCTCTGCTCACTGTGGAACTGTGCCAGTAAATTTACTAAACCAGCCATGAAGATCAGTCTGCTCCACGAGCCCAGAAGAACCACGGGGCAACAGGTGGCTCTCCTCAAGAATATGTATTAGCTGTTTGAATCTTCTTTCCCTGCCCTGCTGGTTGATTGTGGAAATCTGTGTAGGGATCTAGACTTGGAGTAGGAAATAGCAAAAAGGACTGCTGGACAAAGATATATTGTCTATATATCTGGAACATTAGTTCTTGAATCTGTAGCCAGACACCAATTCCTCCCCCACACTTCCCAAGGAGAAAACTTATGAACAAAACTGTCATTCAAAAAAATACATGTACCCCAATGGTCATAGAAGCATTATTTACAATAATCAAGATATGGAAGCCACCAAAGTATTCATGGGGAGATGAATAGATAAGGAATGACATGGTACATATATACAATGGAATATTACTCAGCCATAAAAAAGAAAGAGTGCCATTTTCAGCAACGTAGGTGGACCTAGAGATGATCATATTAAGTGAAGTCAGAGAAAGACAAATATCATATGATATCACTTAAACGTGGGATCTAAAAAAAATGATACAAATGAATTTACCTAAGAAACATAAACAGACTAACAGATACAGTAAGCAAATTTATGGTTACCAAAGGGAAAAGGGAAGGAAGGGATAAATTAGGAGTTTGGCATTAACAGAATCACACTACTAAGTATAAAATAGATAAACAGCAAGGTCCTCTTGTATAGTACAGGGAACCATGTTCAATATCTTGTAATCTGTAATGGAAAAGAATCTTAAACAGGATATATATATATATATTCAGTTGTATATAATATATATTAATTATTATAAATACATACAATTATGTATAATATATTATTATATAGAATAATAATAATTATATATATTATATAAATAACTGAGTCATCTGGCTGTATACCAGAAACTGACACAATGTGAATCAACTATACTTCAATAAAAATAAATAAATTCATCAGAAAATAAAGAATTTCTGGCAAGGATCTCTCCCTTGTCTAAAAAATTTGAAAGATTGAATACTTTGAACCATTTGAACTGCTACAGGACAGTTTCCTATTTAAAGAATTGATATTACATTACAGAACCACACTTAGAAGTTCATTCTGGTAATATATATATGAATACTAATGATAAGTGATTTTTTAAAATTAATTTATTTTTATTGAAGGATAATTGCTTTACAGAATTTTGTTGTTTTCTGTCAAACCTCAACATGAATCAGCCATAGGTATACATATGTCCCCTCCCTTCTGAACCCCCCTCCCATCTGCCTCCCGCATCCCACCCCTCTATGTTGATACAGAGCCCCTGTTTGAGTTTCCTGAGCCATAGAGCAAATTCCCGTTGGCTATCTATTTTATGTATGGTAATATAAGTTTCCATGTTACTCTCTCCATACATCTCACCCTCTCCTCACCTCTCTCCATGCCCATAAGTCTGTTCTCTATGTCTGTTTCTCCACTGTTGCCTGCAAATAAATTCTTCAGTACCGTTTTTTCTACATTCCATATATATGTATTAAAATACAATATTTATCTTTCTCTTTATGCCTTACTTCACTCTGTATAATAGGCTCTAGGTTTATCCACCTCATTAGAATGGACTCAAATGTATTCCTTTTTATGGCTGAGTAATATTCCATTGTGTATTTATCCATTCATCTGTCAATGGATATTTAGGTTGCTTCCATGTTCTAGCTATTGTAAATAGTGCTGCAGTGAACACTGGGATACATGTGTCTTTTCAATTTTGGTTTCCTCAGGGTATATGCCTAGGAGTGGGATTGCTGGGTCATATTGTGGTTTTATTCCTAGTATTTTGAGGAATCTCCATACCGTCTTCCATAGTAGCTGTATCAATTTACATTCCCACCAACAATGCAAGAGCATTCTCTTTTCTCCACACCCTCTCCAGCATGTATTATTTGTAGACTTTTTGATGAGGGCCATTCTGACCTGTGTGAGGTGATATCTCATTGTAGTTTAGATTTACAGTTCTCTAATAATGAGCAATGTTAAGCATCTTTTTGTGAGTTTGTTAGCCATCTGTATGTCTTCTTTAAAAAATGTCTGTTTAGGTCATTTTCCCCACTTTTTGATTGGGTTGTTTATTTTTCTGGTATTGAGTTGTATGAGCTGCTTGTATATTTTGAAATTAATCCTTTATCAATTGTTTCATTTGCTATTATTTTCTCCCATTCTGAGAGTTGTCTTTTCACCTTGCTTATAGTTTCCTTTGCTGTGATTTTTTTTTAGCTATTTTCCCTTTTAGGTGTGATTCTAGAGTCATCATTATTAATATATTTAAAGTAAGATATATTTGTCTTTATAAGAGTGTAGCTGATCATTAAAAAATGAAAATGGGGTTGAGAAGACACAGTTCATCATTCATTCAAGCACTCTTGCAACTCTGTGTATGTTACCTCAGGTGTATTTTCTTCCATTCCTTTTATTTGTCTTAAAGCAATTATGTTTACACCAGAATCTTGTTGTTGTTGTTTAGTCACTGCTGCTGCTGCTGCTAAGTCGCTTCAGTCGTGTCCAACTCTGTGCAACCCCATAGACGGCAGCCCACTAGGCTCCTCTGTCCCTGGGATTCTCCAGGCAAAAATACTGGAGTGGGTTGCCATTTCCTTCTCCAATGCATGAAAGTGAAAAGTGAAAGTGAAGTCACTCAGTTGTCACTAAGTCGTGTCTATTTTGCGACCCCATGGACTCTAGCCCACCAGCCTCCTCTGTCATGTGATTCTCCAGGCAAGAATACTGGAGTGGGTTGTGATGCTCTCCTCCAGGGAATCTTCCCCACTTGGGGATCTAACCCTCATCACTTTTGTCTCCTGCATTGGCAGGCAGGTTCTTTACCACTAGCACCACCTCAGAAGCCCTGATCCTTCCCCTAAAAATGCAGCCTCTTGCCCCTTTGATTTTAACTTATGGAGACTGAATTTGGACTTCTGACTTTCAGTGCTGTGAGATGGCTGTTCATGTTATTTTTCTTAAGCCACTGAGATTGTGGTAATTTATTACAGCAGCAGGAAACTAATACTGACCAGCATTTCTGTCACCTTGACTTTTTCCTTCTAGTTGCTTTTTGTCATAACCTTTTGCATTGATTAAAATAGTTCTTCTTTGTGCAAACCACCTGTTGAATAGAGGAAATTGTGATAGTGAGAGCTGTCCAGCCTGGCAGTGCACGCCAAGGCGGGTGTGCAGTCTTAATGGAAATGTGATTCTCGACAAAACTGGGCATCTGTCCAAATACAAATCCTTCCTTATTTGCAGGTTTGCAAATGTAATTTCTGAGATCTCTGCATTGATTCTCTTTTCAGTGATAACTTTTATTCTAGTTGATATTACTGTGTTGCTGTGTGTGCATGCTCTGCGTGTCTGACTCTTCGTGACCCCATGAACTATAGCTCGCCAGGCTCCTCTGTGCCTTGAATTTCCCAGGGAAAGATACTGGAATGGGTTGCCATTTCCTCTTCCAGGGGATCTTCCTGACTCAGGGATCAAACCCCAGTCTCCTCTGTTTCCTACTTTGGCAGGCGGATTCTTTACCACTGAGCCACCTGGGAAGCCTGGTTGATATTACTACATAAATATTATTTAAAATCTGTATTTTTAATTTGGTATTTAATGAGTATTTTCCAACTTATTTCATGGTCTTTAGACCCATCTCTGACTGCCTTGGGAGGAATTAATACATTTTTTAAAAATTTATTTATTTACTTATGGCTATGGTGGGCCTTCGTTGCTGCACACAGGCCTTCTCTAATTGTGTTGTACAGACTTCTCATCAGGGTTGCTTCTCTTGTTGCAGAGCACAGATCTAGGAGCGCAGGCTTGAGTAGTTGTGGTGCATGGGCTTAGGTGCTCCCTGGCATGTGAGATCTTCCTGGACTAGAGACTGAACCTATGTCCCCTCCACTGGCAGGCGGATTCTTGACCACTGGACCACCAGGGAAGCCCTTAATACATTTTTGTTGTGGGAAACCAACAAAAATAATTTTTACATTTGGTTCTTGGTATCTCTCTCTCATTTTTTTCATTTTCAAAGTGACTAATTATTTGAACATTATCTATTGAGTAATCGATTCTTTCCTTATTCCTTGTAAATGCTGTTGTGACATCTATTCTTATTTTAGCACAGCTCTCTTTTAATGACTATTATTACATTTTTCCAGTACATTTTGACATGCAGAGAAGCTGATATTTTGAAAACAAAACAAAAATACCTGCAATTTTAACCCAAAGTCCCTTTGAAAGAATTTGTGGGACAGTTATCCTGTGATAACATTATTTAATGGAGTAGAAAGAAATGTGCATTTGAAGAATCATTGGGGACAGATTATGACTTGTCAGTCAATCCTGCAAGTGTCTCTCCTTCATGGTAAATCGTGCCCAGGGACCCTTGGTTCAATGTCTGTCCAACTATTCATAGCAACTAAGCCTTTTCATGCATCTTACGGAAATCATTTTTAAACTTCTCTGCCACTCCAGTGATCACACATGCTTCTTTAATATAGATAGTCTTTGCTGACATCCCATTGCGGGCGAACCCAGCAAGTCACAGCTGGCAAGGAAGTGACCACCATCCTCATGAGCTTAAAGGCATTCGTGTGTGTGTGCGTGCTCAGTCATGTCTGACTCTTTACGACCCTATTGACTGAAGCCCACCAGGCTTCTCTGTCCATGGGATTTTCCTGGCAAAAATACTGGAGTGTGTTTCCTTTTCATCTTCCAGAGAATTTTCCCAACCCAAGGATCAAACCTGCATCTCCTGCATTGCATGCAGATTCTTCAACACTGAGCCTCTGGGGGAGGTCCTAAAGGAATTCGTGTAGCCACATTCAAAGATCAGTAAGGTGGAAAATATGCTTCTTCTCTGGAGAGAGTGGGATATTATTTATAAATGATAATTTCACCTACCATATATTCATTTCAGGAACAATGCCAATACTATCCTTGGAATTTAAAAAACACAGACAGATTTCCCAAGCCAAAAACTTTGGAGTATTGCTAAGACAAAATAAATATGAGCACAAACACAAAGCTCAAGCTAGTTCCTGAATCACCAAAAACCAAATCCAACAAGATGCCAGTTTTCACAATTCAGTATAATGGTTCACACAGAGGGGAAAAAAAGTAAAACTACATAACATGAAATAAAAGTATTTTTGTTGTTTCTAATAAGGAGTGTCTCTGCCAACTCTTTGTAGAAGTCATTTTTCAGAAATTTTATTTGATGGGAGCTCATATGAGCATACTTTTCAAAGTTTCTTTACTTTCCTTTAGGATACATTATTCCAGAAGCTTTCTTAAAACAGTAACAATAATTTCAAACTTAAAAATATTAAATTGTTCATGATTCTCTTAAAGAGAGGGGATAAACATCGGTGACAGCCTTCCATTATTCTGCTGTTAAGATAGCACTTCTAAATATAGAAGGAGCAGAAAATGTCTTTCTCAGAGAGTAAGGGAAAACACTAATAGAATTATTTAAAGCTACATAAAACTGTTTCTCCAGAAAAACCTTTCCTGTGAGTTTGCAAGGTGATTGGTTTGAGAAAGTACATGAATGATGTGTTTTGCTTTTCCTCTTCACAGAAAGTAAATGGATATGAAATAATGTCTAGGTGACACTATCAGAGGAACCAGGTGAAAATTCTCATCTGAATGTACTAACTGGAATCCACTAGAAGTTTACTAAATTCATGTCAAGGTTTATGATCATACTGTGATTCCACGGGGAGAAAACCTCAGAAAATATCCTATGGCAAGTCTGGGGCATTTTATTACCTTCTTCTCAAACGTTGGTTTAAAACATTGAATCCATTGTATATAGGTCAATGGCAGAAATTCAAAGATGGTAGATGTTATCTTTTGTTAGTGTGGATGGTTAGTTTTCTCATATCAAAGTAAAAATATTATTTTGGAAAACATTCCGTTGAAAATGACCCTTACTTGCATGCACATAAAGGAAGCAAAGTTTTTTTTAAAAAACCTGAATTTTTAAAAATGTCTGAAAATTTTGGTGAATAAGACAGATTACTTCCTCATAAATACTTCTCTTATCAAGGAAGATACTCATCTTGGTAAATTAGCAGTTCTTGGGATGGAAAATTCTAACTGAGGAAGAAAGGTATTTAAAAGTGGGAAGGTGGGGGATTCCCTGGTGGTCTAGTGGTTAAGAATCTGCTTGCCAGTGCAGGGGACATGGGTTTGATCTCTGGTCCCAGAAGATCCCACACGCCGTGGAGCAACTAGTGTTGTGTGCCACAACTATTGAGCCTGTGCTCTAGAGCCCCAGACCTGCACCTGCAGAGCCCACGCTCTAGAGCCCGTGCTCCACAATGAGAGAAGCCGCTGCAGTGAGAAGCCTGCACGCTGCAGTGAGGAGTAGCCCCCACTCGCCGCAGCTAGGGAACAAAGTCTGAGCAGCAATGAAGACCCAGCCAATAAATAAATTAATGCATTTTTTTAAAGTGGGAAAGTGAGTTTAAAGACTTTGCACATAAGTCAATAAAAGATTTCTAGCAAGATGACTATAATGTTTTCTATGAGCATTTGGGTTTGTCTCAAAAGAGACTATTTTTGAACTTTCCTTGTATGAAAATTTCTAAATGAGACAATGTAAAGAAATAATAGAAATAGTTGAACCTAGACCCTGGTGGTGATGAATTTTATCACTTGTGCTGAACTTGACCAATTGGTTAATGTCTGTCTAGCAACATTTTGGAGAAGGCAATGGCACCTCACTCCAGTACTCTTGCCTGGAAAATCCCATGGATGGAGGACCTGGTAGGCTGCAGTCCATGGGGTCACTAAGAGTTGGACACGACTGAGCAATTTCACCTTAACTTTTCACTTTCATGCATTGGAGAAGGAAATGGCAACCCACTCTAGTGTTCTTGCCTGGAGAATCCCAGGGACGGGGGAGCCTGGTGGGCTGCCATCTATGGGGTCGCACAGAGTCGGACACAACTGAAGCGACTTAGCAGTAGCAGCAGCAGCAACATTTTGAAAGTGAGTCTGTTAGAGAATTCCTGCTCAACTAGAAAAAGTACCAATATTAGCTATAAATTCCGGTCTACGTTAACATCTCCTGTAAAGGGCCAGATACTAAAATTTGAGGCTTTGCGAGCCATATGGTCCTCCCGGCAGCTGTTCAGCCCCTGCATTCTAGTGGGAAAGCAACTGAAGTCAGTGTAGGAATCATGAATTCAATGTGGCCATCTTTCCCATAAAATTTTATTTGTAGACATTTAAATTTAAATGATACGTAAGTCTCATATGTCATGAAATATCGCTCTTCTTTTGACTGTTTTCAACAATTAAAAATGTAGTTTTTGTTTTGTTTTTTTTTTTAGTTTATAAGCTGTTAAAAAATGGGTGGTTGACAAGGACATGTTGTGTAGCACAGGGAACTATACCAAATATTTTGTAATAACCTATAATGGAAGAAGAATCTGAAAAAGAGCATACCTGCGTGTGTGTGTATAACAGAATCATTGTGCTGTACACCTGAAACTAACACACCATGGTAAAGCAACTATACTTTGATAAAATAAAAAACTGAGATTGATATTGACATGTACACACTACTGTATTTAAAGTGGATAACCAATAAGGACCTACTGTATAGCACAGGGAACTCTGCTTAATGTTATGTGGCAGCCTGGATGGGAGAAGAGTTTGGGGGAAAATAGATACATGTGTATGTATGGCAGAGTTACTTTGCTGTCCACCTAAAACTATCACAACATTGTCAATTGGCTATACTATACAAGATAAAAAGTTAAAAAACACCAAATGGTCAGTGGATTTGACCCATCCACTTATAACTGGCAACCCCTGATATAAAGGTTATAAATTGGAAGGGGAACCAAATGGGCTTGAATCAAGCGGTAACATCCTTTAACTGAACACACAGAATAACTATCACATGTAAATATGGGATGAAAGAGCTAATTTCTTTGTTATATTAAGAACTCTAAGAAATCAATAAGAAAACTGCTAACAATTCAATATAAAAAGAGTCAGATGTCTGGAACAGAAAATTTACCATGAGGCTCTACAAGTGGTTTCAAGCATTAAATAGGTACCCTGCCTCAGAAAAGGAGTGTCAATTTTCATCCAACAGATTTGTAAGAATCGAAACTCTTTTTAAAAAATTTTATTTATTCATTTTTGGCTGTAGGTCTTTGCTGTGAGGGCTTGCTCTAGTTGCTGCAGGCAGAATCAACTCTTCATTGCGGTACTTGGGCTTCTCACTGCATTGACTTATCTTGTCGCAGAACATGGGCTCTAGGCTGCTAGGGCTTCAGTAGTTGTGGCCTGCGGGCTCAAGAGTTGCAACCCCTGGCCTCTAGAGCACAGGCTCAGTAGCTGTGGTCCACAGGCTTAGTTGCTCTGTGGCATGTGGGATCTTCCCAGGCCAGACTTTGATCTCGTGTCTCCTGCATTGGCAGGTGGATTCTTTACTACTGAACCATCAGGGATGCCCAGGATTAAGATTCTTAAAGAAAAGTATTGGCAGGGATGTGAAAAGAAAGCTCTCTCCACATTTTTCTTGGAAGTTGAAAGTGGTACAATCAGCTTGAAAGGCAATTTGGCCTCCCTCAGTATTTGTCAAAGAAGCATCTTTGTTTACCCAGAAATTCCATTTTAAGGACATAACCTAGAGCCTTGGCCTCTGACAATTGTATAAAGGACACTTATGTAGCATCATTTATACTTTCAAAGGCTGGGAGTAGGTGAATGCTTATCAAAAAAACATCTGTTTCCATAAATGATGGTCTACTTTAAAATAGGATAGTGTGTGCTGAAAGGGGAAAGCATCAGTGTATAAATCGACCAATCTGAATCAATCTCCCAGGTATATTATTAAGTGAAAAAATAATAGCAGACGGAATGAGAGAAAGCTATCATTGATGTTAATAATAAGCTAGAAATAGAAGTTGCATCTGAAGACTGGCAAAAGAGAAAGGGGTTTTATTTTTCTCCTTTGTAGTTTTATGACAATCTGAATTTCTTGCTATGTGCTCCTTCAGTCAAAACTTGAAAAAACAGGGATAAATTGTTATCAGCAAATTATTTGTCTCCCTTCCAGTTACAACAGAGTGTGATTTAAAACTTCTAACCTTTAAACCATGTCTAACTGAAGCTATAATGAGAAAATCGTTTGTCACATTGAACAAAAGCAATTGAGTTTCAAAAATGAAATGTTTATTTATAAAATAGAAAATGTGTAAGAGTGGTCTGTTGAACTAATAATGAGAAAAAGATAAAACAAAGATAGCTGCCTTTTTTTTTCCCCTTTGGGCTCTTGAATCAGGAGACATTATTAAATGAGAACACCTAGCATGTTGTTATAAGTGTAATAAAGCTGACATAGCTTTTCCCCAATTTTGCACTTGACTGATTCTTTCTAGTCTTCCAGTTTGACCTTGATTCCCTTTCAGAGACAGCTGTCTCACTACTCTCTAAAACAGGCACGTGCCCAGACTGGTCATTTCCTACTACATTATCGCATTTTATTTTTATCACCAGTTTCCCTACTTCCTTATTTACGGCTCTGTTCCCTCCAGAATGTAACTTCTGTGAAAGCAAGTACTTCACCTGCATCTACCATGCTTAGAATGAGGACTACTAACAGCAGTAAAAAGAACATATTCCAAATTTAGTTTTTAAAACAAGGATGAGACACCTGTCAGAAGGGGTATCATACAAAGGTCTATACATGACAGACTTGTGGGTGAGGCTGTGGAGAAAAGGGCACCCTTCTGGATTGTTGGCAGGAATGTAAATCAGTGCAGCCACTGTGGAAAGTAGTATAGAGATTCCTTAAAAAGCTAAAAATAGAGATGCCATATAATCCAGCAATTCCACTCCTGGGTATATATCTGGAAAAAAATAAAAATACAAATTCGAAAAGATACATGTACCCCAGTGTTCATAGCATCACTGTTTACAATACCTGAGACACCAAAGCAACCTAAGTGCCCATTAATAGATGATGAATGGATAAAGAAGATGTAGTGCTTATATATACAATGGAATATTACGCAGCCTTAAAAATAATAAAATTCTGCCACTTGCAGCAACATGGTCGGACCTAGAGATCATCACACTGAATGAAGTAAGTCAGACAAAGACAAATATATGGTATCACTTTTATGTGGAACCTTAAAAAATGATGCAAGGGAACTTCTTTGCAAAACAGAAACAGACTCACAGACACAGATAACCAATGTCTGATTATCAAAAGGGAAAGTGGGAAAACAGATACATTGGGAGTATGGGATTAGCAGATGCACATTACTGTGTATAAAATAGGTGTACAACAAGGCCTACTTATAGCAGAGGGAATTACATTCAGTATATTGTAATAATCTGTAATGGAAAAGAATCTGAAAAGGAATACACATGTATATATATATGTATATAATGTGTGTATATATATATGTATTTATAACTGAATCACTTTGCTGTACACATGAGTCATTGTAAATCAACTCTACGTCAATTAAGAACAATTAAAAAATACTGGCTAAAGCAGGGGAAATGTCAATAGCACATGAGATTGGCCATGGAAATTGTGAAGTGTGAACCACAATTTTTTGTTCTGCCACGAGATCAAAACTCAACATTTTTTCGGTGAGATGGGAAATAAAATCAGAGAGGACCTGTGAGCCCCTTGGCATAACTTATCCAATATGAACACTTGGTTTGTTCCAGCTCTGTCTCGCTGACACTCTTCCCATCAGCACATATGCCTTTATCCATGTAAAAAATTAAATTAAAAAAGCCCATCAGGGATGGTGTTTTTGGCAAATGATGTTAAAGCAGAGTTTATTTTTAACCACAAACTTTGTCAGTGTGCATTGGAGAATGACCCAAATCCAAAAATCTGGAACCATCAGTTGCTATCACTGTTAATCAGTGATAGACAATCAGCCATTGTCTACCTGGTACCAGTTTTAGAGGTAGACATTTTCACACCAAGATCCTGCCTGTCATTTGAAATCTCTAAAAATCAATAATAGACTCTGACAATCTAATTTACATGAACAAAAAAAGGTCAAGACAAACCGTAGACTGGGAGGGATTGGGGGCAAGAGGAGAAGGGGACGACAGAGGATGAGATGGCTGGATGGCATCACTGACTCGATGGACGTGAATCTGAGTGAACTCTGCGAGTTGGTGATGGACAGGGAGGCCTGGCGTGCTGCGATTCATGGGGTCGCAAAGAGTCGGACACGACTGAGCGACTGATCTGATCTGATCTGATCTGAGTGTTCGTATCTGGACATTTTTAAGGCAATGCTTAGAAGAATGTAGACTTCTGTTAGTAAATGAAAATTGTGTTAGCCACCGCATACCTCCCCCCAACATTTTATGTGAGGGGTGTTCTTTTTTAACACAAGACGTTTGTATATGAGGCACCTCTGGGGCACTCCTTCAAGTTCTGTCAAGTTCAACCTTTTTCATTTTGGTTGTGCTGGGTTTTCGTTATGGCACACAGGCTTTTCTGGTGGTGACGTGTGGGCTCAGTTGCCTCACAGCATGTGGGATCTTAGTTTCCCTACCAGGGATCAAACCTGCATCCCCTGCATTGGAAGGCAGATTTTTAACCATGGGGCCACTAGGAAAGCCTCTCAAATTCAGCTCTTATTCCAGGCACGGAAGCAGAGACTAGTTCTACATGGGCTTCAATTCGATTGGTCCAGACACTGTCTGACAGGCTCCCAGTTCACGCATGTTGTATGTGTTTCTACCCCAGGGTTTCTCTCACCTTGAAGGAACCACTTGACATTGACGTGTGTGCTTCCCAGAAACTTGGGAAAAGCATATGCCTCTTCGGGCAACTCTTGAATAACTAGGGGACTGAAGCAAGCACATCACCTTTTCTTTCTTTCTCCAGCGTTGGCTCTGCATTGCCTCCTCTCTTTCAGAGAGTTCCCTGGTCAGGAAACTACTGCGTCTTTGATTGCCGATTCGATAACACGTCTCTTGTTTACTCTCTCCTCTTCCTCATGCCTTTATCCCTGACTCCACACCCTGAGATCACACTGCCATATCAGTGTGATCAGACTTTATCTTTGACTTTCTTTCTGGAGCGATTCAAGCTAAGATGCCTCTAACAGGAAAAACTCTTCTGTAATTGTTCAGAACATGTGAAGGAAGGTAAATTTAGTTGAAATCATTCCAATTTCCTCTTCTGGTAATATTGTCAATAAATCTGATGTTTCTGTCTTTAAAAGGGGTGAAAAGTGGAATAGGATTTGCATTGATGATCTAAAATGGATTTTTCCCCAGGAAAACTGTATTTAAAATCAGAGAGGCATGTATTTATTTAGTTTTTCAACAGATATTCCACACCTAAGTCCTATTCTAGGTAATGGGACTATGATGGTGATAAGACAAAATTGCTATTTTCAGGAAGCTCATTGTATGGGTCTATTTCAATTAGAAATTCAGAAAAATTGATAAAAATCATAGTGAAATACCCTCAGGTGACATTCAGGAAAAATTATTGTTGTTTGAACTGCTACATTTTGTGTTGGTTTTTTAGGCAGTGTTATTGTGAAGACAGCTAATTCTGTCTTGAGAAAAAATGATCTTTGTACACAAAGGTCCGTAAGTTGAAACTGACTCACAAATGGGAAAACTGGCCTGAAAACTTTGTTTATTTATAAGTATGTGTAATTGAATTAATCTCTGACATATGTACAGATTTCAGATAAAACTGGATTTTTTAATTTCATCAAAAACTTAGATCTGACAACACTCTGTCCATATTTATACTGAGCAAAAATTGGTTGGACCTTTCTAGCCAATACTGGCTTTAGCAATCCAGTTGGGCACACATTCCTATCACTTCCCATTTCCTCTTTTAAGGGTTTTATTTTCTTTTACATTTTTGTACTACAAATTACTTTTATATTATTGCTTGTTTGCATAACAGCTATTTTCAGTGATTAAATATGTTTTTTAAAAAACATTTTCATTGAAGTATAGTTGATTTACAATGTTGTGTTAGCTTCAGGGCTATATAGCAAAGTGATTCTTTTTAAAATTCTTTTCCATTATAGTTTGTTACAAAATATTGAATATATTTCCCTGTGATATACAGTTGTCCTGTTGGTTGTCTATTTTGTAGATAGATGGGCTTCCCTGGTGACTCAGTGGATAAAGAATCTGCCTGCAATGCAGGAGATGTGAGCTCAGTCCCTGGGTCAGGAAGATCCACTGAAGGAGGGGATGGCAACCCACTCCAGTATTCTGGCCTGGAGAATCCCATGGACAGAGGAGCCTGGAGGGTACCAACGCAGAGTCGGACACAAGTGAAGCAACCGAACACTCATGTAAAGAGTAGATAGATAGTAGTGTGTATATGTTAATGCCAAACTCCTAATTTCTCTCTCCCTTCCCTATTTCCCCTTTGGTAACCATAAGTTTGTTTTCTATGTCTGTGGATCTGTTTCTGTTTTGTGTCTAAGTTCATTTATATCTTTTTTTTCAGATTCTACATATAAAGATACCATATGATATTTGTCTTTGTCTGACTTCATTTGGTTTGATAATCTTTAGGTCCATCCATGTTGCTGCAGATGACATTATTTCATTCTCTTTTCTGGCTGAGTAATATTCCATTGTACTTCTATGTCTTGATTATTGTAGATAACAGTACTGCAATGAATATTGGGGTGCATCTATCTTTTCAAATTGTGGTTTTCTCCATATATATGTCCAGGAATAGGATTGAAGGATCATACGGTAACTTTATTTTTAGTTTTTTAAGGAACCTCCATACTGTTCTACATATTGGCAGCACCAACATTGTGGGAGCGTTTATTCCCACCAACAGTGTGACCCTCTCTGCCATTTATTATTTGGAGACTTTTTGATGATAGCCATTCTGATCGGTGCCATCACTTCTTATTTCCTGTTTGACACCCAGCCCAGCTTCAGTAATCATTTCACTTTCGTCCATAAAGAGTTATTTGCTCTCAAATTTGGGAGAAGGAAATGGCAACACACTCCAGTACTCTTGCCTGGAAAATCCAATGGATGGAGGAGCCTGGTAGGCTATAGTCCGTGGGGTTGCAAAGAGTTGGACACGACTGAGAGACTTCACTTTCACTTTTCACTTTAATGCATTGGAGAAGGAAATGGCAACCCACTCCAGTGTTCTTGCCTGGAGAATCCCAGGGACGGGGGAGTCTGGTGGGCTGACGTCTATGGGGTCGCACAGAGTCGGACACGATTGAAGTGACTTAGCAGCAGCAGCAGCTCACTAATTTAGGGAGAGATTTCTCACTACTTCATGGAAGCAGAGAGCATTGAATAATTTCAACGAGCAGCAATTGGGAAGCCATAATAATGCAGGGACCAGTAACCAGGCTCATGTGAGGAAAGTTTTCTGGGAAACTGAGAGTTTCCATTTCAATGACCTGTTCTTCTGAGAAACTTCCTTACACCCTCTGGGTGGCAGAGGGATCTGCTTAGACTTAAAATGTATCTCCTTGCAGATGTGATGAGGAAGTGAGCTGCCCTCCTATAGAATTTGGCTTTACAGTTTCTCTGATTCCATCTCTACACAGAGCCAGCCGAACCTGGGGGAATATTTGGCATCTACGTCTCATCTTCTCTGATATCAAGCTTCTTCTTAGCTTCTTTCATTTTGGCTTTGCTGCTTCCTTAGTTGGAAGTCTTTCTTATTTACTTCATTTCATATCTTATCATCTGTCATTGATATCAGAAAACACTGAGGGATACTGCAGTCCTCAGGTTCCCAAATACTGGAAAGAGCTGTGAACTCGATTCCTAGATTTTCATTTGAACTCAGTCGCTGACTTGCTGAGAGCGCTTGGACACATCACTTTCCTTCTCTGAGCTTCAGCTTCCTTTCTGCTCAAAAGGGCATCCATGAAGTCCCACCCCTGTACTGTCCGGTTCCCTGGTGGCGCAGTCGGTAAAGAATCTGCCTGCGCTGCAGGAGACCCAAGTTCGGTCTCTGAGTTGGGAAAATTCCCTGGAGAATGAAATGGCAACCCACTCCAGTATTCTTGCCTGGGGAATCCCATGGACAGAGGAGCCTGGCGGGCTATACTCCACTGGGTCTCAAGAGTAGGATACGACTTAGCGGCTAAACCACCACCTCCGCTGTCAGACAAGTGAATGGGTTTCAGCATCTTTTGTAATGGGATTTGTTCTGCACACAGCTGCCACTTCTGTTCATGTATCATTATTCCCTCCCAAGAAAAACAGTGTGTCTTGGCCTTTTGTTAATTTTTTTTAACATTTTGGAGTTTTAATATCCCTAAAGATTCTGATTTAAACTGGATAGAGTTCAGGCATATATATTCCCCCCAACATTTTATTATACTGATAAAAAATTTTAAACATGCAGTTATATTAATCAAATGTTAGATTTCACACCTATATCCTTCATCGAAATTCTTCAAATAACATTTTAAATATATGTATTTATTTGGCTACACCGGGTCTCATTTTGCGGCATGAAGTTTCTTTAGTTGCCACAGGTGAACTCTTAGTTGCGGCATGTGGGATCTAGTTCCCTGATCAGGGATTGAACCCAGACCCCCTGCATCGGGAGCATGGAGCCTTATCCACTGGACCACCAGGGTAGTCCCTACAAAGGACTTTTTAATAATGTCTCCTTTACATTATTATGTAAATGTCTCATGCATCCATCAATGTATCTTTCTTTGCATTTATTGATCTATCTTATTTCTGATGCATTTCAAAATCAGTATCCCAAAAAAGAATCTGGCCCACTGGCTGAAGCATCGTCCTCTGATAAGAACTGGCCACTCCATATAGGTATGGGGTCCTCAAGGCTGCCACCCTGGGTATTCAGTCATCCCAAGGCCTCCACACAAAGCTGCTTTGCCCTTTTATGGCCATCAGATTAATTTAAAAGAGAAAAGTTAGAGTTGGCAGTTGTAAGCTATTATATATAGCATGGATAAACAACAGGTCTTACTGTATATTGCAGGGGACTATATTCAGTAACCTATGATAAACTATTAAAAAATTAAAAAGACAAAAATATATGTATAACTGATTCATTTTTCTGTATAGCAGAAATTAACACACATTGTAAATCAGCTCTACTTCAATTAAAAAAGAGAGAGAGAAAAGACTTTAAGAGCACTAAACTAGCTTTCCCCAGAATCCAAGTAGTAGTAGAATGATTATTTTGAAATGGAAGTCTTGCAGTGGGTGCAGCTCCAGTTCACAGAGACCCCGCGGCCCTCAGTCCACACCTGTCTCCCCCTATTCCTCGCACCTTCTCACTCTAGTGTACAGTCTGCAACACCCCACCTATTTGTTCAGGGAAAACACGTGAACAACCTTATACCTGCCAACTCCACATCATTTAACATGTAATAGCAAGTCAGTTCAATGCTATTTCAAGTAGTGCACATATAGCAAGACTTTATTATGTGTTTATTTTTAAAATTGTATTTTATGGAAATACAGTTGGTTTACAATGTGTTAATTTCTGGTGTGCAGCACAGTGATTCTTTGATATGTATTCAGCATATATTATTTTCCATTATGATGTGTCACAAGATGTTGAATATAGTTCCCTGTGCTATACAGTAGGTCCTTATTTATCCATCCTATATATAATAGTTGGCGTCTGTTAATCCCTCCATTCCCCACACACATTTAAATTTTGAATTAATATTTGAATGAAGAATGAAGAGTAATATGCAAATAACTTCTAGCATTCATAAGGACTTTTAGCCACCCCACAGTAAGAAATTTCTAGGGACTTCCCTAGTGGTTGAGTGGTTAAGACTTCATGCTTCCAGTGCAGGGGACATGGGTTCAATCCCTGATCAGGGAGATAGGATCCCACGTGCCACACAGCATGGCCAAAAAAGAAATTGCTTCATGCTCATCCAGAAGGCATCACCACTGCAACCTAAATAAAGCTTGGCAACTTAAAAAAAATTAAATTTTTATTCAACAGTGTCCGTCTGAGGACACAGAAGAAGAGGTCCTCTCTTCTGGTTACATTTAAATGGAATGGAATTCTCTCTAACTTAGTCTAATTATAGCAACCATAATTGATTTCCTCCATTAGCTCCTCTGTTCTTACTCCCTTGGTGACTGCAGTGTGTCTAGCTGCTAAGTCATGTCCAACTCTTTGCGATCCTATGGACTATAGGATCCATGGAATTCTCCAGGGCAGAATAGTGAAGTGGGTAGCCTTTCCCTTCTCCAGGGAAGCTTCCCAACCCAGGGATAGAACCCAGGTCTCCCACATTGCAGGCGGATTCTTTACCAGCTGAGCCACAAGCGAAGCCCAAGAATGCTGGAGTGGGTTAGCCTATCCCTTCTCCAGGGGATCTCCCTGACCCAGGAATCGAACCGGAGTCTCCTGCATTTCAGAGTATAATTCTAGATAAAACTAAATTAAGATAAATATCTTTCTGCTGAGGTGCTTGGAAGTACCATAGTCATCTTGGAACTGTGAGGAAAGGAACACCTTGGACTTAGATGGCATCAAAACAGAATCTTTACTGGGCTGCAAAATTAACCAACCCTGATGCTGCTGTGCCTCTAGATTTAATGGTTTGTGAGATGATAAGTTCCTTATTTATTTAAGCACCTTGTAGGTGGTCTTTTGTTACTTCAAGCCAAAGTTCCTAACTGTTGTCCTAATGTTTCTTTTGTCTTTGACCCACCGTTGTCTCTAATAAGTCATTTCTAGGTGGCTTTATTTAGCCAACTGAAAAACATTAAAGATTTATTCCACCATCCTGCTCCTCTTCCAAGGGTTCCTTCCTTTAAATTTTTCTATTTTCATTTTAATAATTTTTATATTTTTAAGTTTTAAACTTTGTCTTTTATATTTTAGTTCCGTTGATTAACAATGCTGTGTTAGTTTCGGGTGTATAGCACAGTGATTCAGTTACACACATAGATGTATCTGTTCTTTTTTCAAAGTCTTTTCCCATTTAAGTTATTGCAGAGTGTGGAGCAGAGTTCCCTGTGCTATACAGTAGGTCCTTGTGGTTATCTGTCTTAAATACAATAGTGTGTACATGTAAATCCCGAAGTCTCACTCTCTCCCGCTCCCAGCCCTGGTAATCAAGAATTTGTTCTCTAAGTCTGTGAGTCTATTTCTGTTTTGTAAAGAAGTGTTTTATTTTTTAAGATTCCGCATGTAAGTAATGTCATATGATGTTTGTCTGTCTGACTTTCTTCGTTAGTACAATAATCTCCAGTTCCATCCATGTTGCTACAAAAGCCATCATTTCATTCTTTTTATCTAAGAGCTGTTTCCTTTAGAGTTGAAGAAACATCTGGCTTTATTTGCCATCTAGTGAAAAACACACACAACTGCCTTACGGGGATGACAAGCTGTCGTTAGCTATGTCCACTTTAATTAAAAACGCTCAGTGTACGGTTTCATCTACCTCCCACAAAAACGCAACCATGAAAATAAAAGGCTTCCTCTTCCCTATATGATAGCAGCAACTGTGTGGTAATCGACCTTGAGTGTCGGTCCCAGGTCTCCATTTCCAGCAGGCAGTCATCTCCCAGTGCCACTTGCTGAGATTAAGCTGTTGCTTCATTTGACTTCCTTCGCAAAGCCTGCAGGTTCAGCTTTGATGCGTGTTCCGGAAATTGGCAGGTTGTATAACCTTGAGCAATACTTTCATTCTGTGCTTACACCTTTCACAAATGTAGTTTTGGAAAGTCAAATAAATCTGTATTTAAAATTTTACATACTGCAATCTTTTCACTCTACAGTGTCATACAGAGGAGAAACTCTTTTATACATATTTATCTCTCTGCCACCCTGCCCTTCCTATAGTATCGAGCACGCAGGAGAGTATTAGCGGCAATTGAAATCACTGATCAAATCCAGAAGATGGTGACATTTGTTTAAGTGCTACGGCCAGTGGCAAGCATCGTACTGTAATGCCAATTTGAAAACCATTATCTCTTTCTTGTGCCTAAGTATGGAAAATGCCCCCAGATGTCCAAGTTTACCTTTAACCTCGGATTTTATTGGACTTTTTTCTTTGTTCAATATAAAGTTTAATAAACTTCTGAAAAAGTGGGATGAAAATTTTAAAAAGAAGATTAAAGAATGTTTTGATAGAGAAAAGTTTGCAATCATACAACTGGTGAAAATTTCAGTACCCTTTTTACAATGTGGTAGTCACATATTTTTGATCACTTTTTTTCATTTAATCTGGGTTTTTTTTTCAAATTGATATAGTTAATTTACAATGTTGTGTTAGTTTCATGTGTGCAACAATGTGATTCAGTTATGTATACAATATATCTGTATTATATACACTAATGTAATATATAGTCTCCTATATGCTATATATATGTATTATATACAATATATGTATTATCTTTCTTAGATTCTTTTCCATTATAAATTATTACAAGATACTGAGTATAGTTGCCTATGTTATACAATAGGTCATTTTTTGCACTTTTATTTATTTACATTTCATTTTTATTTATTTATTTACTTTTGGCCATACTATGTGGCTTGCATGAGCTCAGTTCTTCATCCAGGAACTGAACTTGAGCCATGGTTGTGAAAGCTCAGAATCCTCACCACTAGGTCACCAGGGAACTCCTCCATTTTTGCACTTTTAATGCTGCTGTCATGATAGGTACATTGATCAAAGTCAGATAATCTCTGTTATGTTGTAATCAGAGGACCATCCGTGTGAAATCTTACTGATTTGTTTATGAATGAAGATGCTCTCCTACCTCGACTCTTCTTACTCCTCTAGTGTTTCTAAATCTAACTGGTAGAACTTTAATATCTCACAACTAGCCATGTCATGTGAGATGACCCTAAGTCACTCTAGGGTCACTTGGCAGTGGAGACTTGCAAACTCTCCAGCCTTGCTGAGGCAGAGACTGCGACAGCAGGAGCCAGTAATTTGATGCCTTCAGTGTGATTCTGATGTGTGCCAGGATTTGGGAACCACTGCTTTAGCAGCAGACAGTGTATCCCTGTTTATACTATATTGAACTTTCTGACCTGTAGAACTAGTTACTGTAGAAGTCCACAGGTTTGGCAAGGGGGTGGGTGGGGAAGGGAAGGATTGGGAGTTTGGGTTGAGCAGATGCAAACTAGTCTATATAGGATGGGGGCTTCCCCGATGGCTCAGCAGGTAAAGAATCCGCCTACAGTACAAGAGATGAGGGTTCAATCCCTGGGTCAGAAAGATCCTCTAGAGAAGGGCATGGCAACCCACTCCAATATTCTTGCCTGGAGAATCTCATGGACAGAGGAGCCTGACAGGCTACAGTCTATAGGGTCACAGAGTTGGACACGACTGAAGCGACTGAACACAGCGCATATATAGGATGGATACACAACAGTGTCCTACTGCATAGCACATGAAACTGTATTCAGTATCCTGTGATAAACATCATGGGAAAGAATATGAAATAGAATATATATATGTATAACTCAGTCATTTTGCTATACATTAGAAATTAACAGAACATTGTAAATCATCTATACTTCGATAATATTTTTAAAAAGACGTCCACAGATATACCTTTACCTACTTTGTTTTCTTTTCTGTTGAATCAACTGAACAATAAAAAAATTAATCAGATTCTCTTCAAACATATGATGGATTAAAAATAAAATAACAATATCATGCTATACTAATATAATATTAGTAGTAATAAGGTATTAATATAATATAACATACAATAAAATAATGAAACAAATATAAGAAGTTTCTATTGCTTAATGCATTGCTTAATATGTTTGAAAGATTTTTTTTAGAAACAAATTTTCTTAATAAATGACCTGCCTTTCTACAGATGTGCAGTGGGACTTCATAGGGAAGGGAACAATATGATTTGAGATTTTAAAATACAACAGATACATTTAAATGTAACATCGAGGCAATCAAAGTTAATGTCTAAGACACAATAGTAAGGAAAATTATGTCATAAAATAATGATTCATGAGTACTCTGGGGTGATGTTCATTTCCCAAGAAATAAGACTCTCCTCAGCTTCTAGCATAAGGGAGTTTGATGTGTCAGTGAGGTGAATTATTGACTATCAGGTAATAGGTTATCATTTGAACCAATTGTATAAGTTAGGATTCTGGTGGCAAGTGACAGAAAACACTCAAACTGACTTAACAGCAGAGGGAATATATGACTTGTGAAACGAAAACTTCAAGTGCAAGGTGGCTTTGTTAAGTGGAAGTGTTAGTCACTTGGTCAGATCCAACTCTTTGCGACCCCTATGGACTGTAGCCCACCAGCCTCCTCTGTCCCTGGAATTCTCCAGGCAAGAATATTGGAATGGGTAGCCATTTCCTTCTCCAGGGGATCTTCCTGACCCAGGGATCGAACCCAGGTCTCCGGCATTGCAGGCGGACTGTTTACTGTCTGAGCCACCAGAGAAGCCCACAGGGTGGCTTTCAGTTCAGTTCAGTTGCTCAGTCGTGTCCGACTCTTTGCGACCCCATGAATTGCAGCACGCCAGGCTTTAGGGAGGTTCAATTTAGCATTTCAAACAATATCCTTAAGCACTTTGCTTTTGGACTGGGCTGTGTGGAGCACCCAAGCTCCTGTCTGCTCTTCCCTTGAAGGGCCCATAGTAGACACCCACCTCCTGGAAGCCCTTGTGGGTGATAAAGTTAATTTTTTGCTCTTCCAAAGGTCTTAGAACATCTTCTTAACTTTTGTTCTATTCAGGTCACGTGTTCATCCCTAAAACCACCTACAATGATCAGACATTTGGATGCATTAACTGGCTTAAAGTTCTCAGACTTCATGGTCTCAGGCTACACTTTTTAAAATTATTGAGGACTCTAAAAAACATTTGTTTATTTAAGTTGTACCCATCAATAGTTACCCCACTAGAAATTAAAACTGAGAAATGCAAAAAATGTGTATTTATGAATTTATTAAAAAAAACAGTTGTAAAGCCAATGCACGTGAACATAACAGTATATTTTTATGAAATGCAACTCTACTTTTCGTGTTCAAACAAAATTCATGAGAAAGGCAGCACTCTTACATTTTTGTCAATTTTTTTAAACATCTGACTTAACAAATAAGAGCTGGGTTCTTATATATGCTTCTGAATTCAAGCTGTGGTGACAACATTGTTTTTATTGACATAAAAATAGAGTTTGGCCTCATGTGGATGTAGTTGGAAAAGAGAGGAATTTTTAATAATCTTTCAGATCATTGTGTGTGTATATGTGTGTGTGTTTTTAATACTACACCAAAACTTGTCATATAGTTTCTTAGTTGCAATGTGGATACTAAAACTTTTGAGTGGTTCAAAAACCACTCATGAATTGTAAAATCATGCATTGGTTATTTAGAAAATACTGATTCACTGGTTATGTACAACTTTCAAATGCTGACCGATTTATTGCACAGCATTAAAAATTCACATCTTCTTTTAAACATCAGAAAAAGCCTATACCCACTGTGACACTTCAGAATCACAGTGGCAGATACCAGTTTTCCAAAATCCACTTTTTGCTAGAAAACTGTCAATGGCTCACTGGTAACAAGTACTGTTAGATGTTTTTCTTGAAGTGACAAGCTCAATTTGTCATATTTGTTTGTGAAATACCCAAACTGAATACCCATAGCTTGTTAGTTGTTTTTTTTTTTTAAAATGGTATTCCATAAAAAAAAAGTAGCCAGCTTAACTCACAGCTCAAAGAATAGTATGCATGTTTCCTCAAGAAGACCATAAGAACTCAGTATGTAGTAGAAGTTTATATGTATCTATAGAACTTCCCTGGTGATCCAGTGATTAAGACTCCATGTTTCCAATGCAGGGGGAACAGGTCTGATCCCTGGTCAGGGAACTAAGATCCCACTTGTGCCTGGTAGGGCCAAAATTTTTTAAAAAGAGAGATATAAGTTTGTATATATTTGTCACACAGAATATTTTAAAAAGACATGTATTCAAAGACACATTTAATAAAAACAGTCATTTTTACTGTTCCATCAAGGACATCCTCCAGTAAAATTGGCATTTTACTTTGAGTGTGTTACCGTGAATAATAGCATTATTAGGAGTACAGGCCGATTTCATTGCCTTGGTTTATGCTGAGGTGACAGCAGTTTTATCCAGCATTGCTTTTGCAACATTATTACAAATGACAACTTAGAAAAAAAGTGGGTCGCATCTTAGTTTCATTATGGATATAGTTCTGCCTTTTTAGAGTGCCTGAAAACATTTGAAGGATTCCCCGGGGGTTCCCAGGCTGTACTTTGAGAATCACAGAGGTCAGCCATCAAGAACCCTGGTTACAACTGAGACATGGGTCATTTCCGCTAAGTCACAGGGAAATATTGTCTGGAGAGACAAAAATGTACTGTTTCAACAAAAGTGTTAGCTGCTTAGTGGTGTCCGATTCTTTGCTATCTCATGGACTGTAGCCTACTAGGCTCCTCTGTCTATGGAGTTCTCCAGGCAAGAATACTGGAGTGGGTTGACATTCCCTTCTCCAGGGGATCTTCCTGACCCAGGGTTTGAACCTGAGTCTCCCACACTGCAGGCAGATTCTTTACCATCTGAGTCAGAGTAAAAGAAAGCAGAGTGACAAAAATAGCAGATGCAAGACTTCCCTAGTGGCCCAGGGGCTGACTCCGTGCTCCCAATGCAGGGGACACAGGTTCAATTGTTGGTCAGGAAGCCAAGATCCTAAGGATCAAGAAGACGACCTTGGTCCAGATGATTCAAGCCCTGTCCTGCCAGAAGGCACCAGGCTGTTGGTTCATGTTCCTTTTAGTCTGTCAACTTTGTCAGATCCTATAACCACACTGCAGCTGTGTCACATGACCCATCAGAAGAATGCCTGCTTCTATTTCAATAAATTCAACAAGTCAAGGAGAATAGAATTCTAAGGCCAGCACTGCCACTGATCAGCAGTTTTGACTTTGGGCTGTTGTTCAACTTCTTGTTTCTGTCTTCTTGTCTAAAAAATAAGGCAGGTTGAGTAGATCATCACTAAATTGTTGCATAGACCAGATTCTCTGGGAGAAACAAGTGAAATCCTGTGAAATGCCTTGGGCTGTTGTACTGTGTTCCTTTTGATCTGTTAACTCTGTCCGTCTACCTGAAATACTACCAGTGTGTAAAAGTACCTATCGTCTGTCTTCAGTAATAGACACCACTTACCTCATATCAGATCAGCCAAGGGTTTGATTCTTTCTTTAGTCATTTCCTTTTACACTCCACACCATCCCAAGTCAGGGCAACTGAAAGAATTCATGGCTGTCCTGACAGGTTTAGTAATATACCAATTGTTAAAAAAAAATACTTTGATTACCACTCCCCGGATACAAGACATCATCTCAGATGGGCATTCAGATAAGGTTAACCTTCTCTCTTTCCTCCTTGACAGTCTTATATCTTTTCCCAGTCAGGCTGTTCTTCTCCCAAGGTCTCCAGGAATTCATTCTGAAAGGACAACCTTAGTTGCTCTGTGACATACAGACCAGGAAGAGGGCTTTAGGTCCTTCAGATTTTACAGAATGAGATACCTACCAGAAAAATGAACATCTCTTTTGTAACATTCCTCATAATTTAACTGTTCTGTTCTGCTGACCAATTCTGGGTCTCTGTAGCAGAATTGGGTTGTTATCCTTCTACCCCTCAAGAAGGGTTAAGTGGAGAGGGGTAAAAGAAAGAAGGATGGGGGAAAATATCCATAAATATCTTCAACTATGCACAGGATCAAAAGCACTCAGGATCAAAAATATATAAAACAGTAAAGCAAAGCTGTGTGCCTTCTGAAAAAGTGGACCTTTATGTTACCATCTTAAGGAAAGTAGACATTTATGTCACCGTGGTCCTTGAACAAGGTCTTGGAATTTTTATGAAGATGAACAGAGGATTGGAGAAGACAGAGAAATACTGTCTGTTTAAATGTTATTTTGGGACATTATAGCTTGTGGTTATTCTTTATTGTGTAATTTTAGCATCTTAGTTTTATATCTTCAGTAAATGAAAGCACCCTCTGAAATGATTAATCCATACGATAAGTCACCCTGTTAACTGAGCACCTCCTATGCCTACGGTTCTGTTAGAGGCTAGGGCAATCTTGATGAGAAGTACATAGATAGAGAAGTTTGCTACTTAGTATGATAAGTGACACATTGATTGCATGTCAATTACATGCAAGGCAGTAGATGCCTAATAGAAGTACTTGTGGAGAACAGGGAAGTTTATAGGACTTGGTCAAAGAAGAATAAATCAGGGATGACTTCACTAGAGGACTTGCTATAAAGGAGGTCACAAAGGAAGCATGAGATTTATCCAGATGAGGAAAACGGTTGAAGTACCTTGTAGACAAGGTCCCCAACCTTTTTGGCACCAGAGACTGGTTTCATGGAAGACAGTTTTTCCACAGATGTTGTGTGATGGGGGATGCTTTGGGGATGCTTCTCAAAAAGAGCTTACACCCTAGATACCTTGCATTTGTAGTTCACAGTAGTGTTCCCAGTCCTAATGCTGCCACTGACTGAATGGAAGGCAGGGCTCAGGTGGTAATGCAAGCAAGGGGGAGCAGCTGTAAATATAGGTGAAGCTTCTCTGGCTTGCCTGGAGCCCACCTCCTGCTGTGTGCCCTGGTTTATAACAAGCCACAGACTGGTAACTAGTCTGTGGCCTGGGAATTAAGGACCCCGGTTCTATACCAGGGAAGAGCATGTGCATTTAAACACCCAGATGGGAACATGGGGTACCTTGGGGAATAGCAGAGGATGCAGTGGTTGAAATCTTA
Organism: Bos javanicus; assembly: GCF_032452875.1. Classification (NCBI taxonomy): domain Eukaryota; kingdom Metazoa; phylum Chordata; class Mammalia; order Artiodactyla; family Bovidae; genus Bos; species Bos javanicus. The sequence goes on from NC_083884.1 coordinate 48,090,526, forward strand.
TACACACATAGGCTTTGCTGATTCTTGAGACTAATTTGGGATAACCCAGTCGGGTTATCTCAAAAGAGGAAGTTCAGGGTCAGGAAGACTGTCACATTCATTGTCCAAGAAAACAGGGCTGGTGAGTGCCTGTTCTTGAGCTGGAATCTGGGTCTTCCTTCTACGAGGATAGGGATGTATCTACTATTCCATGAGATTCCAAGAGGTCTGGGGGACTCAGGGCCTGCTCACAGCCTCTCTGGTCTAAGCTATTCTTTGTCGTCTGGCTATCTGTCTATGAAAGATTTCTTAACTCATTTGATGAAAAGTAGGGTTTCTGGCTAGTAGGAAGCGCTCTTTGAACTGGGTTAATTGGTCTGAAGCAGCATTAGCTTTCTGACTGAGAGTATATTATGCTCTCAACCTATTACATTCTACCATGGAAAAATTGCTAAATTCAATGTCATCTTTCAAACACATGATTTGGGAATCCAAGAATTACCTGGACTTGGACTGTCCAATTGAAATCAAGCTATAAAAGATTATCCACACTCAGAGGGAGGAAATCCTTGGTAGTTGAAGCCAAGGTTTTATTCACTCAGTCATGTCTGACTCTTTGTGATCCAATGGACTGTAGCCCGCCAGGCTCCTCTGTCCATGGAATTATCCACGCAAGAATACTGGAGTGGGTACCCATTCCTTTCTCCAGGAGATCTTCCCAACCAGGGATTGAACCCAGATCTCCTGCATTGCAGGCAGATTCTTTACTATCTGAGCCACCAGGGAAGCCCAGTTGAAGCCAAAGTCCTCTATAAACTTTATGAATTTATTAATAAATACATAGATTATTCTACCAAAGTTTCAATATTTCACTGTAAAACATTTTTCAAGAAATATGTGTGTATATGTATATGTATAAAGCCATCAAAATAAAGTGGTTATTCTATTTCTAGAAAGAAATCTACTTATATTCTGAATTATTATATATTACTGTAATCATTATATATAGAAAACTTTTACCTACCATTAATCCAAGTGGATAGTGTCCAAGAATTCCAGCTCTATCTCATAGTACAAATCATTCATAAACTAGTTTTCTGCCCTTTTCATAACTGAATTTAGCCCTGAAACCTCCCGAGATTTATATTTTTAATATCTCTATTTGAATGAGGGTTGTCCTGGTATCTGGACAGAATGCTTTTCTTTCTGAACTGTTAATTGTGCAGAGAACCCAGAGATAAACAAATTGATTTAATTTTAATCTGCTTTCATGGTGATGCATAATGATAACTGGTTTCTGTCTCCTAGGGTTGAAAACCACAGCCCTTAATAAGAGTTTTCGGGTATATTATGCAGCTCTAAATAGCTTATGTTGTGCTAGACTGCTCTCCATAAATTATTCTAACTCCAGCAGTATCTCGGGGACTCCTAGTTCTTGTCTGCTGCAGATTTTCAATCACTGAGACTATTAGTGTGACATGAAGCAACTCTGAGCCTACTTCTATGAAGAACAGCACTGATTGCATGCCTAGTGTTCCATAAATGAGATTAGTTCTGGAGAAACTAGCCATGCTCACTGTCCCTGGTGAATAGCAGCACAGGTAGAGAAGAGACACACAGGCTTTCACACACGGTCATCGGAAATGAACTTCACATAGTAGGTGCTCAGACATTGGTTAGATGAATGATTTGGAGTTGTTTATTTTGCCTAATTATTTTGAATTAGGCATAGCTATCGCCTAGTTGGGGCTTCCCTGATTAGCTCAGGTGATGAAGAATCCGCCTGCAATGCAGAAGACCCCAGTTTAATTCCTGGGTTGGGAAGATCTGCTGGAGAAGGGAAAGGCTGCCCACTCCAGTATTCTTGGGTTTCCCTTGTGGCTCAGCGGATAAAGAATCCGCCTGCAGTGTGGGAGACCTGGGTTCGATCACTGGGTTGGGATGATCCCCTGGAGAAGGGAAAGGCTACCCACTCCAGTATTCTGGCCTGGAGAATTCCAAGAACTGTATAGTCCATGGGGTCACAAAGAGTCAGACATGACTGAGTGACTTTCACTTTACATTGCCTAGTTAGAATCAGAATTGACTCTCAAAATGGGACAGAATTTTTAGGTTCTTAACTTGCCCTTTTTCAATCCCTCAGAGAAGCATTATCTGAATCCTTCAACATCAATTGTCAGATCATCAGTCGCTCAGTCGTGCCCGACTCTTTGTGACCCCATGAATCGCAGCACACCAGGCCTCCCTGTGCATCACCAACTCCCGGAGTTCACTCAGACTCACGTCCATCGAGTCAGTGATGCCATCCAGCCATCTCATCCTCTGTCGTCCCCTTCTCTTCCTGCTCCCAATCCCTCCCAGCATCAGAGTCTTTTCCAATGAGTCAACTCTTTGCATGAGGTGGCCAAAGAACTGGAGTTTCAGCTTTAGCATCATTCCTTCCAAAGAAATCCCAGGGCTGATCTCCTTCAGAATGGACTAGTTGGATCTCCTTGCAGTCCAAGGGACTCTCAAGAGTCTTCTCCAACACCACAGTTCAAAAGCATCAATTCTTCAGTGCTCAGCCTTCTTCACAGTCCAACTCTCACATCCATACATGACCACAGGAAAAACCACAGCCTTGACTAGACGAACCTTTGTTGGCAAAGTAATGTCTCTGCTTTTGAATATGTTATCTAGGTTGGTCATAAATTCCTTCCAAGGAGTAAGCATCTTTTAATTTCATGGCTGCAGTCACCATCTGTAGTGACTTTGGAGCCCAGAAAAATAAATTTGACACTGTTTCCACTGTTTCCCCATCTATTTCCCATGAAGTGGTAGGACCGGATGCCATGATCTCATTTTCTGAATATTGAGTTTTAAGCCAACTTTTTCACTCTCCTCTTTACTTTCATCAAGAGGCTTTTTAGTTCCTCTTCGCTTTCTGCCATAAGGGTGGTGTCATCTGCATATCTGAGGTTATTGATATTTCTCCCGGCAAACTTGATTCCAGCTTGTGTTTCTTCCAGTCCAGAGTTTCTCATGATGTACTCTGCATATAAGTTAAATAAGCAGGGTGACAATATGCAGCCTTGACGTACTCCTTTTCCTATTTGGAGCCAGTCTGTTGTTCCATGTCCAGTTCTAACTGTTGCTTCCTGACCTGCATACAAATTTCTCAAGAGGCAGGTCAGGTGGTCTGGTATTCCCATCTCTTTCAGAATTTTCCACAGTTTATTGTGATCCACACATTCAAAGGCTTTGTCATGGTCAATAAAGCAGAAATAGATGTTTTTCTGGAACTCTCTTGCTTTTTCCATGATCCAGCAGATGTTGGCAATTTGATCTCTGGTTCCTCTGCCTTTTCTAAAACCAGCTTGAACATCAGGAAGTTCACGGTTCACATATTGCTGAAGCCTGGCTTGGAGAATTTTGAGCATTCTTTTACTAGTGTGTGAGATGAGTGCAGTTGTGGGGTAGTTTGAGCATTCTTTGGCATTGCCTTTCTTTGGGATTGGAATGAAAACTGACCTTTTCTAGTCCTATGGCCCCTGCTGAGTTTTCCAGATTTGCTGGCATATTGAGTGCAGCACTTTCACAGCATCATCTTTCAGAATTTGGAATAGCTCAACTGGAATTCCATCACCTCCACTAGCTTTGTTCGTAGTGATGCTTTCTAAGGCCCACTTGACTTAACTTTCCAGGATGTCTGGCTCTAGGTCAGTGATCACACCATCGTGATTATCTGGGTCGTGACGATCTTTTTTGTACAGGTCTTCTGTGTATTCTTGCCATCTCTTCTTAATATCTTCTGCTTCTGTTAGGTCCATACCATTTCTTTCGTTTATCGAGCTCATCTTTGCATGAAATATTCCTTTGGTATCTCTGATTTTCTTGAAGAGATCTCTAGTCTTTCCCATTCTGTTGTTTTCCTCTATTTCTTTGCCTTGATCACTGAAGAAGGCTTTCTTATCCCTTCTTGCTATTCTTTGGAACTCTGCATTCAGATGTTTATATCTTTCCTTTTCTTCTTTGCTTTTCGCTTCTCTTCTTTTCACAGCTATTTGTAAGGCCTCCCCAGACAGCCATTTTGCTTTTTCATTTCTTTTCTATGGGAATGGTCTTGATCCCTGTCTCCTGTACTATGTCACGAACCTCATTCCATAGATCATCAGGCACTCTATCTATCAGATCTAGGCCCTTAAATCTATTTCTCACTTCCACTGTATAATCATAAGGGATTTGATTTAGGTCATACCTGAATGGTCTAGTGGTTTTCCCCACTTTCTTCAATTTAAGTCTGAATTTGGCAATAAGGAGTTCATGATCTGAGCCACAGTCAGCTCTTGGTCTTGTTTTTGCTGACTGTATAGAGCTTCTTCATCTTTGGCTGCAAAGAATATAATCAATATGATTTCAGTGTTGACCATCTGGTGATGTCCATGTGTAGAGTCTTCTCTTGTGTTGTTGGAAGAGGGTGTTTGTTATGACCAGTGCATTTTCTTGGCAAAACTCTATTAGTCTTTGCCCTGCTTCATTCCGTATTCCAAGGCCAAATTTGCCTGTTACTCCAGGTGTTTCTTGACTTCCTACTTTTACATTCCAGTCCCCTATAATGAAAAGGACATCTTTTTTGGGTGTTAGTTCTAAAAGGTCTTGTAGGTCTTCATAGAACCGTTCAACTTCAGCTTCCTCAGCATTACTGGTTGGGGCATAGACTTGGATTACTGTGATACTGAATGGTTTGCCTTGGAAACAAACAGAGATCATTCTGTTGTTTTTGAGATTGCATCCAAGTACTGCATTTTGGACTCTTGTTGACCATTATGGCCACTCCATTTCTTCTGAGGGATTCCTGCCCGCAGTAGTAGATATAATGGTCATCTGAGTTAAATTCACCCATTCCAGTCCATTTCAGTTCACTGATTCCTAGAATGTCAACATTCACTCTTGCCGTCTCTTGTTTGACCACTTCCAATTTGCCTTGATTCATGGACCTGACATTCCAGGTTCCTATGCAATATTGCTCTTTATAGCATCGGACCTTGCTTCTATCACCAGTCACATCCACAGCTGGGTTTTGTTTTTGCTTTGGCTCCATCCCTTCATTCTTTCTGGAGTTATTTCTCCACTGATCTCCAGTAGCATATTGGGCACCTACTGACCTGGGGAGTTCCTCTTTCAGTATCCTATCATTTTGCCTTTTCATACTGTTCATGGGGTTCTCAAGGCAAGAATACTGAAGTGGTTTGCCATTCCCTTCTCCAGTGGACCACATTCTGTCAAATCTCTCCACCATGACCCGCCTGTCTTGGGTTGCCCCAAGGGCATGGCTTAGTTTCATTGAGTTAGACAAGGCTGTGGTCCTAGTATGATTAGACTGAATAGTTTTCTGTAAGTATGGTTTCAGTGTGTTTGCCCTCTGATGCCCTCTTGCAACACCTACCATCTTACTTGTGTTTCTCTTACCTTGGGCGTGGGGTATCTCTTCATGGCTGCTCCAGCAAAGTGCAGCCATTGCTCCTTACCTTGGACGAGGGGTATCTCCTCACCGCTGCTCTTCCTGACCTTCAACATGGGATAGCTCTTCTAAGCCCTCCTGTGCCCACGCAGCCAAATTAGATCCCCTATTTACTTTCTCATGATACCTGAGACTTCTTCAGTCCAGTCACCATGATCCATCATCATGTAATCATTTGTTTATCATCTGTCTTCCTTTATTGGCCATTGTTACCAACCATTAATGGGAGTTCCCAGGTGGCTCAGTGGTAAAAAATCCGCCTGCCAATTGAAGAGACACGGGTTCCATCCCTGGGTTGGGGAAATCCCCTAGAGAAGGACATGGCACCCCACTCCTGTATTCTTTCCTGGGCAATCCCATAGACAGAGGAGCCTGGTGGGCTACAGTCCATAGTATCACAAAGAGTCAGACACAACTTATCAACTAACACAACAACAGCCATAGGCTAATATCTACTCTAGGAAGAGAACTGGGTTATGTTTTCCCATAACCGTGAAGGTAGGCATGCTATGACTTGTTCAGACTAAAGACAAGTGACAGTGACATGTCACTCCACCACGGATGCAAGGGCAAACTGATGTGAAAAGTTTCCATCTTTTCTTCTCTAGTGGGGGTCTGCCAACATTCCAGATGCTACAGCCTCTCTTGGCTCTCCCACTGACCTGGGTGAGCAGGTGCACAGATGAGAAATAACCTTGTGTCATTTACTTCGTAGGCATGAATTGTTATTGCAGCATCACATGCCCTAACCTGACTGTTCATTCCCATTAACTTGATAAGCTCCATGAGAACAGGAACTGGAACTATTTTGTGCTCCGCTGTACCCGTAGCAATAAACAAGGCCAGGTACACGGATGATGCATAGTAAATGTTTTTAATTTACAAATAAAACCCTTGGGATCTCATCAATGGAGAACTGGGCTCATTTCTTAGAAATTTACGTATGGCTGCACTTATAAGTGTGCCTCTTTAAGCTTCAGTTAGCTTCGAGTGCTCAGACACTCTTCATATTGAAGCAAAATGCACCTTCTATCAATGTTTCTACGTTTCTCTGGCCTCTCAGGTGTTCACGTCCCACCTACACCCCACTTCACTTCACACTTCTCATGTTACTTGAAGCCATGCTCATGTCCTTTCTTATTTTACCAGTAGATTTTCAATATGAAAACTTTCCTTATATCTTTTAGATTAGATTCACATGACAGGAAGCAAGGTTATACTTGTTCTTTCTACATCAAAAAATATTATAGAGAAATCGAAGTCTTTTTAGGTGGGCTTCGTATCAAAGAATCTGTCTAGTTGACATTTTTCTAGGTGTCTTCCAACATTGAACCCAAAGTAGAAAGACTATTAATAAACACTTTTGATTTAGGGAGGAAGAAGTATTCTAGGTTAAATCATAATCTCTGCATGTTAGATGAAAAGGAATGAAAATTAAAATAGATTTCCTGTCTATTCTCTCACGTAGTACCTCATCTAACCTCACAACATGTATAAAATATTACATGTGCAGAAAACTCAGAATCTTTGTAGTTGCTGGAAAAAATAGCTGGTGTGTTCAGTTAGGTGTTGGTGGGTTGTCTGTGATTATTAATCTACCAGAACTCCATTCTTCTTTTGGAATTTTGAAGACAGTTTTAAATTATAAAGGTCTTCAGCCTGGGGTACATGTATGCCTGATGTTATGCCAAGCCATTCAAAGAGTATATAGAAATAAGTCATTCTCTTAAAGAGAACATTTAAGACATTCTCTTAAAAATGGAATCTGTTTTCTGAGTTCTCTACTTCCATACATTGTCTTTCTTGAAGTTGATGTACCATGAAGGTACCCATCAGCTTCTTATTTGTTCTATGCACCTATCTAGGATCTCACTTGGATGGATTGCACTGGGTAAAGGCTTAGGAGCTGTAGACAGTTTAGTGATATTAGTGCCTTTGAGAAAGCAGATTACTCTAATGACTAGATAACAAATTCCTTTGTAAGCCACAGAATCTCTAATCCTTTGCTTTTAACAAAGCAGTAGAAGGGGCTCTGATCACACTGTCAGATCTTTAAACATCCCCTTTGAGGATGAATCACAATGTGGTGTTTCTCTTCTAAAGAGTTGAGAACCACGAGTGACATCTCTGTCACAAAGTGCCCTGGACTCCACCTATGAGGTCGAGTTGCAGGACTGGAATGGAAGCTGACCATCTCATTCTTGCAGTTCATGAAACACATCCTATGATGTGAAACACATCCACTGACATGTGCTAACTCAGGAAGAAGGTTCCTGAACTAGAACATCTTTATCCGTTTGCTGTAATTGCTACCCCTTCTGTATTCTTCTGTTTATCTCAGAGCAGAAACCTGCACCTATGCTTTCCAGATGTCCTTTCCCCATGTCTTGCTGGGTTAGAGTCTGCCAAGCAGAGGCATGAGGCTTTGGAAAGTAGAAGAGAATAGGCGTTGTTCTCCTGTGTGGCTTCTGAAGATTCCAGATATTCCCAGAAGCTGGGGAGCTAGTACTGGGAATCATCCATTTTCCTGCAGCAGATGGTAGAGATAGTTGGAAGCGGCTTTCCAGCGCTTATTTCCAGGTTGCCAATAGTTTCTGCTTCCTTGTATTAAATACTCTCCACTTGGACTTGCTTCAGTTCTTCTACCCTGATGGGACCCACAGGAACCCTGCATTTCTCTGCTCCCATGGAGTATGCTGCAGTCATGTGACTTGCTTTGGCCAATCTGTTGTATGTCGCTTCCATGTAGAAGAAAGTATGAAACATGGGGTGATGTTTCATGTTCTATCTTCCTTTGGCTGAGAAATTCTAAAGCGCCATCAGTCTGAATTCTTCCCTGTCTGCATGCATGCATGCAAAGTCACTTCAGTTGTGTTCAACTCTTTGTGACTCTATGGACTGTAGCCCACCAGGTCCCTCTACCCATGGAATTTTCCAGGCAAGAATACAGGAGTGGGTTGCCAGGCCCACTCCATGGGAATCTTCCTGAACCAGGGATCGAACCCCCGTCTCTTATGTCTGCTGCGTTGGCAGGCGGATCTGAGCAAAAAATAAATCTGTTACTCTAAGCCAGTAAGCATCAGGGTTTGCTGCGTCAGCATAAGAAGGGCTCTCCTGACTATAGAACCCCCTTCCTGTTATTAATCAATTCATTCCCGATAATCCTTCACTGTCTTGTGTTGAATAATTATTCTTTCAAATACATATATACATATATATATATATATATTCTTAAATGTATACTGAACATAATTGTAATGCATCTCAGTCTAGAATTTTAAAAACCACATTTAGAGACGTGGACACAGGGAAAAATAAATTTGAATTTATATACATATATCTGTTGCAAAGAAGTGTGACAGAGTAATCAATAAAAAACTTTCAGGCACGAAAACATAACACATTAGAGTTAACTTCTGTGAAAGAAATAAAATGGATATACAAACTAAAAGAGAAAAAAGAAATATAAAATTCAAGCCTGGTAAAGAACAGGTGGTCTGTGTGCTTTTTTAAAACAAATAATGGGAGGTATCAAATCACTACAATATTTAGATTCTGGTGAATACTTTGATATAGCAGTTTAATTTTAAAATGCCAATGGTTACAATATACTGAAAATTTCAACCTTTGCCGCTGAGAAGGAAAGTTTTAAATGCCACCTTTCAAATGTGCCTGCAGAGACCTTGTTTTGTAAAAATTATTCTGGAGCATTACTATCCCACGACATTTTCTATGACATGGGTATGTTCTCTACCTATCCTAGCTTACAGAGTAGTGCCTATCTGCATGTGTTATGTTCTCAAATTATGGTTATGCCCCTGAGGAACTGAATTTATCTTATCTTTACTTTTTTTTTTTTTGGCCACTCCATGCAGCTTGCAGGAATCTTAGTTTCCCCAATCAGAGATGGAACCTGGGCTCTGTTGGCAGAGAAAGCTCAGAGTGCTAACCAATGTACCTCTGGGGAAGTGCCAGTCTCTACAATTTTAAATTTAAATAGATTCACAGGACCAAGAGCTAACTTTTTGAATAGTGCATTTTCAGGGTCTGTGCATGCCAGGCGAATAGTTAAAGAGCCATACAAGTAAGTACATGTTTAATTGACTCACTTTGCTGTACAGAAGAAACTAACAACAGTGTAAGTCAACTGCAATAACCATTAAAAAAAAAAACTTTAAAAACTAGCAAAAAAGGGCCAAGTAAAATTGTGAAATTATTTACATTCACTGCTGTAAAAGAAGGGTAAGCACTTGAGGTATGTTCAGCAATTTTTAACCTCTACAGAGACAACCCTGTCCTTCTCACTTCAGCACCTGTGGAAGATAAAGCTCCATTCCATTGCCAGAGGAAGTGCAGTGAGAGGCATCCCCGTTGTAATGAAGGATATGTTGGGATTTGGCTCAACTTGGACTGATGGGGTGGAGTTTCAGAGACTTCTTTCAACCCAGTGAGGATCTGGGTGCCAGGTGGTTTGGTGTTGGCAGAAGTGGTGGTCTAGATAGAGATACCACTTCCTCCTCTCACTTTGATACATGGGCCAGTGATGGGGTTGGTGGGGGTGTGGACTGCTGCAGGTGTTTAAATTCAAGGATGAACAGCTCAGAAAACAAGTGAATGTTTTTCCCATTGCCCTGCACATTCCTCAAGGCTGTATTCAAGTCAGTTATATATGCAAGCAATGAAGGCAGAAAGGAAATGTAAAACTCCCTGCGACATCCTCTAAACTTTGCCTTCATTCATAATTCATGAATATTCATGAGAGAAAACCAGTGTCTTTATGGAGGAAGTACAAAGCACAATATGTAAATCACTTGTAACCCAATTGCCCAAGATGTCACTACTCAGTTTTGACATATATGCCCAGCCTTCTGATACATATCTATACATTCATCTATAGTATCTACAGGGAGGAACATACCAAGTAAAACTGTAATGTCAGAAAGTCTGCTCACTTAAATCTATATCATAAGTTTATTTTCTTTATTCTTCTTTTGTTTTCACTGTATTCAGATTCTAGGGGAGATATGACATAGATTAGCAGAATCACATTAAGAACCTTAAAAGTCCTAGGCACTGTCAGATTATGAGAACCACGTTCTTCTGCTAATTATTTTCCAGTAGAAATAAAATATGAAAGGCAAAATACATTTTCAAAGGCCCAAAAAATCTTCTGATGATGATCTAATATCCTTTTTAGATCAGTGACTTTAAAATAAATGTCTTTTGTTTCTATAGCTTTTTTGTGTATATATTTCACACATATTCTGCACAGTAAACAATGAACACTTCTCAAGTCATCAATTACTAAGGGGTCAACCCAGGCTTAATTCTGTGGCTGCAGACCCAGGTCATGCCACCTGGCAGCTTGTTCTTTGAAAGATACTGCCTAGAACAGATCCACCTTTTCATTAAGGCATCCTCAAATTCAAATGTGCTCTATGATAGGTTAATATTTTCTTATGCATCCAATCTGGCTGATACCCTCCCAGCTCTCTATCAATGCCATGGGGCTGTCAAACTCCAGTAAACAATGGGTTTAAGTTCTGTATAAACAGCTTCTCTTTCCAAGCTGGGGACAAGAAGACACTGTGATGGGTTTAGTGACGTGGTGCAGTTCCTGTTGGCATGTTTTCACTAGCAACCTAAGAATTGGCAGGATATTTGGTGTCTTGGAAGGACAGAGAGAGACAGTAAAATAGCTGGGGAGGATACACTGGAAAACTGGATGCTTTAAGTCACAGTAGGGCTAGAAGAAAGGTTATTCAAGTGACTGGGACTTCATCAGGAACAGGGAGAAAGCGCCAGAGATCAGACCATCAATATCTCAAAATCACAGGCTTGGTGACTTGAGGGTCTGATCTAGCTTGAGTGCATATCGTTGAAAAATTTTAGGAAGTTGAACTCAGGTACTACCATCTTAAGCACCATAAGCCTTACAGTCTGCCTCCTACAGGGAAGCTGGTTGGATTCCCCCTGGATACAGGTCTCCAGATTTCTCTTCCTCATAAAAGGAGAGTTACTTGGTGGGGAATATCAAATTCAGTGCATGGTCACATTTTATAGGTCTCTATGTAAGGGATCAAATTGCCAACATCCGCTGGATCATCGAAAAAGCAAGAGAGTTCCAGAAAAACATCTATTTCTGCTTTATTGACTATGCCAAAGCCTTTGACTGTGTGGATCACAATCAACTGTGGAAAATTCTGAAAGAGATGGGAATACCAGACCACCTGACCTGCCTCTTGAGAAACCTATATGCAGGTCAGGAAGCAACAGTTAGAACTGGACATGGAACAGCAGACTGGTTCCAAATAGGAAAAGGAGTACGTCAAGGCTGTATACTGTCACCCTGCTTATTTAACTTATATGCAGAGTACATCATGAGAAATGCTGGGCTGGAAGAAGCACAAGCTGGAATCAAGATTGCCAGGAGAAATATCAATAACCTCAGATATGCAGATGATACCACCCTCATGGCAGAGAGTGAAGAGGAACTAAAAGTAATGAAAGTGAAAGAAGAGAGTGAAAAAGTTGGCTTAAAGCTCAACATTCAGAAAACGAAGATCATGGCATCTGGTCCCATCACTTCATGGGAAATAGATGGGGAAACAGTGGAAACAGTGTCAGACTTTATTTTTTTGGGCTCCAAAATCACTGCAGATGGTGACTGCAGCCATGAAATTAAAAGACGCTTATTCCTTGGAAGGAAAGTTATGACCAACGTAGATAGCGTATTCAAAAGCGGAGACATTACTTTGCCATCAAAGGTCTGTCTAGTCAAGGCTATGGTTTTTCCAGTGGTCATGTATGGATGTGAGAGTTGGACTATGAAGAAAGCTGAGCACCGAAGAATTGATGCTTTTGAACTGTGGTGTTGGAGAAGACTCTTGAGAGTCCCTTGGACTTCAAGGAGATCCAACCAGTCCATCCTAAAGGAGATAAGTCCTGGGTGTTCATTGGAAGGACTGATGCTAAAGCTGAAACTCCAATACTTTGGCCACCTCATGCGAAGAGTTGACTCATTGGAAAAGACTCTGATGCTGGGAGGGATTGGGGGCAGGAGGAGGAGGGGACAACAGAGGATGAGATGGCTGGATGACATCACCAACTTGATGGACTTGTGAGTTTGAGTGAACTCTAGGAGTTGGTGATGGACAGGGAGGGCTGGTGTGCTGTGATTCATTCGGTCACAAAGAGTCGGACACAACTGAGCAACTGAACTGAACTGAACTGATGTGAGAGATGATAGTGAAGAGAAGGTGGTAATAGATGGGGCCGGGATCAGGCTTTTTGATTCAGAAAAGAGAACACAATTAAAGGACCATGCATGAAACTAGAAGGGAAACAGTTAATGACAAGAGGTGATAGATAAATAATCAATAGTTAGATAGATGATAGATAATTAATACATGATTGATAGGTAGGTAAGTAGATAAATAAAAGCTAAGTAGGTAGGTAGATAGACAATTGATAGATATGTAGATAGATGATTGATATGTAGACAGGTACATAGAAAGAAAATAGAAAAACAGTTCAGTTCAGTTGCTCAGTCATATCCGACTCTTTGCGACCCCATGGACTGCAGCACACCAGGCCTCCCTGTCCATCACCAACTCCTGGAGTTTACCCAAACTCATGTCCATGGAGTCAGTGATGCCATCCAACCATCTCACCCTCTGTCTGTAGGACAGACATCTCTGTAGAAAGACAGACATATGGTTAAATAGGTAGATAAGATTTAATATGGGAGATAACACCATTTCAAGGTTACGTTCCCGTTGCAAATTGAATCTTTCAATTGCCAATCTTCGTACACTTAAATGGCTTTGTTGGAAGTTTTCTATGTAACACACAGGTTTACCTTCCTCATTTCTTTGTGATGTTTATTTCTGAACACAGTTTGTTCATTTACTCTCAGGCCCCAATAGACATACTCTTTTCCAATCTGATGGGAAGGAATTTAGAGCAGGAGAGAAACCTACTAATCCCTGTAACAAGAACTTTTCAGTCAGAGGAGGACTTACTGTTGTTTCTGGCCGTGTGTGTTACTTCTTCTTTCCAGTTTTGTATTCATCACCTTAACCAAAACATCAGAGAACACTGAGTTCTCTTTGTTGTTTAATGTCACAGGACTGTAATTAAACTGTTAGACTCTGTGGTCACTGATGCAAAGGCAATGTTGGACTCTGTTAGTTCCAAGGACAAAAGCAGGGGTCCCGAACTTGGTTGCCTTCAAGAGGCAGACAAGTAATACAATTGAGTGAATTGGGCTTCTCTGGTGGCTCTAGAGAGGGAAATGGCAATGCACTCAAATATTCTTGCCTGGGAAATCCCATGGACAGGGGAGCCTGGCAGGCTACAGTCCATGGAGTGCCAAAGGAGTCAGACATGACTTAGTGACTAAACGACAACAAAATTGAGTGAATTAGTTCAGGTTGGGCCTAAGAAAATTGTTGATGGATGAAGATGCACTAGGGGATGGTGGACACCAGGGAAAACTGGACAACTTGTGTACCGTTTCAGGTGGTAGCCTCCGTTGATTGGTGTTTAAGGCAGCAGATCAGGTACTGTTATACACTATGTTTCAAGACAAGTCAATGATGTGGATTCTTAAAGGAAATGCTTTAATTTGAAAATAACTGGTTCAAATTATCAAAATGGAATAGAACAATGTCAAACAAGAGATGTGTAGGCTCAATTCAGTCCATGGGCCGCCATTTATGACTTCCGAGGGAGAAACCCACCTTCCCAGGTAGAGCCCAGCCTCCAATGTAGACTAAGGACAGGCAGGCAATGGTTTTCCAGTTTTGCATCAGAACATTGTTGTTGCATTTTCTCTTGCTACATGGGCTTCCCAGGTGGCTCAGTGGTACAGAATCCGCCTGCCAATGCAGGAGACACAATAGACATGGGTTCTATTCCTGGGTTGGGAAGATCCTCTGGAGTAGGAAATGGCAACCCACTCCAGTATTCTTGCCTGGAAAATCCCATGGACAGAGGTGCCTGGAGGGCTACAGTCCATGGGGTTGCAAAAGAGACAGACACAACTGAGCAACAAGTGCTAGTTTTTCTTGCTGCATAACACATCTAGTGCTCCAGACAACACCCATTTTCTTCATTCATGGATTCTGTGTGTCAGGCATTGCGAAGCAGTGTGTCTAGAGTAAATGTCTCTGCTCCATTGTTATGGAACCCAGGTCCAGCCACCCGCTGCTCGAAAGCCAATTCTTCAGAGACCTGTGTTCATAGGGAGGGAAAATTTGCTTTATTGTGGAGGCTGGCAACAGGAGGAGAAGGTGGATTCCCATCTGAAAACCAGCCCCCGATTGCTGCTCAGGGAACAGGAGCTTTTAAAGGGGAGTTTAAGCGTTGTATAGGCAGAGGGAGGGAAGAGAGCAGCATAGTCATCTCAACATCAGTAATGCAGTGATCTGACCAATGTCACCTTGGTTGTTTTATTTATTTATTTATTTTATTTTTGGCTGTGCTGTGTCTTCGTCTCTGTGCAGGCTTTTCTCTAGTTGCGGCAAGCAGAGGCTACTCTCTAGTTGCGGTGCTCGGGCTTCTCATTGCAGTGGCTTCTCTTGTTTTGGAGCACAGGCTCTAGAGTGTGCAGGCTTCGGTAGTCATGGCTCCTGGGCTCTAGAGCACAGGCTCAGTAGTTGTGGTACATGCTTAGTTGCTACTCGGCATATGGGATCTTCCCAAATCATGGAGATCAAACCCATAGAGATCAAACTACATCATGCAGATCAAACCCATGTCTCTTGCATTGGTAGGCAGATTCTTTACCACTGAGCCACCAGGAGGTGGTTAAAACACCTTTGGTTGTTTTGAGTACAGTTAATTTTTAGTTCCATGGTCTATTCCCAGTTTTTTGAGACCAGTTCTTAGAACTGTGTGAAGTAGAGCAGCTGATACCATGGCTTCAAATAGGTCATCATGAAGTCATCTTCCACCTGGGGGGGCCTTCCATATCTGTAAAACACCTCCCAGGAGATGGCTCTGAATATTACCTATGACTCTTGAGGAGAAAATAAAGGTCTTTGGCCTTGCTTAGTGACTAAACTAGTATATTTTATCTTATGTAAAGGCTTTGAGTATAAAGTACAACTAAGTTCTCTGGCCAAGGTGGTGCTTACACCGTGTAAGTTGGGGCTTCAACCAGGAAAGCTTGAAAGAGATGACAAGACCATTGATGGTGGGAATCCTGTTAAGTCTCACTGCAAACATGCCTGATGGTGGATGCTGGCTCATTCCTGGGCCTCAGCTGGGCGTGTCCTCCAAAGCCCTGTCATCCTTAGCAGTAGGGCTGCATCACAGCATGGCAGCTTCAGACTGCTCAGGAGAGGCTCAGCATCGTGGGAAAACCGTGGAAGCCGACGGATCTTCTCTGACCTAATTCAGAAGTCTTGTACCCTCTCTTTCGCCCTACATGCAAGCCTCCCTCCTTCACAGAAGGAGAGACAAGCTCACACTGAAGGAAGAGATAGATGCTCTTAGGGTCGTTTTCGGACAAGACAATCTTCCCTATCTGCTAAAAACCAGTAGACTGAGGTGATGAAAGCAAAGCTGAATGGAGATTTAAATCAAGCCATTAAAATGTACAGGCTGTCTCTTCCTGTTTATCAGCGCCTCTGTGTTCACCTCCCCTGGTTGGCTTTGTAGTTTACAACCAGCTTAGCACTTAGCTTTCAGCCAGAGTCGTGATTGCAGGCTGGTAATGGCTGTGAAATTGTTACCTAAGTGTTGTAGAAAGTGAAACAGCTGGCTGCTGACAAACACCAGCCCTGCAGCATGTGGGCTGGAAGGGGCCGCTGCGCAGTGTCAACAGAGATGCTGGTTCACATGTGAGCTGAGGATCCCTCTTTGCTGTCACTCAAGAGCCTCATGGATCGCAACAGGAAAGAACAGTCTCCGAGGTGCAATCAGGGAGGACGAATACCAAGCCTTCCCTTTGTTGAATAAATCCCACTTTTCAGTAGTGAAAGCAGAGGAATTAAATCCTTACCCTTGGCTCCCAAGGCTTCAACATCAAGTTTCTCTATCAGGATTTTTTTTTTTTTTTGACCACACCCTACAGCATGTGGGAACTTAGTTGCCAGACTAAGGGCTCAAACCCGCAACCCCTGGAGTGGAAGGCAGAGTCTTAACCACTGGACCACTGGGCAAGTCCCTGTCAGGATTTTTTAAATATAAAAATATGAAAAAACACATGAGAATGAAATAATAATTAGTTTCGAAAATGAAATGTATCCCTTATATCTGGAATCTAAAATATGACACAAGTGAACTTATCTCTGAAACAGAAACAGACTCACGGATACAGAGAACAGACTTGTGGGTGCCAAGAGAGAAGAGATGGAAGAGGGATCAGTTGGGATTTGGGGTTAGCAGTTGCAAACTAGTGTACAGAGAATGGATAAACAGCAAAGTGCTACTCTAGAGTATGGGGAACTCTATTTGGTATCCTGTGATAAACCATAATGGAAAAGACTATTCAAAGAGAAGAGAATGTATATAGAAGTATAACTGAGCCACTTTACTGTATATCAGAAATTAACAAAACATTGTAAATCAACTATATGTCAATGAAATAAATTTTTTTAAGACTGGAATTATCCTTTTTTCACCCAGTGAGTGCCATTGAATCTGGAAAATTCTCTCTCTGTCACCCAAAGAACAGATCTTTCAAATGACTGCCTGATCAGTTTATTTGTTATCTAATCAGAACTGAAGAAACATTCACAGATTCTTACTCAAGCTTTCAATTTATATGTTCCTAGGAAAAGGAGTCAGAGTAGAATTTCTCTAAAAGAGAGTATAGTCCGGGTTATGCTGCTGTAACAAACAGCCCCTAGACTGCAGTGTTTTGAGGCCAGCTGGTTTTATTTCTCTGTCACACTACATATCTGCTGGTGCCCCTGCTTTGGTGTGTCCTCTGTTGGGATCTGGGATGATGGGAAAGTCACCACCTGGAACACTCACTGTCTCTGGCGGGGAGGGGAAGACATCACACTGAGCACGCTCCAACCTCACCAAATGTGATGCGTGTCTCTCCAGCCCACATTTTATTGGCCAGAGCCAAAAACCCAGATCTCACTTCAAGGAGAGGTGGAGAAATAAATCATACCACGCACCTGGAAGAAAAAACAGGAAAGTCATGCAACTGCCACTCTCTACAAGTGACAGTACATGTCCTAAGTTTCCCTTTCTTTGTGTGTCTAATAATTCATCAGGTGTTCTAAGGAAACAGCCAATCTTTCTAACCTCTTCTTAAAAAAATATTTTTTAAACCTTAAAAATTTTTTAAACTTCATTTGTCTGTTTTTGGCTGCATTGGGTCTTTGTTGCTGCGCTTGGGCTTTCTCTACTTCCAATGATTAGGGGCTACTCTAGTTGTGGTGCACATGGCTTCTCATTGCTCTGGCTTCTCTTGTTGTGGAGTATGGGCTCTAGGCACACGGACTCAGTAGTTGTGACGCACAGGCTTAGTTGCTCTGAGGCATGTGGAATCTTCCCAGACCAAGGATTGAACCCACGTCCTCTGCATTGGCAGGCTGACTCTTAACCACTGGACCATCAGGGAAGTCCCTCTAATCTCTTTTAAATCTTGATTTTCTCATTGTGCAATGAGAAAGTTGAACAACTTTTGGAAATACTTTCATGGGGGGGAAAATATCTTTCTTCTTCATTCAAGGCAATCCCATGTCTAAGTGTGGCAGAGTAAAGTAAATGTCACTCAGTTGTGTCCGACTCTTTGCAACCCCATGGACTATAGCCTACCAGGTTCCTCTGTCCATGGAATTTTCCAGGCAATAATACTGGAGTGGGTTGCTATTTCCCTCTCCAGGAGATCTTCCCACCCCAGGCATCGAACCCAGGTCTCCCGCGTTGTAGGCAGATGCTTGCTTTACCATCTAAGCCACCGGGGAAGTCAGAAGGTAGGATCAACTTTTCCCACCCCCGCTTTGAACGTAGGTATAGTCACGTGACTTGCTTCAGCCAACAAAATGTGAGGGGAAGTGACAGGTGTCGAATTCAGGGGGGAGTTTGAGGAATTGAAACCACCCCATGGTGTTGTGAGGGAGAGTGGTACAGATGGAAGTTAAAGAGAGAAATAGAAAGGGTCAATGTTCAGATTCTAATTTCCAAAGTGGGATTCTCTTGTCCTTAGATGATTCATTGGGAAGCCAGGTTTACAGAGTGAGAGAAAAATCTCTTGAAAACCTTCTTTATCCCCCACTTTGCAACCCACTAAGATGGGGGCCCAGCAGATAATAGATTCTGCTATACTGCAGGGGCCAGAGTGGGGAGAAGAGGATGTAGAAAGACCAAATCCCACCTCTGCAGATGTAAACGTGGTCCTGAGGGACTGTGGAAAGAAGAAAAGGGCCAGAAATAGTGGAAACAGGGTGAGCTGTGTGTCTGTGTTGCCACCAATGGGGCAGAAAATCTGAGCTGGGTGACAGGACTTTGCCAGAAAAGTCATTAGGAACTCCAAGGGCGGAAGGACCTCTGCTAGCAAGTAGCATTTAGCTTCTGGAAAGAAGTTGTCTCAGTGGTGGATTACACAATGACTCAATCGTCAGTGTTTGGTAAGCCCAGGTCTAAATTTATGTCAGCCCAATTGTAATAGTGTGGGATAGCATATCCATGTACCAAGTCCCCATGTGTCCTTGGAGGGGCAGGGGAGGTAGCTGAGGGCATGGACTGTCAACTTAGCCAGGGGGTATCCTACAGGGAGAAAAAAGGAGCAATAGGACATGGTGGGTAAGAGTAGGGCTCCTGGAGCCATTATTAGCCATGTGGCTTTAAGCAACTTGCTTAATTTCCCTGTGCCTCAGTCTTCACCTATAAAATAAGGCTACATCTTGTCTCCATAAGCACCCTTGAAAAATTATACCAGTTTCAGATAGGAATTTTTTTTCTTTTTTACTTTTTAAATTATGGAAGTATGATAAGACATTTACAGAAGACTTGGAAAAAAGATTTTTTTTAAATGAAAGTATATTTGATTTACAATGTTGTGTTAGTTTCTGCTGTACAGCAAACTGATTCACTTATACATGTATGTATATTATTTTTGTATTCTTTTCCATTATGTTTTACCACAGGATATTGAATAGAGCTCCCTGTGCTTGCAGTAGGATCTTGCTGTTTATCCATTTTATATACGATAGTTTGCATCTGTTGACCCTAAACTCAAACCCATCCCTCACTCCCTTCTCCCTCCTTCTTGGCAACTGTATGTCTACTCTCTATGTTGGACAAGATTCTTTTATGTGGTGTATTGATTTTTCTCTCCAGAAACACAATAAGAGATGTGATGATGAGGCGTTATTGTAGTCTATCCACTGTACTCTGGGATGTCAGTGATGGAGAGGTTTTGTGTGTGTGTGTGTGTGTGTGTGTGTGTGTGTGGTGAGCTTGCAAGGAGTACCTGAACAATCTCTTCTTTTGCTCAGTTTTGCTGTTGATGTAAAACTGCTCTAAAAAATAAAGTTTATTAATTTGTTAAAAAGTGCTAGTTCAACATTAAAATTTTAAGCAAAGACCCATGCACTAACTTATTCACTGGATGCTTTCTAGTTAGAGAATATCATGTAGAACAAATTTTAATAGTCCATCATGTTTGGGTGAAATTGCATTAAGAGCTGCCCACTAGAGTTTGCAGAAAACCAACCGAACTGACCTTGCTGTGAGTTGAATTGTGTCCCTCTCAATTCCTACCTCACAGTACCTGTGGATGTGACTTTATTTGGAAATAGAGTCTTTTTAAATAGAATAAATCCAATACAGTATTGTGCACTTAAAAATATGTTAATGGAGTAGATATCAAGTTAAGTGTTCTTACTGCTTTTTTAAAAAAGTAAAGATAAAAATGAAAAGAAAAAAAAGGCTCTGGTTAGGTCAGGTGTCCCTGATTTCTCAGTGGGTAAAGAATCCTCCTGCCAATGCAGGAAGCCTGGGTTTGATCCTTGGATGGGGAAGATCACCTGGAAGAGGAAAATGGCAACCCACTCCAGTATTCTTGCCTGAAAAAAAATCCCATGGACAGAGGACCCCAGAGGGCTACGGTCTAAAGGGTCCCAAAAAGGGGTCACAAAGGGTCCTATATGACAACGCACGTGCTGGTGAGGATATTTTGAGGTGGAGGGATAGTCTTTTCTTGCTGCTCTGGGAAAATTCCCGAGCCCATCAGTCTGATTGGACCACACCACTGTAATCCATTGGACACGTGGACCCAAGGCAGTTCCCAAAGAATTGGAATACTTTCAAGGCAAACCACAAATCCCTGGAAGGTTATCACTGTCCTCGAAAACCTGGTTTTTGAAGCAGCCAGTGTTGTGTTCGAATCCAGCTGTCACCCTAATGCTAACACACATGCATGTTATCTTTGCAAGAGATAACTTCTGCTGTGGCCATCACCTGTCTTAATTGATTGACGTGTATGCACTTCAGTTTCAGAGAGGAATATTACAAAAGCACATTTTTCTTTTTTCTTGGAGGCTGAAAGGCCATCTTTGAAGATGTGCTGACAGAAATGATTCTTGTTGAAATAGGCATCAAAATACTCCCGAAAAAATGGGGATAATAAGAAGGAAATAGCTCTATCAGATATTAAAATGTCATAAGCTATTGTGTGTAAAACATTTGGGTACTGGCTCATGTGAAGACAGATCAGACAGATCGATGAAAGTAAGTGGAGAGGCCAAAAATAAACATAAAAAGGCGAATTTAGTGCATATTGAAGATGGCATTTTAAATCAAGTACTGAGGGAATCATTTAATAAACCACATGCTGGTAAAACCCATACAGAGAAAAGATAAAGGAAGATCCCTCTTTCATTAACTTCTCGCACTAAAATGAGTTCCTGATGGATCAAGGGACTAACTTCCTTACTAATAACATGTTCTTATTGTTGTTCAATCGCTAAGTCATGTCTAACTCTGCGACTCCATGGACTGCAGCACACCAGGCTTCCCTGTCCTTCACTATCTCCAAGAGTTTGCTCAAACTCATGTCCATTGAGTCAGTGATGCCATCCAACCATCTCATCTTCTGTTGCCCCCTTCCCTGCCTGCCCTCAATCTTTCCCAGCATCAGAGTCTTTTCTAGTGAGTTAGCTCTTTGCATTAGGTGGCCCAAGTATTGGAGCTTCAGCTTTAGCATCAGTTCTTAGGAATATTCAGAGTTGATTTCCTTTAGGATTGACTGATTTGGGCTCCTTGCTGTGCAAGGGACTCTCAAGAGTCTTCCAAGACCAAGAAAACAACAGAGAAGTAGACAAAGGATTTGAACAGATATTTAGCAAAAAAAAAAAAAGTTATAGGTATATGAAAAATATTCAGTGAAACTCAAACTTAATGAAGTATTGTTTGTATTAGATCTGTAGTGATCAAAAGGCACATTAACACATTCTCAGTGAATGTGCAAATTGGTAGAATCTCTTTGAGTGGTAATTTAGCACGTTCTATCAAAATTGAACATGGACATCTTTTTTGACTTGGCAATTTCTTTTTTAAGAACTGTTACTGTAGACCGGCTTGTCTGTGTCTACAAAGCTGTGAGTGTATGGAAATTCTCTGAAGTGCTGGTTGTAGTAGCAAAGATTGGACACCTCCTATAAGACCATCAGATGGCCAACAGGCAGTTAAATTTTATTCAAATAAATCTACACATTGAAGTAGTACATCAAAGGAAGTGGGAATATAAACACTGATATAGATGCATGAAAAGATACAGTATTGCAAAGAGTCAGACACAACTGAGCGATTGAACTGAAATGACAGATAAGATGTGTAAAAGTGTATACAGTATGTTGCCATTGGTATTTTTAAAAGATCTATACTTTTTTTTTAATAAAGTCTTTATTGAGTTTGTTGCAGTATTGCTTCTGTTTCATCTTTTTGTTTTTTTGGCCACAAGGCATGTGGGATCCTAGCTCCCCGACCAGGGATTGAACTTGCACTCCCTGCATTGGAAAGTGAAGTCTTGAGCACTGGACCACAAGGAAGTCTCCAAAGATCTACTTTTCTAAATGTGTTAATCTCCTAGAAAATGGGCACTGAACTGGGGAGAAGTCCGGGGGGAGAAGTCCGGGGGGAGAAGTCCGGGGGGAGAAGTCCGGGGGGAGAAGTCCGGGGGGAGAAGTCCGGGGGGAGAAGTCCGGGGGAGAAGTCTGGGGGGAGAAGTCTGCAGTGAAACTTTTTGTGTTTCTGCCTTTGTTATGTTGAAATATTTACCAACATGCTTGTATGATTCTTTTCAATGAAAAAAAAAAGTTAATTAACACTGAATCCCTCCAAAAAGAGCCTCTGAAAATACAAGTTTGTTAACTATAACTCTGGTTTTGATTTAGAATGTTTTCCTTAATTAAAGAAGAATATTTAAACAATCCCTCTAAAACCCTGGTAACCTTGAAAGCTGAAGGAAACAGCCATCCTGTTCTATTATGTGCTGTAGTGAAATTAGAGGATGGGGACTCATAACAGATAAGAGAATTAGGTCTTATTCCAAACCCCGGGAGCCAGACCCCTCCCAGCCCCCAGTGCATCTCCGTGCCCCGGGAACAGAGTCGGGAGACTAATGTTCCAAACACGAGTCACTGAGGAAGGCCACCAGGCTTGCTGTGCTCCAGATACTCATCGCGCTTGCTCTGCTGCGATTCTGCCCTTGGGAATTTGGAACTCCTGAGACCGATGTGAACTTTGACTCTGCATCTTCCACCTCCCACGGGACAGCGTGGATGCAGATTTATTTCATTTCGTTTTGGTTTTTTAGGAAAACCAGGCCGTTGGGTAGTGACTGTTGTGCGGATGAGATGGAAAGAGATTCAAAATAGCTGTCCAGCTTTCAAAATGGTGCCTGGAAAAAGAGATGAGACTCAGGAAGTGTTTGTTGAATGAATCAATGACCGAAGAAGCAAACAAAGAGACCAGTTTGATTTACTCACCTAGTAAACTTTTATGTAACAAGGGAAATAATAATCGTAATAGTAATAATAATAATAGACTTTTTTAGTGGACATTATGGAGTTGGCACGCTGTATCTGTTTAAAAAAACTTTCAATTTTATATTATAGTTGATTAACTACATTGTGATAGTTTCAGGTGTGTAGCATAGCAACGGATGTAACCATTCTCCCCCAAACTCCCCTTCCATCCAGACTGCCACCTAATAATGAGCAGGGTTCCCGGTGATATACACTTGCTCCTTGTTGGTTATTTTATTTTTTATCCATTTTAAGTATAGTGGTGCACACTGTATCTTGTAGAGTTCATTATGTTCAACAAAGAATAGGACTTTTTTTCTTGCATGAATGCTGATGTATTTCACTGATGTATTTGCTGATGAATCTGTGACTCTGTGATAAGAGACTCAATAGCATGTAAAGAATGAGGTGGCCTAATTCATGGACATATGGTCAGTTCACAGAGTGTAGTCACTTATTGCTTTGGTAACAATGAGGCAAATAATTTCTCCTGCTTTTCAAGAAATGTGATGTGCTCATGTGGCATGCCTTCTGCATGCCTTTGCTACCCCTCTGAGCTCAGCCATCATTTACTGGGAAGCTGTGATGAGGGACCTTGTCTATACTAAGGCTTTGGTTTTTCAAAGGAATCCATCAACGCTGTGCATGCGCGTGTGTGTTCAGTCGTGTCTGACTCTTTGTGACTGTATGGACTGTAGCCCTATGGACTGTAGCCCTCCAGGCTCCTCTGTCTATGGAATTTTCCAGTTAAGAATACTATAGTGGTTTGCCATTTCTTCCTCCAAGGGATCTTCCTGATCCAGAGCTTAAAATTGCATGTCTTATATCTCCTGCATTAGCAGGCGGATTCTTAACCACTGGACCACCAAGGAAGCCCCAGTCTATGTATTCTAGTAACACATACAGAGTTCTATCAAGTTCTGTCAACATATATATAACATATTTACATTATATACTGTTTGTTAATTGCTCAGTCCTGTTCGATTCTTTGCAACCCCACAAACTGTGGCCCTCCAGGCTTCTCTGTCCATGGGATTCTCCAGGCAAGAATACTGGAGTGGATTGCCATTTCCTTCTCCAGAGGAACTTCCCCACCCAAGGATCAAACCCTGGTCTCCTGCATCACAGGGAGGTTCTTTACAGTTTGCGCTACAGGGAAGTCCTGTATGTTAGATACTAGTCGCACATAATAAGCTATGAAATATTTAAATTGCATCCTTGATGGTTGGATGGTGGTCTGCCATTTTTCAGTAAGAACAAGAATTGTGCTTCCTGCTCACATGCCAGGCAAAGATCAAATCACATCTAGAAGACATTCATATATCTATTTTGGAGGGAGGAAGAAAGTTTCTTCACCCCTTCTAGGTCCTTCTGGCTGGTTCAAGAATTAAATTGAGATGAAACAGATGAACAGGAGAACGTCAAACAAAAGTGTAATCACATGTATACATTGGAGAAACCAGGAAAATTGACTAACTCGAAAAAAGACCAAGATCTTCACCTTCAACAACAGCTTCAGCTAATGGCTGAAGAGGATGTTGGGGATAGAGGTTTGGTACTTTGGTGGGGAGAAAAGCAACTGACATGGAGATGGAAAAGCAAGTGTTTGGTGAACAAATGTTTGCTGGGCCAGGCAGAGACCGTGGGACACAGAGACATCTCTGATCTCTAAGAGTTCCCTCCACCACACCTAGTCTCTGTTCTTCTCAGGTCCTCTATCCCTGGTGATAGCTCTGTTCCTGCAATAGGACCACTATTGAAATTCTTCAGGCAGTTAAGGAAGGGTCAAAGTTTCTTCCTGAGTTTTTGGGTCTGTGATTGTCTTCATCTGAAAATAATCTGCATGCCAGAGACATTTTGGGCTGGCAAATTTTCCCCCCAATATATATATTTCCCTTCTACTTTCCCACATGTTTTGGTTCCTGGCTTTACCATTTTGTATTATGTGGGTAACAAAGTCTTTTTAAGATAGTCACTCACATCCTGGGATCTCCATCTTTGTGTAAGATAGTCATCCTCATCCTGGGATCTCCATCTCTGTGTCTTGCTTTCTTTTTTCTTCATAGGATTTATCAACATAAGAAGTGTGTGTGGGTTTGTGTGTGTGTTTTGTCTCTTCCCCAGGAATGTTAGTTCCCTGTCAATAGGAAGTATGCATGGTTTGTGCCTAACAAGCTTCCTGGACTGTGAATGATGCCTGGAGAACAGGTGGGACTCAGTGTTTGTTGAATGAATCAGTGACTGAAGAAGCAGACAAAGAGACAGGATTGGTTTACTCACCTAGTGTTACTCATTACATTCATGACCTGCTTTAGGCATTTATATCTGAACATTTTGGTGGAAGGGAGGTACTAGGAGGGGGATCATCACTTCCTCTAAAGCTTCTTTTTAAATAAATATTTAATATTATTTTTTGTTTTATTATTTGACTGTGGAATCTTTAGCTGCAGCATGCAAACTCTTCGTTTTGGCATGCAGGGTCAAGTTCTCAGACCAGGGATTGAACCCAGGCCCCCTGCATTGGAAGTGCAAAGTCTTAGCCACTGGACCACCAAGGAAGTCTCCCTCCAAAGCTTCTAACAGTTAGCACCCAGACTCGTCCTGTTGGTGTGCTTCCCGTGTGGTGTGCAGTCCTTCCTGTCCCGTTTGTACTCACCACATCTGTTTTGGACATGTGCCCATAGGAAAGGTGGGTCTCTGGAACCTTCTTGTGAATGAACTGAGAGTCAGAGGAAACCAGGTACTTGGAGAGACTAAGGACTATGTACAGGACACCTTTAGCTCTACAATGGCTTTTAAAGAGTTAGAGAGCATCTCTCTGTGCTGGCAAAGGTAGCCCACAGGTTGAGTTTACTGGGATGAAAGGTGGTGACTCATGGAAGTTCCGGGAGAAACAGCAAGTCCTCAGCCTCTGCACCAGCAGCCAGCCTGGCCAGAGACTGGCATCACATGTCGCTCACCCTTTGGGTCAAGATGCAGAGTTCTGTTGCTTTGGCTTTTCTTCTCACTGGGCTCTTCTGAGTTGGTTGACGGCCAGCCTGCTTCCTGCTTTCAGCTATTAATTTGTCCTCGGAGTCAGTTGAGCAGAGCGGCCAGGGTGATCTGTGAATAAAGCAGCATCTTTTGTATGATCGGGATTGTTGCAAACAGTTGTAGAGATTGTACACTGCTCAACTCTACGAGGCCCAATTCACGTCCTAATTTCTATGCAGGGTACTTCCTGGAGTTGGTCAGGGCACAAGTTATATGGCCACATGACAATCCTGGGCATGATCTTATTTATAGAAAATTATAGAATTATAACCTGGGTGTGTCAACTGTATAAAAAAAAATACAGCTTCAAAGTCAAGAATTACATTTTATTCAATGGACTTGAAGACATCTTCTCAGATTGCTCTGAGGGTCTACTCCAAAGAGGTCAGGGAGGAACTGGATGTATAGGAGTTTTTGCTGGGAAAAAAAAAAAAGTAGTTGAAGTTTGAAAGATTACTGCTAATCACAAAAACAGACATTTCGAGTGAATAATTTTGGTGCTTTTCTTTGTATAGGAAGATCCAAGAGTCTGAGCTCATTGAAATTACTCCTTTGATGTTCACTACAGCTGTCCAGAGCCAGTATCCTGTTTTTCTCCATCCTGAGTCCCCTCAGGTGAACAGTCAGGGTGACTGCAGGAGCTGAGGGCTTGATGTCTAGACCGTCCTTTGTTTACTGAAATGGCAGGTGACATTCTTTATCCACAGGTGTGAACAAAGCAGGATGATGACTAAAATTTTGATGATCTAAGTTCAGTGTGATGGAAGTTCAGGCAGATTTTACTTTTTTCCTTATACCTGTGTGTATTACTCAGTGTTTTTCTACAGTGAGCATATCCCAACCCCTTAATCAGGACAAAAATGATAAAGGTATTAATCATGTCCAGTGTGCGTGTAGGGAGGGGCAAGATGTTGGTGTGCTTTTCTGTGCTTGGAGACCTCAGTGATACTTCTGAGGTAACGTGACGTCACATACCTCATTGATTCATTCACTCATTCATGATGGATTGATCTTACTGCGTTCCAGCTAACAGAGGTCACAAACGCTGGGCAGCTTCCAATCCTTGAATGACTTTGCTTAGCGAGGATGGTGTTTTTACATTTTTGGAATTTCACATACATCTGAGAATTTCTGCCCTCCCTTCAATGTTTAAAGACTTGGCAACACCAGGCCTGGGCTCATAGTCTGAGTTGTCCAACCCTCCTTAAGTTTGCACTTTATAAGGAATGACATCATCTCCACTTCCACGGCCTTTGAAAATTCAGTTGATCAGCCAATGACTAAAAAGTGTCCACCTCCCTCCCATCTGGCTGGCAGGGGCTCCTGGAGGCCATGTCCCCCTCTTCCTCCACTGTTGGCTCCTCCCACTGTGGGTTTTGGGGAATGCCCCTTCCTGTGTAACGCAGATCCACTCCGTGTTTGATCTTCTGCTCTTTAATCCCCCTCAGAGTGTGGTCCTTTGACAGCTGGGATGATGGTACACACGCCTTGTGTCAGCCTAGGACTTTCAATGCCTCAAGATAGCAATACATCAAAAACGACTTGCCTTGAAGTGACTGGCCTTCATTCTGAATTTAACTTTACCAAAATGGCAGTGTGGAAACAGATTCTTCATACTTATAGGAACACACGGAATCAGCAGTAGAGTTTTATCTCCTTATTAATGTGCATTTATTTACCTGCTTCCATATAACAGGACTTCTGTTCATTATGTTTATTCACGTCACGCTTGGGAATTAAAGGGTCCAGAGATTTGAGCAATTCCCTGTAAGTGAGGTGTGTGCACCCCAAGAGATATGCAAAGTGATGAAAAAATTGCAATGATGCAAAAATAGGACCTCTCACCATGTTGTTTTGTAATCTCATCATTTTTATTTATATTTTTCTGCGTATTTTCTAGCATGCATGTTAGGTCAGTAGTTCAAGTATAGATTTGATAAATATATTTATATTAAAGTGAAATGCTAAAAAATAATTTACTGATATGAGTTCCTGGTTGTAAAAGAAATGCTTTAGAACCTGCTAATTCACACTACAGCTTTAACTAGGGTTCACTCGTGTGTAGCATTGTCGGCCTTGAACTGCATATATTAGGTTAGTCCCAAAGTCTTAGGCAGAGAAATTCAGCAAAGTACATTCCAGTGATGGGAAGAGGGACCCAGTGTCCCAGGAAGGAGAAATGGGACAAGATTAACAAAGGCTGTTAATTACATAATAAATAATCACATTAAAATAATTTTTGGCTGGGGCAGGTCCAAGATGTAGGGATGGGGCTGAAAGTTGTTGTATGTTTTAATCTTTTCCATTATGGTTTATTACAGGATACTGAGTAGAGTTCCCTGTGCTGTGTAGTAGGACCTTTTCGAGATTTTTTATATATAGGAATTTGTATCTGCTAATACTAAACTTCTAATTTATCCCTTCTCCCCCACTTCCCTCTTTGGTAACCATAATTTTGTTTTCTATGACTGAGCGTCTGTTTTTGTTTCATAAATAAGTTCACTTGTGTCATATTTTAGATTCTATGTCTACATGATATCATGTGGTGTTTGTCTGAAAATGGTTCTTAAATGAAATGTTATAGGCTATAAAAGATGTGGTCTTGGTGGGACATAATATGGTCATAAATTGATCCTCATCAATTAGAAATTAGAATAATGAGTGATTGTGGACTATTAATATTACAATAAAGTTACTGAGTATGAGAAAACACAGTATATTTAATTCTTTTCCATAATTAATGAGGGAAGATAAGTAAGGAGACAGGGAGGAATTCAAAACAGCTTTATTTTGAACCAAAGGGGTTTTTTGGGCTATGAACCAATGAGAAGTGACAGGTTTCCCATCAGTTAATTGGAAAGGATGCCGCTAACCAAATCCACAGCACTTGGAAGCGTGTAGCATCCTTCTGTTACCCAGGATATGAGAGATGGGATGAGGGAGAGCAGAAATAACAGGTGCACACCACAGCTCTGATCCCAGGCTGCTGGCTGTTTCAACTGTTACTGGATACTGTATTTGAAACACTCACAAGCATAGATGTGCACGCATGTGTATATATGGGTATGTGTCTATATGTATATATAAACATATGCATATATGCATGCATAATATTTGTTTATGTGTGTCTATATATATCTGTGTGTGTGTGTGTATATATTTGGACTTCCTTGGTGACTTAGATGGTAAAGAATCTGCCTGCAATGCCAGAGATATATGTGTATATACATATGTGTGTATGTATATATGTGTATCATGTTTCTATATGTCTCTGTATGTCTCTATGTGTGCATGCATGTATGTGTGTATATATATATGTTTATATTTGTGCTTGTGTATGTCACTGTGTGTATATATGAGTATGTGTATGTGCAGGTATATATGTCTGTGTATGTCAATATGTGTATATATACCTGTGTGTATATGTAATGTGCATATATTGTCATGAATATGTCTATGTGTATATACATGTATATTTGTGTGTGCACATCTGTGCATATGTTGTTGTGTATGTATATGTGTGTGAATACATCTGTATATGTCTGTGTGTGTGTACCTGTCCATGTGTGTATATATGATGTGTATATCTATATGTTTATATGCGTGTATGTGTATTTGTGTTTGTATGTGTATTTACATCTATCTGTGGATATATTTGTGTGTGTATACCTATATAAATACAATAACTCTGTTATGTTTTTGAAATAAACTATACCTTTAAGCCAAGCAGGGTTTGTTTATTCCAGTCCACAGTCCATGTACATTCTGTGGGGGGAAATTATGGCTTTTTCTCCAGCCACTACAGTAGTCATACTATTAAATGTAAATATATAGTAAATGTCTTTGGAAATCAAGTGCTGTGTTTATCTCTATGTAGTAAAGCTGTCAGTGTAACCTGTATTTATTGAACCACAAGTAGATTATAAAATTTCCACTAATGAATGTAAGTAACCCAGTTGTCATCAACAAAAGAAGGAAGTAGCATTTGGTTCAGACCCAGCAGAGCCAAATTTCATGTGTTCTGAGGATTATCTTAATAGTTCCAAAATGCTGCTACTTACAGCGCTGAGATGAATGTTTCAAAATGATGCTCCCAACACAAACCATATTCAGTGTGTACCACAGATGTGTCTCTGAGAAACAACCACTCTCGTTTCTTTCATACATTCATCCGTTCTTGATGTTTGTACTCTATTCACGGATGTTTCTTGAGCAGGGACCTCTTGCCCAATTCAGAACATCTGAAATATGCTATAGAAATGTGTCTTCTCTTATGAAAACATTCTATGTCCACAAAGCACCATTTCTTAGTGCCCAGTGCTCAATTTCATAATCCCTCTTTAGAAATAATGCTATAAATTATAGCTTTGGGTAGCTGCACTGGAATTATTGGCAACAGATATTAGGTACTTTGTGGGTTAAATAAGCAGCCATGTTCTTTCCTAAGAACTTAAAAATGATTCATTGGAGAAACAGTATCTGAATTCTAAATAACCTACGTATGAATAAATTTTAAGAAAAATAAGAGCCTATTCTATAATCAGAAAAAGCTTAGGTACTAATAACTCCTGTATCACGAAAAGATTGCCAAATCCAAGTTGATGATGACCTATTTATTTAAAGTAAATTTGACTCAATAAAATCCCAGTGCACAGTAATTGGAACAGCCCTTAGAATTCATCTTCATAGACTAGCAGCTGTCCGTAGTGAATTGAACTTTTCATCAACCATCTTGGTTGCTTACAATTTAAATAAGTTCCTGCAAGGCAGGAATCCTAGCTCCTGTCACCAGAAGGTCAGATGGCTTCCTAGTCTGTGCATACAATCCCCAATTTATAAGTGACTGCATTCAAGATGTTGGTTTCTACTTGGATTATTTATGACACAAAGCATTGTATTGTTTTTCCTCTAGAAGCACCAATGTGCATGGCGCTCACCTACAAATGCTAACTTCAGCCCTGGGGTTCAAATGTAAGAAGTGATTCCTCTTGTCTTTGTTAGATAAAGCAAAGTAGTATGTGTTTTGGGGTCCCCGGGACCACCCCTGAGTTTGATGACTTGCGGGGAAAACTCTAAGGACTCAGCGTACAGTCATAATTGGATTAAAAGGACACAAAGCAAGTTCAGCAAAAGGAAAAGAGACACGGGGTGGAGTCTCGGGGTACTAGACACAAGCTTGGGAAAGTCCCCTCTCAGGAAGTTGTACAGGGTGCCCTTCATCCCTCCAGCAACGAGTTATGACAACACGGATAAACAGTTGTCTCTCTGGAAAGCTCATCCAAGCCTGAGAGCCAAGCATTTTTTACTGGGGGCAGGTCTCCTAGACACCACCTGCCTGGCAGGCACGGTAACTTCAGACCACCAGAAAGAAAGCAGGAGTCCGTCATCAACTATATTGCTTGTACAAAAAATTTAGACTTAGTGAGCCCATTATTAAAGAGTTGAGGAAACCCCTTTCAAAATCCAGATACCAGAGGGCAGCCTTGCCAGCATGCCTTTCTAGGGGGGCAGTCTCAGACCTGCTGAGTTCACTTTTCTTTGCACAATCTGTCTTCAAGTTGTTTCTTTGGGAAATTCCATTCATAGTGCATGCAGGCAAGTCCTTTTCTCACCAAGCCCCATTTCTAAAAGTGGCATCTTTTCTTCCTGCTTTGTTCTTAATATTAGGGGTGACTTGGCTTGTCTCATCTGGTGATAAGAGTGAGGATTTTAGAGATGGAGACTCAGAGCCCACCTCCTTGCCTCTGTGTCGTTACAGGTACCACAGCTATAAGTCTGGGGAGCATACCTCTGGGGCTCCCCTCTTGGGAGCATCTTCCACCTGGTCACCCATCAGCCTGCCCCATTTGTCCCCTGGCCTTCTTGCTTCAGATCCATTCATGTTTTCCTCGAGGGACTAAGAAAAGAAGACACAACAGGAAGCATGACTCTTCCCAGCAGTTTGTGCATCCAACTGTTTGCGATTTATTGCGTTGTCCTTTGACTATATCCTTTCCATTTCCCATATATTTATTCACTTGAAATCTCTTAGAGAAAAATAAGGGTGTATGAGGAAACCAGCTCCGCCATGCATTCTCTGCCTCTCTCATCCTGCTTCTCTGATATCTGGGGGAAAAATTTGCAAGCGTGTCATCTGTCCCTTTCCGTGAATGAATGAAAGAAGGAATGTGTGAATGGAAAGTAAAAGTGTTAGTCACTCAGTCCTGTCTGACTCTTTGCGACCCCATGGACTGTAGCCCACCAGCCTCATCTGTCTATGGAATTCTCCAGGCAAGAATACTAGAGTGGGTTGCCATTTCCTTCTCCAGGCAAAAGTACTAGAGTGGGTACCATTCCCTTCTCAAAGGGGATCTTCCCGATCTAGGGATCAAACCAGGTTTTCTGCATTGTAGGCAGATTCTTTACTGCCTGAGCCACCAGGGAAGGAGAGAAATAATAAGCAGTCTGGTATGAGGCCTCACCTGCTTTCACAAATTTGTCATTAGGTCTGAGAAGATGTTAAATCTCAGGACAGGTACTGGCCAGTGTTGGCTAACAAAGAAATCAACCAGCTCAAATAAGTGGCTTGAGCACGAGGAAGTTTTATGTGATGCCAAGGAAAGCCCTGAGACTCGTTGGACCCACACTGTGATTCAGGAACCGTTTCAAATCCTGCTTCACCTGCAGCCAGATCCCCTGGTTGCTCAGCTTCTCAGTGAAAATTAAAATGATCCTGACCTCACAGGGCATACGTGGGAGTGAAATGAAATAAAACTGTCATGAACTCAGAAGAGCACCCAGTTTGTGGAAAGGAATTGATAAGTGATAGTGATGATGGAATGATGGTCCTGGTGATGACAATGCTGATGATGAGGATGTTGTGGGAGGAACACAAGAGTATAAGTCAGGCAGGGACTTCCCTGGCAGTCTAGTGCTTAAGCCTTTGCCTTCCAATGCAGGGGTTGCAGGTTCGATCCCTGGTTGGGAAGCTAAGATCCCACGTGCCTTGTGGCCAAAAAACCAAAACATAAAACAGAAGCAATATTGCAGCAAATTCAATAAAGACTTTAAAAATAGTCCACATTAAAAAAATCTTTAAAAAAAAGGAATTAAGGCATGCCTCTGTACCCTGTCAACATCTGTTTTCCTATGAACTAGCATGCTTCTCAAAACTGTCTGAGTGGCAGGGCCTGTCCTCCACCCTTGAACTTGGAACGATGCTTGGGAAATTAGATAATACAGAGAAAGGGCCCATCAGTACGTGGCATGGAAAAGACATTCCTAAACTGTGCATTGTTATTATTAATTCACTTTTGCAGTTTGAATGAATTTCTTTTATCTATTTAATTTTAACAGTCTACGGGTATTCAGGTAGTTTTTTTTTAATTAAAGCCATCCACTATCAGAATATTATTTCTTTATGTGACCGATCCTTGCCTGTGTCACTATTCTGTTTCTGTTAAAGGAAGTAATGACCAGGAGAAAAAATGAGGATGGATGGATTGGAATGGAATTGCCAATGTGTGATTAAATTCTGTTAAACATGGGGTGACACCTGCCAGGCGACCATGTGCCATTAAGTGCTGGGTGTCCCCAGAAGCAGAGGTGACCCAGGGATGCCCACCGGTGTCTCAGTTGTGCACTTGCTGTCTCCAACAGGGTAAAGGTGATGAAAGGCATGAACATAATTGGGGTGAGAGCCAGCAGCCCTTCCGTGTGGGAAGTCAAGGAGAGCACAGATTACGCTGGGAAGTACACACCCGCTGTCATTGTTTGTCAGAAGAAGTCGGCTGGCTCGGAAAAAAGGTGAGTCCCCACAGCCTGCCGTGTATTCAGATTATCAGTGAGGGCGGTCTCCTTTTTCCCCACATCGTTAACAGCCACTTTCACTGTGGTTTGTATTTGCTGTGCGTCTGTATTATTAGCGCTTCTAGGTAAGACAGATGAAGTCCTTCATTTGGAAAAAGGTGAGCTATTATTCACGGTGGACCTGCTTACAGTCCCAGTGCAGCTCTGGGTCACCTGCAGGGACTCCTCCGTGCAGATGGAGTTTAATCTCCAAATGATGTTACACGGCAACGCGACCTCTCTCTAATCTGTACGATTAGGGAAAACGGAAAGTCTGGGCAGCTCTGATAAAATGGCCCATTTTGCAAATGTTCCAAACAAGAGTTTCTCGAGAAAGCAAACAAACAAATGAGTAAAGTTGGTAGATTTCCTGGCCTGAAAAGGTGCCTTTTACATTTGCCGTGTCATTTAAATATAATGCAAGGATTGGATTTTGTGTGGGCATTTTCTGATGGGCATGTGAACAATCTGCTGTGGAATTATAGGGAATTGTGACTTTGTCTCTGATACTCACCAAATTAGAAACAGTCGATTCACAGCTGGGCAAAGAGACTTGGAAACTCAGTGGTTCTTGATTTAGTTCTGTTTCCTGAAACCTCATTTGTGATTCCGGAGAAGGCAGTGGCAACCCACTCCAGTACTCTCGCCTGGAAAATCCCATGGACGCAGGAGCCTGGTAGGCTGCAGCCCATGGGGTCGCTAAGAGTTGGATACAACTGAGCGACTTCACTTTCACTTTTCCTTTCATGCATTGGAGAAGGAAATGGCAAGCCACTCCAGTGTTCTTGCCTGGAGAATCCCGGAGTCGGGGGAGCCTGGTGGGCTGCTGTCTATGGGGTCACACAGAGTCGGACACGACTGAAGCGACTTAGCAGCAGCAGCAGCATTTGTGATTCCAAAATATTTCTGGTCTGGTCACCTGTTTTTGCCACTTTGGGGTTGGTTGGGTTTTTTTTTTGCTCATTGTATTACAGGCAATTGAAATAATAATAAATGGACCAACCATACCTATACGCATTATTTCTGGAGTCAGGTTTTTAAACTTCCTAGCTCCATGTTTAGAGAAAGTTTATTTTCCATTGTTTATTCTAATATGGAGGTCATGAATCTCAGCTGATGTCTAGTTTGCCTTTGGGGATTTATTTCCAAAGAGCATTTGATGTGAATTTGGGGGTGACATGATGTGAATTTCCCTCCATGCTCCTGTTTCATGTGGGTGCTCTGAGATTTGGGTTATCAACTGTCAAGCTCTGTCAAGACTTTCCTCTTGTGACCAGTGTTTCAAGAATTTTTTTCTTGAAGATTTGCTTGTAGAGCAAATGAGAGCAGAGAAGAAGAGATCTGTATCTGAGTTCTGCCCTAAGTCTTTATGTAGTAATGGTCTGCCATGTGGAGTACCTTCAAGAACTTATAAATAAGGTCACGTCCAAAAGTGTCTGTGCCAGTGACGTGGTTTGGGAAGTAAAGTGCCAGCTCCCTTAAGGGTTTCCTTTGTGTTGTAATGTTAGCAAAAATTAGGAGGATAGATAGGTAGGTAGATGAATAATGATAGATAGATAAACAATAAATAGATGATAGTTAGATAAATAATAGATAATGTGATGTATGGATGGGTGGATAGATAAATGATACATATACAGATAGATATATAGACAGACATATATTTTTTTCTTTACCAGAAAGTTGCAGGAGTCTGGGGGAGACTTGGGAGAAATCCCAACCAAGGTGCTTTTTTTCCAGCTTGCTTCTTCTTGCCATTTACTGTATGGATTAGTGGAAGTAGCAGTGATTGTAGTGTTATGTATGAAATGCGAAGAGATTTGAATCATTTGAAACGTATTCTTGACTTTCTGGCTAAGCGTTCATTCAGTCTGTCTTGGGCATGGAGAAATTAAGGAAACTTTCCAAGAGAAGCTCATTCCCATTAAGATGTAAGGTGTAAGCTGCCTTTTTATGCATCAGCTAAGATAGGCATTCCCAAGGGGCTTTAACACTTCCTCAGATGAAACAGAAAATCAACAGCTCTAGGACATATCAAAATGTACAAATGTATGGTGCTTGCCATTTTCCCCCCTTTCATCTGTATCAGTATCTTTAAGAAATAAATTTGCTGAATGGACTGTCAAGCTACTCCTTCATAGTTCTGATATCATCATGCCACTCACTATGGAGACTATTCCTTATCCATTTGTAGATTCTGATATCAGTTTTCTGTTTTCTACTATGGGTCTAGATGACGAAAGAAAGCATGTGGCCTAATATAGACATACAGAAACACACATAACTCTATATCTATAATATGTTATATTTGTGTGCATATCTAGACTATTATATGTATGTGCATATGCAGTATATTACATGTCTTTGTAATATGTCATATATATAGTATATGTATCTAGGACATATAAGGGATATGGGTGTTTCAGTATCTGCATGTATACATGACATACTTATGCGTACTTGTGTATGTCTGCATGAGTACATATGCTTTCTTTCATCATCTGGACCCACAATAAGAAATAGAAAAGTATGTTATGATGCAGAAGTTTATTCAGTGTTTTTCACTCTAGTTGTTACACTACAGCCAGGAAGGCTTTGCTTAATGAGGAAGCTGTAGAATGCATGCTCTTTTAGATGGAAAACCACACCGGTCTGGTTGGTAGCTGTTTCCAGACCCTACAGCAACACGTGTTACCTGTGAGAGTCTCCATGAATATTCCTTTAGTGACATCCTAGAATAAGACTATATATAAGACTATAAAGACATTACTTTATGTATTACTATGCAAATCTGTAAGTACACATACTGAATAGTCTCTTGACATACCTGTTCATATCAAGTAAGGTGCATAACAGCATCTGCATTGATGACCTATTGAGGGAAAACCCAGAAAAGGACACTTTTTCAGCAGAGGGACTGGCAACTGTAATTTCTTTTGGAATGAGCTGGGGAGTTGGGGAAGAAAGCTGAATGTAAATTACTTTTTACTGTGAGCCATTTGGACTATGATTTTTTTAATATGTGCATGTATTACCATTTAATATAATGTATACAGTTAAAATAGATTTTTCTGAATAGGATATATTCATTTCTATGTTCAACTTTTATCCTCCCTTTAAATTGTTTTTATTTTGCTTCTGTCTTTATGGGGTTAAATGCAGAAGAATCATGCTCTACTCTTGGGGTAGTGAGCACACCAGAAGATCCGTTTCCTTTTCCTTGAAGGATAATTGGAGAACATATGATGGATTGGATATTTTCATGTTAATAGGTTTTGCTTCAGAAGCAGTTTTGCTTTATACATTCTCCCTACTCTCTTTGAATGTTTTTCAGTTATTCTTTTTTTTTTCTTTTGGACTTTATTTATTTACTTATTTTGGCTACGCTGAGTCTTAGTTGCAGCATGAGGGATCTCTGTGTGTCATGTGGGATCTTTCGTTGTGGGACAGGGATTCTCTAGTTGCAGCTCATGGGCTTTGCTGCCCCATGGCATGTAGGATCTTAGTTCCCTGACCAGGAATCGAACCCATGTCCCCTACATTTCAAGGTGGATTCTTAACCACTGGACCACCAGGAAAATGCATCCGTTATTCTTAGAGTCAGAGTCAGATCATAAAGATGCAAAAGAGTCAGTCTTAATGAACTTGAGAATCATGGGTTGTGAATTGCTAATAATTTACCATGGACTGTGAAGGTGCATTAATGAAGTTAAGTTCCTGTGACAGGTGTAATTTTATGGATTAAGGAGACGCTTGTCTAGTGATGAACTCAACAGGAGTAAGTGAAGATCTCTTATCTAAGTTGAACTACATCCTTCATTTTTTTAAAGAACTGTGGTTGTTCAAAGCCTTATCATCAGAGTATTAACATATGAATGTTACCCACAGCTATCAGATCTGTTTTGACTAAGCATTGCCAGGAAATATTATGGAACAGAAGGAGAATAACTAATTATGCTCTATCCATCAAATTCCATTTGGCATTTTCTAAATCTTGCTCACTCTAGCACTTTGTAAACTTAAATAAATGTGTAACAAAAGTCATGTATTTTTTTATTTCTTTGCTCTTCTTTGCATAGATGAGTGTTTTCCAAAGTTTGCCATAGTTTCTATCTAAATGATTTTAGGTGGTATAAAGAAACAGGATCAAATAAACTTAAATGACAAAAATGTGTGTGTTTTCCAGTTATCCAGCAGGACTTTTAATTGAAGAGAAATTCATCTCTTTTGGGGCTAATATGTCTTAAAAGTCTCTATCCTTTGTTAATAGATTGTAGACAAGCAAGAGTACATAGTTAGGCTTAATCCTTTCTCATGATTATCCATTTACTTCATAAGATACTGCTTTTCCATTTATTATAGGTAATTTTGTTACGACTTCATGCTCATACTGCTTGCCACATGACAGGACAATAAATTGATGAATGAGTTGTTGGGGAAAGAGATAGTGACTTTATTCAGAAAGCCAGCAGACTGAGAAGATGGGTGGACTAGTGTTGCAAAGAATCATCTTACCTGTGTTAGAATTCAGGCTTCTTTTATACTAAAACGGGAGGCGGGGGGTGTTGACTGTTGCATACTTCTGGTGCAGGAATCCTTTGTTCTTGGAACTATCCATGTAAGTCAGGTTGCAACCTTACAGCCCATTCTGCAACCTTTTAATCTCTATAAAGTATTAAAGCTTTAAAGATCAGAGCCTTGAGAATGGACTATGCTGTATATTTCAGGCTATAGACAAATTCTTAACTTGTAGCAAAAGCAATAGAACACAGAAGTTAAAGTAAAAATAAAGAGATCCAATATGGAGTCAGATTTGTTCTTCCCTGTAACAATATGTTTCATTTTAAAACAAATATAGCTTAAGTAATAGCATGACATACCATAAGTAGAAAGTAATATTTAAAGGATACACAGATATGATTACAATCATGAATGTGTGTTCAAAAAATATATGCTGGCATGATAAATCCATCTCATAATACTTTTATTAGGATTAAGTTTGATAATTCAATGAATGACTTACAAAAAATAAAATGACTTAAGTAAAGTAAAAGCTTACTTCTCTGTCTCATAGGAGAAACCGTGATACAGGCAGGCCATAGATGGCCTGGCAGCTCCTCAGTACCATCAGGGTCCCAGGCACCTATTTTTCTTTAACACCATGTTAATGCATGATTCTTATCCTCATAGAATAAGATGGCTGCTGGAGTGCCAGCCATCATATCTGCATTGCAGGCTAAAAAAAAAAAAAAACCAAAAAACTGACAGAAAAGAGCCTTCTCCACTGGATCAGTTCCGTTTGAACAACTTTTCTAGAAATTTAGGCCAACCTCCAATACTCGCCTGCTTTTCATTGGTCAGGACTTAATCACATGGCCTAACCAGACTTCAGAGGGAAGTAAGAAACATCATGTATTGCAGGCAGCAGTATACTTAAGTCAGAATCAGTTTTCTGCTCCAAAGAGAAAAGTGGACTGGATGGGTTAAGGGACCAGAAACCTTGATCTCAGCAATTTATAAAGTGTAAATCTTGTGGGATTTCCAGTAGGATGATGGAAAGGACATGCTACCTAACCATTCCTTTCATTCTGCCAGGTTCCCATGGAAATTTTCAGTTATTATATTTTAAATAGATAAATAACAAGGTCCTACTGTATAGCACAGGGAACAATGTTAAATACTATGTAATAAACGATAATGGAAAATAATATGAAAAAGGATATATATGTGTACACACATATATGTCTATATATGTATATAAATCACTTTGCTGTACACCAGAAACTAACATACCATTATAAATCAGCTATACTCCAATTAAATAAATAAGTACATACATATAGGAAAAAATTATCATACGTATGTTAGAAATGTACAGACATATTTGTGAAAAGTACAAGACTGGATTGAAGGAAGATACCAAGATTGCCAATCTCAATTGTGCATTAGGGTATATATGTATACCTATGGTTGATTCATGTTGTGGTTTCAAAGAAAACCGCAAAATTCTGTAAAGCAATTATCCTTCAATAAAAAATAAATTAATTTAAAAAAAGAAAAGGACCAGGAATTTGTGTAGAAGAAATCCAGGTACACACACACAC
This sequence comes from Bos javanicus, assembly GCF_032452875.1. Lineage (NCBI taxonomy): Eukaryota > Metazoa > Chordata > Mammalia > Artiodactyla > Bovidae > Bos > Bos javanicus. The sequence continues at coordinate 48,130,968 of NC_083884.1, forward strand.
ACACACACAAAAATCAGGACTGTCTAATAATATTGACAGCAGGTGCTAGTACAGGTGGGCACGGACATGTCAAAGCCAGTAAGATTTCCTCTTCGGACTGGTAACAATAAAAGGCAGTTACTGGACGAGGAGCACACTTTTGGAGCACGTACTCAAGCAGGCGGAAAACCCATGTGTGTGTGTGCTAAGTCCCTCCGTCGTGTCTGACTCTTTGTGATCCCATGGACTGTAGCCCGCCAGGCTCCTCAGTCCATGGAATTTTACAAGCAGGAATACTGGAGTGGGTTATTATTTTCTACTCCAGGGGATGTTCCCAACTTGATCTCAAGTCTCTTGTGTCTTTTGCATTGGCAGGTGGATTCAATACCACCGCACCAGTTGGGAAGCTGCAGAAAACCCATAGGCATTTAAAAATATCACCTCAAGAAATTTTGGAAAAATTCTTAAAAATCAGAGACAGAAACAGAATTTTGTGCATGAAATAGAGATAATTTTAAACACTGACCAGTGGTCTCAGATTCTAAATAAGCATGATGTCATCAAAGACAGATGAAGCCAGCAAGGAGAAAAAGTCCATGAGGTAAGAAAGATGGAATGAGAAACTCAATGACTTTTGGACTTGCTACTGTAGAAACTGCAATCAGGGACTTCCTGGTGGTCCAGCAGTTGAGACTCTGCCTTCTAATGCAAGGGGTACAGGTTTGATCCCTAGTCATGGAGCTAAGAGTCCATGTCTCACGCCAAAAAAACTGAAACATAAAAAAGAAGCAGTATTGTAAAAGATTCAATAAAAACTTTAAAAATGCTGTACATTTTTAAAAAATTCTTAAAATGAAGTCAGTGAACTTGAGAGAAAACTTTGGGAGAAAGAATTTTTAGAAGAGAGAATAAAAGAACTGAAAATAAAGAAATCCCTAAAAACCAATCAAACAAGGCTATATAGAAAGAATGACCACAGGTATAGCTGAAGATAACCTGTTACCATAAGGTCTGGCATGACTAGTTCTATACCCAGGAGAACTGAAAACAAATGTCCACACAAGAACTAAGTACAAACATGTTCACAGCAGCATTTGTTATCACAGCTAGTAGATGAGCAGATAAACACATGATCTATCCGTGCAAAGGAATGCAAGGAACTCTACTCAGTGCTCTGTGGTAACTGAAATGGGAAGGAAATAAAAAAAAAAAGCAGGGGGGGGGCGGAATATATGTATACCTCTCACTTTGCTATACAGCAGAAACTGATACAACATTGTAAACCAACAATACTCCAATAAAATTTTTTTTTTTTAAGGAAGAAGGTAGATTAGTGGTTGCCTGGGAAGGGGAGAATGGAGAGATTTTGGTCATGAATATGGGGCTTCTTTCGGAAGTAATAAAAAATATTCTAAAATTAGATAGTGCTGAGGTTTGTTCAGGGCTTCCCAGCTGGTGCTAGTGGTAAAGAACCCGCCTGCCAATGTGAAAACCGTAAGAGATGCAGGTTCAATCCCTGAATCAGGAAGATTCCCCTGGAGGAGGGCATGGCAACTCACTTCAGTATTGTTGCCTGGAGAATCCCCATGAACAGAGGAGCCTGATGGGCTATAGTCCATGGAGTCTGAAAGAGTTGGACAGGACTGAAGCAGCTTTAGCACACATGCACACAATGCTGGTTGTTCAACTAAAAACCTCTGGATTTAAACCACCATTAAAATGGTGACTTTTATAGTATATGAATTATATCTTGATAAATCTGCTATAAAGTCAGTTTATTACAAAAAAGCTAATGAGATAAGACCAATTTTATCAATAAATATAGGAGAGGGAAAATTTAGCAGATATTCAATCAGGATGTTGCCAGATGGCAACATGACTCGTGATTCATAATGTCCCCTTCATTGACTCAGTATGTATTTCTGAAAATTCCCATGGTGAACGTAAAATTCTTTTAATTAGGAAAATATCAGATATGGAAAACAAACAACAAAAAATAAAGTTGTAATGCACTGTGGCTAGGAAAATTGTTTAATAGAGTCTGTACATCTCTCTTGTCATTGTGCAGTGGAATATTGACAGTTTAGCAATGCCTTATTCATCTGCTGACTTGTCCAAATTTGAAGCCGGAAAGAGCTGGCCCTTCTTTTTGGCTCCAGGCAAAAATCTCGTAATAGAGATGTTATAGATCGGTTAAAAATGTTCAGTTTTGCTTTAGAAAGCGAAGTTTTAATGATTGCAATTTACAGCTACTTGACAATGTCAGGATGACAGATCAAGTGATAGAAATAAAAAGATCTTTTTTTTTATTAATGTAATGATTTGATTAGAGTTATTTTCTAGCAATTTCTCTTCGTCAAGGCAATTCAGGTCTTCTGACATCCAGAACTTGAGTTTAACAACAAGACCTGAGACAATGGTATAAAGTTATCAAAATTTTATGTCTTTCTTGTGGAAAGTGTGATTTTTTTTTTTTGACGCCTTAAATGCTTTCAGTATCCTTATTGTTGGCTGTTATGGATTATAATAGTAATACGTATTACCATCTGAATGATAATTCTTTCACAAAGAGTAGAAACAATACAGATGTAGGATTCATGAAATCTAATATTCATTGCTCATTTTCATCCTGGCCATCTTGCAGTTCACCCTACCAATGTTAGCCTTCACTGGACAGTTGTGAGAATCTCATGTAATCCTAAACAAGAACAGACACACTTTGAAATAATCAAGAATACATACCTGGATTTCCCTGGTGGTCCAGTGGTTAAGAATCAACTTTGCAAGGCAGGGGACATGGATTCAATCCTTAGTCTAGGAAGATCCCACAGGCCATGGGGCAACTAAGCCCATACACCACAACTATGGTGTACCCTAGAACCCTAGAACCCATGCCCTGCAAAGCCACCACAATGAGAAGCCCTCTTACTGCAACTAGAGAATAGCCCCCATTCACCACAACCTGAGAAAGCCTGTGTGCAGCAGTGAAGACCCAGGGCAGCAAAATATATATATATATATTTTAAAAAGAACACATACCCAAGTTCTCCTTGATCATGAAAGATTTTGCTTTATTTCCACAGCCTAACTGAAAATTCCTTAATATACCAGATGAATTACATTAGTTGTACATGGAGCTTGAGTTGTATATGGAGCTTCGTACTTGAGTATGAAGAAAGTTTTCCCACTGTCTTTATTATTTTTTTATATTTTATGTTGGACTGTAGTTTATTTACAGTGTTGTGTTAGTTTCAGGTGTGGAACATACTGATTTAGTTGTTATTTGTGATTGTTGTTTGGTTGCTCAGTCATGTCTGACTCTTTGTGACCCCATGAACTGCGGCAGCAAGTCTTTCCTGTCCTTCACTATCTACCGGAGTTTGCTCAAACTCATGCCCATTGAGTCAGTGATGCCATCCAACCATCTCATCCTCTGTTGGCCTCTTCTCCTCTTGTCCTCAGTCTTTCCCAGCATCAGGGTCTTTTCTAATCAGCCAGCTCTTTGCTTCATCTGGCCAAAGTATTGGAGCTTCAGCTTTAGCATCAGTCCTTCCAAAGAATATTCCGGGTTGATTTCCTTTAGGATTGACTGGCTTGATCTCCTTGCTGTCCAAGGGACTCTCAAGAGTCTTCTCCAGCACCACAGTTTGAAAGCATCAACTCTTCAGTGCTCAGCCTTCTTTGTGGTCTAACTCTCATATATATACATAACTACTGGAAAAATCAGAGCTTTGTCTATATGGACCTTTGTCCTAATTATATTGGCAAAACAAAGATACAAATAATGAAATATTTTTCTGAGAATGAGGAAGAACACAGAATCCTCATACACCATTGAAAGAATTATAAAATAGTTTGTCCTCCTTGGAGAAATACTTGTCAGTATCCAACTATTGACTTAAATTTTTTTTTTTTACTGAAATATAGTTGATTTACAATGTGTTACTTCATTATGGTGCTAGAGAAGACTCTTGAGAGTTCCTTGGATAGCAGTGAGATCAAGCCAGTCAATCTTAAAGGAAATCAACCCTGAATATTCACTGGAAGGGCTGATCCTGAAGTTGAAGCTCCAATACTCTGGCCACCTGATGTGAAGAGCTGACTCATTGGAGAAGACCTTGTTGCTGGGAAAGACTAAGGGCAGGAGGAGAAGTGGGCAACAGAGCATGAGATGGTTAGATAGGATCACTAACTCAATAGACATGAGTTTGAGCAAACTCAGGAAGATAGTGAAGGGCAGGGAAGCCTGGTGTGCTACAGTCCATGGGGTTGCAAAGAGTCAGACAGTACTGAGCGATTAAACAACAGCAACTTTCATGTGTACAGCAAAGTTATACATATATATTCTTTTTTCACATTCTCTTCTAAGTTATTACAAGATATTGAATATAGTTTCCTGTGCTATACAGTAGGTTCTTAGTCACAGACATAGACAACAAATTTATGGTTACTAAAGGGGAAAGGTGGGGGGAGTGATAAATTAGGAGGTTGAGAGAAAAATAAACACTCTACCATACATAAAATAGATAATCAGCAGGGACCTACTGGCCATTGATGCATGTTTAAAACATGCATCCATGTGACCCTGAAAGGACAGGTCTAGATACTTCTCCAGATAAACACTTAGCCATGGATATGGAGAGATGGGTACGGGAGTATTCATTATTGCATTTTTGAAAAACAGCTAACTGTTAAAAGCAGCCTGAATATCCATCAAAAGATAAATTGATTTTAAAATTGTACATTTATCTAATTGAAATCTATGCAGCAATAAGACAACAATTATGAAGCAATAAGACAACAATTATGAATTACCTAAGTGTAATTATTAATGAATGTTTATTAACATTTGTTTTGATAGGCCAGGGTTCTTGGTTTCCTTAATCAATAGAAATGGATAAGATGCCAAACAAAACATTCAAGCAAGGCTTCAGTGAGGCCCCTGCTATAGCAGGAGGGAGCAAGAACAAGTAACAGGCCCCCATGTTCACTCCTGGAGGGCGTGAGAGCTGTTCCCTTATAAGAGGGGAGGATAGGGGTGTATCCAGGGATCCAGCTGGAGAGGTTGCTGAGGTGCCTCAACAGATGAATAGATGAGGAAGTTGTGATACATATACACAATGAAACATTACTCAACTATATAAAAGAATGCGTTTGAATCCATTCTAATGAGGTGTATGAACCTAGAGCCTGTTATACAGAAAGAAGTTAAGTCAGAAAGAGAAAGACAGATATCATATATTGACACATATATATGGAGTTTAGAAATATGGTACTGATGATCCTATTTGCGGGGCAGCAGAGGTCACACAGATGCGAAACACAGACTTATAGTCACAGTGGGGAGGGAGAGGGTGGGATGACTTGGGAGACTAGTACTGAAACATATACATTACCATAGACAACATAGACAGCCAGTGGGAATCTGCTGTATGAAGCAGGAAACTCCAACCTGGGGCTCTGTGACAACCTAGAGGGGTGGGATGGGGAGGGTGTGGGAAGGGGCTTTACGAGGGTGGGGACATATGTATATCTATGGCTAGAATTGATGCTTTTGAACTGTGCTGTTGGAGAAGACTCTTGAGAGTCCCTTGGACAGCAAGGAGATCAAACCAGTCAATCCTAAAGGACATCAGTCTTGAATACTCATTGGAAGGACTGTGAAGCTGAAGCTCCAATACTTTGGCCACCCGATGTGAAGAACTGACTCATTGGGAAAGAACCTGATACTGGGAAAGATTGAAGGCAGAGGATGAGATGCTTGGATGGCATCGCAGACTCAATGAGCATGAGTCTGAGCAAGCTCCAGGAGTTGGTGATGGACAAGGAAGCCTGGCATGCTGCACTCCATGGAGTTACAAAGAGTCAAACACAACTGAGAGACTGAACTGAACTGAACTGATGGCTGATTCATGCTGATGTATAGTAGAAGCCATCACAATATTGTAAAGTAATATTTTTCCAACTGAAAATTAAATTAAATAACGTGTAGAGTATGATTCTACTCAAGTCATTCTATCTGTATTAATCTGGATTAATACAGATATAAATGGGATGAGCCATGGCTGCTTCTTAAAAGACCAACCATTGAAAGATAATCCAGAGGAAGGTGTGTGAGGGTGTCAGGCAGGCCTCATGTAGGGGAAAGCTTTAAGATTTTCCTAAAATAGCATCCTAGTTGTGTCCCTGGAAAGGTAAGCTTATTTGTATCACTTCCTCTAGAAACAGATAGACTGAGAAAGGAGGCAGCAATCCTTCAAGCCCATGGCATTACAGTGAAGGAAAATTACAAGCCCAATTCCCAATGAATTTATACCTTGGGCTGACTCATTTACCACTTCCTGACACATACACCATCTTATTTGGTGGTCGCAGGGGGGAGTGTGAGATTTGCCTGAATGTACCCTGGTGTGGCTTTACTTTTATTACATCCATATATTTGATATTTAACATCTCCCATTTCCAAGTAGAGTACCACGCTTAGAATTAAATTATTAAACACCCACTCTCAGCAGGGAACAATGTGAGTTACCGCTGTACATCTTTACTAGAGAATCTGCCTTTGTTTTGGGTAGGATATCCAGGGCACTATAATAAAAAATGCCAACTGTTTTCTCTGCTAGAGCTACACGAATGCAGCATAAATAATAACCTAATAGCAGCAATAATTATATGATGCCACTGGCTGGTGTTCATCAGAATATTTCATAAGCACACTCCAGAGTTGTAGATCATGGCTAATGTTGGGTTGCCCAGGTTTGTGATTTCACAAAGTCATACCAAGCCACTATATATTGCCTCTTCCTTCACAGAAATGATGAAAAATGTCTGCAGTAGCAGAAGTATCTGGTGTGACATGTAATATCCCATCAAGAAAACCATGGGCTAATATTTGTCTTCAATATTAAATTTAAATAGTAAATCAAATACAATATTAAATAGTAAATTTCTGAACTTGAAACTTCATTGGATAAGTGTGTGTACACGTGTGTATGTGTGTGTCTATAGCCACAAATCATAGTCCTTAGTGTCCTTCCTTCCAAACATGGAGAACATTATCAGTAGAAGTCTTAAAGGAAAAAAAAAACAAGTCTGTATCTACATTGATATGTATATATCTGTATATCTTTATCTCTGCATCTGTATTTTCATATATATCCATACTGATAACTTACCTATACATGTCTCAGTTTATAATTACACATGTATGCATAATAAATATGCATCATGCAAAAAATAAAATTATTTTTATTTTGAAAGGGTCATGAGCTTTTGTAGTCAAATTTGTTTTGCTAAGTATCCATTGCAAAAATGGTGCACTGCATAACTTAGATGTTTTCTAGGGGCCAAGTTCTTTGGCAAAGTCATTTTTTTTTTTTTTTGGGTCATTTACCTGTATGAGCCTCCACAGTCTCTGATCTGTGCATTCATCCTCGATGACAAGCCTTTGCTGTCAGCACCCTACCAAGCCTCTCAAAATCCCCAGGTTTTTCCTGTGTGCTTAGCTGGAAGAAGCAAAAGCTATATTTGGATTATCTGTTTTCTTGAGGGCCTGGGGAGCAGTTTAGAAAGATAATAGTATTTCATGGAACATTAAAAAAGAAACAAAAGAAAAATTATGGGATCCATCCAAAGAAGCTTTATTTACAGTCCAACTGTGAAAAGTATCATCTTGTTTCTTATGTTCTAAAAATTTCGCTCTGATTATTGTTTTTTCAGCCAGGATGTCTTATTTTATTTTTAAGAGCACATGTTTTGGATTTGCTATCATTTCTAAACTCGTTTTTTTTTTTTTTTCTGACAGCACTCACCTTCCATGCTGGGTGCCAGTTCAAAAAGTTTCTTTGGTAACTTATTAGTCTTTTAACCCTGGTGGTTGATTTGGTCAGCAGTTAGTCTGGTGGGCCTTGTCTGCTTTGGAATTGTACTTGAACTGAGACATAATTGGAAAAATTAGTGGTGGGGCACAGGACTTTATATTCCTACCTAGAGCTCTTAAAAAAAAGTTTTGTTATAAATTATGTAACATAAAATGCACCCATTTTAAGTGTGCAGTTAAATGAATTTTAGAAAAAAATTTTTTTATCCAGTCATCTTGTTTAAGAAGATTTCCATCTGTGGAAAAAGTCCCTTTTTACCAATTTGCCATGAAACCCCACTTCTTCACCGATTTCAGGCAACCACTTGTCTCTTTTCTGAATCCATAATTTTGCTTTTTCCATAATAGCTCAAGTCAGAAACAATCCAAAAAGCTGTGCTACACTTTAGCAATGGAATACTACACAGCAGTGAAAAGGAACTGGCCACTGATGCATGAAAAAATATGGTTAGGGAGTCCCCTGATGGTCCAGTGTTTAGGACTCTGTGCTCTTACTGCCAAGGGCTCATGGTTCAATCCCAGGTTGGGCAACTAAGATCCCACAAGCCATGAAGTGTGGGGGAATAAAAAAGATAGAAAAATCAAACAAAAAATCTGGATAAAACTCAAAAGTATTACACTGATTGGAAGGAGCCAGTCACATGAGATGACCTATTCAATGAGTCCATTTACAATAAGTTCTCCATATCTGCAGGTTCCACATCCACAAATTCAACCAACTGTAGATCAAAAATTTTTAAATTCAAGAAAGTTCCCCAAAAGCAAAATTTGCATTTGCTCACACCAGCAACTATGTACATAGTATTCATATTGTATCGACAACTCTTTACGAAACATTTGCTCTGTATTAAGTATTGTGAGTAATTAGAAATGATTTAAAGTATATAAGAGGAGGTGTAGATTATATGCAAATGCCACACCATGTATGTAAAGGGATATAAGCATCTCAGAGTTTGGTAGCCTCAGGGGTGGTGGTGGGAACTAATCCCTACAGATATTGAGGAATGACTATGTGTATGTGTATATACAGTCTTCCCTGTTAGCTCAGACAGTAAAGAATCCTCCTGCATTGCAGGAGACCCAGGTTCGATCCCTGGTTCAGGAAGATCCCCTGGAGAAGTGAATAGCTACCCACTTTAGCATTCTTGCTTGGGAAATCCCATGGACAGAGGAGTCTGGTGGGCTACAGTCCATGGGGTTGCAAAGAGTCACACACAACTCAGCAACTAACACTTTCACTTCACTTTTTCATATATATTCGTGTGTGTGTGAGTGTGTGTGTGTGTGTGTGTGTGTGCACGCGCTCAGTTGTGTCCACTCTGTGACTCCATGGACTGTAGCCCACCAAGCTTCTTTGTCCATGGGATTTCCCAGGCAAGAATACTGGAGTGGGTTGCCCTTTCCTTCTCTAGGACATCTTCCTGACCGAGGGATCGAACCTGCGTCTCTTATGTTCCTGCATTGGCAGGGGGATTCTTTACCACTGAGCAGCAGGGAAGTCCACAGGAACATCCCCTGGAGAAGGAAATAGCAATCCATTTGATTTTTCTTGCCTGGGAAATCCCAGGGACAGAGGAGCCATGGGACTTGGGGGCTACAGTTCATGGGGTTGCAAAGAGTCAGACATGACTGAACAGCTGAGCACACACACAATCATCAGGAGAAGAAATGACCCACTGACCAGCCATTCTAATTACAGGCAATATGAAAAGCTTTCATCTCACTATTTTGAAGGGATTTGTTTCTTTAAACAAAAGATGCCAATCAATAAATGCAGGGAACTCTAAGATCATTCATCTTTGTCATAAAAGTAGATCCAAGTCTTTATATCATAGAAATGAGATGCTAAGGATGACTTTAACTCACACTGCAAAGTCGGTGATCCCTTTGATATATAATCTGAAGTCTGAAATATTTCAGAAGAAAAAAAAATGTCTGTTTTTTTCCGTTGTAGACAGAATACCTATAGATGTAATTGTATTAGGATCAATTTCACAATGTGCAAAAATCACATGGGAACTGCCTAAACATACCAAGGTTTTCTTTCAGTTCAGTCAACATCAGTTTTTGTGATGGATGTTGTGCTTGTCTATAGCCACTCAGCGTTTTGCTTGTGGAACTCTTGAAGTCTGAGATACTTGCTAAATGTGGTTTTGATTACACACTCCTGGAGCCAAACGGAACGTGGATGAGAGAAGCACTTTGCATGGTGTGCAGGTGCTTGTTATAACAAATCCTCTCAGAGAAAACCTGTGTGAAGTCCTAGGAAAGAAATGAGACAGCACAGGCTTCTGAAGGGGCTACATGGAGAGAATGAATGTCAGTGTTAAATACCATAAGAAGTTGGAAGAATGAAGATGTTTGTCAACATGCAGAGCTTCATGGTTGTGTGCATAGACTTTTCTTTTACATCTTTCAAAATATTTTTTATTGTATGTGTTTCCTTAATAAAACCCTGGAAAGGAACTTCCCTGCTGGTCCAATGGCCAAGATTCTGCACTCCCAACGCAGGGGGCCTGGGTTCGATACCTGGTCAGAAAACTAGATCCCACAGGCCACAACTGAAGATTTCACATGCCGCAACCAAGATCAGGAGCAGCCAAATAAATAAATAAGTATTTTAAAATAAGAAAGATTCACAGCATATCTGATAAGTACTATGCTTTTTAAGTAAGTGTGAAGGGCAGAATACGTTTTGAAATCTCTTTTACAAATACAGTTGATATGAAGATCACCGTGACTTTGGGTGCTGGAAGTTACCATCATCACCACTTTGCTTGTTGCTCTCATTCATTTTTGAAGGCTATGCTAAATTTCAGTTCAAGACTGAATGAATGAATTAATTTAAAGGTACATTTTTCTACTCCAGCATCCCTGAATTTCATCTCCTTGAGCACTCGATTAATGAGCCTTCCTTAAAAGGAATTTAGGGACATCCCTGGTGGTCCAGTGGTTGAGAATCTGCCTTGCAGTGCAGGGGACTTGGGTTTGATTCCTGGCTGGGGAACAACGATCCCACATGCCCCAGAGAAACTAAACCTGTATGTGGCGACTGCTGTATCCGAGAACGGCAACTAGGAAGTTCGTGTGCCGCAACGAAATATTGTGCATAACACAACAAAGAGGACGAGGGCCGCAACTAAGACCTGATGCAGGTCAAGTAATACCAAAATAAATACATGAATAGTTTCTTTTAAAAAAAGGAGTTTAGGTTTCTTAAAACAGGGTAAGACATAAATTCAAGGACTTAATATTCGTAACAAGTCAAAACCTAAACCTCTCTATGCTGCATTAAATATAGAAAAGTATATTTTAGTACACTTGGATGTATTTGTACACAACAAAAAAGTCTTCACAAAAGTTCTTATACAGAAAAATAATATATCTGCATGTGCCAGAATTTGTTAAAATGGTTACTCACCCTTTGGTCCTATATTCTAGGAACTTGTTCTAAATAAGTAATCACAAATATTGTGCACAAGCATGATCTTCACACTTTAATTAATAGCATTAATAAAAATTAATAGCACTAAATATTAAGGATGGGGGTGATTAAAATAAAACGAGGATATTCACATAGCAGAATATGACAGGGTCAATAGAATGCTATTTTAAAGATTTACTGATACCAGAAAATGCTTTTACTTGACTTGTGTGTGTACAAATATGAGGAGAAGAACCACAGGTGGCTCAGTGGTAGAGAATCTGCCTGCCAGTGCATGAACCACAGGAGACATGAGTTTGATCCCTGGCTCAGGAAGATCCCCTGGAGGAGGAAATGGCACCCCTCTCCAGTAGTCTTACCTGGGAAAGCCCACAGACAGAGGAGCCTGGCAGGCTGTAGTCCATGGTGTCACAAAAGAGTGACATGACTGAGCACGCACGCACACATACACACATACATACAGCATTGTCTGAAGGCTACAAAAACGGAATTTGTAACACAGAATTTTAATAACAGTGAGATTATAGGTCGTATTTATTTTGTCCTCAATCCAATCTCTACACTATTTTTTGAGAACCTTGGAGAAGGCAGTGGCACCCCACTCCAGTACTCTTGCCTGGAAAATCCCATGGACGGAGGAGCCTGGTGAGCTGCAGTCCATGGGGTCGCTAGGAGTCGGACACGACTGAGCAACTTCACTTTCCGTTTTCACTTTCATGCATTGGAGAAGGAAATGGCAACCCAGTCCATTGTTCTTGCCTGGAGAATCCCAGGGACGGGGAGCCTGGTGGGCAGCCGTCTCTGGGGTCGCACAGTCGGACACGACTGAAGCGACTTAGCAGCAGCAGCAGCAGTATGTGTGTGGTACTGGATTGTACATGAGTTCAATGGTAACAAAACAGAGCATCTGTTCTCGTGGATCTTAAAGTCTGTTTTTAATTTGTTGACATTTGGGAGTCTTTACAATGAACTTAGACTAGTTTTAATAATTACATAAAATACCCAGAAGTTTTTTTTTTTTTTTTTTTTTGCTGCACTGGGTCTTGGTTGCTGTGTGTGGGCTTCTCTAGCTGTGGGGAGCAGGGTCTACTCTCTAGCTGGGATACATGGGCTTCTCCTTATGGTGGCTTTTCTTGCTGCAGAGCTTGGGCTCTTGTGAGGATAGTTGCGCTGGGGCACGTGGGATCTTCCCAGACCAGAGATGAAACCTGTGTCCCCTGTATGAACAGGTACCCTTAACCACTGAACTGCCAAGGAATGCCCTCTCCAGAAATTTTAGTTTTATTATTCCAAACTTGCTATAGAGAAATACACACATTTTCTTCAGGATATCAGGGTTGGCTTGAAGGGAGCTGTCAAGGTATTTGTGAAATCGTTTCTTCTCCTTGGAAAAGAACTGTCTTTGACAATGATTGCCTTTTGATTATCTTGGTAATTACATACATTGTGCATTTTTGTATCTGTCTACATTTAAGAACACAAAGCTAAATTCACTTTGGATTGGATTAATGAAAATATTTGCAATACTAATGCCGTACCTCACTTATCTTTTAGTAAGATATATTGGAATTGATCTATTATATAATATTCTTAGGACATATATCAAAATAATATAAAAAAAGAAATCAACAAATTGTGATTCAACAGATAGCATCAAAAGTTCAATTTTCTTTTTAAAACAGAAAATATTTTTTTTTAAAAAAGCATAATTTCCCCCTATTCCTTATTCGCCCATGCTTGCCACAGAGAAAATCTCCAAACTAATTTCAGAGTGACCTTGTGATGGGGTTATAGCCTAAGAAATTGTAGCAGGAGCCTTAGGCAGGATTTATGAGAAGATGTGAATTGAATTTTGCATGGGGAAGGGAAATTTCATTTAGTATTTGTTGTCAAGTGCTGTTTTAACATAAGGCAATGAGATGGCTTGACACCCTTGAAGATGACCCCCAGCTTCACCCCACCCTGGGTGGGCAGTTGTGATCCCTCAAACCCTAATGGCTTTGCTGTCTGTCTTTATCCCTCCCCTCATCTCTGCCATTTTTAGATACTCCCAGGATCTCAGCTGAGCCCTTTTCATTACAGTCTACTGTCTATTTTTGGACCCCTCCAAACAGTCATTTGACTGCTAATGTCTTCCACTTATTAAGAGATGAGTAATGATCCAATGTCTTCCAGTGTTTTACCTATACTACTGTACAGTTAGTTCATTTGATTCATCTTCCTAACCCTACAGGTAAAAATATCATCCTCATTTTATGCATCATGGCTGCTGCTGCTGCTAAGTCACTTCAGTCATGTCCGACTCTGTGTGACCCCATAGACGTCAGCCCACCAAGGCTCTCCTGCCCCTGGGATTCTCCAGGCAAGAACACTGGAGCGGGTTGCCATTTCCTTCTCCAGTGCATGAGAGTGAAAAAGTGAAAGTGAAGTCGCTCAGTCGTGTCCGACTCTTAGCGACCCCATGGACTGCAGCCCACCAGGCTCCTCCATCCATGGGATTTTCCAGGCAAGAGTGCTGGAGTGGGGTGCCATTGCCTTCTCCATGCATCATGGAGACCCAGCTAAATGTTGGTAATCTAAATGACTCCCTGGAGTAGGCTGAATAATGCCTTCCTCCTTCCCTCTCTGCAGAATGTGTCTATCTCCTAAATTTTGGAGTCTGTGAATTTGTTACCTTATAGGTTAAAAAGACTTTGCAGATGTGTTTACATTAGGCATCTTGAGATGGGCAGATTACAGCAAGTTATCCTGGTAGTTATCCAGTTATCCTAGTATCCAAAATCACTGCGGACACTGACCATAGCCATGAAATTAAAAGACGTTTGCTCCTTGGAAGGAAAGCTGCGACAAACCTACACAGTGTATTTAAAAGCAGAGATATCACTCTGTCGACAAAGTCCGCATCATCAAAGCCATGGTTTTTCCCATAGTCATGTACAGATGTGAGAGTTGGATCACAGAGAAAGCTGAGCGCCAAAGAATTGATGTTTTCAAATTATGGTGCTGGAGAAGACTCTGGAGAGTCCCTTGGACTGCAAGGAGATCAAATCAGTCAGTCATAAAAGATATCAACCCTAAGTATTCAATGGAAGGACTGATGCTGAAGCTGAAGGTTCAGTACTTTGGCCACCTGATGAGAAGAGCTGACTCACTGGAAAAGACTCTGATGCTGGCAAAGATTCAAGGCAAGAGGAGAAAGGGACAGCAGAAGTTGAGATGGTTGGATCACATTATTGACTCAATGGATGTGAATTTGAGCAAATTCTGTCCTTTGGGAGATAGTAGAGGACAGAGGAGCCTGGCATGCTGCAGTCCATGGGGTCACAAAGAGTCGGACACAACTTAGCGACTGAACAACAACAACTCTTGTATTAACAACAGCAATATCCTGGTAGACTTAAGGTGATTACAATTGTCCTTATATGAGGGAGGTAGAGGGAAGCTTGACTACTGAAGTAGAGAAGTGACAATGGAATTAGATGTTTGATGAATTCAAAAAGAGACAGGGAGACAAGGAATGCAAGCAGCCTCTAAAAGTTGAAAAAGGCAGGCAGTGGATTCTCCAGTGATGTCTCCAAACCTCAGGACTGGTCCAGCTGACCCTTGATTTCAGACTTCTGACCTCCAGAGCTGTGCAAGTAGATGTGTATGATTTAGGCTACTCAGTTTGTGGTAGTTTGTTACAGCAGCAGCAGGAATCTAGAACACATCCTTCTTTCACTCCTGCAGTAATGGTATAATGAGGTCTCAAACTCCAGGGAGACAGTCCCTAGGCTGGAGCTTTTAGCCATAGTGCTGCACTTAAAGATCATTTGACTCAAGTTAAGTCCCCTAAAGTTATGAATGCTTAGTGGTTAAATGAACAGAGTCCCTGTCCTGGCACTTGGCAGCTGTGTGGCATTGGTCAAGATATATGGCTTCCTAATCTCACTATCTACATGAGAAATGGACATGATAGTCACACATGCATTTAGGGATCCTAAGGATGGAGGAATTGATGTCTGGAAAGCACTTTACAAGATTCTTATCTCATTGTCAATGTCACAATCACATTTAGTAACAGAAGGCACATGAAGACTTTGAAAGGCCAATTAAGTTTTCAAGTGTGAAGCTTCAATAACATTTCTTGGACTCTTCATTCATTCACAATCATTTTATTATTTTTTATTAAATTCTTTATCTTGCACTGGAATGTAGCTGATTAACAATGTGTCATAGTTTCAGGTGGACAGCAAAAGGACTCAGCCATCCATATACATGTATCCATTCTATTCCAAACTTCCCTCCCATCCAGGCTGCCACATAAAATTGATCAGAGTTCCCTGTGCTATACAGAAGGTCCTTGTGGGTTATCCATTTTAAATAAAGCAGTATGTATTTATTCTATTTGTAACTAGTATGTGAAGGGAGGTGTGTGTCCAAAAAGTCTTTCCTGGAATGAATTTTAAAAGACAGTGAAAGGCTGAAAGCCAAGTCACTGATAGTTATGAGACAGAGTTTTGATTTTTAGGGAGAGTTATGTATATGGACACCTGGTTTCACACTGGGAAAATTGATAAGCAAGTAGATTAACAGATAAGTGAAATAAAGTGGGTAGTATTGTGTCTATGGTTATTATGGGATATATATAAACTGATTTCCCTGGGGCTTCTCTGCTGGCTCAGATGGTAAAGAATCTGCCTGCAATGCAGGAGATCTGGGTTCAATCCCTGGGTTGAAGAGATCCCCTGGAAAAGGGAATGGGTACCAACTCCAGTATTCTTGCCTGGAGAATTCATGGACAGATGCTACAGTCCATGTTGTCACAAAGAGTCCAACATGACTGAACAACCAACACTTTGACTTTCTTTTCGCTGATTTCCAAACATGCTGAATTGGGGTTCTGGGGAGATGCAAGGGTTAATGTTCTTTGGAAACTGCCTCTCATGGTACAGAGCAGCAGTTGGTGCTGGAAGGCTTTGATTAAATGAGTCTCTCCAAATGACTGAAGAGCAATTCTATTATGGGCAGTCCTTGTTTTCCATCACTGGGCATTCTGGAACATCACTAATCATATAGCATATTGTCTCACACTGGACCATATTTTCCCGTAAGAACAGCACTGCAATTGGAGGGTCGCATTCCTGATGGAGGGCTCCAGTTTCCAACAAATCATGGCTATGAAAAGAATGTATCGTAAAAGCAGAATTCTAACCATCTTAAATACTGGCACTCATTTCACGCAGTGAAATGCAATCAGTTTTGCCCTATTCAGCAAATATATATTAAGCGTCTAATTTACAGCAGACACTTTGCTAGGCACTGGAGATGCAAAGATAATAAAATACAGCCTTGCATGTTCATGCAGTTCACAGGCACAGATAAATCAGGTCATTTCGTTGAGGTGAGCAAGATGAGTGATGTGAGCACTGAACTATCGATTTTTTTTTTTTAAAAGAAGCCCCAGTGTTCTCTACAAAACATAAAAACCTAGCCCATCAGTGTCAAAAATCAGACCATAATTTGACTACTGTGGTGTATCAGAAGGAACACTACATTTAGAGTGAGAAAACATCTTTCTGATTTCTATATCAGCTAGGAGTCTCTTATTGAAAGTGTCAGAAAACCCAAGTCCAGCTAGTTTACTCAAGGTACAAAGAAAAAATAAACTAGGAGATTTGGTGGAGATGATGGTGGTGGAATTATCAGCTCATGAAACAGGTCTTAATGTGGAGCTGCAAGTATGGCTGGTGTAATGGTTTTAAAGTATGTCTAGAAACAGATTTCTGGTTCCCAGGGTCGGGCGGCAAGGGGAGGAAGGATTGAGATTTGGGGATCATCAGATGTAAACTATTATATATAGGATGGATAAACAACAAGGTCCTACTGTATAGCACAGGCAACTATATTGAATATTCTGTGATAAACCATAGTGGAAAAGAATATGAAAAAGGATGCATATGTATGTATAACTGAATCACTCTGATGTACAGCAGAAAGTAACACAACATTGTAAATCAACTATACTTCAATAAAATAAAAATTTTAAGCTTCTAGAAATTCTTTGACATTCTTCCCTTCAAAAGGCACAGTCTAATAACCCTCCCTCTAAGTGTGGGTCAGACTCAGTTATTTTTCTCTAATGAATAGAGCATGGCAGATTAATGATGTGTGATGGTTGAAGCTAGATCATAAGACATCACCACTTCTACTTTGATCTTTGTTGAAGCATTCACTCTGGCACAAGCTAGCCAGCTGCTGTGACATGTAGACACTCAAGTAGCCGATGGAGAAGTCATGTGGGGATGAACACAGCACCCTGGCCACAGCCAGCCCAATTTGCCAGTCTTATGCATCATGCTCCTTGGAAGTCCGTCTTCCACCCCAGTCAAGCCTTCAGATAACTGCAGCCCTAGCTACATCTGAACTGTAGCCTTCTGAGACACTCAGCCAAAACAACCCAACTGAGCCACTCCAAAATCTGTGACCTCAGAGAACATGAGAATGATAAACATTTACTCTTGTTTTGCTACACCAATCTGGATTTGTAGTTTAGAAGATGGCGTCAGTCCTGAATTTCTGTCTAATCCCTGACTCTTCTCTGGGCTGGCTACATTCTCAGAAAGGTTACCTCTCTTCATGGCAGGTTGATTACAACTGCTCCAACATCAAATCATCTCATTTTACAGTAGGAAAGACACGATAAAGTGTCTCTCCAGTTAATTCCTCCAGAAATCCTGAAACTTACTCTGATTGGACCAGCCTTAGTCATGTGCCTCTCTCTGGACCAATCAGTGGAGCCGGGACCTAGGTTCCATGATGGAGAGAGGGATAAGTTAGTCAGTGAAACACAGAAAGAGGCGGGATGCGAGGCAATTATCCAGTCGGAACATGGTCTTATTATGAAAAGAGAGAGGAATTTAGTCAACAATTATTTCAACGACTGCTATGTGCAGGCACAGTTCTAAGCCCTGAGGATACATCAGGGCTTGGAAAAAAGAACAAAAATTTCCATTTTGTATTGCTTACATTTCAGCAAATGAATTCTGAGGTGGTTAAAAATACTGCAAATCTAACTAATGGTGCAATATTTATCAAGTTAACAGCTGTGTGACCCAGAATAAGTCATATTCTTCTCCTCTTGTTTTTTCCTCTGAAAAATTAAAATACAACCTTCTTCTCTCTATTGGCAAGTCCCCCCTGCACCCTACCCTAAGGATGAGATGAGGTGATGTATGTGGAAATAATATATGAAGTACAGAATATTGTTTTCAATATTGAAACCAAGTTCACAGACTGGAAGAAAATACTTGCAAATCATACTGCTGACAAAGTACCAGTATCCAGAAGAGAAGACAAATGACCAATCTGAAAAATGGACAAAACATTTGAACAGAGGTTTCCCAAAAATATATATACATATGGTAAATGAATACATGAAAAAAAAAATTCACTACTAGTTATCAAAGAAACCTAAATTTAAACTACAATGAGGTACCACACATATCCACTAGAATGAAGTTTTAAAAGGTGGATAGCTTATACTTACATTTATTTATAGCAGCTTTATTCACAATAACCCAATGTCTGTCATCAGGCTAATTGGTGAATACATTTCTATATATCTATAAATGGAATAAGACTCAAAAATTAAAAGAAGTGGGGTACTGATGCACACAACATGGATGAATCTCAAAAACATTTTGCTGAGTAAAAGAAGCCAGAAACAAATAAGTGCATAGTGTACTGTTTTTTTTATATGAAACTTGATAAGTGGAAAAGCTAAATGATAGTGACAGAAAGCATGTTAGGCCTTACCTAGGGCAGTGGAAAGGCTGGGAATTGACTCCATGGATTCATAAGGGACTTTTTGCATTGATGGATCCGTTCTATAACTTGATTGTGTTACATGACTGTGTACATTTGTCAGAATTCGTTTAACTATATGCCTCAAGTGGTGGCTTTTTATTATATGCAAATTGTACTTCAATAAATTTCATTGAAAAGTAAGTTAACATTTCACTAGGGCCTCCTCTGACCTTTCAAGGGTTTAAATGGCCTTCTGGTGATGAGTAGAAGTGAAGTCCTCTCAAATGACCTTGGAGAATTTGAGCTTTAGACATTTCTGTACAGCAGGCAGGGAGGTTCTGAATCATTTCAATTGTTTTGATTGTGCAAAGTAGTAGCTTCAATAAACAATCTGTATAATCAAGGGTTGCAATAGGGTGAACCACCCGTTAGATCAGGTCTCCGTACACGTTTTTTTATTTCCCTCACACTGTTCTTTTAGAATTTGGGAAATTTTACTTCAAAATGTAGACTTTTGCATCTCCCGCAAATCAGTATGATCTCGGTCTGCTGGGCTGTGACTGCAGTCAGCGCAAGTGGAGGGGTTACCCTCTGTAGAAGAAATCACAGACCAGTTTGCATCAGTACGCAGCCCTGAGACCCAGGCCCCTTCGCGCATTTTTATTCATTTATTTGGCTGCGCTGAGTCTTAGTTGCAGCATGTGGGATCTATTTCCCAGACCAGGGATTGAACCCGGGCCCCCTTGCATTGAGAGCTCGGAGCCTTAGCCACTGGACCACCAGGGAAGTCACCTCCTTTCCCTGCTTCATTTTTTTTTTTTTTTAAATCAAATATTCCCTCCATGTCAACTCTTGAAAAAAGCATTCCAAAGCATTACCTTTCATGTATTATACACCATTTTAAAAACTGAAAAGAATATTGTGTAACAGAAACAAGACTCTGTAGCATGCTCTTGAGAACCCTTCAGATGCTAGAATCTCGCTGTCCTTTCAGCATGTTTGGTCCACAGATGCACCAGCACCACTTGCCATCCTCAGGCTGATCAGAGCTGACCCCATCCTCTCAACGGAGAGAATAAGCAGTCATTCACAAAGCTGGTGGGCTGAATTGTGTGCCCAAGAGTACACAGAAGAGGGACGGTGGGAAGACCACGATGCTGATGGGCGGTGGACCAAATAGAATTGAAGAGCCAGAGAAGAACAGGTCCTCAGTGATGAAGTGTGAGAAGTGGGATTAACAGGCTTGTAGATGAAGTTGCAGTGGGTGTGGAAGCTTTGGGGTTCCAGAGAGAGAAGAGAACCATCTGATGAGGGCTCAGATTATGAAGGAGGAAGGGAAGGGAAACAAGAATAAGAAGGAGGAGGGGGCTGAAGAAGAGGGGGCTAAGGGGAGGACAGGAATCTGGACCATTATGTTTCAAAAGAGAAGGAAAAAAAGGAACTCTCAGCTGCAACTTCAGACAGAAGAAACATTCCAGAAACTTACTTGGGTCCATCTTTTGGCTTGTTTCCCATCTTTCTTTACCCGCATCTCAACCCCCCTCTGTGGTATTCTTGCTGCTGCTGCTGCTGCTAAGTCGCTTCAGTCGTGTCCGACTCTGTGCGACCCCATAGATGGCAGCCCACCAGGCTTCCCCGTGCCTGGGACTCTCCAAGCAAGAACACTGGAGTGGGTTGCCATTTCCTTCTCCAATGCATGAAAGTGAAAAGTGTGAAAGTGAAGTCGCTCAATTGTGTCTGACTCTTAGCGACCCCATGGACTGCCGCCTACCAGGCTCCACCAGCCATGGGATTTTCCAGGTGAAAGTACTGGAGTGGGGTGCCATTGCCTTCTCCTGTGGTATTCCTGTGTAGGTTTTAAAAAAAGTTGACTGAACAGCTGATGGTGGTTATCACTCAGGGGGTAGGTTATGATGCTGAGAAATTCCATTATAAAACAACATCAATTTCTAAATTTAAAATGTGTGTATACAGTATATAAGATAGGTTTTTAAGACATTCTCTTTGCATTCGCATATGCTGTTTCCTTTGCCTGCAGTGTCCTTCCCTCCCCTCTCTGCCTATCCAGATATGTGAAGTGAAAATGTTAGTCGCTCAGTCATGTCCAACTCTTTGCAACCCCTTGGACTGTAGCCCACCAGGGTCCTCTGTCCATGGGATTCTCCAGGCAAGAATACTGGAGTGGGTTGCCATTCCCTCCTCCAAGCCATCTTCCTGGCCCAGGGATCGAACCTGGGTTCCTATCCAAATATACACATCCTTTATTATTCAGTTTAAATGTCCTCATTTCTGGGTGTCTTCAACCCTAGTCTCCTGAATGAAGATAAATGGAACTGTTTCTCTTCTCTGCTCCTGTAACACACTGACCATTGTTCATTTGCTGTTTTAGATTTCTTTTTCAACCACTGTAAATTTTATTTATTTTTTATTGTGTTTTTACATTGAAGTATAGTCAATTTACAATGTTGTGTTAGCTTCAGGAGTACAGCAGAGTGATTCAGTTTTACATATATACGTTCAGTTCAGTCACTCAGTCGTGTCCAACTCTTTGCGACCCCACAGACTGTAGCATGCCAGGCTTCCCTGTCCATCACTAACTCCCGGAGCTTGCTCAAACTCATGTCCATTGAGCTGGTGATGCCATCCAACCATCTGATCCTGTCATCCCCTTCTCCTGCCTTCAATCTTTCCCAGCATCAGGGTCTTTTCCAGTGAGTCAATTCTTCGGATCAGGTGGCCAAAGTATTGGAGTTTCAGTTTCAGTATCAGTCTTTCCAATGAATATTCAGCATTGATTTCCTTTAGGATTGACTGGTTTGATCTCCTTGCTGTCCAAGGGACTCTCAAGAGTCTTCTCCTACATCACAGTTAGAAAGCATCAGTTCTTTAGCATTCAGCTTTCTTTATGGCCCAACTCTCACATCCTTACATGACTACTGGAAAAACCATAGCTTTGACTATATGGACCTTTGTCAACAAAGTAGTCTCTGCTTTTTACTGTGCTGTCTAGGTTGGTCATGGAGAAGGTGATGGCACCCCACTCCAGTACTCTTGCCT
Organism: Bos javanicus; assembly: GCF_032452875.1. Lineage (NCBI taxonomy): Eukaryota > Metazoa > Chordata > Mammalia > Artiodactyla > Bovidae > Bos > Bos javanicus. The sequence continues at coordinate 48,153,116 of NC_083884.1, forward strand.
GGAAAATCCCATGGACGGAGGAGCCTGGTAGGCTGCAGTCCATGGGATCGCTAAGAGTCGGGCACGACTGAGCGACTTCATTTTCACTTTTCACTTTCATGCATTGGAGAAGGAAATGGCAACCCGCTCCAGTATTCTTGCCCGGAGAATCCCAGGGACGGGGAGCCTGGTGGGCTGCCATCTGTGGGGTCTCACAGAGTCGGACATGACTGAAGCGACTTAGCAGCAGCAGCAGCAGCTAGGTTTGTCATAGCTTTTCTTCTTATATTTGTGTGTGTATATATGTATACTTATATGTGTATGTGTATTATTTTTTCAGATTTTTTCCATCATAGGTTATTACAAGACGTTGAATATAGATCCCTGTGTTATGCGTTAGGTCCTTGTTGTTTTATACCTATTTTAGGGAAGCCTGATGTGCTGTAGTCTATGGGGTCACAAAGAGTCAGACACAACTTAGTGACTGAACAACGACAGTGTGTATATGCTGCTGTTTGGGACTTTTGTCTCTGTTTCCAGACTTGGGGAATCTTTAGACTTCCTCTGTAGACTCTGCATATCACACATAAATATTAAAGCAACTAGAAAATCACTCTTGGTGATTTACAGATTTGGGTGTTTTTTTTTTTTTAATTTTATTGGATTATAGTTGATTTATAATGTACTGGTTTGTGTTAGTTTCAGATGTACAGCAAAGTGTTTCAGTTATACATGTACATATATTCGTTCTTTTTCAGATTCTTTTCTCATATAGGTTATCACAGAATATTGAGTAAAGTCCCCTGTGCCAAACAGTAGGTCCTTGTTGGTTATCTATATTATGTAGTATGTGTTTGTTCATCCCAAACTCTCGGTTTATCCCCTCTTCCCCCACCACACACACCTTAGGTTTCCTCTTTGGTAACTAGAAGTTTGCTTTTGATATCTGTGTGTCTGTTTAGGTTGATTTACAGATTTGTTGACTATGACCAGATAGTCAATACTTATTATGAGTTTACAAACCAAGTATCCTAGGGTACTGGACTTCTGTTGCTTTTGGCTGACCGTCATCTATTCTTCTTTTCATTCATTCATGAAATACTCATTGTGCACCTATTATGTGATATTCAGTATTATAGGTACTAGGGATACAGTAGTAAAGAAGACTGACAAGTTTCCTGCCCTCATGGAGCTTATATTCTAGGGGCCAAAGACAGACTAATGCATAACTAGATAAAATTGGGACCAGTCCTCCCCACTTCTCAGTTCACTTGCTTAGAGTAGAACCAAGCCCACCCTCTGACTCTAGAGGAGAGAGGGACATGGTCCAAATCCACATAGTTCCCCTGGTCTAGGTAGATGAAAAATATGTTTGAATGTCATTTTCCATGACTTGAAAAATAATATTTATTTAACTGTGCTGGGTCCCAGTTGCAGCGTGCAGGATCTTTGAGCTATGGCATGTGAAATCTTCAGCTGCAGCATGTGCCATCTCGTTCCCTGACCAGGGAATGAACCTCCACCCCTACCCTCTGCACTGGGAGGGAAAAGTCCCAGCCCCTGGGCCACCAGTGAAGTCTCCATTTCTACAACTTTCACAGGAAATAAGCTTTTCCGTTTTCTTCTGCTCCTTCTACATGGAATGGTAGGATGCAGACTCAGAGCTGCTGGTAATTAATTTGCCATAATGTGGCATGACTCTTTCTGAGAATAGTATGCACAGAGAAAGACATAAAATTAGATGTGTCTTCTAGGTAGCCATGTTTTATACCTAAGTCAAGCTTTACCTGAAGTTAGTACTTTCCCTGGATTTGTCACATACACTTGCCAATAATGTTTATTGGCAAAAACCAGTCGAAGCTGGGTTTCTGCTCGTTGCAGACCTGTCTTATACACCAGGTTACCGTTCTGCTTATATACCGCAAATTAGTATAAAAATGTCAAATTTTATTTTAGAATACATGTCATGGAATTGCAACAATGGCACAAAAAGAAGAACTTCTGGTTCCAGCCAGTGTGCAAAAGCATTTATTTAAAATGACTAAAGATACAGAGCTTGAAATTACTAGGTTTCTATATATGAGTACTTCTTATGTAAAAAATTTTAAATCTTTGGGAGGGTGCCCTCTGAGTATCTCTTCATTTGATCTGTGGCTTCAAGTAGGGAATATATTAACATCAGTTTTTCTGTGATTTTGCATCTTTGGCCAAATTACAAAGCCATTATCTAATACTTGGTATTTAATCTCTCCTGTGGTTGCCAACATCACTTAAGAAAATCACAGAAATTGTGAGTAAGCGGTGTTTGGTCTAAGACATATATTTCACAGATGGAGAAATTGTTCTGAGCCTGGATCATTAGAATCCAGGTCTCAGGATGTTCAAGGCATTTATCATTACCAATTCCCATCTGGGAGTTAGCCTTAGTTGAATTTAGGATCTGCTGCAAACTTTTGATAGTTCTTTGCATGTATTGCTTTGAAGATATTCGGAAGTCTGGAGATTTTAGAAAGTTTTTAAATGAGAAATAAGCACGTCTCTCGGATATAATCAGATTTTTTTTTTTTTCAGAAGAGAAATTGCAGGGTGGTTCCCCAAGCTACTTTTCTTAGCAGCCTCAGAAATCATGAGATGTGAGATTGTATTTTAGGATTGTCTAAGTAAACCTCCGTCTCTCCTCCCCTGCCTCATTTTTCTAATCTAAGGAGATAGATCTTGAGTCTTTCAATCTCTGTGAAATGATTTTCACTTTGGTTGTCATTTTAAGTATGAATTTCCCCTTAATCCTGAAAGCTTTATTTCATTTTGCTCCTCTATCTATAGCCTGAAATTTAATTCTACTTTGATGCTGTAATTTCAAGCTTCTGTTCTCTATGTAGGGCACTGTGCTTTGGGGCAGACAAAAGGCGCTCAAACTGTACCTTCATTTACCGGGGAGTCTGTAGGGAGAAAACAGAAAAGAAACAAATGCTATCATAATTGAAATTATAATGTTTTGAAGTTAAACTCATTTTATCAGCCCCGTTTTCTTGTGAACCATTGGAATCACCATGACATGCTTATTATCACTCCCATATGATGTGTTATCAGATGCCCATAAAGGACCAGGATCATCGGTGTTGGAAATGAGATGCATGAGAGCATAAACACAATTAGGTACTTGGGTCTTGGTGGCCGTTCAGGAGCAGAGTGTCCATTTTCCTGCCAGAGACGAATCCAACTCAGGAACAAGCAGTACTGAACTCAGGTTCATCTACCCATCACTCAAAAGCTGGTAATTCTAGAGGCAAGTGTCAGGAGAAAGAAAAGTTGCTTTAGTCGGAAAAGCTGGTAATCAGGGGAGAAAGTCACCTCATGTCCAGAGGCCATCTCCGAAGACTGTGCAGAAGCTCAGTGAATCATTAAGGAAGCTGGGTTCGTTTTTTCTTTTTGGCTGCCCCCAACCTGGGATTGAACCTATACTCTTAGGGTTGTTGGTCTTCTCCAACCAATAGAAATTCATTAGAGGCCCGACAGCCGCCAGGTGGTGCTGTGGTCAAGCACCTGCCTGCCAGTGTGGGAGACTAAGAGATGTGGGTTCTATCCCTGGGTTGGGAAGATCCCCTGGAGGAGTGCATGTCAGCCCAGTCCAGTATTGTTGCCTGGAGAATCCCATGGACAGAGGAGCCTGGTGGGCACCATCTATGGGGTCGCAGAGAGTCTGACATGACCGAAGTGACCACAGGTGCATGCACAGAGCCCAGATAAGAAATACAGGCAAGGCTTTACTGAGGCTCCAGCTGCAACAGGAGCAGTGAGAACAAGTAACAGGTTCTCTTGCTCGCTCCCTGGCCAGGGTAAGGGGAGTGGAGGGTGGGCAAGGACGGGCAAGCTGCTGCCTTACATGGGGTGAGGGTAGGGGTGTGTCCAAGGGTCTGGCCAGAGGGGTGGCCCTGATGATTTGCCCACCCCTCTGATGGCACGGTGTGCAGGGGTCATGCTCTGAGCCCTACTACTACTAACATCCTGTTTTTGCTCTGGCTGTTCAGAAGTTGCAGTTGAGTTTTTTGGACTTTTTGTATCTTTTGTCCAGAATTTGTCCCAAATGCATATGCACGTGGTTATTTTTCAGATCAAATCAGATCAGTCACTCAGTCGTGTCCGACTCTGTGTGACCCCATGAATCGCAGCACGCCAGGCCTCCCTGTCCATCACCAACTCCTGGAGTTCACTGAGACTCACGTCCATCGAGTCAGTGATGCCATCCAGCCATCTCATCCTCTGTCGTCCCCTTCTCCTACTGCCCCCAATCCCTCCCAGCATCAGAGTCTTTTCCAATGAGTCAACTCTTCACATGAAGTGGCCAAAGTACTGGAGTTTCAGCTTTAGCATCATTCCTTCCAAAGAAATCCCAGGGCTGATCTCCTTCAGAATGGACTGGTTGGATCTCCTTGCAGTCCAAGGGACTCTCAAGAGTCTTCTCCAACACCACAGTTCAAAAGCATCAATTCTTCGGCGCTCAGTCTTCTTCACAGTCCAACTCTCACATCCATACATGACCACTGGAAAAACCATAGCCTTGACTAGACGAACCTTTGTTGGCAAAGTAATGTCTTTGCTTTTGAACATGCTATCTAGGTTGGTCATAACTTTCCTTCCAAGGAGTAAGTGTCTTTTAATTTCATAGCTGCAGTCACCATCTGCAGTGATTTTGGAGCCCAAAAAAGTAAAGTCTGACACTGTTTCCACTGTTTCCCCATCCATTTCCCATGAAGTGATGGGACCGGATGCCATGATCTTCGTTTCTGAATGTTGAGCTTTAAGCCAACTTTTTCACTCTCCTCTTTCACTTTCATCCAGAGGCTTTTGAGTTCCTCTTCACTTTCTGCCATAAGGGTGGTGTCATCTGCATATCTGAGGTTATTGATATTTCTCCCGGCAAACTTGATTCCAGCTTGTGTTTCTTCCAGTCCAGCATTTCTCATGATGTACTCTGCATATAAGTTAAATAAACAGGGTGACAATATGCATCCTTGACATACTCCTTTTCCTATTTGGAACCAGTCTGTTGTTCCATGTCCAGTTCTAACTGTTGCTTCCTGACCTGCATACAAATTTCTCAAGAGGCAGATCAGGTGGTCTGGTATTCCCATCTCTTTCAGAATTTTCCACAGTTGATTGTGATCCACACTGTCAAAGGCTTTGTCATAGTCAATAAAGCAGAAATAGATGTTTTTCTGGAACTCTCTTGCTTTTTCCATGATCCAGCAGATGTTGGCAATTTGGCCTCTGGTTCCTCTGCCTTTTCTAAAACCAGCTTGAACATCTGGAAGTTCACGGTTCACATATTGCTGAAGCCTGGCTTGGAGAATTTTGAGCATTACTTTACTAGGGTGTGAGATGACTGCAATTGTGCGATAGTTTGAGCATTGTTTGGCATTGCCTTTCTTTGGGATTGGAATGAAAACTGACCTTTTCCAGTCCTGTGGCCCCTGCTGAGTTTTCTAAATTTGCTGGCATATTGAGTGCAGCACTTTCACGGCATCATCTTTCAGGATTTGGAATAGTTCAACTGGAATTCTATCACCTCCACTAGCTTTGTTCATAGTGATGCTTTCTAAGGCCCACTTGACTTCACATTCCAGGATGTCTGGCTCTAGGTCAGTGATCACACCATCGTGATTATCTGGGTCGTGAAGATCTTTTTTGTACAGTTCTTCTGTGTATTCTTGCCATCTCTTCTTAATATCTTCTGCTTCTGTTAGGTCCATACCATTTCTGTCCTTTATTGAGCCCATCTTTGCATGAAATGTTCCCTTGGTATCTCTGATTTTCTTGAAGAGATCTCTAGTCTTTCCCATTCTGTTGTTTTCCTCTATTTCTTTGCATTGATCGCTGAAGAAGGCTTTCTTATCTCTTCTTGCTATTCTTTGGAACTCTGCATTCAGATGTTTATATCTTTCCTTTTCTCCTTTGCTTTTCCTTCTCTTCTTTTCACAGCCATTTGTAAGGCCTCCCCAGACAGCCACTTTGCTTTTTTGCATTTCTTTTCCATGGGGATGGTCTTGATCCCTGTCTCCTGTACAATGTCACGAACCTCATTCCATAGCTCACTTTGTAATTTTTGCTCAAGGCGAGGTGTGCTGAAGTACATGCACTGCAGCAAAGGGTCCCAGACATGTGTCAGCCTGTCCCACCCATACCAATGAAAGCAGAGTACTAACCACAGGACAGCCAGGGAATTCCCAGGAGGGGGGGTTCTGCATTCTTCTCCACTGCATGCAGACTGGCTGACTCTCTTCAGATGTTATCATACCCATGTGATCTGCCTGCAGGATTGCTAAGCGGGCCTCTGGGTATAGAGAACTAGTCATTCTTTAACTACTTCCTTCTTCATTCGGACTTCTTTGAATCCCGGAAAAGAATCAACAGGTTAGGCATGGCACGGTGTGCATTCAGGAGAGCGCGGTCAGGAGTTTGTTTAAATTGCCTACTGAGCTAATTTGTATAATTAGGTTCTTTTAAGGTCAGATCAAGGTGGGGAAGGGCAAAAGAGCTGCTTTCATTAGACATGTTCCTGTGATCCGTGATAGAATTTCTCTTTGTCCATCAGGAGCAGGTAGAGAAGGGAAGTGGAGCACTCAGGTGGTGTTTGTACACGCAATAGCATACTTTGTTCATCAAGGGTTGGACCGAGTACTTAAATGCCTCACTCTGCCTGGGAATATTCATTGGAAGGACTGATGCTGAAGCTGAAACTCCAATACTTTGGCCACCTGATGCAAAGAACCTACTCATTTCAGACCTTGATGCTGGGAAAGATTGAAGGTGGGAGGAGAAGGGGACGACAGAGGATGAGATCGTTAGATGGCAGAACCGACTCAATGGACTTGAATTTGAGCAAGCTCCAGGAGCTGGTGATGGACAGGGAAGCCTGGCACGCTGCAGTCCATGGGGTTGCAAAGAGTTGGACAGGACTGAGCGATTGAACTGAACTGAACCTCCTGGGAAGACCTCACCTCGTGTCCTCTGGGCACATCTCGTGTGACATCTTCTAACAGCAGCCAAGGGTAGAAAGGCAGACTCAACTGCTGGTGATCCAGGCAACTCACAACAGCCGTAGGGAGGCTGGGGTGGTCTCTCCTCCAGATGGGGGAGCTCCTCTAAGCCCTGCTAGAGGATCTCATGGTGGGGGAAACATTAAGGAATACTGCCATGACCTCCCATGTATGATCTCACTGTTGGTGAGGTCATACTCAGATTTCTTTTCAAACTTACCCAGTGATTCCCCTACAGTGAAGGTCCCCCCAAAAATGGTCCCTGGACCATTTCTAGTAGCATTTCTAGTAGCACATAATCCCTCACTCCTATCCATTTTGCTTTATTTTCTTCATGATGTCACCAGCGTGGAGAAGAGGTCTCTTATCGGAACATTAAGAATGATTGTTATACTGGTACTGATTCCACATATACTCAGTTTATGTGCTCTTGTGGGTTCAAAAAGGTCAAAACTCTACATCTTCTTCACGATACCTCTGTCCTGGCTATTGATCTCACGGACCAAGGTCAACTGGATGAACACTGTTCTTCTGCTCTAGAAACATAGAGAATACTTGAAGCATGCTTAACCTTGTATTCATACCTTTTCACATAACACACTAATTCTGATTCTATTCCGTTCACTTCTCCAGTGCAGTATATTTCTGTTCTGATTAAGTGTCACCCAGGACCTCTTTCCAGGGTTTTTAATTTATGATGTAAACCCATCTTCCCAAGGTCAACCTTACATATTCTAGGATGTAATTTTATCATGTTGTATACTTGTGAAAGTGTCAGTCACTCAGTCTTGTGTGACTCTTTGTGACCCTATGGACTGTTGCCTGCCAGGTTCCTCCAGGCAAGAATGCAGAGTAGGTTGCCATTTCCTTCTCCAGGGGATCTCCCTGACCCAGGGATTGAACCCAGGTCTTCCACATTGCAGGCAGATTCCTTACCATCTGAGCCACCAGGGAATCCCATGTTGTATATTTATATGATATGATACTAAATTAGCTAAAATATAAAATAAACCACATGGTGCACACACACACACACTTCAATATCACACACACTATATATATATATACTTAAGTATGACCTGTCTCTCCCACTGAAAAGCGAACTTTATGAGAGCAGTAACATTGTCACCTTCCTTTTTTTCTCCCTATGGTTTCTCCAGCTCCTAGAATAATACAGTATATGTGATAAGGAATCTATAAGTATTTTAAATGAGTGAATGGATAGAGGCAAGCTGGCATTTTCCTGAATTTGGCAGACATATTCTTTGAAGGCAGAGAAACAGAAGACGATGCTAGAGAAATAGAGAAAGAGTGGACATGATACTTGGGGAGCAGCCTAGGCGAGGAAAGAGAGAGAGCTCTTACGCGTATGGACTCCTAACTTCAGTTCTTATCTGAATCTCTATATATCCCCAGTCTTTGATTCCATTGGGTGGTCCTATATTCTCGTGTGAGACTTGTGGGGTTTTTTTTGGCTTCACCGCGAGGCCCTCGGGATCTTAGTTTCCAGACCAGGGTTGGGAACCTGAGCCCTCTGCGGTGGAAGCCCAGAGTCTTAACCTCTGGACCACCAAGAAGTCCCAAGATTTCCTTCTTCTTAAACAATATTGAGTCAAACTCTTTTTCTTGCTGCTAAAGAAGCTTATTTGATAAAGGCAAATAGGAGATGCTGAATAGAGACACTGCTGTAGACTGAGTAGACTTACTTTTATTTGCCTAAATGTGTATCTGTATTGTTATGTACTCAAAACTCTGCATTCTGACCCAAGCCAACTAGTATATTTCTGAGAAGGATTTGGGAAATTGCAAATAGCACTGTTTCTAATCATCGAGATCTTGGTATGTCGTGTCTCATCTTGAAGCTTACAGCATACCTTTGCATTTATTCATTCTGACAGTGCCTTCTTCTCACCAAGAAGCCCCTGGAACATTTTATTATTGGGCATCCTATGTCCTGTTTCCTGTCTGAGTTCATGTGGGAAGGTGAGCCACGGGGGGAATGGTGTTAGTGTGACTTCTTTTTATCTATTTAATTTCTGCTGCTCAAAGAGGAACCCCAACAACCAAGCCTGGGAAATTGTGTGGCTAAGTAATCTCAAATAATAGGACTTTTAAAAAACTTTCTGAAAACCAATGGATAGTTAGTTTCTAACTTGTAGCTCTAGCCAGTTGACATCCCCAGATTATTTTGAATCTTAGATGTGTTCAAATACCTTATTAAACAAACTGAATTATTTCATATGAGCCAGGGTTCCAGCAGGAAACTCCAGATGGTTGGAATGGGAGAAACTTCAGTGAAGAATGAGGTGTGAGCAGGAGTAAGGCAAATTGCAGTGTTAGTTCCCTCAGACTCCCAAGGGTGGTCACAAGCCACGACTCTTGCTTGACGAGGGAGGAGGGCCCAGTAAGAGGTAGACTCAGAGATAAGGGACCACCTGTCACAAGCTAGGGTTTTGAAGGAATACAGCAGCCATATGCAATCTGGAATATAGCAGAAAAGTGGGAAAGAAGACTGATACCTATCCTCTGTCTTCTATTCTCATGCCAGGAAAATCCCATTGGCAAACCCAGTTGGAAGCTGAAGGCTAATGGGGACCTTGATCTGAGCCCCTGGGTGATGTGGTCCATCTCAGTCAGCCCTGGGTTCACAGGAGGCGGAGAATGAATCTTGGACAAAAGAAGAGATAAATAGAAAATAATCAGTGCACCATCACTTTCAATAGACTTCTACATTTCAGGTTCAGTCAATATGTAGTGTTTACTTTCAAGAAAGCCATGGAAACCTTTAGGATTTTCTTCTTCCTCTCCTTATACTGGGGGTTCATGACTTCCTCTCCCCCCACTATAAGTTGCAGTTGGGAAATATAATATTAGTAGTAGTACAGAGATTCATATTTTCTTTTCTTCCCACACGAATATTTCTGGCTGGTGAGTTGCCTTTTACCATCTTTGGAACATTTCCAAAATGTATCCTTACCCTGATCATTATTCATGCCAACATCTTTTCCCACATTGATGAGTGTAATTTCCTCCTTTGTGATCTGCTTAAGGCCTTACTCTTTCAACATCAGGGGGTCCAGACTGAGTCAGCCAAGCAATGTTCTTTCTTCCACAAGCTAGCCTTGTCATCATTAGTGATTTTTTTTTCCATTGTTGCCAAAACTAGTTCAGAATTACTCTCCTGAATTTTCTAATTCTCTCCTAAAGGGCTTAGTAATTTTCTCTGAGTGCATATATATCTTAAATTTTATTGCTGCCACACACCCCCCCATGTGTGCTTCTAAATATAGCCATTATCCTTCTCAATAACTTCCAATTTTTTGTAGGTATTCATTCAATAAATTCATTCAAGAAAATATTAATTGTATGGATGTACTGTACTAAATGTGAAGGGTATGATGATGAATGAAACAATTTAATCTCTCAACTCACAGAGCTTCCAAATAAATCTCTTGCCAAAAAAAAGCATGAATATTGTTCTCTTTGTGTTCATCGTAAATTTCTAGACCCCTTTCCTACTGTGTTTTCTATTTATCATAGAATTCTTTTGTAATGCATTTGTAAAAGTCAAAATGAAACTCCTCATTATTTTGTAATCACTTCAAAAACCATTTGTTGAGAGATTGGCATTTTTACCCCAGAGTGAAATGAGATTCGGAAAGAACTAAGCTGTAAGTTCCCACCCTGAGGATGTTAAACCAGTGCCCTTCTCTTTAGAAGGTGATCAGAAGCAACTTCATAATAGAAAGACAGTCTAATTGTGTCACGAGTCACTCTCTTTATAAAACCCTTCAAAGCTATCAGATTTTGGTTTGAAAGGAAAGGCTTAATCAGCAGGTTCACAATTCTCTCCCTAGGTTAAGGAGGGAGTGGTGAGGACACCACCAAAAAGAAGGAAGGTGATCGCGTCTCACCTTCTGTTCACACTAATTGTAACCAAGGCCATCACTGCAGGACCATAGCCCTGCCCCTCCCTCAAATGGAAACCAGTTACTGTAATCTCAGTTTCAAGAGAAAGCTGCAAAGAGAAAAGCAAAACTGGTTAGAACGTCCAAGGTCCAAGATGGCAGAAGACTTGGCTTCCAGTAAACCTTGAACTTCACCTGCTCATTGTAATATCTTAGCTAAATGACACACCCGTGGATGTCACGGCAGTTGACTTTACCATAGCAACCACCAGAAAAGCCCAGGCAAGGACTGAAAAGGAGAGTTGTATCAGTTTGGGGTCCAAACCACACCTCTGTTTTTGGATAAGTAATGAATATTCCTTCCATTCTTTAGAATTCCTTCCCTTTTACCTCGACCGTCCTATATATGTGATTTCCCTCTCAAATCAGGTTGAGAATTTGACTTGTGAATTAAATTCTCATTTCTTCATGTTTTGACCATTGAATAGAGCTACTACTGTTCCAGTTTCTGCATTGGTTTCATTATCGATTGGGCAAATCCTAGTGGAAAAAGAATCTCGCTGGCCAACACAGGGGGTCTCAACTGGGGTTAGGACCGTGAGGATGGGTCCAAGTCAACCGGTTCAGTAACTTAATAACAGACTCCCTGGTGTTTGCAGTCAGGAGTACCCTTATCTTGACAATGCTTTAAGCCTAATATTGCTAAAGGTAAGTATAGACTGGAGAAAAGAAAAAAAAACAACCTAAAAATTGAGAACTATGTTTTAGTCCAATACCCTACTGAGGGCAATAGCACAGAATGGCAGCCTCTCAGATCAATCTGAGGGGCTGCTCCGAAGAGGGAGCTAGGATATATAGAAGGTTTTGCTGGGGGGAGTGGGGGAAAGCAAGCAAACAAACAAAACATGTAGTGAAACTTCAAAAGATGACAGCTAGTCACAAAGCCAGACATCTCAGATTAATGATTTTAGTGTTTTTCTATGTATGGGAAGATGCAATAATCTGGGCTCACTGAAATCTTTCCTTTGATATGCACTTCATCTGTCTGGGGCCAGTATCCTACTTGTCTCCATCTGAATCCCCCCAGAGTGCATGCATCTTCAGGGGTGGCTGCAGTGTCTTGATGGTCAAAACAAAGTTTCCACACAAACAAAGCTGGAATCAATGGAGTTATGTCATGCCTCATAGGACAATCACATAAGCTGGTGACCATCTGCTTATATTAATAAAACGGAGATGCTTGGTGGCTGCCAACTTTCTTTGAAGTGACATTCACCGTGTACGTGCACCACTTGGAGATTTCAGATGTTCACGTGAGGCTGCTTTGTGCAAAGTGGGGAGAAATGGATTTTTCTGGTGATCCAGCAGTTAAGGATCTGCCGTCCAATGCAGGGGGAGCAGTTTCAATCCTAGGTCGGGGAACTAATGATCCCACATGCCAGGGTCAGCTAAGCCTGTGAACTACAACTAGAGAGCCCACGTGCTGCAAATAACTGAACCCGTGTGCTCTAGAGCCCATGCTCTGAAACAAGAGAAGCCCATGGGACTCAACTGGAGAAAGCCTGCATGGTGCACGGCCAAGAAAATGAGAATTAGAAAATAAAAGTAAAAATAAATAAAAACAAAGTGGGGAGAAAGATCTGGATGCCTGACCCTCTTGTTCCGAAGCTGTTTCTGTTCTGCCTGTATCAATCAGTCATTTGTATCTTTTGAAATTATTGGTAAAGCTTGATGATGGCTTTCATCTTCTTTTGTGTATGTGAATCTGTTTTGATCATCAAAACACATATTATCTTACTGCTAAGTTCCTTACCCCTTTGTGGAGAAAATTCGCTTTTTCAGAATACGACCAAGGACTTCCCTGACAGTCCAGAGGTTAAGACTCTGCAGTTCCACTGCAGGAGGCATGGGTTCAATCCCCGGTTGGGGAACTAAGATCTTGCATGCCACGAGATGGAGTCAAATAAAAAGAATAATTTAAAAAAAATGCCCAAGTCCACTTCTGCCCACTCTCATTCCACCCTCCTGGCCTCAAACGCTGGCCTCAAACCCTGGGACTCTGTGTGTGCTCATTGCTTTGCTTAGAAATGCTTGCCCATTTATTCAGCTGGCAATGTCTAAGCATGTACCACATGCCAAACACTGTTCTAGACACTGGACACCCACTGTTGAACACAGGGCTGACTACTGAAGTGTTTGGGGATCAGCAAGAGGCCAGGATGCTTAGAGCTGAGAGAAGGAGAAGACAGACAGACACAAGGCCAAGATACAGACATCTGGTTTGATTCAGTGATGAGGATATTTAAGAGATTGAAGGAGGATATGTCATGCTTTGTCCTTTTTCTTTTTTTAGGGGAGGAGATCATCATTCTACAATAAAATATTATCAAAGACCAGCAGAGGCACAGGGACAGAATTCAAGGCAATGCCAGTGATTGAAGCTGAAAAATCCATTACTTATAAGCCGATTTATACTTCTTTGTACATTTCTTAATATGCAAATGTAAACAAGTCATTTACATATTCTGTCCACCCAGCAGGCATATGCTTGCAATGTTAAGAAAATTAGATTCATGACTCATGTCAAAAAGAAAAGGTGTGCCTGCAGGTAGGCGGCTCCTGTCTTTCAATGCAGCTTGTCTCTGGGAGGCAGCTCATGGTAGTGAATTTATACACACTTTGGAGCCAGAGATTTTCCAGCCCTGACACTTAGCTGTATGACTTAGGCATATTCCTTAACTCCTCTGACCCTCAATTCCTCATAAACTGACTAAGGATGCTAAAGAAAACATGAATAACTCACCCCCTCATGGGTCCATGTCAGCTTCCCAGGTGGCATTTGTGGTAAAGAACCTGTCTGCCAATACAGGAGACATGAGAGACAGAGCATTTCATCCCTTTATTGGGAAGATCTCCTGGAGGAGAAAATGGCAACCCACTCCAGTATTCTTGCCTGGAAAAGCCCATGGGCAGAGGAACTTGCAGGGTACAGTCCATAGGGTTGCAGAGTCAGACACAACTGAGCATCCGAGCACGAATCCATATACAGGCACTAGAGAAGCACTTCTGTCCTCTTACTTACTAGGTAGGTGACATCCATCTAATTTCCCACCTAAATCCAAGTTTCTATTAAATGCCTGAACCATGAAGATTTTCTCTTAATTTTCCTCTCCATCCCCAACAGGGTGAGGCAGGAATATTGGATGAGCTTGCCTCTGTTGATTTTAACTTTCCAAGAGGGGGTCTGCCCCAAACTCTAGGCTGGATAGTGGGAGTAAGAAAGAGAGGGAAAGCTTTTATTGAAATGTAGTCAATTCACAGTATTTTGTTAGTTTCAGGTGTTGAGCATAGTGATTCAGTATTTTTGCAGATTATATGGCTCAGACAGTAAAGAATCTGCCTGCAAAGCAGAAGACCCAGGCTCAATTACTGGGTCAGGAAAATCCCCTTTAGAAGCAAAGTGCAGCCCACTCCAGTATTCTTGCTTGAAGAATTCCATGAACAGAGGAGCCTGGCAGGCCCCAGCCTATAGGGTCACAAAGAGTTGGACACAACTGAGTGACTAACACTTTCACTTTCATAGGTCATTATAAGATACTGGGTATAGTTCCCTGTGCTATACAGTAAATCTTTGTTGTTTATTTTATACAGAGTAGTTTGTATCTATTAACCCCAAACCCCTAATTTGTCCAGCTCCTCCTTCCCTCTCCCCTTGGGAAACCACAAGTTTGTTTTCTATATCTATCTGTTTCTATTTTGTATATGCATCCATCTGTATTATTTTTTAGATTTGACATAATGAGTGGTATCACATGATATTTGTCTTTCTCTTTCTTACTTTACCTCGTATGATAATCTCTAGGTCTATCCATGTTGCCACAAATGGCAGAATTCTTTCTTTCTCATTGTGTACCACATCTTCTTAATCCAGTCATCTGTTGATGGACACTGAGGTTGTCTTCATGTCTTGGCTATTGTCAATAAGGCTGCTTTGAACTCTGGAATGCTTGTATCTTCTTGAATTAGTTTTTTCTGGGTATATGCCCAGAAGTGGGACTGCTGGATCATATGGAAACTCTACTATTAGCTTTTTTCCGTACTGTTTTCCATAGTGGTTGTACAGTTCACATTACCACTGGCAGTACATATGGGTTCCCTTTTCCCCATGTGGGAGGGAAAGGTTTTAGAACTCCACCCCGCCACTGCCAACATGATTGTATTCCCAAGCTGCTTCCTACAGCCTAACCCTGATTCCAAGATGGCATGAGTTGAGCTTCACCTCTCACTTTCTTGCAGACTCAGGTGGAAAACTGGGATGTTATCTACCGATCCCTTAACACATCCACAGAGTTCATGCTCAGAAGGCTTGCTTGGTTTCCCTGATTTATCCATGTTTCATTTTCCTCATAGGATGACTCATGTCCTGAGTCTCATGATAATTAAATAAGATATAATTTATTAAATTTAAATAATTATTAAATTTAATAATAAATTACATTTAAAATAAAATTTAATTAAATCAGTGTCATGTGTTTAAAAGTGTACCTAGTCTATGATAGCCAGTCTTTTATTATTAGCTGGTGCTATTTGTGTTAAAAATGAACACACCCTCACATCCATTTTATTCTTATGCACATTTATTTATATTGAATATCCCAAGAGATTACAGAGTAGCTGGCTATAGTACTGTATTTGAGCCCGAGAACTGGGGAATGAGGTCTGGGAGAGTGAAGAGATTTGATTTTAATTTTACACCAATTTGTACTGTTTGAATTTTTGAACCATATGTATCGATTACTATTCCAACAATGAAAATTACACAGAGTGCTGCTCACTATGAAGCAAGTACCTAATAGATGTTAACTGACATCACCCTCAATATTGTTTTGGAGATTCAAATGGGTCTGTGCCTTACCAAATTTGATGCCTGTCATAGAATAGATAGTTAATCATGGTAGCTATAAGAAAATAGTTTCCCATTCACTGTTGGATTAATCTGGACTCTTTTATTGCAAGTGATGGAATCCAAACTCAAAATTAAACAAAAACAAAATGGGAGAGAGAGTGCATTTATTGGCTCAAGGACATATAGGTGCCCAGCATACATAGCTTCAGCTGGATATGAAGACACAAATGGTGTCATGAGGGCATGGTTTTTCCACCACTGGACTCAGCGTTCTTCACATCATCTTGTTCTCAGAAGACTCCATGCAGTGGCTTGGGCCCACCATTTAGATTATAATCTCAGGAAGAATGAAGATTACTAATTCACATGAGTCACAGCGAAAGTTTCAGGTCCGTCTCTGATCTGCCTTGGGCCATGTGTCCTCTCTAAGTATTAAGCCTTAAAAAGACAGGCCCTACTGTCCAGGCTTGGTTCATGCTAGCCTTATGTACTTTAGGATAGGGCAACCTCTTAGGAACCTAAAGAATGGGTAATAGATACTGCTGCTGCTAAGTCACTTCAGTTGTGTCCGACTCTGTGCGACCCCATAGACCCCATAGACCCCACCAGGCTGCCCCATGCCTGGGATTCTCCAGGCAAGAACACTGGAGTGGGTTGCCATTTCCTTCTCCACTGCATGAAAGTGCAAAGTGAAAGTGAAGTCGCTCAGTCGTGTCCAACTCTTCGCGATCCCATGGACTGCAGCCAACCCTCCCACAAAATGTAAGGTGTCATTGCCCCCCAAAAAACAAAAATGTTCTATCATCACATGAAAGACAAAGTCAACTTTGTCTTGCACGTATACTGCATTTCATTAGGCATCCGAGGAAAAAGACCTTCCGATAAGTAAAGTGACAGAAAGAAAATTGTAGGTCGTGCTTAGGTAATGAGTGGAGTGTGCAATGTAGAACTATGGGGGCTGCATATAGTTATATTTTGTGCATGAATTGTGATTCTGTGACAGTGTACTTAATGATATGATATATAATTAGATGTTCTCTGCTATCCATCTAAGTGCACTTATGTTCAATCACTTTATAGACACATTTCTTTCTTGATTTCTCTGCTTTGTACTGAAAAGCTCTCTCATGTTTTCTTAAAATAAAAATTAATTGCTTTTCAGCTAACTCTGTGAGCAAAAAGATGTGTCTCCCAGGAAGTATTTCATAATCAGTTTCCAAGTACTGCATTTGTAACCAAAAGTATCCTTAATTGGCTTGAAACTGACATTTTCTATTTTTTTCTTACTGATTTTAACTCAAAAAATAAAAGACAGAAAAAGATAAGAAATTCATAACTAGATTCAGGAAATTTTTCGACCTATAATATTTCAGACATTGCAAACTATTGATGGAAAGAATTTTCACACATTGACCCCTGGGGAAGTCGTTCTGACTTCTACATGATCTCACCTCAGCTTTTGTTGTTGTTGTTTAGTTGCTAAGTCGCATCCATTCTTTTGTGACCCAATGGACTGTAGCCTGCCAGTCCATGGGATTTCCCAGTCAAGTATACTGGAGTGGGTTGCCATTTCCTTCCCTAGGGGATCTTCCTGACCCAGGGATCAAACCCACATCTCCTGCATTGCAGGCAGATTCTTTACTACTGAACCACCAGAAAAGCCCCATGTGGACTTTAGGGTAAACAAAATAGCCTTTTTGTAGCCTATTAAACATGCATTGTGCTTAGACTTTAACCATTAAATAAAAGAATGCATTCATGCATCAAAATGGAGCTGGGTGGCCGTTGTGGACATAGTTGTAGACATGTTCCTATAATACTGAGAACTTAAATTTTCTGAACTCTATTAGACTCAAGGACACCACCAGACATTCTCAAAACAGTATCTGTGAACAGCTGCCAGCTGCATCTCAAGGCTTCCTCTTGTAACTAAGCAACCATTTCAGACCCCAACCAACCCTTGCTTAACAAGCACCTTACTTCTTGCCAGCTCCAATCCTAATCCAATCCTAATTCTTGACAAACAGCTTATGTATTTTGCAGTTTTTGCTTTTTCTAAGCCTCCTTCATGTTGTAGTTCAACAAAACAGAATTCAAGTGCTTCTTGAATCTGTGGCTCCCAGGCTATAGTCCTCAGTTTGGAGTGAATAAAATCCTTTTAAAAATTCTTTTAAAATTCATTTAAAATTCCTACTACAAGTAGGTTTATTGGTTATTTCCATTAACACTCTTTATTACGGAACTTTTTTTTTTTTTTTTTTTTGAGGAACTGTTTGACTGTGGGATTTTAGTTCCCTGACCAGGAATTGAACCTGGGCCCTCAGCAATGAGAGTGTGGAGTCCTAACCACTGGACCACCGGAAAATTCTCCCTTAAAAATAGAAATTGTTAACAAACACACCCAAATTGATAATGGCTTATACACGTGACATTCATTTCTATTGCATGTAAAATACAAACAGATATTGCTAATAGATAGCTCTCATTAAGCGAAGATTGACAAATCCAATTTCATCCCATTGCCTTTGGTACATAGGTTCCAAGGTTACCAAAGTTATCAGGATGAAGTGAAGGGAGGAAGAAAGCAGTGAGGATCATGGGAGAGGCTGTTGGGATAGACCTGAGTGGCATACATCACTTATGTTCAAATTCTGTTGACCTCAGTCACATGACCATCTATGTAGCAAGATAGCTTGGGAAATGTAGTCTATCTCTGTGCCACAAATAAGAAGAAATGGTTTTGGTGAACAGCCAATGAGTGTTGGTGACACCAGTAATGTAAATTTGGTGTTTTGTTATTCTTTACTGTGAGTTAATAGTCTAATTGGCCTTCTTGTGCTATCCTTACCCTCATTTTTATCTTGCACTCAGAGTGGACATATTAATGAAACAGGAAGCTTTCTCCCATGGGCTGATAATCATAGTGCACATTTGTTGGGGATTGTGCTGTATTCAAGGGGCTTTCAACATGAGTTATCTAATTTGATATTCATAAGGATCATGAGTTAATGAGGTTATATCATCAGAGGGCAAATTTAGTCTTTGGGAAACTCAGTTGTCTAAAGTCACACATCTCTTAAATTTAGAGTTGGGACATTACATTTTAGCCCAGATTCCAGTGCTTATAGGGTAACACAGGTAGGTGCCATTCAATGACTAAGAAACCCATGGTGACCAACAGATGGTCACACATTGAAATGCCTGAGGAGTGAGGGCAGGCAGAAGATATGAATGAGCAAACAAATTGTGAGTGGAGGTATGGGGAGGAGGATATTGTGGAAACCGGGGTACAAACTAATGAGGCCCTGAAACTCAGACCCTGCTGCTTATTGCTATATGGGGTTATGGATCTACAGTGGCCAGAGTTCTTTCTGAGAAAGAAAACATTCATATATTCAGGTGGAGTTTCCAAATATTGACAATATCATCTAGAACAAACAGAATACATCTGTGGGTCATCAGTCTGCAAATTCTAGCTGAAGGTTGAAGGAACTGATGTTTTGATGGGTCTTACAAAGCCAAATGGGTATCCGGAGACCTGAAGCAAACAGATTGGCAAATTATGTCAAGTGCCCTGAAGTGGGTGTAGAAACTTATTTATTTATGAGTATTGTATATAGTAGATTGACACCAGAGAAGCTCAAGTACCCAGTCATTCCGAATTGACCAAATGGATTATAGTAGCTATGTTAAACAGAATATCGTGTGGTCATTAGATATGATGAAATAGTTGGAAAGCTTTCCTTGGTACATATTTAAGCCCAAAGCATTTTAAGAAAGAATCTGCTTACTCTAATTTCAAGAGGCGCATGGATTTAGCCTCTGTCCCCATGGGCCTATGGTTGCCTAGATACGCTTTCTCTCTCTCAGCAGATAGGCAATGGGAAGGAGGGCTTAGTCTCTGTCCTGAAAGAATGGGTCAGCTAGTCATGTGGACAACTGTTGTATTATATACAAAAGACTTTAAAAGAATCTGTATCAAAATGTTAATTCTCTTTGGATGGTGGGATTTTATAATGATGATTTTAAGAATCCACTTGTGTGTCTGTAATTATGAACTCGTCTACTGTTTAAGAATACTATTTGCATATTTTAGAAAATAATAAAAGTTTTTAAAGAGATAATTATATTCTACCCTAATGATTCCCATTTCCCTCAAATGATCCCACAGGAATATAGCACATAAAAATGGTATTCTTTAAAAGGTCAAGGCCAAATAACATTTACAACTGCAGTTGTCAAAACTATAGGGCCAAGGAATGTGTGTCACTTAACATATACACGTGACATATATACATTCACAAGTATCCCTGATCATTTTATTTTAAATAAATAAGATAATATCTTAGGTGGCCCAGGTAGTGCTAGTGGTAAAGAACCCACCTGCCAATGCAGGAGATTTAAGAGACATGGGTTCGATCCCTGGATTGGGATGATCCCCTGGAGGAGGGCATGGTAACCTACTCTAGTGTTCTTGCCTGGAGAATCCCATGGAAAGAGGAGCCGGGTGGACTACAGTCCACAGGGTCACAAAGAGTTGGGCCCTGCTGAGGCAACTTAGCAAGCACACAAGACAGAATCTTACATAATAGTGTTTTTTGTTTTTCGATGCTCAAATACTGTTTGAGAACCAATAAACATTGATTAAAGATGACATGTATTCCCAAGAGCTAGTGGATTCTTTGGCTTTGTGTTGTTTAGTCTCTCAGTCGTGTCTGACTCTTTGCGACCCTTTGGACTGTAGCCCACTGGGCTCCTCTGTCCATGGGATTTCCCAGGCAAGAATACTGGAGGAGGTCTCCATTTCCTTCTCCAGGGCATTTTCCTGACCCAGAGATTGAACTCGAGTCTCCTGCATTGTCAGGTGGATTCTTTACCACTAAGCCACCTGGGAAGCCCCTGGATTCTTTGCCTAGGGACACTAATGTCTGATGTTTCCATGGTTCTAGCAGAGCAGTAAAGACCTTAGTTTTTGTTCTACTGAAGTTATACTGAAAAAGAGGGACATTCAACGAGAAAATTTTGTGTTATATTTTTACTTGAGTCTAGATAATTATGATCGTCATAAAATAAGAAATCTTAATTCTTATCATTCAGGTCTCAGAAGGGAAGAGAGGAAAGGGAAGAAGAAATAAGAAATTGATAAAGAGGTAGAGAAGAGGTGGGAACCCAATTCCGTTGTCTTGAGGTTAGGGCAGTGTGGATGTAATAATCCTGAGAAGAAAGCAGTTCATAGTGTATCTGATCTCTCACTGCCATCATCTCCCCGGACCTTGGCAGCAGTCCAGTAAATAGTTCAGACGGATACGACTTCCCCATCATCTCCATCTTGTGCATCAGATGCCACCTGCACAGATGAGATTATATACACTTTTAATTATTGTCTTATGTCTTTGGACAAATGACTTTCATGCTCAAAGCCTTTTCAAATGGGGATCATCACAACCTCGTTCATTTGGCTGAAGAGAGGAGTCAAGATGAGGGAGACAAAGTGGTCACACCGGGCCCACCCCCTTACATTTGTAGACTTGGAACAAGCACGTAAATGGAGCTTGTGCACCATCTTGGTTTGGATTCTCCCAGAAGCAGAAGCTGAAACAAACATTGAAATGCAGGTATATTTTGTGGACAAAAAGGGGAGGGGAAGTAAGACAAGGAAGGGCATAGAGCCAATAAAGGTGGCATCAATCGTGTCGGTCATGTGGATGATGGCAGACTTCCCCTGATGGGGTAACTGAGGGCGAACACCCCTGGGTGGAGAACCTGGGGTACTTCTGTCCCAACGCCCATTGGTCTTTTGTTGGAAGTTGCTCCTGGGAGACCGATTCCTCTCATGTTCCGCCTGCTGTTCTGGCAGCAGAGCAGACTCCAGCAGGAACCTGAAGCCCCGAGGCACAGAGATGCAGTCTTGACAATTGGAAATCAGGCTGAGTGCACCTGAGTGGGGAAGCCTGGGAACATGAGGAGGGGTGAGGGGCACCCTCAGCATCTGCTGCACACAACATATGTCTCCATACTCAAGAGTTATAAATCAAGTAAACAAGCTGATAAATAAAAGATGCTCTGTCCTCCCATCATGGCTAATCTACCTTTGTAACTACCTGGGCTGCCACATTAGGATCCAGAATTCTTGGATGCAAGTCCTCAGATTCTGCCTTGGAATCTGTGTCCCATGGCACAATCGGCCTGGGCCCACTTCCAAGCCTCCCCACCTGGCCAACCACGAGGGGCATACACAGGCATTTGGAGAGCGTCTTCAGTGCCCTCTGCAAAGAGCTGCCCCTCACCACCCCTTGGGTCTGGCTGTAAACACATGGGCAGTGGACCCATGTGGGTTCGCTGAGGATGCATCCAGGGAAGAGGATGTGCAGATGCAGAAGTGGGTTGGTCCACTGGGACAACAGCTTTCAGGGTCCCCAGGCGACGAACACTGATAGTGCCTGACTGCTAGCGCCTCCATCCTTACTGTGCCCATGAAAGCTGACCTCACAGTGGCCGAAGGACCCCCAGAAGTTGTTGTCGTAATCCCTAGTGTGATGATATTAGGAGGTGGGGCCTTTGGAGGGTGAATAGATCATGAGGGTGGAGCTCACACAAATGGGATTAGTGCCCTTATAAGAGCTTCCTGGAGAAGGAAATGGCAACCCACTCCAGTACTCTTGCCTTGAAAATCCCATGGATGGGAGGAGCATGGTGTGGCTATTGTCTATGGGGTCGCAAAGAGTCGGGCATGACTGAGTGACTTGACTTTCTTTCTAAGAGCTTCCCAGGTGGCGCAAGTGGTAAAGAACCTGCCTGCCAATACAGGAGATATAAGAGACACAGGTTCAGTCCCTGGGTTGGGAAGATCCCCTGGAGAAGGGCATGGCAACCCACTCCAGTATTCTTGCCTGGAGAATCCGATGGACAGAGGAGCCTGGCGGGCTATAGTCCATGGGTTGGCAAAGAGTTGGACACAGCAGAAGCGACTTAGCATGCATGCATACACAAGAGAAGGCCAAGAATCTCTTTCAGCCATGTGAGGACACAATAAGAAGGCTGCAATCTAGCAGAGGTCTCTCACTAGATCCTGGCCCTACTGGCACTGACATCTTGGAGTTCCAGCTTCCAGAACTGTGAAAAATCAATGTCTGGTTTTTATAAGTCACACTTATGGTGGGCTGGTACTGGGCTGATGAAAACCCAAGAGTCACAAGAGAACACATTAGACCTTTTGAGAAAAGAAACAAGATGAAGTCTGTCTCACCACTCATAGAGTTAATATACTACTTGTCAAAACCCCAGGGAGCTGATGACTTTTCCTCAAATATGCCAGAATCTTGGCGACCTTTCTAGTGCATGGGATGATATTTTATAGCAAACAAAATTACCAAGCAAAAGTGATTAACCAGGGGAGCAGGCATTTAATTACCCTATTATGTGCCTAGCACTGTGAACGCAAACTTTCTGTCCCCCGGAGAAGTGTACAGTCCAGGGGAAGAGTTTAGAAGCATTTGAGGCATAAAATCAACTGCTCAAAGATGCCTATAAGAGTAAAGAAGTGAGTGAAGACCAATTCAGGGCAAGTTCATGATTCTATGTGTATCTTTTTAATTGGAGTATAATTGCTTTACGGAGTTGTGTTGGCTTCTGCTGTACAACAGTGTGAATCAGCTGTATGTACACATATACCCACTCCCTCTTGAGCGTCTCTCCCATCTCCCCAGCCCACTTCTCTAGGTCATCACAGAGTACCGAGCTGAGCTCCCTGTGCTGTACAGCAGGTTCCTGCTAGCTATCTATTTTACAAAAGGCACTGTATATATGTCAATGCTATTCTAAGTTCACGATTTTAAAGGAATCTTGTCCACATATGTTTTGTTAAGTTCAACCTACATTAGAGAAAAATCATTGTGAAACACAGATTTTTTTTTTTTTAAATCAGAGGTTACCTCATGGAAGGAATTTTGTGAATGAAATGCTACAACCTGATTAAACATTACAACATAGCTATAAAATGCCAACCTAATTATAGCCCCAAGTCCTAAACACTATTTTTTGTTACTATCAAGTGAGGCTTTGATATTTTGATACGGAAACACACATGCCATCCTCTGAAAACCTCTTGCAATTCACGCAGGACTTGTGTTCTCATTAAATGATACTCCTGGTTAGCAGAATTTTTTAATTAAATGATCATTTCTTTTACCAATTTCCAAAACAACTCAACTCCTGTAAGGTACAATTCATGTTAAAACTTTGTGAAATAGTATTCAATTTGTCATGGATTCAAAAGAAATGATAAAAATATGTTGTGTTCATTGAGAATAATTATTACTCATGCTCTTTGTAACACCAGTGGTTCTCGACGTTGAGTGAAGATTAAAATCACCTGAGGTTTCTTTCCCAAATGCTCATGCCGAGGCTTCATCCACATTAAATCAAAATCTCTGAGTGAGATCCAGGCACTTGTGTATTTTCAAAGCCTTCTAGAAGTTTTCAATAGGAAGGCAAAGTGGAGAACCATGGTATTAGACAAAGGAAGGAAAAAGTCAAGCATATTGGCATGAATTTGTCTAGATTCTATTGTACATGCAGGAGTTGCCTACAAAAAAAGAAACACAATGACAGGTATCAGACAGCAACATTTTGGGATCATTTGTTCCATGTGTATGATATTTAGAAGACAGAATATTTTCTTAAGCTTCCAGGTCATTCGAATTCCAGAGCAAAAGGACTTAAATTGACCATTTAGTGCACTTCCTGCAACACACAGACACACACGGTAAATGTGTTCACAGAGATAAAACCCGATGTGTGCGCTTTCCAGTGGGACTTGCTAGGAAAAATGCCAAATCATCATAGTAAATGAATCTTGAAAACCCAGGTGGAAAAAGGCTACTGAAACTTTTCACAGAATTAATCTGAATTTAAGGCTGGCCAAAAAAAAAATAATAATCATAATAATAATGCTCATTTAAAATTTGTGAAAGAACCTTCTTGCAGGCACCCTTAGTTTTACTCTCCCTGTTTTTTTTCCTTTGATGTTGATTTTTTTCAGAGGCTGATCTTTTTAAAACGCTGTTTTTGCTCCCATTTTTTTCATTAGATTTTCTTTAATTACCAGAATTGTGCATATAATGACTGCATTACTCTAAAAAGATTTAAAAAGGCAATAATCTCCACCTCACCATGTCCCTCCTCCCACCCTCCTGAAATAGCTCGTATCAACAACCCAATACAGTCTTCCACATTTTTCCTGTTCATACTCACATTTACTTTGCATTTATTTAAGGATTTGAATGTACTTTTACAACACCAGGATTATCTACAATGCTGCAGTATTCCATTTATCATAGGATGGTATGTATTCAGATGGGCAGGTGGGAGATTTTTTCTTCTGTGGTCCTGACACTTGCTTGAATCTATAGAATGGTTGTAGCATGGTTCCTTCATCCCTCCCCTGTTGGTAGACATTCTGGCTGCATCTGTTTTTCACCACTCCACTCACTGCAGTAATGATACAACCATGGTGGAGATGGATCAACTCTGGGGCATGACATCTGAGGTCTCAGCTAGGATTGCCTGAATGGCTAGGGTGTAACTGACCCAGCTCTTCTAAGGCTATAGGTCTGGGACCTCCTTCTGGCTGATCAGCTGGACAACTTTGTTCTCTCTCAGAGGTCTCTCAATATGGCTGGAGTATAACAACACGGCAGTTTTTAGGTCTCCAAGAGGGAATGATCCAAGCCTTGTCATTGCCTCATACATCCTCACGTTCCATTGGCCAAAGCAAGTGTCATGGTCAAGTCCAATGTCTGCATGTGTGTGGTGCAGGGGATGGGTACAGAATGGTATGACTATCGGGAGAAATGGCCCCCTGGAGCCACCTAAGAGCAGTCTAATTTTTTTTACTCTGTTTCACAGCATGTGTGATCTTAGTTCCCAACCAGGGATCAAAGACATACTCCCTGCAATGTAAATGCAGATTCCTAACCACTGGACTGCCAGCAAAGTCCCAAGAGCAATTTTACTTGGTCAAAGGGTATATACAGTTTTAATCTTAGTAAATCCTGCAAATCACCTTACAAATAGGTGGGGCTATTAACATTATCACAAGGAACCTATGAGAGCTCATTTCCAAAATCGATGCACATAGTAAATGTTAATTTTTTAATTTAACAATATTATAGGTGAAAACTGGTATCTGCTTAGTTGCCATTTCCTTTACCAAAACTAAGATTGAGAATCTTTTCACGTATTTGCTGTTCGGCCGAATCCCTCACGTCTTCTGCAAACTGTTTTACATTTTTATGTAGGAGGTTGTTGTATAGTTTGGGGAAAATCTTTTTGTGTATTAAGCTCTTCCTTAAGTTCTAGTTCAATAGGAACTGCTCTATTAGATCTCTCAGTTCAGTTCAGTCGCTCAGTTGTGTCCGACTCTTTGCGACCCCAAGAACCACAGCACACCAGGCCTGCCTGTCCATCACCAACTCCCGGAGTTCACTGAGACTCACGTCCATCGAGTCAGTGATGCCATCCAGCCATCTCATCCTCTGTCATCCCCTTCTCCTCCTGCCCCCAATCCCTCCCACCATCAGAGTCTTTTCCAATGAGTCAGCTCTTCTCATGAAGTGGCCAAAGTACTGGAGTTTCAGCTTTAGCATCGTTCCTGCCAAAGAAATCCCAGGGCTGATCTCCTTCAGAATGGACTGGTTGGATCTCCTTGCAGTCCAAGGGACTCTCAAGAGTCTTCTCCAACACCACAGTTCAAAAGCATCAATTCTTCAGCGCTCAGCTTTCTTCACAGTCCAACTCTCACATCCATACATGACCACTGGAGAAGATTTCAGCTATACCCTAGATCATTTATTTGATATTATTTTACTTTTTATTGTTTTATTCCTGTACCTCCAGTACCTGGGACATCTTGGAAGTTCAATAAATATTTAAGAGGTGCTTCCTTGGTGGGTCAGTGGTAAAGAATCCACCTACCAACGCAGGAGACCCTGGCTCAATCTCCGGGTCAGGAAAATCCCCTGGAGAAGGAAATGACAACCCACTCCAGTATTCTTGCCTGGGAAATCCCATGGACAGAGGAGCCTGGCAGGCTACAGTCTATGGAGTTGCAAAGAGTCGGACACAACTGAAGCAACTAAACAACAGCAGCATGAAGGCCAGTAGTGATCGTTGGGATTCCAACCTCCCAGAAACCCCGGATTCTGATCTCCAGGCTAGACACTTAACCAGTAAAGGAGATCATTCTCTTTATTCCCAATTTAGACATAGAGTCCTTAAATTTGCAGCAAAATAGAGGTTTGGTTTCGTTTTTCTTTGCCCAGGCTTATCCATATGGTGGAATCTCTTCCTGCTTCCCTTAATAATAAGGACTAGTTTTCAGCAAACTTTTTTATCAAAATGAAATCAAATTCATTTCATGTACTTTTTCGGGTGCTGAGGACTCAAAGGCTACTGACCTAACACCCTTGTCTGAAAGGGTTGTTCTCAACACTGAGTTCTTGAGATGGTCCCAACCAACTGGATGTAAATTGAAGATGCAGTCACTGGAAACCCCTCAGAGAGCAGAGAACAGAGAGGATTAAATGATGAATTCTGCTCCAGCAGTGACCAGCAAATATGTCCTCATTCACATGTGTTGGTTTCTGTTTGTATGTATTTCTAACATTTTAAGTCACTGTGATGTTGGAGGGCAGAATCATGTGGGCATAGTTGCTCAGTTGTATCCAACTCTTTGCTACACTTTGGACTATAGCTCACCAAGCTCCTCTGTCCATGAGATTTCCCAGGCAAGAATACTGGACTGGGTTGCCATTTTCCTTCTTCAGGGGATCTTCCCAATCCAGGGATTGAACCTATGCCTCCTGTGTCTCCTGCACTGCAGGCAGATTCTTTACCTGCTGAGCTATCAGGGAAGAATACCAAACCCTAAAAAACTGAAAAATGAAAAAGGGGCAAGTAGTCACATTTTATTGTACCTTCAGTCTTGTTCAAAGGAAACTTCTTTATGAAGCTCAGATTCTAAAATTTGAAGTCAGCATCCTGCATCCCTTACAGCTAAATGTGTAGTCAGTTTTGAAGCCAAGAGGGAAATTCTCTCAGCACAGCCAAGGAGCTTTGGGAAGTGGGATGGAAAGACACTGTGGGTACCTCTGTCTAGTTTCAGATGAAATACTTGCCTGCATGTTCTGAACCGCCCCACAGATGAAAGGCCACTACACACCCCAGCCTTGTCACTTTGGTCCAGTATATATATATATATATATATATATATATATATATATATATATATATTTTTTTTTTTTTTAATCTGTTGCTCTTCAAACTTAGACCTTGAGGCAGGACCAGGTTTAAGAGGAGGTGATACTTATGGAACAGAAGATGATGATCTAGTGAAGAAAAGGCAAGACTTTAAAAAATTATATATATATATATTTTTTATCTCTCCCTTAGCATCTGTATTTGGGCCAGGGGCAGTTTTGAGAGTTAGCATAGAATATCTCAGCATGTCAGGCTTGTAAAGCACAAGGGGAATCTTAAGACAGCTGAAGAGTCTTTTCATATGGCTATCAGTGAAGTGGAGTGGGACCCTACAGTCCTTGCCCTGCATGTCCTCAGTCTGCCTTTTGTCTGTGTGAAAACTTTAGCCAAAGAATAAGTTAACAGAGAAGTGAGAAAATGCAGAAACAAAGGAAACAGATAGTGGTAGTTTAGTCAGTAACCATCGTCAGGGACCTTCAGTTCCTTCTTAAGGGCTAAAGATAATATTCTGAGCCATATCTTGGAAGCTGTCTTGTAGATACTGAAACCCCCCCAGGTGTAAGAAGTTAACTACATGATGACCAGACTGTAGGCATGACATAGCTGTCACAGTGCTAAGAATTGGCCTCAAGAAAATGGAAACAGACTGTCCCTGGAACTGAAGATTAACTGTACTTAAAACAATCAAGATGATGCTGGTCAGATCACTGATGACCAATTTCAAGATGGCCGTCAGAGCTGACTGCTATTTCTGCATGGACCCACCTCCCTCCATCTGTAATGTAAAAGCTCTTGACCCCTGATTTTAAGTGGGGGGAGTCGACCTTTGGACAGATATCTGCCCTCCCCATCAACCCTCAGTTGCTGGCATCCAGAATAAAGCAAACTTAACTTTCCACCAACTTGGCCTCTTTATTGACTGTTGAATGGCATGCAGCTGGATCCCGTTTTTGGTAACACCAAAAGAAATCAAATATTACATTTTACTCCAGTGTTTCTCAGCTTGGGTAGATTGGCAGGGACATTTAGGGACATTTTTTTGTAGGATACAGGTTCGCTACTGGTATCCAGTGGTTAGATGCCACCCCAGTATGCTGCTAAACACCCTACAGGGCACAGAAGGGCTTCCCAAAACAGAGAATTATTTGGCCCAAGATGTCCAGGTTGAGAAACTATGCCTGATGGTATTTCAGCATGGCAAGCTCAGAGATGTGCTGTTAATTCATTTAGAGAATGTGAGCTTTAGCATAAAACTGAACAACAGGTGGCATCCATTGGCCCCAGAGAGTGATGGGAAGATCAAGGTCTGAGTAACTTGGGCCAGGTTCTCCACACCTGAACAACACTGCAACCTAAGCAAAGTGTGGAACACTCATAGTCAGAGAGACAACACTTCAGAAGTTAATTTAGTGTTTGTGCAGTGGATCCACTAATTAATTAGATAATTAATTAGAATTTATTTTTATATTTCTATAATAATATAACTATAAATTATAATGTTTTTATTTCTGTAATACACATATCATTATATTTTATTAATTCATTTATTATGTTTTATTTCATTTTGAGAGGAAGCTAAAATATCTTTTGAAAAATGAATGGTCAGGGCACTAAAGCCTTTAATTATCATGCAACCTTTCATCCTGAACTTCAACACTGGCTCATTTGGACATGACAGTCATTCTTCACATTGGATCTAATATTATATTAGTAATTTAGTATTAGTAATTTTTTTTCTTTTTTTTCAGTATTAGTAATTTTTTTAACAAATTCGTTTTATGATTAATTAATTTGTCTGTGCTAGTCTTAGTTGCCACATGTGGGATCTTTAGTTGTGATAAGTGGGATCTAGCGCCCTGACCAACATGGACCCCAGGCCCCCCACATTGGGATCGCTGAGTCTTAACCATTCACTGCACCACCAGGGAAGTCCCTATTCTACCATAACACTTTCACGTAAATTTTCTCATTTTTCTTTTTAACCTCACAGACACCTTAAAGAACCCCCTCCCCCTGTTCTGTCCTGGATATCCAAAATATTCTAAGATCATTTATGGAATAACTAATCTCGTTTTCCTGCTGATCTGAAATGTCTGATTTTGATGTGTACTGATCACTGCATGTAAATCCAGTCCATCTATTTCTAGACTCACTCTTCTGTTTCATCCCCGGTCCCTACTCCACTGAGCAAATATCACCCTCTTTTAATCATGTGAACATTATACTTCTGTCTTTGATAGTGGGTACCACATGCCCTCCATAATGGTTCATCATTTGCAAAATCGTGGTGGTTATTCTTACAGATCCCTCCTCCTTTGTGTGGATTTAAAAATTGTCTGGAAAATCCCCTAATAAATACCGCTGATATGTGGATTGGAATGGTGATGAATTTATAGATTAATTGGTTGGAGGACAGAGATCTTTGAGATTATGAGTTTTTCCTTTCAGGAATATAACATTTCATTTATCATGCTGTTTTCATTCTCCTTTATTAATACACAAATATATGTAAATATGGCTGTAGGTCACCTGGTCATGTACAATTTAGGAAGTCATGCTGATATCTTCATCATTCTGGTCACAAGGAGCATTGCTTCTCAGCATGGTTGAGTCCCCAACCAAAAGCCACAGCCCCACAGATTTTCCTAATAGTCCCCCCACCACCACTGCATGCAAACACGGATACACACATGCACACACCTCATAATGTGTGGGAGGCGTTATTTTTGGTCAACATACATGCTGGGAGATGCCATTCATGTTTAGTGGACAAAGACCAGGGATGTTTAATCTCCTATAGTGATGGGATGGGGCTGCTCATCCAACAGAGAATCAAGTCGGTTTTCAAATACCGCACAGGACAGTGGTAATGATACATGAGTGCGAGCATGCACGCTCAGTCACTTCAGTTGTGTCTGACTCTTTGCAGCCCCATGGACTGAAGCCCGCCAGGTTCCTCTGTCCATGAAATTCTCCAGGCAAGAAAACTGGAGTGGGTTGCCATGCCCTCCTCCATGGGATCTTCCCAACCCAGGAATCGAACCCACACCTCCTGCAGCTCCTGCATTGCAGGCGAATTCTTTACTGATGAGCCATCAGGGAAGTCTGATGATAGATAGGGAAGCCTATATATAAATAGTGGGTCTTACTGCTTGACACCATTGATATAGAAATACAGTACTTTGCATCATTTCAATATACACCAAATTTGGGGGATGTCAAGATAAGATTGCATTCTGTTGAGTTCAGAGAAGTTTCAAAAGTTATTAAGCTTTCTAGAGAAGTCTATCACTTTGTATGGTACCACATTTATGATATCTCTTCCAATGGCTAAAGCCTTTGATGATTTCATTGTGCCTTTCAGAGTAGTCATGTTGACGCATCTTCACATTGAAATGCATATTGTTTCATTCAAAATCACTTTCCTTTCATGGGTTCATTACCTTATGGATAAGTCATTATATTTCTTTTGAATTATGCATGTAGATAATCCTGTTATGTATGAATTTCATTTTAGAGAGGAAAGAGGACAAAACACAACGATTGTTATAAAGAAGGGGCATTGAAAATACTGTCCTGGACAGATTCCAAGCAAAATCCACTTTTTTGAGAAGATATGACCCCTTTATTTTCCCTCTCTGTGTTTTGTGTGTGTTCTTTCCTATACGCCCCGAATTGAGGAAGCAGTTTGTGGAGGCAAGCTTATTCTAGTAGGCCCTGCCTCATGAAGGGTCATGTACACAGAGTGAGTTAACACAAGGATGGGCAATGGGAGATGCCTACTTAACTCCAGCATCCCACCTTCTCATCATCCAGGAACATCCAGCCACAGTGACCTTTTTTGAGGTTCCTGGAACACCAAGCAATTTCCACACCAGGGCCTTCATCTTTGCTGGCCCCTTGCTACTTATCAAGCAGCGTCCGGCTTATTCTTTACATGTCAGTTAATGTCACCTTTCTTTTTAAAAAAAATATTTGTTTTATTTTATTTTTGGCTGCTCTGGGTCTTTGTTGCTGTTCACAGGCTTTCTCTAGTTGTGGTGAATAGGGGCTACTCTCCAGTTGTGGTGTTTGTGCTTCTCATTAAAGTGGCTTTCTGGGCTCTAGAGCACAAACTGAGTGGTTGTGATGCATGGACTTAGTTGCCTCATAGTGTGTGGGATCTTAGTTCCCAAACCAGGGATTGAACATTTGTCTCTGCATTGGAAGGCAGATTCTTAACCACTGGACCACCAAGAAAGTCCTTTCTCTCTCTTTTTCTGTCTTCTCTCAGATATTTAAAAGCTAGACTATGGTGCTAACCTCGTGAGGCCAATGTCACACATTCCAGAAAATATCTCAGTCTGATAGTCTGATACCTGAGCTCGACAAGATGGCCCAGCAGACTGAGCCAGTAGAAATATCTATGATTTAGTCTTCGCCCTGTTGTGGCCAGTAGGTTAGATATGGTCAACGTGAGCTGTGCACCTTGATGGAATTTTCACCTGCTGGTGTGACACAATGTTTGGTGTGTCTGTCACCAAATCCCTTCTACTTTGAACAGTGGGTCAGTAGAGACACCAGTTTAGTCTGCACAAAAGGGAAGTGGGCCAGATGTCAGCCCTGCACACTTTGGTGCCGTGGACATCACTTAGCACCAGTGATTCTACTTATTATCCATGAACTTATTATGCAAAATATCTTACCTTTGAGCTTTAGTTTGTACAGCCCACTGAAGAATGGATGATTTTGAACTGTGGTGTTGGAGAAGACTCTTGAGAGTCCCTTGGACTGCAAGGAGATCCAACCAGTCCATCCTAAAGGAGATCAGTCCTGGGTGTTCATTGGAAGGACTGATGTTGAAGCTGAAACTCCAATATTTTGGCCATCTGATTCAAAGAGCTGACTCATTTGAAAAGACTGTGATTCTAGGAAAGATGGAGGGCAGGAGGAGAAGGGGATGACAGAGGATGAGATGGTTGGATGGCATCACCGACTCGATGGACTTGGGTTTGGGTAGACTCCCAGAGTTGGTGATGGACAGGAAGGCCTGGCGTGCTGCGGTTCATGGGGTCACAAAGTCTGACACGACTGAGCGACTGAACTGACCTGAACAAGAGAATAATCATACCTGCCTCACTGGAGTGATGGATTGATGTGAGAATCAAACATAATAAATTACACCACTAGGCCTGGACTAGAGCGAGCACTCAGCAAATTAATAGGTAATGTGTTAGAAGAGAATGTATCTATGCATACATGTTGCTATATTGCATACATGTCGCTATAGTATTTCTACAGTTTTGAGTACTACTGTATCCCAGAATCCTCTACTATACTGAAGATATCTTTGAAGGATTAGCATTGATAAACAACTCTGTCATCCGTTGACCTGAATTAACTCAGGCATCAGAACTATTAGAAGGGAAGTATGCATGCTCAGTCACTCAATCTTGTCTGACTCTCTGTGACCCACCTGGCTCCTCTGTCAATGGGATTTTCCAGGCAAAAATACTGGAGCAGAAGATTGCCATTTCCTTCTCCAAGGGATCTTCTTGACCCAGGGATTGAACCTGTGTCTCTTGCGTCTCCTGAATTGGCAGGTGGATTCTTTACAACTGAGCTACCAGATACGTGTGTGTGTGTGTGTGTGTGTGTGTGTGTTAGTTACTCAGTCGTGTCCAACTCTTTGTGACCCTGTGGATTGTAGCCCATCAGGCTCCTCTGTCCATGGAATTCTCCAAGCAGTAATACTAGAGTGGGTTGCCATTCCCTTCTCCAGAGGATCTTCCCAACCCAGAGATAGGACCCCAGTCTCCTACATTACAGGCAGATTCTTTATCATCTGAGCCACCAGGGAAGCCCATCTACATATATAGATATATATCTATATCTATCATATATATACCTATACATGTGTATAGATAGATAGATATAGATATATATTTGGCCACACCACAGGACTTGTGGGATCTCAGTTCCCCAATCAAGGATTATACCCAGGCCATGGCAGTGAAATTCTGGAGTCCTAACCACTAGTCCACCAGGAAACTCCCCAGAAGAGAGATCTTTGAAAGGGAAAAGAAAAAAAAAAAAAAAGGATTAAGTGATTCACTTTGCTAGTCTCTGCATTTTGAAAAGCCTTGTTGTTTAAGTCCCTAGTTCCACCCGAAAAGGCACAGCTTGGGGATAGAGTTGGCTTGTGTGTTGTTTGCACAGGAATGCAGTTTCTAACAACATATATTTAAGGAGTTAATTCACTTATTGGTCTATTTTTGTTGGAGTACCTATGATGTACCAGGTGTTATACTAGGCATGTGTAAACAATGGAGAAAAAGAAAGATTTGATATCTGCCTCCTTGTAGCTCATAGACAGTAGCTTATATCCTGGTTAAGTGTCTATTTGATCACAAGGAGAAATTTACAAATGCTTGTTTATGTCATGGAGGATTTATGGTGAAGATCCAGATTGTTACAAATTAGTGGAAGACACATGCTCAGCTTTCACAGGTCCTGAAAATTCTCAATTACCTGCTTTCTCATCTCTGTCTCTCTGGGTCCTCATGACTTATCATCTCTATTTCATTCTACTTTTTTCTTCTTACACTGCAGACTAGTTCTCTGATCATTTACTCATGTACTTTACATGTACGGCTGAAAGTGTTGGTTGCTTAGTTGTGTCTTGACTCTTTGTGATCCCATGGACAGTAGCCCACCAGGCTTCTCTGTCCATAGGATTCTCCAGGCAAGAATACTGGAGTGGGTGACCATGCCCTTCTCCAGGGGATCTTCCTGACTCAGGCTTTGAACTCGGGTGTCTTGCATTGCAGGCAGATTCTTTACCATCTGAGCCACCAGGATCATTTACTGATGTGCGTTTACATATACTGCTGATTGCCTCCAA
The DNA here is from genome assembly GCF_032452875.1 of Bos javanicus. NCBI lineage: Eukaryota > Metazoa > Chordata > Mammalia > Artiodactyla > Bovidae > Bos > Bos javanicus. Next base: position 48,188,087 of record NC_083884.1, read on the forward strand.
ACTCTCACTACAAATTACAATCTTCCTCTACTTTTCTAGGGACAAAAGGTGCTAACTAAGACAACATAGAGGCCAGTTTTTAGCTCAGTGAAGGAGCAACCTGTTTCATAAATGTCTGTTTTGGAGGAAAGAAGCTGTTTCTAAAATTGTATACATCTTTGCCTGTAGTCTATGTGGCCTGGAACCCGCATGTACATTTTCCACAATATTTTCAACCTTCTTAAGGAATACAGGATTTCTAAAGGAACAGCCCTGAGTCCATTATTGGCTTCCTAGCTATGTGTCCTTAAGCACATTACATCACTGTTGTAGCAAAAGTTTCATCACCCAAAAAATAAAGACAAAAACCCAAATATCCCACACATAGACTTATCAGGATACATTAAATCAGGAAATAAGCAAAATCCTCATAATATGCCTGATACAAAGTAGAGAACCCTTAATAAATGCTAGCTTATGTCTTTCAGAGGATTGAAAAGTATGAACTTCTCTATGAAATACGCTTCCAGATGTGTTGGTAGGCACTTCAATCACCTAAAGTAATTTACATGCACATACCCATAAAAATACTTGAAGACAGCTTGGTAACTTCCCAAAGAAGTTATACCTTGCAAAGTTACCTTGCAAAGATACCTTGCAAAGTTATCCAGAAGAATAGTTTTTGAAGTTTGGAACCCAAATGCATTCATCTTTTATGACCATTCCACAAAAACAAATTGCTTTTATAGTCAAAATGACAAATTTAGACCCCTTGATCAATACCCCTATTTTATGAGCCGTCGGTGGAGAGAACTAAAGATGCTACCTTGCTTGATTGCCTGGGAATAAAGATTGATCAGCCCAGTATCTTCCCATCTATAGCTTCCAGGTTGATTCACATACTCTTTTCAGGCCAGGCAGCCACATTCCATCCCTCTTCAGAATTACATAGTCGATAACTTTTCCGCTCAGCATGTTTCACCGAGGCTTGAAGGGGACTATGACCCCAGTGAGAAGCATTAGTCTCTCAGTCGTGTCTGACTCCTTGCGACTCTGTGGACTATAGTTCACCAGGCTCCTCTGTCCATGGAATTCTCCAGGCCAGAATACTGGAGTGGGTTGCCATTCCCTTCTCCAGGAGATCTTCCTGATCCAGGGATCAAACCCAGATCTCCTGCATTGCAGACAGATTCTTTACCATTTGAGCCACTAGGGAAGCCCCAAACGTTCACCTCCTCTTTGGGAGTGGCAGTTCATAAAGGTTAATTTTGCATCCAACAGGGCCTGGGGTGTGGGGGGGTTCAGTTTTAAGTTTCCCAACATCACCTTGTCAAACATTTTCTGTGATTTCACTTTAGAGGCTTCTGGGGTTTTGACAGAGGCAACAACTCAAAGTGATGTGAAGACACAGGCTGAAGTCTGTCCTTTCAGCTTCGTAGGGGAAATTCTTATTTCCCTTTGCACAGGTTTACCCCAGTGGAAAGTCCACAATGTTTGGATCTTTGTAATCTGAAGTCCCTGAAGTAAATTTTGGAAACAGAGAGAGGTATTTCTGTCTGACTTTGTAAGAAAGCAAGAGCTATATTACAGAGACTTCCCTGGTGGTCTAGTGGTCAAGAATCTGCCTTCCAGTGCAAGGGAGGTGATTTCAATCCCTGGTCAGGGAACTAAGATCCCACATGCTGTGGATCAAGTAAGCCTGCCTCAGCCAAAACTAAATAAATAAATATTTTAAAAAATGCAATTACTAATAAGCTCATAGATCCTACATTCTCTCCATTAAAAAAACAACTATACTACAACAGCAGTGATGATGAATATTATTCTCAGTCTCTGTGCCCGGCGGGGTGGTCAGTGTCCTGTATCTTGAACTGAATACATGATCAGTGATTCTGTTAGTGATGATGGATGGAATGAACATTCTGTTCTATCACTAGACTGTTTTCATTTTTAATTTCTCAGTTACCCTACAGGAGTGGTTCTTAAATTTTAACACTTACCAGAATCACCCTGGAGGGCTTGTTAAAACACAGATTGCTAGGCCCACTCTCAGAATTTTAGATTTAATCAGTCTGGAGAATTTGTGTTTCTAACAAGCTCCCAGGTGGTGGGACACACTTCGAGAACTCCTATCACATTTCAGCCCCTTAATTGTTTTAAACATCTGTAGACTCAAAAACAAAAAATGTCTTACAGGCATAGAAGCTAGAAAAGACAGACATTTTTAAATTAAAGTGTAGTTAATTTATAATGTTGTGTTAGTTTCAGGTTTATAACAGTGTGACTCAGATATATATGTATATATACATACGTATATATAAAATCAATTTCAGAATCTTTCTCCTTATAGGATATTATAAAATATCCAGTATAGTTCCCTGGGCTGTACAGTAGGTTCTTGTTGTTATATATTTTATATATAGTAGTGTGTATCTGTTAATCCTAACCTTCTGATTTATCCCTTCCCTCCCTTGTTTCCCCTTTGGTAACCAATGATTGGTTTTCTATGTCTGTTAGCCTAGTTCTGTTTTTGTATATAAATTTATTTGTATATATTTTTTTAGATTGACATATGAGTGATATCATATGATATTTGTCTTTCTCTGACTTCACTTGGTATGATAATCTCTGCTGCTGCTGCTGCTAAGTCGCTTCAGTCGTGTCCGACTCTGTGTGACCCCAGAGATGGCAGCCCACCAGGCTCCCCTGTCCCTGGGATTCTCTGAGAACACTGGAGTGGGTTGCCATTTCCTTCTCTAATGCATGAAAGTGAAAAGTGAAAGTGAAGGCACTCAGTCGTGTCGGACTCCTAGCGACCCCATGGACTGCAGCCCACCAGGCTCCTCCGCCTGTGGGATTTTCCAGGCAAGAGCACTGGAGTGGGTGCCATTGCCTTCTCCAGGTCCATCTATATTGCTACAAATGGTATTATTTCATTATTTAGGGCTGAGTAATATTCCATTGTACATTCTGTACCACATCCTCTTTATCCTTTCAAGACAGACATTTTTCACTCTTTTGACTCAAGGCAATGAATAAATTTCTGTTGTACTGCTGCTGCTGCTGCTTCTAAGTCGCTTCAGTCATGTTCGACTCTGTGCAACCCCATAGACGGCAGCTGTTGTACTAATGGAAGACAAAAAAGTAGCAGTCTTGCTCTCTCTCTTGCTCGGTCTTGCTCTTGCAGTTTTGCTCGGTCTCTTATGGGTGAAATATGCAGTAAATATCTAAAAAGCATTCACTCTGTGAAAATACAGGCCCATGTGTCACCCACAGAAGTACATTTACAATAGCAATTTATGAATAGTTGAAGTTGAATTGAAATATAAATCACAAGAGCTCAGAGACAAGTTGGGAATTGGAGTGGTTTTGTTTTGTTTATTTTTAAAATCAGGAAAAAAATTTCAAAAGCTATTAGCTTGTTTCTAGTTAATACTTCTCTAGTTCTGGGTCATTTTGCTTATGCTTTCTCTTTCAGCCTTGAAATTTTCTCAATTAAAATCCCTCATCAACCAATTGCACTTAGAACAAGGTGGTTCACAAAACACTTCTAAAAAACATATCTGATAATTCAAAGTAAATGAATGCACTGTATTAAAGAGCTATCAGGCCATTCTATGAAAGAGAATGGGAGAAAAGAAAAGGACCACCTGAAAGTCATCCTGTTAAAGCTACCTGTAATGTATTGTCAGATGAAAAATAAAGGAAACTATTTACAGTATAGTCTGACATTGACAAAGGGACAGATGATAGATAGACAGGTAGGTAGATAGATTACACAGGTACACGATGTAAAGCGAAACAAGAAAACACCAAAATTATTTTGTATTAAAAAAAACTTATATATGAGTGGAATATTTGTAGCTGATGCTTGATCATCTTTTTGTGTGTGTGCGCGTACTCAGTCATGTCTGACTCTTTGCAACTCTGTGGACTGTAGCCCATCAGGCTTCTCCGGTAGTGAGATTTTTTCCAGGCAAGAATACTGACCATCTTTTTACTTGTTTTCATTTTCCTAATTTTCTACAATTAGCATGTATTACTTTGAAATCTTTTAAAAAGATACCGTCTCCATTTGCAACAACATGGATGGATCTAGAGATTGTCATACTGAGTGAAGTAAGTCAAACAGAGAAAGGGAAATATGGTATGCTAATGGCACCCCACTCCAGTACTCTTGCCTGGAAAATCCCATGGGCGGAGGAGCCTGGTGGGCTGCAGTCCATGGGGTCGCTAAGAGTCAGGCACGACTGAGCGACTTCACTTTCACTTTTCACTTTCATGCATTGGAGAAGGAAATGGCAACCCACTCCAGTGTTCTTGCCTGGAGAATCCCAGGGACAGGGGAGCCTGGTGGGCTGCCATCTATGGGGTCGCACAGAGTCGGACACGACTGAAGCGACTTAGCAGCAGCAGCAGCAGCTAGGTTGGTCATAGCTTTTCTTCTTATATTTATGTGTGTATATATGTATATTTATTTGTGTATGTGTATTATTTTTTCAGATTCTTTTCCATCATAGGTTATTACAAGACGTTGAATATAGATCCCTGTGTTATGCGTTAGGTCCTTGTTGTTTTATACCTATTTTAGGGAAGCCTGATGTGCTGTAGTCTATGGGGTCACACGACTGAAGCGACTTAGTAGTCGTAGTATCCCCTATATGCAGAATCTAAAAGGAAATGATGCGAATAAACTTATTTACAAAACTGAGAACAGACTCGTAGACTTAGAAAAGGAATTCATGGTTACCAGGGGAAAAGGAGTGGGGGAAAGGATAGTTAGGGAGTTTCGGATAGACATGAACACACTGCTGTATTCCAAATGGATAACCAACAAGAACCTACTGTATAGCACAGGGAACTCTGCTCAATGTTATGTGGCAACCTGGATGGGAGAAGAATTTTGGGGAGAATGTGTTAGTCCCTCTGTCTTGTCCAACTCTTTGCAGCCTCACTGATTGTAGCCCACCAGGCCCATCTGTGCCTGGGTCTCTCCAGGGAAGAATACTGGAGTGGGTTGTCATTCCCTTCTCCAGGAGATCTTCCTGATCCAGGAACTGAACCCAGGTCCCCTGCCTTGCAGGAAGATTCTTTATGGTCTGAGCCACCAGAGGGAAGATGGATACATGTGTATATATGGCTTAGTCACTCTGCTGTGAAGCTGAAACTATCACAACATTGTTAATTGGCTATATTCCAGTACAAAATAATTTTTTTTTTTAAAAAAGGTACAATCTCTTGTATCTTTAGAGCATGTAATCAAGCTCTTTCTTTTTGATCTTATGGTCCCTTGTCTGTGGGCTATTTTTCTTCATTAAGTCAAGGAGGAGATGTTTTGTTTTCTTGCTGTTTTAATGTGTTAGGTGACATGCAGGTTTGGAGCACCATGTAAGATAGGAGAGTTTAAGGAGTCTGTCTTACCACTGGGGCCTCTTTCAAAGAACGACCCGTTAAGGTATCATCAAGAAAACAAAACATCTGTTTCCAGCTGGAATAAGCCAGATTTTTAAAGGCGTGACATTAAAATTGATTTATCCAATCATAAAGATAAAGCAAAATAAAATGCAGCACGCACCCTCAGCTTGGAGTAATTAGAAATATACACGGCTGTCAGGGTAAAAAGCAGTTTGCAAAGTATCGCATGGAAAATATTGTTTCATGAAGTGTGAAGACAGAACAGGAGAGGCTACTGAGGGGGGTTTCAAAGAAGTGTAATCACCAAGATACAATTGGGGAAATATTTCTGGATCTAGTTGGCATTTTTTACAGATTGATTTATTTCTGGCTGCCCTGGGTCTTGGTTGCTGTGCGTGGACCTTCTCCATTTGCGGCACACGGGGGCTACCCTCTAGTTGCAGGGTGCAGGCTTCTAATTACAGTGCTTTCTCTTGTTGCTCAGCATGGGCTCCAGGCACCTGGGCTTTGGTAGTTGCGGCACACAGGCTTCATTGCCCATTGGCAGGAGAGATCTTCCCAGATCAGGGCTCGAACCCATGTCCCCTGCACTGGCAGGAGATTCTTTACCACTGAGCCACCAGGGAAGCCCAGGTTGCATTCTTGATGAAGGCCTCATGAACTGCATTTTGGAAAGCCAAAAAGGTAAAAAATGAAAACCAAAAGCTATCAATGGAAGGTTTCTGAAGAGGCTGGGTGAATGCTTGGAGCCTCTTTGAGGCTGGGGCTGGTGACAAGTTCTCTTTGCTTCACTGTCCTGCTGTGGATGTAGGAATGATGGGTGGGCCACATTTGAATCAGCTTCCACGTTGCCTTTGTGATAATGAATGCTGATGTGCATATGTCCAGGAAGGGAACCAGGAATGTGGGCTTCCCACCTTCTGTCTCCAGTCATCATGGTCCAGAGGAATCAGCCACAAATTGCCTCACTCAGGGTCAGAGCACCACAAAGAATGATGGAAATCGCCTTCCTGGCTCATCTTCCTCTTCTCGCTGCAAGAGAAAGAAAAAGCAATTACTGGGAGGCAGAAGCCAGGGGAAAAAAAACAAAAGTAGTTGTGTGTAATGCCTAATATGCTAGCCTTGAAAACATCTTTGTTTTCTCTCCTAAATGCCACCCCCAGATGCCAAGCGGCTGAAGCGAGGAGCTTTCTGTGTGGAAAAACTACTTCAGAAGCAGCCCTTGCTTTCCCAGTCACTCCCGAATCGCACTGTCCCATGTGCTTTTCTTAGAATGCCTGGCCTTCCTTATCTGTTCCCTGGATGACTGAACCTCTCTCTTCATGCTCCCCAGGCGTAGCTCATGCAGCTGCCTGATCCAGCTTTCTAAAGCAGCAACTAGTTCCATCCTCCTTGTGAGTGAAAAGCTACAGTGATCTCCCACTGGCTTCTCAATAAAATTCAGCTCCTGCTGTCCGGCATGCAAGGTCTTTGGGGCACTGGTTCTAAAGTGTATTTCCAAATGCCTAGCCCATTATAATTGTTCAAAATTGGGAAAGGAGTACATCAAGGCTATATATTGTCACCTGCTTATTTAACTTATATGCATGTGAAATCCTGGGCTGGATGAAGCACAAGCTGGAGTCAAGATTGCTGGGAGAAATATCAATAACTTCAGATATGCAGATGACACTATCCTTATGGCAGAAAGTGAAGAGAAACTAAAGAGCCTTTTGATGAAAGTGAAAGAAGACAGTGAAAAAGCTGGCTTAAAACTCAACATTAAAAAAACTAAGATCATGGCATCCGATCCATCACTTCAGGGCCAACAGATGGGGAAACAATGGAAACAGTGACAGATTTTATTTTCTTGGGCTCCAAAATCACTGTGGACAGTGACTGCAACTGTGAAATTAAAAGATGCTTGCTCCTTGGAAGAAAAGCTATGCAAACCTAGACAGTGTATAAAAAAGCAGAGCCATTACTTTGCCTACAAAGGTCGATCTAGTCAAAGCTATGGTGTTTCTAGTAGTCAGGTATGGATGTGAGAGTTGGGCCATAAAGAAGGCTGAACACTGAAGAACTGATGCTTTTGAACTGTGGTGCTGAAGAAGAGTCTTGAGAGTCCCTTGGACTGCAAGGATATTAAACCAGTCAATCCTAAAGGAAGTCAACTCTGAATATTCATTGGAAAGATTATTGCTGAAGCTCCTATACTTTGGCCACCTGACGCAAAGAAGTGACTCACTGGAAAAGACCCTGATGTTGGGAAAGATTGAAGGCAGGAGGAGAAGGGGCTGACAGAGGATGAGATGGTTGGATGGCACCACCAATTCAATGGACATGAGTTTGAGCAAACTCTGGGAGATGGTGAAGGACAGGAAGGCATGGTGTGCTGCAGTCCAAGGGGTCAGAAAGAGACACAACTGAGCAATTGAACAACAAAGTTGTTCAAGCACAGAGGTGGACCCATCACCCTTGGTGCCTTCTGATAGGAGGCCCGTATACTTGTCTAAATTCTTCCTGGTTTGAAGGCCATGTACACATGCCTTGACCCCTCCATGCCTGCCTTGTCATCATTTCCGAATTCCTAGGAGATATCACATTTTCTTTATAAGGTTTGTAAGGTGGAGGTTTGCTCCTCTGGCTGCCCAGCATCCATGCCTCTTCTTCCCATTATTTGCATCCTGAATATGTAAGGAGAATCTGCTCCCTTTGAGAGATGTGGGCAGGTAACTGAGGCCCCATCAATCAGAACAGCCCACTCCCCTGGGCCACAGTGATTGGCTGGGGTTGGTCATATGATTCAAGGATAGCCAATGAGATTCCATCCCTGGACTTTGGCTGGAGTTACTAGGCAAATCCGTCTCTTTATAGAGCAAGAACAGAGCTGGTATCACATAAGCCTGGAACTGCTCTCCACCATCTCTGAGAGCCTGCTTGGGAATAAAATTGAGATGGAGAAAAGCAAGGCTTAAAGCATATACTGGTGACAGAATTTAAACTGTGGATTCAGCTGGGTCTGGATTAAGACCAACCATTTGAATTTCCCAGGACTATAACCCAATAAATTATTTTCTTTTTGATCTAAGCCAGAGTTATATTACTGACTTTTCTATTTAGGTACTTATAAAAGCAGTAACATTTATTTTCTTGGCTGGATTATAATCATGGATGCATGTTTTAAATTTTGTTTTTGATTATTCAGTTAACATACGTTTTTTATGAAGTATGTAGTATCTGTCAGATTCCCTATCAGGCACTGAGTTCAGTTCCTGCCTCTTAAGGGCTATTGATCCAACCAAATGGGGGAGATGTAAATAATTACAGCAGTGCAAAGTAGCTTAGTAGACACTTCAGAGAATCTGCCTTGTTCCTGCAACTCCAGATATAACTGAGTAGACTTCTTGGAGGTAGTGACATTTAAGCTGGATGTTGACGAATAAATAAGAGTTTCCTACCAGATCAGCAGGGACTAAGCATTCCAAGCCAAGGAAATAATATGTGAGACAAATAAGAGGGTGTATAGTGATTTGGGGGGAAAATAACATGTAATTCATCATGGCAGGGAGACTGTCCGATGTTCTTGACTGATACCCTCCCCCGCTTTTTTTTGGCTGCACCACACAGTATGTGAGATCTTAGCTCTCTGACCAGCAATCTAAATCGTGCCCCTTGCATCGAAAGTGTGGAGTCTTCTAAAAAAATTTTTTAATTTTATTTTTAACTGGAGGATAATTACTTGACAATATTGTGATGGTTTCTGCCATACATCAGTATGAATCAGTCATAGATGTGCTTACGTCACTTCCACTTTGGACCTCCCTCCCCATCCCACCCCTCTAAGTTTCCACAGAGCATCGGCTTTGGGTTCCCTGCATTAATCAGCAGATTCCCACTGCTATCTATTTTATGTTTTCATGCTACTCTCGCCATTCGTCCTACCTGCTTCTTCCCCATTATGTCCAAAATTCTGTCCTTTATGTCTGCGTCTGCTTTAGTGTCAGTTTCTCAGTCGTGTCCAACTCTGCAACCCCGTGGACTGTAGCCCACCAGGCTCCTCTGTCCATGGGATTCTCCAGGCAAGAATACTGGAGTGGATTGCCATTCCCTTATCCAGGGGACCTTCCCGACCCAGGGATTGAACCCAGGTCTCCTGCATTGCAGGGAGATTCTTTACTGTCTGAGCCACCATGGAAGCCCCCTGCATCTCCTTTACTACCCTGTACATAAAGCCATCAGTACCATCTTTCTAAACTCCATATAAATGCATGAATATATGGTATTTGTGAAAGCGTTGAATCTTCACCACTGGACCGCCAGGGAATTCCCCCAGCTGATTTCTGAAGTACCTAAGGAACAGTGCTTTCCCGAAGGAATGTTTGTGAGTGAGTGAGTTAATGAGTGAACATCATTGTCAAGTGCTGTTACAGGTCATAGAAAATTCATAACAGCTACTGTGAGAAGGAATGATTCATTGAGGCTCAGATAAATAATTGTTATGTGAAAATTAAAAGTCTGTTCAACCAACCAGTGTTCTACTAGTCTTTCCTGTAAAACCAACTGTGAATGAGAGACCAGACATGACAGCCTTTGTCATTTGATTGGATTGGGCATGTAGCAAATGATAACAAAAGTATTCTTAACAGCAATGATTTGTTATTTGTGAAGGCTTTTCTTGGTGCTAGGAATTGTGTTAAGCAATTTACTTGCATTGTGTCAATCACTGTTGATAGTAATCCAGAGATACGGAAATTATGAATATTCTCATTTTTATTTTCATATTTTATTCTTATTTATTTATTTAGCTCTAGTTAGTCTTAGTTGTGACATGAGGCATGTTTAGTGGTGACACGTGGGATCTAGTTCCCTGACCAGGGATCGAACCATGCACTCTGCATTGGGAACTTGGTGTCTTAGACACTGAGTGAGTGAGTGCTTAGGCACTCAGCCATGTCTGACTCTGCAACCCCATGGACTGTAGCCCACGAGATTCCTCTATCCATGGGATTTTCCCAGCAAGAATACTGTAGTGAGTTGTTATTTCCTTCTCCAGGGGATTTTCCCAACCCAGGGATCAAACCTGCATCTCCTGTCTCCTGAATTGCAGGTAGATTCTTTACCACTGAGCCACCAGGGAAGCCCCTGAGCCACGGAACCACGAGGAAACCGTCCCCATTTTTAAAATGAAGGAAATGAGGCTAAGAGACCAAGTTCATCCGGATAGACAGAAATTGCCTGTACCAACAAGGCTACAGTATATCCTCCAGTTAAGTGAATATGCGTACTCAAAGGCTGGTAGGAGGGAAAACCAGAAAGGACTGTCTCTATTCTGAGCTCTTGTTCAAAACAATCTGATCAACTGTATCTGAGGAATAAGTGATGTTGGCTGGATCCAATATCCTTTTGTATGCCCTTTAGATCAGACTTCTTAAAATAAGAATTTCACGTGTCTATCAGCTTGAGATTTTGTGGTTTGCTGTGGGCTCTGCTCTGGAGGAGGGCATGGCAACCCACTCCAGTATTCTTGCTGGAGAATCCCATAGATAGAGGAGTCTGGCAGGCAACAGTCCATAGGGTCACAAAGAGTTGGACATGACTAAAGCAACTGAGTATGCACGAATGTGTGCTCTGAGATTCCTGGGTGGGTTCCCTGAATCAAAGTTGATGGAGCCTATTTGCCAAGACCTGCTTCTCATAAAAGTGGTGAAAGCATAAGATGAACAGGGTATGGACTACACGTCTCATTCCATTGAAGGCTTAAAATTCAACGGGTTAATTCTCTATTGCCTTGACCTCCCGTTTACAAAGTCCCGTTTATAATCAATTTGAGGTTGTTAATTGGACAAAAGAATTCTTTATTACCATATCCCAAGGGTAGCCAAAATTTAATTGCTGCAGCCTTGTTTGTGCAGGCAATTTCTGTCTAACAAAGAGGGATATTTAATGCTGTTGTAAAATTAATTGGGTGTGTTATGCTTCGACCCCCACAATAGTCAGAGGGCTGAGAGACTGGTAATGTGAATAGTGTTTATTAACCGCATAGAGTTCATAATAATTTCCTTAGCAAAGTCAGCCATAAAACCCTGTCCTAAGCACCATTTTAGTTCTGTCATACAAATGTGAAAATTACAACTCAGATTTGTAACTCAAAATTGTAACATTTTTCTTATTCTGGTCTGTGATACCATTTCAATTCCTCAAACTCCTTGTCCATTTTAAGAAAATTAAGTCCCCGTCCTTTCTTTCAGGTTTTCTCCATGTCCCCCCCTTTCTCTATTTTTTTTTCTATCTCTACCTCCTTCCATTGGTCTCTCTGTCTCTGTGTCTCTGTGTCTCTCTGTCTATGGAATGCCCTCCTAAGCATATCCTTAATCAGTGTCTCCCATTCATCCCTCTCTTTAAACTTTGGGGAAAAGTGCCCCTACAGTGGTCTCACTGCAAAGATTCATTTCTCCTCAGTTTGTGAATTTCTCTTCTCTCCTACCCCTTCAGAAGAAAGGCCCTGGGTTTTAATGTCATTGAGATCTGGTTCAGATCCCAGCTCTGAAACTCAGAGTGAGTCACTTAACTCTTTCTTCCTGCTCAAATTACATTTTTGGTTTGTTTTTCTTACTTTTTAATTGAAGGGTAATTACAATATTGTGTTGGTTTCTGCCATGCATCAACATAGATCAGACATAAGTATACCTATGTCCCCTCCCTCTTGAACCTCCCTCTCACCTCCCTTCCCATCCTACCCCTCTAGGTTGGTACAGAGACTCAGTTTGAATTCCCTGAGTCATGCAACAAATTCTCATTGGCTGTCTAATTTACATACGTTAGTGTATATGTTTCCATGCTACTCTCTGCATTTGCCGCGCTCTCTCCTTCCTACTCCCCTCCCCACCACCACCACATCCGTAAGTCTGTTCTCTGTGTCTGGGTCTCCATTGCTGCCCTGCAAATAGGTTCCTCAGTACCGTCTTTCTAGATTCCATATATATGTGTTAATATACAATATTTGTTTTTCTTCTTCTGGCTCACTTCACTCTGTATAATGGGTTCTAGGTTCATCCACTCACTAGCACTGACTCTAAGGTGTTCCTTTTAATGGCTGAGTAATATTCCTTTGTATATATGTACCACAGCTTCTTTATCCTTTCTCAAATTATTATTATTTGGCTGTACTGGGTCTTCATTGCAGCATGCAGGCTCTTCATTGTGGTGTGTGGGCTTTTTTCTAGTTGTGACACATGGGGGCTCCTCTAATTGTGGAACACAGGCTCTAGAGCACACAGGCTCAGTGGTTGCAGGCATGTGGGATCTTGATTCCCCAACCAGGGATCGAACCCCCTTCTCCTGCATTGAAAAGCAGATTCTTAACCACAGGGAAATCCCTCAAACATTCTATCTGTAACACAAGCTAGCAATGCCTCCCTTCTAGAATTCTGGAGAATTAAATGAGATGAAGTTTCCTGGAATGTCTAGCCTCTGATGCCTCCTTACTCAGTCTTCTTGAACTGAGCCTTCCATCTTTGAGAGGAACATGTCCGTATGGACACGTCTACCTATATGAATTTATCAATCATCCATCGATTGGTTGTCTTCTCTTCTTTCTTGGTCCCTGCAAAAGAGCTTACACATCTGCTCAGCCACACTAGCCTTTCCAGTTTCATGTGAAGACCCTCAAAAAGACAAATGAGTCAGAAGGAAGGTGGAATTTTTAGACTGATCCTTCCATGAAACACAAGGATAGAGATTTTATCTCACCTACCGGGATTTTCTTTGAGTTTTTTCTTTTTTCTCCCTTGAAATTGTTTTCATGTGTACCATTTTTAAAGTCTTTATTGAATGTGTTAAAATATTGTTTCTGTTTTATGTTTTTGGGCCACAAGGCATGTAGGATCTTAGCTCCCTGACTAGGGATTGAACCCATACCCCCTGCATTGAAAAGCAAAATCCTAACCGCTGGACCGCCAGAGAAGTCCCTGGGTTTGTTTTTGTTGTTTGTCTTGTTTTTACTTTTTTCATCTGAGTCCATCTATGTCTGTCTACAAACCAAACACCCCTTTAACCTGTCAGGCCACTGGGCTAACAGAATCTTCTGGTCTTGTTTCTCAATCCACATGTCTACTTCTGCCCTTTAAGAGCTTCCATTTGAATCTCTTTCCCTGCATCCACTGGAAAGCTCAGGTCAGCGGTCACACATGACTTTGTTCCTGGAGTCCCCATTCTGGTTCTTGGTCTTTCTCTTGGCTCAGACTTCATATTCCTGAATGGAACCTTCCAGCAAAATAAAAAACCTTCCTGAATTGCCAGCCTGTGCTTTCTTGTCTCTATTTCCTCCATCCAACTGATTTTTTCTAAGCCTTTACTGTCCATAGTTATATTGACCAGACTTCCCATCACCTTCAACCCTGATCAGCAGAGTCACTGTAAAACTTCCAGCTCTGCCATCAAACTCACACTGGTGAGCTTGGTAACCAGAAAGCCTGTAACCTCTTCAAGGACCACCTCCATTCAAGGACCACCTCCATTCACATCTGGCCAGCTTGAGTTAACTTCTCTCATTTAATGTATGTTCGATATCCAGTAACATGCTTCACACACTTGTTTCAATTTCACTTTCATTTTGTGGGGGGACCTCTAGCACTCTGGGTTTGCCTTATAGGCATGGGTATCTGAAAATGGGGGTGTCCTCAGCACCCAGTGAGAAGTAAGGTCTTTATAATCACCTTAGGCATTTCTGTATAGCTCTCCTAATCAGCTCACTGAATTCTGTAGCGACTCATCACACTCATATGCAAACACATAAGTCTTCACTGATTCATTCCTCATTTTCTGCATACAGTCGTCAGCAATCCCAACTGTAACCTTTTTAACAACAGCTAACATTTATTCAATGCTAATTACATGCCAAATGCTGTTTTCACTGCTTTCTACCCATTCAAGAATCTAATCTCACTTCAGTTCTATGACATAGGTGCTAATTATTATGCCCTTTTCAGACAAGGAGATGGAGTCCCATAGAAGGTTAGTAAAACATCCAAACTTGAAAAGTTGATCTGTGTCAGTGAATAACACAGCTGCTCCTTAAACACAGACAGCATGAGTTAGTGCTCCCAGGCAGGAATTTCTTCCCACCCTGTCTTGAGAAACATCTTGAGATGTTTCAAATCTTGAATCCTGAGAAAATTGAGTGGGGAAATTGAGAAAAAGTATGGCAATTCTTACACAAGTATTCAAGCTTAACAAACCACACAGAGATGTCCTGCTTCAGGAAAATTCCCCAAAGTCAAGGTGAAAACAAGAGTGGGAACACTGGGAGTGGCACTGAAGGGCAAGGTGAACATTTGGGAACACTGAGGTTGCAGTATGTAGGGGTAAATCCCTTGTGATCTAATGGGTCTTTCCTGTAACTGTGTCCCTTTTGATATTTGCTGGTGGCCCTGACTTCTGTTAACAGTAAGTCACTATTGCTAATAAAAGAAATAACAATATGTTTGTACACACAGCACACTTTATATCAACCCTTGAAATAACATATCAAGAAATAACACATCTTCAAAGCAAATTAAGTCCTTAAGTTGGCCATTTCTGTGATTGCCATTCACCCTAATACGAAATATTAATGTAAAATTACTCATAGACTACCCCAAAATGTTCACTAGTGTTTTCTAGAGTTGCAGCATTCACCATGGAATATCGTTATCTATAAATTCAACTAAATGTAAGACTTATTAGACACACTTTATTTATCCATAATAATGAGTAGAGGGTGTGAAGTGTTGGTAGTATTTTAGGAATAACCTATGATTTTAAAAATCCTCTGAGAATTCCTGGGACATTCAGTTTCTCTTTTGCAAGTTCCAAATATTCATATTGTATAAGAATTCAGAGCACCAACCTGCATGAAGTCCTGCTTTTAGCCAGTGTTCTAGAATATGTCTAGCCATACAATTCACATTTTATAAAATACCCATGTTACCATTACAAATGGAAATCATTTTGCCTATAGTCTGTGTTACCCGCCATCATGGAATCTTGTCTGCCTTGTCCACCATGTAACTTCAGCACCAAGAAGAGCTCCTGCCAAGTTTTAGGGGCTCAGTAGACATTTGATGGATCTGTGACTGAATTAGCATGGCCAGTCGTTTACACTGTGCAAAAACAAAGCATTGCAAATGAGGAAAGAGTGTTCTGATCCTAGTCACTGAAGAAAATGGATGCTTTCTTGATTTTGACTGCAGAAGAAATCCTTTTATGGACATTAGCAGGACTACCAGCCTGCAGCTCGTCCTCATTTCCGGGTGATTTTCTGAGCTTCCCCAGGATATCCATCTAGCAGAGTGTCGCTAGGTGCCAAGGTGACAGGAACATCATTGGAGATATTCAGAGAACACACGGGGAGGTGTTTCTGGTGTCATTACAACCTACTGAGCAAAGAGCCCCAGTGGGCTCATTCAGGAAACTTGTGACGTTCCAAACCTCAGACAGGAAACACTAGCCCTGGGCTTTTTCTTGGTAATTGAGAAAAATGTCTTTCCCTTTTCTGCCAAATGGGAGAGAGTGGAGACCATGGTTTCTGAGCTGCCTTCTAGCTCCCAGGGGATTCAGTGGGTCTTACCTGCCTACCCTGAGCTGGATGTCTCTTCTCTCGACTTCCCTGGGTGAAACTGTCAGAGTAGAAAGCTGACTTATGTGTGTGTGTGTTCAGTTCCAGTCTTACTGTAGGTTGTAGCTGATGAATTACAGAACTACTGTGAGCCTCTCTTGGGGAATAATTTAACAGTGACCTGGTATTCTTTCTTTCTTTAAAAATTATTTATTTATTTATTTTTGGCTCTGCTGGGTCTTCATTGCTGCGCACAGGTTTTCTTTAGTTTCAACAAACCAGGCTCACTCTCTAATTGTAGTCCACAGGCTTCTCATTGCAGTCGCTTCTCTTATTGCTGAACACAGGCTCTAGGGTCCTCAGGCTTAGTTGTGGCTCAGGGGCTTAATCGCCCTAAGGCATGTCAGCAAGGAGACCAAACCAGTAGATCCTAAAGGTAATCCACCCTGAATATTCATTGGAAGGACTGATGCTGAAGCTGAAGTTCCAGTACTTTGGCCACTTGATGCAAAGAACCGATTCACTGGAAAAGACTCTGTTGCTGGGAAAGATTGAGGATAGGAGGAAAAGTGGGGGAACAGAGGATGAGATGGTTGGATGGCATCACTGACTCAAAGGGCACGAGTCTGAGCAAACTTTGGGAGATAGTAAAGAACAGGGAAGTCTGGTGTGCTGCAGTCCATGGGGTCGCAAAGAGTCGGACAAGACTTAGCTACTGAAAAACAACAATGTGGAATCTTTCCTGGACCAGGGATGGAATCTGTGTCCCCTGCATTGGCAGGTGGACTCTTAACCACTGGAGACCACCAAGGAAGTCCAGGGTGTTCCTTCTGAACTCCGCTGTTTAGCTTGTTGCCTCTTTCCTGGAACATCTTAACTCCTGGTTGGAAGACTGTGAGTTCAAGTCTCCTTAGGGACAGAGTTTCATCAGCAGGTCTTTCAAATCTATTTCTTTCTCTGTGTGATGCCCAAAGCTGTCTGTGTAATTATCTTTCTCCGAGGCATCTGATTAAACCACATCAGAAGGTCTTTTAGTAGAAAAGGAAGAAAATTGTAATGAATTTAGCTTGTGTCTTGTGGTATCATTATCAGTGGACTCAAATCCCATCTTGAGAAAAATAAAATAAAACACAAACCTCTTCCTACTCAGATGTAAGGCAAATACTAGCTTGTGAAATAGCAATGCTATTATGTTGTTGTTATGCTTTTTTTTTTTTTTCCCTTTAATATCCTCTGCAGTGGAGAGGACTTATACCAAAAAGAGTCAGCCTGGCTGAGTTTTTGCCCCATTTATTGTTGTTACAGCTGAAGTCACAGCAGGAAGCAGAAGAGATACAGTGAGAGAGGAGAGAAAGAGTTACAGAGAGATTATTCATAGAGGTGTGGGCAGGGAGAAAGGCCCAATAAGTGACTAAAGCAGCAGGAAGTTCTTACCTCCCTGGGTCTGAAGGCCAAGAGAGAAAACAATATCCAGAGTGAAGGTGGAACTGGACTCCTGGAGAAGGACCCCAGGATAAGAGCTGTTAGCCCAGAGAGATTCAACTGCTGTCAGAAATGGGGCAACTGATCAGGGGAGAGTTGGGGAATAAACACCCCTTCCCCTCTGTTCCTCTGTCTTTTGTCCAAAACTAACCAGAAGCCAGAAAATAAAGGATCTTAGAGCTGTAGCCCTTAGGGATTCTAAAACAGAGCAGAAGGAAGGGGGGTGGAACTGGGGTGGCAGATGGGTAAGTGGGGAGTGATATAAATAGAGAAAACCCAGCTCTATTAATCAGTTATTGATAAAGGGAGCAGATGAAGAGGCCTCCTTCACCTTCAGCCTAAAAGAAAGCAGGTGGTAGCCCCACCACTTTGATTTTCAGGGACCAGCACAAGCCCTTGCTGTTGTACACAGGGACTGTTTATTTTATGTCTGCAGAGAGGGGGCCATCTGGAAGGCCAGATCAATTTGTTCCAGGAGGAATCTGAAGATACTGGGGAGTCGGTGACTGGAAAGAAGGGAAGATGTTGGGGTCGGCTTCTAAGCCAGGGGACCCTGAGACAGGCTCAGCAGGAGTGGGGAGAACTCAGTCTATTCCTCTTCCTCCCTGCCCCACTCCCCCAGTGTCACCACGATCATTATAATGACAATGGTAATAAAATCAGTGATAATAGCCACTAACATTTCCTGGATGCTTTCCATGAATCTGGCTCTACGCTAACAACTTTTAATGTTCTTTCATTTAATCCTCTTGATGGTCCTAAAAAAATAAAAGAGCCACTAAAATCATCTCCAGTTGAGAAATGAGGAAACGGTGTACACAAGCGTAATAATATATCCACACAGAGTGATTAGGTGGCAAACTCAGGATCTGAGGTTAGTGCTATTTGAGTCTCCAGGTTTTTCTCTTAACTTCTTCTTCTTTTTTTTTAAGTTGTATTTTATGTTGAAGTTGATTAACAATGTTGTGTTAGTTTACAGCAAAGAGATTCAGTTATTCATATACATGTATCTATTGTTTTTCAAGTTCTCCTCCCATTTAGGTCGTTCCATAATATTGGAACAGAGTTCCCTGTGATATATACACTAAATCGCTTCAGTCATGTTCGACTCTTTGCCACGCTATGGACTATAGCCCACAAGTCTCCTCTGTCCATGCAATTCTCCAAGCAAGAATACTAGAGTGGCTTGTCATGCCCTCCTCCAAGGGATCTTTCTGACCCAGGGATCGAATCCACATGTCTTATGTCTCCTGCATGGGCAGGCAGGTTCTTTACCACTAGCACCACTTGGGAAGCCTGTATATATATATCCTTATATATCCTTGTTTTTCCTCTTAACTTCTGCAATATCCTTTCGCCTGTACATTCAATCAATAATGTGGTTCTGTCTGTTCTGTCTACTAAGCATCTTTTGAACTCTTCACCTCCCACCATCATGTCTTTCCTGGGTGATTGCACTGAGCCCTTAAATCATTTCCCTGCTTGTCCTGTCTCTCCTTTTGAGAAGCCCCTCCTACATGCAAAGAGTAGAGTTGTCCTTCTGGGAAAACACACAGCCATTGTCCCCTGAACTGAAAACCTCTGGCTCCCCAGAGGACAAGTACAACCTCCATTTCGTCCCAAGGCAAGGTCATCATCACAAGACCATCCAAACCATTCTCACCAGAAGCTTCTCTTTAGGCACTGCTTTCTACCCTTTAAGCTGCAGCCATGTATCAGATCCCTACTGGAACACTCGATGGTTTTGCACGTGCTGTGATTTCTGCTTGTAGTTCCCTTCTTCCTTCTCCCCACGTGGAGAATTCTTAGTAACAATTCAGCACCCAGGGAAATGATGCTTTCCTTACAAGCCTGCCCCAGCTCCCTCCTTCTTAGTTATTTGTCCTCCTCTTCTGCCCTTTCTCCTCATTATGTTTGTCATCATAACGTGTTATAATCACATTGCTGAAGTCAGCTTCCACCTCAAATCTGTGATCTTTAAAACAGTAACACAATCGTTCGTATTACCTCCGGTAGTACTAAAAAAGAAAAGCCTGGTGAGACAAGTGTATGATTATCCTCAATTCAAACTGGGGAAGTGGAGACTTAGAAAGGTCAAGTACTCTGTCCAAAGATGCACAGCATTTAAGTGCTGAAGTTGGGTTAGAGCCAGGATGTCCACCCCAGCCCCTAGCTTTGCTCATTCTTACTGCTCTATAGCATCACTCCTGTCTCTACAGTGTGTGTGTCATATCCTATGGCTTTGTATGATTATCTCTGACTACCCTTCTTGTTGTTGTTTAGTCACTAAGTCCTGTCTCTTTGTGACCCCATGGCCCTTAGCACATCAAGCTCCTCTGTCCATGGGATTTCCCAGGGAAGACTACTGGAATGGGTTGCCATTTCCTTCTTCAAGAGATCTTCTATCCAGGGATCAAACACACACCTCTTGCATTGTCAGGTGGATTCCTTACCACTGAAGCCCCCCAGGAAGCCCTAAACTTTTATAGTTCTAGACTGTGATAAAACCCAAATGCATGTTCATTGGATAAATGCTCCTGGAATCAGCAGCCAGAGCCCAGACACTTGGCTGTTAATTGATGAGCCCTGTGAGCTTTCGGGCTCCCATACCTACACCTGTCTACTTTAGACGTGTTGCCTATGGTTCCGAGGAAGCATGCTGGATTATGAGTCCCCTTTGCCTTTTGGACTCTTTTCAAACTCTCTAAAGGTCAGCTGTTAATTAGCAGAATTTCTTGCACTTAACTTTGGTTGTCATGCATGAGAGATGGGAGGTCACATCCAGTGTTTGCAGCCATGGAGTTCTTGGGGAAAAACAAACAGGTAGACAGACTGCCTGCTATCTTGAACTGTAATGGTAGTCACAGACAATGGCTCAGAACACAGTGTCTGTGAGCTGGAGAGGAGGGGCAGAGAGAGACAGGAAGTACACCTTCTTGCAGGAGAATCAACTCCTTCTTAGATGGTACCATCCTTGGCTAATGCAAGGGCTGAAGAGGTGATTTCCAGGGAGAAAGCTCCTATTTGGAGGGCAAATGTGATGCTCCTACACCAACTGAAGGATTATGTGGTTTAGCACATTGGTAAAGATATTTTTCACTTGCTGGTGAAGTATCATTGTGCCTAGAGAGCCTTAAATTAACCATCAGAGAACTCTTTCATTCCCCAGCTAGAAGCAAAAAGGGAGACCTCTTAAAGTCAGTGACATCACCTGTATGATGTCCTCACAGGGAAAATCTTTCACAGGAATGTGTCTTGGTGCCTCCCAGATCTTACTGCCCCTGTTGACTTTGCTCCTCAAGTCAGTCACTTTGCACCACACCCACTGCTTAGGGGAGGACCTTACACTGAAAGCCCTACATTCGAAGTCTCATCTTTTCTAAAATTTCATTGTGTATTTTCTTTTAAAAAAAATTATTTATTTATTTATTTTTGGCTGTGCTGGGTCTTTGTTGCTATGCAGACTTTTCTCTAGTTGCAGTGAGCAGGGGTTAGTTACTCTCTAGTTGCAGCATGCGGGCTTCTCTAGGCAGTGGGCTTCAGTAGTTACGGCACGTGGGCTCAGTAGTCGTGGCTCCCGGGCTCTAGAGCACAGTAGTCATGGTGCTCAGCCCTACGGCACGTGGGGTCTCCTAGATCAAGGATCAAACCCATGTCTCCTTCATTGACAAGCAGATTCTTTACCACTGAGCTACCAGGGAAGCCCCCATAGTGTATTTTCAATATTAAGAGTAATTTAATGTCTCCAGTGTAATAGTTTAAGAAGAATTGAAGGTTCTTCTTCAATACTAATAATGATGCTCAAAACTCATTCAGTGCGATGCATAATAGTTGTGCACTCCGTTTAGCACTGGCAGGAAACAAGCTCAAAGACACAGAATGTGACCTGGAGGAGTTATGTTCTTGCCTGAGGGATAATCGAACCCTACAGAGATTTATTCAACAAAGTATATCATGAGTGATGATAGAGAGGAAGCATTATGGTTGCTACTTAGTAGCCGTTTTAGAAATAGAACTCCAACTACTTCTCCTGTTATGTGGTTACGGAGTAATTGACAGGACACTGGCTTCGGGGTGGGAGTCGGGGAGGGGATGTGAGAACAAAGGAAAACCAAACAGGACATCACACACAGGCGCAGACACTTAGACACAAGCACAAATGAACACATACTCAGATACACCCACAGACACACATGGATTCACACAGAGAGATACACACACATATACACAGACAGCCACAGACACACACGGATACACACCCATATACACACAGAGACACACATGGGCACACTCACAGATACAAACACAGAGAGACGTATGCAGACACAGTCACTGAGATATACACAGAGACACACACGTGAATAAAAACACACAGAGACACACATAGAGACATGACGGATACACACACACATGCACAGACACACAAATATACACAAACACACAGATTCACACACAGACACACAGGCACAAAGGCAGACGCACATGCAGAGACACACACACGCATACACACAATGACACACACACACACAGATGGTAGTGACAGTGATTAGCTCCAGTGTGAGTGCAGGACCCACGCCAAGTCAACAGGACATGATGCAATTTAATTCTAGGGCTGTTGGGTAGACCTTAAAGGTGAGATGGTTCTAATCCCCTGGGTTTAATGGCACCGAGGGTGGAAGCCTGTAGCTCCCAGGGCCTGTCCAGGGAATGGAGTAACAGAGGAGATAGATAACGCAGTCAAGAGCTGGAAGAATCACCACATTGTATGCTTGAAACATATGACAGTTACACCTCAGTAAAGCTAGAAAACAAACAGAAACAGGTAGAGGAAGTAGCTATGCTATGCCTGCACCTGGTTTGAACCCCTGGGTCCAGCCACTGCTAGACTGTTTCATTGCATGCAAATACATTCTTTTTAAAATGATTATTGTTAGCTTTAGTTAGTTTAAGGTTTCTAGTATTTGCAACCAACCAAGATGATTATTGGAAAGAGTCTTGTTCAGTTGGAGGAAGCAGCTTTAACCCCTGCTTTGAATACGACTTGAATCCTTTAGAAAGGATTGAATATTGTGGTAGGAAATTCCAGGCCAAGGACTGCCACACACAGAAGCCAGGAGGCAGAAACAAACAGATATGGACACTCGCTTTTTAGTCTGCAAAGATTTTCAGATCATCTACAATATGCCTGGGTTTGTGCTAAGAGCTAGAATGCAAAGGTGATCCTAAAATATGGTAAAAGAATCTGTACACTGCATCCTGGTTAAACTGTTGCAGAGGGTGGGGGATGGGGGGGATGAGTGAATCTGAGAAAACAAGGGATAAATAACAGGTTCCTGCTCCTCCCTCCCTCCTTTCCTTCCTCCCTCCCTCCTTCCCATCCATCCTTCATTCTAAAAAAGTACTTAGAAACCAAGGCTCAACAAAGGTTTAACAGTAAAAATGATCAACTCATGAGTTCCCAGGATGTTTCTGTTAGGATAGTGTCACCACCGATGTGAATGCCCGTTCGTTTCTTCAGACACTGGCTGGGAAACATAAGCAGAGACTTGGGTTGTGATGAAGATAATACCCGTAACAAGAGTTAAGTCAACATCCAAGGAGAGCAGGAAGAAAGAATGCAATCAGCATCTCATCTTGCATGTGATCGATGAAACAGCATCCTTCCTTTTGGAGATGACTTCCAAGTTTTATTGATAGACAAGAAAGCAGGTGTGAAGACTTTTGATTCTCCATCAACTCATGTCCATTTATAGTTATTTTTGCAATAAACAGAGAGAATTTCTTTCCAGGGTCCACACACTACTTTTTTCCCCAAGCAGGCACTATTCCACACTGCCCTCTTTTCAAGCAAAATGCCACAATTCTCCTCGCTGCTCTGAAAAGTGGGCCATGTGGAATGGGGTAGGTGGAGGTATCATCCATCATGAGTCCTGAGTGGTGTCTTTGAGGAAATGAGGAAAAAGAGGAATGTTCACCAGGGCTGGGAGACAGCATTTCTCTTTATACTGACCTCAAGGAACCCAGACTCAAGATGAACTATTTGTTCTAACCTTTTATGTCACTGTGGCAGATGGCTGTTTGTCTGCTTAATGTCAATTCTGCCCTTCCTCTGCACTCACCGTGGGACAGAACAGTGTTCTAGGTGAAACCACCTTCCTAGATCTTTGCCACTAAGAAGTCATGTGACACAATTCTTGTAATAAGGACAGGTGGAATTTTCCAGGCGGAGCTCCTACGAGGATATACTTCCCCTCCTGCCTGGGTTCCTCTTATCATTAAGCTGCTGCCCAGACCTGGCTGTCCTTATATATATAATTTTATTTATTTGTTTGTTTATGGCTAAGATGGGTCTTCATTGTTGCTCAGGCTTTTCTCTAGTTGCGGCAAACAGGGACTCCTCTCTAGTTGCTGTGTGTGAGCTTCTCATCGCGGTGACTCCTCTTGTTGTGGAACACAGCCTTTAGGTATGTGGACTGCAGTTGTTGTGGATCCTGGGCTTTAGAGCACAGGCTTAACAGTTGTGGCACATGGGCTTAACTGCCCGACAGCATGTGGGATCTTCCCAGACCAGGGATTGAACGTGTGTCTCTTGCATTGGCAGGTGGATTCTTTACCACTGAACCACCAGGAAAGCCCCTGGCTGTCCTTTATCTGGATTACTTGTTACAGGAGAAGAACCTTGATTTGGGCAGGTCACGTTAAACTGACAAACCTCTATAGTCAGGTTTCTGATTTCTAACATCTTTAATGATTTACTTTATCTCTGCTTTGTTCTTGAAGTTCTTTCTTTGGCTTTATGTACTTTGTGAAATGTTTCTGCTCGGTTATCAATATGCTGGGCCCCTTCTTTCTGAACATTTAGTTAGTTTACATGATTTATTGCCCTGTAATTGCCACTCAAACTTCTGTGTGAATTCCGTAGAAGCTATAACTAATGTGCAGTCTGCAGGCACCAGATATGCAGCAAAATGTTTACACAGGGAAACAAGATGCATAAAGGGGGAGGCAGCTACGCAGCAATACAGGTTTGAGTTTTAACAATGCTTCTACCATGATTAATGCCTGTTTATCAGAGGTCTGTGTTGCCAGCTGGGTAAATTCCAGCATATTTTGGGGGTTGGTAAATTTATGATGACCTTCTTGCCAGCATCTGTGTATTTTGTTTTCCTTGACAACATTGAGGAGCTTCAGTCACTTCGTGGGAAACCCATGAAGTGAACATTCACAGAAGACAGAGTATCTGTGAACCATGATTTGAATTCCACTGCATTGGGAAGCAAAAGTCAGACACACTTGCCAGAAAGCCCAGGAAACCTTGATAAGAAGTTATGGAAACTTCCCAGGGCAGAAATGCCTGTCTGGGTGCCAAGTGATTTCTTTAATGAGCCCTAATACCTGCTATTTGCAAAGAAGCAGAGTAATTTGCAAGTTTCATGGCTGATGCTACTATCAGGACATTATAGCTAATAATTTTGCAAAGCGTAGCACTGTTTGCTTCTTTTCTTTTCTAATAGGAGTACGTTTCACTGCTACTTAAAAATCAAACCTGGGATCTTAACTTACATAAGGATCAGACTGAAATCAAAGCATCATTGAAAATCACTTAGAATCAAAATCACTTTTGAAAATCCTTGTCACAAGACAAGTATACTCACTTTCAACTAATCAAACATATCTGTTTATCCCCCAGCTCTGAGCAGATTACAGTTTCCAGCTTGGGAGGTTTGTTTTGTTTTTCTGAGGTACCCAAAGAAGTCGCTGGTTGGCTGACACCAAGGATCACGCTGTAGGAAAATGTACATTTTCACACCCTGGACTCATACTTGGTGTGCTGAGATTTCTCATACTGTGAGATTCTAGAAGACAGCATATTCATGCCGCCCATCGAGTCACTGTCCAAGGTGCTGATCAGTTGGATGGACGAATGTCATTTGAAGCTGCATTTGTATAAGTAACCACACATATGCTGAGATTCTGCAGGACTTGTGTTAGCGTCTAGCATGGCCAGGGGAGGCTGGAAGATTCACCTATCAACCCCAAAGGAGGCCTCCCACCAAGTGAAGGAAAAAGATCCCGGTGATGCCAAGCACAAAAAGTAGACACCCACAGACCTGAGCCATTGCATCCTCTCCAGGCTTGGAGATGCCAAGGAAGGCTTAAAACACAAGGCACCAGTTGGCAGGAAGAAGTGATGGGTCCCTCCTAACGGCTCCCACCAACTGATGGGCTGCAGGTACCCCTCTCATTCTGCAGACAAAGACCCACTTCCTCCCTAAGGTGGGCAGATACACTGATGGGATTGATGTCAGGTGCCACATGACCACATTCTTGGTCAATATTATGAAGTTCACTGTGTGCCTGGAACAACAGAAATGTTTCTTCCAACCTGGAAGAAGAATATGGACCGAATGAAAGTTCCCATCTGGCCTCCACCTAAGGACTGTTCCGCACTTAGGGTGCTGACTGGGAGGGCAAGGCCATATAATGGTTGCTCCTCCAACAAAATCTGGAGGTGTAAAGATGTGTTACACCTCAGAGACTTCTCCTAAGCCTCTGGAGCCCCAGTGGGTGTGGTGGAAACTTACACTGCAATCTTACCATCCCCTGGAAGTTTATTTGCATTGCAAGTTTATTTGCCATTGGATCAGTGAGCTCCTTGATTGAATGCTGGGCAGGGTTAAACATTGTCATCAAGGAGCTTATTTTCAAAGCATTTTTTTTATGGAGCTGATTTTTTAAGTTGTTACCATTTAATAGATAAATACCCAAGACTGATGAAGTGACTTACCTGGGATTTGAACCTTGGACCTCCCAATGCCAATAGCTCTGCTGGTTCCTATACCCTTTCCAACCCCCCAAGCAAACTCCATACCCACTGTGAACAATGAAATCTCACTTATCAGAAGATAAAAATCAGGCAAGTCATATGAGTGTGAGAGAGAGCTTCAAAATCTTCATCACTATTTGATTGGTGACTAATGGCTAAATGGAATACTGGGGTCCCTTATCTTTCTTTTAGCAGATTTGGAGCACAGAATATTGATACATTCAGTCTTTTGAAAATATTTGAGTGGTGATATGTTACTGGCATTACATCAAATAGGAACCTAGTCTGTTTGGGCTGATATAGCAAAATACCACAGACTGGGTGGCTTGCAAAGGACAGAAATTTAGTTTTCACCATTCTAGATCCTGTAAGTCTGAGATCAGGGGGCAGTGAGGGTGAATTCTGGTGGCAGTGCTTCTCAGGGTCGCAGAGGGCCAACTTCTTGCTGCGTCCTCACATGGTAGGAGGAGAGAGGGAGCTCTTGGGCCTCTTTAATAGGGGCACTAACCCCATTTATGGGGGCTCCATCCTCATGACCTGATCACCTCCCAAAGGCCCCATCTCCTGACACCATCACACTGGGCATCGGGTTTCAGCATATGAATTTTTTAGTGGAGGAAGAGCTGACAAATATTCAATCCATAGCAGTTAGTATAGTGTAGGAATGAATAAGAAACTACTATAGTAAGTCCCCTCCATATAAATGAATTTTGTCCTGAAAGCACACTCATAAGTCCAATTTGTTCGTAAGTCAAACAAAGTTAGCCTATTATTGTTCAGTCCCTCAGTCATGTCCAACTCTTTGTGACCCCATGGACTTCAGCATGCCAGGTTTCCCTGTCTTTCACTGTCTCTCACAGTTTGCTCAAACTCATGTCCATTGAATTGGTGATACCACGCAACCATCTCATCCTCTGTCACCCCCTTCTCCTCATGCCCTCAGTCTTTCTCAGCATCAGGGTCTTTTCCAGTGAGTTGGCACTTTGCCTCAAGTGGCCAAAGTATTGGAGCTTCAGCTTCAGCATCAGTCCTTTCAATGAATGCTGAGTTGATTTCCTTTAGGATTGACTGGTTTGACCTCCTTGCTGTCAAAGGAACTCTGAAGAGTCTTGTCCAGCACCATAGTTCGAAAGCATCAATTCTTTGGTGCTCAGCCTTCTTAGTGGTCCAACTCTCAATCTATACATGACTGCTGGAAAAACCATAGCTTTGACTAGATAGGGTCAGCAAAGTGATGTCTTTGCTTTTTAATATGCTATCTAGGTTTGTCACAGCTTTTCTTCCAAGGAGCAAGCATCTTTTAATTTCACAGTTAGCTCAGGGACTGAAATAACACAATTGGCTCTATAGTACTGTAATAAGTTTATAATACTTTTCACACAAATAATACATAAAAGACAAACAAATATAAAAATAAAGAAAGCATGTTTAATCTTACAGTACAGTACCTTGAATACTACAGTAATATAGTACAACAGCTGTCATACAGGGGCTGGCATGTATGTTTGCATCATTGAAAGTTCTCAGCTTGAAGGTTCGTATGTAGGGGATTTATTGTACATTACTTTCAAGTACTTTTGCCTTTTAGTATGAGACAGAGCAAATATGACAGAGCACAGACAGCTGTTTACATCCAGGTGCAGGATATGCAAGCTTTCATTATGTCATTCCCTCTATTTTTCCTGTGAACTTCAAGTGTTTCAGAATGAAAAAAAAGAAAAGTTTTAAAAACTATATACTTCACCACATATTGGTACATCCTTTGAAAAAGTTGTTTAACCAAAGTAAGTCTCAGTTTCCTCATCTGTGAAACACAGAGAATGGATACTCTGTTGTGTAATTGTCAAGAATAATAACCAAAGTAAGTCTGTTTCCTCATCTGTGAGACCCAGAGAATGGATACTCTGTTGTGTAATTGTCAAGAATAAAGTCATTAATGTGTAAAGTGCCTGGTGCCCAGACATTCAGCACACATAAATTCACTGAGCACCCACAGTGCACTGAGCATCATGCTGAAAGTGCTCCTCTCTTCTTCTGCCTGCCCTAAAGATTGCAATGTGCAGGGTATAATTTTCAACTTCTAGGAGCTCACAGTTCACTGGTGGTCAGGCTTAAAGATTATTACAACTCAGATGAGTGGTACCCAGACGGGTGAAGTGATTAGGTAGCTTCACACAGCTGGTTAGTGGACGAGACCAGGAACTGAGGGCTCCTGATTCTGATGTTACTTCCAGGTCACCAGATGAATGACCATGTTTTGCATTATTGTATATCTAGGAAAGCTGAAGGTGCTGCAGTGGAGGAACATGGACATAGCACTAGACAACAATAACTCACAGGGGAAGAATGTGAGTCTCTTCCCTTCTTTTCCCACCATACAGGTTCCCCCATGTAGAAAGGCTGTATTTGATACTAGAATATCTTGTTTTTATTTTACTGAAGATAGTTGATTTACAATGTTTTACTAGCTTCAGGTGTACAGCTCAGTGATTTATGTATATATATATACATATATGCATATATATATATAATGTGCATATATATATTTTTAAGATCCTTTTCCTTTATAGGTTATTAAAGCATATTGAATATAGTTCCCTGTGCTATATATTTGGTCTTAGTTATTTATCTATTTTATGTTTAGTAATGTAGTAGTGTGTTATGGAGTGGGTTGCCATTTCCTTCTTCAGAGGATCTTCCCGACCCATGGATCGAACCCGGGTCTCCTGCATTGTAGGCAGATGCTTTACTGTCTGAGCCACCCGGAAAATCCTTAATCCCAAACTCCTAACTTATTCCCCCCATCCCCTTTGGAAACCAATACATTTGTTTTCCATGTCTGTGAGGTTCCCCGCTCCCCCCCTCAATTTGGTAAATGTGTTTATTTCCATCATTTTTTAGATTCCACATACAAGCAATATCACATGATATTTGCCTTTCTTTATCTGGCTTACTTCACTTGGTATGATAATGTCTGAGTCTATCCCATTGCTGCAATGATATTTCATTCTTTTTATGGCTGAGTAATATTCCTTTGTATAGATACCACATCTTCTTTATCCATTCATACTCGGGTGTCTTTAAATCCCTGTATTTGCTTCTCTCATTTTTCACAGTGAAGTACAAGTCAGAGGCAGAGCCTTTGGCAGGCAATAGTATACAGTTAGAATTAATCATGTTGTTTATTTTCTCCTTGGTTATGTTTATGACTGCCTTCTATTTATGGCAAATAGCACCATTTTAACTTAACAGCCATGCAATAAAACTTCCTTTCCAAATGAATGTATTTAAGTCAAGAAAGCAAGTCAATTTAATAAAAATATTAAGTTTGCCTAAGTGTCACTTGCATGCATATGGAGCAAACATCGGATTCCAGAATGACTGAAGCAGAAAAGCCCTGAGCCAGACTATTTACTGAGCTAAAAATAACTCTTTAAAGAAAAGATAAAATTGGAGAAAGTGCTGCGTTTTGAATAGTAGTTGGAAAAGCGAATTGTGCATGTGTTCTATGGCTTCTGTGCCAAAAAGTCACTTTCCTTGTGTCAGGAAAGATGAGAAGAGAAACAGAGAAATTGTCAGTTTATGTCTGAGAAGGACAAACTCAGCACCTGGGATTCCAGGCTTTTATCACTGCAGATTAGCCTATTTTAGATTTCAAATATGGTTAAATAATGCCACGTGTGGTCCACTTCGGGGCTTTGCTGTGTGGTCAGAATCAGAGACATTTCATTTCTGGGAAAGACAGCTAATGCCAGCCTGGTCTCATGGCCAGGCAATTGATTAAAGTTTGGCAGGTGCAATTGCTGTTTCTAATGAAGACTCGGGTAGCTCAGCTGGTAAAGAATCCACCTGCAATGCAGGAGACCCTGGTTTGATTCCTGGGTCAGGAAGTTCCCCCTGGAGAAGGGATAGGCTTCACACTCCAGTGGTGGCTCAGATGGTGAAGAATCCGCCTACAGTGCGGGAGACCTGGGTTCGATCCCTGGGTTGGGAAGATCCCTTGGAGGAAGGCATGGCAACCCACTCCAGTATTCATGCCTGGAGAATCCTCATGGACAGAGGAGCCTGGCAGGCTACAGTCCATGTGGTCGCAAAGAGTCGGACACGATTGAGCGACTAAGCACAACCACAAACAAGCACAATGAAGAACTTACTCCCTACAGCATCTTTTCTTCTTAAAGTGACAGAAAGAGAAAAACCAAAGCCTGAAAGATATCATTGACACCAGCTTTCAATTGCCTTTTTAAAATCAGTTTCACACACCTCACTCGGCCAAATGTGGAACAGTGGATGTATTTACTGCTCACCCAGGCTCAGAAGGCAAGGGAGGACTGGGCTTTTTAAGGGCAGAGATCTCAGAAATGTTCATGTCAACAGGAGACATTAAACATCAATTTGTAAATACATCCATCGGTATATCCATGTGCTGATTCAATGTCTTATTCTACTGTGAAGGCAGGAATCTTGTCTCCCTCATGCAATGCTGGACCTCCCACATCTGGGACATTGTATTCTCAGCACATAGTTTTGAATGAATAGATAAGTCATTTCTGCATGGGCACCAGCAGGGCAGCTAAGGTGCACAGCCCTGAAAGTCAAGCCGTGTCTAGTGTAAGCAGCGATCCTGCAACCCTGGGTCATAGGGATAGAAGTACTGACCAAGTCACACCATATTCTCTCCAAGGTCTCCCATTCTCTCTTCTGTGAAGGACTGGCTGCACTAGTGGTGGGTGTCTTGGTGCACCACCCACATTTTCTGCTCCAGCCCTTAGCCCTTATCTGTGTGTGCAGGAGGTATTTAAGGGTGTGTCCTTGGGAAAAGCTTGTGGAGGAAGCAGGACTGAGCATATTCAGTGCAGTTTCAACAAAAGTCTCAGTCCATCCCTAGGGGAGCCCTGAGGTTGGGGTGAAGCCAGGGTACTAGATCTTTGTATCAGGCTCGACCAGTCTTTCAATAGCAGCTTCTGTCTGGAAGGAAGCATGACCTGGCATGGGGTGGGAGGCAATGGGTTGGTGGGTCTGTTCATCTGGGGGCAGTTCCTAGAAGTTGTCCACTCCCAATGTGCCAATCAGCTGGGGATCCCTGCCTTCATCTGGAGGCAGGGCAGATAAAGCACCCCAGGCCATCCATGGTGTGTGTTCAGTCGCTTCAGTTGTGTCCAACTCTTTGCAACCCTGTTGACTGTAGCCCACCAGGCTCCTCTGTCCATGGGATTTTCCAGTCAAGAATACTTGAGTGGGTTGCCATTTCCTCCTCCAGGGGATCTTCCTGACCCAGGGATCAAACCCATGTCTCCTACGTCTCTTGCGTTGTGGGCCAATTCTTTACCACTGAGCCATTGGGGAAACCCATTATATACTTTGTTTACTCAATAAAGGTAAGGAATTGGAAGGGCTTTGGGTCATGAATGAAATGCAGGTGGCTCTTCCCTTTTCCTTGTTTTGACTGTGTTCGTAGAAAGAAATTCCCACATCTAATCCAGATGCAATTGTACTGCCTTGGGTGTGCATTCTGGCATCATCAAACACAGATGTGTGTTTAGGGTTTTGCTGTGCTTTGAGGCTACAGTCAATTCCAGCACCCTATTCCAAACATGTCTGTACCACTCAAGAGGCACCAGGACAAAATGGAAGGGGAATTGGGTGGATAATTTGAAGACTCCTCTACTGCCTTGCAGCTTGTTGAGTCCTGGCTTTTATATCTCAGTACATAGGGACTGTTCAGTGACTTGCCCAGAATTACACAGCAGGGGGAAAGGGAAGAGTCTTGAGACATCTAAGTTCAGGATCATTTCTACTTTACCACAGAGGCATGGGGCTCTCTCCTCGGAGAGAGCTAAGAATGTGCTTAGTCACTGTCATGTTCCAGTCTTTGTGACCTCATGGACTGTAGCCCTCCAGGCTCCTCTGTCCATGAGGATTCTCCAGGCAGGAATACTGGAGTGGGTTGCCATGCCCTCCTCTGGGGGATCTTCCCAACCCAGGGATCGAAGCCAGGTCTCCTGCATTGCATGCAGATGCTTTATCTTCTGAGCCACTAGCGATGCACATGTAGAACCAGGTATTTCTGGCAAGTTGTTCACAGACCCCTTCTTCACACTTTCCTTGCTCTACTTCCAATCACAAAGGGTTGATTGTTCCAAATTCCATATTTCAAGCTCCCTGGCCCACTGGGTGCTCATAATGTTTAGTTAATGGAAGAAAGTTTAGGAGATTTGAGAGCAGGAAGAATGGAGAACCCAGGATTTCTGTCTCTTTCTCTCTTTCTGTCTCTCTGTCTCTGCTGTGGGCAACATCTCACTCAGTGGCCTTCCCTCCCCTATGGCTCTGTCTCATACCAAACATCCTCCACCATGACTCCAGCTCCTAACAGGTGGCTTCCATTTCTGACTCTAGTAAGACCACCTCCTTCTGGCCACCTCCATCCCTGGAGATGTTAGTTGCTTTCCTAAGTTGCCTCACTGCTTCTTTTTATGGTTTTTGGTTCTTCCAATACCTTTTGAAGTTTTTGCTAAAATGTATTATGTATACAGTTAAGTGCATGTAATTTTGTACATCTTCATGAACATCCAACATCTTCTAAACTAATCCCCTGGATTAAATTCACTCTGTTAACTCCAGACAAAGACTGTTTTCCTGACTGGATTTTAAACCCATAAGATCATTAATCAAAGCTAGATAAATGAAAATTTCAAAATAATTGTTAAATAGAATAGAGAGGAATACAAATCCCAATCTAAAAACTCCTATGGGCAAGACTTAATATTATTTTTCTATAGTTGATCTTAGTATCTACTTCAAACTTCCATTCTTTTGGATGAAGGCACTTCACTCTCAATCATATCAGGTTCTTTTACATACTTCACCCTCCTGATCCAGGCTTCCAATTGCTTTGCACAATTGTATCTAAGTCTTGAGTGATCTGCAGTTGCCAAGGGTTCAAGAGGAAAGTGAAGGGAAAGTGTATTTGGTCATCACTTAGCCAGCTAACATCTGAGATGTCTGAGGTCTACCTGGGCTTCAGGTGTGGGTCTGTCTAGGTTTTTTCTACATCATGAATCTTTCATTCTACAAGTCATGGAGAATGACTCCAACACAGAGAGATGCCTCAAAGACTCTGCTGCTTCTCTGGGACATGTGAGATGTTTATCATCATGTCCTTACATCACTGAATCTGGAAAAATACCTCTGTTGTTTGAATCCTTTGCCTCATCACACTGCACAATCATTTCCTTTCTGGGTTCTTGCTTCTTTTTAAGAGATAGAGTCATGGTCTCCATGGTTCGTCAATCCCTAAATCTCTTCATTGTCTGCAGCCTTCTCTCTCTGAGACTTAGGGAGACAGACCTGGCCATTTTTTTTTCAGATGTCCACAGTTTCTACTCATTCCTTGCTTTCCTTTCAAATATCTCTCTTGTAAATTCATTAAAAAAAATAAACAATTTTTTGTTTTAAGAACTGGATGCTTCACTCTTACATTATCATGGATACTTCAAAATCCATTTCTACTTTTGTGCACCTGTGTCTTTCTTGTTTCCTAGGAGAACTATGTTTTATGCAAGTCAGCTTAGGTAATGGATGATCCTGAAGTCTCAGGGGCTCATGCCAACCAAAGCTTGCTTTTTGCTCTCTCTGCCAGTCCATGCTTGGTGACAAGTAGCTATGGGGCGCCTCTTTTCCATTCTATCTATGTTCCATTGCTGTTGAGGACAGCTTTGTTTTGGGATAAAGAAATATCTTGGAAACACATCATAAGTCTTTAAGCATCTGTCTCAAAGTGCCATATGTCACTTCTGTTAACTTCATGGGTTAAAGCAAGTCACATGTCCAAGCTTGATATCAATAGGCAGAAAAACAGAAGTCTACCAAAGGGAGGGCCAGCATGTATTTGGAAACAATTGAATAATCTGCCATACTTTTGAAAATTTCACTGCTTGGGAAACAGTCTTTGTCTGCCCTTATGCTGAACATTAAGAACAGAACTGACTAGATTATGGGTGAATGGTGAAGAGAAAGTGGGTTAAGAGACAAAAGCAGGGAGTAGGGCAGACCTAAGCTAATGTTTAAAAAATAGTCTCATAGAGAACAGATTTGTGGTTGCCAAGAAGGAGGGCAGGGGGTGGAAGAGGGATGAATTGGGAGGTTGGGGTTAGCAGATGCAAACTGTTTTATGCAGGATGGATAAGCAACAAGGTCCTACTGTAGAGCATAGAGAACTCTATTCAATATCCTGTGATAAACCACAATGAAAAAGAATGTGTGTATATATATGTATGTATCACAGCGTCAGTTTGTTGTACAGCAGAAACTAACACAATGTTGCAAATCAACTATACTTCAATTAAAAAAATTTTTAAAAACATGATCTTGCCATGTATGCAAGCAGAGTATTGACCATCAGGTGTTTGGACTGACCTTATTCTTGCCGGGATTTGTCTGTTACCAGGTGGGGATATTTGACTGAAATAGAACCTCTTGTACTGCATTTCAGAGCCCCTAAAGAGAGGAATCTGACCCCCAAAGTAAACCTGATTAACTTTGTACATTTCAAGTTTGGGGTATTTAATATTAATGTGTTAATGTCTTTGTTAAGAATAATTCCCAAAGTCCCAATTCCTGCTGTAGTGCACTTTCCCCCTAATTTCCTGCAGCAATGGACTGTGAAGAAAGCTGAGTGCAGAAGAATTGATGCCTTTGAACTGTGGTGTTGGAAAAGACTCTTGAGAGTCCCTTGGACTGCAAAGAGATCCAACCAGTCTATCCTAAAGGAGATCAGTCCTGGGTGTTCATTGGAAGGACTGATGCTGAAGCTGAAACTCCAGAAATTGGCCAACTCACGCGAAGAGTTGACTCATTGGAAAAGACCCTGATGCTGGGAGGGATTGGGGGCAGGAGGAGAAGGGGGCGACAGAGGATGAGATGGCTGGATGGCATCACTGACTCACTGGACGTGAGTCTGAGTGAACTCCGGGAGTTGGTGATGGACAGGAGGCCTGGCATGCTGCGATTCATAGGGTCGCAAAGAGTCGGACATGACTGAGCGACTGAACTGAACTGAACTGAATTGAATGTTTATAGGAGGAAAATCCCAAAAGGGAGTTATGAATCCTGTAGCTATTGGTCTATTTTTAATCCTGTACCAGGCATAAAACCTGGGGATTTGGAATGAGAAAACAGTGGCCAGAAGCTATTGCGTAAGCGATTCCATTGAGAATTGCAATTAAAAAAAACATTCAAAGCAGATTCCATATGGCGTACTATACATGGAACTGACAAGTAAACTGATTCTGAAAACACATACTGCTCTGTCATATTATGTCTGAGTTACCCTTTAATTACAGTTTATTCCTGTTCAGCACTTTATTGGTGATAGAAGAATATAATTTTTAAAATTAGCAAATTCTAACATATACAGTAAATGTGCAAAAGTCGTAAGTGTCAATCGTGATGAAATGTCACATGTGAAGTCAGGTCCCCACCTCCCAGATCTAAATACAGAACTTCTCCATCATCCCAACAGATGCTCTCACTCTTGCGTGCCAGGACCCGCCTCCACTGGAGGAGAAGAGTTATTCGGACCTCGCTCATCATAAACTTGTCTTCCCTGTTACTGAGCTTCACAGAAATGAAGTCATACAGTATACACTCTTTCGTGTCTGTCTTCTTTTGCTCAAAATTGTATCAGTGAGATTTATCTATGATATTGTAAGGAGATGTGTTTTCTTTTTTTCATTTTAAATTACTTTTTATTGGAGTATAATTGCTTTACAGTGTTGTGTTGGTTTCTACTGTACAGCAAGGTGAGTCAGCTATACATATACATATATCCCCCTGTTTTGGATTTCCTTCCCATTTGAGTCTCCACAGGGCAATGAATAGAGTTCCCTGTGCTATACTGTAGTTATCTGTTTTATAATAGCAGTGTATATATAACAATCCCAGTCTCCCAGTTCATCCCACCCTGCTTCCCCCTTGGTATCCATACATTTGTTGTGTAGAGTAGGTATGTTTTGCACGAACGCTGGCAGACACTTTCTCAGGGTGATTACGCCAAGTTCCTCTCGTCTCCCCAGCAGTGTAGGAGCGCTCCAGTTATTCCATATCCTCACCAACACTTGACATCAATCAAAAGGTCTTTTTTTTGAGTTGATTTTTTTGATCTTTTCTGAACACAAGTATGACCATGTTTTCATTCTTTTAAAACACTTTAACAAAAAGATTGGGGGGAAATTCCTGAGCACAGTAGAGTTTAAATGTCCACCAGAGAGACTGATGGGTTCTGGAATTAAAAAGTGATTTGAGTGGCAGTAAAGAGATGTGGGCTTCCAAGATGGGGCAGTGGTAAAGAACCCGTCTGCCGATGCAAGAGACATAAGGGATGAGGTTTCGATCCCTGGGTCCAGAAGATCCCCTGGAGGAGGGCATGGCAAGCCACTCCAGTATTCTTGCCTGGAGAATCCTATGGACAGAGGAGTCTAAAGGGCTACAGTCCAAACGGTTGCAAAAAGTCGGACATGACTAAAGCGACTTAGTACACACACAAACAGATATACTGATATTTCTTACACAATTCATTTTATGATCCTAAGTTTGTACCCAGTAACCAAGGAACAAAAGAAGTGTCACTAGGCAATGTTTTGGGGGAAAACCCAAGTGGAATACCATCCCTGATATTTGTTCCAGGGTGCACACACCTGAATGACATTCTAAGGTCTCATGTACAGTAGACATGAGTTGCTATAGAATGAAAACATTCTTCTCAGCTCAGACAAGGAGATGCAGCAACCAGGAGAGGATGAAAGAGACGGATCTTCTCCCTTCTAGAATTTCTCTCACTAATGAAGGAGACAGTTCATTAAATAAACTCCAGTGTACAGGAGAGATAGTCTCCTATAGTAAACAGAATCCTGGAGTCTGAAGCCAGGCAACCCGATACTAAATCTTGACTTGGCCATGTGCTGAGTGAATGTTCTTGGCCAGGCTTGTTCGGTCCTGTTTCCTCTTCTGTAAATAAAGATGATACTGAAATGGAGCATGACTCTACAGTCCCTGACCTCCATGTCCCCTGCTGCCTTTTGTCTGTGGAAAAACTTTAGCCAAAGAATAAGTTTAATCACAGAAGTGAGAAAATGCAGAAACAGAGGAAAACAGTCAAGACCAAATAATAATAATAATAATGATAATGTACTCATTAAGCACAAATACCTTTAGTTCCTCCTCAAGGGCTGTAGATAATATTCTGAGCCATCCTGTGAAGCTGTCTTATAGATACTGAAACCCCCACCAGGGAGAGAAGTTAATTACATGATGACCAGCTTGTCGCCATGACATAAGCTGCCACAGTTCTGAGAATTGGCCTCAAAGAAATGGAAAGAATCTGACCCTGGAACTGAAGATTACTGTACCTAAAAC
Source organism: Bos javanicus (assembly GCF_032452875.1). Lineage (NCBI taxonomy): Eukaryota > Metazoa > Chordata > Mammalia > Artiodactyla > Bovidae > Bos > Bos javanicus. The sequence continues at coordinate 48,225,778 of NC_083884.1, forward strand.
AAATAGAGTGACACGGGTCAGACCACTGATGATCAATGTGAAGATGACCGTCAGAGCTGACGGTGCTGTTTCTGCATATAGCCCCCTCCCTCTGTCTATAAAATCTTTTGGCCATTGATTGTCGGCTGGAGGGAGTCAGCCTTTGTACAGGTGCTTTTGGTAATGATATGAACCACACTTCCTTGTGGGATTGTTGGAAAGAGTAAATTACATGTAATATTTGTAGAGCAATGCTAGTTAGGTCCTAACAGGAGGCTTGAGTGATGGGGGAAGGGCAGGAATACAGGTCTGCACAGGTTCCTTCTTTGAGCATTGAGTAAGAGTGTACAAACCAAGGGGTCCCCAGAAGTTCCTGGGGAGGTAAACCCTAAGAAGAATCGAGAGTTGATCAGGGAAAATGGAGTGGAGAACATTTGAGGTAGAGAGGTGGTATGGGAAAAGCAAGCAGGTAAGAAACCAACCTTTAGGACTAATTTGAACATCACCTTCATTTGCTGAAGTAGCCAGGAGAGTAGCGTAAAGGTGTGAAAGATGGCCAGGTGAGGGTGGCTGTGACCTGTGTTGGCTCCCCGAGCAGCAACCTCCCGTGGCAAGTACTAAGTACCAGGTGAGCTCAGAATTTTCTGCTTGTCAGAAACATGCATGTGTTTTAAATCAAAACTACAGTGAGGTACCACCTCATACCAGTCAGAATGGCCGCCATTTAAAAAAATCTACAAATTTAACAAATGCTAGGGAGGGAAGAGAAAAGGAAACCCTCTTATAATCTGTTGGTGGGAATGTAAATTGATGCAGCCACTATGGAGAACAGTATAGAGGTTTCTCAAAAAAACTAAAGAGTTGCGATAGGATCCAGCAATCCTACTGCTGGACATATATTCAGAGCAAACTGTAATTCAAACAGATACATGCACCCTTATGTTCATAGCAGCACTGTTTACTATAGTCAAGACATGGAAACAACCTACATGTCCATCGACAGATGAATGGATAAACAAGATGTATATGATATGTATAAATATATATATATATATCAATCAATAGATAGATAAATATAAAATGATTGTGAATTTATGATTAGTAGATGCAATAGTATATAGAGAATGGATAAGCAACAAGATCCTACTGTGTAGCATGGACAACTATATTCAATATCCTGTGACAAGCCATTATGGAAAAGAACATGAAAAAGAGTATATATATATTTAACTGAGTCACTTTGCTATACACTAGAAATGAACACAACATTGTAAATCAACTCTCCTTCCATAAAATACATTTTTAAAAAGTAGATGCATGTCATTAAAAGAAGCTTACATCCTCGTTGTTGTTCAATTGCTAAGTCACATCGGACTCTTTGCGACCCCATGGACTGCAACACGCCAGGCTTCCCTGTTCTTCACTATCATCTCCCAGAGTTTGCTCAAACTCATGTTAAATCAGTGATGCCCTCCATCTTTTCCTCTGTCGCACCCTGCTCCTCCTGCCCTCAATCTTCCCCAGCATCAGGGTCTTTTCCAACAAGTCAGCTCTTCGAATCAGGTGGCCAAATTATTGGAGCTTCACCTTCAGCCTTAGTCCTTCCAATGAATATTCAGGGTTAATTTTCTTTAGGATTGACTGGTTTGATCTCTTTGCTGTCCAAGGACTCTAAAGAGTATTCTCCAGCATGATTCAAAAGCTAGTAGGAGGAAGTAAAATCCAAACATACCTAGCTACTTAACCTGTGAGTATGGATAAATGCTTGGAGATGGATAAAGCAAGATGATGAAGTAAGTTTCAGTGGAATTTTGTGTTGGATGGTGGGAGAAGTCACATCAGAGAGAGACCTGACTGTTCTGTAGATATGTGGGAGGAGAAAAGACAGAGAGAATAGCAGATGCAAAGGCTCTGGGGCAGGCGTGCAATTGCTGTGCTTTAGGAAAGTGCAGATGCCAAGGGGATGGAGCAGAGGAGTAGCAGGGAATGAGAGGTGAGTCAACCAAGGAGCCTAGGACCAGACCATGTGGGGACTTGGGCAGGTGATGAGCACTCAAGTTTTGTCTACAGTGAGATGGGAAACCAGCGGAGATGAGAGGCCTGTTCTGAGTTCTTCCTGGCTGCTACATGAACACTAAAATTACAGGGGTCACAGTGGAGCAGGATGTCCACTTAGGCTACTGTATCCGGCTGGCCAAAAAGTTCATTTGGCCTTTTCTGTAAGATCTCCGGGAAAACCTGAACCAAGTTTTTGACCAACCCGATAATTCTTTGGGAGGAGGTGATGATGGCTTCCAGCAGAGCAAGAGTGATAAAGCTGAGAACACGTGGTTGGAACCCAGATCTGGTGTGTAAAGTAAGACCCGCTGATCGGATCCAATACCCAAAAGGAATCCCATGTGCATCACTCTGGAGAAGACGAGAGACACTCCAGGCAGCTGGGTTCTAGGCTCTCAGCCCAGACGTGACAGATGGGTCTTTGCCCTTCATCTCCCATGAGAGGCAAACTGAAAGAAAATTGACTTTCTGGAACATCTGAGGCCCAGAAGAATAATCCTTTGGGAAATCCAGATAAGCAGCACATTGAAGCAGAAACATGTGAGCACTAGACTCAGCTGCTGGGATCATCAAGTAAGTCACTGAATCGCTCTGAAACTCGGTGTCCTTTTTTGCAAATATGGGGCAAGGACAATGGCCCGCACAAGGGCAAGTTGTGAGTACCTGATGAGATAGAGGTGGGAGGCATCCATCCTCCTTGCTGTGATAAGGAAGTGCAGGACCAGTTTCCATTCTTGGAAGCTCCCCAGAATAAAGCCAGAAGAACATGAACCTGGGGGCTTCCCTGGAGTCACAGTGGTAAAGAATCCACCTGTCAATGCAGGAGATGCAAGAGACGCGAGTTCGATCCCTGGGTCGGGAAGATCCCTTAGAGGAGGGCTTTGGCAACCCACTCCAGTATTCTTGCCTGAAAAATTCCACAGACAGAGGAGGCTGGTGGGTGATGATCCATGAGGTCACAAAGAGCTGGACATGACTGAGTCCTGGGATTGTCCCCAGTGAGTCTAAGCTAACCGTCACTGATCCTTCATCTCAAACCAGGTTCCCACCACCAGGCATGCACCCAAGGCCTAGCCAGAGTATGCACTGGGTATTCAGTCTAATTTGGCTGAGATATATGCCTGTCTCCTTCACTCTCCTTAGCAATATCCGTCGTTACCTCCCCAAGTTTAAGGAGCAAGGACATTTTCCTTCCTGTATGTCTCCATCTCTTGTTGCCAGCTGGAAGATAGTACCCATGGGAAAAGGTCAGGGGAGTCAGGGCTAATCAGCATTTATTGTGAGCTTGCACTTTGTCATGGGCTTTATAGTGATTTAATTCTCACAATCAACCCCATGAGATAGTTTATCACTATTTACAGATCATAAAAATAAGGCAGAGTGGTGTCTAAGGGCTGTTCCACAGGCAAAATGCAGAGCTGGGTTTAAACCTAGATGAGTTAGGAATGGTCAGTTGGCCCAGTCAACATCCTTTGAGACTTTATAGATGGAAAATCTAAAAACTGTACTTTGCAGACTCCCAGGAAGCCAAGATCCTGCATATTAGGGATCTGTCCATCAGATGCTCTCAAACACAATCAAACCTCAGAACTACCTTATAAGGTGATAAGCAGCAGGCTGAAGCAACCTTTACCTGGTATGGATCTAGCAAGGGCCAGTGTCATTGCTCTGGATCCAGCAGTTCTGGCCAAACTTCCCCAACAAGAGCTAAAGTGTGTTCCAGGAGCCCCTGGTGGGACAGTGTTTCCTGAATTTCTGAATTCCTAATCAGCAGAGGCTGCAGCAACTCCTTGGTAGTCCTTCTCTGTGGGTTTCTAATCCCACTCTGGAGCTGGTTTCTCCAGCTCTTGATTAATTAATCACATTAATCTGACAATGATTTTGTAAAGTCATTCCATCTAGTAGCCCCCCTTTCTGTGTATCACGATGAGGGGGCTTTCTGTGAATGGCAGCTGAACCCCTACTGACAGACCCAGCTCATCTAATTCAGCACCCAGTAGAGTTTAGGGCGCAATTCCCAAACACTTGGCCAGACCAACCTAAGAGATTTCCAATGAGTGATGATGAGCTGTTGAATACAATTAAGTGGCAAAATTCACATTTCTTCAGCTGCTCTCAAGGAGGCTTATTTCCCAAGGAGAACCTCTAGCCATGGCTGATGGCATTTTCTCCATCCCCTCCCCCTCAGTAGTGAGAGGAATTCATTGTTCTCGAGGGCCTTCGTAAGGATTGAGGACCAGGTGATGAAAGGTAATAGCTTTTCCCTTGAGAAAATGTCCAAGACATGTATTTCCATTAAAAAGCATAATGCCTCCTGAAGCCAAATATTGTTTTCTGTTTTGTTTTGGGTTGTCTTTGGCTGTTTGATGTCAGCCTTCATGAATATGGAAAATTGAGAACTGGCCATGGTTAATCCATTTCTCCACCAAGGAAAACTAGATTTTTGTCCTAGGGCCAAAAAAATAAATAAAAATCAAAGTTTCTATTTGAACCCTCTCTATCTTATATAAGCAATGGAATCCCTCATCCCAGTAATAACACATGTTAAGAATTCTTGAACATGGACACATTAACCACACAGTTGCACAATAGAAAAATGCAAATGCGAAGACTTCACCTCTTTGGTCTTCATCATTCAAATTTCACACTTGGGCCCTGAAGGGTTTTGTTTTTTTCCTTTTGTTTTTGTTTTAAAGGAAAAGTGTTTGGATGTTCTATAACAAGATGTTGTTGTGTTGTGACATAGTTGTAAAGTACACCTGGACACTGAACTATCCAATTTAAAACTGATTTTTAAATTCACTTAAAAGAAACCGATCTCTTGTCCCCAATTCTGTCACATCTGACCTGCCGTATTCTTGGTTTTCTCCTCTTTGTGTTTCTGTGTCTTTTGTCCCTCTATTCACTCTTCCCTTCATGGATTTTGTGTTTTTGTTTATCAGGTAATTGAAAACATTTACTATTGTATGTACATCTTTATAGAAGCTTCAATGACCCATCTACAAATTTCCATTAATTGTAGAGAGGATTGAAAACACAGCAATAAGAGCAGAGACAGGATGTGAAAAGATGATTGAGATCAGCTCAGTGGGACTTAATACCTGGAAAATCTGTTAATACAGCAATTAAAGTGAAAATCCCCCTTGAAGTAAACTCAAAGTCTTAATACCTCTTGCATTGCGGCATCCTCAGATCCACTATTTTATTTTCCTCCTGTAGGAAATTCACAAGGTTCACTTTCTCCCAGAAATGCTATTTTTTTAAGTGCTTTTTAATTTTATCAATATTCTTAAAAAAAAACTGGGGTGCATAGGGAGTCAAAATGACCGGGATCAAATGAAAAGCAGAGGAGGTTTCCTTAATGGTAGGCTTTATATTCCTCTGTTTATTTATCTACTGACTGTGCTGTGTCTTCGTTGCTGCACAGGCTTTTTCTCTAGCTGTGGCGAGCAAGAACTACTCCCGTCTAGTTGCAGGGCTCCAGCTTCTCACTGCTGTGGCTTCCCTTGTTGTGGAGCGCGGGCTCTAGGCATGCGGGTTTTACTAGTTGTGGCTCACAAGCTCAGTAGTTGTGGCTCTCGAGGTCAGTAGTTGTGGTGATGGGCTTAGCTGCTCCTCAGCACATGGGATCTTCCCAGATCAGGGACTGAACCCACGTCTCCTGCATTGGCAGGCAGATTCTTTACCACTGAGCCAACCAGGGAAGCCCTAGGCTTTATTTTCTGACCAAGAAAAGAAATGATGGAGTGTTATCCCTCTGCCAAACCTGGCAAGTGTACCCCCTAGGTCATCCGCCTCCCTATCTCCTACCATCCACACACACATCATTGTTCTCACCCTAAATGAGATTCAAATCTCAGAGATGATAAACATTTCAGCAGAAGCACTGATGATGCAAAGCTCGCTTGGTATGTGTGCTTCACATATGAGGTCTTACTTACGCCTTACAAACATCCTTTGAGGTTTTTGTCATCACCCTCGTGGCACGTGAGCAATAAAACTTCAGCAAGAAGAAAGTGACTTTGCCAAGGTCATGTATCTCTTAAGAGGTTATAGGTCTCTAAACGAGACCACACATTCTGCTTGTGAAAGAGCGTCAGATGAATGAAAATGTCATGTGCATTGCAGCCGCACTGCATCCGTGGCTCCTCCGACTTCTGCCAGACTGTGTGGCTTGAGGCAAATTACCCAACCTCTCTGTGCCTCAGTGTCCCCATTTGAATAATGGTGATGATACTCACATATTGCTTCCCTCACATGATTGTTGGATTTAAATTTAGGTAATATATTGAGACTTCCCTAGCGGTCCAGTGGTTAGGACTCTGAGCTTCCACTGCAGGGCTTGCAGGTCAATCCCTGGTGGGGAAACTGAGATCCCACATGCTTGCAGAGTGTGGCAAAAAAAAAAAAAAAAGCAACTATACGCCAATAAAAATTAAATAAATGTAATTAATATATGTAAAGAGCTTAGAAGAGCACTTGGTTCACAGTAAGCACTATTTGTGAGCTGCTGCTATTATCATTATTATTATTTAGAAATTTCATGCTCAGCAAGTGGTTCTTCCAATATTTTAACAATTTGAGACAGGATTGGAGAGGGAGTGTGTTGAGCTTCTCTTAAGATGAGAGACATTTAAACATTAATGTGGCAACTGCTACTCACTGCCTTCCTCATCCTCCTTCTGCCTTCTTTCGTATTTACAGAATCCTGACTCTCTGCAGAGAAACAACTGTCTCAGCTATAAGACTACATTTCTGAGCCTCCTCTGGTCTTAGGTGGGGTCTTATGAAAGGGATTCCAAACAATTTCTGGAAAGGTTTTCCTTCTTTGCTCTAAGAGCTTTCTTTCTCCTTGTTGTTTTCTCCTTCATAATCTCCCTTCCTGAATTGTTGACTGAAGGAAGGATGTGGTGCAGCCATCTTGTGATAATGAGGCAGTTATAAGAGGAAGGCCATGCACTAGGTCATGAAGATGCAAGATGTTATGCAAACCTGAAGTGCCTACTTCTGGACTCGTGGCTGTTTGAGAAAAAGGAATCACTTCTATGGTTTCACTTTCAAGCTCCTGAGCACAGTTTCTAGCCAATACTAACAGTGGCCTTCAGTGGACCTAGATAGAGAGATGGGTGTCTCTCAGCTGCCAGTTTTCTGGGCCCCTGAAAATGTGTGCACCAAACACAGCCACATCTCATTCTTCTTCAACTGTACACCAATTGTCATGCTGTTCTCCCAAAGATCTCATGCTGGAACATGAGCTCTTCACATGCTATGGCAATGCTTCACATGTCATCTCAGTCCTGCCTTGCCTGTGCAGGCCTGGGGAATGTGCTAAACTTTCCAAATACTGGTCTCTGAGTGTAGAGACAATCAAAGCTGCTTCACTGGCTTGTTCTAAACCACACTCGATAAAGCTGGAAATGATCACAGTTGGTTCCTGTTCTTGAAACGTGTTCGGTGAATGGCAACTATGAATACCATATCCTGCCCACCTCACATCAGTATCAGAAACTCACTTCTATTTGACTGTATAAACAGGAACAAAGTTCTACTTCAAAAAGAAGGGCGTGATTAAGCTCTGTCAGCATGTGTGTGTGGTCAATTTTACTTTTCTTAAATATGTGTTTATTTGACTACACAGATCTTATTAATAGTTGCGGCACTCAGAATCCGCTGTCTTCGTTGCAGCATGCAAACTCTTAGTTGTGGCATGTGGGATCTAGTTCCCTGACCAGGAATCGAACCTGGGCCCCCCGCATTGATAGTGTGGAGTCCGAGCCACTGGACCCCCAGGGAAGTCTCATGGTCACTTTTTCTTGACCACGGTGTTCGTTTAGTCATCTGCATGTTGTTGTGTTTCCAGAGTGTTTTTCAAAAGAGATTAATGTTTTTATTGCACTGTAGTTGATTTAAAATGTTATATGAGTTTCACGTGCACAGCATGGTGAATTAGCTTAGTTTTTTTTTTTTTTTGCAGATTAGATTACATTGTAAGTTTTTTATAAGATATTTGATATAATTCCTTGTGCTCTACCATATCCTTTTATTGCTTATCTATTTTATACATAGTAGTTTTTAATCTGTTAATTCCATACTCCTAATTTGTCCCTCCCCACTTTCTTCTCCTCTTTGGTAACCAGAAGTTTGTCTTCTATATCTGTAAGTCTGTTTCTGTTTTGTGTATATATATTCATTTGTATTATTTTTTTAGAGTCCACATACAAATGATATATGGTATTTGTCTTTGTATGACTTATTTCACTAAGCATAATATTCTCTAGGTCCATCCATGTTGTGCAAATGGTATTACTTCGTTCTTTTTATGACTGAGTAATATTATATCATGTATATATCACGTCTTCTTAATCCAGTTGTCTGTTTTGGGGCACTTGGGTTGCTTCTGTATCTTAGCTATTGTAAATAGAGCTGCTATGAAGGTTGGGACATATGTATGTTAATCTTATAATGTCAATTAGTATAAAACCAACTGCAATATAAAAACTTCCCTTATAATGAAACAAACGTAGGAATTTAAAAACAAACCTACAACAGAAGCATATGGCAAACAGGAAGCCTCCTACCTTGCTGGTAGAAATGGAAGAAGGTGCAGCAACTTTGGAAAACTTTGTCTTACAATGCTCAACATAGCTTTACCACGTGACCTGGCAATTTCAATACTAGATATGTATGCAAAAGAAATGAAATTTTATGTCCACACAAAGACTTGCACACGAGTGATTTCAGCACCATTATTAACAATGATAAAAAATTGGAAGCAGCACAAATGTCCATCAGCTTATGAATGGGTAAGCCCAATGTGTGATATTCATGCAAAGAAACAGTAAGCAATAAAAAGAAATGGTCTGTTGATAAAGATAGCAACATGGGCTGAACCTCAAAACCATTATTCTAAGTGAAAGCAGCAGACGCAAGACCACATATTGCATGATTCCATTTACATGAAAAATGTCCAGAGAAGGCAAACTGTTACAGAGACAGAAGGTAGATTAGTGGTTGCTAGGGGCTTAGGATAGAAATGGAGATTAACCGTAAATAAGCATGAGGGATCTTGCTAGGATGGTGGAAATACCCTCAAAATGGTCTAGATGATCGCACAATTTGGGAAATGTAATTACAGTGATTGAAATATACACCAGCAATGGTTGTATTAAATAGTATTTAAAATGTACTTCAATACATATGTTTTAAAACCCCAAAGCTGTTTCATGGTGAAGAATTCTTTGTGTATTTTAAGAGTCAGTGGAAAATAGGAAGAATTCTGAAGGCTAGAGTATTATCAAATAAGAGGTAGACATGCCTTGGCTAAGTCAAAATTAGGGTGAGGAAAGGGAAGGGTGATGGGGTACAAGAAACTGTGAATGTTGTATTAGAGAGTCAGCCCCGATATTGAACACCTGTATCGTTGGTGTGATGTTGAGAGAAAACTACATTATTGGGAAACTTCATGGTAAAAAGAGTGGAAATCCTATTAAGAAAGTTTTGTCATAGACTCACCTTGAACACAAATGAAAGCACTTACATGTAACTTTTTGGGAAGTAAGTCATCCGTGTACAGAAATGCTTCTAAATTTCTTGATTATCATCATCCAAGTGTCATTAGTATCAAACAGATATAATACTCATAGAAAATAATACATCTTTGTAAAGTTTTTTTTAAAGGTTGTAAAATTTGTATGTAATTTTCTAAAAATGTCAAGTATTTCATCAGCCAAAGCTGCCAGGAGACTTACCCATGAGGCTATTATAAATCAAAGGAATTTCACACTTATGATCTGTTTGGCTTTAATGAATTGGGTTTCGTGCCCTAAATGGCTGTGATTGTAAAAATATGTTTTAAAAATTAGGATGTAGTGGGCTTTCCTTATCAAAATTTGTGACAAATTTCTATTTCAAGTCAACAGATTACAAATTAATATTTATGTGCGGAGACTTTCTGAAGGTATCTGGTATTAGTTTTTTCGACTAATGGACACTGTGATTTCTGTTTCCCATCACAGAACACCTGTCTTTTTTTTTTTTCCTTTTGTGTCTTGTTTTGTTCTTTCTGACCATACCACAGCATGTGGGGATCTTAGTTCCCTGACCAGGGATCAAACCCGTGCCACATGCAGTAGAAGTGCAGAGTCTTGACCACTGAACCACCCAGAACACCTGTCTTAAACATCATCTATAACTAGATTGTCAACATTCAGACTCTCCTTCAACAGTCCCCACCTCCACTGGTGAAAGGAAGGCTTTGGTAATTAATCATGATGTTTTTCCATTAAGCCCTGACCTAGCTTCAGACTGCCACTACCAATCACCCAAGTTTGCTCTTGAGATGCAATCTATTTGCTAGCCCAACACTGGAAGAATCAGGCCCCCTAATGAGAATGTCACCAAAATGTCATGAAAGAGAGTGTGCTTTCTGTGACAAGACAGGACAGGGACAGTGACTGTTACCAGTGCAAAGACTTGCAACCCACTCAGTCATGTAAGTCAGTCCACTGTGGCTTATTTCCATTGTTTTGTTGTTGTTGTTCAGTTGCTTAGTTGTGTTCGACTCTTTGCAACCCCACAGACTGCAGCAGGCCAGGCTTCCCTGTCCTTCACCAACTCCCAGAGTTCACTCAGACTCACGTACATTGAGTCAGTGATGCCATCCAGCCATCTCCTCCTCTGTCGTCCCCTTCTCCTCCTGCCCCAAATCCCTCCCAGCATCAGGGTCTTTTCCAATGAGTCAACCCTTCACAGGAGGTGGCCAAAGTATTGGAGTTTCAGCTTCAGCCTCAGTCCTTCCAATGAACACCCAGGACTGATTTCCTTTAAAATGGACTGGTTGGATCTCCTCGCAGTCCAAGGGACTCTCAAGAGTCTTCTCCAACACCACAGTTCAAAAGCATCAATTCTTTGGTGCTCAGCTTTCTTCACAGTCCAACTCTCACATCCATACATGACCACTGGAAAAACCATAGCCTTGACTAGACAGACCTTTGTTGACAAAGTAATGTCTCTGCTTTTCAATGTGCTATCTAGGTTGGTCATAACTTTTCTTCCAAGGAGTAAGCGTCTTTTAATTTCATGGCTGCAGTCACCATCTGCAGTGATTTTGGAGCCCAAAAAAATAAAGTCTGACACTGTTTCCACTGTTTCCCCGTCTATTTCCCATGAAGTGATGGGACCAGATGCCATGATCTTAGTTTTCTGAATGTTGAGCTTTAAGCCAACTTTTTCACTCTCCTCTTTCACCTTCAAGAAGCTCTTTAGTTCTTCTTCACTTTCTGCCATAAGGGTGGTGTCATCTGCATATGTGAGGTTATTGATATTTCTCCCAGCAATCTTGATTGCAGCTTGTGCTTCTTCCAGCCCAGCATTTCTCATGATGTACTCTGCATATAAGTTAAATAGGCAGGGTGACAATATACAGCCTTGACGTACTCCTTTTCCTATTTGGAACCAGTCTGTTGTTCCATGTCCAGTTCTAACTGTTGCTTCCTGACCTGCATACAAATTTCTCAAGAGGCAGGTCAGGTGGTCTGGTATTCCCATCTCTTTCAGAATTTTCCACAGTTTATTGTGATCCACACAGTCAAAGGCTTTGGCATAGTCAATAAAGCAGAAATAGATGTTTTTCTGGAACTCTCTTGCTTTTTCCATGATCCAGCGAATGCTGGCAATTTGATCTCTGGTTCCTCTGCCTTTTCTAAAACCAGCTTGAACATCTGAAAATTCACAGTTCACATATTCCTGAAGCCTGGCTTGGAGAATTTTGAGCATTACTTTACTAGCGTGTGAGATGAGTGCAATTGTGTGGTAGTTTGAGCATTCTTTGGCATTGCCTTTCTTTGGGATTGGAATGAAAACTGACCTTTTCCAGTCCTGTGGCCCCTGCTGAGTTTTCCAGATTTGCTGGCACATTGAGTGCAGCACTTTCACAGCATCATCTTTCAGGATTTGAAATAGCTCAGCTGGAATGCCATAATCTGCAGAACGCTTTTTCATGTTTCTGTGCAGGAGAGGTAAAACAAAGAAAGGAAACTATCAAATAATATGATTTCAGTTAGAATGTCAGCTGTGCTAAGTCACTTTAGTCATGTCTGACTCTTTGTGACCCCATTGACTATAGCCGACCAGACTCTTCTGTCCATGGGATTTTCCAGGCGAGAATACTAGAACGGGTTGCCATTTCCTTCTCCAGGGGATCTTCCTGACCCAGGGATCAAACCCACGTCTCCTGCATTGACAGGTGGATTGTTTACCACTGAGCCACCAGGGAAGCCTGAAATGTCAGCTATACTATCTAAATGAATGTTTGTATATATGCATAGTTTTTCATAAAAGATTAACATATTTTGGCTTAAAGGTATATTCTGTGTATTCTTCTTCTTCCACATCAGTATATACCGAATTACTTATTTCTTTTAAAAAAAAATCTGCATGATAATCAAAAGGTAAGTTTTACTATAATTGATTCAGCCATTCACCTACTGACAGGTAAGTCTCTTCCCAATATTTTGTCAGTGTGAATAATTCTGCACACATCCTTATGTACTGGTGATTTTACTACTGAAGATAAAATCCCAGTTGAAATTTATGGGTCAAAGAATATTTAATTCTTTAGGATAATAAGCAAGGCCAAATTAATTTTCAGAACGCCAAAGCATTTCATTTGTCTGACAACGTTTGTGAAAGTTCTTATTTAGCAACAAGCTCCCTGGACTTAGATGTTAGCTCATTTTTTCCTAATCTGATGAGGAACTGTGTAATCTTTGTGGTTCTATTTTGTCTTGACTGCTCATAAGGAAGAGTGTTTTCCAGATGTTTCCTGGCCTCTGGCAGCTTCTCTTTGGGGATGTGCCTGTTGATGCCCTATGCTAAGGTTTTGGGTTTTTTAAATTAATTTATTTTTTATTGAAGGATAATTACTTTATAAAATTTTGTTGTTTTCTGTCAAACTTTAACATGAATCAGCCATAGAAACACATATATCCCCTCCCTTTTGAACCTGCCTCCCATCTCCCTCCTCATCTCACCCCTCTAGGTTGATACAGAGCCCCTGTTTGAGTTTTCTGAGCCATACAGAAAATTCCCAAAAAACTAGGAATAAAGCCACCATGTGATCCAGCAATTCCACTCTTAGGCATATACCCTGAGGAAACCAAAATAGAAAAAGACACATGTATCCCATTGTTCATTGCAAAACTATTTACAATAGCTAGAACATGGAAGCAACCTAGACGTGCACTGACAGATGAAGGATAAAGAAATTGTGGTACATATATGCTAAGGGTTTTGTTTCTTGTTGTTTGTCTTATAACAAGGGCACCTTATTATCTTTAAGTGTCCTTGTCCTGTGTCAAGATGGTGACATTTCCGTTCAATGATACAGCTACCATGTATCTCTCTTTTGCTTTTGTTGATGGTGCCTTCACCAACCAAAGTTAAACAGTTATATGGATGTGAATTGTTGTCTATTTTATATGACAGTTCATGATCCCCAAATATGTAAATATTCTCTTAAACACTAGGATTAATGCCAGTAAGGGGTGAGAATAAGAGAAAAGTAGAAAAGCATTATTTAAATTGCTATATGATTTGATTAATTGAATGAGCATGAATTAATTTGAAAATTAAAAATATGAAGAAGGAAGGAAGGGAGGGAGGGCGGGAGAGAGGGAAGAAAGAAAAAAAAAAACAGAAAAATGAAAGTAGTTAGGGGAGGATTTGACCTGAAGAAGCAGGACAAGGAAATCGTTTTGGGGTGGGGGTGACACCGATGGAACTCTTCTGTATCTTTACTGTGGTGATGGTCATAAAACTATACTCTTGTCGAAACTCACAAAAGTGTGCACAGTAAGAAGAAACTGTACTGTATGTTAATTGAGCATAATCAGTTTCATGAGAGAAAAGATTCCCATTATATGAATCTAGCTTTACCCTGATGACAAAATTTGACAATAGTTGAAAAACAAAGAAAAATAAGGGTCAACTCATTTGGGAGCATAGGGGCCAAAATCTTACCTAAAATATTAGTAAATCAAATCCAACAGTGTATTAAAAATATGACCAAGTAGAGATTGTGTTGGAATACAATTCAGTAGGTATTCAACATTAGAACATCAGGGAATCAGCTTTAGGAGTTTCTCCAGTGTCTCTGCATTATTGCATTTTAAGGAGAGGATTCTTTGTTCAGGGGTCCAGGGGGTGTTGTCCTGGACACTGAGGGGTGTTTAGCAGTATCTCTGGCCTCCACTGGGCTTTCCAGGTGGCTCAGATGGTAAAGAATCTGCCTGCAATTCAGTAGACATGGGTTTGATCCCTGGGTTGGGAAGATCCCCTGGAGAAGGTCATGGCAACCCACTCCAGTATTCTTGCCTGGAGAATCCCATGGACAGAGGAGCTGGGCTATATATAGTCCATGGGTCACAAAGAGTCAGACATGACTGAATGACTAACACTTTCACTTTTTCACTGGTCTTTACTACCTAGATATCATAGTAACCTCCATCATATATGACAATCAAAAATATCTCCAGAAATTGCCAGATATTCCCTGGGTGGCAAAATCTCCCCTACATGAGAAACTGGTTAAAATCATTGATCAGTAGAATAAATAAAGAAACATGTAATCATCTTGATGTCTTATAAACATCTGAAGAAAATGTCTCAAAGATTTTTAAAATACACAATAAGCTCAAGTTGTAGGAATGGATGAGAATTTTTTTTAACTATATGAAGACTAGATACCAAAACTCCACATCAGACACCATATGTAATGCTTAAATATGGAAATATAAAAATGTTCCTGGAATCTTTCACCAATTAGTAGGTTTATACTGGGTATCCTATGTCAGTACTCAAAAAACATTGGAGGCTGCACCTACTCTGTGTTGGTTTAGTTGGAGATAGATTTTGGAGGGAGGCAGAAACGAGCGTGTCTACTGGGGTGATGGGGGACCTTTATCCTTCACTATGTTGTTGGTTGTACTGGCAGCTTCTTGGCAGCAGGGATGATTATCTGCCTTTGTGACTTCATGCAGGACCTGAGCTTAGTGAGAAAGTACATAAACAGTCTAGCAAAAGAAATAGATTTGCTTTCGGTTTTCCTGGCTGTCCTGTTGGCTCGCATTTTTCCCCTGCTGTTTTCCTCATTTATTGGACGGTTCTGCCGTGATACTGTGCACAGGAAACTTTACTCTGCTTTCTTAGGCATAATTTGGAACTGTCAGCGGCAGGATGTGTGTGGCGATGATTGACAGTTTTTTTAAATTAATTTTTATTGGAGTATAGTTGCTTTACAATGTTATGTTAGTTTCTACTGTACCACAAAGTGAATCAGCTGTATACACATATATTCCCTCTTTTTTGGACTTCCTTCCCATTCAGGTCATTTTTTTTAACGTATTTTATATTGGAGTGTAATTGATAAACAACACTGTGATAATTTCAGGTGTACAGCAAAGTGATTCAGCTATGCATATACATGTATAGATTGTTTTTTAAATTATTTTCCCATTTAGGTTACAGAATATTGAACAGAGTTCCCTGTGCTGTACAGTAGGTCCTGGTTGGTTATTCACTTTAAATATAGCAGTTTGTACATGTCCATCCCAACTCCCTAATTATCCCTCCCCTACCAACCACCCTTGCCCCCTGGTAACCATAAGTTTGTTCTCTAAGTCTGAGTCTCTTTCTGTTTTGTAAATAAGTCCATGTGTATAATTTCTTTTTAGATTTTGCAAGTAAGTGATGTCATACAATATACATTTACATTTTTAAAAAATATATGACTAAATAAAATCTAGCGGCTACTTGCTACCTGTGAAGTGAAAGACTGTGGACTTGGCATTTTATATTCTTATGTGATAGGGTTTAACTGTGGATGCAGTGAAGAAAACATAGTGTAGTATAGCTTATATATATATATATAATATGAATATACATATACACATATATATAGTGTATATGTATACTGTGTGTGTGTATATATATATATACTATTTATTTACTTATTTAGGATTTTCTTGGTTATAACATTAGCTCACATCACTGCAAAGTAGAGTGGTGGTTCCGGTTTGAGGCAAAGCTTCATTAATTCCCCTGAATGACATCACCAGGGTCAGGGTTTCTATCTTCTTTGCCATATTACTTCTGTGGAAGCCTTTGTCTTTAAGCTCCACACATGTCTTCTGTCAGTGCCTGTCTCCCTCATGGTGACAAAATACTTGCTGCTGCACCTGAACTTAAATCTTTATCCCAGAGCATCCAAGGGAAATAGAAATGCTTCAGGAGTTTCCATGGAATTTCTGGAATTCAGTCCTCTCTCTTTGGCCAAAACTGGGTCATATCCCTCCTCCCTGCGACCCCATCACAGCCAAGACTGATTGGCCAGGTCTACATCCTACACCATGGAAACTTGGGGATGTGACATTAGCACCTCCTGAACCTGGGAGTGAAGCTGGGAAATGGTGGCTCCCCAAGGAAAATACAAGAAAGATGGTGGATTCATTTCCTGCACCTAATTTTCAGGAATAAGGCACCACAAACTAGGTGGCTTCAGATAATGGAAATTCATCCTCTCACAGTTCCATGGACTAGAAATCTGGAGTCAAGGTGTTGGCAGGGCTCTGCTCCTTCTGAAACCTCCAGGGTAGGACTTTTCCCTGTTTCCTTCAAGCTTCTGGTATTGTCAGGAATCCTTGGTGTTCCTCGATTGTAGCACATCCCTCTAATTTCCTCCTCCATCATCACATGACCTTCTCCCTGAGTGTGTATCTGCCCCTGCGTCTTTACATGGCTATTTTAAAATTATTTTATTTATGTATATTTATTTATGGCTGTGATGGGTCTTCGTTGCTGTATGCTTTTCTCCAGTTGTAGTGAGCAGGGGCAACTCTTGGGATTCTCATTGTGGTGACTTCTCTCGCTGTGGCTCCAGAGCTCTAGGCGTGTGGGCTTCGGTAGTTATAGCGTGCGGGCTTTGTGCTGTGGGGCATGTGAGATCTTCCCAGACCAGTGATCGCACCTGTGTCACCTTCATTGCAGACACTTTCTTCACCACTGGACCTTTACATGGCTTTTTTATCTGCTTCTGCGACCAACCATTGGATTTAGGGACACCAGCTGTTGAGTTTAGGGCCCTAATACATTATGACCTCATCTTAACTAATTACATCTGCAAAGACCCTACTTAAGATCACATTCTCAGGTTCCAAGTACAGATCTTCCCTGATTTACAATAAGATTATGTCTCAATATGTCTTCATATAACCCATCTTAAGTTGAAAATATTGTAAGTCAAAAATGCATTTAATACATCTAAACTCCTGAACATCGTAACTTAGCCTTGCCCTGCTCAGAATACATACGTTAGCCTGCAGTTGGGCAAAATCACCTGTCACGGAACCTATTTTATCGTAAAGTGTTGAATGTCTCATGTAATTTATTAAATACTGTAGTGAAAGTGAAAAACAGAATGGTTGTCTGGTCAAGGATGGTTGTAAGTGTATCAGTTGTTTACCCTGGTCATGATGTGGCTGATGTGAGATGTAGCTGCCACTATCCAGAATCTCGAGGGAGGATTGAATCACGTATCACCAGGCTGGGATAAGGTCACAATTCAAAACTCAAAGTACAGTTTCTATTAAATGCATATCACTTGGACATCATCATAAAGTCTGTAGACACGACTATTTGAGGGCCAGTATTTAACACCATGTTGTGCTAAGTTTCATCTATCGTGTCCAAGTCTGTGCAACCCTGTGGACTGTGGCCACCGGGCTCCGCTGTTCATGGGATTCTCCAAGTCAAGAATATTGAAGTGGGTTGCCATGCCCTCCTCCAGGGATCTTCCAAACCCAGGGGTTCATCCGGGGTCTCCTGCATTGCAGGCAGATTCTTTACTGTCTGAGCCACCAGGGAAGTTCAGTGACTTAATTTTGATTCTTTATAATACAGCATCACAGGGCTAGGACACTCAAAGGCGTGTGTGGATTGTGTTCTCACTGGAGGCATAGTGAAATGCTGTAATTCTGCTTAGAAAATATTTTGTAAGGGCTTATTGGGTGTAAGACATTGTTCATTCACAGCCAGCTAAGATGTTTTTAATACTTAATTCATATGACTTCATGGAAAGAATAATTACTCCTTGTTTGTATTTCAATAGATCACTGTCCAAAACCTCTATTACAGTATTTACCATATTGTTTGATTGTCTGTCTCCTAGAATAGATAAAGTGTAATCTCTCCAAGGTCAAAATAAGAGTTTCCTATTCATGTTGCACTCAGCGAAGTACTTGGTGTGCAATAAATATTTGTGGAACTTGAAACCTTGAGGATGTATTACCATCTTCCAAAGACTAAAGGTTCTAGAATGGTGCTTGCTGGAAAGCGGATTTATCTAATGTTTTCTAATATCGCCTGTATTTCTTAGGGTACAAAAATCACCCCATCCTCCCAAATGGGTTTGATGCCCAAACTGTAGAAAATAGCATAGCTTACTTTCTAGAGGAATTTTCTATCTCAAACTAATGATATTAAATGTACAGAAATCTGCCTTCACTAGATATTGTTTGAATCTGTGTGGCTGAAACTGGACTACTGTAGTTTAACCTTTTTAACCCAATAGAGGATTATAGTTTTCTCATGAAGAAAATTAGCCCAGAGGAAGATGGTCCAGGACTGATGCGTTCGATGTCCCAGGTTGGCACCATCTTTCCACTATCCTGTCCCCAAAGTATGGCTTTCTCCCTGTTGGTTTTCAGACAGCTCTTCCCCCTCCTTCCTTCTGTGAAGGAAGAATGAGGCAGGAGTGACACGTAGAGCAGGAAAGCTAAGTGTTTTCAGAATCCCCAGCAGACTTCTGCTTCCTAAATGCCTGGCAGAACTGTGCCCTGGCCACCCTGAAGGCAAGGGGAGTCGTTGTTTGTGTTTATCAAAGCTAGGATCACTGCCAACTCAAGCAAAATCAAGGCTCTTATAATAAGAGAAAAAGGGAAATGGATTTTGGATAGACGACTAGCAATGTCATCCACACAGGGTTTCTGAGTAAACAAGTCAGTTTATTCAAACTGCTCCTGCTTCAGAGAGAGAGCTCAGTCATATTTTATTTTCTAAAAAATAGACTTTAGACTCTTCAAAAGCAATGAGTATTTTTGTAAATTTTAGCTCACCGTCTAAAACCTCTATTTTGTAGCATTTACCATAGAATTTGTCTGCCATATATATACATTATATATATGTCATATGTTGTATATATGACATATAATATGTATTATTATATATGGTATATAATATATGTTTATTAAATACACTTATATTTTAAATATAAATACATTGAAAAATAAATATTGATATTATATATATAGACTGTCTTTCAAATGAGATTTTCTGACATTTTGGCTAATTGTTCCAATGCAGACTGTTGATAAGAAACTAATTTTCAAAGCAAATGAACAGCAACAACAAAAAAGGTGGTTGACGGGAGTACTACATTTCAGTCAACTTCTCCTTTGGTAAATCTAGTTTAAAGTGAAGCTTAAACATACATGGGCTTCCATAGTAGCTCAGTTGGTAAAGAATCCACCTGCAATGCAGGAGAACTCTGTTTGATTCCTGGGTCATGAAGATCTGCTGGAGAAGGGATAGGTTACCCACTCCAGTATTCTTGGGCTTCCCTTGTGGCTCAACTGGTAAAGAATCTGCCTGCAATGTGTGAGACCTGAGTTCAGTCCCTGGGTTGGGAAGATCTCCTGGAGAAGGGTACAGCTACCCACTCCAGTATTCTGGCCTAAAGAATTCCATGGACTGTATAGTCTATGGGGTCGCAAAGAGTTGGACACGACTGCACAACTTTCAGTTTTATACACACATATTATATCCTTCCCTGCCAAGGTACCATATAAAATATAGAAAAGAAAAGAAAAAGCTATGAACACAGAACAGAGAAAGATGAGATATGGGGGACTGGGAAGAGGAAATGTGGGGATCTGTGTGGTTGGAGGGGGCTGGGGGCAGTGTGGCCCCAGGTGTAGGGATGAACAGCTAAAGGGCTCTGTGTCCCCACAGAACCTCAGAGAGAGCTTAGGACTCAAAAATATCAAGTCTAGCAGAAAGCTAGTGTTGCAGCCAGTTAACCAAAGCACAGGCATTCACTAAAACCAGGAACAAAATAAAGATGTCCGTGCTCTTCCCAAACTTTTAACATTGTGTTGGTGATATTACTCCATTAACTAGACAAATGAAAACAATTAGAGGCATAAGAATTGGAAAAGGAGACATGAAAGCATCTCTCTTTGCAGATGATATAGTTATATATCCAGAAAATTCCAAGGAATCAATGGGAAAACTGAGAAAAATAGTAAGACAAACTAATGAAATAATGGATTTATAAAAATCAGCACAAAACTCATAAGCATTCTATATGCAGACAACAAAGACTTAACTTTTTATTTTTATTAACAAGACTGCTCTTGTAATAGCAAAAATTACATAAAGTGCTGAAGCACAAACTTAGAAAAAAAATTCAAAACCAAAATGTAGGAAATTATAAAACCTTCTTTAAAGTTCAAAAGAAAAATGAAAACCCTATTTCAAAATAGAAAGATATACCATGTCGTTGAATAGGAAGTCTTTACATCGTGAAGGTAGTTTTCCTGAAAATAATAAACTCAGTGATCTTTAATAAAATTACTATCGTATTTTTTTTCTGGAGCTATACAGGTTGCTTTAAAAGTTCATTTAGAAAACTAAATGAACAAGAAGATTCATGAATATATTGAACAAGAAAAACACGGTGCAGTATACCTGTGCTGTGCTGTGCTTAGTCACTCAATCATGTCCGACTCTTGCGACCCCGTGGACTGTAGCCCACCGGGCTCCTCTGTCCATGGGGATTCTCCAGGCTAGAATAGTGGAGTGGGTTGCCATGCCCTCCTCCAGGGGATCTTCCCAACTTGGAGGTCAAACCCAGGTCTCCTGCATTGAAGGTGGATTCTTTCCCATCTGAGCCACCAGGGAAGCCTACCTAATCTTATAACATATGAGATGGGACTTCCCTGGTGGTCCAGTAGCTGACTCCGTGCTTCCAACCCAGGGGACCTGAGTTCAGTCTCTAGTCAGGGAACTAGATCCCACATGCCACAACTAAGAGTTTGCATGCTGCAACTAAGACCTGCCACAGCCAAATAGATGAATAAATATTAAAAAAATTAAAAAGCATATCAGAAATCTTGTATAATTAAAGCAGGATCATAGTATTGGTCTTTGCAGTATTGTTACATGGGTAGTGAGATAAATCCATAGGTCATAGTAGAAAAAATTTATCATACTGAGATTTATTATGAGAAAGCATTACAAATCAGTGGAGAAAAGATGAACTTTTTAATAAGAGGTATAGGAATAGCTGAATACACCTTGTGAAAATGACATGATATGCTGCTCTGCGCATATCATACCAGGGTAAATAACACATGAATCAGAGATGTAAATGTAAAAACAAAACACACTGAAGCAATAAATGCAAATACTAGTAAATAATATGGATGAATTCCTCCATAATCTGAAATTCCTCCATAATCTGAGAAAAAAAAAAAAAACCCTCCTAGGACCCAAAATTCAGAGAGAAAAAAGATAGACAAATAGGATGACATAAACA
The DNA here is from genome assembly GCF_032452875.1 of Bos javanicus. NCBI lineage: Eukaryota > Metazoa > Chordata > Mammalia > Artiodactyla > Bovidae > Bos > Bos javanicus. The sequence continues at coordinate 48,247,466 of NC_083884.1, forward strand.
AAGCTATGAATGGGGGAAAATTCACCAGAAGGCAAACATAACAAACTTCAGAAAATATCTATAAATTTTAAGACAGACCTAACCATATACCTATGAAGAATTTTTAAAACCAGAGAGAAAAAAGGTCACTGGCCCTAAAGGGAAACGTTCAGAGGTATAAACAGTTTGCAGAAAGTAAAAGCACATGGTCATTCAATATATCAAATATGCTCACTGTTGCTCATATACAAGGAGATGTAAATTAAAAGTGTTTTGAGATACCACATCTCAACCCCCACCCCCAAATTAATAAAAAAAAATGCGAATGTTTTATAGCATCCTCTTTTGGCATAGCCGTGAGGAAGTGAGCAGATGAATTAAAAATGCCACAACTCCTAAGAGAGGGAATTTTATGATATCCCAATGATTAGACAGGCATGTGCTGTTTGACCAGCAATTCCAGGTCAAGAGATCTCTCTTCAATGGACACTGTCAAATATTAATACATGAAAAGATGGATATGCATCTTGCAAGGTTGTGTGTCATAGGGAAAGATGTGTGGAATTTACCCCTGAAAGGTGATCTCTGCCTGCATTTGAACCACTCGGGTACCACTGCAATGCCCTCATTCATTGCCCCCTGCTCCTGCTAATGATATCAACAGTAGTTTGCCATAGTAACACCTGTTTTGTGAGCTCCATCTGCAAAGAGGAATTGGGAGATGGATTGGGAGAACTTGCAAAAAGAAAGTGTAAGAACCTGTCAGTTAGGACTTGGGATGTAAATGAAAGAATATAGGAGCCTGCCTGCTTGCTTGAGGGTGCCTTAGGCATCAGCATTGTTCATCCCACAGTCATCCTTAGGACCAGTCTTGTGTGTGTGCTCAGTTGCGCAGTCATGTAGGATCTGCGATGCTACAGACTGCAGCCCGCCAAGCTCCTTTGTCCATGGTATTCTCTTAGGAGAATATATAATAATATAAATATAAATAAACCAGGTATTTTAAATCCATATAGACTTTATTTTCTTGCTTCTTACTATTGTTCCATGGAAGTGAACTCACACTGTCCATTATGGACACCACTGGACCCCTGTGGCTATTTAAATTAAAATTTTAAGTGATTTCAGTCACACTGACCACATTTTTAGTGCTAGAAACCTCTATATTTTTTCTCCAAGTGGAAATAGCTGTATTTCTTGTGATGATTATGATTTTTCTTATATGTATGTTCATTATAAAAATGTTTTTAATAAAAATGTATAAAAAAACTCAAAGATTTGGGACTTCCCTTGTGGTCCAGTGGTGGAGACTCTATCTGCCAACGCAGGGGATGTGGATTTGATCCCTGGTCTGGGAAGATCCTACATCCCTCTGAACAGCCGAGCCACATGCTGCAACTACCAAGCTCGAGAGCCCATGCTTTGCAACAAGAGAAGCCACCACAATGAGAAGCCCACACACAACTAAAGTACCTTCTGCTCACTGCAACTAGAGAAGGTTCATCGGCAGCAACAAAGACCTAGCACAACCAAAAATAAATAAATTAAATATTTTTGAAAGCCAAAGACTTATTCTAAAAGCATGTCCACTTCCCAGAGTATTACTGACGTTGGCAGATTTTACATTCCTCTAGTTTTTGTTTTTTTGTTGTTTTTTTCTATCCATTTATAAACATGCTTGACTTTCTGGGCCATTCAAGCATTTCGGTTGTGTTTCTGTGCTTGTATCAAAGTGAGTGAATGATGTTTACTATTTTATATGCATTATTAAGCTCTACTGTTGGAGTTCTGTGGCATATAAATATGAAATAACGTAGTGTTCAAATATGTGTATTTACTATTGATAGGTACCCAGTGCTTTCACACTCTATGTGTAAAGAAATGCTTCTGTTTATCTTACAGGAGTTGGAACAATATAGGGAAATGTCAGAACATTGCTGGCAAAATAATCTCCTGAACTGCTGAACACTGTCATTCACATTTCCTACAGGTGGTTCACCCACTAGGTTCTCAGCATCCACAGGATGAAAAATTTTCTCCCGTGGTGTTTTTGTCACTGGAACAGAAATGATTAAAGACACAGAAAATGTTTATGTTTTCTCCAAGAGAATCCAGTAAAATATTCATATTGCTTTGCTTGTCTTCTTCTGAACCTGTGTTCATGAAAACATGTCTGTGTATGTGTGTGTATCAGACAGACAGACTTTCTATCTTAATTCACTTCTATTTTTTTTTAATTTTATTTTATTTTTAAACTTTACATAATTGTATTAGTTTTGCCAAATATCAAAATGAATCCACCACAGGTATACATGTGTTCCCCATACCATCTTACACATTCTTTTTTCCCAAGAAAGACATAGGTAAGTTGGAGCAGAGACATACAGACATAATGCTTCCTTTAAATAAAAGTGGATTTCTCTCTGAATGTCTATCAGTCTCTGTACTTAAAAAGTCATTACAAGACTTCCCTGGTGGGCCAGTGGTTAAGAATCTGCCTGCCAATGCAGGGGACACAGGTTCAATCCCTGGTCTGGGAAGATCCCACATGTTGCAGAGTAACTAAGCCTGAGAGCCACAGCTACTGAAGCCCATGCGCCTAGAGCCTGTGCTCTGCAATAAGAAGTCATGCACTGCAATGATGAGTAGCCCTTGCTCGCCGCAACTAGGAAAAGCCCACATGCAGCAATGAAGACCAAGTAAAGAAAAATAAATAAAACTTCGTTTAAAAGTCATAAGGTTTACTTACTTATGGTCAACCTATGTTCATGGAACCCATGAAACTCAGACACACACGCATAAACACATTTATATGTACAGAGAGTTCATAAATGTCATGAACTTCATATTCTTAAAGAAATTAGTGACCCCAAAATTTTAGAACCACTGACCAGAGCATGCTTTATTACTTTTCCTCTGACCATCTCTCAATGGTATTAAATGACCGTGTGTAAAAATATAAGGCACCCAAGAATAAACTCAAGAACAGTTGTTTGGGAGCAATATGGAAAAAAATCCTCAAACTCAACTAAGGGATAAGAAATAAGACTTCCGTCATTGAAGTCTTATTCATGTTCCTGGATGATTAAAAAAAAAAAAAAGTTGATACCAAGAAGTGGCAGATTCACAGTAAATTAATTTATAAATGCAGTATTATGCTCATTTAAATCCTAACAGGATGGTCAGAAAAATAACCAAATAATTCTCAAATTCATCTAGAAAAAAGAATGCTTAAAAGAACCAAAATATTTCAAAAAAGAGAAGTAATGAAATAACCAAAATATTTCAAAAAAGGAAGATACATCCTGCAAATAAATTATAAACCTACATGCTAATCACGTATGAAAAAAATAGAATGGAAAAATTCATACTCAGTGAGTATACATGATGCCAGGCACTGTCCAAATGCTGAAATTAAGCAAGAAAGACAAGATCCTTTATGTTCTAATGTGTGCAAATGGAGGAGAAAATGCTATCTTACAGACAGAGTGATGGTAAAAATAAAACAGTGTAAAGGGTGGTGCTTCAGGAAAAATACAATGCTAAAATCGGATGGATTGCCAGGAAAGGTTTCCCTAAGAACAATAGGTCAATGGCACAATGGTCAATTTCTTTCAAATCCAGAAATGAACTAGTTTATTTTAGTAATTTGGCATCTATTCATGGTGATATTTCAAATCATCCCATCATGGTTGTCTAGATGTTTCTGTAATTGTTTCTGATAAAATAAATACATGATTTTTTTGTAAAGAAAAATTTTTTATTCACTAAAAACTCAGAAAAGTACAAAGCATTTAGAACAAATCTTGTTACAAAATCTCAATAAGTATTAGGTATTATTGATTATTATTAAAAAGTTAGAATTGATATACATACACTCATTGCCTTTTGGGTTAATCAGCCTTGCCCTAAGTAAGGTCCAGGCACATTATATGGTTAAGTGGGGCATTATTTTTTACCTTTGGTTTCCCTGGGGACTTTTTTTCTTAATTTTTCTTGGACTACAGTTGCTTTACAATGTTGTGCTGGTTTCTACTGTACAGCAAAGTGAATCAGCTATCCGTGTATCTGTATGCCACCCTGTGGGACTTCGTTCCCATTCAGGTTACCACAGTGCATTAAGTAAAGTTCCTTGTGCTATGCAGTAGGTTCTCCTTAGTTATCTATTAATATTTTATACATATTATCAGTAGTGTATATATGTCAATTCCAGTCTCCTAATTCATGCCACACACACTCACTTTCTCCCTTTGTATCCATATATTTGTTCTCTGTGTCTGGGTCTCTATTTATGCTTTGCAGACAAGACCATTTATACCTAAATACATGAATTTAAAGTTCAATCTTACGACTTTTTCTCTGAGCTTCTCAGAGACAGAGAGTGCCAGGGTCACTTCCCATTTGTAAGAATTCCACGATTCTAACTGATGAAGAAATGGCAAAGACAGTTACAAGTGTCATATTGTATTTTAAAGGTTTATACTTAGCAAATTAACATTTTTAACCTCTGTAAAATTGTGTTAATTAGAAAATGACTTGGCTTGCATTCTGTTTTTCCTGCGAATCACTCTGTAATTGCAATTAAAACCTAAATGTTGCTAAAGTGATATATAGCAAACATTTTAATAACTTTAGCTTCCTAAATTAGGTCTTAATCAAGGCTTAATTTTTTCGTTCATTGTTGATTTTGAAAAGTTGGACCCTGGTTTAGGAAACGTCATTTCAAGTTGCCTTTTCTGGTAGCATTTTTCTTATATCAAGGGGACCTTTGCTTTATCTAATAAGGACATTGTTAAAAGAAAATTAATCTGTCATTAACATGCAGTGTGTGCTGGAGGAATAGAGGCAAGGAGAAAAACTAATAGGCTTGAACAGAACTCTGTATTCTGTGTCTGTATCTGAGAACGCTACTCCCGGGACCATAGTTGGTATATTGCACAGTTTGAGGTGAGTAGGATGCTTTCACACAAGAGTCTAAATATACAACCCACCACCTGTGAGGCATAGGAAGCAACCTGGTCTCATTTGTCTCACTGCTGAAACTTCAGGTTCAAACCTAATGTGCAGTGTGTATATGGTGTATGGACATGTGTCTACTTATCATAAATATCCATGTATGCATTAATACATACAAGACATATGTATGCACATAGGCACATGCATGTGTAATTACACGTTTGTATGTGTCTGTATAAATGCTGCTGCTGTTTAGTAAGTCGTTGTGCAACTCTTTTGGACCCTATGGACTGTAGCCTCCCAGGCTCCTCTGTCCATGGAATTTCCCAAGCAAGAATCTGGAGTGGGTTGCTATTTCCGACTCTAGGGGATCTTCCAAACCCAGGGATTGAACCCGAATCTCCTGTCTTGACAGGTGGATTCTTTACCATTGAGCCATCTGGGAAGCCCATATGTATAAATATTTGTGTATAAATATGTATATGTGGACGTATTTTGTAAAAATATAGATTGAAGTCTGCTTTAAAGACTTTCTTTGCTCCTAATTCACTTTCAGTTAAAGTATATAAACAAACACTGTTTTCCAAAAGTATAGTTTGTAAGACTAAAGTTGAATTACTCTAAAACACAAATATTTGACTAAATTCTTGACAACTCTGAAATTTTATTTTGTATAACCATCATGAAAAATGTATTTATAATATATTAATGAATGTATTTATGAAGAAGGATGCTCCTCTTTTTAATGAGGTTTCTGAGTGATTCTAGTGGAGGTAATGGAATTCCAGTTGAGCTATTTCAAGTCCTAAGAGATGATGCTGTGAAAGTGTTGCACTCAATATGCCAGCAAATTTGGAAAACTCAGCAGGGGCCACAGGACTGGTAAAGGTGAGTTTTCATTCCAACCCAAAGAAAGGCAATGCCATAGAATGCTCAAACTACCACACAACTGCCCTCATCTCACACGCTAGCAAAGTAATGCTCGAAATTCTCCAACCTAGGCTTCAATAGTATGTGAACTGAGAACTTTCAGATGTTCAAGCTGGATTTAAAAAAGGTAGAGGAACCAGAGATCAAATTGCTAACATCTGTTGGATGATAGAAAAAGCAAGAGAGTCCAGAAAAACATCTACGTCTGCTTTATTGACTATGTCAAAGCCTTTCTGGACTGTGTGGATCACAACAAACTATGGAAAATTCTTAAAGAGATGGGAATACCAGACCACCTTACCTGCCTCCTGAGAAATCTGTATGCAGGTCAGGAAGCAACAGTTAGAACCGGACATGGAACAATGGACTAGTTCCAAATTGGGAAAGGAGTCTTTCCCAATTTGGCTGTATATTGTCACCCTGTTTACTTAACTTATATGCAGAGTACATCAGGAGAAACGCTGGGCTGGATGAAGCACAAACAGGAATCAAGATTGCTGGAGAAATATCAATAACCTCAGATATGCAGATGACACCACCCTCATGGCAGAGAGCGAAGAGGAACTGAAGAGCCTCTTGATGAAAGTGAAAGAGGAGAGTGAAGAAGCTGGCTTAAAACTCAACATTCAAAAAAAGATCATGTCGTCTGGTCCCATCACTTCATGGCAAATAGATGGGGGAACAATAGAAACAATGACAGACTTTATTTTCTTGGGCTCCAAAATCACTGCAGATGGTGATTGCAGCCATGAAATAAAAAGACGCTTGCTTCATGGAAGAAAAGCTATGGCCAACCTAGACAGCATATTCAAAAGCAGAGACATTATTTTGCCTACAAAGGTCCATCTAGTCAAAGCTATGGTTTTTCCAATAGCCATGTGTGGATGTGAGATTTGGGCCATAAAGAAAGCTGAGCACTGAAGAATTCATGCTTTTGAACTGTGTTGTTGGAGAAGACTCTTGAGAGTCCCTTGGACTGCAAGGCGATTCAACCAGTCCATCCTAAAGGCAATCAGTCCTAAATATTCATTGGAAGGACTGATGATGGAGCTGAAGCTGAAGCTCCAATATTTTGGCCACCTGATGCGAAGAACTGACTCATTGGAAAAGACCCTGGTTGGGAAAGATTGAAGGCAGGAGGAGAAGGGGATGACAAAGGATGAGATGGTTGGATGCCATCACTGACTTGACGGACATGAATTTGATCAAGCTCTGGGAGTTGGTGATGGACAGGGAAGCCTGATGTGCTGTGCTCCGTGGGGTTGCAAAGAGTCAGACATGACTGAGTGACTGAACTGAACTGAGTGAATCAAACTAATTGGATTCTATGGAAACTTGGGGATTTTAATAATTTAATTAGACAAATTATTAGACTATTTAGTCTAATAAACCATTATCTAAAAAAATGAGAACTTGATTAAATTTCCCTTCTAGAAGAAAAAAGAAATTCTAAAGAAAAATATCTGGTATCTTTCGTAAATTCTTTTTTAAAATGATTTTTAAGTCAATATGTTGTATTTTCATTTTTATTCAATTCAAGAAATTTTCTTTTTCTTTTCTTTCTTTTTTGGCTACACGGGATCTTAGTTCCCTGACAAGGGATTGAACCCATGCCCCGTGACATGTAAGCACAGTCTTAACCACTGGATTGCCAGGGAAGTCCCACTTTCACGAACTCTCATTTTTCCTCTTTTATAAGATTCAAAGGAAGTTATCTACTTACTCTATATCCCTACAAGTGATGAACTGTGGGAGGATGGGAGGTGGAGAAGAGGGATTCATCTTCGTAAAGAAATATGGCAGTCTTTGAAGGAGTCATCCTTGATGTTCTTATTTCACCCAAGGCCCACTCTGAATCCATCAGCAAATGCCATTGGGTCTACTCTCCGAAAGAAACCGTGAATCTGGCCACTTGTCAGCTCACCTCCCCCAACATCACTCCTTGCTTCTTCCCTTGTCCCCACAGCCTCCTCTTCACCCGACATCCAGGGAGATTCTTGTAAATCTCGTATGTTTGGTCTTACTCAATAACTAATATTTAAGTTTTTCAAAAATCAAAATGATGGATATAGGTACCACATCTTCTTTATCCATCACTCTGTCGATGGGCGTTTAGGTTTCTTCCATTTCTTGGCTATTGAAAATAGTGCTGCAATTAACACTGGGGTATATGTAACTTTTCAAATTAGAGTTTTCTCCTGATATATGCCCAGGATTTCTGGGTCATGACATATGTACACTACCATGTGTAAAGCAGACAGCTAGTGGGAACCTGCTGTATAGCACAGGGAGCTCAGCTCAGTGCTCTTTGATGACCTAGCCGGATGAGATGTGGGGATGGTGGGCAGGAGGCCCAAGAGAAAGGGGCTGTTTGTATACATGTGGCTGATTCAGTGAGTTGTAAAGTAGAAACTAGCACAACGTTGTAAAGCAATTAGACTCCAATAACAAAATGACATGGAAATATATAGACTGAGATGTCTTCTCCCCATTTCATTCATGGCCACACCATGGTCCCACAATTAGAATGTTATACCTTTATTTTTATATTCCATCCATTTTTACATTTCAAAAAAAAAATGAGTGCTGTTTTTAACATTCAAATCAGAGAGCCTCCGTGCTTAAGAACTAAAGTGACTTCCTGTGTCACTCAGAATAAAATCCAAAATCTTTATCAGAGAGAAAGCCCTTACAGTTTCTGGCCCACTTTCTCCTTCCTTACCATCCGTCACACATGCCCAGCACACACCAACCTCAGGGCCTTTGCTCGTGCTCTGCCCCCAACCTGGAACACACTTCTCTTTGCTCTCCCTTGGCTGGTTCTCGCACTTCATCCAGCCCCTTTCTTGAATGTGACCTCTGCAAAGAGCCTTTGCTGATCCATCTTTCTAATTAATGTTCTCTTTATTCTCCATCTACTTTACATATCATCATGAACCTATGAGTTTTAGAGAATCTATAAAAAGAATATATATATATATATATATGAATGAATCACTCTGCTATAGACTTGAAATGAAAACAATATTGTACATCAGTCATATTTCAATTAAAAAAATTTTTTAGGCAAGGTTTTATTGGGGCCTCTGCTGCAGCAGTGGGGAGGAAGAATAAAAAACAGATTTCCTTGCTCACTCCAAGGAGGGAGTGAGCTGGTTCCTTAAATGGAGAGAGGGTAGGGGTGTGTGCAAGGGTCAGGCAGGAGGCGTGGCTTAGGTAGTTTGCACACCCCTCTGGTGGTTTTGTGTGCAGAGGGCATGGGCAGTATTTTACTTTTGCTCCCAACACCCCGTTTTTGCTCCAGGCTCTTCAGTTAGGTTTCTTTTTTTTTTTTTTGTCTCTTTGTATCTTTTGTCCAGAGCAAATATATGGCTTCCCAGGTGGCTCTAGTGCTAAAGAATCTGTCTGCAAATGCAGGAGACATAAGAGATGCCAATTGGATCCCTGGGTTGGGAAGATCCCCTGGAGTAGGAAATGGCAACCCACTCCAGTATTCTTGCCTAGGAAATCCAATGGACAGAGAAGCCTGGCGGGCTACAGTCCATGGGATTATAAAGAGTCAGAGACTAAACAATATATATATATATATATATATATATATATATATATATATATATATATGAATCACTTTGCTACTAAAGCAACATTGTAAATCAATTATATTTCAATTATTTATTTTCAATTATTTTTTAATTAAGGTTTAAATTTTAAAAATTTTAATTAAAAATAAAGACTAATACAACATCACTCACTCAGCAGAATGCCAATAGCAGGGACCTTTTCCCTCTCACATTCCTCTATATCCACAATTGCTACAACCTTGCCTGACAAGTAGTAGATGCTCCAAAGACAGCAATTGAACACATAAATGAACAGTGACAAATTGTTCAGGAGAGGTCTTTGCTTTTGTCTGATTTTTTTCCCCATTACAAGTGCATTGCACTTTCCACAGCAGATGTGTTCTTCAGCAGTTACATATGAGCTGAATTTTTGCAGGTGAAAATCTATTTAAAATGCATTAGTGCAGTTTTCTATTTGAGATCATTCACTTCACGTGAGTGCTCTGCCATCACTTCCTAACATCTGTTTTGTGAATTTCCTCCTTACGACACTCCTTTTAAGGAGATACGTGTGTATTCTAAAGGATGTGTCTACATTCTTCTAAGAGAGACATGCCTGGGAGCATTTTCTAAAGCCACTTGCTGCTTTTCAGCATTCCAGATGAATCTTCTAATCACACGAAGACTCACTGTAGCAGTCACCTTGCCTGACAAGTCTTTGATAACAAGCAGTAAAATTACTCAAGCCATGGGAACTTTATCCTTTGGGTAATTGAGGTGACTTGGAGGGAACTGCTAAGTGAAGACTATTGTTTATTTATGACAAAGTCCTTTAATAATTTGTATTTGGCACTCAGTTGGGACTTTCAAGGAGCCAACCACAATCCTGGTAAATGATTCCATGGGATGGGTCTTCTTTGATAACCCATGGCTGAAAAACACAATTCAAACTAGTAAACAAAGGAGAATTCATCCATGTAAGTACGTGGACATTCAGAAATAAGATTGCCTCCGGATGCTGAGAGAAATACACCCCCAGGACTAGATCCTCAATCTCTCTGCTCTTCACCAGCTGTCCCACCAGACTCCCCGGCCATCCTCTCAGCCTCATGGCCGGTGGAAAATAAACACTTTCTTTACCCTATCAATTACAGAATGAAATGGATGGATTACATCTTGTCCTTGAACTGAAGGGCTGAGGCATGTTGATTAGCTGAGATTTAACATTTCTGGTTGAGAACCCCAGTAAGAAAGCTCATAGACCCGTGTGACAGGCAGTGAGCTCTACCTCCCAGACATCTTCTCAGAGGGACTCGGAGGAACTCTTATAGCCCATCTTCCTTTCGGTCCCCAGTGAAAATCTCATTGAACTGGAGCTGTACAGGCTCAAATGAATGCTGGATTCTAGCTACCACCCTGAGTTTGATTTCTTTTATGAAGCCTTAGGGGCAGACTTCTAGGAAATCTGTTCAAAGCTGTTTGTCAAGACTCCCCTAAGAGTTTCTAATCTTTCTCTCTTTGGTCATCCTCCAGACAAACAACAGCAACAACAAATTCCAAAACTAGATGGTAAATGCACACGCGGGAAACCTGGCTAGTCAAGAAACTAATCCGCCCTCTCCTGCCTCGCATGGAGTCTAGGGTAGCTGCTTTCTGCCCTTGGAGATGCTGGGTTGTAGAAGGGGATGGAATTGGAGCCTCCATGATTGGGCTTCTCAGTGAACTCATCTCCCTCCATTCACTTCCCCCGGTGGTACTGAGACTGATGCATCCACCATCACAGAGCTAGCAGACCCATCAAGAGAAGACAAACTGAGTCCACCGGCTGACTTCATGGGATCAGTTCACATCCTTAAACACTTGCGGGCATCTATAGAGAGCCAGATTATTCTGGTCACTGAGATTGAAGGGAACAGAGGAGGTGGAGAAGTAGAGGGAAGGGCACCCAGACTCAAGCCAGAAGCTGGGGCTTCAATAGCCTGTATAGCTGTATTGCCTGTATAGCTCCAGTTCAATGACATTTTCTCTGGGGACTGAAAAGAAGATGGGCTATAAGAGTCCCTCCGAGTCCCTCTGTCATTCTGCAGCTCAAATCACACAGCTCCCTCACAGCCAAACTCAGTGCAGAAAAATTAAACCAACAGTGGATTTCAGTGAAAACTTGAGGGGTGTAATGGAAGAGAAGCATCACCCTAGATCTATCGACGGAGAAATAGCCTAAGAGGACTGCACGCATGCTCAGAACTTTGCTCATGTTTGGGAAGTCAGACTAAAAGAAATTATGGTGTATTTTTTCCTTTGATGAATAATTTCTAAATGACCAACCTGCTGTGACTCACGTTTTTCCCACAAAGATCTTGGTAGTTTTCCCACTCAAATGAAACAACTGAGAGTTAATGCGAAAAATATTACATATGTAACTTGGCATCCAGATTATATATTTTACCCAAGAATTTTTCTTCCAGAAAGTGCAAATTATACAATTCCCTTCCCATCATACTGATTTGAAAACATCAGTGTTGAGTGGATTGGACCCTGCGGTTCATTGATTGGAACTTGGAGATGCAAAATGAATAAATTTCACTGCCGAAGTAGCCCAGGTGGCCCTGCATATAAAGAGGTGTGGGCCACGTAAACCCATTGGCAGGACTATGGTTCAACCCAGCATAAGTTACAGATTCAAACTAAAAGGATTCTCTGTTAACTAATGTGCCTGCATCTGTGATACCAAGCAGGGTTCTTGGCCTTCCTTAATCAATAGAAACTTATCAGAGACTAGAAAAGAAATTCAGCCAGGGCTTTATTGGGGCCCCTCCTGCAGCAGTGGGGAGAGAGGGCAAATAACAGGCTCCCTTGTGCTCTCACTTCCCAAGTCAGGGGTGAGCTGGTTCCTTATATGGGGTGAGGGGAGGGATGTGTCCTGAGGTTCAGCTGGAGAGGTGGCTTAGGTATTTTGCCTACCTTTGCAGGGGGCTTGTGCAGTACCCTCCTTTAGCTCCTGAACCCTTGCTTTAGCTCCCAGCTCTTCAGAAGCAGCAGTTGGGTTTTTTGATCATTTTGTATCTTGTCCATAATTTGCTCCAACTGCACATGCACCGAGTTATTTCTAGTCCCTTATAGTTTCTTTGTATTTTGTTATTCGAGGAGTTGTTTGTCCAGGTACAAGCAGTGCAGCAAAGTGTCCCAGTCCCAGTCTGTTTCAGGCAATGGCACCCCACTCCAGTACTCTTGCCTGGAAAATCCCATGGATGGAGGAGCCTGGAAGGCTGCAGTCCATGGGGTTGCTGTGGTCGGACAGGACTGAGCAACTTCACTTTCACTTTTCACTTTCCTGCATTGGGGAAGGAAATGGCAACCCACTCCAGTGTTCTTGCCTGGAGAATCCCAGGGACGGGGGAGCCTGGTGGGCTGCCGTCTATGGGGTCGCACAGAGTCGGACATGACTGAAGCGACTTAGCAGCAGCAGCAGCAGTTTATTCCCACTAACCCTGAACTTGGTCTTTTCACCTAGTCTGCATTCTGGGTTTCTCTCATAACTCCTGAGGTACAAGTTTCCCCAGTCCCTTCTCCTCTCATCTTCTGTGACTTTCAGGTATTACATATACTATTTCCCTAAGGTGTTCCCATGCAGGAACCAAAGCTTTGGCCCTAAATAAAAGGCCCTGATTGCAGGGGTCTGTCAACTCCACATCTGTGGGTTGACTTTTGCCTTCTTGCGAGACTTCTGGTTCCACAACCTGAGATGAATCAAAGTAGAGCTCAGTGAAGCCAAAGCAGATGTGGATTGTCCAGACTGGATGCCACTATTAAGCTATGCTTTCCATTCAAGGCCATTTTAGGGAAAAGAATGTTGGCTGACAGAAGAGTAGAATTATTTGTTCAGTGGGAAATCATTCAACCACCCCAGAATGATCACTGATTGCATCAGATACATTCCCAGACATGGAGAAAGATGAATGAAGATACTGACACTGCAGTTTTCCTGAATTCTCAGTTCCCAGATTCTTTTCTCTGTTGATCCTCAGTCCCAGGATAGGCATAATAGAATCAAGAAATGAGAAAGTGTTCAACCAAGTTTTTGATAGATACTACTCTGATTGCCTTCTAGGGCTATTTTTCATTATATTTTATGGTGTTTGTTGGAAAGGTTAAATGCATAACATGGTTAAGGATCGGTGGTGTTGTAAAGAATGCTGTTCATCAAGAACACAATTAATCTAGTTTCTGACCCTAAATGACACAGCCACACACTTGGTGAGTGATGGGCATGGAAAACTCCGTCTCCCAGACAAGCAAGACTCCTCAGAAAGCTCACAGGGCAAAGACGAATTTATTAAAGGCCACTTGGAGAGGTCAATAAACATTTGTTGTGTTTTCTATACTGAGACGCACTGTGTGAGGTGAGATGCTCAAAGTGGACTACAGGTTCTTACACCCCAGAGTACTAAAAAAACTAAGCGTATATTGGCAATATTCCTATAAGATTAAGAATCGGTTTATTCTTCTGATCAGGGCTTGGGAGAAGATATGAGTTATTAAATAAACTTACCCACAAGCTGAAGCTTCAATATTTTGGACACCTGATGCAAAGAGCCCACTCACTGGAAAAGACCATGACACTGGGAAAGATTGACAGCAGGAGGAGAAAGGGGTGACAGAGGATAAGATGGTTGGTTGGATGCATCACTAACTCAATGGACATGAGTTTGAGCAAACTCTGGGAGATAGAGAAGGTAAGCTGGTGTGCTGCAGTCCATGGGGTCACAAAGAATTGGACACAACTTAGCGACTGAACAGCAACAACCCACAAACAAAATAGTCAAATAAGTATGTTTATGGGATAGATACCATAGATACTTTGTGGAAACAGATTTTTTTTTTTTTTTGGCTGCACCACAGAGCATGTGGGATCTTAGTTCCCCAATCAGGGATTGAATTCAGGCTCCTGCAGTGGAAGCTTGGATTCTTAACCACTGGACTACCAGGAAGGTCCCTGGAAACAGATCTTAAATTACAATTTTGAGTGCACAAGCAGTGTGACTGTCTTTATATTTTCTTGGACAAAGATAAAAGTTTCAGGAAAGTGTAAAAACTAACACATTTGTAGAAATAACTCTGTAGACATAGCTTATTTCCATCAAAATGAACAACAGTATGGTTTTATCATATTTGCTCTTGGATTTGTTAAGAAATAAAAATGTTCAGATATAACATCATCTTTAAATAGGACCTTATGTAGTGTGTTGAGTTGAGGTGCTTTAAGAAAGAATCATTGGTAATGTGAAAAAGATAAAGACTTTATTCTTTTCTTCTACAGAAATCCAAGCTGCCTAGTTACCCAGGCTAGGAAGGCAGATGCAACTACATGGTTGTTCAAGACCTAGACTCTTTCTAGTGTCTTGTTTTCTAGGACAGTGCCCTTGTCCACATGGAAACAAGTGGCCCAGCACCATCAAGTCCTTCTTTCAGTTAGAAGGAAAGGAAAGAACAGGTGGCCGTTAAGGAAATTCCACTTATAGATGTGATCTTGGGGTTACACAGGTGATTTTTTTTCTCATCATCCAGTGGATACAACTTAGTCACATGTCTACAGCTAAGTGGTATTGGGCTGGCCAGAAAGTTTGTTCAGGTTTGGCCATTTCACAACCAATGAGCACTAAAGAATTGAGGCTTTTGAACCATGGTGTTGGAGAAGACTCTTGAGAGTCCCTTGGACTGCGAGGAGATCCAACCAGTCCATTCTAAAGGAGATCAGTCCTGAATATTCACTGGAAGGACTGATGCTGAAGCTGAAGCTCCAATACTTTGGCCACCTGATGCGAAGAACTGACTCACTGGAAAGGACTCTGATGCTGGGAAAGATTGAAGACAGGAGGAGAAGGGGATGACAGAGGATGAGATGGTTGGATGACATCACTGACTCGATGGACATGAGTTTGAGCAATCTCCAGGAGTTGGTGATAGACAGGAAAACCTGGCGTGCTGCAGTCCATGGGGTCGCAAAGAGTTGGACATGACTGAGCGACTGAACTGAACTGATGTTATGAATATAGCAGATCATAAACTCAGCTTATGAATCAAGGTCCTATTATTAGCAGAAGAAGGGAAATGAATTGGAGGAGACAATTAGCAGTTTCTTCCACAACCACCTCCTCCAACCTCATCCTTTTCCCCACCGTCCCATGATTCACCTCTGTCCTTTGTTTGGTGTGCATCTCTCTTTTATGTGAATGTGAATTAATTTTAACTTTACATAAATAAAGATACTGGACATAGTGTTTTGCAGTTTTTCCTTTCACTGAATTTGTTTTTTGAGATTAATCCATACCCATATTCATATATGATGAGGGCATGACAACCACTTCAGTATTCTTGCATGGAGAATCTGGTGGACAGAGGAGTCTGAAGGGCTACAGTCCATAAAGTCAGAGAGAATCGGACACAACTGAAGTGACTTAGCATATAGCACATATTCATAATTCCTCCCCAGTGTGGTCTTAGCAACTCACCAACCTGCCAAGTTACACTAGAATATCACCTCCTCATTCTTGCTCTCCTTCTTACTGTCAAAAGTCACAATTAGCCCCCACTCCAGTATTCTTGCCTGGAAAATCCCATGGACAGAGGAGCCTGGCAGGCTACAGTCCATAGGGTTGCAAGGAGTCAGACATGACTGAGCATGCACGCTATGCAAATGGATAAAAAAATAGTACCTCAAATATTTCTTAATAAAAGTTAATTTCTATTTTGAATCTCCTGTTCTACTTGGTGGTAGAAATTCTTAGATGATTTGGTGTACTCGTACCCTCAATGGGGTGCTTACATAGAGGACAGTGAATAGATGACAGAGTCCTCATGTCATGTTTTTTAAACACTTTACAGATGTATAATTTACATTTTGTCAAGTTCCCTGTTTTTGTGTACAATTCAGTGTACATCTTGGCTTATGTACTGAATTGTGTAACCATCACCACAATCCAATTTTAAAACACTTCTGTCACCCCAAAAAGATCACGGGGAGCCTTTAAAGCCAATCTCCCTCTTCTCCACCAGCCCCAGGCAACTGCACATTTAATTTCTGTCTAGAGATTTGCCTTTTCTGGACATTTCATATAAATGGAATCATATAATATGTGGTCTTTTCAATGTTGTTGTGTTTCTAGCTGGTGTGACGTGACATGGCACTGAGTGTGTTTAGGGCATCATTTTAAAATTTTTTATTATTTGAATGAAGAGTTTTTTTTTGGCTGCACAGGCTCTTCGCTGCAGTAAATGGGCTTCTCTAGTTGCCCAGAGGCATGTGGGATCTTAGTTCCCTGAGCATGGATCGAACTGAGGTTTCCTGCACTGGCAGGCGTATTCTCAACCATTGGAACCGGGAAGTTCCTTTAGGGCATCTTATGTGCACAGTTTAGCACAACAGAGGCACCAAGCTCAAAACCTCATCAAATGCTGTTCCCTGCCTCTAAACTCCTTCCCCTGGGAAACTCCTTCTGACTTCTCCCAACTCTGGGGTGACCCAGCTTTGGGAGTTCTTTATCACCCCTAGAATCTTCCACAGAAGTTTCCAAGAAATAATGCAGCCTCTCAGAGATTTATCTGTTTCTTTAGTTAGTGATCAGGGAGAAAAACACTTACTGTCATTTCTGAGCCAACCGATCTCAATAATTTTATCGACCAACCGGGTCCAGTCCTTGAGTTTCTGAGTAGTATTTCAGCCTAGCAGGCAGTCATAATCACCTCTTTTCATGTTCCAGGTTTGTATCCCCAGTTCTTGCAAAAATGTATTGAAGGAAGCAGCAGCCAGCAGGGATAAAATTTCTTCATGTTTCTCAGCAGAAACCATAATTGACAGTAATAGCTACAACTCCCAGCTCAGAGGCCAGTGTTATTTCTTTCCCCGCCCATCATTCCGAGATGGCAGAGTTTGATCAATGGTTTAGCGTTCTCGGCTTGTTACTGAAAAATGTGCAGTGCCACAAAACTGCTTTGAGATGGAAGCCGTTTAATTCAATTTGTAATTCTGCCTTGTTAACTAGGTGATGATGAAAAGCCTTGCTGCTTATTTCAATATTAATTTTAAATGATGGTCCTGTCAAGAAAAGTATTTCTATTTGGTTGTGAGGTGGATGTCTCTTTGGAGAAGCCTGACAGATAAGTGATTGAATTCTGGGATGATATTTATGTTTCCGGGGCTTCCCTGGTGGCTTGGTGGTAAAGAATCTGCCTGCCATGCAGGAGCCGCAGGTTTGATCCCTGGGTTGGGAAGATACCCTGGAGAAGGAAATGGCAACCTATTCCAGTATTCTTGCCTGGGAAATCCCTCGGATAGAGGACCCTGGCAGGCTACAATCTACAGGGTCGCAAAAGAGTCAGACATAACTTAGAAACTGAACAACAACAATTTATGTTTCCCAGGGAAGAGCGTGACTGTGGTTGGTACTTAGAGAGCGCTGCTTTGCTCCTTCTGTGTACGCGTGTCACTGTGGGTTGTGACGGGCATTTTTGAGTGATGGATGTTACTGTACTCAGTTTGCCATGAGTTTCTGGCTGAGGTGTCTGAGCCAGCTGGAGTCTTTTTTATCTTCATGAAAGTATAGCCACTCAAGACTCTTCCAGAGGGGCTTTTGAAAAGTTTTTCAGGGTTAGGTAAAAGAAAGTAGTTTTCAATTTGCCAAGTTTCTGAGAAGCAGCCTACGGCAAGTATGTGAACTTTGCTCCGCTCAAAAAGAGAACACGAAGGCTGCAGTCTGGCACTGTGCCATCCCAATGGAAGAAGGTTAAGTATGCTCTCAGCAAACCCTGTAACATACTCTGAGCCACTCCTCAGACACAACCACCACTCTCCTGGAAAAAGACAGGAAAAATCCCCGGAAGTCACTGCATCTAAATGCTGACCAGTGAAACAAACTGACACAGCAGGGCTGATGGACATTTTCAACACAGAGCTGTTTGGTTTATTCGCTCACCTTCATTGATTCATTCACTCATTTATTAGATACATTTTGGTACCTCTGCAGTCACACACCCTGGGCAAAGATGGTCCATATGACATAGCCCTTCCTTCCAGGAACTCTGACAGTCTTGATCAGAAATCAGAAACTCACATCCACTGGCTGAGTGTGTCCCACAGATAGCACTTCTGTTGTCCAGTGAGATTTTCTTCTTTTGAAGTATAGTTGATTTAAAATGTTGTGTTAGTTTCTGGTGTACAGCCAAGTGGTTATATATATATATGTATATATATATACACACACACACATATGTATATATACATACATAAAAAGTTGGACACAGCTGAGTAACTAACAATGTATATATAGATATAGGTAATAGATATACATGAATATCTCTATATATACATATCCATTTCCATTACAGTTTTTTACAGGATACTGAATATAGTTCTCTGTGCTATACCGTTGGACCTTGTTGTTTATCTATTTATATATGTTAATAGTAGTTTGTATTTGTTTATACTCCCAAGTTATCTCTCTGCCACCTTCTTTCCCCTTTGGTAGCCATAAGTTTGTTTTCTATGTCTGTGAGTCTTTTTCTGTTTTGTAAATGAGTTCATTTATATCATGTTTTAGATTCCACATAGAAGTGATAGCCTGTGGTATTTGTCTTGCTCTTTCTGACTTACTTCACTTAGTGTGATAGTCTCTAGATTCATCCGTGTTGCTGCAAATGGCATTATTTAATTCTCTTCTTATAGATGAGTAGTATTCCATCGTATACATGCACCACGCCTATATCCATTCATCTGTCTGTCAATGGACATTTAGGTTGCTACCAGGATGTGGTTCATGAAAATTCATTACACACCTTGTTTGAAAAATCAAGGGCTTTGATGCGAAAATCTAGGCTTCCAGCATCTTGAAAAATCAAAACAATCTGTAATAACTAAGTGACTGAGCATATACAAGTGGCAAGCACACCATATCATCTGCTAATAATACTATTACGTCATTATTGCGTCAGTGTTCAAGTAGAAATAAGTTCATTGAAGGAAAATAGTGAAATGACAAGAAGCATGCTAAGGCAGAACCTTGAGATTCACTTTTCGTAGGGCAAGAGAAAAAAGTAACCATGGAAAGAATAATGGTCTTATTAATCCACAGATATAATAATCAACAGTATATAGAACTTACAATGTGCTAGAATATACACACACACACACACATATATGGTGCATATGGGTGTATGAGTATTTAGTTCAGTTCAGTCACTCAGTCGTGTCCGACTCT
The DNA here is from genome assembly GCF_032452875.1 of Bos javanicus. Lineage (NCBI taxonomy): Eukaryota > Metazoa > Chordata > Mammalia > Artiodactyla > Bovidae > Bos > Bos javanicus. Next base: position 48,267,141 of record NC_083884.1, read on the forward strand.
TTGCGACCCTATGAATTGCAGTACACCAGGCCTCCCTGTCCATCACCAACTCCCGGAGTTCACTCAAACTCACGTCCATCGAGTCAGTGATGTCATCCAGCCATCTCATCCTCTGTTGTCCCCTTCTCCTCCTGCCCCCAATCCCTCCCAGCATCAGAGTCTTTTCCAATGAGTCAACTCTTCACACGAGGTGGCCAAAGTACTGGAGTTTCAGCTTCAGCATCGTTCCTTCCAAAGAACACCCAGGACTGATCTCCTTTCGAATGCACTGGTTGGATCTCCTTGCAGTCCAAGGGACTCTCAAGAGTCTTCTCCAACACCACAGTTCAAAAGCATCAATTTTTCAGCGCTCAGCTTTCTTCACAGTCCAACTCTCACATCCATACATGACCACAGGAAAAACCATAGCCTTGACTAGACGAACCTTTGTTGGCAAAGTAATGTCTCTGCTTTTGAATATGCTATCTAGGTTGGTCATAACTTTCCTTCCAAGGAGTAAGCGTCTTTTAATTTCATGGCTGCAGTCACCATCTGCAGTGATTTTGGAGCCCCAAATAATAAAGTCTGACACTGTTTCCACTGTTTCCCCATCTATTTCCCATGAAGTGATGGGACCGGATGCCATGATCTTTGTTTTCTGAATGTTGAGCTTTAAGCCAACTTTTTCACTCTCCTCTTTCACTTTCATCAAGAGGCTTTTGAGTTCCTCTTCACTTTCTGCCATAAGGGTGGTGTCATCTGCATATGTGAGGTTATTGATATTTCTCCCGGCAATCTTGATTCCATCTTGTGCTTCTTCCAGCCCAGCATTTCTCATGATGTACTCTGCATAGAAGTTAAATAAGCAGGGTGACAATATACAGCCTTGATGTACTCCTTTTCCTATTTGGAACCAGTCTGTTGTTCCTATTTGAGTATTAGGACATGTTAAATAATTGTTTCACACAAATCGCACCATAGTGTGATATTAAGACCCACATTTTACAAATAAACAAGCTAAAATAAGAAGAATTTGAGTAACTTTCTCAACACCCCAACACTAGTTTGGAGCTGAGGTTAAGAACACAGCCTGGCTCCTTGATCCCTATCTTCAACAAATGTACTCTGCTCTGATATTGTTGTTTAGTCACTAAATCATGTCTAACTCTTTTGTGACCCCATGAACTGTAGCCCACCAGGCTCCTCTGTCCGTGGGATTTTCCAGGCAAGAATACTGAAGTGGGTTACTGTTTATTTCTCCAGGGGGATCTTCCCAACCCAGGAATCGAACCTGCATCGCCTGCATCATCAGGTAGATTCTTTACCACTGAGCCACCAGGGAAGTCCCCCCTCTGCTCTTATACTATACTCTAGATAGAAAAGGTTGACCCAGATGAGATCGAGTGACATAGGGGTTAGGGACTGGTGATCACAGAGTCACCAGGAAGAAGCATGAGGACCAAGGTTGGTCCTTTGAAATCTGCAAATAGGAGGTGAGAATGGACAGTCATTTGGATTTCCTTCCAGCATCTGTACCTGCCCTGCCAGTGAGTACACCTGAGTTCTCCTCTGGAGGCTTGCCCTGACTCATGGCTCAACCATGGAGAGAAGAGAGGACATCAGGAATCTCTGACTCCTTCCACACATAATATCAGCATCAAATAAGGTCATCGATACTGTCTTTTCTAGATTCCACATGTATATGTTAATACAGGATACTTGTTTTTCTCTTTCTGACATACTTCACTGTATGACAATCTCTAGGTCCATCCACATCTCTGCAAATGACCCAATTGCATTCCTTTTAAGGGCTGGGTAATAGTCCATTGTATGTATGTACCATATCGTCTTTATCCATTCATCTGTTGATGGACATTTGTGTAGTTTCCATGTATAAATAGATAACTAATAAGAACCTACTGTATAGCACAGGGAACTCAACTCAATGCTCTCCAGTGACCTAAATGAAAAGGAAAACATTTTTTTAAAGGTGATCTATGTATACATATATCTGATTTCATCTTCATGGATCACAGCCTTGTCGTGGTGAAGTGGCTTGCATAAATCAATGAAGCTATGAGCCATGCCATGCAGGGCCATCTAAGACAGATGGATCATAGTGAAGAGTTCTGAAAAACTAGTCCATGGGAGGAGGAAATGGCAACCCACTCCAGTATTATTGCCTGGAGAACCCCATGGACAGTATGAAAAGGCAAAAAGATGTGACAATGGAAGATGAGCTCCCCAGGTCAGATGGTGTCCAGTATGCTACTGGGGAAGAGCAGAGGGCAATTATTAATAACTCCATAAAGAAAGAAGCAGCTGGGTTGAAGCAGAAATGACACCCAGTTGTGGATGTGTATGGTGGTAAAAGTAAAGTCTGATGCTGTAAAGAACAGTGTTGCATGAGAACCTGGAATGTTAGGTCCATGAATAAGGTAAATTGGATGTGGTCAAGCAGGAGATGGAAAGATTGAACATTGACATCTTAAGAATCAGTGAACTAAAATGGATAGAAATGGGCGAATTTAATTCAGAAGATCATTATATTTATTACTATGGGCAAGAATCCCTTAGAAGAACTGGAGTAGCCCTCACAGTCAAAAGAGAGTCTGAAATGCAGTACTTCAGTGCAACATCAAAGACGACAGAATAATCTCTGTTCGTTTCCAAGGCAAACCATTCATCATCACAGTAATTCAAGTTTATGCCCCAGTCCCTGATACCAAAGAAGCTGAACAGTTCTGTGAAGACCTACAAGACTTTCTAGAACTGCTGCTGCTACTGCTAAGTCACTTCAGTCATGACTGACTGTGCAACCCCAGAGATGGCAGCCCACCAGTCCATTCCTGGGATTCTCCAGGCAAGAACAGTAGAGTGGGTTGCCATTTCCTTCTCCATTTCTAGAACTAACACCCCCCAAAAAAGATGTCCCTTGAGTTACAGGGGATTGAAATGCAAAAGACGGAAGTCAAGAGATACCCAAAGTAACAGGCAAGTTTGGCCTTGGAGTACAAAATGAAACAGGGCAAAGGCTAATGGAATTTTGTCAAGAGAACATACTGGTCATAGCAAACACCCTTTTCCAACAACCCAAGAAATGACTCTACACATGGACCTCACCAGATGGTCAGTACTGAAATCAGATTGATTATGTTCTGTGCTGCTAAAGATATAGAAGCTCTGTACAGTCAGCAAAAGCAAGACCGAGAGCTGACTGTGACTCAGATTATGAGCTCCTCATTGCAAAATCTATTAGGCCATTCAGGTATGACCTAAATCAAATTCTTTATAATTATACAGTGGAACTGATGAATAGATTCAAGGGATTAGATCCGGCAGACAGGGTATTGGAAGAACTGTGGACAGAGGTTCTTAACGTTGTACAGGAGGCAGTGACCAGAACCATCACAAAAAAAGAGAAATGCACAGTTGCTCATCTCAGTCGTTGTGACCCTAAAAATCCACACATACTCTGTAAACAGGTGGATGTGCTGTGTTCCAGTAGAACTTTATGTATAAAAACAGAGAGGCTTGATTTGCTCTTGCCTCTAGTTTGTCAGCCTCTGGGGTAGACTATATTCTAGAGGAGTTTGTTGGTGTTAGAAAGTACAGGAGTATCCGTGCCTCCACAGCATGATAATCCCTGTCATACAATCATTTTCCTCCTCAGCTGGTCCTCCAGCATCTCAGCTGGTGGTGAGATTCAGATGTGGGAGGTGTGGTCCTGATGCTCTAGGAGGAGGTCTTGATAGTTGCTGATGGCAATGGTCCCTATATGGCATTTCTTAGTTTCTATTTTATTTTCAAACATCTTATTTTATATTGGGGTGTAGCCCATCAACCATGTTGTGACAGTTTCAGGTGAACAGCGAATGGACTCAGCCATAGGAAAACATGTATCCATTCTCCCCCAAACTCCCCTCCCATTCAGACTGAATATAACATTTCTTGGAAACTTGTTGGTGGGGTTTACTCTTGAAATTTCCTGTAGTAGAAGAGGAATTACAATCCTCAATTACATCATCAGGCTGTGTGTCTTCACATCCTTTCTCTTCATACGTTTGACCTTGGACAAGTAACCTAGCCACTCTCTGCTTCATTTTCTTCAGCATTTCCTGGAAATGGTAATATCTCTACTTCCAAGAGGTTTTAAGGAATTAAATGATCAAATACTTTGTATAGCATAGAGCAGATAGTAAATGCTCAAACTTTGTTAGCTCTTATAATTTTATTTATAGAATATCATTAGTTCCAATATTAGCATGGTATTAATAAATGCACTGTGCTTAATCATTCAGTCATTTCCAACTCTTTGCAACCCCATGGACTGTAGCCTGCCAGGATCCTCTGTCCATGGGATTCTCCAGGCAAGAATACTGGAGTGGTTGCCATGCACTCCTCCAGGGGCTCTGCCCAACCCAGAGATGGAACCCCAGGTCTCCCACATTGCAGACGGATTCTTTACAATCTGAGTCACCAGGGAAGCCCAAGAATACTGGAGTCTGGTAGCCTATCCCTTCTCCAGGGGATCTTCCCAACCCAGGAATCAAACCAGGGTCTCCTGCATTGCCAGCAGATTCTTTACCAGCTGAGCTACCAGGGAAGCCTGGTATTAATGAATGTGTTGGTATAAATATAGTACAATATTAGCATGAACACTAGCATTAGTATTAGTATTGGGACTAGAGTAAGGGATAGTGTTGGTATATAGTGTTAGTGTTAGTTGATATTAGTGTTAGGGTTCGTATAAGTATTAGGGTTAGTATTCGAATTTGTGTTCCTGTTGGAATTTAAACAGACCAGGACCCTATGGGTCCTTGCTGCCCCTTCCCCCAGCCATGTCCTCTGCCTGCCTTTTATCTGTGGAAAACTTTAGTCAAAGAATAAGTTTAATCAGAGAAATGGGAACATACAAAAGCAAAGGAAAACAAGTCAAAGGAGACCAAATAATAATAATGTAATAATTAAGACCTTTAGTTCCTTCTTAAGGACTATAGATAACATTCTGAGCCATATTCTGTGAGCTGTCTTATAGGTACTGAAACCCCAAGTGGAAAAAGTTTAAGAAGTTAACTACATGATGACCAGATTGTACCCGTAACAGAAGCTGCCACAATTCTAAGAACTGGCCTTAAAGAAATGGGAACAAATGGACCCTGGAACTGAAGATTGTGTTGCGTGCTAAGTTGCTTCAGTTGGGTCTGACTCTTTTGTGACCCTACGGACTGTAGCCCACCAGGCTTCTCTGTCCATGGGATTCTCCAGGCAAAGATAGTCGAGTGGGTACTGTACCTAAAATAACCAAGATGATGCTGATCCGAGCACCAGTGACCAATTTCAAGATGACTCTCAGAGCTTACTGTGCTGTTTCTGCATGTAGCCCCCTCTTACTCTCTAGAAAAGCTCTTGCCCACTGGTTGACAGGGTGCGACTGGGCCTTTGGACAGACATCTGCCCTCCCCCAGCCCCAGGGCTGGCATCGGAAGTAAAGCAAACTTTCCTTTCCACCAGCCTGGCCTGTTTATTGGCTTTTGAGCGGTGAGTAGCTGGACCCCCGCACATTCTTTTGGTAACAGAATCAGTGTTAATATTATGTTAGGGTTAGGGTTAGGGTTGGGGTTAGTGTTGCTGTTAGTATTAGGGTTAGTACTTGTGTTGCTGCTGCTGCTGCTAAGTTGCTTCAGTCGTGTCTGACTCTGTGTGACCCCATAGATGGCAGCCCACCAGGCTCCCCTGTCCCTGGGATTCTCCAGGCAAGAACACTGGAGTGGGTTGCCATTTTTCTCCAATGCATGAAAGTGAAAAGTGAAAGTGAAGTTGCTCAGTCATGTCCGACTCTTCGAGACCCCATGGACTGCAGCCTACCAGGCTCCTCTGTCCATGGGATTTTCCAGGCAAGAGCACTGGAGTGGGGTGCCATTGCCTTCTCCGAGTACTTGTGTTATAGTACCATAATTAGTGTTAGTATTTGCATTAGTGTTAGTTTTGGGTTTAGGGTCAAGTTTAGTGACGGTATTAGTATTGGGTTTGGGGTCTGAGTTAGTATTAACATTAGCGTTGGATTTGGCGCCAGGGTCAGTATTAGTATCAGTGTTGGGTTTGGGGTCAGGGTCAGTATTAATGTAGGTATTGCTATTAGTATTGTGGCACCAGTCCTGAGAAACAGTCACTCTACACTTTGGTTCCTGTTTCCATGATTGGTCAGGAGCGTGTTCCATTGCAAGCATCAGAAACCCTCTTGTAACAAGGGATTTAGGGCTGTGTGCATCTCATAAATCAGTTCATTACACAGGACTGAGCCACAGTAAATTATCAGGAAGTGTTGTCCTAACTGGCCATTGTGTAGGGAAACCATCAGAGACAGAGACCTGCAGGAACAGCATGGGAACTGTGTACACTGCATAGTGGCCTGTCTCCGGTGGAAATTAATTAAGAGGTTCTAAAACTCACCCAGATGCATCATTGATCCTCTCTGAGCCTCTGAGCCAGCATGTCAGGGTTGATCCCAGCCTCTTCCTCTTCTTTTCCTAATAGAGATTCTCTCTCCGGGGAGTCTGTTAAGTATATGCACCAATGGTTTGGCTGCTGGCCCGCTGCTCTCTGTAATACACAGTCATAAAATATGCAACAGAAGATATTGTTTGCCTTCTGAGCAAACAATTCAAGCTCTAAATTATTAAACCTGAAAATAAGAAAGAGAGACATTTTTAGCAGTTAATCTTGTCTCCTAACTCTCCCGTCAGTGCCTGGGAAATTTGATTTGTGTTTTTGACTAATTCTTGCTGCATATTTAAAGAAGAGGGAGATTGCAGTCTTGTTCTCTTAAAAACCAACCAGATAGTCTGGTGGGTGGGAGATGAATGAATAATCTGTTTATTTTCAGGTCGCTGGGAATAACAAAGATACAAAACTGTTTTCCCCCAAATGTCCCACTAAATCTATAATCCAGTAAGTTTAAGAAGCCCTTTAACCATTTAAAATGCTCATTGGGATGCAGAGAGGGACAAAGCTGCAGTTTCAGATGATGTATGTATATTACAGACAATTTGAGATGAGTGGAATGGTTTCTGACTATGAGTCCATCTACACATGCTGTCTTGGGAAAGAGCGATAATTGGCTTCTTTTTTGTATTTTCCAAGAATTTAACATAGAACATGACACCTTAAAATGGAAGCATAAACACTTGCACTCTAACATGGGAGGAAGTATAGGAACTTTTTTCCCAGTGCTTTAAGACTGTTTTGTATGTACACATCACCAAGAGATTGTGTTCAAATGCTGACTCTGATCCAGGAGGTCTGGAGCAAGCTTGAGAATATTCTTTTCAACCAGTTCTAAGAGATGCTGGTCTGTGGACCACACACTGAGTAGCCAAGGTTCGTCCTTGAGGAAAAAGTGGAATGATGACCTGATGTGTACCTTCTATCCATAAATAGAGCCAGGAAAGCAAAGTGTTGCCATGTCATCTGTTTTCTAGGAACCCACCGATCACCTTGACTTTTGAGACATTTTGTCCTGCAGAAAAGACAAAAGCATGGTCCAAATCCCCATGAGTTCTACTGAATGTTAATTTCTTGGAGATTTACACCCAGACAGCTTTGTGGAGCCCTTCCTATTGTGATGCAATTTGTTGCCAGCTGTCTTTTGTCTATTTTCCATTGTTTGTTTTGCTCCTTTTTGTTTTAGGTCACTCTTAAAGTCTCAATAAGCTCTGTTAAATTTTCAGTAGTTGACTTGGCACCTGAATGTTGCACTTTCATACACGAGGTTTTACTAATCAAGCTATCCCCCAGATTCTTTCAGTGCAACTCTTTGTCTGCACCTTCTTGTTTCTTGTGATGAGCATGTGCTGTTGGGAGCACGTTGTTGAATCTCTGTGTTGGTGTGTCATCTCTGTTTGCCATTTGGTCTGGAGTTTGATTCTATGAAACTTTTCTTGGTTTTGCTGCTGTTGTGCTGGATCCTCATCTCAGCATGCAGGCTACTCTTTGGTTGTGGTGCTCAAGCTTCTCATTGTGGTGGCTTCTCGAGCATGGGCTCTAGAGCACGGGCTTCAGAAGTTATAGCGTACAGGCTTAGTTGTTCCATGGTGTAGTGACCCAAGGATGAAAGAGCAGATAAAACCAAGGAGGGTCTTGGAATGCAGAAAAAAAACCAGACCCTTATCATCTTTCCCTCCCCCATGCTGTAACTATTAACAGATTTCATGTCCTCCTGATCAGTATAACCTGTCTCCCTTCCTATCCCATAGGGAGAAGGTATTTGCCTTACTCTTCCCCAACCCAGTATACGTGCCTCATCCAATCAGCAAACGACCCACAAGACCCCATCCCACTCCTTGTACCCTGGGTATAAAAGTGGACTAAGGACCCGTGTTCAATGTCAGTTCTTCCTTGAGCTGGCCAGCTGTTTTAACAGTGTCTCCCACACTGATAAACTTTATTCCCTGTCATTCTGTCTCATGTCTGGAAATTCTTTTCCAACCCGCACCCGAACCATGACACAGGGCATGTGGAATCTTCACTGGACAGGGCCCAAACCCATGTGCCCTGCGTTGGCAGGGAGATTCTTAACCACTGGATCACCAGGGAAGTCTGAAAACTAGAATTTCTTCTGTCCCTGGACATCTGGCTTTTGGGGGAATGTACAGTCTAAACATGTCTTCACCTGAACTCTCATATTTCACTCTTTCAAAAAACTCCATATCGTGAAAAGTGGCCAATTTTCTAAGTTACATACAAGGTTGACAAACTCAAGATGCCATGGTGTGAAAATTGATCTAGCCTAGCATTTTTACCTACAATGAACATGATGCATACAATCATGGAAAAGTAATGATTTCTAGTTAATAGCGCTTCCTAGGGTTAATAATTAGGGTCTCCTCTTCTTTCTGGTTCAATTGAATCAATATTTTGTTTAATACTTGAGGTTTAGGACTTTATGTTTTCTACTATCAAGCAGTACAGTGCAACAGTGGGTAGCCTGTACTTTTCCACTTCACAGATCACCTTACCTGTAAACTGCCCTGCTAAAGGGATCTCGAGTCCAGCCCTACTGGTCAATATGATGGACAAGTGACAATTATTGTTTTTGCTGGAGCAAGTCTCTATACTGTAAGTATTGCCTAGAAATGATTTTTCAGGGATGATTACAGTAATACTTGGTAATTGAATACCCCTTTTCAGTTTAATGGGCTGGAAAGAATGTAAGTGCTCAAAAAACTGTGATCTGATGTTCTAACCTTGACTTAAATGATAGTGGCTTGAAAAGTGGTAAATTTCAAAGAAAGAGTCTTGTAAACTGGCTTCTGAATTGACATTTGATTATCAGCTAGAAGGGTTTGATATTTAAACTGACTCTTGAATATTTTAGCATAGAAGTTCTTATTCAGTAGCAGAATGGAAATTTCGATTGTTATTGAAATCTCATAGGCTTTTACAGTACTTCAACCACCACCAAGTTTTTCCAAGAACATGGTGCTGTGTTTAAGATGGATGGATTCTGACCCATCAATTACACCCCTGAGTGAATTATACTCCAGAAGAAATGGGTGCATGTATGTTACCAGAAGATATGGACTAGAATGTACATAGAACATGGCCCAAACTGGGAGACTACTGAAATACCCTTCAAGAGTAGGATGAATAAATTCCAGTGTAGTCACACAATGCAACACAATACCGCTATGAGAATTAACGATCCATGATTGTACTCAACAGTAGGGATGAGCTCATGTTAATGGGAGAGTCCACACTCTGTCATTTCATTTATATGAAGTACCGAAACAGGGGAAATGAATCTATGCTTTGAAGCAGGAGAGCATGGCAACCCATTCCAATATTCTTGCCTGGAGTATCCCATGGACAGAGCAGCCTGACGGGCTACAGTCCACAGGGTTGCAAAGAGTTGGACACGACTGAAGTGATGTAGCAGGCACATGCTCATCCCTTGAAAGGCCAGGTGCATGATTACTGTTGGGCAAAAGGGCAGTTTCTGGAGAGGAACTTCTGGGATGTTGTTAATTTCCTGTGACTTGATTCAGTTGCTAACTACCTGACTAATTTTATGAAAATTTGTCAGGCTCTGCCTCTATGCCATGTGGACTTTCGTGACAAAGTTTAAACAATTATAAGGGAATCAAACCAACACCAGAGCCAAACTGCCTGCAATCAGATACTGGGTTTTCACTTCAGAGCCACAGAACCTGAGGAAACTCTTGTAACCATGCTGAGTTTACATTTGTTTACATGCAAAATGGGAGTCGTAAGCAAAATCCACCTCAGAGATGGCAGCAAGCACTCTAGAAGCAAATAAATTATTAAAAAAAAAAAAAGAACAACAATGGAAAAAAAAAACAGAATGTCACCAACCTAATTGTAATGAAAAGCTGTAATTCCAAGTCAGATGATTGTTTGAAAGGATAGAAGTGATTTCCAATGTTCTCAGAGGCAGTTAATCCTTTTGTGAGTCATTCAGAGCCAAATCGCCCGCATTTGCTAGGTTTTCTGGGTAACTTTATCACTGTTTATTGGTTTGTCTATGAGTTTCTATGAGGAAAGTAACAAGGAGTCAAATACCAAAAGGCATAGTTGGGCTTAGAGATAACTGTGTTGTAAAAATAAAATACAGGTGTTCAAAAGATGATTTCAAACACAATGTGTGTGTGTGTGTGTGTGTGTGTGTGCTCAGTCACTCAGTTGTGTCCAACTCTTTGCAACCCCATGGACTGTAACCCTCCAGGTTCTTCTGTCCTTGGAATTTTCCAGACAAGAATACTGGAGTGGGTTGCCTTTTCCTCTTTGAGGGGTTCTTCCTGACCCAAGGATTGAACCTGCATCTCTTGGGTCTTCTTTGGACTCTTTACCACACATTAAGCTTCTGGAATTAACCATGAGTTTCCATTGTATCTTCCACCTCTCATCACCTTACAGGGGTGATTAAAAGGCCAGGTGATTTATATCAAAGTTGCTTCCAGTGATCGAGACTCCACCTTTCGATGCAGGGGGTGCAGGTTTGAAAACTGTGCAGAATGGCTTACCTTCTTTTTATTCTTATTGAATGCAAACTATTAAGCCTGTAATTTAACCGCCTACACTTATCCACATGTGTTTGTGTGTGTGTCTGCGTGTAATTGTGTGCAGGGCTGTGAACAAATTCAGATATGGGCTGAACAGGACTGAAAGAATGTTTCCACAACACTAAATCACATGTTGCAATGAAAACCATCTCCAGGATAACGCATTTTTATCGTTTATTACCCATAATCAGGTTTATTAAATGTAATCCATTGATTGAATTAAAGGTGTATTCTGAGGAGACCTATCAGATTGAGCGCACCAGTGTTCCCAGGCAATTAGCTCCCTGCTAATCCAAAGGCATGTTGCGATTGAAACTAACACTCATTGCTTTTATTTGTTTCTGTCTCTGAAGCTGCTTAAGACATTTATTTCAAAATTCACTCCATCCACCTCTGCTGTTGTGTCGACTGAACTTTTCCAAAGGCATGCGAGTCCTCACTGAAAATATTCAGCCAGCAATAATGGTGCTGATGGCTACCTTTGAAAATAGCTCCATTCTGCCACAGTTCACCGAGCCTCTATAGGGAGGAAATGGGATCCTGCACATAGCTGAATGGAGGATGGGGGCGGCATTCTTCCATTTAGAGCTGGCCTGTTCTGCTTCAGGGCAGAGAGCCCTCAGGGATAGCTTGCAGAGCATGGAGAGACCCTATTATTTCATTTTCTGTTTCAGACGAAGCTCTTTAGCTTTCAGCTGCCTTTGACATTATTTGTCTCAGGTTCCCCCCAAAACTTTTGATTAGCTCCTGAGAAATAGACTCTTAGCTATGGAGAACTTTGAAAGTGTGTGTGTATCAGGACACAGCCTGACCACAGCTTTCAATTAGCTTGAAGAGTGCTGGGTGGCAGAACTGCCCTCAAAGTGCTGGATAACTGAAAGTAGTGTTGCTTTGATCAACTTTGGAATATCCATGTTAGACCTAGAATATGGCCTCAAAGGCTGGACTTGCCTGCCTCTGCAGAACTGAATATATGATGTCCATGGTCTTGCCCTTAAAATACCATCACCAATTTTTTTAATTAAAATACCCTTTGAGGTTTGGGGCACCTGATTGTTCTCCACTATATTTTAAAGTTTCACTTTGAGAAAATGATTATTTTGATGTGAACTTGAAAAAGAAAAGAGACTGTAGTGATCGTTAAATGTCATGAAGAGAGACGTGTGCAGATATTTCAGGATACTGTGCAGCAGGAACAGAAACTGATAAGTTTGCAAAATAATGTTGACTTTGAAGATGGTGACTGTAGTTCAGACATTCTTATGATGTGAACACTTCACTGTTCATGTATTTATACCTACTTCACCTCACTTTAAGATGACTTAAAGTGGCTTGATGACCATAGTTAATCATAGAAAAGATAAAATATAAAGAATTAGGGAGTGAAAGGAAAACACAGATGGAAACAGAAAAGTTAAGTAAGGATTCATAACGGAAATAAACACCACGTGGTTCTTCACACTTGCAGGTGGTAAATCAGAGCTTCTTTCTAAAAATCCTAATGGTCAACAGATCAAAGAATGCAATCAAGTAAAAGATTCAAAGTGACCACAAAATGAATCCAAACCAATAACTCAGGGATGCACAACTTCTCTTGGTAACAGGATCTGGGTGGAGGTTTTATGTTGATCCTCAGAGAAGGGACACCGTGGAATATGGTGGACTGTGCCCTTGGCAACATCTCAAATATTGGAAGAATATTTCATTTTTAATTCTACCATTTCATTTAACATTTCTTAATGTAGGTTGAGAACGTAATGCATTTGCTCTTTTCCGGAATGCTATTCTCTCAGATGTCCCATAGTTTATATCTCTCTTGAAATATGATTTGTTTGAAATGCCTGATGTCCAGAGAAGGCTTGTGTGTTAGTTTCTTGGAACTACCATAACAAAGAACCACAGACTGGGTGGCTTAAACCACATGAATTTATTTTCTCATAGTTGTAGAGGCGAGAAATAGGAACTCAGTGATTGATTTCTTCTGAGGCCTTGTACCTTGATTTGTACCTGGCCGTATTCTCTTTCTGTCTTCAACTGTCATTCCTTTAAATGAGTGTGTCTATTTCCCAGTCTTCTCTTTTTATAAGGACACAAGTTGTTTTGGATTCAGTTCAGTTCAGTTCAGTTCAGACACTCAGTCGTGTCCAACTCTTTGTGACCCCATGAACTGCAGCAAGCCAAGCCTCCCTGTCCAACACCAACTCCTGGAGTTCACCCAAACCCATGTCCATCGAGTCAGTGATGCCATCCAGCCATCTCATCTTCTGTTGTCCCTTTCTCCTCCTGCCTCCAATCCCTCCCAGCATCAGCGTCTTTTCCAATGAGTCAGTTCTTCGCATCAGGTGGCCAAAGTATTGGAGTTTCAGCTTCAACATCAGTCCATCCAATGAATACCCAGGACTGATCTCCTTTAGGATGGACTGGTTGGATCTCCTTGCAGTCCAAGGGGCTCTCAAGAGTCTTCTCCAACACCACAGTTCAAAAGCATCAATTCTTTTGCACTCAGCTTTCTTTATAGTCCAACTCTCACATCCATACATGACTACTGGAAAAACCATAGCCTTGACTAGACCGACCTTTGTTGGCAAAGTAATTTCTCTGCTTTTTAATATGCTGTCTAGGTTGGTCATAACTGTCCTTCCAAGGAGTAAGCGTCTTTTAATTTCATGGCTGCAATCACCACCTGCAGGCCTCATTTAAGCTTAATGTCTTCTTTAAAGACCATATCTCCCCAAAGAGTCACATTTTGAAGTACTGGGCAGTGGGAAGGATAGGACTTGAATATACAAAAATTGAGGGGACATCATTCAGCTCATAACATCTTTTGTTGTTCAGTCTCTAAGTTGTACCCAACTTTTGGAAACCCCATGGACTGCAGCATGCCAGGCTTCCCTGTCCTTCACCATCTCCCAGAGCTTGCTCAAACTCATGTCCGCTGAGTCAGTGATGCCATCCAACCATCTCATCCTCTGTCATCCACTTCTCCTGCCTTCAATCTTTCCCAGCATCAGGGTCTTTTCCAATGAATTGGCTCTTCACATCAGGTGACCAAAGTATTGGAGCTTCAGCTTCAGCTTGGCTTACCATTCCCTTCTCCAGTTGACCACATTTTTTCAGAACTATCCACCGTGACCTGTCCATCTTGGGTGGCCCTGCATGGTATGGCTCATAGTTTCCTTGAGTTACACACGACTGTGATCCATGTGATCATTTTGATTAGTTTTCCGTGATGGTGATAACATCTTCTATGCCTACCATATTAAAAGTGGGGCCTCTATCCCCTCCCTTTGTTATGTATTCTTCAGAGCTTTTCTCTTAGATAGGTTTCCTTGGAAATGGACTTTAAGGAAGAAAGTTGACTGCAGAAGTTTTACTGGTGAGGCTGTGGGGAAATATACTTATTAGGAAGTAGGGGAGGAGGGGATGGGAGAAGAAGACACTGACCTCCAATTCAGGTGAGGCTTCAACTGATCCAGGTGATTCTAATATGCTCTCCAGGAGAGGACATTGATTTAAGTGGTCCCTTTGCCACCCTTTCTTCCCAAATCTGTGGTCCAAGCAGTTTAGTTCCCTTGTACTCAAATATGGTGGTTCTTAATCATGGCTTTATATTTGACTGATGCAAGGCAATTTTTTAAAACCCAGAGACTTGCCCAGTGCACACTCCAGAAAGATTAAATCAAACTCTATGGGAGGCATCAGTATTACCTGGCAATGCAGGTGATCCCCAACACGCAGCCCTCGTCATAAACCTTTGTTCTGAAACGACACCCATCTTGAGTCTGCAGTGTAGACACAACTGCAGATGTTTGGCCTGAATCACAGTCTCTCATGATTGGGCTATTTGTAAAGTACTCTGTGTTTACTGACTGCTGTACTGAATAATTTATTGATTATTATAAGGCTGAGCATAGTACAGTTGATGTTGATTTATCATCTCCTTTACATGAAGTGGCAAATGACTGTTGGATCTTTTGTGGCAGAAATGATGAGAGATAGAGGAAGCTGAAGGGCACCCACATTCCCTGTGCATTGTGCTGTGGTTGACATTTATGTCACTTTGAGAATTCCTCTGGTTGGCCATGCAAGGACAAAGCTGTTCTTTTTTTAATATTTGTTTGTTTATTTATTTATTTGGCAGTGTTGGGTATTGATTGAGGCACTGAGGATCTTCATTGCAGCACACAGGCTCCTCTAGTTGCAGCACATAGGCTTTTCTTGTTGCAGCATGCATGCTCCTCTAGTTGCAGCATGTAGGCTTCCCTAGTTGCAGCAAATAGGCTCCTCTAGTTGCAGCACACAGGCTTCTCTAGTTGCAGCATACAGGCTTCTCTCAAATAGTGGTGCATGGGCTCCAGAGTGTAGGGACTTAGTTGCCCCACAACATGTGGGATCTTAGTCCCCTGACCGGGGATTGATTCTTAACTACTGTACCACTGGGGAAGTTCCAGCATAGCTATTCTAAGTGGCTGGAGTACTGTTGGTCTGCCCAGGTAGAGAGAGTGCCAGGTAGGAGTTGTTATGATGTTTCCTGGAGCTGGGGTACATTTTAGTGGTTCCCCAGGGGTGACCTGAAGCCCCGCCCAAGTAGAGTTTTTGAAGTATTATACTCCACTTCACTGCTACCCTACCAGCTTCTATCCTCCTTCTATAATGCTTCCTGAAATATTGAGTCAGTGGGTTGTTTACATCTCTTAAGCCAAACTATGTAAGCAGGCTTGAGGCAAAATGAGTGTCCTTCTTGCTGTCACTCATCAGGCTTTACGATGCGGTCACGCAAAGGAAATAACCACAGACAACCTGAAAATTGCCCAGCACAGCTCTTGGATCCCAGTGACGATTTGACTTTCTCAAAACAAAGCTGCGAGTCTGTTCCATGACTCTCTTCTCCCCAGCACTGGTCCTCACTTCTCACCTAGAGACCTCTTGTTTCTACCATCTCTGAATCCCCTTCTACTCTCAGCTCAAAGCATCTACTCTAGACAGAAGGATGTCCCTCCCTCTCCAAAATTCATGATGAGGTCCTCAGCCCCACTGTGACTGTACTGGAAGACAGTGCTTTAGGAGGTAATTAAAGTTAAGTAAGGTCATAAGAGTAGAGCCCTCATCTGATAGGATTAGTTGTCTTTGGACAGTTCTTCAGGGACCGGGGGAAACGCATTCTTGCACATTCTGTTTTATTCTTTAAGATTTTCATTTCTTTCTTTTACTCGTTTATTTTTTAAATATTTCCCTAAGACTCTAGACTTTTGAAATTTAGCAGCCAGGAAGGAAACTCCATTCTTTCTTGTTTCTCAGAAGCACTGAGCACCCACTAGTCTCTCTGCCTGATACAGTGAAAAGAAGAAAAGAGAAAAATCAAGAAAATAGCCAGTTAACTTGTAAAAACAAAAAATGTTACCCTACCATAATCCTCAGGTGGCTTGGCTTCATTTTGTACCTTGTAGTCCTTAAGTATCCTGTATGATACTGTCTGAGTGGATCCATGACATGCATTTGTCAGAACCTATAGAGCCTTACAGCACAGTGAGCCTTAAATCATGTAGGAAGTCAGAGCATCTGAGGAAGGAATGCAGAGTGTGACAAGACAAGTTAACTATATTACAAATGTATAAAACAATCTGTCTTCCTCCCCATAACCAAAAACTCTAGTCTTATCATGAGAAGAAACATCAAACATATTTCAATAGTGGAGATATACTACAGAATATTGTACCAGTATGCCCCCAAACTGGTAAGGTCATGAGATGCAAGAAAAGTCTGAAAAACTTTTACAGCCAAGAAGAGCTAAGGAGATGCAAAAGCTCAATATTTTGTAGAAACCTGGATGGGATCCTGAACAGAAAAAGAACATTAGATTGCAATATGGAGAAATTATGGATTTCAGTTTGGAGAAGGCAATGGCACCCCACTCCAGTACTCTTGCTTGGAGAGTCCCATGGACGGAGGAGCCTGGAAGGCTGCAGTTCATGGCGTCGCTGGGGGTCGGACACGACTGAGCGACTTCACTTTCGCTTTTCACTTTCCTGCATTGGAGAAGGAAATGGCGACCCACTCCAGTGTTCTTGCCTGGAGAATCCCAGGGACGGGGGAGCCTGGTGGGCTGCCGTCTACGGGGTTGCACAGAGTCGGACACGACTGAAGTGACTTAGCAGATGGACTTCAGTTAATAATAATATATCAATATTGGTTTATTAATTGTAACAAATTATTGTTGTTGTTCAGTTGCTAAGTCAGGTCTGACTCTTTGTGACCACATGGACCGCAGCATGCAGGCCTCCCTGTCCCTCACTATCTCCCGGAGTTTGCTCAAACTCAGGTCTATTGAGTCTGTGATGCCATCCAACCATCTCATCCTCTGCTGCCCCCTTCTCCTTTTGCCTTTGATCTTTCCCAGTATGGTATATTGTAACAAATATACCTTATTAATCTAAGGTGTTAATTTTTGGGGAATCTCAGTGTTGAATATATGGAAGTTCTCTGAAATGCGTTTTCCATTTTTCTGTAACTCTAAAACTATTCTAAAAACTAAAGCCTATTTAAAGAAAAAAAATGGATGAACCAGATCTTTGCTTTCTAGAGTTAATATAAATGTGACCTGGATAACACCAATAAGAAACAGGAAGTGTTTATTACATGCCAAGAAGTTTCTACCTAATTTTTTTTAACAAATTTATGATGCTCGTTGTAAAATTTCTCTATTTTTATGAGGCCCAAATGTTTATAATTTAAATGCAGTTATGATTGGAAAGGGGCTTGACAGATGGGGTAGTGGAGGGGTAATAATTTAGGCTGGAAGGAAAAGGAAAGAGTTAGTCACTCTGTTTTGTCCAACTCTTTGAGAACCCATGGACTGTAGCCCACCAGGCTCCTCTGTCCATGGAATTCTCCAGACAAGAATACTGGAGTGGGTTGTCATTTCCGTCTTGAGAGGATCATCCTGACCCAGGGATCAAACCTGGGTCTCCTGCATTGCAGGTGGATTCTTTACCATCTGAGCCACCAGGGAAGCTGGTGGAAGGCTGGAAAGATTTGTTCACATAAGTGATGACATGAAGTCATTTTCCACATTCAGATACATGTATCAACCTAAAGAAAACTTGGTGTGCTACTTTTCTCAGGCTGCTCCAACTAAATACCATAGACTGGGATTAAACAATAAACATTTATTTCTCACAGTTTGGGAGATGGGAATGACTAAGATCAAGGCGCCAATATATTCAGTGTCTGGTGAGGACTCTCTTCCTGGTTTGTAGATGGCTTCTCCTGGCTGTGTCCTCACCAGTGGTAGGGGCCAGGGAGCTCTCCGGGGTCTCTTTTAAAAAGGCACTAATCCCATTCATGGGGGGCTTCCTTCATGATCTAATCACCTCCGAAGTTCCCATCTCCTAAGACCATCACATTAAGGGTTAGGGTTTAACAGATGAATTTTGGAGAGCCCCAGACGTTCAGTCTGCAGAACTTGGCATTTGACTTTCTAAATATTTGTAATGGAATGGTGCCTTAATAGGTTGGTTTTTCTAACAGTGAGAGGGTCCCTGTTTGTATTTATTCCCTATGGCCTCTGTAACTAGTTACCACTAAAGTGAGACTTAAAGCAGTAAACATTTATTCTCTCACAGACCTCACAGAAGTCAGAGGCTGCAGTCAGTCTCACTGCTGTCTGCAGGGCTGGTCCCTTCTGGCGAGTCTGATGGAGAAACCGTTTCCTTGTCTTTTTGAGCTTGTAGAGGCCCTGGTGTTCCTTGGCCTATAACCTCTCCTTCCATTTTCAAAGCTCACCCCTGCAGTTCCTGTTTCTCTCATTGTCGCATGGCCTTCTCTCTCTCTGTGGGGAAATCTCCCTCTTAGGAGAACACTTGTAATGACATTTAAGACCTGGCTAGATAATCCAGGATAATCTCTTCATCTCAAGAGCCTTAACTTAATCACAGCTGCAAAGTCTTTCTTAGCCATATAAGGAAGCATTTGCAGGTTCTGTGGATTAGGATGTAGATATCTTTGGGGGTTGTTATTCAGCTTGACCATACTGGTTCTTAGTTGAAAGAAATATTGGGGATATGATAGAGAAGAAAGTGAAAAGCAGTGATGCATTCTTTTCTACATGCCCCACGATCTTCATTTCTGCCTGTGACACCCATCCATCCATGGCCCCAGACAGCATCAGACCTTCCCTGCTCCCGAAGCCTGGCCAGGGGCTGACAGCAATAACCCCTTTCTTTCTTCTCAACCACTGAGGGATACATTGTATCACATGCTCACAGTGGCCCATACATTAACTAGGCCCAAACAAACATGTAGCAGAATCTGGGCTGCAGAATGTATGTTGGCCCAACAGGAAGTGCCCTACTGCTCATGATCATGACTTGGCAAGATAATGTGGGGGCAGGTAAGTTGTTCAATGTCTCTTGATACCCCCACAACATTGAACCACATTTAGCAGCTAAATATAGAGACATACAGACTCCAGTATTTTTCTGTTTCTAATCAGTGCCCCACCACCATCACCACCACCACCACCATAAGCATGATCATCGGTTACCATCACCACCGTTATCACTGTCACCACCATCGTTATCGTCACCATCACCACCACCTTTGTCATCATCATCGTCATGATCAAAATCATCTTTTTTTTTTAAAGATCAGATGGTTAGTGTTACTTTAGTTTGTAAAACTTTTATGTAGAAAAGCGAACTCATAAAATCTGGAGGGAAGAGCATATACTTTGTCTACTAAGATTAAGTCCTGGGGTGGGAGGGAGGCTCAAGAGGTAGGGGATATATGTCTACATATAGCTGATTCACAGTGTTGCACAGAAACTAACACAACATTGTAATTGCACTCCAGTTTTTTTTAAAAAAAGACCTAATGGAGGCCCTTCATGGACAAGGCTGATTATTTAAGTTCTTCTACAGGAAGGGGCTCTGAACCCCAACTTCATTCTATTGCCAGTTCCGTGGCTGACATGAGCTGTCACTTCAGAGAGAGGGGGCAGTGCACTAATTCACACAAGCGCCATGCAGACCAGCCCTGCTCAGAGCCCAAGATGTCAAAGGTCAGGAGGAGTCTCCGGAAACCTTTATCACTTTCCCAGCTTCATGGCAATACAGCGTGAAACATCCAGTCTCTAAGTTTCCTTGAAGACATTGCAAGCCATTTGTGCCAAACCTGGTTTGAAGGCGTATTTGTTTGGCTCGCATGTTGGTTTTAAGAAATTAAAAAAAAAAGTTATACATGTTTAATCAGTTATCCATGTTTAATAATAAGGAGCTTTCAATTTTTTTAAATGGACTTTTCTTTGAAAAAGATTAGAAGATCTGCCAATACTGCATTTTTTTTTCAGAACCTCCTCCAGTTGTCAACAGTCTCTACCACTACTGTTTTCCTTTAGCTCATTGTGCCCCCTCACTGTGTGACCTGTTTGGTCTTTGTAGTGTTTGAAACTGGAGTTCTTTTTCCCAATATGATACCCTTATATGTGTCAAATACAAAGGGAGCTTACAAGCACGCTAAACTTACTTGATCTCACCTGGCTTTAATCTTTTCCTAAGAGAAGATTCCCCTCCCTTTCTCTGTTTGTAGCTTAAGATGGCTGTTCGTGCCTTTGGCTATTCTCTTTGCTGCTGGAAAATTCAGTTGTCATGTTTCATATCACTTTCATCTTGCAGCGATCTTTGCAAATTAGCCTTCTGGCAGATAGAGCCCCAGCTATTTAGATCTGCCCCAAGTTGCCTCTGAACAGTGAGGCGGGACACTTAAAGAATAAATGACAGGGGCACTGGCCCCTGTGGATCCGATCCAGCTACCTGTGAGCATTTAGACACGATGGGCTGATCTTGTGATTGTATTCTCCAGAGTTCTAGCAAAGATTAGTATAGTGTGCCATTCGCTGAATTTCCTATCTAACTTCCCTGGCAATGCTCAGATATAGAACTGCTAATACAGCAAGACTGATATCTGAATTTAAAAAAAAAAAAAAAAACCTGAGGAACAGATAATTTTTATCAAGTTAGATTTTTTAAAACTGGATTGTTGATTAAGGAGATAGTTACCGTTAAAACACCGGGGTTGTGTATTTCAAATAACAAAAAGATGTCGGTAGGTACTCTGTGCCTGATATGATGGCTGCACGACCCACTGAGGTCTCCTCCTTGTACCTTCCTGCTGTGCCATCTCACCATCACAAGGGGGCAGCTGCACCTCCAGGCATCACATGTGTATTCCAGGCAAGAAAGAGAAAGAGGGGAGGGTGAAAAGTGTATGCCCTCTGACATTCCAGCTCTCTATCAGGAAAAATCTTGTTTCCTGGAAGCTACAAAATAGATTTCCAGAAATATACACATGACAGTCCTTCAGCTCTACCATCTCCCACCTCCTCTCCCTCCTCCAGTCAGTAGTTCTTTTCGCCTATTCACTCAGTGCCAGCCTCTGTATGCCAGCTATTGTATTGTACTCCTCTAAATTTCAAGGTACTGTGAGATGAAAACTGTTTTATTTATTTTTTGTGTTTGTTTTTTATGTATTATTAGTGTGAAAAGGATTATAAACCTATTGCAGTACAGTATGATATAGCTGGTTGCTTTTGTTGGGTATCTGTGTGTGTTAGTCGCTCAGCCGTGTCCAACTCTTTGCAACCCTGTGGACTGTAGCCAGCCAGGCTCCTCTGTCCATGGGATTCTCTAGGGAGGACTACTAGAATGGGTTGCCATTCCCTTCTCCAGGGGATCTTCCCAACCCAAGGATTGAATCTGGGTCTCCTGCATGGCAGACAGATTCTTTACCATCCTTGCTAGGCTAACCTTGTTGGACATATGAACAAATTGAACTTAATGAATGCTCTCTTAGAACATAACTCATTTGTATGTAGGGAACTTACTGTAGATCCAACATTGGTCACACAGTTATTGAATCATTCCATTATTGAATACTCGTGTACCTAGAACCTATGGGGATCTATAAGGTTTGAGTAACAGCAACAGTGAAAATGAAAGAAATTTAAAAAAAGGAGGGACTGACAGAGGAAAGAGATAAGGAAGAAAGGAATGAAAGATGGAAGGAAATGAGAAGAGGAAAGAATACTTCCTGTCCTCAAAACATTCACTCTCTGCTATGAGAAATGGATATGTAAATGAGTAATTAATCAACCTCATATCTATCCCTTGGTGTGGTGATCAGCCCTCAGAATGCAGTGTGCAGATGTACGCTGAACTATTCTAGGGACATCATTCACAGTCAGTGTGGTGTATCTTTGAGTTGGGCAGTACCTGCACCGATGTATACGCCAATCCTAGCACTGGTGATGGTGGTTAAATGGGATCATGTGTGCAGAGGGAGTTGTGATTATTAACTATTTTAGAGTTGAGAAACCTGAGGTTTAAGGAGATTAAAAATTAGATCTCATAACTAATAGCAGTCAGGATTCTATTCTGAGTGTAACTCACTCCAAACTCCATTCTGTCAACTACTATATTTGCCTGCCTACTATCTTGTCTAGAGAATGTTCACGATGACAAAATAAACTTTCATGCTGTAAAATCCCTCTGGGAGTGGCCTCAACTGTGAAGGTTAATAGGTGGATGTTTGAAGCCTTTGATAAAATAATGTAAGTGATCTTTCTTTCCTCAAATGAAACTGATAACAAACACATCTAAATGCTTCTGTGAGAAAAACAAACTTCCTGATGAAATTCTCCTTCACGGCAGCTTTGCGAGATTTTAGCAAATCCCCCATCGTGCCCCAAACCAGAAAGGCAACACTGACTTAAAGTTTGTCTTTAATTATATTTAAATCATGAAGCTTAACTGAATGTATTGACATTTATACTGAGAAATTCATTGACATTCTATTAACCTCGATCAGCAAATTAATTCTTCAACCTCAGACCTAGAGCATGTGAGGGGCTGGAGCACAGTTACACATTGATCATGGGATATGGTGTGGCTTGGTCATGTGGGAATCGACTGGCTAAGCCTAAAGAAACAGACCCCTGGCTTGCAGAGGAGAAATTCACTAGATACGTATTTGAATTATTTTTTGTTGTGAAAGAATAAAACATCTGAGCCTCTCACCTTTCATTTGTCATGTCAGATGGGAGTTGAGAAAACCATTGGGAGAGCCAATCTCTATCAATTAATAGTCGTGTTTACATTTTCACATGAATGGAGATTCTACTCCACAAATTCAGCTACATGCTTAAAGAGATCATGGCTAGTTAAAGAAAATTTGTCTCTGGTTATCGTAACTTCCAGGATCAAGCTGATGTTGTTAGATTTTTGTGCTAAGATTTTGCATGCAATGTAACTGTCAGAGGTGTTTGTTTAGGGAGTCCAACCTTGCTTTTCTGATGAAGACAGTTCTTTGGCCATCACCTGTGAGCGGTAGCACTGACTCTAAGATGAGTTACTAAAAGCCCTGTCAAGACACAAAGAATTTCATCCCAAAATGTCTTCCTTTGACCCGTCTGGTGACATAGCCTTCAGAGACAGAGTCTTAATAGACGTTTTTTTCTTAGTGTGCTCTCTTAACAAATAAATGCATTAAAGTGGAGGAATTAGAGGAATTTTTTTTTAATTTTTGAAATACTAATTTGAAAATTTTTTATATTGAACTGTAGTTGATTTACAATATTGGTTACTTTCAGATGTATAGCAAAGTAGTTCAGTCTTTCAGTTATATATATTATATATGTATTCTTTTTCAGATTCTTTTCAATTATAAGTTATTACAAGATACTGAATCTAGTTTCCTGTGCTATACAGTAGATTGAAGAGGAAATATTTTTCATTGAAAGTTATTGAGAGAAAGGATTTCCCTGGTGGTGGTCCGGTAGTTAAGATGTCTCCATTCAATGCAGAGGGGTTCAGGTTTAATCCGTGGTCCAGGAACCAAGATCCCACATGCCTCGTGGGCAAAATTCCAAAGAAACATAAAACAGAAGTCATATTGTAATACATTCAATAAAGACGTTTAAAATGGTCTACATATAAAGATTTTTTTTTAATGATTGAGGGCAAAGACGAGGGAGAAAGCTGTACTGTGGACTGTAGTCAGTCTGACTTAGAAGGGTGAAGGAACCTGCGCACAGAGCTGGTGTTTCAGATGGATCCTCTTCCAGCCCCCGAAGAGGAGAGAATGAGACATGTAGAGTTAATTGCACGTAACTGTGTTGCTTCCCTTCCCTGCCAATTCCGCCGTATTCTGGTTCTGTGTGTTCTGCCCAAAGCGCATCTAGGGTTTCATCGGAGATGCTGAGCAGACCGAGTTGATGGCATTCTCATCACCTGTGTATGCAGACGAGTTGTGATCTCTACCCATCTGCAGTCCTGGCGAGGATGCTAACGTGTCTGTGCCCTACAAATCGGATTTTTCAAGTAAAAAATAATACTCCCAACAAAAATATATACATAAAATATCTCTCCCTCTGCAAGTGCATATGTTTAAGAAAATGTCAGGCTATGGAGAGGAAAGAGTTTACTGTATTTTCCTTTCTGTATTGTCTGCAGCAGTACTTCCAGCTCATGTGTGGAAAATACTTTCTGATGGGAGGAGGGGTGGGGGAAGTGCTTCTAGGATCACTCCAGGAACATTTCACTTTCAGAGAGAATTTTGCCTTTCTTTCCTAATTCTGAGCAGAGACATGTAATGGCTCCTTTTATTTAGTATTTATTTTTAAATTTAATTTGGCTGTGCCAGGCCTTCATTGCCACATGTGGGATCTGATTCCCTGACCAGGGATCGAACCCTGGGGCCCCTGCATTGGGAGCATGAAGTCTTAGCTGCTGGACAACGAGGAAGGGCCTCTTCATGGATTCTGACCCTCTATTCCTCCTTTGACTGTGTGGATCACAATAAACTGTGGAAAATTCTGAAAGAGATGGGAATACCAGACCACCTGACCTGCCACTTGAGAAATCTATATGCAGGTCAGGAAGCAACAGTTAGAACTGGACATGGAACAACAGACTGGTTCCAAATAGGAAAAGGAGTACGTCAAGGCTGCATATTGTCACCCTGATTATTTAACTTCTATGCAGAGTACATCATGAGAAACGCTGGACTGGAAGAAGCACAAGCTGGAATCAAGATTGCCGGGAGAAATATCAATAACCTCACATATGCAGATGACACCACCCTTATGGCAGAAAGTGAAGAGGAACTCAAAAGCCTCCTGATGAAAGTGAAAGAGGAGAGTGAAAAAGTTAGCTTAAAGCTCAACATTCAGAAAATGAAGATCATGGCATCTGGTCCCATCACTTCATGGGAAATAGATGGGGAAACAGTGGAAACAGTGTCAGACTTTATTTTGGGGGGCTCAAAAATCATGGCAGATGGTGATTGCAGCCATGAAATTAAAAGATGCTTACTCCCTGGAAGGAAAGTTATGACCAACCTAGATAGCATATTCAAAAGCAGAGACATTACTTTGCCAACAAAGGTTCGTCTAGTCAAGGCTATGGTTTTTCCAGTGGTCATGTATGGATGTGAGAGTTGGACTGTGAAGAAAGCTGAGTGCTGAAGAACTGATGCTTTTGAACTGTGGTGTTGGAGAAGACTCTTGAGAGTCCCTTGGACTACAAGGAGATCCAACCAGTCCATTCTGAAGGAGATCAGCCTTGGGTGTTCTTTGGAAGGAATGATACTAAAGCTGAAACTCCAGTACTTTGGCCACCTCATGTGAAGAGTTGACTCATTGGAAAAGACTTCATTCTGGGAGGGATTGGGGGCAGGTGGAGAAGGGGACGACAGAGGATGAGATGGCTGGATGGCATCACTGACCCAATGGACAAGAGTTTGGGTGAACTCTGGGAGTTGGTGATGGACAGGGCAGCCTGGCATGCTGCAAGTTATGGGGTCTCAAAGAGTCAGACATGACTGAGTGACTGAACTGGACTGAACTGAACTGATTCCTCCCACTTCAGTCCCGTGTCTCTTTTACTATGAGTATTGGAACCTCTTTTGCTGAGGACAATACATACTTTTTAAAAAATAATTTTAAGTTCATCTAGGTCATGGCAACCCACTCCAGTACTCTTGCCTGGAGAATCCCATGGACGGAGGAACCTGGTAGGCTGCAGTCCATGGGATCGCTAGGAGTTGAACACGACTGAGTAGCTTCACTTTCACTTTTCACTTTCATGCATTGGGGAAGGAAGTGGCAACCCACTCCAGTGTTCTTGCCTAGAGAATCCCAGGGACGGGGGAGCCTGGTGGGCTGCCATCTCTGGGGTCGCACAGAGTCAGACATGACTGATTTGACTTAGCAGCAGCAGCAGCAGGTCATATACACATTACTAT
The DNA here is from genome assembly GCF_032452875.1 of Bos javanicus. Taxonomy (NCBI): domain Eukaryota; kingdom Metazoa; phylum Chordata; class Mammalia; order Artiodactyla; family Bovidae; genus Bos; species Bos javanicus. Next base: position 48,293,498 of record NC_083884.1, read on the forward strand.
ATAAAATAGATAACTAATAAGTATCTATTGTATAGCACGGGGAATGCTACTCAATATTCTGTAATAACCTACTTAAGAAAAGAACCTGGAAAAGATATATGTATATTTTTCCTGTGGTCATGTATGGATGTGAGAGTTGGACTGTGAAGAAGGCTGAGCGCCGAAGAATTGATGCTTTTGAACTGTGGTGTTGGAGAAGACTCTTGAGAGTCCCTTGGACTGCAAGGAGATCCAACCAGTCCATTCTGAAGGAGATCAGCCCTGGGATTTCTTTGGAAGGAATGATACTAAAGCTGAAACTCCAGTACTTTGGCCACCTCATGTGAAGAGTTGACTCATTGGAAAAGACTCTGATGCTGGGAGAGATTGGGGGCAGGAGGAGAAGGGGACGACAGAGGATGAGATGGCTGGATGGCATCACTGACTCGATGGACGTGAGTCTCAGTGAACTCCGGGAGTTGGTGATGGACAGGGAGGCCTGGCGTGCTGCGATTCATGGGGTCACAAAGAGTCGGACACGACTGAGCGACTGATGTGATCTGATCTGATCTGATAACTGATTCACTTTGCTGTACACCTGAAACTAACACAACCTTGTAAATAAACTATACTTCCAGCCAAGTCCATCTATGTCAAAGAGAGGTTGAAATGTCATAGTAAAAGTAGTTTAAAATGCATTTGATTAGGAACTTACAATTTGTAAATGAAGCTTAAGACATGATCAGGTTATTTCACCTTAAATATGCAAAAGTTAGAATTATGGTCTTGTTCTCAGATAGACTGAAACCAGTATTCCTTGAGTGGAGAAGTAATCTTTGGGGGAGGGGGAACTTTCAGTTTTGATCAATTTTTAAAAAGTAATCTAGGTTTTCATTAACTTTTCTCAAAGACTTGTGCCTTTGTTACATCCTATGTTTTCGACATTCCTAAATTGTCATCATCCTTGTTTATTTTCTCTTAACATGTTTAAGTCTACCAAGCCTTTGTTTGTCAATCATTTCATGTGTGAATCAAGTAATGCAAGCAATTGTTTCCAAAATTCCACTGGTGGATTTTATTAAATATGACAGTTTTTAAAAAATTAAAAATATCCCTTTGCAGTAGGTTTGCATGGTGTTTGCATGTGATTGTGTTCTATATACAAATAGCAATCAGTGATGACGTTTAATGTTTTACTTCAATATTTGATTTAATTTCTCCTGTATACCAAAGTGATTCAGTTACACACATTTATACATTCTTTGTCATATTCTTTTCCATGATGGTTTATCACAGGATATTGAGTATAGTTCCCTGTGCTGTGCAGTAGGACCTTGTTGTCTATGCATTCTCTATATAAGAGTTCACACAACAGTGACATTTATGATGGACATTTAGGATGCAGATGCTGAGTGTGGAGAGATCACCGAGTGAGGTCTACATTTCCATCAACAGCATCACAGAGCTCTTGTCCAGATACAAGGAGCCCCTATATTTCTTCTGCTATCTTCCCTGCCTTCTGTTTTCTCATTTTCCCTTCCTTCCTGTAGGGAAACCTGGTCTGTATGCCTTTGTGTGTTTGTGGTTATAAGGAGCAGTGAATGTATTTGTGGTGTATCTTTTTATGGGCAAACCTGCAATTGTAGGTGATAACTAGTGTCTTCACAGTCATTGGGCAGGAAGATCGTGACTCTATCAACAGGAGTTTAAAAAATCAACACAGTTTGGAACGAACAGGTGCCCAGCACTATGTTTAAAAACAATAACCCTGTATATGAGACAGCCAAAGAGACACTGATGTGTAGAACAGTCTTTTGGACTCTGTGGGAGAGGGAGAGGGTGGGATGATTTGGGAGAATGGCATTGAAATATGTATAATATCATATATGGAATGAGTCGCCAGTCCAGGTTCCATGCACGATACTGGATGCTTGGGGCTGGTGCACTGGGACGACCCAGAGGGATGGTATGGGGAGGGAGGAGGGAGGAGGGTTCAGGATGGGGAACACATGTATACCTGCGGTGGATTCATTTCGATATTTGGCAAAACCAATACAATACTGTAAAGTTTAAAAATAAAATAAAATTTAAAAAAATAAAATAAATAAAATAAATAAAAATAACTATTAATTGAAAAAAAATAAAATAAAATAGATAACCAACAGGAACTTGCTGTACAGCGCAGGGTGGTGGTGGTGGTTTAGTTGCTAAATTGTGTCCAACTTTTGCATCCTCATGGACTCTAACTTCCCAGGCTCTTCTATCCATGGGATTCGCCAGGCAAGAATACTGGAGCGGGTTGCCATTTCCTTCTCCAGGAGATCTTTCTGACCCAAGGATAGAACCCGGGTCTCCTGCATTGCAGGTGGATTCTTTACTGACTGAGCCACCAGGGAACAACAGAGCACAGGGAACTCTGCTCAGTGTTAGCTGGCAACTTGGGTGGGAGGGAGCTTGGGGGAGAATGGATACATGTATGCATGTGGCTTTAGTCTCTTTGCTGTCCACCTGAAACTATCACAACATTGTTAATCAGCTATACTCCAGTACAAAATAAAAAATTTTAGTTTGAAAAGGTTTCATAAAATGGAAAAAAAAGTAAAAAACTCAAGACAGAAATTCATATATATACACCCTGAGCCTCAGTCCTGCAAATTCCCACTGCCCACCCAAGCTTAAGTGTGTCTCTCCCACGGCCTTATTTCTTTAAATGTCTACCTGGTATTCTCTGATTCACCTGTAATCCATTCTCAGCACTGTAGCCATCGTGGTGTTTTCAAACCATCCCCCCTTATGATGGAATCCTATTTAGATTTGGGACTCTAGGGCTGCTTTGACAGGTGTAATGTCCTGGTGTGCCCCCGGATGCCCTGAACTACAGAACTTCGTTTGTGTTTCTCTATGTGTGCTTAGTCACTCAGTTATGTCCAACTCTTTGTGACCCTGTGAACTGTAGCCCGCCGGGCTGCTCTGTCCATGGGACTCTCCAGACAAGAATACTAGGGTGGGTTGCCATGCCCTCCTCCAGGAGATCTTCCCAACCCAGGGATTGAACCCAGATTTCCTGCATTGCAGGTGGATTCTTTACCATCTGAGCCACCATGGAAACTTGTGTTTCTAGACAAAGACAAACCCATTCATGGTTTGAATGCTTGACCCCTATAGTCCCTTCCATCAGACCCCAGCAATAGGCCTATCCAAGAAGGAGCTATATGCTGACATGCGGACTCTACAAGTCACCTTTGTCATCAGAACAATGAAGACAAAAGCCAAACTCTACAGTGGGAGGCATCCAGGTGAGGGATCAGAAATGGCTTGATCGAGAATGTGGTGGCCACTTTTCCGGGGGAGTCCTCACTTCATGGGTTGACTTCCTTATGGCAGGCTCTCTTGACCCCCACCCATCATGGACTGATCTGGAGCACCCTCCATCTGCATTCCCACTGCAAACCCACCCAGCATACTCTGGTCAAGAACCTTCCCTGGGTGCTCAGATGGAGGATAGGAGTGGTCATGAGTTTCAGGGGAACCTGCCCCCCGCCACATGGTGATATGAGCAAGTAATCACTGCCTCCCCCATCCAAAGGCCTCCTCTTGTTTCATCCCTTCCCCAACTTCTTCCCCATTGACCCTACACTCACACTTTTACATGAAGGCTCTCAGTGCTAAAAACAGGATGTGCAACTGGAAGAAAAGAAAGGAAATAACCATTTCTGTACCCCACCTGGTTTACAGAAGGACTTCCTAAAGACAGAAAAAATACGGAAGGATCGTAGACACACAGCAGGCCTGTACTTCTCTTTAGAGAGTGTTGAGTGTGGTTTAGCATAGTGATAGTCATCGTGATGATTGGGGTTTGCTTTCGGCACCTGTAGGTGGGGCCCAGAATGACAGATGGTTCCACACAATGAAGAATGTCCCTTACGCAGTTTGAAATTCTAATGTTCTGCAGACATTTTTGTAGGACTCATAGCTCATCTGAAAGAGTGTGAGTTTTTTCACTTTTCCCTATTTCAGAAATATATAGTTTAGCTTGACTTATCATTCCTAGTTCAATTAAGATCATTCTGTACTTTTTTTAAAAAATTGAAGTATTGTTGACTCACAGGGTTGTGTTAATTTCTGCTATACAGCAAAGTCACTCAGGTATACATACATATGCATTCTTTGTTTTTTTAGTATTCTTTTCCATTATGGTTTATCATAGGGTATTGAATATAATTCTCTGTGTCATTCTGTACTTTTTAAGTTATCTTATAAGTCCGGTCCGTGAATTCTTATCCTAGGTATACAGTTTTTATTCCAGGGCTTGTGCATACACTTGTGTTTTTTCGTCTCCTGTTTTTCTCATTCTGAACAGTCTCAGATCAACTCTTAAATCCAAATTTATTTTTCATCCTTAGGAATAAATATTTCCCCACCTCCTAATATCTTCCAGTGATGATTATTTCCAAGCATTTACATATTGAAATCAATGTTAGCTTATTATTTTTTTAAGGTTTAATAATTTCCCATTTCCCTTATGATAAAGAGATTTGCAAACTTTTCCCATAAGGGGTAAGATAGTAAATATTTTTGGCTTTGTGGGCCATATGCTTTCTAGCCTGCATAATCTTGTTTCTTTTTAAACAATGTTTAAAAATGGCAAAGCTGCTTTTAGCCCAGGATCTATGCACAGACAAGCTTTGGCTAGATTTGACCACCGACCATAGTTTGCTGACTCTGAAAAAAAAAAAAATAAACAACAACTCTGAATGTGGCTACAAGGACTCTCTCCCTCTACTCACCCTTCAGGTGTATCTCTCATGCCTCAGTTCCAAGCCCTCTGCATCTTCCAGTCACACTGGTTTCTTTTGTTTTCTTCAACCCACCCTGCTCCCTCCGAACTCAGGGCATTTGTATGGGCAGTTCTTTCTGCCTGGAAACCAGCCTGGAACTTGGCCTGGAGATCACAGGCCAAGGCTTGTTACACCAGGAAATGCAACCTTATCTCCCTGAGTACAGGAGGGTCCTCTAACATAGCTCTCATCTCACCAGCTGCTTCTGTCTCTCACCTCTTCTTACAGTGGCTAATTACATTTTCTGACTGGATCATTTATTTCATATCCATCTTCCTCACTAGAATGTATGCTCTGGAAAAGCAAGAATCTTTATCCATCTGCTCTTTGGGGGCTAAGAGGGAACCCTGGATTATGACGTTTGCCAGTTTCCACGGTGCGACTATTCCCCCCAACCTCAGAACCCTCTTACACTGTTGGTGGGAATGTAAATTGGTGCAGCTACTACAGAGGACAGTATGGAGGTTCCTTAAAAAGCAGAATAGAGTTACTATGTGATCTCTCAGTCCCACTCCTGGGCTTGTATCCAGTGTGTGTGTGCTCAGTTGTGTCCAGCTCTTTGTGACCCCATGGACTGTAGCCTGCCAAGCTCCTCTGCCCATGGAATTTTCCAGGCCAGAATACTGGAGTGGGTCATCATTTGCTTCTGCAATAGATCTGGAGAAAACTATAATTTGGAAAGATACTTGCACCCCTATGTTCATTGCAGCACTGTGCATAATAGCCAGTACCTGGAAGTAACCTAAATGTCCACTGACAGAGGAGTGGATAGGGAAGGTGTGGTACATATATACAATGGAATATTACTCAACCATAAAAAGGAACAAAATAATGCCATTTGCAATAAGATGAATGGACCTAGAGACTGTCATGCAGAATGAAATAAATCAAACAGATAAAGATGAATAATCATATAACATCATCAGGCTTCAGCAATATGTGGACCATGAACTTCCGGATGTTCAAGCTGGCTTTAGAAAAGGCAGAGGAACCAGAGATCAAATTGCCATCATCTGCTGGATCATGGAAAAAGCAAGAGAGTTCCAGGAAAACATCTATTTCTGCTTTATTGACTATGCCAAAGCCTTTGACTGTGTGGATCACGAGAAACTGTGGAAAATTCTGAAAGAGATGGGAATACCAGACCACCTGACGTGCCTCTTGAGAAATCTGTGTGCAGGTCAGGAAGCAACAGTTAGAACTGGACATGGAACAACAGACTGGTTCCAAATAGGAAAAGGAGTACGTCAAGGCTGTATATTGTCATCCTGCTTATTTAACTTATATGTAGAGTACATCATGAGAAACGCTGGACTGGAAGAAACACAAGCTGACTCAATCTCAATCAAGATTGCCATGAGAAATATCAATAACCTCAGATATGCAGATGACACCACTCTTATGGCAGAAAGTGAAGAGAAACTAAAAAAACCTCTTGATGAAAGTGAAAGTGGAGAGTGAAAAAGTTGGCTTAAAGCTCAACATTCAGAAAACAAAGATCATGGCATCCAGTCCCATCACTTCATGGGAAATAGATGGGGAGACAGTGGAAACAGTGTCAGACTTTATTTTGGGGGGCTCCAAAATCACTGCAGATGGTGACTGCAGCCATGAAATTAAAAGACGTTTACTCCTTGGAAGGAAAGTTATGACCAACCTAGATAGCATATTCAAAAGCAGAGACATTACTTTGCCAACAAAGGTCCGTCTAGTCAAGGCTATGGTTTTTCCAGTGGTCGTGTATGGATGTGAGAGTTGGACTGTGAAGAAGGCTGAGCACCGAAGAATTGATGCTTTTGAACTGTGTTATTGGAGAAGACTCTTGAGAGTCCCTTGGACTGCAAGGAGATCCAACCAGTCCATTCTGAAGGAGATCATCCCTTTGGAGGGAATGATGCTGAAGCTGAAACTCCAGTACTTTGGCCACCTCATGTGAAGAGTTGACTCATTGGAAAAGACTCTGATGCTGGGAGGGATTGGGGGCAGGAGGAGAAGGGGATGACAGGATGAGATGGCTGGATGGCATCACTGACTTGATGGACATGAGTCTGAGTGAACTCTGGGAGTTGGTGATGGACAGGGAGGCCTGGCGTGCTGTGATTCATGGGGTCGCGAAGAGTCGGACACAACTGAGCGACTGAACTGAACTGAACTGAGCATGTGGAATCTAAATAAAGGGTACAAATGCACTGATTTACAAAACAGAAATAGAGTTACAGATGTGGAAAACAAACCTATGGTTACCAGAGGGTAAGTAGAGGAGGGTTAAATTGGAAGATTGGGATTGACATATACATACTACTATATGTAAACTAGATAACTAATAAGCACCTACTGTACAGCACAGGGAACTCTACTCAATACTCTGTAATGGCATATATGGGAAAAGAATCTAAAAGGGGGGATATATATGCATATATAACTAATGCACTTTGCTGTACAGCAGAAAGTAACACAAAATTATAAATCAACTATACCCCAATAAAAAATTTTAGAAAAGAAAGTATTTCCACTCCAGTCAAAGTCAAGCTACTAAAATGATGTCAGTGGATGTGGAGGCAGAAGGAGATGTTTAGAATCAGCTTGGCCTGGGCAACCACTGGATCTCCATCTTTTTAAGCTAACTTTTGTATCTGCATCTCTATCACTCAGCAGTGTCCAATAAATAAGAAGAATTCCTGACATACCACTTGAGTGAATGAATGAATAAAGTAAATATTGGCAGGGAAAGCACGAAAGCATAGATAAAAGGAGGAAATGCAGCATAATTTGATTCAAGCTGCAAGCTTTCCATTTTGCTTCTCCAGAAGTACTCTGGTTACCCAACCTCAGAGTATTATAAGGTAGAAACAGAGGACATGAGAAGACAAATTTATGGGGACAAAAACTTCATTATAAAGTGTGTGCAAGCTCAATCGCTCAGTCTGTCTGACTCTTTGTGCCCCCTGACTGTACCCCACCAGGCTCCTCTGTCCATGGAATTCTCCAGGCAAGAATACTGGAGTAGGTAGCCATTTCCTTTTTCAGGGGATCTTCCCAACCCAGTGATCAAACCTACATCTCCTGCATTGGCAGGTGGATTGTTTACCACTGAGCCACCAGGGAAGCCCTAATTATAAAGTACATACATTAAAAGGATCGTGTCTATTTTTCCTCCTAAAGAGAGGTTTTTATTCTGAAATGTTAATGAAAAAGTTAGAAAAAAGATGTCAGTAATAGAAAACCTTCATCCTGTGATAATGTCTGAGAAAAACAATTTTTTTGTATAATAGCCTTATTTGAATCTTGAACATGAGATGTGAAGGGAAGGAAAAAGAAGTCAATGGCACTTGCATTTAGGAGACATCTGGTTGCCCATGTCTGGATTTGATGCAAAGTTCCAAAATGCCACTGCAGACAAATACTGGCTTGGTCAGAAGGATACCTGCAGGTGGAGCTGGAAAGGGTTAGTGCCTGGACTAATGGCTCCTCCACCCCTTCACTCATTCCTCATGTCTCTTTCATTGATAGAATCATCCACACAGCATTTGTCATTTGCCAGTGGTGTCTTCTTTACTTGAAAAATTCCTTCAGTTTCCCAACAAGCAGATCCTGAGCCAAGACTGTGTGTGATTTATAAAGGAAATGTCCCCCATAAATCAATAAGAGGTCAGGGAGAGTAGAAGAAGGAGAGAAGAGCCAAGGCACTCATGCTGTTTTCAAAGTCACGTGCAGGGTGGTTTTAGCCTAACCCCATAGGGAGCCCATGGAGCACGCTCAGTGCCTCCAACTGATTCAGCTGGAGGTGAGAGCTCACCTTCTGCACCATCAGGCTCTGCCCAAGAGCAGCCTCCAAGGGTAGTGATCTCTACAGCACATGCAGCCCTTTGTACTTGTGGGCAAGATGGCTCCAGAAACTCAAGAAAACCATCCAGGGAAAGTCACAGGTAGATATCATTACAAATGAAAGCACTTAGATGTGGAGAAAAGGGAACCCTCCTACACTGTGAGTGGGGATGTAAACTGGTGCAGCAATAGTGGAAAAGAGTATAGAAGGCTCTCAAAAAATGAAAATAGAACTACCATATGACCCAGCAATTCCACTCCTGGGGATATATCTGAAAGAAACAAAAACAGTAATTTGAAAAGATACATACACTCCAGTGTTCATGGGAACATTGTTTACAATAGCCAAGACATGGAAACAGCCTAAGTGGTCTTCAACTGATGAATGAATAAGGAAGATGTGGTACATACATACAGTGGAATGGTACAGTATAAGTGTGCGTGCTCAGTTGTGTTCGACTCTTTGAGACCCCATGGACTATAGCCCGCCAGGCTCCTCTGTCCATGGGATTCTCCAGGTAAGAATACTGGAGTGGGTCGCCGTGCCCTCCTCCAGGGGATCTTCCTGACCCAGGGATCGAACCCAAGTCTGTTGCATCTCCTGCACTGGCAGACGGATTCTTTACCAGTGTGCCACCTGGAAAATCCTAACGGAATAGTACTCAATCATAACAATGAATGATATTTTTCCATTTGCAGCAACATGGATAGACCTAGAGGGTATTATGCTTAGTGAAATATGTCAAAGAAAGACAAATACTGTATGTTGTTGCTGTTCAGTCACTAAGTCGTATCTGACTCATTTGCAAACCCCTTGGACTATAGCCCGCAAAGCTCCTCTATCCATGGGATTCCCCAGGCAAGAATACTGGAGTGGGTCACCATTTCCTTCTCCTAAATAATATATAATATCACCTATATCTGAAATCTAAAAAGATTTACAGCAAACTAGTGAATATAACTTTGAAAAGAAGCAGTCACAGATATAGAGAACAAACTAGTGGTTACCAGTGGGGAGGGGGAAGGGGGGCAATACAGAGGGAGGGGGTGGGTAGTATAACTATCGGGTGTAAGATGGGCTCGGGGATTCACTGTATAACACAAGGAATATGGTTGATAATTTTGTAATAACTATAAATAGACAGTAACCTTTAAAAATTGTGTAAATAATTTTAAAAAAAGTAAAATTTAAAAAAGAAAAAGCACTTAGAAGCCAGGAGTAAGGCATGTGGAAATGATGAAGAGATATGAGGAGACTTGGTTGGAACCCTGACACTGTCCGTCACCATTTGCTCCCCGGTCATAAGTGGCTCTCATTCACACGACCTCTAGAAAGTGTCCTGAAGTTTTTAGAACTCATCTGGAACAATTTTCCTAAGGGCAGTCATTCAGATACTAGATGTGCTCTCTCTCCAGCTTTCCTTTGTTTCTAGCAGTTTTACCTATTTATCTTATAGAGTGCCATCTGGGAAAAAGAAACCTAAGTTGCAAATGAAATGCCACTCTCTGCTTCCCCCCATCCACCCCACCATATCACCCAGGACACTCACACTTGTGGTGGAAACCAGTTGTCCACGTGGTTGGTTACAGAATGCACTCTGATCGTTGGCACACTTTTTTTTTTTTTAACCATAATATGTTGATTTTCTAAGCTGGAAAACAAAAATACAGGTAACTTTAACATGCATTGACTTGCATCTCAAATACGTAGCTCCTAACTGTTCTAATGCTGGGAGGTCCGTGTCTGCATGGTTTCTCATCTCTCCAAATGATGATGGTAGGCCTCCGTATCTAATACTCTTGTTTCCACATCTCTGTTCTGATTTATGGACACATTGTGGAACTTAAAATAGTTGGCTGAAGACCCTAAAGGCAAGCTCATCTCAAAGCATCTTGTTACAAAAAATGTTCCAGCTTTGGTTATACAGAATTCACTCAAAGCATCCAATTTGGGGTCTTGAGGAAGCCCTGTGTAATGCCTTGACTTGTGTTTCTCTTGGGGTTTGAAAAGTTGTTTTACTGATCTTTATTGCTAATAAGCATATCTGTCCTGGCGGTGGAAAAAGAGATAGGGGTATATAACCCACGGATGCAAACTGGGCATCCTGTACCCAGATCTCTTGGATCCTTTTCTCAGTAGCTGGGTGACCCTGGAAAGATGGTTTACCCTCCTTGACCCCAAACTCCTCATCTACCAACTGGGAGTAAATAACAGCTATTTATTGTAATACTGTGAGGATAGCAAGAGGTAAGACATAAAATGCCTTTAAAACAGCTCACATTCAAAATACTCAGTGGTAATTATTCCATCACTTTGGGAAAAGAAGCATGTCCATCCAAAAGAAGATTTTCTTTTTGTTTGAAAGTGATGCCTTTCCTTGACCTTGGGATGCCCTGGGGTGGTTCCATTTGATCCTGGAGGATGTGGTCATTGACTGTCTGAGCTGACCCAGAGCCTTGTTTTCTGAAAGGGTGTTTTCTTTTCCTTAAATCTGGGGAAGCCTCAGGCTATGGCAGAGCTTCTCTGGTGGATCAGAGGTGAAGAAATCACCTTCCCATGCAGGAGATGTGGGTTCGATCCCTGGGTAAGGAGGATACCCTGGAGAAGGAAATGGCAACCTACTCTAGTATTCTTGCCTGGGAAATCCCAGGGACAAAGGTGCCTGGCAGACTACAGTCCATGGGGTTGCAGAGTCAGACACAACTTAGCAACTGAACAACAGCAGGCTATGTCAAAAACCATGTGTCTTTAAAGGTGAAAAACACTTAGATTTTTATTAAAGTTTGGTTGATTTACAATATGTTGGTATCAGGTGTATGGCATAGCGATTCAATGTTTTTCAAATTAGATTCCGTTAGAGGTTATTACAAGATAGTGGATATCAGTCCCTGTGCCACACAGTGGGTCCTTATTGCTTATCTAAAAAGCTTAGATTTGGGGACTTGCCTGGTGATCCAATGGTGAAGAATCCATCTGCCAGTGCAAGGGACATGGATTCGATCCCTGGTCTATGAAGATCCCACATGCCGAGGGGCAACTAAACCCATGCACCGGAACTACTGGGCCCATGCACTAGAACCCAAGCTCTGCAACCAAAGAAGGCTCTGCAATGAGAAGTCTGTGCATTGCAACAAAGAGTAGCCCCCACTCGCCGCAACTAGAGAAAACCTGAATGTGACAGTGAAGACCAAACACAGCCAAAAATAAATAAATAAATAACACTTTTTAAAATTAAGAAATTAAAGGCTGAGATTTTGAACCCAATGCACCAAGTGGCCCATGTAGGGGGAAAGTGAAAGTGAAGTTGCTCAGTTGTGTCCGACTCCTAGCGACCCCATGGACTGCAGCCCACCAGGCTCCTCCGTCCATGGGACTCTCCAGGCAAGAGTACTGGAGTGGGGTGCCATTGCCTTCTCCAATGTAGGGGGAAGCTATAGGCAAATAAGAAGAGTTCCTCAAATCAAGGATATATTATTCAACTTCTCTGTGAAAGAGAACTATTAAGAGATGCCTCCAAGCCAACTGAGGTGGAACCAGTCAGTAGGGATCTGAGGAGTCCCTAAGAGGGTGCATTACTATACCGCTGCTTCCATTTCTGTCTTGTGTGCAAAGGACAGCTACAAGCAAGACAGGGCAGGAAGGTTGCTCTTGGCTTCCTCTGCTGGTAGGAGCCACGCCAGTGGAAGAACCTAAACCTGCAGGCAGCTCCATGCCCACAGTGCTCTGAGGTCCGCAATCCAGAACTGAGCCTCTCCATGGGTGACTGCACTGTCTTCCATGCAAACTCTGCTCAAACTCGACTGTGATACTGCCTTCCAGATGGAGTTCACGCATAAAGCGTTGCCCATCCCTGTTGCTAATTATTTAACTCGGTCTCTGCAGGGAGGGAGCTTCCCTGGTGGTGGTAAAGAATCTGTCTACAATGCAGGAGCCCTGGTTTGATCCCTGAATCAGGAAGATCCCCTGGAGAAGGGAGTGGCCATCCATTCCAGTTTTCTTGCCTGGAGAACTGCATGGACAGAGGAAACTGGCAAGTTACAGTTCATGGTTTCGCAGAATGTCGGCTGCAACCGAGCGGCTAACACTGAGGGAAGGAGAAGAAGGAGGCAGAATGGTTGGGGCTGGGTCTAGGGCCACTTAAAGTGGCATCTGAACGCTTTACGCTGCTCCAGACCCCCAGGCGCCCTTGGCTGGAGCTCTGTTCTTTTCCTTCCTCATTCTCTCACTGATGGACATTGGAAACCCTGAATGTTTCTTCTTCTTGGTTCATCTGTGTCTTCACAGATCTTACTGACCATATTTCCCAAATCTGCTCAGTTAGGACATTCCATTTCAAATACCATTATATACAAAATATTTCCAAGAGTGTGGGTATCCATATAATTAAATTTTAAAACTTCTAACATAGTTGCTCATGATCTGGTGGTATAATAGCATGACCTGGATCAAAGGAAAGAGAGAAAGATGGAAGCAAGGAAGGGAGGGGAGAGAGAGAAGAAGGAGGAAGCGGAGGGAAAGGGGTGGAAGAGGAGAAGAAAGAAAGAGAAAGAAAGGGAAATGACAAAGAAAAAAAGGATAAGAGAAAAGAAAAAACAAAATCTGTGCCTCACCCCACTCAGAAACAATCAGAACTCAGAGTGTTGCCTGGTCATTAGTTTATTTGTGAAGTTCTCCCCAGGTATTTCTAATCCCTGGGTAAAGTGGAGAAACACTGCATATGATATATGCAGACATATTTCATAAGCTTCCACTTCACAGTACTTTGTCTCCTGTAACACAGTAGATACCACATATTGTCCTCTGCACAAGGCACTCTGGGAACAGCCTAAGGATGACTACTCTTTTCAGAGTATTTCAGGCTAACACCCAAACACTCCAACTGCAAAGATACAGTCCTTAGCTTTCCAGTTAAACATGAAGAAGTGATAAACAGTGCCAAATATGGAAGAGTTCTGGAAACTCTCAAGTGCTAAATATTTACAAAAAGTTACTAAAATTCAAATTTCCAGTGATTTGCTAAGACACACAAGGTGAGTTCTTCCAAAGCTAGATCACCATATGCAGAATTTGCAGAGGAAACTGTCAGGGACCTGGTGCACACCCTAGTGCATCAGAAATACCGAGAAGCTCCTGCACGCTAAGGAACCATTCAAGAAAAACACACAATCTCAGAATACGTGACCTTCCTAGAGTTTGCTCTGGCTGCCAGGTTAAGCATTTCCAACCTACGTTGTTTGCATCAGCAAATCAAATAGAGGAAAGTTAGCTCAAAAGAAACGATTTGCTTTACCCTTTGGCCAGGCAATGGATCTAAGGGCAAAAAGAAAATCAGACTTGATAGGAGAATGGTGCAAGATTACTGAAGGAGTAAAATTAGAAGTAAATAGAGCACTTTAAACATTACTTTTATTCTGACCAGTGTGGAATGGTACCTCATTGTAGTTTTGATCTGCATTTCTCTAATAATTAGTGATATTGAACATCTTTGCATGTGCTGCTTGGCCATCCATATGTCTTCTTTGGAGAATGGATAAGATGTGGTACCATATATACAATGGAATATTACTCAGTCATGAAAAAGAATGAAATTGGGTCATTTCATTCTAGATAGACCTAGAATCTGTCATACAGAATGAAGTAAGTCCAAAAGAGAAAAATATTTAGTGCATATATGTGGAATCTAGAAAAATGGCATGGATGAACCTATTTGCAGAGCAGGAATAGAGATGCAGACCTAGAGAATGGATGGATGAACATGGGGTTGGGGGAAAGGGGGTGGGATGAATTGGGAGATTGAGATTGACACATATACACTACCATGTATAAAATAGATGACTAATTATATGCCACCATATAGTACAGGGAACTCAGCTTGGTGCTCTGTGGTGACTTAGATGGGTAAGATGAGGGGGGTGGTGGGAGGGAAATACAAGAAGGAGGGAATGTATGTACACTTATAGCTGATTCAGTTCTTTGTACAGCAGAAACTAACACAGCATTGTAAAACAACTATATCCCAATAAGTAATATATATATATATATATATATATATATATATATATATATATAGCTGATGTTATTTTAGATGGGTCTTGCAGAATGGGAAGAATTTGACCAAATGGAGAGATTTATAAAGGTATTTCTGATAAAGTGAACTCTGTGAGTAAAAGGTGGGGATGTGGCAGTAAGAAAAGTCCCACATTCCAGTGGAATCTGGAATTGTGCAGTTTTGTTGAGGTTAGGGCACCTGGAAGGGGGGGCAAAAAAGAGAACAGTGTAAAGTATGGAGCAGGGTCATGATATTGCATACAAGGAATTACTACTCTGAAGGAATTCCCACGTGCCTTCATTGTGGAGTTGAGTTTCTGAATTCAACTTTTACCAATTCTGCTCTGTGAATTTCCCTTTCCTTGTGACTAAACATAGAAGACAAGGCTCATAACAGCCAAAAGAAGGATTATCCCATTTCATGAATGGGAGAGGAATACTGGAATGCTTGCGAATTCCAAATATAAAAACCAAGATGCATTCTAGTATCACTTTCCCAAGTTTCCTGTGCTTGTGGAAACTGTCGTTCAGAGTTCCAAAAAGGCAACGGCGTGCGTCTTAGGAAAAGAAATCTGCACAGGGTATCAATCCACAGTGGCTGACACAATTTGTTTCTAATTCTTATCACAGCCACTGTTTCTTAAAGAGTTCATCGTCTTTCCGAGAGAGAGTGATTCTTGTAGGATTTAAAAATCAGGTGCTATTCTCTTTTTTAAATAAGTTCATTGGTAACATTTTTTTTAGATTCCACATATAAGTGATACATATTTGTCTTTCTCTGACTTACTTCACTTAGTGTGATCATCTCTGCTACTGATGCTGCTAAGTCGCTTCAGTCGTGTCCGACTCTGTGCAACCCCATAGACCGCAGCCCACCAGGCTCCCCCGTCCCTGGGATTCTCCAGGCAAGAGCACTGGAGTGGGTTGCCATTTCCTTCTCCAATGCATGAAAGTGAAAAGTGAAAGTGAAGTCGCTCAGTCGTGTCTGACTCTGAGCGACCTCATGGACTGCGGCTACCAGGCTCCTCTGTCCATGGGATTTCCCAGGCAAGAGCACTGGAGTGGGGTGCCATTGCCTTCTCTAGGTCTATCCATATTGCTGCCATGGCATTGTTTTGTTCTTTCTTATGGCTGAGTAATAGTCCACTGTATATATGCACCACATATCCATTCATCTGCCAGTGATGAACGGGCATTTGTGTTGTTTCTGTGTCTTGTCTCTAGTGCAAAGTGCTGCTATGAACACTGGAGTGCTTGTATCTATTTGAATTATGGATTTACAAGTGACTCACTTTGCTGTACACCTGAAACTAACACAACATTGTCCATCAACGATACTCCAATAAAAACTAGAAAATTTAAACAAAGAATAAATTAACTAATTACATAAAATCAAAGCCAGTGCCATTTTGCTTTCACCATTGCCCATGGTTCGCTGTAGCTACTCCTGTTCCACGTGAGAGGCCGCTGCTCATGCAGGGAGTTTACCTCTGTGACTGGTGCTCTCTCTTTGGGAATATCTTCTGATCTTCCTTCTCTTTCTTGCCCTCCTCCTCCTCATGTTCCAAATTCCCCACCATTTATCTCCGAGCTTCTTGGGATACATTTGCATGGATCTGATGGTATGATAAATGTTTCAATAGCTTTTTCTTATCTTAAAGGCCAATTCTTATCCTCTTAAATGTCAAGGTCAGTGATCATTTTTGCAGTTACATGAAATTCCGATCTCTAGAGACAGATCTGATAGGTGGAAGTGGCTTTGGTCACGTAGGGTTAAAAAGCATCTCTCCTTGCTGCCTCCTTGGTGAACCCTCACCTGTACTTCTTCACATCTTCCCTCGGGGTGTGGATGGCACCACATCTGCATCTTTTTCGCCTGTCACTTAGAAAAGCAGACATTTTATAAAAGCTGACTATAAAAAAGAAGAAGAGGTAGCCAGTGAATTAAACTAACCAAAATAGCTGAAAAAAATCATCTGATATTCTGACTTGGATTCATTTTCAGATATGTGTTTACAGAAAACCCAAGACGTCTAAAAACTAATCATTGTCATAATCACTCCTGTTTTCAGGTAACATCTGGCTGCTTCTCCTTGCTCATCCGTGTGGGTCCCATAGCCCCAGTCTTCTGTTCATGGCTCATCTCTGATTCTCTCCACTTCTTTCTCATTCCCACCAGAAACAAAAAGCCATATCACCCTCAAACACCTTTAAAATTCTGTGCATCCAACTTGAAGGGACTGTGGCTTTGGAAAATCTAATATAGGCAGCAAAATGATTTCTGGGAGTGGGAGAAAGAATCCCGTCCTCCTAGATGGAGCTCAGGGAAGAAATATTTAGGAAATTCAATCAGCACTTCATGTAGTCATCCACAAACACCTGTTCTGGGGACTCTGAGCAGCTCACAAGAAACAAGGGTTGGGAAGCTTGAGCAATGGTGTCTAAGGCCAGGCCAAGGCTGTGAATCTTCTTGAAGATATTGGATATTGGATATTGGATATCCAAATCTTTTGGATATTGAATATCTTTTTTTTTTCCTTTCTTTTTTCATTGGTATATAGTTGATTTACAATGTTGTATTAGTTTCAGGTGTACAACAAAGTGATTAAGTTATACATATATATATGTGTGTCTATTCTTTTCAGATTATTTTCCATTATAGATTATTACATGATATTGAATATAGTTCCCTGTGCTATACAGTAAATCCACATTGCTTATCTATCGTATATATAGTAGTGTGTACCTGTTAATCTCAAACTCCTAATTTATCTCTCCTCCCTCCCCTACCCCTTCCCCTTTGGTAACTGTAAGTTTGTTTTTTATGTCTGTGAGTCTATTTCTGTTTTGTAAACAAGTTCATTTATTTTTTTTTAAATTTTATTTTATTTTTAAACTTTACATAATTGTATTGGTTTTGCCAAATATCAAAATGAATCCGCCACAGGTATACATGTGTTCCCCATCCTGAACCCTCTTTTTTAGATTTCACATATAAATGATGTCATCTGATATTTGTCTTTGACATATTTCACTTAGTATAATAATCTCTAGGTCCATCCACATTGCTGCAAATAGCATTTATTTCATTTTTATGACTGAGTAATTTTCTATTATATATAAATATATGTATAATATGTATGTATATATCATATAGATTATATATGTTCATATATCACATCTTCTTTGTCCATTCATCTGTCCATGGTCATCGAAGATTGCTTTTCCAACAGACTCTTTGAATGATAGTATAAGTGCACGTGGAAATTGTCTGTTACCTGCCAGGCACGCCCACCCAGGCCTCAGTGTTGTTCTCTCCTTCTCTCTCCTTCTGTCCAGTGCTAACGGTGCCTCCTATGAAGTCATGCAGATCGACGTAGAAATCGAAGAACCCGGTGACCCGCCGGCCACACAGCTTGTCACATGGCAGGTTGAATATCCAGGAGACATCACGTCTGACTTGGGTGTCTCCAAGATCTACGTGAGTCAGAAAGACTTGATCGGAGTCATCCCACTGGCCATGGTAAGACAGTCCCTGCCCTGGGCTGTTAATACAGACCTCAGGGAAAGGCACAGCATCACACACATGACCTAAACGCACTGGGAAAATGTCAGTGAGCCCAGAACCAGGGTCAGGGAGAACTGACAAAGGTACTGCAAATTGCTGATTCTAAATACATACTTACATATATCTTTAAAATATTATTTAGAAAATAATCAAAATCCACACATTAGATTTGGGTCTTCCACTATAAAAAAAGTATTGATGATTTTATCAAGGTGTTTGTGTGATACACTGGAGACTAGTCAAGGATCTTAAACATGTATACCTGCAGAGACCAAACAGATCTAGCATCTGAGTGGAAGGTGACAAGTGATTTGACAAATACCTACCCAATGAAAAGGCCTAGCCAAGAGGAAAGCCATGCAGGAAATTCAAGGAAAGCCATGCAGGAAAGCCAAGGAAAAGTCTGAATTCTTAAGACCTACTAACTTTTCAACAGAAAACATCCATATAGTTTTAGTGTGAACCATCAACTCCTTGTTAGAACTAATTTTATTTTAAATCAAGCTTGTCTAGGAAAGGGTTAGCTATAATCCATTCACAGGCCATCTATTAGTAACTTGTAAAAGATTTAGGTCTCTAAGTCACTCCATGTGTTTCCTAGGATTTGTGGAATAGAGATGGGTTTTCATCCTTAGAAGGATCCACCCCCTGGTTGCTATGCAATGGACCACACTGCCTGTGGGACGACTAACCACCCAGGTTGACCTCAACAAATACACCGATGCCTTATCTAGCCTCACCTTTTCCCAGGGTCTCTCTACAAAGGAATCATACGTTTTCCTGATGTGAGTTTTCACAGTGCAAATGCTTGGGATTGAGAGTCTGCTGAGAGTACTTTGAGCTTCCTCATGTTACAAAAGTACTTTTACTGTTGAAAGTGAAGGATTGACAGCCTCATGTCTCCCCCTCACCATCTATTAGGAATTATTGACAAGAGTTATTATGGGGCCATGAAAGGATGTCAGGAATCAATCTTTCAATACAAGGTAACATGGACAGTTGCCTAGTGACACTAAGTTGGTTATTATACTGTTCATTAGGCGATGTAAAGGTGTTGGGATCCTTCAGTTGATAAGGGCTCTTATTAACTATTTCTTTTATTATATTTTAAAGGCGCCAGATCTCCCCTGGTACATTATTTCATATGTGACAGCAGCGCTCCTTCGTTTAGGCTGTTAGTGGTTCTGTTACTGGCAATGGCAAGACCGTTTGCCTTGAATAAGTAATTATTTGAATTTGTTCCCCTTTTCAGCACCTTTAGTCTGATGAGCTGTTAGCCATACACTACACGGCTTCTGTTGCTTGGCTCAGCATCAGACAGTCTGCTTGGTTTCCCGAGTTCAGCATTTCTTCTGCCTAGACTGTCAGCCTGTTTCAGACCCCACTCTTCTTCATAACCTACATGAATCCCTGCTCACATGAATCCACTTTCTGTCCTCTCCTGGTCTCTGAAACAGTTCTCACCTTGCATCACCCTTTCTGGCTATGATACATATAATTGTAGAAGTGTGTGTAATGGCAGAGCTAGAAGAATCTCAGTTTTTATCAGTTAGGAATTGCGTTTGGCTGAAAACACGCCCTAACCTTAACCCCAAGCCTAGCCCTACCCACTCACTCCACTTTGCCCTGGCCAGTAGTCACTTTAATACAAGTGTGTTTTTCCTTCATGTAAAAGAACTCTTAAGGTTTGTAGTGCAGGGCTGGTACATTGCCCCATGCTATCTGAGACTCAGTCTTCATCTTTATTTCTGCTTCAGCACTCGAAGGCATACATTCTATCCTTATGGTTACCCTGTGGTCCAAAGTGGCTCCTGGGATCCAGCCAGCATATCCATATTCTGCCAGCCAGAAAAAGGAAGAGATATAGAATTGGATCCATTCCTTTTCCCTTTCAAGAAGTCCTCATAAGAAGCCAATGTAATATTTCTGTGTGTATCCAATGAACAAGAACTTGGTTATATGGATACTTAGTTGGAAGTCTACTTTTTAGCATGGCACATTTGCTCAGGTTCTGTTACAAGGAAACAACAAGAGATTAAATATTGCAAAGCAATGAGCAGTATTTGAAACAATCCTTCTGCATTTCCAGATGAGGAAACTGAGGCTCAGAGAGGTTCCTCATCCTGGCACCTGTTTTCCATTCTGTGTTCATCTTTATGAGCCTCCTGGGAAGCAAAATAAAATATACGTATATCTTAGTCTCCCTTAGCAGCTATTGTTGTTGTTTGGTTGCTCAGTCATGTCCAACTCTTTGCAACCCCATGGACTATAGCCCACCAGGCTCCTCTGCCCCTGGGATTCTCCAGGCAAGAATACTGGAGTGAGTTGCCATTATTAGCTATGCAACCATGCTTCATTTCACTCTGGCTCAGTTTCCTCATCTACAAAGGGTGAAAGAGATAATACTCGTAAGGTTGATGTAAGAGACGGTGATAATTCAAGAGGGCCTGGAAGAGTGCCCAGTGAAGTTAAGCATACAATAAATGTTTGCTCTTATTACAATCATTTAGTTACTAAATGCAAAAGATAAATAATTCTCTAGCAATTATGTTGTAAAGTCTTCAGGAAAGGGAATGTTCCTAGTCCCCATGTTTCCCAAGATAAGAAGAGTGTTAGTCCAGTAGTCTTGCCTGGAAAATCCCATGGATGGAGGAGCCTGGTGGGCTGCAGTCCATGGGGTCGCTAGAGTCGAACACGACTGAACGACTTCACTTTCACTTTTCACTTTCATGCTTTGGAGAAGGAAATGGCAACCCACTCCAGTGTTCTTGCCTGGAGAATCCCAGGGACAGGGGAGCCTGGTGGGCTGCCGTCTATGGGGTTGCACAGAGTCGGACATGACTGAAGCGACAGCAGCAGCAGCAGCAGGCAGTGTGTATATGCTCACTGATTCTTTTTTTTTTTTAACAATTTTAAACAGTTACACTCCATTTACAGTTATTACAAAGTATCAGCTATATTCCCCATGTTGCAATAGTAAGTCTTTGAGCCTACCTTACAGCCAATACTTCATATCTCCCTCTCTCTTACCCCTATATCGCCTGTTCACCACCTCTCCCAACTGGTACCCTAGTTTGTTCTCTAGATCTGTGAGTCTGCTTCTTTTTTGTTATATTCACTAGTCTGTTGTATTGTTTTAGATTCCACATATAAGTGATATCATACAATATATGTCTTTCTCTGTTTGACTTATTTCACTTATAGCATAATGCCTTCCAAGTTCTTCCGTGTTGCTGCAAATGGCAAAATTGTGTTCCTTTTTGTGGCTGAGGCATACTCTTTTGTTTATATACACCACATCTTCTTTATCTACTCATCTGTGGTTGGACACTTAGGTTGTTTCCATGCCTTGGCTATTGTGAATAATGCTGCTCTGAATATTGGGGGATGCTCTCTAATTCTTGAATGGAAGTGAATGAATTGCATTAAAATTGCATTAAAACATATGTGGTCTGAGGAGTTTTTTGCTAGTACCTTCTGAGCATCTTCCTCTGGAACTTAAAGTCTTCATGGTCCCGACTCCCCAGTCTTTTTGTATTTGGAGCGTTTTGTGTCCCTTTTCCAGAGAAAGTTGCATCATTTCACCTTTGACTTGATGGGAAAAAATTTTACTTGTTTTTAGAGGAGTGGTCATTAAATAGACCTTTTGCTGTATATTTTCATTTTTACTTTATTTTTGTTCATATATGTTTGTTGAGAGGTATTTGAAATCGGATATCATTCTGTCATCTACTCATTTGTGCTGCATATTCTTTTTTATTGAAGTTTGTTTGATTGACAATGTTGTGCCAATCTCTGCTGCACAGCAAAGTGACTCAGTTATGTACATACAGGCATTCTTTTTATATTCTTTTCCATTATAGTTTGTGGCAGGATATTGAATATAGTTCCCTGTGCTGTACATGAGAACCTTATTGTTTATCCATTCCAAAGGCAGAACTTTGCCTCTTCCAATCCCAAAGTCCCAGTCCACCCCCTCCCTCCCCACATCCCCCTTAGCAACCACAGGTCTCTTCTGTATGTCTGTGAGTCTGTTTCTGTTTTGTGGATAGGTTCATTTGTGCCAGATCCAACAGTCTCACTCCTGGAAATATAACCAGAAAAAACTATAATTCAAAAAAATACACGCCCCACTATGTTCACAGCAACAGTATTCACGACAGCCAAGGCATGGAAACAGCCTAAATGTCCATCCACAGATTAGCGCATAAAGAAGAAGTGATACATACATACAATGGAGTGCTACCCGGCCATAAAAAAGAGTGAAATGATGCCATTTGCAGCAACATGGATGCACACAGTGATTATCATACTAAGTCAAGTAAGCCAGAAAAGGAAAGACAAAGACCATATAATATCACTCACATGTGTTACCTTTTTTTGAAATGTTAGAGACAGAAGGAAGGCCAGCTCACCTGGACTATAATGAGTCCATGAGGAGAGAATACTTTGAGTTGAGCTCAAGGTCACATGGAGGCTTGTAAGCTAGAGAACAGAGGTGGATATTTCAGTGTGATAGGGAGTCACTGAAAGGCTTTCAGCACAGCAGCCGCTGTGCTGATGAATGTTTTTAGAAAGCACTCTGGCTGTATGTAGAGAATGGATTTGGGAGAGCAAGGGGACATCAGAAAGGACTACTTTGGCTGCTGTAAAATAACCGTGACTTAAGAACCATGGCGTTTACTTGCCCCCACCTCTCCCATCTGAATGTGAGCAGCGTTAACCAGGTGGCCCCAAGGGGTAGAACATAGCATCCTTCTATCCTCTTGCCAAGTGACTCTAAAGACACTGACCTTATCCACACGGCCCCAGATTAATAACAGACGTGTCCATGTGGCAGCCAACAGGACTAGGACAAGTGTGCAAGGGGAGGGTGTGCCCATCTCCACAAAGGACATGACCCTTCTCTGAATCCACCACCTCTGCTCCCATCCCATCAGCCCATGAACTCAGCTGAACGATCACGTCCAGAGCAAGGGAGGCTGGGAGAGTGAGTTTTATCACAGGAGCCCCTGTGTCCAGCTATAGATATATTTGGTGAAATTGTATATGGGGAATGTATATATATAGATGTATGATGGGGAGACACTGAGGTTATTCTGGACTGCAGTGGACTGCAGTGATCTCCGTGGAGAGATGCAGAGGTAGACCATTTTAGGATACATCTTAGCAGGCAAATGATAGGACTTTTCAATACATCGGATATAGGTGTGAAGGAAGGATGTGGGGGGAAAGATGAGTCTGATTTTAGACCCAGCCCCAAAGCTCCCTATATATGATTGTTGTTGTTCAGTCACTAAGTCATGTCAGACTCTTTGCAATCCCATGGACTGTGGCATGCCAGGCTCCTCTGTCCTCCACTATCTCCAGGAATTTGCTCCAGTTCATGTCCATTGAGTCAGTGATGCCATCTAACCATCTCATCCCCTGCTGTCCCCTTCTGCTTCTGCCTTCAATCTTGCCCAGCATCAGGGTCTTTTCCAGTGAGTCAGGTCTTTGCCTCTGGTGGCCAAAGTATTGGAGCTTCAGCATCAGTCCTCCCAATGAATATTCAGGGTTTGATTCCTTTATGATTGACTGGTTTGATCTCCCTGCTGTCCAAGGGACTCTCAAGAGTCTCCTCCAGCACCACAGTATGAAAGCATCAGTTCTTCGGCACTCAGCCTTCATGTCCAGCTCTCACATCCGCACATGACTACTAGAAAAACCATAGCTTTGACTATATGGACCCTTGACTATATGGACCTTTGACTATATGGACTATATGAAATCTCTGCTTTTTTAGTACACTATCTAGGTTTGTCATAACTTTACTTCCAAGGAACAAGTGTCTTTTAATTTCATGGCTGCAATCACCATCTGCAGTAATTATATGATAGCACCACAAAAACTTAAAATGTTTTTTTAAAAAGATCTTCTATTATAAAATTTCCTGTGGTCTACATTTTTACCCTCAATTCTTTGCCCACATTTCTGATAAACTTTTAGAAATACATTTGAATCAAAGGATGGGAATCAAAAACTTTGCAGTACTATATAATATTTTTTATAAGAGCCACCAAACTGCCCTCCTCTAGGAGACCCACAGACAGCATCTCTTATGTCCCTAGCATTAGCAGACAGGTTCTGTACCACTAGCGCCACCTGGAAACCCCAGTCCCTTTTAACTGTTCAGTTTATTAGTGTTTAATATTTTCACTGTTGTGCCACAGATCATCAGAATATTTTCATCTGGCAACTCGCTGAACACTAGCCCCGCCCCGCCCTCCTCCCAGCCGTTAGAAACGCCTTCTACTTTCTGTTTTCATGCCTTTTGATCGTAGTGCTGTAAATATTCCTCCCAGTTTACCATTTGTCTTCTGGTGTCACTTACTGTATATATTATAGCATGCAAAAGTTTGTGGGTATTTGTTTAATTTTTATGTAGTCAAATCTACTGATGTTTTCCATAGTGGAAATCTTTTCCTCTCTCCCTAATTGTAACCAAGAGGAAAAATCGTGCCTGTCTTTTGTGTTCTTGTAAAACCTCCAAATATTAAAATGTCCCCCCACAGCATATTTGAATAGGTAGGACTATAATCTTCAGAAAACAATGCTAAAAGGAAATGCAGTTGTGACTCCCTGTACACATGGGGTGAGCACATGGCCCCTCTGTTCTTTCTGAGATGCGTAACTTCATCTCCAGGAAAGCTTTGAGATGACACGCAGTTAACCCCTTCTATTCAAAGTTCATTTTTCAAAAGATGCTTATTTCTTTCTCAATATTTTGCATATTTTTTCCTGATGTCTATGGCCTTAAAACCTGTATATTTCTTTTTCCTAAATCCATTCGTGTTTCTCTCTGTTATTACAGTATTTATTTTTTCTGTTCAGTAAATGATCCCTTACTATCTCGTGAGTAAATCTATTTTTTTTTTTTTTTGGTCCTTTGGGAGAAAATTCTGAAGAAAAGGTCATTAAATGAGCATTGCCATTAATCTAATTAGTGTTTGTCTGTAACTGCATGTCATTGTCGGGTTCTGGGGAGCATGTTTGCATTTCTTCCATTTCTTGCATTTCTTGTCAGAAAATATTCTTCCAGGGGTGGGGAGTGGGCACCCAGTTTCTCAAGGTTCTTTATCATTCTGTCCTATCTGCCTCATGTGTTTTGGCTAAAACAAGTGTTTTGAACTTCTGTGGGGATTCAAAGATGATGAGACTGATATTCATCAATTTGAATGCCGTATCAGTTAGTTGAATATCCTTTCAAACCTATTAACATGTGTTCTTTATTTTAATATAAAACAAACAGTGTTTTCATTCATGCTGGGCGGTAGCTATTTGGGTACCATAACTGTGATGGCTATTCTGAATGTAGGATGGATGTGGGTGACTCAGCTCTCCTCTGGATTGTAGGGGCACACCCTCCTCTTAATGCTGAGCTTCTGATGTTTCTGATTTTGCTGTGTCTCAGCCTTGACCACTGAATTTTATTTTTTAATATTTATTTATTTATTTGACTTTATTTATCTTCGATCTCCACTGAGGCATGTGAAATCTTTAGTTGCGGCTTGCAAACTCTTAGTTGCCGCATGTGGGATCCAGTTTGCTGACCAGGGATTGAACCCATGCCCCCTGCATTGGGAGCATGGAGTATTAGCCACTGGACCACCAGGGAAGTCCCTGAATTTTAGTTATTAGAATTGAGTTGGAACTTTAGATAAAAATTAATCACAAGATACAGTCTGGACAGGCAGTTATCCTTGAAAATAATCAAAAGTGCCTTGGTGATGGTGACGTTCCATGGCATTTACATAAGATGACATAAGAGTACAGATGTGTCTGCCAGACCCAGCCCTGAAGATGCTTGGGGAAGGCCAACAGAGTTTTTAAGCAAAAACAGTCAGATGTGCCATGTGCTCTTTATGAAGTGCAATTTGATATATTCCAAACCTTTCTTCAAACATGACACTCATGGGAGAACAGATATCACTCAGAATTCTCTGTATAAGCCCATTTCCCCTGCCCACCTCCTCCAGGGAGTCCTCCTGGATCTTCACAGCTCGACGTGATTCTTATTGGACCTTCTTCTGTGACTACCACATGATTTGTGAGGGTAACAATCAAGTTGGGGAATTCAAACGCTCTTCAGTTCTTTTTGCAGGTTGAGATCACACCACTGGGAGCAAGAGCTGTACCCAAGATGCTTGGAAAGACATAAACTCCGAATGTCCTTTTATGTACCTTCAAAGTCCTTCCTTATGTCATCTTATTGTTTGAACTCCACCTAAATCCTTCTGATCTCCAGGTCCCTCTTCCAAAATAGAAGGAGCGAGACTCCAGGGCGCCACTCCTGACTTACCATGTATGTCCAAACCAAATGCCTTCTTCTCTTGAGTTTGCCTTAGTTAAGGGCCTCATAAGCCAGACAAGAGCAGGTAGCAGCCATTTAAAAAATTGTGTTATTTATATATTGGTTGTGCTGGATTTCAGTTGCAGCACGTAGGATCTTTAGTTGCGACACACACACTCTTATTTGGAGCATGTGGGATCTACCTCCTTGACCAGGGATCGAATCTGGGCCCCCTGCATTGGGAGCCACTGGACCCAGGGAAGTCCCAGGGAACCATGAAGTTTAGACGTAGCCAGATCCTTCTCTTCTTTGACTGAGGCCTGAGTTCTTTCTTCTACAATTTTGGGGATTTCAAGAAAGTAATCATCAAATAACCTCTTCCCTCCTGATCTCACTTGCATCTTCTTAAATCTTACCAATCAAGGCATGTCCTCCTAAATCCAGGACTCAGCAGAAATTCCATTTCTGTAAACCTTAGAGACAAAATTCACCCCCACGTTCATTACCATATAATTTGCTATTGTAAAGCTCCTGATGAAATAAATGCATTTTAAGTAAGCTTTCCTGAATTGAATACATTTGTCTCCTTAAAGCAAATGAACTGCCCTTTCATCTCCCATACCTTCCCCTGGTTTTAGGATCTTCAGGAGTTAATCTTCTTGCACACCACCTTGCCTGGATGATCTCCTGCAAACACTGTGGTTATTATTAATCCATGTCCCCTTCACATTTGTATTCCTGGCTGAAGGCATGGTACCACCCATAGTAGAAGCCTGGAGAACAGTTTTACCACTCACTAGAGCCATATGGGTCTTGTAGGGTCACACCAGCTGCTTCATCCCCCATCAACTGTGAACTTAGCACAGGTCACGTGCCCTGCCCGTCACCTTTTGAGATCTGAACTTGAGATAAGGCTCCCAAATTATAGAAGAAAAACTCTCTCTCCTGGCTCCAGTAATGAAGTTTCTTTTTATTTTTGTCATCAAAGCAGATTCCTTGGCTCTTTTTTTATTTGACTTTTCATGATATCCTTTTCCTGTGTCAGCCTGCTAATTAATATGCCAGATACCCTCTGTTGTTTTCCTCAGACTTTTTGAAAATTCAATCACATTGGATAGCATAGCACTGCTTTCATTTTTATACTTTCTCAACCAAGTGCAAATTAAGATGCTGCAACAGGCCTTGAGAAAAATATCTGCTCCAAGACGTACTCTTTCCTTTGTGTGTCTGTTGAGTCACTAACTCCCCAAAACACCGTCAGTCATGATGATTCTAGGTCCTTACTGTTGATTATGTACCAGATATGCCTCTAGGTTCCTCCTTGCAGGGATTAACTCATTCAGTTCTAAGAGACCTACTGATGTTGGTACTGCTCTTTTTCACATTTTATTTACTTTTATTTTATTGTTTATTTTTGGCCCTGCTGGGTCTTCATTGCTGCCCTATAGTTGTGGTGTGCGGGCTTCTCATTGCACTGGCTCCTCTTGTTGTAGATTATAGGCTCTAGGCACATGGGCTCATTAATTGTGGTGCATGGGCTTAGTCTAAGACCCACAGGTTTGAGATCTTCCCGGACCAAGGATTGAACCCATGTCCACGCCTGCAATGGCAGGCAGATTCTTAACCACTGGATTACCAGGGATGTCCCTGGACTACTCTTATGCCCATTTCACAGATGGATGAGAGCACGCAGTGTTTGAAGAATGGCGCCAAGCGATTCAGGTGAGACACTGAGCTGGAATTAGATTCTAGATAGATGGGCTGCGGAGTCTGTGCTCGAAACCTGTGTGCTGCACCTCCCTGAAAACAGAGTTAAGGCTGTTGATCAGTTCAACATGTGGAAAGATCTTTGGAAAATGCAAATGCAAGAATGTGCACTCGTAAAAATATGAAATTGAGAAGTCTTAACTGAAATAGGAAAAGTCATCTGAAAATGAATTATTTATTACACACAAAGCCACTGCCTTTTCTTTTCAGCCCACTGTGCTACCTTTGATGCTCGCTAATGAGCTGTCCTCTCCAGAGGTGATTTATAATGAGACAGTGGCGGCTGCACCTCAGTGCTTTTAAAGGTACATGATGCAAAACAAATAGGGAGACTTACTGCTATTGTTGTTTAGTCGTGTGGTTATTACAGCCCCAGAGACTGTACAACTGGTTGTTCTCAGTGAACAAATGCTCATGATGTAACTCATTCTGCAGGTACCCCAGAAAGGCAGTCCATTGAAGAAGCATTTACTGAGTTTCCCTCTATGTACCAGGCACTGGCCTTTGTGAGAAGGGGATAACAGCATGCATCGCACTCATGGGAGGTGGCTGGTAAAAAATGTACCATATGATCCAGCAGTCCTGGGCATCCGTCCAGACAAAACTGTAATTTGAAAAGATACATGCACCTCAATGTTCATAGCAGCACTCTTCACAATAGCCAACACATGGGAGCAACCTAAATGTCCATAAAGAGATGAATGGATAAAGGAAGTGTGGTGTGTATTGTATTAATAAATGGACTACTACTCAGCCATAAAAAAGAATGAAATAATGCTCTTGCAACAACATGGATCGACCTAGACGTCATATTAAATGAAATAAGTCAGGCAGAAAAGGACAAATATCATGATATCTCTTAATGTGTGGATTCTAAAAAGAAATGATCCAGATGAACATATTTATAAAACTGAAATAGACTCACAGACATAGAATACACACTTATGGCTACCAAAGGAGAAGGGGGGATAAACTAGGAAGTTGGGATTAACATACACACAGTGCTATATATCAAACAGATGAACAACAAGGACCTTCTGTATAGCACAGGGAACTATATTCAATATCTTACAATTGCATATAATGGAAAAGAATATATATCAGATCAGATCAGTTGCTCAGTAGTGTCCAGCTCTTTGTGATCCCATGAATCACAGCACACCAGGCCTCTCTGTCCATCACCAACTCCCAGAATTCACTCAGACTCACGTCCATCGAGTCAGTGATGCCATCCAGCCATCTCATCCTCTGGCGTCCCCTTCTCCTCCTGCCCCCAATCCCTCCCAGCATCAGAGTCTCTTCCAATGAGTCAACTCTTCGCATGAGGTGGCCAAAGTACTGGAGTTTCAGTTTTAGCATCATTCCTTCCAAAGAAATCCCAGGGCTGATCTCCTTCAGAATGGACTGGTTGGATCTCCTTGCAGTCCAAGGGACTCTCAAGAGTCTTCTCCAACACCACAGTTCAAAAGCATCAATTCTTCGGCGCTCAGCCTTCTTCACAGTCCAACTCTCACATCCATACATGACCACAGGAAAAACCATAGCCTTGACTAGACGAACTTTTGTTGGCAAAGTAATGTCTCTGCTTTTGAATATGCTATTTAGGTTGGTCATAACTTTCCTTCTAAGGAGTAAGCGTCTTTTAATTTCATGGCTGCAGTCACCATCTGCAGTGATTTTGGAGCCCAGAAAAATAAAGTCTGACACTATTTCCACTGTTTCCCCATCTATTTCCCATGAAGTGATGGGACAGGATGCCATGATCTTCGTTTTCTGAATGTTGAGTTTTAAGCCAACTTTTTCACTCTCTACTTTCACTTTCATCAAGAGGCTTTTTAGTTCCTCTTCACTTTCTGCCATGAGGGTGGTGTCATCTGCATATCTGAGGTTATTGATATTTCTCCCGGCAATCTTGATTCCAGCTTGTGTTTCTTCCAGTCCAGCGTTTCTCATGATGTACTCTGCATATAGGTTAAATAAACAGGATGACAATATACAGCCTTGACGTACTCCTTTTCCTATTTGGAACCAGTCTCTTGTTCCATGTCCAGTTCTAACTGTTGCTTCCTGACCTGCATACAAATTTCTCCAGAGGCAGATCAGGTGGTCTGGTATTCCCATCTCTTTCAGAATTTTCCACAGTTTATTGTGATCCACACAGTCAAAGGCTTTGACATAGTCAATAAAGGAGAAATAGATGTTTTTCTGGAACTCTCTTGCTTTTTCCATGATTCAGCGGATGTTGGCAATTTGATCTCTGGTTCCTCTTCCTTTTCTAAAACCAGCTTGAACATCAGGAAGTTCACAGTTCACGTATTGCTGAAGCCTGGCTTGGAGAATTTTGAGTATTACTTGACTAGCATGTAAGATGAGTGCAAGTGTGCGGTAGTTTGAGCATTCTTTGTCATTGCCTTTCTTTGGGATTGAAATGAAAACTGACCTTTTCCAGTCCTGTGGCCACTGCTGAGTTTTCCAAATTTGCTGGCATATTGAGTGCAGCACTTTCACAGCATCATCTTTCAGGATTTGGAATAGCTCAACTGGAATTCCATCACTTCCACTAGCTTTGTTCGTAGTGATGCTTCCTAAGGCCCACTTGACTTCACATTCCAGGATATCTGGCTCTAGGTCAGTGATATTTTCTTTATATTTATATATAAATATCTGAATTACTGAATTACTTTGCTGTATACCTGAAAGTAAGACAACTTTGTAAACCAAGCATGCATGCTAAGTTGCTTCAGTCATGTCCGACTCTTAGAGATCCTTTGGACTGTAGCACACTAGGCTCCTCTGTCCATGAGATTCTCCAGGCAAGAATACTAGAATGGGTTGCCATGCCCTCCTCCAGGGGATCTTCCCAACACAGGGGTCAAACTCATGCCTCTTATGTCTCTTGCACTGGCAGGAGGGTTCTTTACCACTCGTACCACCTGGGAAGCCCAAACCAAGCATAGTTCAATTTAAAACATAAGTAAAAAATAATTGACCAAGGTGAATTCAGAACTGATCTATGTTTAGGAGAAAATAGAACAGAAGGTTGGGAAGGGGAAAGACTGGCTGGGCAAGCTCTTTGAGATGGGGGTCATCTCTGCAGGGGTGATATTTGAGCTGCCAAAAAGGACCCAAATGGAGAGATCTGAGAAGAGCTGGCTTTCCAGACAGAAGGAGAAGTGAATGCCAAAGCCCAAAGCAAGGCTAGCTTGATGAGCCTTAGAATAGAGAGCATCCAGTGAAGCTGGAGAACAGTGAGATGGGGGGATGAGGTCAGGGCAGGCAGACACTGGAGTAGATACCTTATCAGCCATGATGCATGCAGTAGGATTTCTGATTTCTCTGTGTATAAATCTCATCTGATTCATGATCTGTTTTTAAAATATCACTCTGAACACCAAGGGGAGAACAAATTTGGAAGGGGGGCAACAATGAAAATGGAAATATCACACTGGAGGCTACTTTAATGGTCCAGGTGGAAAAGGATGAGGACTTGGGCTAGGATGATGGCGATATTGAAGGCAAGGAAGGTCTTGGGTTGTCTTTTCTCAGTATAGCCATCAAAAACTGCTTATAGATAAGGAGTGTGTTTGGATGGGGAGATGAAATAGCCTAGATTAGTCACTGTTTTCTTATAGTCCAGTAGGACTCTCTTGTTGCTCAGTCACTCGGTCGTGTCCAACTCTTTGTGACTCATGGACTGTAGCCCGCCAGTTTCCTCTGTTTATGAGATTTTCCAGGCAAGATTACTGAAGGGGGTTGCTATTTCCTCCTCCAGGGGATCTTCCCAACCCAGGGATCAAACCTACTTCTCTTGCATCTCTTGCATTGGCAGGCAGATTCTTTACCGCTGTGCCACCTGGGAAGCCCTGAGATGTTCTAAAGTATGAGCCATCTAATATGGTGGCCATTGCCACATGGGATTATTGAGCTCTGGAAAGGTGGCTTGTATCATGGAGGAACTATTTCATGTAATTGAATTAATTTAAATACTCATATGAGCTAGTGTCTATCAGGTTAGACAGTACAGTGCTAAACTTTTGGTTTGGGAAACTGAGAGGGCCATCATGCTGTTTTTTGAGATGGTGTTCTGTACCTTCTCCACATGGTCTGTGGACCCACACTCCACTCTTCTGCACCCTGAGCTATGCTCTTGGAGTGTTTCTTGTATGGATCACCTCCAGTGGGCTGTCTTGTCCACTGGTTGGGTCCAGTAAATGGAAGAAGATCATTGGGTGAAAAGAAAGGTTGGCTTTTGTTTTCCCTTACTTCCTTCCCCGATGAGCCACCATTTCTCAGTGACTGTGTTGTTCTATCAATAGCACCAGCTCCTGTCAGTCAAAAGTGTGGTTAAGGAACTGCATCAATACCAGCTGTGGAGTTTGTGTTGCAAATACAGGCATCAGTGTCCATCTGCACTAATAGTTGTCTTATTCACACTCCTTCAACAATTAGGTGAAATTAACCTGAATGCACCATTATGTCTTTTTGTATAGTTCCTGCCCTCAAATGCATGCATTGAAGTACATATTATTTTATTACAAACAATTAACTTTTATTTCTGCTTTTATAATTCAGTTACAACATTATATTGTATTTTTTAAGCATGTGTGCTGGAAGCTTATATTCATTATGGTTCTTATTTTGGATAATAAAGTCAGCACTACTATATTTGTTATGTAAAAGGAGCAATAGCTCAAAAGGGCCAAAAACAATGGCATTGACAAATGTTTTCTGTGAGGGCACAGATAGTAAATATTTCCAGGTTTGCAGGCCATACAGTCTTTTTGCAACAATTCAGCCGTATTCTTGTAGCTCAGAAGTAGCCATAACACGTAAGCACATGGGCGTGGCTGAGTTCCAGTGGAACTATTTCTGGGGACTGAAATTTGAATTTTATGTAATGTACATGTGTCACCAAAAAAAGTATGCTTCTCTTGATTTTTTTCCAAATGTAAAAACTGTCTTTTTCTCCCAAATATAAAAGCTATTCTTAGCTGCAGGCTGTACAAAAACTATAGCTTGCTGGCCGTAATTTGCCCATTGCTGATCTAATGTAGACATAGTCTCTTCTTATCTTTGTCTCAGTTTCTTCTTCTGCAAGTTGAGAACATCCCCTCCCTTGGAGTCCAGTTATGCTGTAAGGCTTGACCTTTTTGCCACCTGCAATGCGGGAGACCAGGGTTTGACCCCTGGGTTGGGAAGATCCCCTGGAGAAGAAAATGGCAACTCCAATATTCCTGCCTGGAAAGTCCCATGGACAGAGAAGCCTGAAGGGCTACAGTTGATGGGGTCGCAAGAGTCAGATAGGACTTAGTGACTAAACCACTTTGCATGAAAGCTTCCCTAAAAATAAAAACAAATTTAAATAGTAACATTAGCATGAGCAAAGTGTATTTCCTGCAGTAAACATGGATACATTTCCCACCATATGCCACTCCATAAAGAGTTTCCAAAAGGTTCAGGGTAACCAGAGCAGGAAGTCTGAGCCATGATCACACTCTCAACATCTCAATTTTGACTACTTGGCCTTGTACTTGTTAATTCCCCTCCTGAGCGAAACAAACTTTCCTGACACTTAGAATCAAATGAATGTCTTCCATCTTTGCAGAGTCCTGGGAGACTCCCCACCCCACACTCATGATGTTTATTCTTCTTAAATCTGCCTCAGTATTCCTCACATTCTTTGGTTAACTTCATCGTCTTCCTCTGATGATTTCCACTGGATGATATCAAAATTTGTTGGCTGTACTGCTTCCATTAACCTTCCAATTAACCTCATTATCCAAGAGTTGAAGGTGGTACAGGAAAAAGAGAGCTGGTAACTAATCTAAGGGCATGCTTGCCGGTAAATCTCAGCGTCAACATTTCCTTGCCTCTTGAATTATTTGTTAAGGGCTGGCTCACTCCAGGACCTCCACAATCTTGGCAGCAATTAAAAGAAGGTGAAAACACCTCTCAGGAAACAGGATTGCATAGATGATCCATGGGCTTTTCAGACATTTATGCCAACAGCCAAGCCACTGTTGTCTATCTGTTAATCTTGATATTTTTCTTACAAAAGAGATGACCTAAACCCCAACTCGGACTTCTGGAAGATATTAAGTGAAAGTGAAGTCGCTCAATCATGTCCGACTCTTTGCGACCCCGTGGACTATAGCCCGCCAGGTTCCTCTGTCCATGGGATTATCCAGGCAAGAATACTGGAGTGGGTTGCCATTTCCTTCTCCAGGGGGAAGATATTAGGATCCATGTATTTTTGAGATACTAGCTACCTGCTTATATGTTAGGGTCAGAATTTGGCATTATATACCACGTGGTCCAGATTGTGATCCATAAAATCCAACTTCATCAGGAAAGCTTCCTCCACCACTGTATATTAAGAGTCCTTTGGACAGAAAGGATATCAAACCAGTCAGTCCCAAAGGAAATCAATCCTGACTATTCATTGGAAGGACTGATGCTGAAGCTGAAGCCCCAGTACTTTGGCCACCTGATGCAAAGAGCCAACTCATTGGAAAAGACCTGGATGCTGGGAAGGATTGAAGGCACAAGGAGAAGGGGAGGCAGAGGATGAGGTGATTAGATAGCATCAGTAACTCAGTGGAGGTGAATTTGAGCAAACTCTGGGAGATGCTGAAGGACAGAGGAGCCTGGTGTGCTACAGTCCATGGGTCACAAAGAGTCAAGCAAGACTTAGCAACTAAATAACAGCAACCACCACCACCCTATCTAAAGAGCATACTCTCTCACTCTGACCTCCTTATCTTTATTTTCTTTCTTTCCATGGTATTTCTTGACACCTAATGTATCATAGATTGATTTTGTTCAACCCACAAACACCAAGGAAACAGAGGAATGGCCTGTGGGGCTCATGCTGGATCTGTAGCACTTAGACCAGTGTCTGGCCCACAGTAGAGTCCTATAAACATGCTTATGATGTAGAATGAATCAGATGGAGCTGAATTAGTATCCCAGGCATGAGAGTTTATAACTGTGTGGACCCTTTGCAAATTAAATTACCTCCCTGCACCTCACTTTTCTTATCTAGAAAGTGGGGATAATGATGGTTTCATCAATAAAGGTACCTTATAGGGTGATGTAAAATTTAATGTGTCAAAATAAAATATTTGGCACAGGATCTGGCACTTAGTGACTGTACAATAAATAATCTCACTACTATTAAGAATCATACTATTAAGAATCATAGTCATAAGAAGGTATGTTTGTGGACATTAGCACAAAATACTGAAGTATTTATTATTTTCTCAATATTATTCTTCTACAAGTTTTCCAAGAAATTATGGGAAAATAAGCTTTGAATGTCCTATAGAGATGAAATGACTCAATTTTAAATGAAATGACTTTAACATTTTAAGCCATAAGTAAATATATATGTATAATTGAATCACTTGCTGTACACCTGAAAATAATACAACATTGTAAATCAACTATACTTCAATTTAAAAAATAAGAAAAAAATAGTAAGTAATAATAACTAAGTTCTGTACATGGAGACTTAAGTAAACAGTTATGTGGGCACAGGATGACAATGATGAATCTGTTAGGACATATTCAAATTCAATCCAAATTGGTTTATGCAGAAATCATAATTGATTGACTCACTGTGTAAAATTAGATTCATTTGGCTGCATTCAAGAGACCCCAAAACACAATGACTATAACAGCAATGAAAGTTTATCTCTTTTGCATCGGAAAGAAGTCCAGAGGTAGGCATTTTGAGACACATATGGTGACTTCCTGGTTATCAGGGCTCCAGGAGCCACCTGAATCTGTCCCTCTACCATGTGACTCCATTCTCAAATCACCTCATGATCCAAAACAGCTAATAAAGCTCCAGCCATCAAGTCTGAGTTACAGACTTAAAGAGGAAGAAGGAAAGGAACCAAAAATTCACTCCTGTAAGGAGCCTCCCCCTACACTTCTGCTTATATCTCCTCAGTCAGAACATAATCATATGGTCATATTTGGGAATACCGGGAAATGAAGTTTTTGGGCTGAGTCCAGGGGTTCTGAAAGAGGGCTGCATTATAGTACAATTCTGGGGGTGTGCAATATATGGCAAGTCTGTACCTAAATAAAACTGAGGCTCCAGTACTGAGGAAATGGGTAGACCAGATGTCCCTAGCAATGAGCCAAGTCTTCTGGAAACACATAACCTCAAACACTAATTTCAAATACATAACCTCAAACTCAATGAAAACTGACTTTGACCAATTTTACTCCAAAAATTATGTGATATCACCCAGGATCTGAGTCTGCTTCCCTGAAATTCTCTCGTACTGGTTCTCACCCAGGAACCAGCTTCACCCTCAGGCTGATCTCCTCTTGGTAGTGCAATGTTGAGGACTATGCAGGTCTCAAATCCTGATTTTCCCAAGTCCATTTCCCAAGGATGAGAAATGGTTCTTCGAAGAAGTGTCTCTGACTATTAAAGCAAGAAGAAAGACACAGATGCTGTCAAGGGCACACATGGATTCCACTGTGCCTCTTTATGTTGCTCAGGCAAAGTGAACGCGCGTAGATTTTGAAAACTTACTCTTCAAAGAAGCATGTAAATCCATTAGACAAGACTGAGTATTCGGATCTCTGACTGCATAGCTTCTACGAAACCTAGTAATGCTACCATCCAAAAATATTGTCAAGACGTGAATGACATTTGACATTTGACATGAATGACAAATGGCATCTGTTGTCTTTAGAAATTTTTTTTTATTGTGGTAAAAGTCACATAATATAAAACATACTAATTTAACCATATTTAACTGTACAGTTCAGTGGCACTAAGGATATTCACGTTGCTGTACCACTCTCACCATCATCCATGACCCGACTTTTTCACCTGTCCCCACTAAACTCTAACTCCCCATCCACCCCACCCCCTGGCCCCTGGCATTTACCAGTGTATTATATAACTCTATGGATTTAACTACTCTCAATACCTTATGTAAGGGGAATCAAACAGTATTCATTTGCATGTACCGTATGCTGCTGCTGCTAAGTCATTTCAGTCATGCCCAACACTGTGTGACCCCATAGATGGCAGCCCACCAGATCCCCATCCCTGGGATTCTCTAGGCAAGAACACTGGAGGGGGTTGCCATTTCCTTCTCCAATGCCTGAAAGTGAAAGTGAAGTCTCTCAGTCGTGTCCAACTCTTCTCGACCCATGGACTGCAGCCTACCAGGCTCCTCTGTCCATGGGATTTTCCAGGCAAGAATACTGGAGTGGGTTGCCATTGCCTTCTCTGGCATGTACTATATATTGGAATGCATTTTAAGGTTAACTTAGTATGCATCTGGTGTCTTTTTAATAAGAACTCAAGACTTGAAAATACAAATTTCCTGAAATAGAATAACATGTGAAGAACAGCCCCAAATAAGAGAGTCTCTAGGATACCTGAAAGATGATGCTTTGAAAGTGCTGCACTCAATATGCCAGCAAATTTGGAAAACTCAGCAGTGGCCACAGGACTGGAAAAGGTCAGTTTCCATTTCAATCCCAAAGAAAGGCAATGCCAAAGAATGCTCAAACTACCACACAATTGCACTCATCTCACATGCTAGTAAAGTAATGCTCAAAATTCTCCAAGCCAGGCTTCAGCAATACGTGAACTGTGAACTTCCAGATGTTCAAGCTGGTTTTAGAAAAGGCAGAGGAACCAGAGATCAAATTGCCAGCATTCGCTGGATCATCGAAAAAGCAAGAGAGTTCCAGAAAAACATCTATTTCTGCTTTATTGACTATGCCAAAGCCTTTGACTGTGTGGATCACAATAAACTGTGGAAAATTCTGAAAGAGATGAGAATGCCAGACCACCTGACCTGCCTCTTGAGAAATCTGTATGCAGGTCAGGAAGCAACAGTTAGAACTGGACATGGAACAACAGACTGGTTCCAAATAGGAAAAGGAGTACATCAAGGCTGTCTATTGTCACCCTGCTTATTTAACTTATATGCAGAGTACATCATGAGAAACACTGGACTGGAAGAAGCACAAGCTGGAATCAAGATTGCCGGGAGAAATATCAATAACCTCTGTGATATGCAGATGACACCACCCTTATGACAGAAAGTGAAGAGGAACTAGAAAGCCTCTTGATGAAAGTGAAAGAGGAGAGTGAAAAAGTTGGCTTAAAGCTCAACATTCAGAAAACGAAGATCATGGCATCCAGTCCCATCACTTCATGGAAAATAGATGGGGAGACAGTGGAAACAGTGTCAGACTTTATTTTTTGGGCTCCAAAATCACTGCAGATGGTGATTGCAGCCATGAAATTAAAAGACGCTTACTCCTTGGAAGAAGAGTTATGACCAACCTAGATAGCATATTCAAAAGCAGAGACATTACTTTGCCAACAAAGGTCGTCTAGTCAAGGCTATGGTTTTTCCAGTGGTCATGTATGGATGCGAGAGTTGGACTGTGAAGAAAGCTGAGCGCCAAAGAACTGATGCTTTTGAACTGTGGTGTTGGAGAAGACTCTTGAGAGTCCCTTGGACTACAAGGAAATCCAACCAGTCCATTCTGAAGGAGATCAGCCCTGGGATTTCTTTGGAAGGAATGATGCTAAAGCTGAAACTCCAGTACTTTGGCCACCTCATGTGAAGAGTTGACTCATTGGAAAAGACTCTGATGCTGGGTGGGATTGGGGGCAGGAGGAGAAGGGACTGACAGAGGATGAGATGGCTGGATGGCATCACTGACTCGATGGAAATGTGTTTGAGTGAACTTCAGGAGATGGTGATGGACAGGGAGGCCTGGCGTGCTGCTATTCATGGGGTCGCAAAGAGTCAGACACGACTGAGTGACTGCACTGAGGATACCTTAGTTTCTTTCTTTTAGATAATGTTTGTCTTAAATAAGAGTTTCTGCATTCACAGTGTTGGCTGTAAAGTATAAGGGAAGGCAGAGAACTCTCATACAAAACATAAAGAGTCTAAATATAAACATGCTGGTAATTATGTGTCAGTCATGAGAAAAGAATATTATTAAAATTTTGAAAAATTTTTCTAAAGAGCACATTAAAATATGTATTTTCAAAAAGTAGTGGTTTTCTCATGTGGGGCTTAACTATTTTCCCAGTGTTCTTTAACTCAGAAGTGATCAACAAAAAGCATTATTTTCTTGACAGATGCTAAGAAAACTGGAAATTTCAATAGATGCTGAAAATTTGAGTTGGTGTAGAATTAAAGAAAACTCCTTTTTAAGTAACATTTCCACAAGCTCTTTGCTCTATTAATCTTTGTGTGACGGGTGGTAAATGCAGAGTTAGAGCTTTGCAGTATGGGGAAATTAGGGGAAAAAAATCTGTCTTTTCAGTTGGAATAAACCAGTCTTTTCAGTGGTGTGGTTAAATTATTCCTTAAATTTAGCCTAAGCAAAGGGGATTGATTTATCCTTAAATGCAATTTCTCTTTTGCTTCAAAGAGATTATGAATACAAATGCAGAAGACATGCTTTCTCGATTCTTATTTTGGTGAAAGAGACTATTTTTTCCCTTTTTGTCTCCTCCTGTTCTCTCTCCCCTATTCCTTTCTCTCCTCCTGTATTTGTCAAGGTTTTCCAGAGAAAACCTGATAAATAGGTAGGTAGGTAGATAGATAGATTATAGATGGATGATAGATGATAGATAAATGTGCTCAGTTGCTCAGTCGTGTTCAGTTCTTTATGACCCTGTAGACTATAGCCCATCAGGCTCCTTTGTCCATAGAATTTTCCAGGCAAGAATACTGTACTCAGTTGCCATTTCCTTCTCTAGGGGATCTTTCCGACCTAGGGATCGAACCCATGTCTCTTGCATCTCCTGCATTGGCAGGCGGATTCTTTACCACTGAGCTACCCAGGACACCCAGATATATAGATAACATGATAGATAACAGGGGGATGATAGGTAAATAGATAATAGACAGATGATAGAGAAATAGATACATAGATATATATCTATATCCAGATATATATATCCAGTGTATATATGTAATATAATTATATTATTATTCTCCTTTTCTTTATATCAATATTACATTATACACTAAGAAAAGGAGGAAATTTACCCCCTCATCCCTTGCCTCACTGCTGGAGTTGGGACATCTCATCTCATCCTGCTTTTGGACTGGGATTAGTACCACCAGTTCCCCTGCTTCTCAGACCTATGGACCCTGCCTGGACTTATACCACCAGCTCTCGCAAGTCTCCAGCTTAAACAGATTGTGGGCCACCTAAGGATCTTATTACTGCATTTACGAGGTATCAGTGTGTCACCAGTTGAGATGATTTCAGAATGCAAGAACCGGGGGATCTAGTTCACACATGCAAACAGCACGAGCAAATGTCTCATGCCACCTCCCAGGGAGTCTTGGGCGGCAGTCTCTGGGGTGGTGGCCAGTCCAGGGTGCCCACTCTGTTTCACTGTACTTCTCTCAGTCCTGCTCTGCTGTTGCTTGTCCTCCATGCAGCCTTCATGGGTATCATCAAACCCCTGGGCAAAGGGATTCTTTGCTCACATTCAGCCAGAGAAAGAAGCGCAGCTCTCCTGCAGCTATCCAATGGAAGTTCTTCCTCTGGATCAGCTCATGCCAGATTCAATCTTGATCACTTGCCCCCAAAACAATCACCAGATACTATGAGAAGTTTGAGGCTGACTGTCTAAACTCATTCCAGCCAAGGGGATACTACCGCGATGCT
Source organism: Bos javanicus (assembly GCF_032452875.1). NCBI lineage: Eukaryota > Metazoa > Chordata > Mammalia > Artiodactyla > Bovidae > Bos > Bos javanicus. The sequence continues at coordinate 48,334,552 of NC_083884.1, forward strand.
TGGCTATGATGGAAGATGATGTCAGCATTCTCTGAATCCACTAGCTGTTAGTAAGGATGGATATTCAACTAAAACCAGGTTTCTGATAAGAAGGAGGGAAGAAAGAAGGGGAACATGTGACACGGAGGTGTCCTGGAAAATCTCCAGCAGAAAAACACAGGACAAATACTATCACATAGAGTTCTGGGTGAAAGGAGATAAACTACCTTTTCATATCATGTACAAAACACATCTTAGAACCAACAACAGTGAAAACTTTTCAATAGAGAAGGTGCTTGAAAAATCAAAATGATAGACTTGTGAAGGAAGAACCCACACACCATCCTTCATTAGTGAAACACACCTGCGTGCAGTATGAAACAAATTAGTCCCCACCTTTGGTATACCACCAATGGTACTGTGGTCCTTAATGAAGCAACCATAAGGGTCTTGCTATAGTTCATCACAATAGCTGGTATAAAATGCTTGGTTAGTAATATTAAAAGTTGAGGACTGAATTATTCAGCCATAGTAAATGAATGAAATAATGCCATTTGCAGCAACACAGATGGGCCTAGAGATGATCGTACTAAGTGAAGTAAGTCAGGAAGAGAAAGACAGATATATGATATTGTTTGTATGTGGGATATGAAGAATAAAAATGAATGTATTTACAAAACAGAACTGGTAGGTCAGCTGATAAAGAATCTGTCTGTAATGCAGGAGACCCCAGTTTGATTTCTGGGTGGGGAAGATCCACTGGAGAAGGGGTAGGATACCCACTCCATTATTCTTGGGCTTCCCTGCTGGTTCAGCTGATAAAGAATCCGCCTGCAATACGGGAGACCCCAGTTCAATCCCTGGGTTGGGAAGATCCCCTGGAGAAGGGAACGGCTACCCACTCCAGTATTCTGGCCTGGAGAATTCCATGGACTGTATAGTCCTTGGGGTCACAAAGAGTCAGACACAACTGAGTGAATTTTACTTTCACAAAACAGAACTAGACTCACAGACATAGAAAACAAACTTATGGTTACCAAAGGGGAAAGTGGGGAAGGACATAAATTAAGAGTTCAGGATTGTCAGATACATATAAACTATTATATATAAAATAGATAAATGAAAAGGATTTCCTATATATCATAGAGAAAAGAATTCTGAAAAAGAATATGTGCATATATATGAATCCCTTTGCTATACACCAGAAACACACAACTTTGTAAATCAACTATATTTCGATTAAAAAAGTAAAATAGTTGAAGATTGAGCTTCAGCCAAGGTTTAAAGCTTTGCAATGTATTTATCTATGATCTGTGAACTTCTCATCAAAAGGGATTTTAGCAAAACATAGCAGAGTAAGCTGACCATCTTAAGCTCCAGTCCAAACTGCCTCTGAGCATACTTTGCTAATAAATCAGCACTCTTCTTCAGAATCAGTTTAATTCTCTATGGCTCACCAGCGGTGAGTCTTTGGTTTATTAATTCATCTAATGCTAGATCGTGTTTGTCTGTTTGGAATATATTCGCAAAGCTTGGTGTTCATCTCCAGGGCCATAGCAAGTGGGAGTGTATTCATTTTTGAACTAATAGAATGATCATATGTGTCAGAGACAATCATGACTAGATCAGAAAAGATGGAAGAAGTTAGCCTTTAAGCTTTTTTAATTGTGAAAACATGAGAAATATTAACAGTAATAGAAAGAAGGGACTTTTGCACGGCTTTTCTAAAAAGGAAGCTACACCATAAAACATCACAATGATTGCCCTGCAGCAAAATTCTTCAAAATTACTATCTGAGGGATGTGGTACTTATAGTTGAAAGTGACTTTTTTTTAACTAGAACTTATTTTTCCTAGACCTGTCTGCAGCTAACTGTGGGACAGGAAGTATTTAAACTGCTCTGTGCATTCCAGGCAGATCTGCTTGCCTGACAATGTGAAATGGAAATGGAGGCCATCACTCCTTATGAATTTGTAGTTATATGCAAGTATAATAAGCTAACATATGGAAAGGCAATGGAATAATTAAGAAAAGGATTTTGCTAGGCATGTTACCAGAGATCTGCAAGTTCTATCCGTAAATCTTGTCTTTCTCCATTTTGAAAATGTGTGTGTGACAAGCCAGTTAATTCTTTTAACGACTATCAGAGCGATAGGTATTACCTACCTCTTATGGTGTATACCAGATTCATCTTTTTAAAAAACGGAAAAAGGTTGAACTCATTTCTGAGATACAAGACAGGAGGCAAATTTAGCCTTCCAGTCTATGAATCCAGGTAGAGTGATGGAACCTAGTTCCCATGTCTTTCTAGAAAAATCTGTCCTTGATTTTAAATTCCCTTTGTGCTAATGAAGTTGCAAAATCATAATAAGCATGCAATTCAATTAGTAAGAAAAGAGCTCAATCATGCAAGAAGAAGCAGACTCTGGTTTATTGAGTATCTATATTGTGTTCTATTACCTGAGTCACCATGTTAGGTGCTTTACAAAACTTTTTTTTTTTAAACTGGAATATAATTGTTTTACAATGTTGTGTTAGTTTCTGCTGTACAACAGAGTAGATCAGCCATATGTATATCCCCTCCCTCTTGGACCTCCCTCTCACCTGCACCCCACCTCTCTAGGTCATCAGAGAGTAGTGAGCCGAGGTCCCTGTGTTATACGGCAGCTTCCTGCTAGCTTTCTATTTTACACATGGTAGTGAATATACATCAGTCCTAATCTCCCAATTTGTTCCACCGTCTCCTCTCCCCAACCCCATGTCCACATGTCCACTCTCTGCATCTGCATCTCTGTTCCTGCCTTGGAACTAGGTTCATCTGTACCATTTTTCTAGATCCTATTTATGCTCCACAATACCATGAGAAGCATCATGGCCATTTTTCAAATGGGAAAACTGAGGATCATGGAAAGAAAATAAGTTACCAAAAGTCACACAGTTAGAAAAAGTCTGGCACTTGTTAACCAGCAGGGTTTAAATGTGGTATTATGCCACTAAGAATATGCAGAAACATCCCTTGTCCTCTGAACGGGGGCATGGGACATAAGATGTACCTATGTGCCTTAAGACAAGCAAATGTAAAACATCGATCCCATACCTGGATGGGTGGTAAAGGCGTACTTCATGCAATGGTCCCAGATACGGTTCTCTTCAAAATAGAAGACGAGAAAGCAAAGCTATGGTACGGCTAAATGGTAGGCGGATGATGTTGGGAGCTTTCTGAATGACAGGAGAAAATAAATGGGACTCCCATGAAAGAAAACCCACGTCAGTCTTACCTCTTCTCACAGTAACTTTGGCAAGTTTCTGTCTTTGTGTCTGCCTTTCCTTATCTATGAAATAATGCCACACTGAGCCCATCCACTGAATAGAATTCTTGACATTTTGTTAGATCCGTGGTAGTATGTTTCACGACAACCTGTGAGTTTTTCATATTAAGATAGAATTTCCCTTACAGCACTCCTCACCAGGTACCTGTATAGGCTTTTATTGATCCTCTCTGGGTACAGAGAATAATGCACTACGTCTTAGGAAAGCCCATGCTACAGACATAATTGGTGACGGGAAAGACATGGGTAAAGTATGAATATGAATATGTGTGATAGAGATAATTTAGCTATAAGTGATAAACAAATGAAGACATACAGAGAGAGGTTTGTAATGCTCAACCCCTAGTAGATGGCTTCTTTGCCATTTTGCTACCCACTCAAGTCATCCTCGACTCTCCTCTGTCCCATATCCTCCTGTTCAACCCAATATCAAGAACTTTTTACCTCCTAATTCTCAAAACCATCCATTTCTTCCCATACGTACCGCCACTGTTGTATCAAATTACCTTATTTCTAGTCATCACCTACGTTTCATCACTCTTCTTTTCATATAAATACTTTACTGAAGTATCATTGACTTACAGTGTTTCCAGCGCACAGCATGGTGATTCATTTACACAAATATACATATATTATTTTTGAAATTATTTTCCATAATAGGTTATTACAAGGTATTGACTATAGTTCCCTATGCTATACAGTAAATCATCACTTTTTATTGATATATTTTATTTATTTTTTCTTTTTTTTTGGCTGTGCTGCATGTTTGTTACAGTTCGTGGGCTCTTCTTTGCGATGCGCAGACTTCTCTAATTGTGGTATCCGAAGGTATGTGGGATCTTAGTTCCCTGACCAGGGATCTAACCTGCATCCCCTTCATTGGAAGGCGATTTTTTTTACCACTGGACCACCAGGGAAGTCTCATGTTTCATTACTTTTAATCCCTCTCCAGTTCACTCTCCACACTGCAGATAGTAATCTTTTAGAAACTCAGCTTTGATGATGTCACTACTTCCTGCTTGAAACATTTGAATGACTTCTTATTGCTCTGGAAAGAGACATCAAAATGCTTAACATCGCACATGAAGCCTACTGTCTGTGACCTACGTCTTACCTACCTTTCCAGTCTCTTCTGACATTGTTTTCTTCTGCAAGAGAATTGGAAATTGTAGTTTTCTCTGCCTAAGAAGGAGCTGGCAAATCCACAGCACAGTCTTCAGTCTTTCTCGGGTTTAAATATCTCTCAGTTCTTTCAACTGTTATTAATCTCTAACTATGTCAGGCATTCTTCTCTAAATACCCTTGGGTTATTAGTGTCCTTGGAGATGACTGCTCCACTTCTTTTCAGCATTCAATTATGCTTGAGTCTCAGTTTTGATCCCGAATTAATTTGTAGTCCTGGAACTGATTGTAGTATTCAGGGCGTGAGCTGGCAAGAGAGTGGAGTTTGTCTCTAATATCTCATTTGGGGTCACCATATCCCCATGAATCATGGCCAATTTGCCATGACCTTTCTTGGGAAGCTTCATGGCATTGCCAACACCTAGTTACACAGATCTCTGTCCTTTTCACACATGGGTCCTCAGTGCATCTTATCTATGATTGTTCTGAATCAGTGAGGGTTTGGATCCAGGAAGCTAAAAGTGGCATTTCTTTCTCAACTCTAACCTCATTAGATACAGTTCATCATCATTTCAGCCCCTTGAAATATTTTAGGGTTCTGAATCTGTGTTGGAGCATTTTGATGATACGTTTCAGCTTGGTGTCATGTATGACTGTAATTAGCTTCCTGTCAGTATCCTCATTCAGTTCATTAATTGGAATTCTGATCAGAAAAGGGATGAGGATGGCACTCTCTGTGGAATTCCACAGCTTCTGCGATAGCACACGTACCAGCTTTTCCTCCTGACTTGTGGGCTACTTTCCTGACCTCCCCCCGCCCCTTTCACCATTCCTTCTCATCTACCCACCTGATCTGCTCCTGGGAAGTCTTCAGCCTTCTTTCCTGGCTACTTTGACTCCTCTGATGACTGCACCTTTCTTGTGATGTTACATATCATCTGCTGCTGCTGCTGCTGCTGCATCACTTCAGTTGTGTCCGACTCTGTGCGACCCCATAGACAGAAGCCCACCAGGCTCCCCTGTCCCTGGGATTCTCCAGGCAAGAACACTGGAGTGGGTTGCCACTTCCTTCTCCAATGCATGAAAGTGAAAAGTGAAAGTGAAGTCACTCAGTCATGTCCAACTCTTAGTGACCCCATGGACTGCAGCTTACCAGGCTCCTCTGCCCAGGGGATTTTCATATGACTTCTCATTGTCCAAAATGACACAGTGAGTTATTCTATCACAGTCAGACCAATATCCTAGGTAAAACATGCCTATCATATTCTAAAAATTAATTAAAATTTCCCTAAACCTTTTCTTCTCCTGGGTTCAGCATCCCAATAAATTATAATTCAATCTACCTTATTCTCAACACAATAACCTAAGAGTTCTTGTGGTACTGATTTTTCTTATCTGATAAGCCAAGCAATAACCATGTTAGTTTTTAGAACTTTATTCTCTTAAGATTTTTTTTTAACGTGGACCATGTTTAAAAGCTTTATTGAATTTGTTACAATATTGTCTCTGTTTAATGTTTTGGTTTTTTGACTGCAAGGCCTGTGGGATCTTAGTTCTCCAACCGGGGATCAAACCAGAGAAGTCCCAGTTTTTGTTTTGTCTCCAAAGTATATCCTTGAGTTTGATCTCTTCTGCTATTCCCTAAGTTCAAGACATTTCACTGTCTTGCCCTAATTACATGGTCTCCTTTCCTCCACTTCTTTCTATCCCTACTCCCACTTGATTCATTTTCCTCATATCAGCTGGAAGATCTGTATAAAATACAAGACATCTACCTATCTTTTCTGCTTGAGATCATTGCATGCACTTCCATCCACACTTAAAATAAAATTAAGAGTTTTTCAATTCAGTTCAGTCTCTCAGTTGTGTCTGACTCTTTGTGACCCCATGAATCGCAGCACACCAGGCCTCCCTGTCCATCACCAACTCCCGGAGTTCACCCAAACCCATGTCCATCGAGTCGGTGATGCCATCCAGCCATCTCATCCTGTCGTCCCCTTCTCCTCTTTCCCCCAATCCCTCCCAGCATCAGGGTCTTTTCCAATGACTCAACTGTTCGAATGAGGTGGCCAAAGTACTGGAGTTTCAGCTTTAGCCTCAGTCCTTCCAATGAACACCTAGGACTGATCTCCTTTATAATGGACTGGTTGGATCTCCTTGCAGTCCAAGGAGCTCTCAAGAGTCTTCTCCAACACCACAGCTCAAAAGCATCAATTCTTCAGCGCTCAGCTTTCTTCACAGTCCAACTCTCACATCCATACATGACCACTGGAAAAACCATAGCCTTGACTAGATGACCTTTGTTGGCAAAGTAATGTCTCTGCTTTTGAATATGCTATCTAGGTTGGTCATAACTTTCCTTCCAAGGAGTAAGCGTCTTTTAATTTCATGGCTGCAATCACCATCTGCAGTGATTTTGGAGCCCAGAAAAATAAAGTCTGACATTGTTCCCTCTGTTTCCCCATCTATTTCCTGTGAAGTGATGGGAACAGATGCCATGATCTTCGTTTTCTGAATGTTGAGCTTTAAGCCAACTTTTTCAGTCTCCTCTTTCACTTTCATCAAGAGGCTTTTTAGATCCTCTTCACTTTCTGCCATAAGAGTGATTTCATCTGCATATCTGAGGTTACTGATATTTCTCCTGGCAATCTTGATTCCAGCTTGTGCTTCTTCCAGCCCAGCATTTCTCATGATGTACTCTGCATAGAAGTTAAATAAGCAAGGTGACAATATACAGCCTTGACGTACTCCTTTTCCTATTTGGAACCAGTCTGTTGTTCCACGTCCAGTTCTAACTGTTGCTTCCTGACCTGCATATAGGTTTCTCAAGAGGCAGGTCAGGTGGTCTTGTATTCCCATCTCTTTCAGAATTTTCCACAGTTGATTGTGATCCACACAGTCAAAGGCTTTGGCATAGTCAATAAAGCAGAAATAGATGTTTTTCTGGAACTCTCTTGCTTTTTCCATGATCCAGCGGATGTTGGCAATTTGGCCTCTGGTTCCTCTGCCTTTTCTAAAACCAGCTTGAACATCAGGAAGTTCACAGTTCACATATTGCTGAAGCCTGGCTTGGAGAATTTTGAGCATGAATTTACTAGTGTGTGAGATGAGTGCAAGTGTGCGGTAGTTTGAGCATTCTTTGGCATTACCTTTCTTTGGGATTGGAATGAAAACTGACCTTTTCCAGTCCTGTGGCCACTGCTGAGTTTTCCAAATTTGCTGGCATATTGGGCGCAGTACTTTCACAGCATCATCTTTCAGGATTTGAAATAGCCCAACTGGAATTCCATCACCTCCACTAGCTTTGTGCATAGTGATGCTTTCTAAGGCCCATTTGACTTCACATTCCAGGATGTCTGGCTCTAGGTGAGTGATCACACCATCGTGATTATCTGGGTCATGAAGTTCTTACTAAGACTCAAAGGCTCCTTCATTGTCTGATCCCTTCCTGCCTGTTTGACCTCATTTCCTAAAACTAACTCTCTTGCTGGTAAGCTTCACAGTCCCATTCTCTGGTCTTCCTGAAACTTACTCTGACCTCAGTGGGTTTGCACTAGCTGTTCTTCTGCCTGGAAGTCTCAATCATAAGCATGTCTCCAGGTGACTCATCACTCAACCTGTCCTCTCTTTATAAGCTTTCTTCAATCAGTGAAGAAATCAGTGTTGCCTCCACCACCATCAAGACATTCCATCCCATGGTTTATCTGCTTTGTTTTATCTTTAGTTGTCTGAAATTATCCTCCCTGTTTTTATATCGACTTATGAGCTTGTTTCTCCCCTCCTACGTTTTAAGGGCTTCCCAAGTGATGTTACTGGTGAACTCATCTGCTAATGCAGGAGACACAAGACATGTGGGTTAGATCCCTGGGTTGGGAAGATCCCCTGGAGAAGGGCATGGCAACCCACTCCAGTATTCTTGCCCAGAGAATCCCATGGACAGAGGAGGCTGGTGGGCTACAGTCCATAGGATTGCAAAGAGTCAGACATGACTGAAGCAATTTAGTACACACGCGCGCGCACACACACACACCCACACCCACACAGGTTTTAAACTTCTTAAGCTCAGGGTGCTTGTCCATTTTGATTGATGTGATATCCACACACCTTGAATATTAACTCACACATGGTAGGGGCTCAAAATATTTGTTGGATGATTAAATGTTGATGCATATAACATCCAACCAATTAATACCTGAGGTTATTCAGACATGGCATGTCCTTATGAAGCCATAGCAACTTCTAGTGATTGTCAGTTTTTTCTTAAATTGGGGGGAAATTGCTTTACAATGTTGTGTTGGTTTCTGCTGTACAACAATGCAAAGTAGTCATAACTACATATATATGTATATATCCCCTCCCTCTTGAGCCTCTATCCCACCCCTCCAGGTCATCACCGATAGCCACTCTGCCTGTTTGATACAGCAGCTTCCCACTAGCCATCTATTTTACACATGGTAGTGTATATATGTCAGTGCTACTTTCTTAATTCACCCCACAGTCTTCTTCCCTCACTATGTCCACAAGTTCGTTCTTTATGTCTGTGTCTCCATTCCCTCCCTGCAAATAGGTTTATCAGTACCATTTTCTAGATTTCATTTATATGCATTAAATATATGATATTTGTTTTTCTCTTTCTAACTTACTCTACTCTGTATGACAGGATCTAGGTCCATCTGCCTCACTACGACTGACTCAAATTTGTTCCTTTTTATGACTGAGTAATATTCCATTGTTTATACATACCATGCTTCCTTTATCCATGATCACCTGTTCTACACCCATGTCTCTGTTGACTTCAGGCTTACTGATCTGCAGTTTTCATAATCGACTTTCTGTCCTGTACATTTTTGTTCACTGGAAATTATTCAGGGGTTTTTCTGCCTCTTTATGATTCTTCAAAAGTTCAATAAAAACCCTACAAAGTCTGTCTGTCTGTCCCCCAGAGTGGTACATTCAATTATGAAGGCTTGATCTCATTTAAAAAGGCTCAGTGAAGGACTTCCCTCGCTGTCCAATGGTTAAGATCCCATGAGTCCACTACCGTGGGGCATGGGTTTGAATACTGGTCAGGGAACTAAGATCCTACAAGGCTCACTGTGGGAGCCAAAAAAAAAAAAAAAAAAAGTTCAGTGATGGCTTGCAAATTATTTATCCAGTTGGGAGTCCAGTTCCTTCTTAACCACTCTCACTTCTGCTCTGATGATTCTCTGACAACAGAATGGAAGCACAAATGGGAATGAGGCTTTTTGGTAGCTGATACTGTTTTCTGAAAGCCTTCCTTTTCCTGGATGTGTGCGCCTGTAATCTTTTTGCTTCTGCAGACCCATTTGTTTTTGTCATCCCTTTTCTACATTAAAGGGCTTCAAGACCCTCTGGTCTGTCACCAGGCTTGGCCAGAGAGAAGTCTCTGGAGGCCCCAGCAGGAGTCCAGGTGACAGAAGTGAAGGGAGGCAGAGTAGTATCAACATTTTCCCTCCTGACTGCCTCTCTGCAAGTTTCCCAGGACACTGGGGGAGGCCCTGGAGGAGGGGGTCCATCTACCTAACATATCTGGTCCTCCCAACAACATCCCTCCTCCCCTCCAGCCATGGGGTGGCAGCTACAGCCTGGTGCTGGCTCCAGATTACTGATGGGTTTTCTATGGTTCTTCTATGTCACCACCTTCCTAAATGAACCCTTCTCAACCTGTCCTATTTTCTATCGGAACCCCGATTGATGCCCTGGGAATCCTCCTGCAAGGAGATTGGGACTGACATGGATACAACAATGTATAAAATAACTAATGAGAACCTGCTTTACAGCACAGGGAACTCTACTCAGTGCTCTGTGGTGACCTAAATGGGAAGGAAATCGGAAAAAGAGTGGATATTTGTATACATACAGCTGATTCACCTTGCTGTACAGCAGAAACTAACACAATATTGTGAAACAACTCTACTCCAGTAGAAATTTAATTTTAAAAAAGGATCTGGACCTCCCTGGTGGCTCAGTGGTAAAGAATCCACCTGCCAATAGAGGAGACATGGGTTTGATCCTTGGTTCGGGAAAATCCCACATGTCCCAGAGCAGCTAAGCCCATGGGCCACCACTATTGAGCTTGTGCTCCAGAGCCTGGAAGCCGCAACTACTGAAGCCCTTGTACCCTACAGCCTGTGCTCTGCAACAAGAGAAGCCACCAGAGTGAGAAGCCTGTGTACCACAACTGGGGAGTAGCCCCTGCTCACCAAAACTAGAGAAAAGTTTGTGCAGCAACGAAGACTCAGAACAGCCATAAATAAATAAATAATTTTTTAAATGTTCACCTTGAAAAAAAAATAAAAGATTTTAAAAAGACCCACTTCTCACCACAAGACTCCCATCTGTCCCTTCCCTGGTCAAACTTAGACCTTCAGATGTTTGTGGCTTTTCTTCCTCTATCAGTCCTTTGCCTTTTGAATGCAGAATTTCAGTTTTCCCCCTCTTCCTCTAGTGGTGGCAAGTGGAGGCTACTCTAGTTGCAGGGCACGGGCTTCTCATTGCAGTGGCGTCTCTTGTTGCAGATCACAAGCTGTAGGATGTGTGGGCTTTGGGAGTTGCACCATGCAGCTCAGTAGTTGTGGCACATGGGCTCATTTGCTATGAGGCATGTGGGATCTTCCCAGACCGGGGATAGAACTGATGTCTCCTGCATTGGCAGGCGGATTCTTTATCACTGAGCCTGCCAGGGAAGCCCCTGAGCACATCTTAATTGTTCAGGCTGTACGATTCCTTGTCCTCCAGTGGGTGTGGACTAACAAATATGGATGAAGAGGAGGGTCAGAGTTCATGGGTCCTGCCTGAAGTCCAGCTCTCCCCTAGATGGTCAGGCTGGGAGTGCCTCTGAAACTGGACAGCAGGTTGGACCGTCACCTATGAAGCATCTTCAGTCACAGAGCACCTCAATCCCAGTCCTACTTTCATCCATGACGACTCTACCCACATTAACATGTGGAAAGAGAGAGCGCTACAAGTGTTGTCCAGAAATCTTCAGCTTTTTGCATAAGATGTTACAGAAAAAAAAAAAGAAAACTCGAATGAACTTTTTGGCCAACCCAATGTATTAAAGAGACAAATCCCAGAAGATTTGTTCCAAGACAGATCTTAGAACACAAGCTATTGAGATAATTTGGTACCTAAGTAGTGATAAAGTAATTACTGAACTAGTAATTAAATAGGTAATTGGACAGTTTATTTCCTCTGCATTTAACAACAACAATATGTCACCAGCAACCACAAAAAGAACATTAGAAAAGTCAACTCAACTTTCAGAAAGAACCAGAGGGAATGTATGATGAGGAACCCAGGAAAAGTTAGAGTTTTGTGTGTGTGTTTATTTTTTAAAATTTATTGGAGTATAGTTGCCTTACAATGTTGTATTAGTTTCTACTGCAAAAGTTTTTACAGCAAAATGAACTAGCTGTGCACAAACATGTATCCCCTCCCTTTTGGGCCTCCTCACCCTTCAAGTCACCACAACGCATTAAGTAGAGTTCCCTGTGCTATACAAGGGGTTCTCATTACTTACCTATTTTATGCATAGCATCAGTAGTGTGTTTAAGTCAATCCCAGTCTCCCAGTTCATCCCACTCTAGTCAGGTGAACTTCCCCCTTGATATCCATATATTTGTTATGTCTGTTTCTGTATTTCTGCTTTGCAAATAGGATCATCTGTATCATTTTTCTCAATCTTTAGAGATGATATTGATGATAGATTTTGCTATTAATGGCTATACTCTATAACTGGCTTCTGAATGTGTTTGTTCAGGAGGTTACACAAATGACATAGAGAGAGGGAGGGCTGATCTTCCTCCAGTGGATGGGTAAACTGAGGTTGCGAAGACCATGTATTCTAAAGAGTAAGTTAACATTAGCTACTTACCCTTATGTAATGTTCCTTGCAAATTTTGGCCAAAAGCTACAGATACTCCCTTCCTAGCAACTACCTACTTCCATTATATTGATAGTACCTTTAAGAATGTCATTTAGATTAACATCTAAAATGGCAAATTAATCAGTATCTACCTAGAGTCTGCTGTTGGTCCCATCGTGGCAGATAGAGACCACTTACCTAGGACATTTTCATTCCATCAAATAGTATCTGCCCATGTGTAGCTGGGATTGGTCCAGAAAGAATGGCTGAATTACAAGTGCTCTTTCTTTCTGTGAACCCTAGTTAATAAATCCATCCCACTGACATAGGCTGTTTATCATGTTTTATTATTCGCTCGAGAGTTAACTAAGCAGTATTCTGCTCTTTCTGGAGAATTATTTTATGTTGCTGCTGCAATCAATTTATGATTTCTAAACAAGGCAAAGGATTATTGATTATTTTCAAGGGAAATGATAGTGAGCAAGGCCTGCTTGTGTTTTGATATGCTGGCCAAAGTGGGTTTTGTGGCAGAGAAAAATGGAATTAATTAGTGAATCGGCCTTTCATGGATGTTTTGCAAATCATCAACATAGTGTACCATGAATTCAAATTATATTCCTTTTTCATAAAGAATCCTTTGTGGTGTTTTCCTCATTCATTTAATCATGCATATTTTCTACAAATGTGTGTGTGTGTTTACATGCCTTAAATATACTAGGTAAGTGTAAGGTTCAAAACTAATACAATTATGTAAAGTTTAAAAATAAAATAAAATTAGAAAAAAAAAAAGAAACAGACATAGAGCCCAATCCCATGAATTTAGCAGTAAAGACATAGGCAACAGGTAAAGAGCAGATAAGTAAACACTGTGAGTATCAGACAGCATAGTATAAACTATCAAACAGAATATCATGATAGAGAATTCAGGATTGTGGAAGGGAGGGTACTTAGTTTGGAATATTAGTGAAAATCAGCCTTAAGGAGGTGGTGTTTAAACTGAGACTTATGGAAACATATTGGATACCACAAGGGGAAGTGGGAGTGGGATGAATTGGAAGATTGGGATTGATATATATATACACTATTCATACAATGTATAAAATAGATAGCTAATAAGAAGCTCCTGTGTAGCTCAGGAATGCTAGTCAGTGCTCTGTGGTGACTTGAAAGGAAATGGATATATGTGTACGTATAGCTGACTCACTTTGCTGTACACACAAAAACACATGCAACATTGTAAAGCAATTATACTTCATGTGTGCTAAGTCGCTTCAGTCGTGTCTGACCCTATGGACTTCAGTCACTTCAGTCTTTGAAACCCTATGGACTATGGACTGTAGCCCACAAGGCTCCTCTGTCCATGGGATTCTCCAGGTAGAAATACTGGAGTGGGTTGCCATGACCTCCTCCAGGGAATCTTCCCGACTCCAAGACTGAACCCTTGACACCCTCAGCTCCTGCACTGCAGATTCTTTACTGCTGAGCCATCAGGGAAGCCCAGTGGGAGGCAAATATACTCCAGTAAAAATTAATAAACTGAGGCTTACAGGATAAAAGTATGTTACTCCTGCATAATGCAAGGAATGTGACTGCAGACAGAAGGAAACTTCTGCAGGTAGAGTCTAAGGTGAAAAAGGACTCAAGGTGACCTGTGAGGCCAGAAGGCAAGAAATCAGAGAAAAGTATCTCAAAATGATCTTGAAATGACTATCTGGATTTTATCTCAAGTGCAGTGGTTAGAATTTGAGAGTGTCAATTAGAGAATTTTTAAATATAAATATATATGTATATATTATGGATTTTAAATACTTTGTGAGTGGGGATTGTTTTGGAGCAGAGCAGAGATGGAGACAGCAAGACCACCTGTGGACTACTTCCCAGCGTCCTGCAGAGAAACGATGAAAGAGGATGGGGTAGAGAGAAGGGGGCAGAGTCAAGATACCTGAGGTTATCGTAAGAGGAATAGCCATTGAGCCTTGCTGGTGGATGATCATGTGGGCATTTAGAGAAAAAAGAGGATCCTGAGAAGTCCATGTCTGATTTCAAATAAATAGAAATAAGGAGGTGTTGCTTCAAACTGGAGAGGTGAAGAAGCAGATGACATGGTTTCAAGGAGAAATCAAAAATTTAGTTATTGATATGTAAATTTGGGAGTACTTGGAAAATATGGAACCAAAAATGTGGTCCAACTGCTCACCACTCAAAAGCTGTTAAAAAGAACAGGTTGATGGAAAGGCAAGTTTGCTTTATTTTGGATGCTGGCAATCAGGGAAGAGGGCAGACTCCTGTCCAGAGGCCAACTCCTTTCCCTGACAATCAGTGGGCAAGAGCTTTTATAGATGGAGGGAGGGGGCTATGTGCAGAAACAGCACAGTCAGCTCTGACAGTCATCTTGAAATTGGTCATCAGTGGCCTAACCAGTGTCATATTGATTGTTTTAACTGCACTTAATCTTCAGTTCCAGGGCCAGTTTGTTTCCCATTTCTTGAGGCCAGTTCTCAAAATTGTGGCTGCTTATGTCATGACTATAGTCTGGTCATCATGTAGTTAACTTCTTCTACCCAGTGGAGGTGTCAGCATCTATAAGACAGTGGACAGGATATGGCTTAGAATATCATCTCTACCCCTTGAGAAGGAACTAGAGATCCTTGCCACCCAGGGATCGAACCTGGGTCTCCTGTATTGTAGCCAGACGCTTTATCGTCTGAGCCACCAGGGAAGACATACTTAATGACTAAACTACTATTATGTAGTCTTGTTGGACTGTTTTACTTTGTTTCTACATTTTCTCACTTCTATGATTAAAGTTATTCTTCGGCTAAAGTTTTTCCACAGACAGAAGGCAGGTGGAGGCCATGGTGGGCAAGGACCATTTCATTGCTCCATTTCAATAGGAAGACGAGTTAAGGTTACAACCTTTATATAAATCATGCGTTCATCGCCAAAAAGGATCTCTAGGCTTGAATTACCAACTAAGCACAGCATTGAAGCTTCAGTTACAACATTTCCACTAGTTTTTTTTTTTTTTTTAAATAGCAGTAATAATAATGTCAGGGGGTCATTTGCTGAATACCCAGTCTCTGTTAGGTGCATTATAGATGACTTATAGTTACTGTCGGAGAAGGCAATGGCACCCCACTCCAGTACTTTTGCCTAGAAAATCCCATGGACGGAGGAGCCTGGAAGGCTGCAGTCCATGGGGTCACTAAGAGTCGGGCACAACTGAGCGACTTCACTTTCACTTTTCACTTTCAGGCATTGGAGAAGGCAATGGCAACCCACTCCAGTGTTCTTGCCTGAAGAATCCCAGGGACGGGGAGCCTGTTGGGCTGCCGTCTATGGGGTCACACAGAGTCAGACACGACTGAAGCAACTTAGCAGCAGCAGCAGCATAGTTACTGTTATTTGTATAAATTATTATCCTTTCCATAGTGTTTCCAAGTTTATCTCTAATTCTCCTAGGAAGTCTGAAAATTTTCTGCATTTACACTATCATTTTCAAACTAGTAGCACTAATTTTAAAACAAGTTTAAATAGTACCTCTATGAATGTCACACGTTGCACTTTGAATTGCTAAATTTATTTAGGAAAAAGAAAGCCAGGGTAGTCTTTGCTCACTGTCCTGTGTTGCTTCTTTATTTCAAATCTTAAAATATTTGAAGAAGAAGCCGGGGTTAAAGGCTCACTAAACATCCTAAAATGAGCTGTTTCAAGATTTATCTTTTGTTCATAACCTGATGCTTAGAATCGCTGATATTCTTACCTTTTCCTTGGCCTGTAGGGTGCTCATGGACACATTTGCAGCCTGCTTATCGCCACTGGATGCCAAGGCAGTGGTGGTTTGGACTCATGCACTTGCCCAACCCTGGATTTCTTGTTATCATCCTTATTTTTCTCTGTACCATGATTTCTTCAAGTCAGCATTTTCCAAACAGATGATCCATGGAACACTGGCACTCTGCAGAGTATTGATTTTGTATTTAAAAAAAATGCTTTGCCAGGGATGTAAAATGCTGGGTTAACCAAAGTTAGCAGGCTTCTCTGCAGTCGGGCCACTCAGAACTGTAAATAATGACCCTTTTCTGTGTGAAGGGGGTTAAGATGTTCTTCACCATGGAATCCTATGTGCCAGTGGATTTTTCCCAAGTCACCATCACCACCATCTGTAATTGTTCTATAGGATGCAATTTGGGGTATCTTACTTGACATATTAAATATATTTCCAATTCCTTTCTTATTTTTTAATATATTTACTTACTTGTTTGGCTGCATCGGGTGCTTGCTGTGGCACCCGGGCTCTTCATTGCTGCCTTCAGCCCTTCTCTAGTTGCGGCGAGCAGGGCCATCTCTAGTCGTGGGCTTCTTGTGGTGGTGGCTTCTCTTGTTGCAGAGCACAGGCTCTACAGCGCAGGCTTGGTGATTGTGCTGCACAGGCTTAAATGCCCTGCGGCATGTGGAATCCTCCTGACCAGAGATGGAACCTGTGTCCCCTGCATTGGAAGGCAGATTCCCAACCACTGGATCACCAGGGAAGTTCCCATTCCTTTTTTGGAAAGAGACGAAATATAAGTAAACAGATCAACAATGTAAAGTCAGGTAATTTACAGAAGGTTTGGCATGCTAACCTTGGTTTTCAGACCTCTTTTCAGCTTTGTAACGTCTCTCTTGGGTCACCCGGAAGGAGTTCTTTGATTTCTTCTTGATCTCTTTATCTGCTTAGGGAACCATATTATCAAACTCTCTTGATTTTGCATGGATGTTGTGAAAAGAGACAGGACTGGCTCACTTAGATGGGCTTTTAGCTTTTGGTATCCGAGGTGTTACATAAATCCCAGGCCTTGTTTGTACTATGGTTATAATAAGCAGTATAACTTTTCTGCTGGGTAACCCTGAGATCACATTGTCAGAGAAAAAGAAATGGCTGAACAGAACCACTTTTACGAGTTAAACCCATTTTCCGACAGCTGGCTGGTGGGTGAGTTGCTGAGTTCTGAGATTTGAAGTGGCATTTACAGAAGACCTTATTTTGAGAAGGCACCACAGGCAAATTATAACAAGTGTTATTTAACAGCTCTAATTATGATTTTTTCCCCTCTCTCTCCACACTTTGTATCTACAGTTTGATCCAAATTAATATTTATTTATACTAATAATAGCCAACCCAGATGGATTGCTTACTATGTACCAAGCAGTGTTCACAAGGGCTTTGCATGAACTAACCCATTTTATCTTCATGATAGCCTAGGAAGTAGGGGCTATTATTATCCTCATTTTAATGATGCTGAGACTGAGGTTAAGAGAGGGAAGAAACTAACCAAATTCTGACACAGACGGTCAGCTCCAAAGCTCAGACCCCTATCAGGCTGTCTTTCATCAGCTTAGCAGTACATCATGTAACTGTCTGTCCTCAGACATACATGACCTTGACTTTGTTTTTTTAATGATTTTTATTGTGGTTAAAGTCATATAATATGAAACATACTCCTTTAACCATACTTAACTATACAGTTCAGTGGCACTAACTACATTCACATTGCCTTGCAACTCTCACCACCATCCATTTCCCAAATGTTTCACCTTCCTAAACTGAAACTCTGTCCCTGTTAAACACTAACCCCCACTCCCCACCACCCACCCCACCCCCAGCCCCTGATATCTGTCATCATACTTTCTGACTCTGTGAATTTGACTACTCTGGGTATCTTGTTCAAGGGGAATTGAAGAGTATTTGTACCTACTTTCTATCGGAATGCATTTTTACTTTACCTTGACTTCGTAACTAACACAGATCTTGATGTTCTACTCTTTGGGGATTACGTAAGACCCTTGACCAAGCCTCAGAAAGCACAGTGGCCCTTGAACTCTAAACTTTCATTTCCCAAATATCAGCAGTGCGTGTAGGCATGAGCTGACATTAATGAGCAGCTCAGACTTGGAGCAATGTTCCTTTAGTGTCCGGTGATCTCTACGAAGCATCGCTTTCTGCAACTTTCCGCGTGTGAGTTTCTTGTTCGGATGTCTCTGTTTGATCATTTTTCTAATTCAACACAGTATTTAGGGAGATGTTATTATAAGCTGGCACTGTGCTTGCTACTGGGGGCACAGTGTAAATTGGGCTGATAAGGTCCCTGCTCTGTTAAGTTCCTTTCTAAGGAAGAAACTGGCACCACCAAATGACACCACCGTAAGAACAGTTTAGCTTGTGGGGGTTGTGGGGGTGTGTGTGATTTTGCAGGTACCATTGTTGTTCTTTAGTCGCTCCATTGTGTCCAACTCTTGGCGACCCCATGGACTGTAGCCCACCAGGGTCTTCTGTCCATGGGATTTCCCAGGCAAGAATACTGGAGTGAGTTGCCATTTCCTTCCCCAAGTGATCTTCCTGACCCAGGGATCACCACTTCCATCTCCTGCATTGGCAGGCGGATTCTTTACCACTGAGCCACCATAGTTAGCCTTCAAGAGATGTGGATATCAAGAGGGGTTAGCAGTGTGAAGACCCAGGGTCACAACGACCCCAAGTAAAGAGCACAGCAAATTCTAACAACAAATTAGAAAACCCAGGTAGGCGGTGATGGAGGTGGAAGGTGGCAGTGGCAGCTGGTTTCTGAGCTGCTAGATCGTTCTGGGCTGCAGTTGGGTCAGCCTGTTTCCAATGATGCCCGTGTTGAGGAAGGCTCAGCTTGCATGTGCAGGCCCTCATCTACTCCATTGCACTCCCAGGGGTGGGAGTGAGCAAGCTGAACTCTTCCTGAAGTCTCACTGCGGAGAGGAGGAGAGACCTGAGTCCATCACCGATCTTCATGGGCACATCAGATCCAAGCTATGAAGATGAACAAAGAGAACCTGGACCACCACCCAGTGGGGACCACAGCACTAACTGGACCACTGCTCTGCACCCACGAGCCAGAAGAATGTATGGGACCTAGAGCCTACCTTCTTTTTCGTTGTTGTTTAAGATATTTATTGGAAATATTTAATTATCTGATGGACAGCTCAGCTTCTTATATCCAGTGATGGCCATTGTATTTGATGATCATTACCTGGTGGGCTGCAGTCCATAGGGTCGAAAAGAGTCACACCCGACTGAAGCGACTTAGCACACACGCACATAGACACATATTTGATGACCTTTACACTGATCTTCCCTTTGCTTAGAGCAGGAGATGGCTTAAATAAATAACTTAGTCATGAGCTGGAAAAAAATGACAAGATGCAGGTATGCTTGGGACACAAAGTCAGGTTGGGGGATGGTGACAAGATGACATGACAGAGGTTGGCAGGACCTTGGGGAAGATGGGGTCTTTTGGAGCGTGATCTGGAATTTGAATTTTATTGTAACTGCTGCTGCTGCTGCTAAGTCACTTCAGTTGTGTCCGACTCTGTGCGACCCCATAGACAGCAGCCCACCAGGCTCCCATCCCTGGGATTCTCCAGGCAAGAACACTGGAGTGGGTTGCCATTTCCTTCTCCAATGCATGAAAGTGAAAAGTGAAAGTGAAGTCACTCAGTCGTGTCCAACTCTTAGCGACCCCATGGGCTGCAGCCTACCAGGCTCCTCTGTCCATGGGATTTTCCAGGCAAGAGTACTGGAGTGGGGTGCCATTGCTTTCTCCTACTACACAGTTGTAAAGTAGGGAGTTTACACGTAACCTCTATGGCACCCGGGACTGGTCTCGTGGAAGAGTTTTTCCATGGACCAAGGGTGGGAGGATGGTTTCAGGATGATTTAAGAACATTACACTTATTGTGCACCTTATTTATAATATTATTACATCAGCTCTACCTCAGATCATCAGGCATTAGATCCTGGAAGTTGGGGACCCCTGTTCCAAAGGACCACCCTGGCCAGTGTGTGAAAACAAGGGTGCTGAACAGAGTCAAGGGTGCTGCTTGAAGCTCTGAATATCCTGTGATGATGGAGATGGGATGCAGCAAGATGGCACAGATGACAAATCAGGTGGCATTGAGGTGGAAACATTGACACTTAGTCCTTGGGGATGAATTTAAGGGATGGGGATGGAGTTGAGAGCAAAAAATTGCAAGTGGGGTAGAATACATTGTGTTTTATTTTTTTGGCTTTTCCTCCATCAAAGCAGATGTAGAAGTGAGAGAATCACTGTCAGAAAAACAAACCAGAAATGAACAGGCTGTGATAGGTTACATTGGGACCCCAGAGCTCCATCCTGGATTTTGTATTTGCCTCCCTGCTTCCTAGAAGGTGGAGTTCACTTCCTCTCCCATTGGCTTTGAGCTTTGCCATGCATCTTGCTTTGGCCAAGGTGATGGTGGCAGATGTGAGCAGAACAGGTGCTGGAAACATGCTTATGTGACCAGACTTGTCCTCTTGTGCTTCTGGCATCATTATGAGAAAAACATGTCGTGTAGTCTGGTGGTCTCAGGAGACTGAGAGATGTGTGGAGAAGGACTGAACGCCATCTGGAGCTTGGAGCCAAGTCCTGTGGACCTTCGGAGCCCAGCTAACCCACAGCCTGAAGTAGAGCATCATCAGCTGACCCAAGGATCAGGGATGCTGAGAATAAATGCTTCGTGTTGTAGATCACTCTAACTGAGTCAGAGCTCTTCAGAAACATCAGTCCCAGCCGTAGGAAGTGTGGCAGACACGCCTTATGAATATGGATAAGTCCTGTTCTGACTCTTCTTAATCAAAGTCTTTGGAGCCTGAGAATCTGCTAAGGTTGACAATAGCTTCAGTTTATGTCCTTTAGATAAATGCTGTGAATGCAAGATAAAAAGAGGGAAAAAAAAAGTTGGTAGCTCTTCAGGTCTTTTGGTGCTGTGAAGGTCTCAAACAATGCACCTGTGAATTTACGGTTACCAGTGGGGAAGGGTAGGAGGGAGTGGTAGAGTGGGAGTTTGGGATAGACATATACACACTACTATATTTAAAATATATAACCAACAAGGAAGGGCCTATTGCATAGCACAGGGAACTCTGCTCAATATTGTGTAATAACCTAAGTGGGAAAAGAATTTGAAAAAGAATAGGTAGTTGAATATGTATGACTGAATCATTTTGCTGTATGCCTGAAACAAGCACAAACTTGTTCATCAACGGTGTGTGTGTGTGTGTGTGTGTGTGTGTATTAGTCACTTAGTCCCATGGACTGTATCCCACCAGTCTCCTCTGTCCATGGGATTCTCTGGGCAAGAATACTGGAGTGGGTTGCCATTTCCTTCTCTAGGGGATCTTCCCAGCCCAGGGATCGAACCTGGGTTTCCTGCTTTTACAGGCAAATTCTTTTTTGTCTGAGCCACCAGGGAAGCCCAATACTCCAGTATAAAATAAGAATTTTAAAAAATGACAGCAAAACAATGCACAAAAGCCCCCAGAACCATGCCTCAGACAGCAGGGGCACTCTGGTCCTCAGTCTGGAGAATAAGAAGAACATCTGTGCTTTTTAAAAAATATTTATCTACTTGGCTGCACCAGGCCTTAGTTGCAGCACACGGGAGCTGCTGTCTTCACTGCAGCAGGCGAACTCTTAGTTGCGGCCTGTGGGATCTAGTTCCCTGACCAGGGATTGAACCCGGGCCCCCTGCAGTGGGGGGCACACAGTCTTAGCCACTGAACCACCAGGAAAGTCCCAGGAATGTCTGTGCTTTGGAAACAAGTTTGATGAGGAAGTAAATTACCACAGACACTTCAGTCTCCTGTATGAGTCTTTTCTTACAACATCTCATAAAAGGTCTTTGTCCAACATTACTGAGTAAATGTTGAGATAGAAAGGAGCTGGAACAATGCCATGAGCCACCCCCCACCCCCTGCCAAGCTCTGTACAGGGACATGCAGTATACACATGAAAGAGGATCCAGATATTAATATTTTTAATACAGGGACCTAAGAAACCAAACTCTGGAAAACATCGAGCATTTGTAAGAAGCTTGAATAAATGACACAGCAAAACCCAGGGCTTGTTCCAATGGGACAGTCCTTTCTGAAATGGGACTTTGTGCATTGATTTCCGTCATCTACTTTCAAGATTGTGTGGGAGGGACTTTCCCGGTGGTCCAGTGGCTAAGGCTCTCTGCTCCTGATGCAGGGGGCCTAGGTTCAATCCCTGGTCAGGGAACCAGATCCCGTGTGCTGCAACTAAAATCTGGCACAGCTGAATAAATAAATACTTTTAAAAAAAGACTGTGTGGACTTAATAATGGCCCCAAGATATCCCTTCCTTGGATCTGGAACCTAGGAATGTACACTTCTGTGACAAAAGGGGCTCTACAGGTGTTGTTAAGAAAGTGACATGAGGGGGTTTGCCCTGATCATCAGTATGAATGTGATCACACATGTCCTGATAGAAGAGAACAGCAGAATTTGGCTACAGGAGGGCTCTGATGTGGGGATTTTTCAAAAGGAGGCTGGAGGAAAGTGACAGGTTGGAGTGGTGTTGGAATGGAGCCACAAGCCATGGAATGGTGGCTGCCTCTAATGTTTGAAACGGCAAGTGGACAAATTCTCCCCCGGAGCCTCCAAAAGGATCGTGCCCTGTGGACACCTTGCTTTTATACTTCTGACCTGCAAAAGTGAAAGAGAATCTATTTGCATTGTTCTGAGCCACCAGCCTTTGGCCATGTGTTACAGCAGCAACAGGAAAGTAATACAGGGACCTTAACAGGTGCTTGTACGTGTGTAAGCTCTTAAGTGGTGCTTCCCAGGCGGTACTAGTGGTAAAGAATCCACCTGCCAATGCAGGAGATGCAGGTTCAGTTCCTGAGTCGGGAAGATCCCCTGGAGGAGGAAATGGCAACCCTCTCTAGTATTTATGCCTGAAAAGTTCCACGGACAGAGGAGCCTGGCGGGCTGCAGTCCATGGGGCCGCAAAGAGTCAGACTCAGCTGAGCGAGGTCTTAAGCTGGGCAGGTGCCCTGGGGTTATCTGTAGCACTCCTTCCATTCGTAGCCCTGGCTACCAATAACATCGAATGCCTTTTTTATTTGAATGAATCAATGACATTCCTTTTTTTTCCTTTCTTAAAATTTATTTGTCTATTTTGGCTGTGGTGGGTCATTGTTGCTGCACATGAGCTTTGTCTAGTTGCAGCAAGGGGGACTACCCTCTAGTTCTGCGTGGGCTTCTTAATGCAGTGGCTTATCTTGTTGCCAAGCATGGGCTCTAGGGCATATGGACTTCAGTAGTCAGGGTGCACAGGCTTAGCTGCTCTGTTCGGCATGTGGCATCTTCCTGGACCAGGGACCAAACTGGGGTTCCTTGTATTGCAAGGCAGATTCTTAACCACTGGACTATCAGAAGTCCCACATTCCCGTTTTTATGACTTTCAGAATTCTCTCCTTTTACAGGATAACTGTGTGGCAAAGTGCCTTGCTCTGTAGGTTGATAATTTCTCTGAGCATTGATTGGCCTCAGGAGTATTGAACTCACACCACACATGCCTGCATCTTTATTAGTAGCTGCTCAAGTATTCAGCATCGCCTCTGAGATCAGCTGGCTCCCCTGTATGTCTTGAAAGGCCCATTAAAGCAGTCATTATTCTATGAATCTTCTTTGCGCCCAAACTCCAAATGTGCACAGACTTGAAAAAAAGAAAAGACGTGAGGTTTTATTTTTTTTTTCTTCATTTTTGCACTTTTTTTTTTGTCAACCTTTAAAGAGCTCAAGTTATCTCTGTATGTTTGACTAATTTCAGATTTTGAGAGCACAAGGAAAGTGCTTGAGGTCTGAAGCTTGCCTATGAAAATGATGGAGCATGATTGGAGAGCTGTCAGAATGGGATGGTTCATTGGAGAAACATGCTTAACTTTACAGCACCAAAAGGTTCATGGAGATGATGGCTTCCTCTTCTTTAGCACCACTGTGAGACCATCCTGAAGGACATCTGAGAAAGACGTAGCGAATGCTTCCATTTTGTCTTAGCAGTGAATTAAATCTAGTGTCAGTGAAGATGTGAACATGATCTCTTATTTATAGTGTCTGCGTGTTCCAAGAGTTTAAAAAAATGTCAGTCGTTCAGTAATTCCAGTTTGATGAGAGGTGGGGTGGGGGAAATCGAGAGGAGTTGTCATGTATAATACATTTTCTGAGCTGCCCTAGCTGTCTCTAAGTTTTTCTTTATATAGTTTTGGACCAAAATGTGCTTTGGAGAAACATCAGTCCAGTGTTAAGCTGTCAAAACTCTTTGTTGCGTGTGGCAGAAATCCAGTCAACTGGGTGAAACCAAAGAGAGATATTGGTTGACTTTCATAAGAAGCAGTCTGCACATAGATTTCAGGTATGGCTTGATCCAGGAGCTTAAGCTGTATCATCAGGATGCTTGTTCTGTACCCACCCGGAGATTTAGCCAGGCCAGAATCACCCAGCATGGGCTTCGGTGAACAGGGAACGAGAGCTGGACTAAAGAATTTGTATCAGTTGTATATCTTTGTGCCATTTCAGATCTTTTCAGCTCTACCTGATGCAGGGGCATTGGGCCATTCTTTCTAGATACAGTAGTAACAAACTCCCTAGTGACTCCGGAGAGTCACACACACACAAAAACCAGCCTCTGACTTTAGACCTGTGCTGTCCTGCCCTAGAACTGTCTTGTTCATTCTGAAATGTAAAAGATTTTGTGGTCAAGTATACACATGGTACTCAGAAGCAAAGAGGAGTTAGCATCCTTCAGGACACATCTTTGACCAACAAAAGATGGAATCCAGTGGATAAATCCCTCCCCAAATGGATGGATCTGAGAAGCATCCATGGGTCTGGTCGCAGAAGAGAGTCTGACAACTTTGAGCAATTTGTCATGCTTGACATCAAACACTGACCAGCTCCATCATGCATGTTCATACCAGTTTCCTTCATTCCTATTTCCTCCCCCTTTTTCTGCACTCCTGCCCAGGGGCTAGCATACTCTCTTGTTTCACAGCACATAACCTCTGCCTCAGGTTTTCTGTAGAATACAGGTTGAGTGATTATGATTCATTTGGAAGAAGGGGATGCCTTTTCTTTCTCAGACACCTTAAAGTACCTTACACACCCAGGACACTATGGAACTTGTTGGGGAAGGTGTAGGGAACTTCAGTAAGACAAAGTTACAGGTTTTATCCAGAGTCACCTCAGCCATAGAAACAGTAGGATGGTTTGGAAGCTTCTAATACTTGTCCACTAATGAGGCTGCATGGCTGTGAAAAGCATGAAGTCAAAATACATAACACAGGAGATTCTTTGATTCTGCCCAAATGACGTCTTGTTGCTCCTAGAATAGAACGTAAGGGTGAGTTAGAGGTGATCAGAGAGGTAACTCTGGTGTGGTGTACTTAGCTTAAAATATCTGTTCTGTTGTGGCAAATGGCAGCATTTCCTACTTTTTTATGGCTGAATACATATAGTGCACTTTCTTTATCCATTCATCCATCAATGGACATTTAGGTTGCTTCCTACCTTGGCTGTTGTGAATATGGCCGCAGTAAACACAGGGGTGCAGATATCTCTTCCAGATATTGATTTTGTTGCCTTTGGATGTATACGCACAAGTGGGATAACTGGAGAGAAGTGGTAGGTCTATTTTAAGTTGGGGAGTGGGGGGAACCTCCATTCTGTTTTTCATAAAAGCTGTACCAACTTGCATTCCTTCCAAGGGTATGAGACTGTGAAATAAGCTGGACAGAGAAACACAAACACTGTTTGCTATCGCTTACATGTGGAGTCTGAAATAAAGGAGAGTTGAACTCATAGAAACGGAGAGTAGAATGGTGGTTACCAGTGTCTGGGGGTGGCGGATGGGAAGATGTTGGCCCAAGGGTCCAAACTTCTAGTTATTAAGTGAATAAGTTCTGGGGACAGTGGGTGACTATAGTTAATAATTATGTGTTGTGCACTTGAACTATACTAACAATAGATCTAAAGTATCCTTTTTTTAGAAAAGGTAACTGTGTAAGATGATAGATGTGTTAGCTTGACTGTTATAATCATTTCAAAATTACATATACATTAGATCATCATATTCTGCACTTTAAATATAACTACAATTGTAGTTATATTCAATATACTTCAATACGGCTGAAAACATTTTTAATATAAAAAAATATCTGTACTGCCATTTTCCCTTTGGCAAACAAGTTATCCAATCTAAGCATCTCTCTACAACCCCATTGGGAGGTTTAAGTGGGATAATGCATTCAGATTCTCCCAACACATACAATGCAATCCAAAGGCTTTCTTGTTACCAAATCTAGACTTCTATGGCGGGTTGTTTACTTGCATTTACTATTGTGTTAGTGAAGGTGATCCAGCAAAACAGAACCAATAGTATATGTACAGGCACACCTCAGAGGTATTGTGGGTTTGGTTCCAGACCACTGCAATAAAGCGAATTTCACAGTAAAGTGAGTCACATGAATTCTTTAGTTTCTCAGTGCTTACATAAGTTATATTTATCCCATATGGTAGTATACTGTATGCAACAGCATTATGTCTAAAATAATACTGAACATACATTCAAAAATACTTTATTAACAAAAATTCTGGGGCTTCCCTGGTGGCTCACTGGTAAAGAATCCACGTGCCAATGCAGGAGACACGGGTTCAGTCCCCAGTCTGGGAAGATCCCAAATGCGGCAGAGCAACTAAGTGCATGCGCCACAACTATTGCGCCTGTGCCCTGAAGCCCGGGAACCGCAACCACCAAAGCCCGCACACCCTGCAGCCCAGTGCTCTGCAACAGAAAAAACCACAGCAAAGAGAATATTGTGCACTGAAACTAGAAAGTAGCCCATGCTCACTGCATTAGAGAAAAGCCAGTGCGGCAGTGAAGACCCAGCATGGCCAAAAATAAATAAAATTCTAAAAATGTTAATGGTCATCTGGGTCTTCAGCAAGTCATAGTTATAACATCAAAGATCACTGACCACAAATAAATGTAACAAGTATAATAATACTGCAAAAGTTTAAAATATTGAGAGATTAACCAAAAGGGGACCCAGTGACACAAAATGAGCAAATGCTATTGGAAAAAGGGGCATTGATAGACTCGCTCAATACAAGGTTGCCACAAAACTTGAATTTGTAAAACACACACACACACACACACACACACACACAAATGAAACAAAAAAACATAGTATCTGAAGACACAATAAAGCAAAGCAGAATGAATGAGGTGTGGCTGCATATACTTTTTACTTTTATACATATATGTATATGTGTGTGTATATATATGTATATATATATACACTGAATTATATATGTATATATACACATATATATGAAGAGACTTATAATAAAGAATAATTATGGAGTCTGGCAAGTCTGAAATCTGCAGGGTAGACTAGCAGACTGAGGATACAAGCCGCCAGTGTTCCAGTTTGAGTCTAGAGGCTGTCTTCTGCTGAGCCAGGAAGAGCTGTTGTTGCAAATGAAGTCTGAAGGCAGTGTGCAAGAGAATTCTCTCTTGCTCAGTAGAGGCCGTTCTTTTTGTTCCATTCACGCCTTCGTCTGATTGGATGAGGCCCACCATGTTATGGAGAGCAGTCTGCTTTCATCGTCAATCTCATCCAAAAATATTGTCACAGAAACACTCAGGATAATGTTTAGCCAACTATCTGGGGACCCCAAAGCCCAATCAAAGCTGATACATAAAATTAGCCATCACAACAGTGAAGTTTTTTGTTTGTTTGTTTCAAAAAACCCATCAAACTGAAGAAAAAAGTAAACAGTCATATGAGAGACTGCACAAAATGTTGAAAAGTGGAAAGATGACTGTCAGGTGGTAACTGAATTAGCAGACCAGAGATAGCCAACCACCTGCAGAAGGGTGGGGGGATATATTGATAAGAGAGAGAGGCAGGGTGGAGAGAGAGGGTGAATAAAATTGCTTAGGACTTAGATGTTCCAGGCATCTCAGAAATCAGTGTGAGGTGGTGCTGAGAGCAGGAAAACACATCAAAACTCTGTGTTTTCTGTGAGAAATGCTCAGCTCTCCCAGAGTCCCTCCTGTAGTCCTTGCTCATGTCAACTGTCCACCAAGCCCCCATGGTGAGAATGAAGGTTGGCTGTCTGGACAGAGTTAGTGAGAAAAACTCTGGCCCTATGCCTCCTCATGATGCCTTCATTGTTTGAGCCCCAAGTCCCTAACACACGGCAGGCAATTGATGAATTTTATGATAAGCTTGATTGGATTGTTTCACTTCATAAAATATTTCCTCTAATGACTTTGTTTTACAGATTAGGAAATAGACATAAAGATCTGCCAGCTGTTGATTTCCCCATATATATAATTTGTATTCGAGGTGTTGAAAATCTTACAGTATGTTCTAAATCATGGTAGAAGCACTGAATTTGGGTCCGTATCACTCACTGTATTCTGATTACATAAATGTTCATGATCCATCCATGGAAATAGTGTCCTGAGCCATAAACGTCAAGATGCAAGATCAATATTTTTTATTGCTTTTCAATAAGTCAATTTTTTTTCAAGTTTCTGCTAGGCTAGTTATCAGAAATCTAATCTCATCCACCTCCCCTTTTCTTCTTGGGTTGTTGACATACCAGGAAGTCCCAGAATATATATTCCAGTCCCAGAATATATATTCCAAAGTGTCTGGAGATGAGGACATCTGAATGCATAGAACGTGTTCTTGCAAGCATCTTCTAAGATGCCAACTCTCCCATCTGGCTTTTACACATTGGTCCATGAACGTCTCCATGCATACAATCCACTAGGAAAAGCTTTTTACCCTCATCTATATAGTGAAGCATCTTTTCAGGTCCAGAAACTCCCTTGGCTACTTCCAAGCCACTCCTGGGCACATGAGAATATTTCTGCTGCTTCTCTACAACCCAGGGCATGGCACATGTCCAAGATACTCTGTCAGCCTAGTGAAATCTCAAGAAAATCTTATCTTTGGAGACTCTTCACATCCCTGGGAACTGCCTCAGGAAGCAAGAAATGGAGCCACTTCACTGCTCTCACACTCATCTCTCCTTAGCTTGAAGTCTAAGACTCTGTGTGAAACCCACCCCACTTCGTCACTGACTGTCTTCCCCTCTTCTTGGCTAGAGGAAGCAAATTCAGGAAATTGAAGGACACTTGACATTACTCACTGAGTATTCCTTCAAATCTTAACATTGGCTGTATTTTTTCTCTATTCCAGTGTAGACTTTTGGAAATAAGAAGTCAGTAAAAAATTTTCTCTCTTTAGTTTGCTTTCTTCTCTACATTTTATTTGCACATCTCTTTCACACAATGCCATAGTTAATCATGTGTATGTCTGTGCATGCCTGTGTAAGTGCTAAGTTGCCTCAGTTATGTCAGACCCTGAAGCCTGCCAGGCTCCTCTGTCTGTGGGCTCTCTGGGCAAGAATACTGGAGTGGGTCACCATGCCCTCCTCCAGTGGATCTTCCTGACCCAGA
Source organism: Bos javanicus (assembly GCF_032452875.1). NCBI lineage: Eukaryota > Metazoa > Chordata > Mammalia > Artiodactyla > Bovidae > Bos > Bos javanicus. The sequence goes on from NC_083884.1 coordinate 48,364,242, forward strand.
GATCAAACCCACATCTCTTATATCTCTTGCGTTGGCGAGTGGGTTCTTTACCACTAGCGCCACCTAGGAAGTCCGTGTGTGTCTCTATTATTATTCATAATTATACATTATTAAAAAATAAATCTTTATAATCCTCATTAATACCAATTGAACTCTCTGAGTGTTTCTTTTTTTTTTTCTCTCTGAGTGTTTCTACTTGCATTTTTTTGTGTTCGTCTATACCAAGGACAAGTGGTGCAGGATATAAGGAACCAGAAGTAAAGTTTATAAATCTGAGTCTGGAACTGAGATGCTCAAGAATAAGGTTGAAGTGTGCTTGCTGGTCTTTTTCCTTTGGTAATTAACCCTGCCTTTCTCTAGTTAAAGAATCTCTTTAAAGGATGGATCACCCTCATTCACTCTCATGGGTGTGATTTGACTGGCAATAAGAGGCATATGTGGGTAGCTCCCTCTTCTTATGAGGAGCTTTGTCTGCCCAGGCATCATTATCTGCTTTGCTGAGGCGGGCTAGGGGGAAGATGATGATGGATTTCTTCCGTTTGCTCTGCTGACCACATTAGGGCTACGTTTGAGAAGTGGGAGAGGAAGCATCATCTCTCCTCTCACTGATGAGAATGAGTTTGTTTGCTGAGTCATACAAAGAATGTGAATAACACCAGTCGAAATAAGTTTGCCCTTTATTAATGTTCTCCCATGTCTCTTTATAAAATTTTATTGAAGTATAGTTGATTTGGGGGCTCCCAAGGTGATGGAGTGGTAAAGAATCCACCTACTAATGCAAGAGATGCAGGAGACACGGGTTTGATCCTTGGGTTGGGAAGATCCCCTGGAGGAGGGAGTGGCCAACACACTCTAGTAATCTTGCCTGGGAAAGCTCATGGACAGAGGAGCGTGGTGGGCTACAGTCCATGGGATCGCAAGGAGTCAGACATGACTGAGCATGCACATAGTTGATTTACAGTGTTGTGACTCCTGCATTCCTTTTTTGAAGTGTAACTGCTTTACAATGTTGTATTCATTTCTGCTGTACGATGAAGTGAATCAGCTACATGTATACATTTATCTCCTCCCTCCTGGACCTCTCTCCCACCACCCCTACCATCCCACCCTGCTGGGTTCCCAGTGGGCACCGATCTGAGCTCCCTGTGATATACATCCTCAATAGCTATCTATTTTATGCATGGCAGTGTATATAAGTCAATCCTAATTATAAACCCCATCCTGTGTGACAGGCATGCTCTAATCATCTCAGCTGCATTTCTTCCTCCCCATCACAGGCTGTGCTATGGAATCATATTAAAGAGCTTCTTCCCCCATCTCCCCTAATGTTCTGGTTTTCTCACCTGGGCTTCTCCAAACCCATTCAGTCTGTCTTTCCGATTCCCTGCAGCAAATTCTTCCACCTTCTTCCTCGGATGTGACACTTACTTTGACTTTCCTCAGCCTCCCAGCCACTTCTCAGGCCACAAATCATTGCTCTACCATAACCTCATAGCCATTCCTGAGCCCTTCTCCTAAAGATCTTCTCGCCCCTCCAACTCCCACTTCCCAGTGATACAAGACCCCAGAGGGAGTCTTAGAACCACTGGAAGGGACTCTGCAGCCCATGGGCTATCTTAATCATGCTTGCATGTTCAATCGTGTCTGACCCAATGGACTGTAGCCCACCAGACTCCTCTGCCCATGGGATTCCCCAGGCAAGAATACTGGAGTAGGTTGCCATTTCCTCCTCCAGATCTTCCTGATCCAGGAATCAAATCTGCATCCCTTTCTTCTCCTGAATCAACAGGCAGATTCTTTTACCACTGAGCCACCTGGAAAGCCCAGACTATCTTAATAGTCAAGTCAAAACCAACCCTGCAAAGATCTTGAGTTCCAACTTCATAGCCTATGCCCCCAAGTGTTACTAAGCATCTTCTTATATTGCCTACCTGCTGGTATAAAAGTAACAAATATGTTTCTTAAAAATAGTTTCCTCCAGGTAGGGGAGGTGGGGAGAGATGGCAGACTGGATTCAGTAGTTCAGATTAAGACAAAAAGTCTAGAAGAAAAAGAAGAAAACAAGAGAATTGTAATTATTCCAGATCATTGTGAGGAAGAGCCAAATGGAAAGATTACAGACAAGATGTAGTCTCTGTTGAGAAAGCCTCCTGGTTACTAAGGGATAAATTGGGAGGTTAGTATTGATATATACACAATGCTGCTGCTGCTGCTGCTAAGTCGCTTCAGTCGTGTCCGACTCTTAGCGACCCCATGGACTGCAGCCTACCAGGCTCCTCTGTCCATGGGATTTTCCAGGCAAGAGTACTGGAGTGGGGTGCCATTCCCTTCTCCGTATATACACACTACTATATATAAAATAGATAACTAATATAAGGACCTACTGTATAGCACAGGGAACTCTGCTCAAAACTCTGTAATGACCCATATGAGGAAAGAATCTAAAAAAAGAGTGGATATATGTATATGTATAACTGAGTCACTTTGCTGTACACCTGAAACTAACACAATCTTGTAAATCAACTCTGCTCCAATAAAAAAAAATTTTTTTTAAATGAAAGAAAGCCTTGTAAAATGAAATTGGGCTGTAATTAATTTAAGAACTATCTTTGGAAATGAACCCCAGGAAGATGAAACTTCGTTATTTTACTTAATTCTGCAACACTGGACATATCTTTTAGCATGTTTTGAACTTGAGACACAAAATATTAGAGTAGAAGAAATCATGTAAGGATGTCTCTCCAGCCATTGGCTCATAGGAACTGTGTACTTAACACTGGAGGGCGTTATCCTAGATGTCTGCACCTGGAGTTTGGTCTGGTTTCTCTCTTTAGCTCGATGATTTTTCAAAACTTTTACTTATTGGTTTATTTCTTTTTGGCTGCACTGGGTCTTTGTTGCTGTGCTCGAGTTACTCTGTAGCTGTGATGCAACAGGCTTCTCATTGTGGTGGCTTCTCTTGTTGGGGAGCGTGAATTCCAGAGCACGCAGGCTTGATAGTTGTGGAGTATGGGCTTAGTTACCCCAAGGCATGTAGAGTCTTCTCGGACCAGGGATCAAACTCGTGTCCTCTGCATTGGCAGGCAGATTCTTACCTACTAGACCACCAGGGAAGTCCTAGCCCAGTGATTCTTCAACATTCAAGTCTGTAAAGATCACTGTGTTGATTGGACACATGAAACCACCTACTTTATGTACATAAAGTCACCATACTTTATGGACAATTAAGGAAAAATTTTAAATAATGAACTTTATGCCGTTTCTGTCTTGCTCTGACTCTGAGGCTTAATCCTCTAGGGAAAGGCAACTTCATTACACAATAAATAGAGAGTCTGACCCTACCAGACTAATGATGTCTGCTATGAAAATACATCTTTGCCATGGGTTGACACATCACTTGGTTGAGGTCAACAACTTAATGGCCTGCTTTTATTGTGAATTTTAATTCTAAGAATGATTGCTGAATATATTACCTATAAAGTATTGCATAGAAGTTTCCCATCTTACTGTCTTCTACCCCTCCCCCCAGTCAGGAATGACCACTCTTTTACCCATGTGATCTTTTCAGCCTCATTCTAGGCTTTTATATGCCCATTCATGCACATGTAGAATATACACATATCATACACATTAGTCCACATCTCATACACATACACATTCATGCACATGTGAAATCTATAGTGGACATTGGAGATTTTATTTCCACATCAAAGCTGTCATTCTGAAGTTATTGCCTTGCAACTCCCTTTTTTCTTCACCAGTAACATTCTTCGGAGAAGGCAGTGGCACCCCACTCCAGTACTCTTGCCTGGAAAATCCCATGGATGGAGGAGCCTGGTAGGCTGCAGTCCATGGGGTCGCTGAGAGTCGGACACGACTGAGCGACTTCACTTTCACTTTTCAGTTTCATGCATTGGAGAAGGAAATGGTAACCCATTCCAGTGTTCTTGCCTGGAGAAACCCAGGGAAGGGGAAGCCTGGTAGGCTGCTGTCTAGGGGGTTGCACAGAGTCGGACACGACTGAAGTAACTTAGCAGCAGCAGCAACATTTCTAGTGATCTGCCCATGTCTCTGCACATAAAACCAGTTATTCCCATTACCTGTCACATAGTTATGTTAACCAAAATAATGTAGGTTATAGTACAGTAACCAAAGTTCTTGGAAATCTCAGGGTCTTAGCACAACAAAAATGTATTTCTCACTCATGTAGAGTTACCATCAGGTTGGCAAGGAGTTTTTTTATCTGCTAACTTGGGGATCCAGGCTTTTTCCATTTTGTGATGCTCCCACCTCAATGCATCGTTTCCAAGAATAGCATGGAAAGGAAAGAGAGGGGTGGAGGAAACACATGGGCCTTACTTGTTCCATTTTCATTTTGAAATACATTTAGGCTTAAAAATATGTTGCAAAAATAATAGAAAGAATTCCCATAGGCTCTTTACTGAAATTCCCTAAATGTCAACATGTTACATAACCACAGTGCAGTTGATCAAAACCAGGAAATAAATATTGATACGGGAATGTGAATCAATACAGACCTATTTGGATTCCGCCATTGTCCCGTTAATGCCTTTTTCTGGCATGAGTCACACACTCTTACTCTGAGATAATTCCTTATACTTAGTTTTTCATGACCTTGTCATTTTTAATGAGTTGTTGTTGTTCAGTCACTAAGTTGTGTCAGACTCTTTGTGACCCCATGAACTGCAGCATGCCAGATGCCTCTGTCCTCCACTATCTCCCAAAGTTTGCTCAAATTCACATCCATTGAGTTGGTGATGCTGTCTAACCATGGCATCCTCTGCCACCCCCTTCTCCTTTTGCCTTGAGTACTGGTCAGTTATCTTGTAGGACGTGCCTCAATTTGGGTTTGGCTAATGTTTCCTTGTGGTTAAATTCAGGATGTCCTTTTTTGGCATGAATACCATGGAAATTATGCTGTGCCCTTCTTGGTGAGTTGTACTGGCAGGTGGATGGCATCATTATATCCTGTTACAGGGGAGGCTAGCTTGGAGCGTTTGGTTAAGGTAGCATCTTCCAGACTTATACACTGTGACCTTTCTGTTTTCTCCTGTGTATTAAATAACTTTAGAGATACTTGGAGACTATGTAAATATTCTGTGGAATACAATCCGTCCTTCTCATGATTTAGTTTCTTGCTCAAATTATCCCAGATTTGTCCATTTAAAACTCCTTCAGTTGGTCCTTGTGTCCTTTCAGGATGCCATTATCCTTTTTTTTCTTTTTTTGAGCACTTTTTAAATTGCCTGCCACCTTGAGAGTCCTGGGCTTCCCTTGTGGCTCAGATGGTAAAGAATCTGCCTGCAATGCTGGAGACCTAGGTTTGATTCCTACATTGGAAAGATCCCCTGCAGAAGGGAATGGCAACCCAGGAGAATTCCATGGACAGAGAAGCCTGGCAGGTTACAGTGCATGGGGTCGCAAAGAGTCGGACATGATTGAGCTACTAACACTTTCACTTTCAGAAGAGATCTCAGGCTCATCGTGTACTTGTCATGTTGCAGACTGGCATCTGCCATTTCTCCAAGGATCCCGGTTCCTTTTACTGAAGACATTATTTTGGCTCCAAGATCTGGGTTCTAGGGGCATGTGCTGTCTTGGGACAGACACAGTGCTTCATCCCCTGCTCTCACTCCCAGTTGCTGGCTCTCGGTCACACACTCCCAACCTAAGATCAGGGAGACCGAGAAATCTTACGTTCTCAATACCCAAGAAAGGATGCAATGTGATGAGCACGTGGTGCTCTTGCCATTACGGTAGTGCTGAGTGTGCTGAGCCCTCTGTATTTACCCACGTCCTAGGCTTCCAACTTTTCACTCTTAAAAATAACCCTGCAATGTAATCCTCCAAGCCTGTCTCCTTGGTCACAGTCCCAGTAGATTATCCATGTTCGTTGTCACTAAAAAATATCTCAGCTGATCCATAAGGAGATCAGGACAGCTTCAAATCTGGCCATGGTGATGTTTTCTGAATCTTATTCACCACCAAAAGTGAAACACCGTGGCCCACTTGTATTTTGGGTTCTGCACTCTTTTCGGGTTTGCCATCAGCTGTTTTCCCTGTAAAACAATCTAAAGTGGATTGTGGCAAGCTGGCATGTCTGAAACTCAGGTTCTAGTTATTTTATTTTTAGTTTGACTTTTTTCCTAATGAACCCCAAACTCCAGAAACCTTCTCTCCATAATTGGACTCAGGGGTTGGTGGTCACAGCCTTCTATAAACCGTTCATTTAAAATAAAACTCTCTTGTTAACAATAAGAAAACAAGAGGCTTTCATAACATGGTTTTTTTTCAAGCGTCTGATCTGAATAAATAGAACTGTGAAACTGTGAGATGTGGTTAGTAAAGTTACATTGTTTCTATAACACACTATGGCTAAAGAAAAATCTAGATTAGAGGAGAAGATTTTGAGGGACAAACTGGAGAAGCAGAAGGGAGAATACTGCTGGTGTAGAAAGGGAAGAGTGAGGTAGACTGAATTATAATGATGGAAGGAGAAAAAAAGGTACCTTTCACACCTATATTCTAGGCAATTCGTTTTAAATATAATTGGCTACAACACATCAAAATAGCAACTTATTTGAGAAAATAAAAGTGAAAGTAAATTTTCAGGCATTTCGCTTTTACGATGACATAGCTTTCTCTGGTTATATCATAGATCGACAGTCATGACCTGGGGATGGTGTCCCAGTTCTTGAAATCAGAATGGTGCCTTTCATCTGGTTTACTGTTGGTCTGTTCCTGAATCACGGTCCCAGTCTGAGATTGTTATCTGTCTCTACCATACAGAAGACCATGTCACTGTGTAAAGACATTATTTTAGACATGAAGGTAATATAATTGCCTTTAAATATAATTTATTGAGGTGGAGTCAAATAATGTGAAAGTAACCATTTAAGTGGATCTTCCAGTTGCAGTCACAATGCTGTGAGGGGGGTCTATAGACTCACATTATACTCTGACTATAGTATAATGCCAGGCTGGCAACAGCCAACCACAATCATATGGACACTGAAATTGAACCATCTAGTCTGCAAACTACATTCCTAGCCTTGACCTTAAGCCTATCTCTTATTCCTTTGTCCCTCCATTTATACTTCTATCAAACTGCGCATGTGCCTGTGTGCGTGCTCAAGTCGTGTCTGACTCTTTGTGACCTCCTGGACTGTAGAGTGCCAAGCTCCTCTGTCCATGGGATCATCCAGTCAAGAATCCTGGAGTGGCTAGAACAATAATTTCATGCATCTTGTGAGGATTTTTTATTATGATTAAGTGAGTGAACCCCATAAAACACTCATGAGAGGCTCTGGCGCATAGGAAATAGAGATTATCATTTTTGGAGCACTTATCACTATCTAAAATTATATTGGTATTTATTTATGAATTGTCTTTCTTCTCCTCTAGAATGTAATATTTATAAGAATGAGTCTTTTTCTGTTGCCATAGCTGCTAAATGCCCAAAACCAAAGAATGTCTGATTTATAGTAGACGCTTGATAAATACTTACTTGATTCATGAATGCCTGAATGAACGGATGACGGAATGACAGATCTGTGACTGTCAGCTCTTTCCTGACAAGTCCCGTCTGTGACTCAGTGTTAATAGGGTTTCTGAGCAGACCTGAGAATCAAGGATTTTTTTTTTCTGTTCTTGTGCTCAGGAAACTTACCCATTCAGATACAGGTGCCCAGAAATGCTAATATTGTACCCAAAAAACTGACCCAGGTGCCTTTATCAGGTGGCACAAGTGACAAAAGCATCCCCAGCCTCATGCTTCATAGTTTAGGGACTTTTGCTTTCAGAGCTTGTGCTTTGGGACTGTAGCATCCGGCAGATGATCAGGATCTGAAATGTTTTTGAAGCCTACTAGAGGCCACCATCATGGGACTTCCCTGGTGGCTCAGATGATACAAAATCTGCCTGCAATGCAGGAGACCCAGGTTCAATCCCTGGGTCAGGAAGATCCCCTGGAGAAGGGAATGGCTTCTGGTATTCTTGCCTGGAGAATTCTACGGACAGAGGATACTGGTGGGCTATAGTCCATAAGGGTTGGAAAGAGTCAAATATGACTGAGCAACCAATACTTTCACTTTTCACTTTTTATTCAGGTGTGACCATCATCTCAGTACCTTACCCATGCAAGAAATGTAAATGTATCTATTATTTTATTATTAATTCTCCACTTGATTTTCATTTCTCCTGCATTCCTCCTATATCTCAGGTGACCCAAAGTTTCAACTCTCTCTTTCTTTAGGATCCAACAGAAATTCTAGGGACTTTCTTATTTGCCATGTCATGCCTTGGGTTCAAGGGAGGTCCTCGAACCTCTGTATCAGTCCTTTTTTCCTCCTGGGCTGTGAATCAACCCAGATGTTACTGGTCTTCGTCTGGACCACTGCTGTCTATAGAGATGCCATGGTTCTGAGCCATGCCCATGTCCCTTCTACTGCCTTACCACCAGGAGATGTAGCATGCTTCCAAGCGGTCTCAAACCTTAATTACACTCAGATTATTTTTTTAATTTTTATTTTATATTAGAGTATAGTTTAACAATGTTGTGTTACTTTCATATGTACAGCAAAGTGATTCAGTTATACATGTGTCTATTCTTTTTCTTTCTTTTTAAAAAATATTTATTCATTTATTTGGCTGCATCAGGTCTTGGTTGCAGCATGTGGGATCTTTTGTTGCAGCACCCAGACTCTCTAGTTATGACCCACAGACTCTCTAGTTACGGCACATGGACTCTAGTTATGGTGTTCCGGCTCAGTAGTTGTAGTACCCGGGCTTGATTTCCTCACAGCATATGGGTTCTTAGTTCCCCAGCCAACCAGGGATCCAGCTCACATCCTCTGCATTGGAAGGTGGACTTTCAACCACTGGACCACCAGGGAAGGCCCCTTTCTTATTCAAATTCTTTTCCCATTTAGCTTACTTACAGAATATTGGGCAGAGTACCCTGCGTCATACAGTAGGTCCTTGTTGGTTATCTCTTTTAAATATTAGCAGTGTGTGTCTGTCAATCCCAAACTCTAAATCTATTGCTTCCCCTACCTTTTCCCTTTGGTAACCATAAGTTTGTTTCCTAAGTCTGTAAGTCTGTTCATGTAGATTTTAATACTTCAGCTTCTGTCTTCAGAAGGTAACCATGTCAGTTCCCAGTATGTGCTGTGGGGCAAAACTAGGCAGATGGCTCTGTTCCCTCTGCTCTCCTAGTCCCAACTTTACCTGAATATAGTAATATACTAGTCTCTCAGGTATGTCCGACTCTTTGCGACTCCGTGGACTGTAGCCCACCAGGCTCCTCTGTTCATGGGATTCTCCAGGCAAGAATACGGGAGTGGGTAGCCATTTGGTTCTCCAAGGGATCTTCTTGAGCCAAGGATTGAACTTGAGTTTCCTGCATTGCAGGAGGATTCTTTACCATCTGAGCCATCACTTTACCTGAAGATGTTATTATTCCTTCTGCAATTCAGCCCAGGACGGAGTCAGGTTGCAGGAACCCTCAGCTTTCTGTTCACTTTATTTCTGAGTTATGGTATCACAGCTATGACTCTGTTTTAGGTTGGATTTTCTAGAAGTGGGATGAAGTTTCTCAAATAAGTGATTAATTGAGGAGGTGGTCTCAGGAGAGAACTATAAGGAAAGCGGGAGGGGAACAGAGAGCCAGGCTATCTGTTATCTGATATCAGCTTTGTGGAAGCCAATCCTCAGCCTGACCCCATGGGAAGCTCTAGGTTAGGGGTCCCCAACCTCCAGGTGGCATACCGGTACCTCCTGTCAGAATATCGGCAGCATTAGACTAGAAATAAAATGCACAATAAACATATGTGCTTGAATCATCCCCAAACCTCCCCGCTTCCAGTCCATGGAAAAACTGTCTTCCATGAAACCAGTTCCTGGTGCCAAAAAGGTTGGGGACTGCTGTCCTAGTGAATGCGTCACTAAATGGAGGCCCCAGGGGGCAAGGAAGACAGTCTTTTGTCTTCCCCATCAGTCTGGCATGGGCCATCGTTTGGGGTGGTTTTCAGGAAAAGCAGAATCTTGCAGATAATACCAGGGGAGGCAGCTCCCATTGTCCAAAGGTAGTTCTCAGGATTCTTGAACTATAAGCTATTAGCATCAACCCCAGCAGCAGATTCAGAGTTGGGATGGGGGTGTTAATAATGGTTTGTTTATTTAAACAAAGAAGATAGAAGATAACTGGATACATCTGAGCACTATGCTCTACCACTGAGGCATCAGGAAGATTCTTTCCATTGGCAGAAGCAGGGGATGGGATAATTAGAGAGTTTGGGATGGACGTGTACACACTGCTATATTTTAAATGGATAACCCACCAGGACCTACCTTGTAGCACAGGCGACTCTGTTCAATGATATGGGACAGCCTGGATGGGAGTGGGAGTTTGGAGGAAAACGGGTACATGTATTTATATGGCTCAGTCCCTTTGCTGTCCACCTGAAAACTATCACAAATTTGTTAATTGGCAATATTCCAGGATAAAATAAAAACAGGGAAATAAAAGAAATTTCTTCCCATACTCAGTGAGTTAAAATCTCATTTAGCCACATGATTTCAAATTTTGTAAAACAAATGCCTCTCCATCCACAAAATTCAGGCTCAAGCTAGTGGGACGTCTGTATGTATCCATCAGCAGCTTTGGCACGAACCCATCTAAGCCAGCTCCTGAAGTTCTACAGCAAAGTAGGAAGTTGATAGAAGACATGGGGGCTCAGCTGGTAAAGAATCTGCCTGCAATGCGGGAGACCTGGGTTGGGAAGATCCCCTGGAGAAGGGAACAGCTACCCACCCCAGTATTCTGGCTTGGAGAATTCCATAGACTCTATAGTCCATGGGGTCTCAGAGAGTCCGACACTACTAAGTAACTTTCACTTTCACTTTCTGGTGAAAGACCTAAGGAAAACCCAGTGGGACGGCTGGGTCATATGGTAGTTCTATTTTTAGTTTTTTTTTTCTTTTTCAATTGCTGTTGTTTTGTCATATTGTATTGTGCTGAAGTGGAAGACACAGAGGGGAGGGAGAAAATTACCAGGCAGAAATGATATATACCTACTAGAAAGCTGTATATGTACAAACATGTTATATTTATTTAAATGTTCACAGCATTTACTGCTTAAACTTTACTCTCTCTTTTTAAACTTCACTGGCATGCATGCAGTAACTGAGTTTTATAGAATAAGTTTAAAATGATAATTCTTAGAGTAAGATCTCCAAATTTTTAACTATTTGCTTCTTATTCTACCCATTAAAGCTATGGCGTACTTTCTGAAATTTTTTCTCTTTGTATTCTATTTTCTAAAATGTTGGACAACAACAATTAAAAGTGAACCTCTTGCTTATATATAAAAAAAAAAAAAAACTAAGGAGATGTCTGTCTGTTTTTTATAAAAATCAATCATTTTATATTCTTTTTCTGGAAAAAAAAACAGATACTGTATTATGTGTACACTGTAAATGCAATTACTTGATTTCAATTGTATCTGCAACAATATAATAGCTTTGTGTGTTCCCAGGGTCACGGTATGTCATGGAAATGATTGCCATCACAGTACCTCTCTTTTTTTTTAATGTTTTAAAATTTTAGTTATTTTTGGCTGTGTTAGGTCGTCATTGCTCCGCGGGGGCTGCTCTCTAGTTGTGGTGCGCGGTCTTGCCATTACGGCGGCTTCTCTTATTGTGGAGTGCCAGCTCTAGGTGTGAGGGCTTCTGTACTGGCTGCTCCCAGACTCTAGAGCTCAGGCTCAGTAGTTGTGGTGCACGGGCTTAGCATGTGGGATCTTCCCGGACCAGAGATAGAACCTGTGTCCCCAGCATCGGCAGGTGGATTCTTAACCACTGAACCACCAGGGAAGTCCGCCATACCTATCTTGAATGCTTTTTATGAAGCAGTTTCTTAGAAATCAGAGGGAAGATGAGCGTGTTAAAAGAACTCAACAAGATGGCACTCACAGTTTGTATCTCAAATGTACTGTGTGTATTTCACTATTTCTTCTCTCTATACAGCCACATTGTTAGCCTTAATTAGAACATTAAATACTACAGTTTCCCTTTACGAAGCCAGCAGGGTTTTCTTTGCTGTAAAACGAGTCATTCAATTCCCCTTCTGCTAATGGGTAGAGGATAATTAACATTGTCTTGAGGCTAATTTTCATTTACGCTGCCATTCCTCATAAGCTGCACATTATTCTCTGGAAAAGTCAATGTGTCACTTTTATTAGCCCAGTTTGCACTTTAACACCAGGGAAATTAATTCAGGCTACATTAACGTACTCGACTTCAGATACAATGGAATTATCTGACTGTGTCCTTTATGAAGTGCCATCATTTAGCAGTGAATTGACGCAGCTCCATAAAAAAAAAATGAGATCATCATTGGATGCTTGTACTGTTATTGATTTTCCTAGTCATGTGACACAGCCATGAGGAAGGGTGGGCCAAACATTTGTTTTTTCACGATTTCTCAGTTTTCACTCACGAGACCAGGAGTTCACTTTTTAAGAGATGGTGGGATTCCCAGTGACTTAGTGCCCTTAAAGGATTGGCTCTAATTCATTATTTAAACTCTTGGTAAAAGGTTTTCTAGGTTTGCGCTTTTCTACCAAAAAAAAAAAAAATTCAAGGTAAAAAAATCAAATATTAAAGACTGCAGCCATTAGGGAATTTTCACACTTTTTTTTTCAAACAGTGCAAAGCATGGTTAGGATTTCTATTCCAGGTTTCCAGTTTTAAGATGATGTTTCACAAATTGCCAGAGCTGTCTGGTAATTCTCTCCTAAATGAGTACAAAGTTCTCATTCCTAAAAATTTCTTTAGGAAGCAGAGGAAGTGGAAAAAACATCTGCCACTTTGCCACAACATTTATTATTTTACCAAGGTCCATTATTAGCAAGAGAAAATCCTACTTTCTTAAGTGTCTTAATTACATACTAATTAGATGGTAGGGCTTGCATGCATTCGTGATAAGTTGCTTCAGTCTTGTCCAACTATGAGAACCTATGGACTTCAGCCCACCAGGCTCCTCCATCCATAGGATTCTCCACATAAGAATACTGGAGTGGGTTGCCATGCCCTCCTCCAGGGTGTCTTCCCAACCTAAAGATCAAATCCGTGTTTTCTATGTCTGCCTGCACTGCTAGTTTCTTTACCACAACCACCACTTTGCGTGTGCGCTTAGTCACTCAGTCGTTTCCGACTCTTGTGACCCCATAGACTAGCTTGCCAGGCTCCTCTGTCCATGGGATTCTCCAGCCAAGAATACTGGAGTGGGTTGCCATTCCCTTCTCCAGGGAATCTTCCCGAGCCAGGAATCGAACCTGGGTCTCCTGCATTGCAGGCAGATTCTTTACCGACTGAGCTATGAGGGAAGCCCCAGAACCACCTTAGAAGCCCCCAAATAGATGGTAGCAACTGCTCCCTTTGAATCAAAAGTTGCAAATTGGTGTCCTCTTAGTCAGATATGTGGGTGCTTGGGCTACACAGGACCTTTTTTTTTTTTTTTTACTTTTTTGAGCAATTTTAGGTTCAGAGCAAACTTGAGGGGAAATTTCCCATTCACCCCCAGCTCCCACATAAGCACAGCTCCATTGTCAACATTCCCTGCCAAAGTGGACACTTGTTAGAACTGATGAGTCTGCACTGACATCGTTATTACCTGAAGTCTGTAATTTACACTGGGGTTCACTTGTATGTTGTACATTTTATGGGTTTGAATAAATGTATAATGAAATACATCCATTATTACAGTCTCATATGGAGTATTTTAGTATGCCCTAAACATCCTCTGTGCTCCCTGTTCATCCTCCCTGCCATTCCACCCTGGGAAACCACAGATCTTTCTATTTTCTCCACCATTTTGCCTTTTTCATATCATTTGTTGGAATCGTGCTGTATGTAGCCTTTTCAAGTTGAGTCTTTCACCTAGTAATATACATTTAAGGTTACTCTACGTCTTGTCATGGCTTAATAGCTCTTTTATTTTTTTAGGTTATCACAAAATATATTTTATTTTTATTATTATTATTTTACTTTACAATATTGTATTGGTTTTGCCATACATCAACATGCATCCACCACGGGTGTACACGTGTTCCCCATCCTGAACCCCCCTCCCCCCTCCCTCCCCATACCATCCCTCTGGGTCATCCCAGTGCACCAGCCCCAAGCTTCCTGTATCCTGCATCAAACCTGGACTGGCGATTCATTTCTTATATGATATTATACATGTTTTAATGCCATTCTCCCAAATCACTCTCCCCCACAGAGTCCAAAAGACTGTTCTATACATCTGTGTCTCTTTTGCTGTCTCGCATACAAGGTTATCGTTACTGTCTTTCTAAACTCCATATATATGCGTTAGTATACTGTATTGGTGTTTTTCTTTCAGGCTTACTTCGCTCTGTATAATACGCTCCAGTTTCATCCACCTCATTAGAACTGATTCAAATGTATTCTTTTTAATGGCTGAGTAATACTCCATTGTGTATACGTACCACAGCTTTCTTATCCATTCATCTGCTGACGGACATCTAAGTTGCTTCCATGTCCTGGTTATTATAAACAGTGCTGCGATGAACATTGGGGTACTCGTGTCTCTTTCAATTCTGGTTTCCTCAGTGTGTATGCCCAGCAGTGGGATTGCTGGGTCATATGGCAGTTCTATTTCCATGTTTTTAAGGAATCTCCACACTGTTTCCATAGTGGCTGTACTAGTTTGCATTCCTACCAACAGGGTAAGAGGGTTCCCTTTTCTCCACATCCTCTCCAGCATTTATTGCTTGTAGACTTTTGGATTGCAGCTATTCTGACTGGCATGAAATGGTACCTCATAGTGGTTTTGATTTGCATTTCTCTGATAATGAGTGATGTTGAGCATCTTTTCATGTGTTTGTTAGCCATCTGTATGTCTTCTTTGGAGAAATGTCTATTTAGTTCTTTGGCCCATTTTTTGATTGGGTCATTTATTTTTCTGGAATTGAGCTGTAGGAGTTGCTTGTGTATTTTTGAGATTAGTTCTTTGTTAGTTGCTTCATTTGCTATTATTTTCTCCCATCTGAAGGCTGTCTTTTCACCTTGTTATAGTTTCTTTTGTTGTGCAGAAGCTTTTAATTTTAATTAAATCCTATTTGTTTATTTTTGCTTTTATTTCCAATATTCTGGGAGGTGGGTCACAGAGGATCCTGCTGTGATGTATGTCAGAGAGTGTTTTGCCTATGTTCTCCTCTAAGAGTTTTATAGTTTCTGGTCTTACATTTAGATCTTTAATCCATTTTGAGTTTATTTTTGTGTATGGTGTTAGAAAGTGTTCTAGTTGCATTCTTTTACAAGTGGTTGACCAGTTTTCCCAGCACCACTTGTTAAAGAGATTGTCTTTTCTCCATTGTATATTCTTGCCTCCTTTGTCAAAGATAAGGTGTCCATAGGTGTGTGAATTTATCTCTGGGCTTTCTATTTTGTTCCATTGATCTATATTTCTGTCTTTGTGCCAGTACCATACTGTCTTGATGACTGTGGCTTTGTAGTAGAGCCTGAAGTCAGGCAGCTTGATTCCTCCAGTTCCATTCTTCTTCCTCAAGATTGCTTTGTCTATTCGGGGTTTTTTGTATTTCCATACGAATTGTGAAATTATTTGTTCTAGCTCTGTGAAAAATACCGTTGGTAGATTGATAGGGATTGCATTGAATCTATAAATTGCTTTGGGTAGTATACTTATTTTCACTATATTGATTCTTCCGATCCATGAACATGGTATATTTCTCCATGTATTAGTGTCCTCTTTGATTTCTTTTACCAGTGTTTTATAGTTTTCTATATATAGGTCTTCAGTTTCTTTAGGTAGATATATTCCTAAGTATTTTATTCTTTCCATTGCAATGGTGAATGGAATTGTTTCCTTAATTTCTCTTTCTGTTTTCTCATTATTAGTGTATAGGAATGCAAGGGATTTCTGTGTGTTGATTTTATGTCCTGGAACTTTACTATATTCATTGATTAGCTATAGTAATTTTCTAGTGGAGTCTTTAGGGTTTTCTATGTAGAGGATCAGAATGGGAAAGACTAGAGATCTCTTCAAGAAAATCAGAGATACCAAATGAACATTTCATGCAAAGATGGGCTCGATAAAGGACAGAAATGGTATGGACCTAACAGAAGCAGAAGATATTAAGAAGAGATGGCAAGAATACACAGAAGAACTGTACAAAAAAGATCTTCACAACTCCGATAATCATGATGGTGTGATCACTCACCTAGAGCCAGACATCCTGCAATGTGAAGTCAAGTGGGCCTTAGAAAGCATCACTACAAACAAAACTAGTGGAGGTGATAGAATTCCAGTTGAGCTATTCCAAATCCTGAAAGATAATGCTGTCAAAGTGCTGCACTCAATATGCCAGCAAATTTGGAAAACTCAGCAGTGGCCCAGGACTGGAAAATGTCAGTTTTCATTCCAATATCAAAGAAAGGCAATGCCAAAGAATGCTCAAACTACCACACAATTGCACTCATCTCACACGCTAGTAAAGTAATGCTCAAAATTCTCCAAGCCAGGCTTCAGCAATATGTGAACCGTGAACTTCCAGATGTTCAAACTGGTTTTAGAAAAGGCAGAGGAACCAGAGATCAAATTACCAACATCCGCTGGATCATAGAAAAAGCAAGAGAGTTCCAGAAAAACATCTATTTCTGCTTTATTGACTATACCAAAGCCTTTGACTGTGTGGATCACAATAAACTGTGGAAAATTCTGAAAGAGATGGGAATACCAGACCACCTGATCTGCCTCTTGAGAAATTTGTATGCAGGTCAGGAAGCAACAGTTAGAACTGGACATGGAACAACAGACTGGTTCCAAATAGGAAAAGGAGTATGTCAAGGATGTATATTGTCACCCTGTTTATTTAAATTATATGCAGAGTACATCATGAGAAACACTGGACTGGAAGAAATACAAGCTGGAATCAAGATTGCCGGGAGAAATATCAATAACTTCAGATATGCAGATGACACCACCCTTATGGCAGAAAATGAAGAGGAACTAAAAAGCCTCTTGATGAAAGTGAAAGTGGAGAGTTAAAAAGTTGGCTTAAAGCTCAGAAAACGAAGATCATGGCATCCGGTCCCATCACTTCATGGCAAATAGATGGGGAAACAGTGTAAACAGTGTCAGACTTTATTTTTCTGGGCTCCAAAATCACTACAGATGGTGACTGCAGCCATGAAATTAAAAGACGCTTACTCCTTGGAAGGAAAGTTATGACCAACCTAGATAGCATATTCAAAAGCAGAGACATACTATGCCAACAAAAGTTCATCTAGTCAAGGCTATGGTTTTTCCTGTGATCATGTATGGATGTGAGAGTTGGATGGTGAAGAAGGCTGAGCGCCGAAGAATTGATGCTTTTGAACTGTGGTGTTGGAGAAGACTCTTGAGAGTCCCTTGGACTGCAAGGAGATCCAACCAGTCCATTCTGAAGGAGATCAGCCCTGGGATTTCTTTGGAAGGAATGATGCTAAAGCTGAAACTCCAGTACTTAGGCCATCTGATGCGAAGAGTTGACTCATTGGAAAAGACCCTGATGCTGGGAGGGATTGGGGGCAGGAGGAGAAGGGGACGACAGAGGATGAGATGGCTGGATGGCATCACTGACTCGATGGACGTGAGTCTGAGTGAACTCTGGGAGTTGGTGATGGACAGGGAGGTCTGGCATGCTGAGATTCATGGGGTCACAAAGAGTCGGACATGACTGAGCAACAGATCTGATCTGATCTGATGTAGAGAATCGTGCCATCTGCAAACAGTGAGAGTTTTACTTCTCCTTTTCCAACTTGGATTCTTTTTATTTCTTTTTCTGCTCTGATTGCTGTGGCCAAAACTTTCAAAACTATGTTGAATAGTAGAGGTGAGAGTGGGCACCCTTGTCTTGTTCCTGAATTTAAGGGAAATGCTTTCAGTTTTTCACCATTGAGGATAATGTTTGCTGTGGGTTTGTCATATGTAGCTTTTATTATGCTGAGGTATGTTCCTTCTATTCCTGCTTTCTGGAGAGTTTTTATCATAAATGGATGTTGAATTTTATCAAAGGCTTTCTCTGCATCTATTGAGATAATCATATGGCTTTTATTTTTCAATTTGTTAATGTGGTGTATTACATTGATTGATTTGCACTCACACCTATGGATAGATCAACTGAACAGAAAATTAACAAAGAAACACAAACTTTTAATGATACAATAGACCAGTTAGACCTAATTGATATCTATGGGACATTTCACCCCAAAACAATGAATTTCACCTTTTTCTCAAGCACACATGGAACCTTCTCCAGGATAGATCACATCCTGGACCATAAATCTAGCCTTGGTAAATTTAAAAAAATTGAAATCATTCCAAGCATCTTTTCTGACCACAGTGCAGTAAGATTAGATCTCAGTTACAGGAGAAAAAATATTAAAAATTCCAACATATGGAGGCTGAACAACACGCTGCTGAATAACCAACAAATCACAGAAGAAATCAAAATACGCATAGAAATGAATGAAAATGAAAACACAACAACCCAAAACCTATGGGACACTATAAAAGCAGTGCTAGGGGAAAGTTCATAGCAATACAGGCACACCTCAAGAAACAAGAAAAAAGTCAAATAAATAACCTAACTCTACACCTAAAGCAACTAGAAAAGGAAGAAATGAAGAACCCCAGGGTTAGTAGAAGGAAAGAAATCTTAAAAATTAGGACAGAAATAAATGCAAAAGAAACAAAGGAGACCATAGCAAAAATCAACAAAGTCAAAAGCTGGTTCTTTGAAAGGATAAATAAAATTGACAAACCATTAGCCAGACTCATCAAGAAACAAAGGGAGAAAAATCAAATCAATAAAATTAGAAATGAAAATGGAGAGATCACAACAGAAAACACACAAATACAAAGGATCATAAGAGACTACTATCAGCAATTATATGCCAATAAAATGGACAACGTGGAAGAAATGGACAAATTCTTAGAAAAGTACAACTTTCCAAAACTGAACCAGAAAGAAATAGAAAATCTTAATAGACCCATCACAAGCACAGAAATTGAAACTGTAATCAGAAATCTTCCAGCAAATAAAAGCCCAGGTCCAGACGGCTTCACAGCTGAATTCTACCAAAAATTTGGAGAAGAGCTGACACCTATCCTGCTCAAACTCTTCCAGATAATTGCAGAGGAAGGTAAACTTCCAAACTCATTCTATGAGGCCACCATCACCCTAATACCAAAGCCTGACAAAGATGCCACAAAAAAAGAAAACTACAGGCCAATATCACTGATGAACATAGATGCAAAAATCTTTAACAAAATTCTAGCAATCAGAATCCAACAACACGTTAAGAAGATCTTACACCATGACCAAGTGTGCTTTATCCCAGGGATGCAAGGATAGCTCTTTTTTAAAAAATTCCTGAATAATATTTCATGGGCTTCCCTGGTGGTTCAACGGTAAAGAATCCGCTTGCAATGCGGGAGACATGGATTTAGTCCCTGGGTCGGGAAGATCTCCTGGAGGAGGACATGGCAACCCACTCCATTATTCTTACCTAGAGAATCCCATGGACAGAGGAGCAATATTTCATTATTAACCACAACCCAATCCAAAAATGGGCGCTAGATCTAGACATTTCTCCAAAGAAGACATACACATGACCAAAAAGCACATGAGAAGATGCTGAACATCACTAATTATTAGAGAAATGCAAATCAGAATTACCATAAGGTATCACCTCATACCAGTCAGACCAGCCATCATCAAAAAATCTACAATTACCACAGCTTATTGATTCATTCACCTACTGAAGGTTATCTTGAGTACTCACAGAGATTTTTTCTAAAAGAAAAATATGTAAATTTTTATTGCTAGGTTTAACATCAGCAAACTTTATGTCAATTCTGGATTTCTGAGTTCTCTTGTAAAACTAGAAACTGACAGGCAGATGAGAGCCCTGCTTGGTTACAGCCTGCTGAAGCTTCTCCAATTCAGAACTGCATTTTCCAGTTGACCTCAGGACCCACCCAATCCACTCCATTTTGACCCCATTTGTGGGATACCTCTGATCTAAACAGCAACAATAGCAAAATGATGTCTAAATAAAATTGTCCCAGATTGAGCAAGTTGTTCATGTACACAACATTCATTGAGTCTTCTGCTTATTTATCTACCATTCGGGGCTGGCCATTATGACCACATAATAGATTTATTTGAAGGAAGGAAAGCATGATTCTTTCTAAAACCAAATTCTCTTTATTCTTTCCAGAGCCAAAATCCACAGAAGCCTTTGTGCCACAGGTGCCTTTTTTAAACGCAGTGGTTATCTAGTTTCCTGAAGAGGAATCCAAACGCAGTAAAATGGCTACTTGACCCTGGAAAGTTGGCAGAGTTGTCTGTCCTCTAGAAGCCAAGCGTGGCTGTGACCCAGATGAAAGATTAGGGTTAAAATGGAGCCTTGGAGTGCTTGGTTTGGAATGAAATCATTACTGCTCCCTTCTGAACTAATCCCTTCCCTTCTTTGAAAAATTCCTTTCCAAATTTTTCATTGACCTTCTCCCAGCAGTAATACAGCAGCATGACCCAGGGGCTGTGTGTGTCCAGCTGCTGTAATTGAGTCATTCCCAGGAATGACAGTCCCTGAATCCCCCACCCCAGATCTGGGTGCATTACTCATTTGACATCCATCTCTGTGATACGAAGTTTGCTGCTATCTTGAACTCACAGAGGAAATAGGGATCTCAAGGAAATGTGCTGCTAGTTTGCATTACAGTTGAGGGCTTGGGAGGAGCGGGGGTGGGATGTAAAGGAGAGAACAGTTAAGACTCAAGCTGGCTTACACTACTTAGTATGATAATCTCTAGGCTCATACACGTTGCTGCAAATGGCATTTTGTTCACTTTTATGGCCAAGTAATATTCCATTATATCTATTAATATGTACTAAATCACTGCAGATGGTGATTGCAGCCATGAAATTAAAAGACACTTACTCCTTGGAAAGAAAGTTATGACCAACCTAGATAGCATATTCAAAAGCAGAGACATTACTTTGCCAACAAAGTTTCGTCTAGTCAAGGCTATGGTTTTTCCTGTGGTCATGTATGGATGTGAGAGTTGGACTGTGAAGAAGGCTGAGTGCCGAAGAATTGATGCTTTTGAGCTGTGGTGTTGGAGAAGACTCTTGAGAGTCCCTTGGACTGCAAGGAGATCCAACCAGTCCATTCTGAAGGAGATCAGCCCTGGGATTTCTTTGGAAGGAATGATGCTGAAGCTGAAACTCCAGTACTTAGGTCACCTGAAGCGAAGAGTTGACTCATTGGAAAAGACTCTAATGCTGGGAGGGATTGGGGGCAGGAGGAGAAGGGGACGACAGAGGATGAGATGGCTGGATGGCATCACTGACTCAATGGACATGAATGTGAGTGAACTCCGGGAGTTGGTGATGGACAGGGAGGCCTGGCGTGCTGTGGTTCATGGGGTCGCAAAGAGTCGGACACGACTGAGTGACTGAACTGAACTGACATCTTCTTTATCCATTCTTCTGTCCGTGGACATTTCAGTTGCGTTCATGTCTTGGCTATTGTAAATAGTCCTGCAATGAACATTTGGATGCATATGTCTTTTCTAGTTGTGGTTTTCTCTGGATATATGCCAAGTGGTGGGATTGCTGGGTCATAAAATAGTTCTATTTTTAGTTTTTCAAGGAACCTCCATAGTGTTCTCCATATGGTTTTACCAATTTACATTCACATCAGACAAAGACAAATATCATATTGTATCATTCATATGTGGGGTTTAAGTTTTTAAAAAGTGATACAAATGAACTTATTGACAAAACTTACAGATATCAAAAACAAACTTATAGTCACCAAAGGGGAAATTTGGGAGGGGTTAGTTCATTGGAAGGACTGATGCTAACGCTGAAACTCCTGTACTTTGGCCACCTCATGTGAAGAGTTGACTCATTGGAAAAGACCCTGATGCTGGGAGGGATTGGGGGCAAGAGGAGAAGGGGACGACAGAGGATGAGATGGCTGGATGGCATCACTGACTCGATGGACGTGAGTCTGAGTGAACTCCAGGAGTTGGTGATGGACAGGGAGGCCTGGCGTGCTGCAATTCATGGGGTCGCAAAGAGTCAGATACGACTGAACGACTGAACTGAACTGAACTGAACTGATAAATCAGAAGCTTGGGATGAACATACACACACTACTGTATATAAGATATATATCCAATAAGGACCTACTGTATAGCACATGTAACTCTACTCAATATTCTGTGATAACCCATAGGAGAAAAGAATCTGAAAAAGAATGAATATGTGTATGGATATATGCATACATGAAAAAGAATGGATATATAATTGAATCACTTTGCTGTACACCTGAAACTAACACAACATTGTAAATCAACTGTAACCCAATAAAATTAAAAGAAGAAAACTCAAGTTGGTATAAGACCAGATCTGTCTTGAGGAGGACCAGTTGTTGACCCCACCTTGTATCTGAGTTCTTACCTGTTGGGCGCACTTGTTCCTGAGTTCTCTGATCTCTCACTCTGGCTTGGATTCTCTCATTGCAAATGGAAGAGGGTTGACCAGAAAGCTGATATTCAACTAAGGTCTGGACATTTCTCTCTACATAGAGGTGGGAGTTTTCAAAGATGATACAAAGAGAGAAGTGTTCTTAACCCTATGGAATCATTCTTGGGATCAACACATCCCAAACTTTATCACCCACACAAATTTGAGCAGCTCTGGGGAATTGAGAGGGTCTTCAGAGAATATATGGGGGCCCGTGAAAAAGTGGTGTGTTTCTTACAATGATCTGATTATGATTTAAAAAAAACACAATACAAGCAATTTTAAAAGTTAGATGCTAAATTTGTTTATAACTTCCAAATAACAACCTTTTAAATTTGTTAATGAGAAACTTTAGCTGACATGCCTGTGCATAACTTTTAACTATCTGGTTTCATTCTTGAAATGGTCGCATCAAATCCATTTTTAATGAGCCTTTCAAATTCTTGATAGTCAGCATTGATACATAGGTAATAAAATCATTTTTACAAGCACTCAAAAATTTGCATCAGTTGAAACTATGTCTCTTTGTCTTGACAAATTGAATGCTGAAATCTCTTGTGATAATCTGAGTAGATCTCTAAACTAATAGAACTATTTTATAATAACTATTTCAAAGTAACAGTGAAGCTCTAATCTGACATAGATGCCACTAAGACTTGGGTCTGGTAGTTGAAGAGAATACATTTCTTTTTTTAAAGAGACTCCTGGGGACTTCCCTGGTAGTACAGTAGTTAGGAATCCGTCTGCCAATGCAGGGGACAAGGGTTCAATCCTTGGTCCAGGAAGATCCCACATACCATGGAGCAACTAGCCCATAGGCCACAACTACTGCAGCCCACGTGCCTAGAGCCTGTGCTCTGAAATAAGAGAAACCATTGTAATGAGAAGCCCTCACACCACAATGAAGACCCAGTACAACTAAAAATAAATAATTTTTAAAAAAAAGAGAGACTCAGAAGCACACAGTCCACTTCTCTCTAGACAGAAAAATAAAGGGAGAAAGCCAGCATTTTTTCTCAAGTTTTTGTGTTAAACACTGCCACTGTTTTCTCTCCGATTTGTGTTCTAAGACCCTGAGGTTCACCTTTTCGTTATTTAGCACCTATGTGCTGCCTTTCATTATTTGGACCAGACTTTGGTCCAACTTGGCATCTCCCCAGATAAGACTTTATACTTGGCATTTCAGTCTTGCCTTGAACTCTTAGGCACCAGGTCGCTGACAAACACGGTCGTCAGTCAAGGAGGGCACCTGGCAGTGACACATTGAGACTCATTGAAGTGAACAGCAATGGTTTTGATTTTGCATAATGAGCCATGATCTCCCCAAAGCACTTTGCATAATGTGAGAACAATAAATCATGTTGGCCATGTCAGTAATTCTCAGGGCTGTGCATTAGATAAACAAATTGGGTGTCATTATCCTTTAAAAGTTCATAGGAAACCAGGAGACAGCCTTTCTGTGATGGTACTTTTGAAACAATGAGTGCTTAGTAATGGTTGAAAACTATTTGTGTAAGTGGGTTGTGATTTATCCCTAATTCTCCGTTTCGACCGACACTGAAAGGAGTCACAAATAGCCCCCTCTGTGGAGTGGCCGCCTGCCTGGCACTGATAAATTGTATCTCCCCCTGCACGACTTTAGCTGAGAAACAGATTTTGATAGCTTGCTAGGATTTGGGTCAGTGGATAATTCCACACCAACAGCAGATCGTAGTGTTATTGACAAAAGCAAAGACACAAATAAATGGCAAATTCCATAAATCCCTGGCTTGTAAGAGTTCTTTTCATAGATTTATCATCAGTGTCCTTGAAAGCTATCTCTAAAAAAAAAATTTTGCATGCTCCCCACAGATTAACAGTATAGTTTTCAGAGTTGCCAATGACTTAGTTCCCTATAAAAGGTGCTATTCAATGAAATGGTGCCTTGGGTAGGAAACATTTTATCTTTGAGTAACAATTCAAAGAGAAAGTTTGCCTGGAAGAGTGATCAGGGATTATACTCCTAAATGGACAGAGTCTAAAAAAGCCATTCAGTGGTTAGGCTCATACCCTTGTAGATGCTACTCCTCTGGGTCAAGAAAGGTCCCCAATCTCAAGAATGGCTTTAGTGACTTACAAGGGACCTGGTATAACCAAAAGTGGGGTCTGGCTGCTTGCCCCTCAAAAGCAATTAAAGGGGGAAGTTTGGTAGAAAGAAATGTTTGTTCTATTTTGTATGCTGGTAACCTGCAGGGAGGGCAGACGCCTATCCAAAAGCCACCCCCATCCCCAAACAGTCAGTGAACAAGAGCTTTTCTAGACAGAGGGCGGGGGCCATGTGCAGAAGCAGCACAGTCAGCTCTGACAGTCCTCTTAAAATTGGTCATCTGTGATCTGACCAGCATCATCTTGCTGAAGTACAGGTCATCTTCAGTTTGCATTCATTTCCTTGAGACCATTTCTTGGAATTGTGGCAGCGTACATCATGGCTACAGTCTGGTCATCATGTAGTTAACTTCTCCCTGGATGGGGGTTTCAGTATCTATAAGACAGCTCACAAGAGATGGCTCAGAATATTATATTTAGCCCTTGAGAAGGAACTAGAGGTCCTTGAGTTTGCTTATGTACTAAATTATTATTTAGTCTTGTTGGACTATTTTCCATTGTTCCTGCATTTTCTCACTTCTCTGATTAAATTTATTCTTTGCCTAAAGTTTTTTGAAGACAGAAGGCAGGTGGAGGACATGGCGGGGGAAGAACCCTAGGCCCCTGCTTTGTTTCACTGGGGCTTGGGAGGGGTCTGATAGCAGCTGTAGAATGAACAAAGATGGAACACAAATCCCTCTGCCCTTCACCGCTGTGTCCTCCCATCCCCTGGGGTGCGGTGTTTCAGCTGCTCTGTGTCCTTCTTGAACAATTTATTTTGGAAACTCCACTCTATGTGGGGTTTGAGTTTTCTGAGCATGTGGTTTGCATTTTTAGCTTCTTTTCAAATCTGGCAAGTGGCACTGAAATAAACCGATACCAAATAATGAATAAACCCGTTATTGCTTAAATCACAGCAGCCTTGCCCCAGTTTCAGCTATGCAAGTTCAACCTGCATGATTTCGGGTGGTTCTGTATTCCTACTTCTGCTAACAGCTTTGTGCTCTTCTTCACACAGACTCAACTCTTCATTTAGCAAATGTTTTTAAAGATACTTTATATTGCTTTTATTGCTCTGATTGCTTGCAATAAGGTAACTGTAAAAATAATGCTATTATAAAGCAAACAATCCCAGTGCATCTCCTTGCCAGGAAAAGGTGTCTTGCTCTTTGTTAAAAGAAAAAAAAATGTAGGGAAGGAATTGGCAGTGTCTGAAGGATGGTCACACCAGCATCAAACTCTGTAATGTCCCCAGAACCACTGGGGGTGGTGGTTGAAGAGGGGACCCTACAACATCTCTTTCTGCACCATCCGTGCATGCTGAAACCGGGCCCAGTGCCATCATCTGAGAAACTCTAGACCCAAGAATTCTGCTGCAGGAACATCTGTTGCAGAAGCAGACTCTGTCCTTTTTTCCCCAACATTTATTTTATATTGGCCTGGAGTTGATTAATGATGTGTTGGTTTCAGGTATACAACAAAGTAATTCATTTATACATACACTATGTTATCTATTCTTTTTCAAATTGTTTTCCCTTTTAGGTCATTACAGAATATTGAGCAAAATTCCCTGTGCTAAACAGTAGGTCCTTTTTGTTTATTTTATGCATAGCTTAGTATATATGTGAATCCCAAACTCCCAATTTATCCTGCCTACCTTGTCTTCCCGTTGGTAACCATAAGTTTGTTTTCTAAGTCTGTGAGTCTATTTCTGTTTTGTAAATAAGTTCATTTGTTTCATTTGTTTTCGGTTCTGAACAAATCATATATCAAGTTATATGATATATTTATTTTTGACTGACTTACTTCACTTAGTGTGAAGATCTACAGGTCCATCCATGTTGCTGCAAATGGAGTTACTTCATTCTTTTTAATGGTCGAGTAATATTCCATTGTGTATATGTACTGCATCTTTATCCATTCATCTGTTAATGGATATTTAGGTTGAGTCCATGTCTTGGCTATCATAGATATTGCTGCAATGAACACTGGGATGCAAGTATCCTTTCAAACCAAGATTTTCTCAGGATATATGCCCATATTGCTGGATCATTCAGTGGCTCTAATTTTGCTTTTCTAAGGAATCTCTGTACTGTTCTCCATCATGTCTCCACCAATTAATTTACATTTCTGCCAACAGTGTGGGAGGGTTCCTGTTCTCTACACCTTCCTCAGCATTTATTGTTTGTAGCATTTTTGATAATGGCCATTCTGACTGGTGTGAGGCAATATCTCATGGTAATTTTCTGTCCTATTTTCAATACACTTGAAGAGTCCACTGTTTTGAGTAAAATTATTCCCATGGGATGGACAGGCAAGGCCCCATTCCTTCTAATATTCATACCCAGCTACCAATTTTATGGCGAAAACTGGCCATTTAAAGTCCATCCTTTATTCCACAGTGGTGGGAAGCACAGCAGAGAATGTTTCTTCTTTAACGTGGCAGATACAGGATGTGTCTAAATTAGGTGTGCTTTTCACATCTCCATACCTGGCAAAATAAAGACATGGTCAGTCCTGTATTACAAGTCAGATGCAAACGTGCTTACGGACAAGACTGTGTCTCAATAGAAAAGAAATATCCAATTTGTAAAGAGCCTCGTGGGACCCCAATGCTAAGATTTGTGGGATTTCTGTTATAGATTTAGTCACGAATCATGTTGCCAATGAATTCATCTAATGAAGCTGGCAGTTGATCCTCTAGTATTACAACCAAGGGTTATTGATGACTCAATCCCCTGACTCACTAGAGTAGTGCTTCCCAGATCTGATGTGCAGACAGATTCTCTGGCCATCTGGTTACACTGGAGACTGATGGAGTTGGTCTTGAGTGAACCTGGAACTCTGCATTGCTGGAAAACTCCCGGATGGTGTTATCTCTGGTGCCCTAAGGACTTTCCTTGGAAGAGCCAACTGCTACATGACTTGAGGTGGCCTTTGCTTTCTGGTCCTATCACCCCTGAGATATTTTAGTACCTGGCACTTGACTATCCCAACTTTGGAGAAGGAAAATCTTCCTGAGATCTCTCTTTGCACAGAAGAGGTATAATGTTTTGAGTCAGATTATTGCAAGAAAGCTCTCTAACCCTGCTTTTAGCTGTGATGTTACAAAGCTAAGAATCACAGTCCTCTTGAATACCCACTTAAAAGAGCTCCCAATCTTCAGAGAATAGGCTGTCTGTATTTTTTTGTCTTGTTTTCCCTGACAGCATCACTCAGTATCAGCAAAACATGGCTTGGTCTTTTTTTTTTTTTTTAATCAGCTTTACAAACACAACTCAAAAGCTACAGCTTTAAGGAAAATACACTCCAAAAACAAAGCAACAACAACAACAAAAAAAAAAACTTTGTGCACTTCTGTGACATAAAATATGAGCATTAGTCCTTTATTTGCTCTCAACAATGAAGCCTTTGAGGCAGCTGTCATGGGGAACCACCATGTAGGTCAAAAATATCCCTGCCTACGAGAAAGCCAGGCCCACAGATGCTCCAGTAAGATACTCAACAACAACCAGTTTTAAAATGCATATTAAACCTTGTCATGCCTATAATTATCTCTGATGAATTCTGAAGGGATGCTAATATTTTGACATGTGACCAACTTGGAGGATGAGGACTAATTTGAAAACATCGCAGCCTTTTGTGAGCTGAACACTTTAGACTCTCACTTGCCTAGCAAAACAGAAAGTATGTATTTTTGCAACTTGAGCCATTGGCTGTACACACCTATTCCTTCGACACACACTCTCACACTCACACCAACCATGTGGGATTTTGACCGTGAAGGATGTAAGGCATTTCCAAAGATCAAAGGGAAACTCTCTAAATATGCAATTGCATTTCATATTCTGTCACCTGATGGAGATTTGTCTAGACTGGATTCTAATGGCGTTTAAGTAGGGTATGTTGCAAAGCTTTGTTTTCACAGGAAATACAAGATGACATGCGTCGGCTGGTGCCACCTTGCTTAATGATGCAGACAGTTCTTGAATAGCTTGTCTATATACTTTCATTTTCCAGAAGCCATCCGTGTCTCTTCAATTCTGAGAATTTAAACTCAGGTGGTACCCTATGTTCTAGGCGGTTTCTATGGTAACAAGGCCAGATAGGCGAGGGCCGGGTTTCTTGTCCTGATGCTGCTGTTCAGCTTTGGTTACAGGACCTGCTCTTGACAACACTTACCCTTCTGGCAGAGATGCAGATGATAAATCATTGCTGGAATAAAAATGAGAAAACAGAGCAGATGTAGAACCAGCATGACCTTGTCTGCATACAGGACACCAGCACCAAGAACAGAAATCAAGACTTAAGAAACGGCGATTCCGAAGAGCCAGAGCGTATCAGATTCCTATGAGAGCCTTTCCTCTCTTCCTCAGCTTTCTCTGACTGGCTCGCTGGATTGTCCCAATCTGACCCAGATGTCAGTGTCATTCATTCACCAGATGGTACCCCCTGAGTTCATGCCTCCACCTTCCCTTTTGGAGGAGCTTGGTCACATCCCATCCATCACTTAGTGGCACTAGCTGAAGCCCTGTTGTTCTGGCACTTTCACTAACAAGATGCTGGGTTCTGCATACAGCATGAAAACTAGATTAAGTCACTCCTCAGAGGAAGTCTGCTGTAACTCTGACCCAATAATGAGACATAAAGGACCGGACTGCCAGTGGGACTGAGGGGAAGGAGCTGAAGTAGAGCCGAGGACACGGATTCCCTGAGGATTCTGTTAAGTACGGAGTTGCCAAACTTATCTCCTCTCCTTTTGCCATCATCCTGTGCTGATAAGCCACCTCCCCATTCTGTCTGCCACGTTGTCCATGAACACCTAAGGAATTCATACACTCATCCATTCATTCAACAAATGCTTATTGATGTGTCTGACATATGAAGTACCTTTTTAGGGTTGGGAGAATGGAACAGAGTCCAAGATTGGCAAAGTCCCTGCTTTCATGTAAAAATCCCTGCTTTTGTGTAACTGACAATCCAGTGGAACAGACATCAGGAAGGAAGGAGGGGAGGGAGGGAAAAAAAGGAGTGGGTAAAGAATGTTAGAATAAGTACTGTTCGGGAAAGGACATAAACTAAGGAAATACAAAAGACGCCCTTTGACTGGAGGATTGGGAAGATTCCCTTTGACGTAGTCTGAGATCTGAGTAAGATGAAAGAGCCAATTATGCAAAGGTAAGGAAAAAGGTGTAATTAGAAGGGGACACAGCTAATGGAAAACCCAAACAGGAATCAGGCCTGTCTGAAGAGAGAAGGAACGCCCTTGTGACTGGAGTGTGATGATCCAGAGAATGAAACGGGACATCCCAGAGGGTTCGAAGGTTCCCTATCTCAGGACTTGTGAGAAGTTGCATTTGATTATACAGTGTGATCAGAAGCCGCTGGAGGTTTTTAAATGAGGGCGGGGTAGCTATTTAAAGTTCATTATGATACCAGGTAAAGAATTGATGAGGGCCTTCCCTAGAGACTCAGTGGTAAAGAACTTGCCTGTCAATGCAGGAGATGCAGGCTTGATCCCTGGGTTGGGAAGATCCCCTGGAAAAGGAAATGGACCCACCCCAGTATTCTTGCCTGGGAAATTCAATGGACAGAGGAGCTTGGTGGGCCACAGTCTATAGGGTTGCAAAGAGTCAGACACAACTGAGCATGCCAGGTTAGGCAATGGACAAAACAAACAAAACATCTTTGTTTTACATCATCATTGGAAAGACATAATAACTATGATAAATAAGTAAGATGTATGCCCTATTAGTGATGGATGTTAAAGAGAATAATAATATAAAGCATGTAAGTGGGACAGCAGTGTCTGGGATGGGTTGTTGTTTTTGAGTCACTAAGTCACGTCTGACTCTTTGTGACCCCATGAACTGCAGCATGCCAGGCTTCCCTGTCCTTCATTATCTCCCTGAGTTTGCTCAAACTCATGTCATTTGAGCCAGTAATGCCATTCAACCATCTCATCCTCTGTCACCCCCTTCTCCTCCTGCCTTCAATCTTTCCCAGCATCAGGGTCTTTTTCAATGAGTCGGCTCTTTGTATCATGTGGTCACAGTACTAGAGCTTCAGCTTCAGCATCAGTCCTTCCAATGAATATTCAAAGTTGATTTCCTTTAAGATTGACTGGTTTAACCTCCTTGCTGTCCAAGGGACTCTCAAGAGTCTTCTCCAGCACCACAATTCGAAAGCATCAATTCTTCAGTGCTCAGCCTTCTTTATGGTCCAACTCTCATATCCACACATGACTACTGGAAAAGCCATAGCTTTGACTGTGTGGAACTTTGTTGGCAAAGTGATATCTTTGCTTTTTAATATGCCATCTAGGTTTGTTATAGCCTTTCTTCCAAGGAGCTAGGGGAGGGGTTACAATTTTTGGTTAGAGTGGTCTGAGGAGACCTCACTAAGAATGTGACGTTTGATAGAAGATGGTAATTGGGCATCTGGGTTTCTTGGGGAAGAGCTCTGCAGAGAGGGTATTGAGGACAAACACCTGCTGCATAAGAGTAATGTAGACTCACAGAGGAGGCCACGGTGCTGGAGTTTAGGTACCAAGGGGAGGAGAGTAGAGATGGAGTCATGGAAGCAGTGAAGATGCAGGAGGAGCATGACCCATCATGTTTAGCAGGTCATAGGAACATCACTGGGTGTGACTCCAAGGGAGATGGGGAAGGACTAAGGTGAGGAAGGGCATAGCGATGTTTTAGGCAACGTTATAGATTATCGGTCACGTGTAGACCTCTACACATCACATGCAGCGCAAAAGCATATTTCTCAAACAGACCCTGACTCCCACACTCCAAAGCTGAGCCTCCTCTTGAACTTTCAGTCACATGAGTCCACAAGTTCCTTTTTCTTAATCTATTTTCAACTGACTTCCTGTTACTTGAATCTGATACAATGGTGAGTATATACACTCCCTGTCTTAGATTCAGACCCTTCTTTTTTGTTCTGAAGAACCCTACATATCCTGCCTTCTGCTTCTTTTTCCTCTCTTCAAGGATTGGTATTTTACTCTTGGGTGAAAAGAGTTGCTTCATCAGCACCTTGACACATCTACAGAATCCCTTTTTCTGCTCACAGCAGTCATATGTCTGGTATGTCCTTCCTTCCTTCTCCCTCTCTCCCTCTCTGCCTATATATCCATCCTTCTAGACATTGTTAAAATAGTTGATCTTTAAGATTTTCCTGATCATTGTGACTTCCTGCTATCTTGGTGTAAATGACTCCCTTCTGTATATCAGTCAAGAGCACAGAATCTAGAGACAGACTGCCTGGGTTCAAACTCCAACTCCATCACTTACCATTTGTGTGACGGTGGGCAAATCTACACCTCAGGCTTAACATCTGCAATATAGGAATGATATAACATTTGAGGAAGTGAGTTCCAACCAGTTAGAACATTGTCAACCATATTGCCAGTATTTTTAAGACATTATCAGGAAAAAAAAAAAGGAATAACCAAATTGGGGCATTTGAGAAGAGTATAATAAAGGGATGTAGAGAAGCAACAGAGCACAGTGTAATGTATCAGGACTTATGACAAGAACCATTTCCATACATACATCTCAAGAAATGAGTAGAGGATACAGTTACTCAAACCCAGAAAGACACTATGTGGACAGAGTCACTGGGTGGGAGCAGTGGCCTCAGGCAAAGGACAGAGCCAGCCCACAGTGACCTTGCAGAGAACAGGTGCTCAGGGGAATGGGGAATGAATCTTCAGATTTACTTTGTCCCTTGTCTCTGGTCTGCTGCTGGAGCTCCCCATTGGACTAACCAACTGGAAACCCAAGGTCAAGGAGCCATGGATAGCCCATACTGGTCAGCGTCCAGGTCACTGAGCATGGTGGGGAAGGGTAGGACTAATCGGGAGGATGAAGTACCTAGAACATGAGTAGGAGTTATTGTTACTCTTTGGTCCTGTCCTAACCTGTACTCAGAACACCTTGTGCATGGACTCTGCTAGCTAGCCCAACCTTCTCCATCTGGACCATGAACCTCTGAAAAGGGTGGTGGTACCCCAGACCGGAGATGGCACACTGGAGCCTCTAGGGTCATATCAATGAGAATGCATTCACTGTTTACCTGGGTCCTGCAGCCTTTTGTGTGAAAAACTCAACAGGTGGCCCTGAGCCCACGTTCTGCCACAATTACTTCTTTAGTTGCAGTGTGTACTTTCTCGAATCTCATAGCTCTTACTCTCTGTGGTCATTCACCCCATCACTACCTTCCCAACCCAGCAGACACATGAGTTTGGGACATCTGCCTTAAGCTTTATCATGCCCAGAACTCAGTAGCTACCTAGAAGCTAATATCTTACCTACAAGAGTTAGAAGCTTCCTGTCAAAGACCAAAACAGCTGATGCTTCTGGTAGGAAAGAATAATTAGAAAACTCATTTGTTATGCCTTTGTGCACACTAATATTTTCAAAGCTAATTGCTTATTCAATTAAGGTCATTTGCCTTGATCACCATAAGAAATTAGCTGAAACTCTGCATTATTGGTGAATCCTTTTAACAAATAGTACATGAGCAGCCATGACAGGCAGTGATATACAAGCATAGGCTTTGGAGGAAATGGATTCTAGGAAAGGAGCAGCCCTTGTACCAGTGCCCCTGGACATATCCCCTCTGACCCACCTAAGGACATGGCCACCTGAGATATTTTCCTCTCTGTTGCATCATCCATTTCTCCCATTTATATCATCAAGAGAATAGGCTCTAGTATCTTGTAATGAAATGAAGAGTATCTTCTCAAATTTATATTTCAACATATATATTGAAGTCCTAACTCCAGCACCACAGAAGGTGATGTAACTATAGATAGGGTCCTTAAAGAGGTGATTAAGTTGATGACCCACCCTGATGACTGTATCCTGTGAGAAGAGGAGATAAGGACACAGACACACACAGAGGGGTGACCAACTGAAGACACAGGGGAAAGACGGCCATCTACACACCAAAGAGAGAGGCCTCAGAACAACCCAACCCTGCTGACACCCTAACCATAGACTTCTAGCCTTCAGAATTGTGAGAATGCACATTTCTGTTGTTGACGCCGAGCTTCACTGACACAGACTATTACAAACCCCTCCCTTTGAGCCATTGTCATACACTGTACATTTTATACAGAGTATAAAATGGTGCAGCCACTGTGGGAAACAGAATGAAGGGTCCTCTAGAAACTAAAAATAGAGCTACTATGCTGCTGCTGCTGCTGCTAAGTTGCTTCAGTCGTGTCCGACTCTGTGCGACCCCATAGACAGCAGCCCACCAGGCTCTGCCATCCCTGGGATTCTCCAGGCAAGAACACTGGAGTGGGTTGCCATTTCCTTCTCCATTTCGTGAAAGTGAAAAGTGAAAGTGAAGTCGCTCAGTCACGGCTGACTCGTAACGACCCCATGGACTGCAGCCTACCAGGCTCCTCCATCCATGGGATTTTCCAGGCAAGAGTACTAGAGTGGGGTGCCATATTCTCTGCATAGAAGTTAAATAAGCAGGGTGACAATATTCAGCCTTGACATACTCCTTCCCCTATTTGGAACCAGTCTGCTGTTCCATGTCCAGTTCTAACTGTTGCGTCTTGACCTGCCTACAGATTTCTCGGAAGACAGGTCAGGTGGTCTGGTATTCCCATCTCTTGAAGAATTTTCCACCGTTTGTTGCGATTCACACAGTCAAAGGCTTTGGCGTAGTCAATAAATAGTACAATCTATAGTACACCTGAAACTTATATAATATGGTGCCACAACTAGACTTCAATTTAAAAACACTCTCCCTTAGACCTCCCCTCTTTCTCAAGCTACAAGCCACCTTCCTGGAAATATTTTTAAATGAATATCTAAATCCTTTGCTCACCTCTTTTTTATTTTTCAAGGTTTTTGGAGGTGGGCCATTTTTAAAGTCTTTATTAAATTAGTCACAATATTGCTTCTGTTTTAACTTTGGGGTTTTTCAGCCCCGAGGCACGTGGGGATCTTACTTCCCCAACCAGGGATCAACCATGCACGCCCTGCATTGGAAGGCAAAGTCTTAACCACTGAATCACCAGAGAAGTCCCATCACCTGTTCATTTCTTACTTTCTTCTATGTGGTCTGAGTCAGCTATGACCCCAACCACTTGACTCATAGCCTCCAAGGAACTCCAGTGTGCCTGGTTGAGTGGTGGCCTCTCTGTTCTCATCTCACCCCACCTCTCAGTGGAATTAAGACGGTGGGTGCCTCCATCAGCCTCCAGACACTTGTTGTTGTCTCAGCATCTTTATCCTCAGGCTTTCCTGCTTTTTCTCCTCCCACCTTCAGGACCACTCCTTCTCAGTCTCCTTGGATAGCTTTGCTCAGCTCCCCAATTTAGAGTTTCTCAGGCATCCATCCACAGCTCTCTTCTTTCAGTGTTAAGCTTGAAATTCCAAATCTAAGCCTGACTTCTCCACGGACATTCATACCCTTGTCTCCAACTACCTACTCGATAGTTCCTCGAGGAAGTCAGATGCATTTCAGACTCAGCATGGCCGGATGAGACTCTTGATCCCCACCCCTCACAATCTGGTCTCACATAACCTGGGAGGCAGTGGTCCTCCCAAAGGTGGCTCAGAGTCAATGGATGGCTGATGTCTGGATCTCAGTTGTGGACACTCATGCTGTATAATTGATGCCCCAAGAGCCCATGAGGCTCTACCAATCCTAGACTCCACCTAAGACACATTCTTTTTTTAAATAATTGGAGGATAATTGTTTTACAGTGTTGTGTTAGTTTCTGCTGTACAACATGAATCAGCTATAAGTATGAGTATGTCATCTCCTTCTTGGACCTCCCTCCCACCCCTCTAGGTCACCACCGAGCCCCAAGCTGAGCTCCCTGTGCAATACAGCGGCTTCCCACTAGCTGTCTATTTCACACGTGGTAGTGTGTATATGTCTGTGCTTCTCTCTCAATTCGTCCCACCCTCTCCTTCCCTCTCTGGGTCCACAGGTCCATTCTCTACATGAAACACATTCTTGCTCACCTGTTTACCTCATTACTTTTTGGCATTTCCAGAAGACCACACCCTTGATAAGTCACACACCTTATCTCTGCTTCTGGAAACTGAACCCAAGACACACATCATCCCATTATCATATTTATTTACTTTATGTGGGTGTGCAAGCATGTGCACTCTGTTGTGTCTAACTCTTTGCGACCCCATGGACTCCTCTGTCCATGGGATTTTCCAGACAAGAATACCAGAGTGAGTTGCCATTTGCTTCTCCAGGGGAATCTTCCCAGCTCAGGAATCAAACCCGAGACTCTTGTATCTCCTGCATTGACAGGCAGATTCTTTATCAGCAGAGCCACTGGGAATCAATGATCATTTTCTGAATTTATCCAGTTGACTTATTTGTTTGCTTATTTCCTGTCCTTTTCTCTCACTGTAAGTTCTGTGAAAGGAGGAGATCCATGTCCAATGCCATTCAAGCCCAGAACAGTGCTTGGTGGATAATGGGTGCCCAGAAATATTACATGAGAAAATGAAAAATTGAACAAATGAGCCCATGCAAAACAGACAGCCTGTCTTGAGTGACTGACTAGTCAATTGATTGGCTTCTGGCACCAAGGCAAAAAGTGAACACATGGCTGGGGTCATTATCCTTCCCCTTGCAGATGTCAGTCAGAATTCATTTAGGATCATCACATAGCTTCCCATTCAGAAATTATTTCTCCCAATGGCTGTCTATAAGCCAATATATATTAGGAATGATTTATTCCTTAATTTGAGAATAAGCAGCTTGTAAGCATGGAGTGTGCCATTTTTGCAGAGAAGATCCAGAATAGTCACCCTACCTACATGTATGTAGGATATTCCAATTACTATTAATAATGACATTGATAATAATAATTACCCTTGATAGAGTGTTCTGACAATGGCTCATGTATGTACTATCTGATTTACATAGATGACTTCATTTAATCTTCAAAACAACTCTGTAAATTAAGTGGGATCTAGCCCAGCTTTGTAAGTGAGACTACTGAAGCTCAGAAAGTTTAAATGACTTGGCCAGGATGAGCCATCCAGAAGGGACTGGAATAGAATTCAAACACATGTGTCTAGTTTTATTAAGAAAAAAAAAAGTGTTCTATTTAAACAGTGGGATGTGAAAAGGCTGTGCACCCTGTCTTAATTGTTGTATCAGTTAGGACTTTGTTCACTGCAAGAGATTGATAACCTAACCCAAAATGGCTTAGAAAAGACTCACATAACTGTACATCTCATGTAAATAGCATGTAATAGGACAGTTGGGGGCACTGACTTCAGATATAGTTTTATCCAGGAGCTCAAACAAGGTCACTAGGATCTGCTTTCTCTGTATCCCTTGAGCCAGCTCCATTCTCAGATAGCTCCATACATAGCTATGTAGTGTCAGGATGCCCACAGTAGTTCAATTTCAGTCCTCCTAGATTCAATTCCAGTGGCCTCTCTGAGAAACTCCAGAAAATCATCTTAGAAAATCAAAATCATTACACTTTGATATCTCTGTCTGGGTCATATATCCTTCTGTAGTATTGCCTATGTAGTATTAGTGTAGTATTTGCATATTACCTATACACATGCGTGTGTGTTGACTCAGTCATGTCAGACTCTTTAAGACCCCATGGACTGTAGCCCACCAAGCTCTTCGGTCCATGGAATTTCCCAGACAAGAATACTGGAGTGAGTTGCCATTTCCTCTTCCAGGGGATCTTTCTGAACCAGAGATCATACCCATGTCTCCTGCATTGGCAGATGGATTCTTCACCACTGAGCTTAACCAGGTTGCAATCCAGTCATTCTAGCCTAGAAGTCTCACCTTTCCCTTTACATCATCTGTGGAAAATAGTCAGGACTCTGGCTGCAAGCCACAGAAAACCCAACTCAATCTTAACCTGAAAGGGAATTTTTTGTTTTTGTAATGGATGTGTTCAGGCAAGACTTGATCCAGGAGCTCAAACTGTCCCTCTGTAGGGACCTGATTCTTCTCCATCTCCAAGTATCAGCTTTATAAGGTTGCAAGAGTTAGCAAGTAAAATTTACTGAATTTCAGATTTAAAAAATTACTTTTTTAGGAAAAGTATGTTCAAATATTGTATAGCGACTAAACACACACAACAACATAAAGATATGTATAAATGGGAAGGGGAGGCAGGTGGTGGGGGAGAATGAGAAAAGAGATTCACGGAAGTGTCCCTGAGTAGGACCCATCCCGAAGTGGTCAGAACAGCCTTGTCCTTGACAGGCGTGCCCTCTGAGGAAAAACAAAGCTCCATAATATTCACTGAGCCTTTGAATGCTCCAAGCACTGCGAATAAGCTCCTTACAGACGTGATCTCATTGAATCCTCCCTGCAGCTCTACAATTTAGATACTCTTATTTATTTCCATTTGATTACTGAGGGATCTGATAGATTAATCAGAGAAGATTAATTTGCTAAGTCCCAGATACAGCAAGTGGCAGAGTGGGATTGAACCAGACCACCTAACTCCATGCTCCTCCTTAAATTCTCTGTTCTTCTAAGGGATGCTATGAAGCATCAGCACCATTTAAAAAACCCTCCCATGTAGCACAGGGAACCCAGTTTGGCACTCTGTGATGATCTAGAGGCATAGGAGGGGGGAAGGGAGAGAGGCTCTGGAGAAAGGGAATAGATGTATAATTATGGCTGATTCACATTGTTGTATGGCAGAAACCAACACAACATTGTAAAAAATTTTTTTAAAAGGTACCTAGAATAATCAAATTCATAGAATCAGAAAGTATATTGGTAGATATCAGGGGCTGGGGGTGAGATGGGGGGACAAAGATGGGGAGTTAGTCTTTAATAGGGACAGAGTTTCAGTTTAGGAGGGTGAAAAATTTGAGAGATGGATGATGGTAGCAGTTGCACAACAATTTGAATGTACTTAGTGCCACTGAAATGTACAGTTAAATATGGTTAAAATAGTATTTTTAATATATGACTTTTACCACAATAACGAAAACATTAAATTAAAAAAAGAAACCCTCCTCAGTTTTGAATATAGCTTCGTTATGCAACTTTCTCATTTGGGGAGTTTCCCACAACTTCCCAGAGGATGAG
The DNA here is from genome assembly GCF_032452875.1 of Bos javanicus. NCBI lineage: Eukaryota > Metazoa > Chordata > Mammalia > Artiodactyla > Bovidae > Bos > Bos javanicus. The sequence goes on from NC_083884.1 coordinate 48,403,109, forward strand.
GATGCCCAGGCCGAAGGATTTGTGCCTGCAGGTCTTTTGGGCACCACACCTCCCACAGTACAATAATAATTGGCCTCATTGCAACATCGGTTCCTCCATTTCTGACAAGAAAGCCAACGTCCCTAAGTCTGATCACTTCTAAGAGAATCTATGACTCTAAGAGAGTCTATGGGTTTTGTTTGCAGCTTTTATATTGCCCACTGACTCCCACCTCTTTTCAAAGAGGCTTTTTGATTCAAATGCCTTCACTAGGAAATTAATTTTTCACAACTGTGCCTTTATTTCTCCTCCTAATTATTACTGTGGGAAGAATCATCAGATCCCACCTCACCTAGAAGTGCAGATGCTCAGCTAGGAGTCTTTGAGTTTGCAGGAAACTCGGTTTCCCCACCTCCCACAAAGAGAAGTGAAAACATAGGAGGTAGTCCTCAGAAGGCTCCAGAAAGGAGTCAGCTAAATCTGCACTTCCGTTTAATGCATCCCTGCTCTGTGACACCTGCCGTTTGCAACAGGCTGAGTTCAGTTGAAATGCACAACAGAAAACTCGCTCCTGGCTGGTAGGTCTGAGGTCTTCCTCAACACCCAAAGTCCGACTCCAGTGGCTATAAATCTCAGTGGACAGGCTCAAGTCATCAAGAAATATTTATTTCTTTGTTTTTCTGTAACTCAACTTAATTACTTTTCCCAGACCCCATTATTTATGGTTTGGCAGGAAAATTAACCCTGGTGTCTTTTGGTTTGTTTCTGAGGTCATTGAAACGTGTGGTGAATGAACTCAGAGAGTACTGGGACTTTGGGTGGTGTGGGCCCATAAGATCCTCAGATCAACTGCCCTGTGAGGGCACTACTGGGAGGCCATTGCCTTGGTCATCTTGGCAGCATGAACTGGAATTTTCTGAGGATTCCAGACCTTGCTTGGGAACCTGGAAACCTTCTAGGGGGCAACCCGTGGTCCTCTGCTTGGCTTCACCATCAGTCAGGTCTATGGATTCCTGCTGCTTCTGCAGCAGTGTCAGCAAGAAGCCTGAAGTCAGAAATCACCTTCTCTCTTGGTGTCCCATCCTCTTGCCCCCTGCCTCCTTATCCAAAGATACAGCCAAGGATACACACCCAGAAAAACAGCCTTCCATGTCAGGGGCACAAGCAGATCCCACACCCAGTCCACTACTTCTGGACAAAACACTCTATCCATATTCTGGTTCTTCTCTTTCTTTATTCACCTGATACCTTAGGCCTATGTCTCTCCTTTTATTTTCTAAACAATCCTCTCATTTTCTAAGATTTTGTAAATTTGAAATATAGGAGTCAGGGAAGCTCTGTGCTACAAATCAAATGGAGATACACAGATATTTAGTAAATAGGCGGATGATTTGACTACCTTGTATTAGTGAGGGAAACTAAGTTGCTGTAACAAATAAGCCCCCAAATGCAATGACACAACCATGATAGAAGTATTTCTCATTTGCATAAACGTAGAGGGTGGACAGGTGGACACTTCCAGTTACCAAGGAGCTCTCATCCAAGTAGAGATTTAGGGGCCTGGGTTCTTCTATCTTGTGTCTCTGCCATGTCCCTGAGACATCACATCCAGGGTTCAGGCACAACAGTCAATAAGGAACATGGAACAGGCACCCTTGCTCTCTTAAATGAGATGTTCCAAAGAGCATTCATTCAGTTCAGTTCACTTCAGTCGCTCAGTCGTGTCCAGCTCTTTGCAACCCCATGAAATGCAGCACGCCAGGCCTCCCTGTCCATCACCATGTCCCGGAGTTCACCCAAACTCATGTCCATCGAGACGGTGACGTCATCCAGCCATCTCATCCTCTGTCGTCCCCTTCTCCTCCTGCCCCCAATCCCTCCCAGTGTCGGGGTCTTTTCCAATGAGTCAACTCTTCGCATGAGGTGGCCAAAGTATTGGAGTTTCAGCTTTAGCATCAGTCCTTCCAATGAATACCTAGGACTGATCTCCTTTAGGATGGACTGGTTGGATCTCCTTGCAGTCCAAGGGACTCTCAAGAGTCTTCTCCAACACCACAGTTTAAAAGCATCAATTCTTCAGTGCTCAGCTTTCTTTACAGTCCAACTGTCACATCCATACATGACGACTGGAAAAACCATAGCCTTGACTAGACGGACCTTTGTTGGCAAAGTAATGTCTCTGCTTTTGAATATGCTGTCTAGGTTGGTCATAACTTTCCTACCAGGGAGTAGGCATCTTTTAATTTCATGGCTGCAATCACCATCTGCAGTGATTTTGGAGCCCCCAAAAATAAAGTCTGACACTGTTTCCCCTGTTTCCCCATCTATTTCCCATGAAGTTCTTATATCTCAATTCATTCATTGGTGATCTAAGTCACATGACCACACCCAGCAGCAAGGGAAGCTGGGAAATGTAGTCCAGCTTTGTGTTCTGGAAAAAAGGGGAGAGTGAAGGTAGTTGATTAGAATCTGTGCCAAAAACACTGACCTTAACACTTTAACACCTATTCAGTTTCTCTATCCCACTGAGTGTTCAAGAAAAATGTAAATAGGTAAAAGTTCAGTCAGTTCAGTTCAGTCGGTCAGTCGTGTCCGACTCTTCGTGACCCCATGAATCGCAGCATGGCAGGCCTGTCCATCACCATCTCCTGGAGTTCACTCAGACTCACATCCATCGAGTCAGTGATGCCATCCAGCCATCTCATCCTCTGTCATCCCCTTCTCCTCCTGCCCCCAATCCCTCCCAGCATCAGAGTCTTTTCCAATGAGTCAACTCTTTGCATGAGGTGGCCTAAGTACTGGAGTTTCAGCTTTAGCATCATTCCTTCCAAAATAATCCCAGGGCTGATCTCCTTCAGAATGGTTGGATCTCCTTGCAGTCCAAGGGATTCTCAAGCGTCTTCTCCAACACCACAGTTCAAAGGCATCAATTCTTTGGCACTCAGCTTTCTTCACAGTCCAACTCTCACGTCCATACATGACCACTGGAAAAACCATAGCCTTGACTAGACGGACCTTTGTTGGCAAAGTAATGTCTCTGCTTTTCAATATGCTATCTAGGTTGGTCATAACTTTTCTTCCAAGGAGTAAGTGTCTTTTAATTTCATGGCTGCAGTCACCATCTGCAGTGATTTTGGAGCCCAAAAAAGTAAAGTCTGACACTGTTTCCACTGTTTCCCCATCTATTTGCCATGAAGTGATGGGACCAGATGCCATGATCTTCGTTTTCTGAATGTTGAGCTTTAAGCCAACTTTTTCTCTCCTCTTTCACTTTCATCAAGAGGCTTTTTAGTTCCTCTTCACTTTCTGCCATAAGGGTGGTGTCGTCTGCATATGTGAGGTTATTGATATTTCTCCCGGCAATCTTGATTCCAGCTTGTGTTTCTTCCAGTCCAGCGTTTCTCATGATGTACTCTGCATAGAAGTTAAATAAGCAGGGTGACAATATACAGCCTTGACGTACTCCTTTTCCTATTTGGAACCAGTCTGTTGTTCCATGTCCAGTTCTAAGTGTTGCTTCCTGACCTGCATATAGGTTTCTCAAGAGGCAGGTCAGGTGGTCTTGTATTCCTATCTCTTTCAGAATTTTCCACAGTTTATTGTGATCCACACAGTCAAAGGCTTTGGCATAGTCAATAAAGCAGAAATAGATGTTTTTCTGGAACTCTCTTGCTTTTTCCATGATCCAGCAGATGTTGGCAATTTGGTCTGTAGTTCCTCTGCCTTTTCTAAAACCGGCTTGAACATCTGGAAGTTCATGGTTCACCTATTGCTGAAGCCTGGCTTGGAGAATTTTGAGTATTACTTTACTAGCGTGTGAGATGAGTGCAATTGTGCGGTAGTTTGAGCATTCTTTGGCATTGCCTTTCTTTGGGATTGGAATGGAAACTGACCTTTTCCAGTCCTGTGGCCACTGCTGAGTTTTCCAAATTTGCTGGCATGTTGAGTGCAGCACTTTCACAGCATCATCTTTCAGGATTTGAAATAGCTCAACTGGAATTCCATCACCTCCACTAGCTTTGTTCGTAGTGATGCTTTCTAAGGCCCACTTGACTTTACATTCCAGGATGTCTGGCTCTAGGTGAGTGATCACACCATCGTGATTATCTGAGTCATGAAGATCTTTTTTGTACAGTTCTTCTGTCTATTCTCTCCACCTCTTCTTAATATCTTCTGCTTCTGTTAGGTCCATACCATTTCTTTCCTTTATCAAACCCATCTTTGCATGAAATATTCCCTTGGTATCTCTAATTTTCTTTAAGAGATCTCAGGTAAAAGTTAGAGGCTTATAATAAGATAAAATGAAGGACTTCCTGCTGACAAGCAGAACATGTAAGAAATATTTGTACATCCTTCATCCATCCAAGGGATTTGATAGTTAACTTCAGGGCAGAGCAATTTCAGTGACGACATTGGAGCTACCTTTCCACTCCTTCCTTTTGTCTTGTTCAGTGCTTCCAAACTTCAGCGTGCATGAAAATTTTTTGTGCAGTGTGGCACACATTAAACCTTGGAAGTTGAAATTTATGGGCAACTAAGCTGATTTTCTAAACTTCTTTTGATTACACATAGCTTTACCTTATGCACTTGCTGACAAAACTACCTCTTATGTAAAATATAATGCCTCTGCACTAGGAAATCTGGGGGTGGAAATCTATGAGTTAGCCTCTTACACTCTCTTCCCACTCGTGAACATGGGGTGCATGATCCTTCCCCAATGGTTGAGAGCCTGACTCCAGTTAGGCTTGAATTCTTATCTTTGGAGAATCTGGTCATTCTCTCCAGGGCCAGCCACCACCAGCAGCCCATATGTATTGGGGAATATTCCTGGAAAACTTAGGCAGCTCTATCATTAAATTGTTTTCAACCACCCCAAAGAGAGAATGAATGAATCACTCATTTTCTACATAAGTAGACATTTGGTCTACGAGTGACCATTGGTCTAAGAGCATTTGGGGCCCTCCAGCAGAGTACATCATGAGAAACGCTGGACTGGAAGAAACACAAGCTGGAATCAAGATTGCCGGGAGAAATATCAATAACCTCACATATGCAGACGACACCACCCTTATGGCAGAAAGTGAAGAGGAACTAAAAAGCCTCTTGATGAAAGTGAAAGAGGAGAGAAAAAGTTGGCTTAAAGCTCAACATTCAGAAAACGAAGATCATGGCATCTGGTCCCATCACTTCATGGCAAATAGATGGGGAAACAGTGGAAACAGTGTCAGACTTTACTTTTTTGGGCTCCAAAATCACTGCAGATGGTGACTGCAGCCATGAAATTAAAAGACACTTACTCCTTGGAAGAAAAGTTATGACCAACCTAGATAGCATATTCAAAAGCAGAGACATTACTTTGCCAACAAAGGTCCGTCTAGTCAAGGCTATGGTTTTTCCAGTGGTCATGTATGGACGTGAGAGTTGGACTGTGAAGAAAGCTGAATGCCAAAGAATTGATGCTTTTGAACTGTGGTTTTGGAGAAGACTCTTGAGAGTCTTCCAACCAGTCGATTCTAAAGGAGATCAGTCCTGGGTGTTCATTGGAAGGAATGATGCTAAAGCTGAAACTCCAATACTTTGGCCAACTTATGGGAAGAGTTGACTCATTGGAAAAGACCTTGATGCTGGGAGGCATTGGGGGCAGGAAGAGAAGGGGACAACAGAGGATGAGATGGCTGGATGGCATCACCAACTCGATGGACGTGAATTTGGGTGAACTCCGGGAGTTGGTAATGGACAGGGAGGCCTGGTGTGCTGTGATTCATGGGGTAGCAAAGAGTCGGACATGACTGAGCGACTTAACAGAACCGAACTGAACTGCCTCTTTTTGTTTAATCTGTGCAGAAGTATTCTGTCTGCTCTGGACCCTTATCAGAGATCCAGAAATACTGGAGTAGAGAAGGATTTGAGCTGTTGAACAAATTGAAGTAAGCATTTGCCTCCGTGCAACTTACACAAATGATGAACTGTTTTACTCTAAAGAATTCCAAAAGGAAGAATTTCCAAGAATTTTTATTTAAGTATAGTTGATTTACAATGTTGTGTTAGTTTCTGGTGCACAGCAATCTGATTCACATATATATATATATATATAATATAGTTTACTGAAGATACTGAATACAATTCCCTGTGGTATGTAGTAAGACTTTATTGTTTATCTATTTTATATATAGTAGTTTGTATCTATTAATCCCAGACTCCTAATTTATCCCTCCCTCTACCTCTTTCCTTTTCTCCTTTGCTTTTCACTTCTCTTCTTTTCACAGCTATGTGTAAAGCCTCCCCAGACATCCATTTTGCTTTTTTGCATTTCTTTTCCATGAGGATGGTCTTGATCCCTGTCTTCTGTACAATGTCACGAACCTCTGTCCATAGTTCATCAGGCACTCGATCTATCAGATCTGGTCCCTTAAATCTATTTTTCACTTCCACTGTATAATCATAAGGGATTTCATTTAGGTCATACCTGAATGGTCTAGTGGTTTTCCCTACTTTCTTCAATTTAAGTCTGAATTTGGCAGTAAGGAGTTCATGATCTGAGCCACAGTCAGCTTCCGGTCTTGGTTTGGCTGACTGTATAGAGCTTCTCCATCTTTGGCTGCAAAGAATATAATCAATATGATTTTAGTGTTGACCATCTGGTGATGTCCATGTATAAAGTCTTCTCTTGTGTTATTGGAAGAGGGTGTTTGCTATGACCAGTGCGTTCTCTTGGCAAAACTCTATTAGCCTTTGCCCTGCTTCATTTCGTATTCCAAGGCCAAATTTGCCTGTTACCCCAGGTGTTTCTTGACTTCCTACTTTTGCATTCCAGTCCCCTATAATGAAAAGGACATCTTTTTTGGGTGTTAGTTCTAAAAGGTCTTGTAGGTCTTCATAAAACCGTTCAACTTCAGCTTCTTCAGCATTACTGGAAGGGGACAACAGAGGATGAGATGGCTGGATGGCATCACCGACTCGATGGACATGAGTTTGGGTGAACTCCGGGAGTTGGTGATGGACAGGGAGGCCTGGCGTGCTGTGATTCATGTGGCAAAGAGTCGGACATGACTAAGCGACTGAACTGAACTACTTCTTTCCCCTTTGTTACAAGTTTATTTTCTATTTCTGTGAGTTTGTTTCTATTTTGTAAGTAAGTTCATTTGTACTATTTTTCTAAACTCCACATATAAATAGTATCAAGACAATGATATTTGTGTTTCTCTTTCTGACTTATTTCACTTACTATGATAATCTCTAGACCCATCCATGTTGCTGTAAATGGCATTATTTCACTTTTCATGGCTGAGTAATATTCCATTGTATATATGTGTCACATCTTATTTATCCACTCAACTGTCAGTGGACATTTAGGTTGCTTCCATGTCTTGGGTATTGTGACTAGCTCTGTTATGAACATTGAGGTGCGTGTGTCTTTTCAAATTAGAGTTTTAATCTTTTCCCAAGAAAAGATCTATGCCTGAGAGTGGGATTGCTGAACCACATGGCAATTCTATTTTTCATTTTCTGAGGACCCTGCATACTGTTTTCCATAGTGGCTGCACCAATTTACCTTCTCACCAACCGTGTCTGAGGGTTCCCTTTTCCCACCACCCTCTCCAGCATTTGTTATTTGTAGGCTTTTTAATCATGGGCATTCTGACCAGCATAAGCTAATATCTCAATGTAGTTTTGGTTTGCATTTCATGTGCTAACTGGCCATCTATCTGTTTTCTTTGTAGAAATTTCTGTTTAGATCTTCTTCCCATTGTTTGATTGGCTTGTTTGGTTTTTCATTATTGAGCTGAATGAGCTGTTTGTATGAGCCAAATGAGCTGTTTGTATATTTTGGGAATTAAACCCTGTCAGTCACATCATATTCCAAGAATATTTTGAGCAATGAAATAAATGGATGACTTTCCAAAGGAACAACTATGAAGGTCCCAGAATGCATTGCATATAATTGTGACATATGTTGAACCCTCAGTCTTCTTTCACTGGCCACACTCATTCAGTCATTCAGCAAATATATACTGAGTTCCTTCTATTTGGCAGTCCCCATAACAGGTGCAGGTAATATGGGCCAGGGTCTTGCCCATGTGGAGTGACCAATCTCTATGTCCGTCAGGGCTCTCAGTTGCAATAACAGATATTCCGCCTGGCTGATAGAGACAGAAAAGGAGTTTAAGTTAAAAGATACTGAATGGCTCAAAGAATCACAGAGGGAAAACTTAGAACCACATTTAGAAATTGGACAGTGGATTATTCACAGACCCAGTAGAAAACAGATGGCTCACTCACATTAGGAGGATCTGAGGCAAGTTTAACAAAGAATTTAGCAAAGATGTTCACAGACCCCTGAGACTTGACTGGATGAGAAGAGAAAATAACTACCAGGATTGGAAGACAGAGAGGGTTGTGTGGTCAAAGATGACTTAGAACTACTGAGACCTTCAGTAAAAAGGATGGAGCCAACAGGGACACCTTGCAAGGAGGAGGACCAGGTGCTAACTTCCCTCCATCAGATCTTCTCTGGTGCTTCCCATGGGCTGAACCCACCCAGGAACCAAGCCAGAAGCCAGTAAGGCAAAAGGACTCCACACAAGTCACTACCCAGGTCACCAAGCAAGGACAGAAGAAGGGACATTCCATTTGGAAGGGGGCATAGGAGAAGGCCACTGGAGGCAGCCAGAAGGAGGCTTGGCAGCCAGGACCACAGCAACACCTCTGTCCCACAGTGACCTCATGCTTCCACCCTTCACAAACAAGTGTACTCTCCAGCCCCTTTTTGTTGGTGCCTCCTTCGGGGGGCAGGACAGTGAGTAAACTTACAAGTGAACATATTAATTGTGAGTAGTTCTCAATGCTAAGAAGACCTTTAAGCAACTGTATGATGCCTGGATGTGACAGGGTGCTTTAGATAATCAGAGAGTTGGAAAGCATTTTAGGGCTTCCCCAGGAAGCACTGATTATAAACATGACTTTTCAAGTTAATTCAGTATTCTAAAACATGACAAAGTACCTCCATGATCCTAAGGTGATTTTATTATGCTTAATGAGCTGTCTTATAGCATCGTGGGATTTTAGAGATGAGATAGCTTCCATAATACTGATCTTGTCTGAAAAGAAATTTAAAACAGACATTTTAATAAAAAAAAAAAAACCCTCTCTTCTCATTAGTTTCTAAGTCCTTTGTGTGGCAGTAAATAGCCACTTACTTGTTTCTCGTTTAGCACTTTCAGTGATTTCTATGCTACACCACAATGAGGATTCTGAATTCGATTTTTAAATGAATCCATTAGAGTTGTCTTCATTTCACTTGTAGAATGGATTTTGCAAGGCAGAACATCTTCATTATTTTATAATATTAAGAGTATCTGCAGCAGCCTTTTGTGATAGCTGAGTTAATTAGTGTGAGATCAGAGGATTATATTGAGTTCTGGCACAAAGTTGAAGGGGAAATCAACCACCTGTGACACAGTTTCAGCATTAAGTGAAGAAATGCTATTTATTTCAGCAAACATTTCAACACAGGTAGATTCCTCAGCGATCATCCTTTGTCTCAAAATCACAAGTCAAAAGTGATTCAAATTATTAGGTATTTGAATTTGATATGAAGACATTTTGCCCTTCTTTGCAAAGAGACTTGCAGAAGTTGTCCATGATATTGAGATAGAGAATAACTAAAGATTTGATGTGAATTTTATGTTATAGGTATGTAAATAATCAATGCAATGTTATTTATCTATTAAGATGTCATTGCTAGCTTGGAAATTTGTTGCTTCAAAGCACAAGTTTCCTGTTCTTCAGGTTTTATCTTAAAAAACTGCTCCTTGAGGCCGAAAGCCTCCAATTTCAGTTACACCTTTCTAACCAGGCAAAACCATTTTCAGTTTCCACATTAGCCAACCCCATACCTTGACTTGAAACATCTCATCCACAATGAGGAAACTTTCCTGAGAGCTAGTGACAATTTCAGTGATTCTAGATAATATTCTGCCTCATTATTCTAGACAATATTATCTACCATTATTCTAGATAGAACTGTGTGTAGTTATATTCAATAGTATCGTGTCTATCTTTGTTCCACATTCATATGAATCTTATCAGGACAATTTATATTAAAATTTTGTTCCCTGTTTGTGAAAAAGAGTGAGAAGCACAGAAAAATATTACAGGAGAGAAAGCAGTTCAGGATTTGGTTTTTGTGGTCATCTAAATACCAGAAAATGTCATTTAGTTGCCAAATCCAGAGCATGACCTATTTCAGTAATACTTTAGGAGGCTGATAGCTTAATATATGCTGTAATTCTGAAAACCAGAGAGGGAGAAACTGGCAATCTGGTCTGTATATCTCTTTTAAATGTCATTATTTTACGTTGATCCCAATCCTTGCCCTCTGCACATGTGAGGTCTGTTCATTTATGTCTGGCCTGAAATGCAGAAAAACCTCTATGACTAAGCCCAAATCTGAAGAATTAGAGAAATATAAATTGATAACAATGTGTCCACTTCCCGAAGAAAATCTACCTTGACCTCCAGATTTTTAGCTTTAGCGATTTGCTAATAAACATTTTTCAAGAAAGTAAAATGAGCTACTTAGAAAGTTTTTGAAGCATCTTTTTGATTAAGGAACAAGGGATGTAAACAAAGGAAATCCATATGATAGCAGTTACAGTTTTCACACCTTCGATACCAACTTAATGAAAAAAATGGTTGCATAAATATATAATTTATTCTAGACCATAAAAGACCCTTCAACTCCAGTAAATAAACAGAACTGGCCTATCACTAATAATATATTTGGCACGTCTTGGGCATGAGAACTTTTGATCCTGTTATGTACAGTCTCATCTGTGACCTTTTTTTTTAAGATACCCTACATTCAAAGACAAACAAAGTAAGTCATGATGAAGACAGCTTCTTCTTTGTCTTTGGATGTAGAGCATCTTTTTATCCCATTTCTTCATTTTTTTTTCCCTTTCTTGGCCACACAGCATGTGGGATCTTAGTTCCCCCACCAGGGATGAAACCTTGCACCCCTTGCATTGGAGGCACAGAGACTCAACCATGGGACAACCAGGAAGTTCCTCAGTTGTGACCTTGTTGAGCTGTTACCTGATCTCTTTCCATAGGTTTCCATGTCTCTTTTTCTACCAGCTCAGGTTTGTATGTTGAAAAGAAAAAGCAGCCTCGGTGATTCTGCTTGGTGCTGTCTTGCTGTGGTTACACCATTCTTTCTTTTCTAGTGATCTTCCCTCTAAAAGGACTTAGAGTTGCTTGAAGTTGTCTATGAACATGGTAACCTGCTTTGTGAAATGAAAAACGTAAATGCCTGTAGAGGTCAGTGGATACTATGAAAAGGGTCACGCAGGAAAGATGACAAGTCCACCAATATATATTCTAGCTAAGAGGAGACAGCTGCCTCTCAAATCAGTCAGCTAATGTCCTTCCAGAAGAGTACCTCAAACTGACAGATTCTCCAGTTTTTTTTCAATAAAAGTCCCAATTTTCTATTTTTCTGTGAAACTTCCTAATTTTTATAAGTTGGCAAGTAACTAGCTTATTAAAAAAAAAAAAAAAAAAAAAAACAGGCAGGCTAAACAGAACCCATGTAGGCCAGGTCTGCCTTCTGGGATGCCAGTTCCCACATTCTGTTTTATGTTGTGTCAACTTTCTTCTCTCTCTGCCACTTTGCCTTCTACTGGCTTTGTAGCCATATCAATGCCCAGTTTCCCACTTCACTCACTGTCATTGTCCTTTATAAACAAACTGCAACCCCCCCAAAATATGGGAAGTGTAAGTTATTAATACATAAGCTGACATCAGAAATTGACCAAGGGCAAAAACTCTCTTTATCCAGAAATATGTTCTAATATAATAAAAAGTGAGCTGCATACAAATGTTTATAGTAGTTTTATTCATAATTGACCCCAAATTGAAACCAACCGAGATATTCTTCAGCAGGTGAATAAGTCAAACCGAGGCACATCCAGACAATGGAATACTATTCAGTGCTTTAAGAGAGAGTTATAATATTAAGTTGCTCCTAAGATTTTTATTTTCGGGCACAATAAGTCAATCTTTCTAAGCTCACCCTCTTCATTTTTCCTAGTTTCTAGTTCATTTCTTGCCCTTTTCTAATTTCTCCATGGTAGATTCAAAATGCATGCAGACAGTGAAATATTTGTCCTTGGTTCTGTGGTCAGTGGTGGTCACTTTCTGTAACCACCCCCCTCACTGTTCACCACTGTCCTTGTCCTTAGGGGAACAGTGACTGTGACTATAGGAGTCCCTAGTACTCCCTCCCTGAGGAGTGTTAAGATTCCAGATATAAAACTAAGCCAGGTACCTGCTTCATTTACCCAAGGAAAAAAAAAAAAACGAAATCCATCAAAACGAGAGCATTTCAACAGTTAATTAAAATTCCAAGATGCAGGAGTCATAGAAGTAATTATCTAAGATGTATTCAATCGGTTGTTAGCTAAACCCATTAAAAAATTAATCAAGAATAATTTGCTATTTGATATTGACATTTTTCTATTTCTCATTCATGCTAAAGAAAATCCCATTACAGAATCTAATTTACTTTGCATTAAACTCACCTTTACAAGAATGAAAATCAAATCTCACCTGATGACAAGAATGAGACTCACAAAATACCTGGAGATAAAGCCCTGTGTTGACAAAGAAATCAGCCAAAGGTCATACTCTTTCCAGCTATTCTAATCTAGGGTGCAAAATCATATTGCTTCCACAGTTGCATGTGTATGCGAAGAGTAGGACTCCACTGAGCTGGATTTGCAGCTCCCTCTCCCTAGGGGCTTCAAACCCATATACGGTTTTACAGCCTACACACAACAAGGCAAATATCATCTAAATATGTCTTTATGCAAATTATGCTTATCCAACAACTGCAGTATAATAGAAAGAGGGCCATGTTGTTCATAAATCTTGGGTTCATCTCTCCTGACTACTAAACTCGCAAGTCCTCATCTGTAAAATGGAATCAGAAGCCACTGTGAAACAGAATCTGCCTTCCAAGGCGGGGGAGCCAGGTTCAATGCCTGGTTGGGGAACTAAGATCCCATATGCCGTAGGGCAGCTAAGCCTGCGCTTCGCAACTACTGAGCCTGCGTGGCTAGAACCCGTGCTCCACAGTAAAAGAAGCCACCGCCACGATAAGTCTACACGCTGCAACTGAGTAGCCCCCAGTCACCACAGCTAGAGAAAAGCCCATGGGCAGCAAAGAAGACCCCACACAGCCAAAAATAAAGTTAAAGAAAAAGGACAGAAAATGAAAAAAATTATCAACCTTGGGGCAAAGCTGTGAGCAAGTAAAAGTGCTTTTAACTACAACTGTAAGGCTCCATATGCTTATATCATATTTGAAAAAGCATCTAGTGATTTGTACTATGGTTTATCCATTCTGACCAGAGGTTGCAAAAGTATGCGTGTAAATGTGTGAATAGGTGCATCCATGTGCTTGCTTAGCTTCTCCAGACTATGCTGAAGGGCTAAATCCAACCACTGGTCTTTAAGAGAATCATGAAGGGAAGTCTAGATTTTGCATCCCGTTAACAGTGTTTTCCAAGGACTTTCCCTGGTTGTCCCGTGACTAAAATATGCACTTCCACTGCAGCGGGCATAGGTTCCATTCCTCGTCTGGGAACTAAGATTTTGCATGCCTGATGGTGTGGCCTAAAAATAAATAAATAAAAAGTTAAAAATAGTGTTTCCATACACAAGCTGTGGGAAAGCCAGCCTCCATGCCATCCTTGTAGACCCTGATTTAAAACTATTGCCCTTCTTACTGAATGATCATGTCCTCAAGGATGCTTTATTTATTTTCACATTTCCAGGGTCTGGCATTTCATCACAGTTCAGTAACAATTAAATGATTAAAGAACAAATCAGTGGACCATCAAAAATAAAATCTCTGGAGTAATTACTGAAAATTGGAATGAGGGCAGATAAGGGTATAGAAAATAGAGGGGAAAAAATTGAAAGAAGGGAGAAAATAACAACCAAAAAAAGAGTCAAACAAAGAGCAAGAAGAGGAAAAATAAGAAATCAAATACATTTTAAAAGCCTAGGCAGATAGAAAACACAAAATACATAAAGCGCAAAAGTGCTCTGCTCAGTCGTGTCCAACTTTTGTGGCCCCATGCACTGTAGCCCGTCAGCCTCCTCTGCCCATCAATCTTTCAGGCAAGAATACTGGAGCGGGTTGCCATTTCCTCAGCCTCCTCTGCCCATGCAATTTTCCAGGCAAGAATACTGAAACGGGTTGCCATTTCCTATTCCAGGGGATCTCCCCAACCCAAGGATCAAACCCGCATCTCTTGTGTCTCCTGCATTGGCAGGTGGATACTTTACCACTAGTACCACCTGGGAAGCCCAAAGCATGAAATAAATGAATTCAAATATGTAGATAATGATAACCAATAAAAATGAATTAAACTCTGCCATTAAAGACCATGATTATAAGACTACCTAAAAAAATATAATACTCCAGTTATATGTTTTTACTGGACACACACATTCAACATATACACACAAAGAAAGATTGAAAGTAGATGGTTGGGAAGTTATATATAAAGCAAGTTCTAGTTAAAAGAAAATTAGTGTGGGTATATAACTATCGAATGAATAGATTTTGTAGCAAAAAGTGTAAGTAGATATATCTATCTATCCATCTATGTACCCACATATATGCATTCTATACCCTTTCTGCATTCATATATATTTCATCAAAATAATAGTCTTCTGAAACCTTATTCCTCTCCTGGGATGAAAAGCAAATTTATTGGACATAAGGAAACCTTCCTGAAGTGGAGGAGGATTAAACTCTAGAACAAGTCAATGCTATGCTATGCTAAGTCACTTCAGTTGTGTCTGACTCTGTGTGACCCCACAGACGGCAGCCCACCAGGCTCCCCTGTCCCTGAGATTCTCCAGGCAAGAACACTGGAGTGGTTTGCCATTTCCTTCTCCAATGCATGAAAGTGAAAAATGAAAGTGAAGTCGCTCAGTCGTGTCTGACTCTTAGAGACCCCATGGACTGCAACCTTCCAGGCTCCTCCATCCATGGGATTTTCCAGAACAAGTCAATGGGAGAGGCTATAAAACCCCACTCTCCAGAGATGGGCTTATACTGCTTACATGTGGAATCTTTAAAAAAAAAAAAAAAGATACAAATGAACTTATTTACAAAATAGAAACAGAATCACAAATGTAGAGAACAAACTTCTGGTTACCAAAGGGAAAAGTGAAAGGGAAAACTGAAACTTGCTCAGTCGTGTCCGACTCTTTGTGACCCCATGAACTATACAGTCCATGAAATTCTCCAGGCCAGAATACTGGAGTTGGAAGCCATTCCCTTCTTTAGGGGATCTTTCCAACCCAGGGATCAAACCCAGGTCTCCCTCATTACAGGCAAATTGTTTACCAGCTGAACAATAAATTGGAAGAGGGGGCTTGATACATACACACTACCTGCCTGCCTGCTAAATCACTTCAGTTGTGTTCAGCTCTTTGGGACCCTACCAGGCTCCTCTGTCCTTGGGATTCTCCAGGCAAGAGTAATGGAGTGGGCTGCCATTCCCTCCTCCCACATATACACACTACCATATATAAAATAAGTAATAAGGACCCACTGAACAGCACAGGGAACTCTACTCAATACTCTGTAATGGCCTATATGGAGAAAGAATCTAAAAAAGAGTGACTATCTGTATACGTGTGTGTATATACATATATATATACATATATATATATAATTGACTCACTTTGCTGTACACCTGAAACTACCACAAATTGTAAATCAACTATGCTACAATAAAAATTAATAAAAAAGAAAAGAATAGAGCTGACAGCCATTTTTCAATGACATTCTAGTTAAAAGACCCTGGTGTCCCAATTGAGACCCATTTGAACACTAGGAATGGTTGTCACAGAGCACAGCTCAGGATCAATGGATCAGTCTTCAAGGCCTCTCTCCCTTATTCTCTCTCTCTCCCTCTCTCACACACACACACACACTCAGAATAGTGAGGTCGAAGGGGATGATAGATTTTTTCTTTCCTTAAGTTAATTTGGTTTTCTCTCTTCATGCATCCTTCTTTATTATTATTGGCACCTTATATGCATTATCTGTATGGGGGCTTCCCGGCTGGCACAATGCTAAAGAATCTGCCTGCCAAAGCAGGAGAGACAAGAGATGCAGTTTCAGTCCCTGGGGCAGGAAGATCCCCTGGAGAAGGAAATGGCAACCGACTCCAGTATTCTTGCTTGGGCAATCCCATGGACTGAGGAGCCTAGTGGGCTATAGTCCAAAGGGTTGCAAAGAGTCAGACACAACTGAGGACATGCATCATCTAATCAGGAAATATTTTTAGTTATCTGCCCTTTTCCAAACACATTGTTACACTCCAAAGATAGAATGGAAAACAGAACATGCTCGGTCTCTGCCCCCGGGGACCACAGAATTCGATGATCTATATAGATCCTAATCAAATAATTACACAAAGAAATATAAAAATTATCTGACAAGTGCTATAAAGGAGAGAGAAAATGTACTAGAAGAGGTACAGTACTGAAACCTCAGGTCAACCGACCTGTTAAGAGAAGTCGGAGGAGCTTTCTCCAAGGAAGTGATGCTTAGAGATCTGAAGGGTGGATGTGAAGGAACCAGGGTCCCAGAGCAGGATGCCATGTTCCAGGGTGAGGAAATACCACATGCAGAGAACCTGAGGCAGGAGGGAGCATCTTACAGGGTTGCTGGAAGCAGGTCTAAGACTAGAGAACAGAGAGCAGGGAGAGTGTCATAAACAGAGACTTGTGGATCAGATCAAGGAAGATTTTCTGTTCCAGGAGCAATTGAATGTATTGAAGTTGGTTTGTGGCTGGAGGTGCAGAAGGGCAGGGGAACGGGGAACCAGGAGATGAGAAGGGGTTTTGAGGCTAGAGATGGATGGGTTAGAGGTGGGTGGGCCAACGACTGAATCCACTCTATTGCCCAAATCCAGGCAGGAAAACATGGGGGTTGGATGCTGGTGTTTGTGGGTTGGGATGGATAGGATAGGTATGGGGAGAAGGGGATGGGATAGGGGGAGATTCAGAAGGTTGAATGGAGACAGGACACAGTGATGGATGGACAGGGAGGTGAAGGGATGTCTTTGAGCTTCCTAGGCTGATAGCCTGAACACCTGGAAAGAAAGGAATGTCCTTCTCAAAGATGAGAAAAATTCAAGTGTACTAAGTTTATGGGGGCAGTTTATAGGTATGCATATATTGAATTTGATGTAGGTACCTTAGAGATTGGGCATCCATGTAAATATTATAAACAAGGCTCACTGCCTCAACCTTGAAGAGTTCAGTCTAGGGGAGAAAATATCCATAAAAATATAATGAAGACACAGGTGGATTCAATACTCACAGATCACAAAGCCTTTTTTAAAAAATCGTGGATCAAGAGGTTATTCTCCATGCTTATTCTGATAACTCCCTTCATTCTTCTGCTTCTTGATATTATAGTTTAGAGACATTACATTGTCTAAGTGCATACATTCTCATTTGGGACAATTCTTTATTTTTTAATTTTTTTTGATTGCTCGGCATGTGGAATCTTAATTCCCCAACCGTGGATCAAATCCACGCCCCCAGCATTAAAAATGCATAGTCTTAACCACTTAACTACCGGGGAAGTCATTTGGAACAATTCTAAAGTTCTTGTTCATTCAACACAAATTGTCTGAGAATTGACGAGGTCCCAGCTAGCTCAGTCTCTCTGTGATATAACCTCTACTTGAATGTCATAATCATTGCTACCCTGGGGGAAATTCAAACCAATTTACTGGACGAGGATTGAAGAAATGTACATTAGCAATAGAATAGGAAATGAGAAGCATCCATGAGACACACCAGGCTAAGGAGTTATTTTATACATGAAACCAACAAATATTCTTACATATTGGAAGTCCTGGAGGATATGCAGTGACAATTAACAGAGGTTCTGTCTGGATGAATTCCTGCTTATGTCTGTTTTCTTCTTTATGCTTCCATGTAGCTTCCAAATGTTCTACAATTTTCATGCTGAGTCAACTTTTATCACTAATGCAAAAGACAGGATGTCCATCTTTTTGGACAGGGAGGCAGGCATCATTGATCACTGACCTAATGGTCATTTCTCCCTTCTGGCTAAAACAAGACCAATTTTGTTAAGCTATTGAGAGGAAGTATGTTCAGGAAATCTGGGTCCAGATCCAGAGCAATGAAATCACAATTGTTCAAAATGAAGTATGTTAGTGTCCTAAAGCTGTCTTGGGTTTCCCAGGTGGCTCAGTGGTAAAGAATCTGCCTGCCAATGCAGGAGATGTGGGTTTGATCCTGAGGTCAAGAAGACCTCCTGGAGTAGGAAATGGTAGCCCACTCCAGTACTTTTGCCTGGAAAGTCCCATGGACAGAGGAGTCTGGAGGGCTACAGTCCCTGGAGTTGCAAAGAGTTGCACATGACTGAACATGCACACGCACACACATAAGGCTGCCTTAGCAAATTCCTGCATATTTGGGTGTCTTAAAGCAACAGAAGGTTCTAAAGAAAGAAGTCTGAATTCAGTGGAGCCATGCTTTCTCCCTGAAGGTTCTAGGAAAGAATCTTTCCTTTCCTCTCTAACCTTGACTCTAATCTTTGGCATTCCTTAGCTTGTAGTTCAGAGAAGGCAATGGCAACCCACTCCATTACTCTTGCCTGGAAACTACCATGGACGGAAGAGCCTGGTGGGCTGCAGTCCATGGGGTCTCGAAGAGTTGGACACTTATTGAGCGACTTCACTTTCCATTTTCACTTTCATGCATTGGAGAATGAAATGGCAACCCACTCCAGTGTTCTTGCCTGGAGAATCCCAGGGACGGCGGAGCCTGGTGGGCTGCCGTCTATGGGGTCGCACAGAGTCGGACACAACTGAAGCGACTTAGCAGCATTAGCAGCAGCAGCAGCAGCTTGTAGATGCATTACTCCAGTCTCTGCCCAAGCTGTCGTGATATTCCCCCTTTTCTGTGTCAGTGTTCAAATTTACCGTTCATCACAAGGACACCAGTCATTGGATTAGGGTCCACCCTTATTCAGTCAGGGCTTCCCTTGTAGCTCAGACAGTAAAGAATCTGCCTGCAATGGGGGAGACCCAGGTTCGATCCCTGGATTGAGAAGATCCCCTGGTGGATGGCATGGCAACCCACTCCAGAATTCTTGCCTGGAGAATCCCATGGACAGAGGATCCTGGCGGGCTGCAGTCCATGGGATTGCAAAGAGTCAGACACAACTGTGCAACTAACACTTCTCACTTTTTCTCATTCAGTTGGAACTCACCTTAATTCCATAAAAATGACCTCATTTCCAAATAAGCTTCATAACTGAAGATTAGGATTGGGACATATCTTTTGGGGGGTATTCTCAAACTCAGTTGCATGGTACAATAATACTACATGATTCCATTTATATAAAACTCTAGAAAATTCACACTAATCTATAGGGACAGATATACTTGCCAGGAGATGGGGTGGGGAACAGGTGGTAGCAGAGAGGTGTAAGTTAAAAATGACCAATAGTTACTAGGAAATTTTGAGACTGATGGATGTGTTCATTGTATTGATTGCCTGTAGAGATGGTTTCACTGGTGTATACATACAACACTTAACAGTGGACTTAAAATATATGTGGTTGGTTTCATGACATAGATAGATATACAAGTGACCATGGTGCTAGTGGTAAAGAACCCATCTGCCAACACAGGAGACACAAGAGATGCAAGTCCGATCCCTGGGTTGGGAAGATCCCCTAGTGGACGGCATGGCAACCCTCACCAGTATTCTTGCCTGAAGAGTCCCATGGATAGAGGAGCCTAGTGGGCTACATGGGGTTGCATTGTGATGCAAAGAGTCATATACAACTGAAGTGACTTAGCACACAGGAACATGACATATACACCCCAAGAAAGGTGTTTAATTTTAAAAAAAATTAATACCAATCTGTGATCCTTACAAAGATTAAAAATAATTTTCCATTTTATTTTACAAGGCCAGGATTTTACTAATACTATAGCCACACAAAGACACCAAAGGGACTCAGAAAATGACATCTTTTTGAGAGCTTGTATCCAGTGTGTGTTAAAAACACTTTTCATTGTCAATCCTATAAATCAGAATACAGGACAAACAATCCTAGAGAAATAGCCAAACTTTTTGAATAAACAGTTCATGAGAGTAGATATACAAGTGACCAATAAGTATGTAAAAACATATTCAACATCATTTTTGTTAGGTAAATGCACAGTAAAACCACAATGAGATGCAACTACACACTTGCTAAAATGGGTAAAATTTGAAAGATCAACAATATCAAGTGTTGGAAAGGCCGTGAAGAAACTAGAACCCATATCTTTGCTGGTGAGAATGTAAATGGTACAGCCTTGTTGGAAAAGAGTTAGCAGAATTTTAAAATTACATAAACTACCATAAGATCCAGCATTTTCACCCAACCAAAAACAAACAAACAAAAAAATGAAAGCATATGTCCACACAGAGATTTGTATATGAATATTCAAATAGGTATTATTCATCATAGCCAAATGAGGGACTTCCCTGGGAATCCAGTAGTTAAGACTCCAAACTTCCACTCAAGAGAGTATGGGTTCCATCCTGGTCAGAAGCTACGAGCCCACATGCTGCATGGCGCAGGCCCCCTCCCCCCACAAAAAAATTATCAGAGCCAAAGGAGGCAGCCAGAATATTTATTAACTAACAAATGTATGAACCAATTGTGATAGAGCCTCATAATGAAATATTACTCTGCAGTGAAAAAGGAAATGACCTTCAGACATACATAGCAACACAAGTTACATTACACAGATTACATGAAGATATTACACTAAGATAAAACTAGTCACAAAAGGCGATACATTGTATGAAGACACATATAAGAAATTTCCAGAAAATGCAAGCTAGTGAAAAAAATCAGAGTGGTGGGTTGGGAGTCAGGATTGACTACTAAGGGAGCTGAAGGAATTTTTAGGGTTGGGGAAATGTTCTGAAATTGATTATGGTGATTGTTGCAAAATTGTATACTTTTACAAAAACATCAAATTCTTTAAAGTCATTGACTTAATTGTATGTAGTGAAAGTGTTGGTCCCTCAGTTGTATCTGACTCAAGGACTATAGCTCTTCAGGCTCCTCCGTCCATGGGATTCTCCAGGCCAAGAATACTGGAGTGGGTTGCCATTTCCTTCTCCAGGGGATCTTCCCAACCCAGATATTGAACCTGGGTGTCCTGCATTACAGGCAGATTCTTGACCATCTGAGCCACCAGGGAAGCCCTTATCATATGTAAATTATATCTAAATATAGAAGTTATGAAATACGTATCATGGCCAGGACTGGTCCTTGTGGAGAAAAAAAAAAAAAACAGAATTTAAGGCAGTATTCTGTTCTCAAAGCTATAGTAAGACTGACCATAAATTCAAGTTTTAATTTGACTAAAATTTTTATTAAAGTCTTGCAGTAAAGTTTACCATGTCACTCTTAATGAAGTGTCTCAAATATGCCTTAAATACACATTTAATGTACATCTAATGAGATTCTTTGGCCAACTAATTATTAAGTATGTTTAATGGAGTTTAACAATTGCAGGCAAGATACATAGCCCTTTCTCCATAGATTTATCCTTATCAAAATGCTTCTAAGATAATGGATTTCACTCACATAGATTGCCTTTGTGAATAAAAATCATTATTTCACCCATAATAATAGTACTTCTATTTCTATCAGTTATTAAAAACCTATTCAATTAAAACAAGAAGTCATTACTATTGGCTCTCTTTATGGATTTGTGATTCTGTGTGCCTATGGTATTTTAAAGAGATTTAGATAAAGTAGGATATTTCACAAAACGTACTTCATTCTGGTAAAGGAGCAGAAAAGAAATACTGGTTTTGTGTTCAGGGCAGGTGAGAACAAGATTACAGGTCATTATAAATCAGATTTTGGAGAAATGTAGATTTTTCAAGGCATGGGCTTGAAAGCCAAAGTCAAGCTCAGATTTATTTTCTTGAGTACATAGTGAGCATTAACATAAATTCTCTTGGAAGCAGTCGGAAAAGATGAGCTAGTTAACTGTTGCTACAGAGCCTACAGTGAGAAAGGCTTGAAAGCCTTTACTTGCAGGACTTTCTAAGAATGTTATTGCAAGACAGATTCTGTCTCTTCATAATGGCTTCTCCAATTCCCCATTTCCAAACCTCCCTAGATTTGCAAATAACCAGCAGCATGATCTCCATAATTTTCCCTTATTTTAATTTCCATTCTTTAATTTCTGAGCAACCTTCCTGCATGGCAATAGAGATGATATGGAGTGGGTTTAATTTTCTTCTACAACCACTTTTAGAAATTTGTCTCAACCCTCAAACTCCTAAAGTCACGTTTTGCCACAGGCTGAACAGAGTTTACATTTCAAAACCTGTATTTATGCACATATCTGACTTGGGTGTGGAAAACAAAGACCCCTTTACAACCCTCATTAAAAATTTGGCTTGAAAGTCATGGGACACATTTATATCCATGTCATTTTCTTTCTTTCTGTTTTGGTTAGACTACTTATTGCAACAATTAGCCAGGTCACGATTTTTAAAATATGTACTTTGCTCTTTTTATTTTAATCCATTGACCCTTGGAAACCTAGAGACCCAATCACGTTAAAATAAAATTAGTACTATCTATCACTTTGTGGTTTCAGTCTGTCCTCCCAAGGTACACCTCCCTCTATCACATTGTTTGCTTCAGTTTCTCCAGTACACTAGGAAGCATATTTCATAGAATAAATCCTGCTCTCACCAAAAATATATCCTATAATGACACCGGATATAAGAGCTTTCAAAACCACTAAAACAGGACATCATTTTTAAAAGATAAATTACTGTTTGGGGGATCTGAGTATGAAAAAGAAGCATAAGCCTAGGGAGGAAAAGAATCTTTTTTTCTAAAAACTGTGGGAACGCTCATCCATCCATTCATACAAGGATGATTGAAAGCCAGCACTGGGTGTCACTACATCCTGTATGGGATCAGAGCAGTGAGCAAAACACACACCATCCGTGTGCTCACACATTTTTAAGTCTAGCATAGAAGGCAGACAACTTTCAAAGTTCAAATAATTCATTGTGTTTCAGTCACTTCAGTTCAGTTCAGTTCAGTTCAGTCACTCAATCGTGTCTGACTCTTTGCGACCCCATGAACTGCAGCACACCAGGCCTCCCTGTCCATCACCAACACCCAAACTCATGTCCATTGAGTCGGTGATGGCATCCAACCATCTCATCCTCTGTTGTCCCCTTCTCCTCCTGCCCTCAATCTTTCCCAGCATCAGGGTCTTTTCAAATGAGTCAGCTCTTCACATCAGGTGCCCAAAGTATTAGAGTTTCAGCTTCAACATCAGTCCTTCCGATGAACATTAACGACTGATCTCCTTTAGGATGGACTGGTTGGATCTCCTTGCAGTCCAAGGGACTCTCAAGAGTCTTCTCCAACACCACAGTTCAAAAGCATCAATTCTTCGACACTCAGCTTTCTTTATAGTCCAACTCTCACATCCATACATGACTACTGGAAAAACCATAGCCTTGACTAGATGGACCTTTAATAATATTTAATTTAATGAATTACATTTTAAAACTAAATATATGTAAAAGTCAGATCATTTTCAAGGTAAAACGAAAATGAGGCACCGTCAGGGAGGGGCGGTGGTTGTGAGCCAGAGGCGGAAGGCAACTAACAGTAGATCAGTTTGAGAAGCCCCTCTGAGGCAATGATATTTGAATGAAAACGTGAATAAAGGACTGGGGGAAGGAAGCAGTGCCTCACCCCTGACATCTTGCCTCCCAAGGATGCATCTTGGAATCTCTGGACCAGATTGGGTGGGACTGGCAAGTCCGAGCCCACATGATTCTTCCTGAATTTAGCTCTGTGCTCAGCCAACCTTCTTTGCTTCTGTGTTTCCTTTATGGTACCATCACTCTCTTTTAATATTCCTTGAGCATTGAGCAGTAAACCTTCTGCCTCACACTGCTTTGCCAATTGCCCTCTCTGTCGAGTCATTTGTCTTGGGCCATGTTGGTGTGTGCATGTGTTTTATACATTGGACGGAGTGGGGTGGTGAAGTGACCATCCTTTATGGATAGAGATGATTCTCAGCGGGTCTCATGAGAACTCTGGGAGGAGTTGAAACCTCTCAAAATTGAGACCGAAACCCATAACAATTAAATCAGAATCCCTAAGTACAGGATCCAGCATCAGTATATTTAGCCTCCCCAGGTGATTCTAATGTGCAGCAAAGTTTGAGGACCATTAGGTTAGAATCACCCGTGAAGATATAAGAAGATGACTGGTGTCTGAGTCTCTGTCCCTCATGCTTGTGCTCAGTCATATTTGACTCTTTGTGACCTCGCGGTCTACAGCCCACCAGGCTCCTCTGTCCATGGGATTCTCCAGGAAAGAATATTGGAAAATACTGGGTTACCATGGCCTTCTTCAGGGAATCCTCCCAACCCAGGGATTGAACTCGCATCTCCCCCATTGACAGGCGGTTGCTTTACCATTCACCTGGGAAGTCCCTCTCTTCCTAGAGATGGTAATATAATTGGTTTGAGATAGGTTCCTGGCTTTGGTATTTTTCACGCCTCCCTGCAGGATTATCTTCCATGGCCTTGGTTGAGAAGCAGTGCTCTGGACCCAACTTCAGGTGCCCCAGAGCTTTAAGAAAGACAAGACAGTTTGGCTCTTATGTGTCCATGCTTCCTCTTCTATGCATTAAGCTGTTGGCCAGAGTTACTGTTATCATCTCAGCTGGCTGATTTTGAGCAAACCTACAGCCAGGTGGGGATGGACCCATGGCTTTGGACTCATTAACACCGTGCTCTGACCAGCTGAACTCATCAACGACAGATGCTTCCTTGGCTGCCCATCAATTGGAAGACTTCTGCCAAAGTCCAACTCAATTAAATAAAAAATAATGATAATAACAATGACACACACTGGTAATAACACGGTGATTCCAGCAAATGAGGTAACCCTGCCTTAAGTTCTTGCTCTGAATTGGACCAAGTCTGGTCGCTTTAAATGTGTGACTCATTTTTCACTTTGAGGTTTATGGATGTGACAAGATTTCCCAAGTCCAGCCAGGAACTGTGGAGAGCTAGAGATGTTTCTACAAGGGTCCACTAAGGATGTATTTAGCTTTCACTGTGGAACAAAATAGCAAAGAGAATCTGGCTGGACTTCCCTGGTGGTCTGGTGGTAAAGAATCTGCCTGCCAGTGCACGGGACATGCATTTGATCCCTGGTCCAGGAAGATTCCATATGCCGTAGAGCAACTAAGCCTGTGCGCCATACTGTGCACGCACTAGAGTCCACGTGCCACAGCTGCTGAAGCCTGTGTATCCTCAGCCTGTGCTCCACCACAAGAGAAGCCACTGCAAGGACAAGTCCATGCACCGCAACTCGAAAAAGCTGGCACGCAGCCATGGTGATCCAGGGCAGCCAAAAATAAATAAGTAAATAAATTTTAAAATACCCATCATTTAAGAAACAAAAGGGGGGGCAGAAAACCTGATTGTAATACAGAGTATCCGCTGAAGATGAATTGAGGGAAGGACTTCAGATGCTGATTCCAGGCATACTGATGAGTCCCGAGTTAAGCATGTGACGCTTCGAAGTTTGACATGTGAGTCCCACTTGCCTCCTGGGGTCAGCTCTGGATTGTGTGTTGCTGCTGCTAAGTCTGCTAAGTCGCTTCAGTCGTGTCCGACTCTGTGCGACCCCATAGACGGCAGCCCACCAGGCTCCCCCGTCCCTGGGATTCTCCAGGTGAGAACACTGGAGTGAGTTGCCATTTCCTTCTCCAATGCATGAAAGTGAAAAGTGAAAGTGAAGTCGCTCAGTCATGTCCGACTCTTAGCGACTCCATGGACTGCAGCCTACCAGGCTCCTCTGTCCATGGGATTTTCCAGGCAAGAGTACTGGAGTGGGGTGCTATCGCCTTTTGGAGTCACGCAAAAGCTCTGCCCTTCTGGAGCTTTTATGCTGATCTGGTCAAACAGGCAATCAATTCATAGGGGAAAAAATAACTTCTGAGAGGGACAAATACTCTCTTAAATGGAGTGAAATAAACAAGATGAGTGGTTTCAAAGACTTTCTCATAACCTTGGATTCACATCCTGGTGCTTAATTTAAGGTGATGGCAGCGGAGGTGGAAGGAATTGGCTGGGTTGACAGAATATGTTGGGACAGTGCTCACAGGACCTCATGAATGGATGAGGTATGGGAATGAGCTAAAGAAGAAAGTGAAGGATGACTTCTGAGGTTTCTGGCTGGAGCATCCAGGTGCCCAGTGGCACAGTTTGCTGTTCAGAACACTGAAAGAGGAGCAGGTTTTAGGGAGGCTATCACAAGTTCTATCTTGGACCCAGATGTCAGGAGAAATGCCGACTAAAACCACCTACCCTGGCCAGGCATCATAGTAACCATTTGCATTAGTTATCTTACAACAGGAGGTCCTGGTATGAAATGCAGAGCTAAAAAGTTAATACCAACCAAGAGAATTCAGGAAATATTAAAAGAAGAGAGGGGATGCCAGTTCAATGTCCTACTAACCTCCCAGAATCCTCCTGGCTGAGCGATGCACGTGCCAGCAGGAAGGACCCTGAGTCAGAGTGATTGGCCAGAGAAAACCCAAAAACTAACCAAATTACCATAAAACCTGAGACTGTGAGTCATGTGGCAGAGCAGTCCTCCTGGGTTCCTTTACCCTCCTGCTCTCTGTCTGGGCTACCCTTCCCAATAAAGTCTCTTGCTTTGTCAACACATATGTCTCCTCAGACAATTCATTTCCAAGTGTTAGACAGGAGCCTACTCTTGGGCTCAGGAAGGGATCTGTCTTCTACAACACAGAGAGTTTGAGACACCCTGGGAGAGAGGTCAAATAGCCAGGGAACATCTGAATCTGGAGCTCATGGGAGAGGTCAGAGCTGGAGACATAATCTGGAAATAAATAGAATGTGAATATTGTAGCCAAAAATTCAGCCTGTGTACGCTAGTACCAAATTGAATCTCAGAGATAGAGTTTCAGTGAAATACAAAAGAATAGCTTTATTGCTTTGCCAAACAAAGGCAGTCACAGTGGGTTAATGCCCTCAAAACTGTGTGTTCACACCTGAGGTAGAGAGGTGGTTGTCAGGAGTTTTATAGTCCAGGGGCAGGATTGCTGATCAACCTAGAGATCATTGGGTATCAGGTGGTGATGTTCAAACTGTGACTTTTTCTGGCTTGAAGAGTGCTTCATCAGGAAGTTAACCTCTTAACCTGACTTGGGGAAGGTTTTGTTTCTGCAGCAGAGCTCAAAGATATTGTTCTGTGTATCCTCTAAGGTGTAACCAGGACCCTGCCCCAGGGCTGCACTGCTGTTTCTTGACTGCCCTTCCCGTGCCTCTACATGCCCTTCCTTTCCTGGTTGGCAACTGTTTGAACCTGCCCTTTGGAACTTGAGGAAGGGAACAGAGAAGGGCTTTTGTGATCAGGAGACCCACAAGGTCCTGCTTGGTTTCAATATCCTGGGGCTGGATGACATCACCTTCCATGGTGCTGTCTTCCATGGCAATGTGGCCCACAAAGAATCACACATTTCTCTGTATTTTCAAACAGGTTGAGAGTAAGATCAGTGTTCATGAGCTTGATCATAGAGCTTCCTTTTGAAATAGGGTCTGTAAGCATCTTTATTCACATCTAGCTCCTGTGATCCTCATCTGTCTTTCTGATCTTAGGGCAGCCACACCCAGGAATCATAGAATCCGAGGCTTACATACTGAGAAAAGACTGAAAGATACAAAGACAAAATGAGAGAATACTGATTTTGTCCCTCTCACAAGTAGCACCAACCACTGCCACCACCAATGCCTGAAAAGCATTTTCATGGCCAAGACATTATGGGACTGAAGTCAATGCATGGGTGACTGTAGCCAATTTAAAAATCCCAAATGGAGTGTCCCCTGCCTCCCAAAATAATGTTAATTGCATCCCCTCTCTTCCTAATTAGTTTGGGCTCAAGACATGCAAATTCATTTTTATATTAGCCTAAGAAAAACATAATTAAGAAGTTGTCTGCTGGAAAAAAAGAAAAGGCACATAATGTATTCTGGGGCCAAACTGCAAATGACTTTTGGACTTTATACCATCTCAAATTAGGCGTACCGCTGAATCCTCGTTAGCATAGATCATCAACGCTGGGCTCCAAGCCCCACCAATAAGTCTTGTTGAGATCCCTGTAGCTTGCAGGTCAGAAAAGCATTCAGCACCACTCACAGTCCCTCTGGAGGGTTGAGATTCTAGACCCAGTTTTAGGTGCACCCACTCAGTGAAATGAAGTCCTTTCATGTTTCTTAATTTTGTATGTCCTTTCCACACTAACTGAATTAATTCCTTAGTTTCAGAAAACCAGTAGGCTTCTTCCAGCCTACAGAAAATTCTGTTGCCTTTGACAATTTGACATGCATTTCTCTGTAGCGATAGGGAAAATGGTCCAACAGCTGGTTTCATTCAGGGCTACAGGCAAAAACTCCCCTAGTTTCAAAAAGCAAATTCTTTATGATATCAAGAGGATTCTATCAACAGACATAAATTAAATATTCATGCCAGGTTTCATGGAATTGCTGTTTGGAGGCTATAAATGAAGTAAATGAAGTTTAAGTTTCTTAGAAGAACCCTCACCAACATCCAGAGTTGTCAATCTTTGCTAAGTGCACTCCGAAGTATTTTTGTCATATGTCAGACTTTTCTTACCAGAGAGGGCAATGAATCACTGGATTTATCATTTGCTTTTCAAAAAAGTGTTATAAAGGAAGTTGAGTGCTTAACTATTGTGCCTTTCATACTTTCCTATACATTTTAGCTTTAGTTGTTGGGCTTGGGCAATTTTTGTATCCTGGCACTGGGGATTTACACACATGTTGCCAGTCTCCAAACATCTAAACAAGTGAGACCAGCTTCAAAGCCTCCTGCAGCCAGCTGTGTTGTACAAAGGAGAAGTGGACCTTAGTGAAATGGAGAGTTACTACTTCATGCCCACTGAAAGATGCCCCAGAGTTGCCTGCACTTCTCATTTTTCAAGACAAATCAGAAATCCAGACTTCTGCATATCTCCCAATTTTTAGATGTTGTGATCTATTAAAAAGAATTAAATCTGTATAATCCAAGCAAAGTATATCTGTGGGCTGGAATCAGTCCACAGAGCCCAAATTTACAAACTCTAATTTGAACAGCATTCCCTGGTGGCTCAGAGGTTAAAGCGTCTGTCTGCAAGGCAGGAGACCGAGGTTCAATCCCTGGGTTGGGAAGATCCCCTGGAGAAGGAAATGGCAACCCACTCCAGTATTCTTGCCCGGAGAATCCCATGGACAGAGGAGCCTGGTAGGTTACAGTCCACGGGGTCACAAAGAGTCGGACACGACTGAGCAACTTCACTTTCAGAATTGACTTTTACAAAATGGAAGACAGTAAAACTCCATGGCTTGAGGAATATTATTCAGCCATGAAAGGAATAAATTGGTGATACATGCTACACCACAGATGAACTTTGATGGCATTATGCTTTGTAAAAGAAGCCAGTCAAAATGACTGTCATCAAAAGAAACACAAATAATAAATGTTGGCAAGGATGTGGAGAAAAGGGAACCCTCAAACATTGTCAGTAGGAATGTAAAATGGAGCAACCACTGTGGGGAAGAGTATGAAGGGTTGTCAGAAAACCAAAAGTAGAGTTTCTGTGTGATTCAGCAACTCCACTCACTCCTAGGTACTTACCCAAACAAAAGCAGAAAGAAAAGATATGTGCACCCTAATGTTCATAGCCCCATTATTCACAATAGCCAAGATATGGAAGCAACCTTAGTGTCCACTGACAAATGAATAGAAAAAGAAGATGTGATACATATACACAATGAAATACTACTCAGTCATTAAAAAAAACAATGAAATTCTACCATTTGCAGCAATGGGGATGGACCTAGGGAATATTATGCTTCGTGAAATAAGTCAGGCAGATAAAGACACATACCATATGGAATCTGAAAAATACAGCAAACTAGTGAATGTAACAAAAAAGAAGCAGGTTCACAGATATAAACAACAAACCAGTGGTTCCCAGTGGGGTGAGGGAAGGGGTAGGACAGAGGTGGGGGATTAAGAAATACAACCTATTAGGTATAAAATAAGCCACCAGGATACATTGTACACCACAAGGAATATTCAATTCAGTTCAGCCGCTCAGTCATGTCTGCTTCTTTGCGACCCCATGGACTGCAGCACGCCAGGCTTCCCTGTCCACCCCCAACTCCCGAAGCTTGCTCAAACTCATGTCCATTGAGTTGGTGATGCCATCCAACCATCTCAATCCTCTGTCGTCCCCTTCTCCTCCTGCCTTCAGTCTTTCCCAGCATCAGGGTCTTTTCCAATGAGTCAGTTCTTCAATGAGTCAGTATGAGGAATATAGCCAATATTTTATAATAACTGAAATGAAGTATAACCTTTAAAAATTATGAATTACCATATTGTACACCTGTAACTTATGTAATATTGTACATCAATTCTTAAAAATTAAAAAGGATAAACGTCAAGTTTAAAAAGCAGAAATGAAAGATCACACATTGCATAATTCAATTCCTATGAAATATTTAGAACGGGAAAATCCATAGGGACAGGAGGTAGGTTAGTAATTGCTTAGGGTCAGAGTAGGGGTATGATTGGAGGAGGTGGGGGAAAAAAGCTACAAGATACAGGGTTTCTTTTTGAGGTGACAGAAATGTTCTGAAATTGACTGAAATGGTAATGGTTGCACATACCTGTGAATATATTAAAAACTAAAGAATAGTACATTTTAAATGGGTGAACTGTATAATATGTGAATTACATCTCCATGAAGCTGTCTGAAAAATTGTTGTTCTTTAGTCCTGTCTGACTCTTTGCAACCCTGTGGACTGTAGCTCACCAGGCTGCTCTGTCCATGGGATTTCCCAGGCAAGAATATTGGAGTACATTGCCATGCCTTGCTCCAGGGGATCTTCCTGACCCAGGGATCAAATCCACATCTCCTGCATTGGCAGGTGGATTTTTTACCACTGAGCCACCAGGGAAGCCCATTTAGAAAATAAATAACAACAAAAACCTCTTTGCCTTGAAAAAGGAACTGAAATTTTCAGCATACAAAACCAGCCCACCATATCTGCATCATACCACGTGTCCTCAGCCTCTTGGGAACATCCTTCTAAAACTCAATTCAAAAGTTAAACTTACAACAGATAAAAGCCATTATATATGGAATGGATAAACAAGACAACAAGGTCCTACTGTAGAGCACAGGGAACTATATCCAGTATCCTGTGATAAACCAGAATGGAAAAGAATTTTTAAAAGAATACATGTAGAAAGCTTCCCTGGTGGCTCAGCGGTAAAACATCTGCCTGCAATGTAGGAGCCACAGGGGACGTGGGTTCAATCCCTGGGTCAGGAAGAGTCCCTGGAGGAGGGCATGGCAACCCACATCAGTATTCTTGCCTGGAGAATCCCACAGACAGAGGAGCCTGGTGGGCTTCAGTCCAGAGGATCACAAAGAGTCAGTGAAGCGACTGAGCCTGCATTCATACACGTATGACTGAATCGCTGTACAGCGGAAACTAAAACAACGTTGTCAATCAACTATACTTCAATTTAAAATTTTTTAAAAATTGAAGCTAAACTTATCCATTTCTGAAAAGTTTAGGCAAATGACAGTTTATTCTGCTAGACTCTCTGTCTGCAAGATCTTTGACATTCTCATTGTCATCTGCTCAATGTTGCCCAAATAGGGATTAGAAAATGGAGGGGGGGATCCATTGTTTTGTACCCTTTCTCCAGGGCTAGGATGTCCAACCAACCTCAGACTCACATGTAAAATCAGACAAAAATGACAATTTCTTCTCTTCCTTGAAAATTTCACTTTAGAAACAGAAATCTTAAGGACAAAATTGGCTTAAAGTCTTAAATTCATTAATATGCTTTTGTCTTATAAATCAGGAGGAGGATATACAGCCCATTATGTGAGGACCAAGGGTTAATCCAAATCCTTCTAAACAACACAACTAAACACTTGGGATTTCTGTGCGTCTTAAAGTGCTTTTTGAAAACCCCCAATTCATTCCTTTTCCTTTTCTTTTTCACATGCAGGACACGTTTGCTTAGCAGATATAAATAAGTTCATGTTATTGTTATCATTTGGAGTGTTCTGTAGCACTTAATGTAATAAATAAAAATCTCTGTTTGACCACATCCTTGGGGATGTCAAGAATGCTTGGCCAATTTTAGCATCTTTCAAAATTTAAACAGTGGTGGCAGCATGGTCCTGCGTTCTCCATACAGCTATGCATTCCCCCTTGAGGGGATTTCAGTAATGCTGTCTAATCAGCTTAAGGAGTTAATTAAACAGCTGTCACTTAGTTTCTTAATTCTGAATCTTGATGCTAAATGAGATTTGAAATTAGTGATGCAAAAATAAGCAGTGCTTTTGTGATACCAGGGGATTTCTTCTCATGGCCTAGAATAAAAGGGACCTTATTCACAGCCAGTAGGGGTCATGGGGTGACCCAGAGAGATGAACTGGGGTCCTGGGAAAATGCTTACCCCGCTGGGGAGTGCGGACAAGTATAGAGTTCGAACTTTCCCTTTTATCCCAAAGGGACTTCTCTGTTAGGAATGATTATTATCTACTATCTACAGAAGTCACAAATTGGAGCCCATAGGTCAACATAACTGGTAAATGTGTTTTGTTTGGGCTTCCTGGTGATTTTCACCAAAGGTAAAAAATCAGATCTCACATAAAAACCAGTCAGTCCTAAAGGAACTCAACCCTGAATATTCGTTGGAAGGACTGAAGCTGTAGCTCCAGTACTTTGGCCACCTGATGCGAAGTGCCAACACACTGGGTAAGATCCTGATTCTGAGAAAGATGGAAGGCAGAAGGAGAAGGGGGTGGCAGAGAATAAAATGATTAGATAGCATCACCGACTCAATGGGCATGAATTTAAGCAAACTCCGGGAGATGGTGGAAGAGAAGGGAGCCTGGCATGCTGCAGTCTATGACATTGCAAAGATACGGACATAACTTAGAGCTTGAACAACAACAATACATAAAAATATTGATTCTTGGTGCCTCTTGGAAAATCAGAAAACATGCAAACCCCAGGTCCACATTTTTACATGGTAGCCCTTAGCTGGAGCTAAAACTGCCCGCTTTTGATCAGATGTGAGAACCAGGGTCCTCATGTTACCATCATCACCTCCCAGGCTGGTTGAGACCAGAGCTTTGATACCATGTCCCGAGACACCAGGGCTCCCCAGGTAATGCAGTGGTAAAGAACCCACTTGCCAACTCAGGAGATGCCAGAGACACGGGTTTGATCCTTAGGTTGGGAAGATCCTCTGGAGTAGGAAATGGCAACCCACTTTAGTATTCTTGCCAGTAAAATCCCATGGACAGAGGAGCCTGGTGGGCTACAGTCCGTGGGGTCAAGAGGAGTTGGACATGACTGAGCACACACACACACACATACCTGACTTACCAAGTTCAGGGACATTTGTCTGGATCAAGAGACAATGCCACTCAAGGTAAGAGCAAACTGTATTAGAATTGCCCTGTCCCTTGCGATGTGTGAGCTCTCACTTGGAGGCTCTGAAAAATCTCAATAGGAAAAATGGACATGAGTAAAAATGCTCCAGGTCTGAGCACATGGTTCTGCAGTCCTGCCCAGATGTTTTCTCCAGAAATAAACCTGATGTGGATTTGCATGAAGAATAAATATGGCCATAAATTCATGATTTTGTTTTATTTTTTAAAACTGTATTGAAGTGTGGTTGATTTACAGTGTTGTGTTGACTTCTGCTGTACAGCAAAGCAACTCAAATATAGATAGATAGATAGATAGATAGACATGGGCTTCCCAGGTGTCACAACGGTGAAGAATCCACCTGCTGATGCAAGACATGCAAGAGACGCAGGTTCAATCCCTGGGTCAGAAAGATCCCCTGGAGCAGGAAATGGCACCCCACTCCAATATGCTTGCCTGGAAAATTCCATGGTCTGAGGAGCCTGGTGGGTTACAATCCATGGGGTTGCACAGAGTTGGACACAAATGAGCAACTAAGCACACACATTCTTTTCCATTATGTTTTATTACATAGTATTGAATATAGTTTCCTGTGCTATACAATAGGACTTTATTGTTTATCCATTCTCCATGTAATAGTTTGTATCTACTAATCCCAAATTTCCAATCTATCCATCCCCCACCCCTTCCACCCTAGCAACCAAAAGTCTGTTCTCTATGTCTGTGAGTCTATTTCTGCCGTGTACATTAGTTCATTTATGTCATACCTTAGATTCCACATAGACATGATATCATATGATATTTGTCTTTCTCTGACTGACTGACTTTAATTAATATGATTCCCTCTCTGTCCACATTGCTGCAAATGGCATTGTTTTGTTCTTTTTATGGCTGAGTAATATTCCATTATATACATCTCTCTTATCCATTCATCTCTCAATGAATATTTAGGTTGCTTTCATGTCTTGGCTATTTTAAGTAGTTCTGCTTATGAATATGGGGGGGGGGCATGTATCTTTTTGAATTTGAGTTGTGTTTAGACATAGTTAGCATGCATTTTTGCTGGCCACAAGCCAGTCACAGATCTAAGTACTTTTCATGCATACAGTCCTCACAGCAACTCAATAATATGGAAATATTTGCCACTCCCATTGTACAGATGAGAAACTGAGGCACAGTGCAGGCACTGGTTTGTCTACAGCCACAGAGCTAGTAGGGACAGATCAGTTCAGTTCAGTCACTCAGTCGTGTCCGACTCTTTGCGACTCCATGAATCACAGCATGCCAGGCCTCCCTGTCCATCACCAACTCCTGGAGTTCACTCACACTCACGTCCATCGAGTCAGTGATGCCATCCAGCCATCTCATCCGCTGGCGTCCCCTTCTCCTCCTGCCCCCAATCCCTCCCAGCATCAGAGTCTTTTCCAATGAGTCAACTCTTCACATGAGGTGGCCAAAGTACTGGAGTTTCAGCTTCAGCATCATTCCCTCCAAAGAAATCCCAGGGCTGATCTCCTTCAGAATGGACTGGTTGGATCTCCTTGCAGTCTAAGACTCTCAAGAGTCTTCTCCAACACCACAGTTCAAAAGCATCAATTCTTCAGTGCTCAGCCTTCTTCACAGTCCAACTCTCACATCCATACATGACCACTGGAAAAACCATAGCCTTGACTAGATGAACCTTTGTTGGCAAAGTAATGTCTCTGCTTTTGAATATGCTCTCTAGGTTGGTCATAACTTTCCTTCCAAGGAGTAAGCATCTTTTAATTTCATGGCTGAAGTCACCATCTGCAGTGATTTTGGAGCCCAGAAAAATAAAGTCTGACATTGTTTCCTCTGTTTCCCCATCTATTTCCCATGAAGTGATGGGACCGGATGCCATGATCTTCGTTTTCTGAATGTTGAGCTTTAAGCCAACTTTTTCACTCTCCACTTTCACTTTCATCAATAGGCTTTTGAGTTCCTCTTCACTTTCTGCCATAAGGGTGGTGTCATCTGCATATCTGAGGTTATTGATATTTCTCCCGGCAATCTTGATTCCAGCTTGTGTTTCTTCCAGTCCAGCGTTTCTCATGATGTACTCTGCATATAAGTTAAATAGGCAGGCTGATAATATACAGCCTTGACATACTCCTTTTCCTATTTGGAACCAGTCTGTTGTTCCATGTCCAGTTCTAAGTGTGGCTTCCTGACCTGCATACAGGTTTCTCAAGAGGCAGGTCAGGTGGTCTGGTATTCCCATCTCTTTAAGAATTTTCCACAGTTTATTGTGATACACACAGTCAAAGGCTTCGAAATAGTCAATAAAGCAGAAATAGATGTTTTTCTGGAACTCTCTTGCTTTTTCCATGATCCAGCGGATGTTGGCAATTTGATCTCTGGTTCCTCTGCCTTTTCTAAAACCAGCTTGAACATCAGGAAGTTCACAGTTCACATATTGCTGAAGCCTGGCTTGGAGAATTTTGAGCATTACTTTACTAGCGTGTGAGATGAGTGCAATTGTGCAGTAGTTTGAGCATTATTTGACATTGCCTTTCTTTGGGATTGTAATGAAAACTGACCTTTTCCAGTCCTGTGGCCACTGCTGAGTTTTCCAAATGTGCTGGCATATTGAGTGCAGCACTTTCACAGCATCATCTTTCAGGATTTGAAATAGCTCAACTGGGGTTCAAAGTCAGCCTGTCTGGCTTCAGAGCCAGTATTCTTCACTTTTGGATCTACTGTCTCCATATATAATTTATTTTCTATAATATCTGTAATAAACTTTACATGATAGCACACTGATTGTTTCTACCCAGAGAGATTAAGAAAGATGTCCCATTTGAGCTGGACCTTGATCTTAGCATTTTAGGATCACTCTTAACAGTGAGCTACACTGGCACAAAAAGTACGATTTTTCAAATTTTTCAAATTTATATTCAGTTTTCAAAGGCACATCTCCTACAGATAACAGTGCTATTGTAATGGTTGCTGACATGAAGAAAATCAAGGATTTCCCTCCCTCCTGCTTTAACAATAAACTTTTTTCTATCCTTTGGTGCATGTATTTATTAAAGCCTGAATCTAGGAAAGGAAAGTCCCCAAATTAAATCTATGCAGTAGGCTTGGAGAATGTGTTAGCAGGAACAGAAGCATGGAAAGTTCTGCTGGGAACACTCCCAGGAGAATGGAGAAGTCAGTGAAGAGCTTGACAACAATTAAAGCTATGATAAAGAGAATTGTGAAAGGCAAGAGAAGAAATAGGCACTCAGAGACACCCGCATCTGTGAATATTGGCTTGGCCCAAAAGTTCATTTGGGTTTTCCATCCCATCTTATGTAAAACCCAAACAAACTTTTTGGCCAACCCAGTATTATCAATAGCATGGAAAGCAATGAAATGTAGTACAGTATATTTCCGTACCACGGTTCCCAACTGACGTGACATCAGAAGTCTGGAGACATTTTTGGTCATCACGACAGGGGAATTACACTGTGTGCTGAGCCCAGGGATATGGCTAAATATATAAAGTGCACAGAATAGCCTGAGAGCAAAGACTTTTCTAGCCCCAAACATCAACAGTCTAGACGGAGAATTTCTGCTCCCCAATGAACAATATTTGTATGAGTGTAATAGATCCATTACCAGTTTTCAACTTTTAGATTCAACCCTTGTGCCAAGCAAAGGAGGCTTTATTATATATCAGGACACAACAAAGATATTATCAACCTGAAGAGGATAAAAGGAACAGTTAGAAATGAGAAAACTTGGGAGGTCAATGTGGTATTATAAGCTGAAGGGGCTTTAAGCCATGCTAATACTCTCATCTTATAAAGTGTGTGGGGTCTCAGTTACCTCTATCTGCATTAGAAGGAACAGTATTATGTTGTGGCATAACATGGTGATTGTCATTTATATTGTTTCTGTCCTGGTTCTGGGAGTTGTCAGGACTCAGTTATCTGGCTCAGCTGGGGGAGTGCCCTCGAAGGCTTCCTCACTCATGTAGCTGGTGGGTCAGTGCTGGATTTTTGCTGCTGACTCAGCGTACTCTTACCTGGAAAATCCCATGGATGGAGGAGCCTGGTGGGCTGCAGTCCATGGGGTTGTGAAGAGTCGGACATGACTGAGCGACTTCCCTTTCACTTTTCACTTTCATGAATTGGAGAAGGAAATGGCAACCCACTTCAGTGTTCTTGCCTGGAGAATCCCAGGGACGGCGGAGCCTGGTGGACTGACGTCTATGGGATCGCACAGAGTCGGACACGACTGAAGTGACTCAGCAGCAGCGGCAGCCACTTACATGCCAGTGCCCTCTCCACGTGGCCTGGGCTCCTTCGCAGCATGGCGGTTGAGTTCCAAGAACAAGGATCCCCAGGGAGAAAACTAGAAGTTATATTGCTCTAGATGACTGACTCTCAGAAAAAAACATATCACTTCCTTTGCATTCTCAGCTTCAGAACGTGAGTCACTAAGTCCAGGCTGTACTTCAGGGGAGGCTCCCTAGACTCCACTTCTGCATAGGCAGAGTCAAAAACTGAGCAGACAGACTTTTAAACCACTTGGGAATCAACACTTTGTCTCTTGATGAGAGGTATGTTTCGCTTAAAATGAAAAAAAAAAAAAAAAAGCTTATCAAGGGACTTCCCTGGTGCTCCAATGGCTAAGACTTTGCATTCTCAATGCCAGAGGCCTGAGTTCAATCCCTGGTCAGGGAGTTAGATCCTACTTGCCAAATCAAAGACCCCGCATACTGCAGCTAAGACCTGGCACAGTCAAATAAATAGTTTTTAAAAAAGAAGTTAATGTTGCTATACAGCAAGGTTCTGATTTTGAAAAGAAAAAAGACAGGTAATAGAAGAATCAAACCAGGAACTTAGCTGCGTGGACTGGGACAGGAGAAATTGCAGAGGGAGAAAGATTTCATCCATGTCATCCCAGAAAATCAGTAGATAATATTTGAGCATACTATGTCAAGAAACTTTATTCAGATATACAGGGGAAAAGCCTTCCTAACATAGTGGAAGAGTTGAAAGTGGGATGGATGAGATGACTTTTTATGGTATTTTATGATAAACCTTTTCACAAATGCAAAATTTTAACAATGAGGTTATATAACCTTGATAAGATTTTTTAATTCACATAAAAAAGTAAACACACCATGCATTGGGTTTGCATCTTAATGTCATCCGAAAGACAGCCTAACTGTGAAAGGCATGAGCAGACTGCCAGTCTCCTGTGGGCTCTGTGGTATGACATTTCTCTGTTTCCCCTTGGGAGGGAGAAAATTTTTATTTTCTTAGCAGCCTTTATGGCTGCTAAAATAATTCTCCATACCACGCTATACCATCAAGCCCGAGGGCTGATGTACCTTCAAACACAGAGTGGTTTATAAATTTGCTTGCAAAGCAGGTGCCAAATTGACTGATGCTCCCACTTGTTAAAAGAAGCACAGAGGTGATTTATCATGATGCAGCATTATCACTAATGAGATAGAGTATTTCCATGGTCATCTAATGGCTCTTCTGTTTAATGTGGTATGAACTGGCCTGTTTGGTATTCATTAAGGGTGCAGGTGGGGGAGCTGGAGTAACAGACCTTGTCCAAACAAGCAAGAGATCAACAAGATGATGAGTCACTATTCTATTTATTAGGTTGTTGATCTTTGTTGGGAAGTGAATTGAAAAGATGTAAGAAATTAACTACAGTGAAGGAATCACACTGAGGGAAAGCATGGCATTGGTGATGTTAGGTTCCTGTTCTGTGTCTGCCCCAGCTCCTTTCAACAAAAATCAGGACAGTCAACCAGGAGATGAAGAGCCAGCCACCCAGCAGTGTTGAGTTTTCATACCTGAGCTGTCTATTAAAATACTTTGGCCTGGGGCACAGTCCAGAACTCAATGAATATATATTTTTTGAAATGACGTTGGGAAGTGTTGTGTCTTAGTCAGAGTGGATTGCGTTATATTGCAGTAACGAGTTGCTCCACCATCTCGTTGCCTTAAGACAAGGAAAGCATTTTTCTTACTCCTGCTTCATGTCTTACATGGGGCACTAGGAAGCTCTTCTCCATATGCTAACCTGGATCTAACAAGCTCTGCCTTCTTGGAGCTGAACCAGCTGGGAAGCGTAGCCTTTTCAGTCATCAGGGCAGGTGATGAGAAAGAACAGATAATTGTTTATGAAAGCTTTAATGCCTCAACCCAGAAGTAGCAAATAACATTGACTCTGGCATTTTAGTGGCTGTAAGTGTTTACATGGCTCTATCTGCAGGGGTAGAAAGTAAGGAAAATATAAAAGAGCAAATGACATATTGGCTGAGCCTTGTTTTTCTGGCATAAACTGGAATTCACTTGCATGGCATACCTACCAACATCCAGTCTAACTGGCCAGGCATCCCTTCTGATTAATTGGTACCCATGCCATACCAGTGTTTTAGGGTCCCTCCGCCCAGTGACCCCCAATCTGTTTGGCACCAGGGACTGGTTTCATGGAAGACAAATTTTCCATGGACTGGGGTTGAAGGGGTGATTTCAGGATGATTCAAGTTCATTACAGTTACTGTGCCCTTCATCTCTATTATTATTACACCAGGTTCACCTCAGATCATCAGGCATTAGATCCCAGAG
The DNA here is from genome assembly GCF_032452875.1 of Bos javanicus. Taxonomy (NCBI): domain Eukaryota; kingdom Metazoa; phylum Chordata; class Mammalia; order Artiodactyla; family Bovidae; genus Bos; species Bos javanicus. The sequence goes on from NC_083884.1 coordinate 48,443,404, forward strand.
GCTGGGAACCCCTGCCCCAGTCCATATTTTATTTGTCACTTTTGAATATGTATGTTTTGGCAGAAGGGGAAAATTATTTCTATACCTGATTTGGACATTCATCTTTAACTCAACAGTGTGCTTATTTTAGTGTGTAACCTAAATTCTCACTCCTTATATCCTTTGACATTGGAGGTCCTAGAATTCAGTCTGCTTTGGACAAAGAATCATAAGATACTGTTTGTTTGTGTCGTTCGAGGTGTCATCAAGAGCAGAGGGTGAATCATGCCTACATAGAATGTTAATTTAAGAGTGTTAACAGACTTAATAGAATACTCTTTATATTTTAACATCAGGAAAATACCAGTGCATGTACTGTGGAAAGCTATCATTTGTAGTTGCCCCAAGGGTACCCTCTTTGTACCCCACAGTGTAAATCTCATCTTCTCTGGGTAAATTTCTGAAACCTGCTTCATGTAGCCTCCCTTGAAAGATGGAGAGAGAGCACGCGTGCGCTCAAAGTGTCCATGGCGATTTAGCATCATGATTTAGTCTCTGCCAGTTGGATGTACCTGTGATGCTTTATTTCCAATGCTGCCATGAGAAAGGATGTGTGCCTGAGATTTCTTAAGAGGCAGTGAGATTCTAGAACAATTTTCCTGATTTGTCAGCTTCCTAATCAAGGCAGAAGCAGCAAGTGGGCCAACTCTGTGTTTCCAGATGTTAAGCTTCAGAGGTGAGGCTGGAGTCTGTTCCTTCAATCCTGTCAACAGTGCAGGGCTCCATCCACACTCAACAAACCCCTTTCAGCTGAATTGAGCTATATTGGATTCTGTTGTGTGCAACTAAGATCCCTGACTCACATAGTGTTTCTCAAAACTGAACATCATTTCCAAGATACTTTGAAGAATGGGTAAATATTGTAAGACATCAACTACCTGTTTTAAACATTTGTTAGCAATATAGGAAGTTGCAGAAGTATCAGGAGGAGAGTAAGAAGGTTGCAAATTGTAGGTAGATCTAAACTGTGCTCCAAAAGGAGCCATGTCAACTCCTCAGATGGTGCCAAGGCTCCCAGTGTGGATCCTTAATTCAGGGTGTGTGAATTCTTCATCTCCTGATGAACCATAGGGACGCCATTTTGTTTGTGTCTTTGCTTCAGTGGAGCATTTGATACAGCCTTATTGAGTATTTTAGTCTCTCCAAGGGTGATAAGCAGGCAAGTGAAGGAGTTTTACTTCTGAAACCTGCTGTTTCAGTTCAGTACAGTTCAGTCACTCAGTTGTGTCTGACTCTTTGTGACCCCGTGGACTGCAGCACGCCAGACCTCCCTGTCCATCACTAACTCCCAGAGTTTACTCAAACTCACGTCCATTGAGTCAGTGATGCCATCCAACCATCTCATCCTCTGTCCTCCCCTTCTCGTCCTGCCTTCAATCTTTCCCAGCATCAGGGTCTTTTCCAAATGAGTCAGTTCTTCGCGTGAGGTGGCCAAAGTATTGGAGTTTCAGCTTCAGCATCAGTCCTTCCAATGAATATTCAGGACTGATATCCTTTAGGATGGACTGGTTGGATCTCCTTGCAGTCCAAGGGACTCTCAAGAGTCTTCTCCAACACCACGGTTCAAATGCATCAATTCTTCAGTGCTCAGCTTTATTAGTGTAATTTCTGACACATATCTCCATGCAAACGAGAATGTCCAGGTGTGTTTCTTTTTTTAAATATGAGGTGAAATGCTTGTCCCACAGTTGATCCTGGGAAATTTCTCACCCGACCTGGGAGTAACTTTCTAACAGCTGGGTCCATTTTGGATCTGCTGCCTCAGCCCTGCTCTGGGCACTTCCCTGACCTGGTCCCACCTTGAGTCGTTCAGACAACTTCCTACAGGTTGGTCCAGGGCTTTCCTTACATCCCAGGAGCCTCTGCCCAGGTGTTCAGTTTATAACCCTGGGGGATGTATGCTTCTCTTCCAGTAGTCAATTATGGGAGGCCAGGCCTATGCTCCCCCCACCCACAGCTGCAAGCTGCCCCACACACCCTACAGTCAGTTTTCCCTTCTTTTCTACCTCCCATGCCTCACCCCTCACTCCTGCCTGCTGCAAATAAATCAACTTCATCCAGAGCCTTGGCTCAGGCTCTGCTTTGGGGAAAACTCAGACTAATGCAATATCCAATTTGCACATTGGCAAAGTGAGCTTGATAATGGTTAAAGAAACACCAAGTCTGCATCTCAATAAGAAGTAGAAGGAAACTTTGTAAACCAAAGTGCTTTCATCTGACTACCTTCCTGGTCAACTTTATTGATTAGGATGCTTTGTAACCAAAAGAAAATGATGCTGGTTAATTTTTATTTTTTAACCACACTTGAGGTATGACTGACATGTAAAAAGCTGTACATATTTAATGGATACAACTCAATGAGTTTGGGGATATTCACTTTCATTTTTCACTTTCATGCATTGGAGAAGGAAATGGCAACCCACTCCAGTGTTCTTGCCTGGAGAATCCCAGGGACGGGGGAGCTTGGTGGGCTGCCGTCTCTGGGGTTGCACAGAGTCGGACACGACTGAAGTGACTTAGCAGCAGCAGTAGCATCATATACCTAGACAGCATGTTAAAAGGCAGAGACATTACTTTGCCAACAAAGGTCCATCTAGTCAAGACTGTGGTTTTTCCAGTAGTCATGTATGGATGTGAGAGTTGTAATATAAAGAAAGCTGAGTGCCGAAGAATTGATGCTTTTGAATTGTGGTGTTGGAGAAGACTCTTGAGAGTCCCTTGGACTGCAAGGAAATCCAACCCGTCCATCCTAAAGGAAATCAGTCCTGAATGTTCATTGGAAGGACTGATGTTGAAGCTGAAACTCCAATACTTTGGCCACCTGATGTGAAGAACTGACTCACTGGAAAAGATCCTGATGCTGGGAAAGACTAAGGGCCGGAGGAGATGGGGAGGACAGAGGATGAGATGATTGGATGGCATCACCGACTCAATGGACATGAGTTTGAGTAAACTCCAGGAGTTAGTGATGGACAGGGATGCCTGGCGTGCTGCAGTCCATAGGGTCACAAAGAGTCAGACACGACTGAGCGACTGAACTGAATTAAACTGATAGGCCTTTGATGGTCCTGCAAAGCAGGAGACCCTGGTTGGATTCCTGGGCCAAGAAGATCCCCTGCAGAAGGTATAGGCATTCTACTCCAGTACTTTTGGGCTTCCCTGGTAGCTCAGTTGGTAAAGAATCCACCTGCAATGCAGGAGACCCCGGTTTGATTCCTGGGTCAGGAAGTTCCCCTGGACAAGGGATAGATTACCCACTCCAGTATTCTTGGTCTTCCGTGGTGACTCAGACAGTAAAGAATCTGCCTGCAATGCAGGAGACCTGGGTATGATCCCTGGATTGGGAAGATCCTCTGGAGGAGGGCATGGCAACCCACTCCAGTATTCTTGCCTGGAGAATCCCTAAGGACAGAAGAACCTGGCGGGCTACAGTCCATAGGGTCACAAAGAGTTGGACATGACTGAGCGACTAAGCGCAGCACAGCACATATACCTGTGAGGGCCTCCCAGGTGGAACTAGTGGTAACGAGCCAGCCTGCCAATGCAGGAGACAAAAGAGACGTGGGTTGGTTCCCTGGATCAGGAAGATCCCCTAGAGGAGGGCGTGGCAACCCACTCCAGTATGCTTGCCTGGAAAATTCCGTGGACAGAGGAGCCTGGCAGGCTATAGTCCATAGGGTTGCAAAGGGTCAGACAGGACTGAAGAAACTTAGAATGCACACATACACCTGTGAAGCCATCGACACCACTAAGATCATGGCCAGAGCCAACACCTCTCAGTGTTTCCTCCCTCCCCCTTTATTGTCATCATTGTCATTATTATTACTCATGTATGTGGTAAGAACATTTAACACACCCTGTACCCTCTGGTGGTTCAGATGGTAAAGAATCTGCCTGCAATGCAAGAGATTTGATCCCTGGGTCGGGAAGATCCCCTGGAGAAGGACATGGCAATCCACTCCAGTATTCTTGCCTGGAGAATTCCATGAACAGAGGAGCCTGGTGGGCTACAGTCCATGGTGTTGCAAAGAACTGGACATGACTGAGCAACTAACACATTTGCTTTCACTTTCACTACCCTCTAAAAAGGTAATTACCTAATGAATACGGTTCCGTTGGAGAATGGATAAAACCGTTTAAAAGGTAGGAATCAGGACCTTAGTGGAAATACAGATAACAGGGCAAATGACAGACTTTTCCAGGTGCCACCAGTGCAACAAATAGAATCCAAACATTCTTGACTCTTGCCTCGGTCTTCTTGAATGAAATTCAAATCCCAGGGTTAGAGGGCTTGATTGTCAGAGCTTCAGAGATCACTGGGGGCAGAGGGTTATGCTGATTTTCAGTCCTAAAAAAAGGGATGGTTTCAGCCAGTCTAGCCATTCCCTAGCTATTTCTAAATCGATCCATTTCATGTACCAATTTCTAGTAAATAGAAATTTATTTATATTAATACTATAAATTGCTGTTTATAATAGAAATCTGTTTGTAGGCTCTCTAGTGTGTTACACAGATGTACTTGTCAGTCCTTATGTCAGTGCTAATCCATAGTATGAAGCTCCAGAATAAATCATGTTCATACTTTTTTTTTAAAAAAAGGAAGGGATTGCATTTCCAAAAGAAAACTGAAGTCCTGTTATGCAGAAGGACTTGGGGCAGGTGAAAATCAAGGTTGTCCATCCCAGAAACTCATTATATTTCTTTAAAAATATTACTGCATTGGCTAAAATGTTCATGTGGCTTTTTCTGAAAGATGTTACAGAAAAACCCGAACGAATTTTTTGTCAATATAAGGAAATTGACTGTGATATTTCACTCAAACCCCATTTGTTGGAGAGCTTACACGCTCTTCTTCTGTCCTCATGAGCCCCCAGAGGAAATGCTATCTTTGTGCAAATCTAAGTAAAATCAAGCTGAGTGTGCCAGTTCACTTTTATTGCCACCTCCTCATAACGCCCATCTTTCAAATTTCTCTCTCACTGAGTTAAAAAGATGTGAAATGCCCTGCTTGGAGGTAAGGGGATGGGATCGTGTGCAGTCTGATCAGATAAGCCTCTGATTTTGCAAATGCTGACCCCAAGCCAGGCTTCCCACATCCCAGCTGAGAGCCCGACTTCCACTTGTGCTTCATCCTGTTTGTTTTATAGGATGTTTGCCCTTCTCTGCCCTCCTCCAATGGGGCACTCGAAGCCCTGTCTATGATGCTTCTGTTTAGAGAAGGAGTGACCCCAGCTAACACCACATTTATTCTATTCCAACCTCGTTCATTGAGATTAACATTTGTGGGATCATTTCAAAGCCACATATTAACATGATTTCCCAAAGCCACAGTAATGTTGAAGTTCCCAAATCGTTTTCTTCTCATTAGGAACAACAGGCAATTTAACTTACTTCTTTCAGCCCAAGAGCTGTGAAAACTGATGAATATTTCTTCCTTCCAAGGTGTGTCAGATAGGACTGTGATTATCTGTGAGTGACAGGGACACACATACAAAAGGATGAAAAGGGCAGGACCTCAGTCTTCTCTCCAGATGTGTTCAGAGGAAGCAGTCCAAACTTCATGCTGTGAGGCATCTACCATCAGGCTGCTTCTCTTTGAGACTCAGCGATGGCACCAGTTTCCTGGGGCTGCTGTAACAAAGTACATCAAATGTGGTGGCTTCAAACAACAGAAATTTACATGGAAACAACCTAAATGTCTATTGACAGATGAATGGATAAAGAAGATGTGGTACATGTATACAAAGGGGTATTACTGCTGCTACTGCTAAGTCACTTCAGTCGTGTCCGACTCTGTGCAACCCCATAGACGGCAGCCCACCAGGCTCCCCCATCCCTGGGATTCTCCAGGCAAGAACACTGGAGTGGGTTGCCATTTCCTTCTCCAATGCATGAAAGTGAAAAGTGAAAGTGAAGTCGCTCAGTAGTGTCCGACTCCTAGTGACCCCATGGACTGCAGCCCACCAGGCTCCTCGGTCCATGGGATTTGCCAGGCAAGAGTACTGGAGTGGGGTGCCATTGCCTTCTCCCACAAAGGGGTATTACTCAGCCATAAAAAAGAATGCAATCTTGCCACTTGCAGCAACAGGAGGCAACTAGAGATTATCACACTGAGTGAAGTAAGTCAGAAAGAGAAAGACGAATATCACAATATCACTTACATGTGGAATCTAGACGATGACACAAATGACCTTACCTGTGAAACAGAAACAGACTCACAGACGTAAAGAACAGACTTGTGGTTGCCAAGGGCAGAGGAAAAAGAAGGACTGAGAGTTTTGAATTAGCAGATGCAAACTACTATATAGGGACTGGATAAACAGCAAGGTCCTACCTTGTAGCACAGGGAGCTATATTCAGTATCCTGTGATAAACCGTCATGGAAAAAAATATGAAAAAGGATGTATGTATATGTATAATTGAATCACTGTACCATACAGTAGAAATTAACACAATGTTGTAAGTCAACTATACTTCAATTAAAAAAAAAATATTCTCTCACAGTTCAATAATCCCAAAATTCAGGTGTTGACAGAGCCATGTTCCCTCTGATTGTTCTTGAAGAGTACATTTCCTGCTTCCTCTTTCTCACATTTTATTGTTGAGAAAATTTAGGCACCAAGAGTTAAGCTAGTTAGACTTCCCTGGCAGTCCAGTGGTTAAGACTCTGAGCTTCCAATTTAGGAGGTGTGGGTTTGAGGAACTAAGATCCCATATGCTGCCAGCATCTTTGAAGCTCCTTGGCTGGTAGCTGCATCCCTGTCGTCTCTGCTTTTGTCTTCACAGGACCATTCTCCCTGTGCCTCTTGACTCTGTTTTCTCTTCCTATGAGGACACTGGTTGTTGGATTAGGGCCCACTCAAACCCAACATGGCCTCATTTTAACTAATTATACCTGCAAAGACTCTCTGTTAGAATAAAATCATGTCCTGAGGTTCTGGGTAGAAAGGAACTCTGGGGGACACTGTTCACCCCATCACAGTCATCATGCACCTTTGGGTATAGTCAGTTCTCTACATATGAATGACTTCTGTTCTAAGAGCACATTGCTAAGTCCAATTTGTTCCCGAGTCCTACAAAGGCAGCTAGGTGCCCAACTAACAGCATCGGCTATATAGTACTATACTATAATAGGTTTATAATACCTTTCACACAAATAATAAATTAAAAAAATACAAAAAATAAAACATTTTTAATCTTACAGGACTGGACCTTGAAAAGTACAGTAGTATAGTACAACAGCTGGCATCCAAGTGCTGGCATCGAGTGAACGGGCAAGAAGAGCTACTGGCTGGAGGAGGCAGAGAAGGTGGGAGATAGCAGAGCTGCAGATCGTCAGCAACAGGAGATGGAGGGCAAACTGCAGTTTCACTCTCACTTAACATTGATGGAATGCACGTTAGCATCTTTGAAAGTTTGCAACTTGAATTTCTTAGGCACCGGGCAATTCTTAACCCACTGAAACCCAGGTCAAAAGCAAGAGGTGGGCACTGTTATCCTGATTTTATAGTTGAGAAAATTTAGGCACCAAGAGTTAAGTTAGTTAGACTTCCCTGGCAGTCCAGTGGTTAAGACTGTGAGCTTCCAATTTAGGAGGTGTGGGTTCAGGGAACTAAGATCCCATATGCTGTGAAGCGCAGCCAAAATGTTAAAAGAAAAAGAAAGAAAAAAATAGCATACTTAATAAGAGATTAAAAAAAAAAAAAGTTATATAGGTTGCCTGAGGTCACCCAGTGGGTCGTGTCAAAAGTGAGATTTGAACCCAGTGGTCCTACAAGAGTCTCCCTGCTCTTAACCTTTGTACTACACTGAACCATTTGGGTCTTAACAGCAAGCTCCACCTTTGGGGGTGCGAGAGACAGCCCCAACTGTGCATGGTGGGCTGGAAGAAAAGGAAAATGCAAAACAAACCTTCAGAATCTGCTTTTTTAAAACAGACTTCCCTGGCAACTTCACCCAGAGACTGCCATTTATATCTCATGGACCAAAACCATATCACAGATTAAGGGCAGCCAAAAAGATGTAATAATTTTAGCTGGGCATTTTACAGCCTTAAAGGAAATTGGCATTTTGTTAGGTAAGCAGGAAAGCAGGATATGTACTGGATGAGTTACAAACTGCCTGTAACACACAGATCCATCTCTTGATGTGGTTTTCTTTTTTAATTTTTATTGAAATAGAATTAGTTTACAATGTTGTGTTAGTTTCAGGCATACAGCAAAGTGGTTAAATCATACATATATATTCTTTTAGAATCTTTTTTCATTATAGGTTATTACAAAATATTGAATATAGTTCCCTGTGCTACACAGTAGGACCTTGTCGACTATCTATTTTACATATACTGGTGTGTATCTGTTAATCCCAAACTCCTAATTTATTCCTCCCCCCTTTCCCCTTTGGTAACCATGAGTTTGTTTTCTATGCCTGTGAGTCTATTTCTATTTTTGACATGTTTTAGAGGGTCCCCCTTCAAAAGTAGTGTTTTCCTGTATCCATTATCTTCCTCTTCTCTGTTTTAAAAATAATGTTCAAGAGTGCACATGAAGAAATGACTGTGTTCATACACAAAATCAGAACCCTAGAAACAAGAGGAAATTTAAAAAAACAAACAAACACTCTAACGTTGATTCCAATCCGTCAGATCTCCATATGACAAAGTGTTTCACACTTAAGTCACAGCAGACTGTCAGGGCTGTGTGCATTTCCCTTACACACTGCCAGAGTGCTCCAGACCAATTCCTAGCATCACCGTCTGCCAGGATCTTTTGTTGAGATTGTCTGTCTGCACACACAGCAGGCTGGACGAGCCAGGGAATGGTCAGCTTGCAGGAGCTGATGGGTAAAACTCCAGCTCCCTCTCCCTTCCTGTAATTATTTTTAGCTGTTTATTTTGGTGTGTTTTCTTTTTTTAATTTATTTGGCTGCGCCACTAGGGTTCTTAGTTTGGGGCATATGGGATCTAGTTCCCTGACCAACAATTGAACCTGGGCCCCTTTCCATTGGGAGCATGGAATCTTAACCCCTGGGCCACCAGGGGAGCCCCTCAGCTGTGTCTTTTAGATAGCTTCCCCCACAGGAAAATATATGATAAAACATTTCAACATATTAAAATATGTAACATAACCAATGTGTTTCATCATAGGGATCAACCCCTGCAAGATTAAGCTCCAGCCCCCAACTCTGGTCGCTGGCAGGACATGCATCCTTGTTGGCTGCCCATTTTTCCATGTATCACTTCCCCACTCCCTTCTTGAAGTTTCCTGAGTCTCTGAAACAAATGGCTCTTGAATCCTCATTCCAGCATCTGTTTCTGGGGCCTTTCCAAACTAAGATGCGGGTCATCGTTTCTCAAGTAAAACGAGGACAGTCATTGTTGCCTGACAATAGAGGATAATGAGTTACATTTCAAAAAAGGATCTGCACCCTTACTCACGAGGTCGTCCCTTTTCCTGGTGCCACAGTCAGAGTCTCTTGCCCCCTCTTGCCCTCTCCTAGCCGCTGGTGACCCTCAAGTTCTGCAGCCATGTGGTCCAATTCCCAGAAAGGACTTACTAGCAAGAACACAGTGTCCAGATGGCAGAAGACAAGCATGGAGCTACCAGTAAGAACTGAGTCAGGGCTTTCTCAAGACATGCCTGCCTTTGTATCCGAGGCTCAGGGGCTGTGATAAGGGGAACTCACGTCAATAAGGCAACTGGGCCTTCAAGGGTTTTATGGAATCACATCTCAACCCACGCCAGGCCTCTGCAGGCACATTCACCACCATCTTCTTGTCCAGAGACTTTTGTGAGCCATCCACACACCAGTCACCTCCTGGAGAAAGTCAGCAATGCACAAGAGAAGGCTCTCTTCTTTTTTCATCTTTTTTTAAATTTTTTGCACTACTCAGAACTTTCTTTATGTTTCCTTCTTTCTTTCTTGTCTATGCTGGGTCTTTGCTACGGGACTCAGGCTTCTTTTGCTGCAGAGCATGGGCTCTCGAGCAAGGGCTCGGTACTTGTGGCACACAGGCTTCGTTGCCCCCATGGCATGTGGGATCTTCCCGGGCCAGAGATCGAACCCTTGTCCCCTGCACTGGAAAACAGGTCCTCAACCACTGGACCACCAGGGAAGTCCCTCAGAACCTTACTAATACAAGCAAAAGAACCAAACTTAACTAATTCAAAAAAACACAGCAATAACGTTTTTTTTTTTTTTGTTTTTGTTTTTTTTATAAGCAGTAGGGAATATATTGCTTTGTATAACCATGAAGTCCATGAATTATTGCATGGATTAGATCTAGGTTTCTTTTTTAATTTCTATTTTATATTGAAGTTGGCTTCCCAGGTAGCTCAGTGGTAAAGAATCTGCCTACTGATGCAGGAGACACAGGTTCAATCCCTGGGTCGGGAAGATAACCTGGAATAGGAAATGGAAACCCACTACAGTATTCTTGCCTGGAAAACTCCATGGACAGAGAAGCTTGGCAGGCTGCAGTCCATGGGGTCACAAAGAATCGGCCGTGACTGAGCAACTGAGGCTGTGTTGGTTTCAGGTATACAGCAAAGTGATTCTGTTATACATATGCATGTGTCTATTCTTCTTCAAATCCTTTTCCCATTTAGATTGTTGCTGAATATTAAGCAGAGTGAAGAGAAGTTTCTTGATATCAAATAATCACACAGAGGAGGCAGGAAAATGCCAGGCTTGAAAGCTTGGTCCCTAATCCCCACTGAAATCTTGCAGATGGACTGATGCACTCTGTTTAGAGGATAAGAAAACATCCCAGACCTGTGGGCTCACAGCTGCTCAGTGGTTATCCCAGGGTCATTTCCCACAATGCTGACCTGACTGCAATGCATTCCAGGCCTTTTGAGTTTTATTGTTGGGCAGAGATGCTCTTTACTTTTCTACCACTGGTGTGCAAAATTGTTTTCCCTGAAGCTGATGTTCTAATGCTGTTTCTCTAGTCTGCTTTTTCCCTTAGAGATGAGCCAGTTTGGGCCCAAGAGTTAAATTGCATTTTTCCACTTCTTCTCGAAGTGTGAACAGTTCCTTTTGATCTCTACCCTTTAGAGTGGAAAAATATGGCTGGCCTTTTTCCTCCCCAGAGGCAACGGGAAGTAGCAACACCATGCTGATTGGCTTCCTTCATTCTTTTACTATGTTTGTACCCAAAATAAAATAAAAATCCGCTGGAAACCCACAGGGGAGGGGAAAAAAGGTGCATAAGCAATGGGGCATTTGGAGGCCTATGCATATTCAGACAATTTGAGGCATAGTCTTTGAAATTCAGGAACATTACAAACTGTAGTCTTGTCTTTTAGAATTAAAGAAACAATATATATATACACACATATATATCCATGTATGTGTGTATATATATATATTATCATATCCAAAGGCTAAGCCAAATGAACTAATTATAAAACGAACTGAGTCCTTTAAAGGAAAAGTAAAATCTTACATAAGAAATAGAAAGTTAACATAAGGAAAACGGTTATATAATTTTAAGCTGATAAACTTCTACGCCTTCTTCTGGCATACAGCTAAATGGGCGTTTTTGATTTCACATGAAAACCGAATTAACAAGAATCTCTGCAAGCCTGTCTCTAAAAGACGTAAAAGGCTTCCTAAATAGGTCCTGAGGCCCGTCCAGACGTGGTGTTGCTGTACCCAGGCTCAACCGGTCAAGTTCAGATGAATAGAAGAAACTCGGCGTGCACGCTGACATAAGATCTCTTAGGAACACGACTGGCATGTGATGAATGGGGATTGAACAGAACTCGAATGTCTTGTTGTACAAAGATTGAGGCTTATATGGGAATTTTTATCTTCACGTGGTTAGAGGAGGTGATCCTTGCAGAGAAGAATGAGATTCCTATTGCTTGAGGCTCAGTGTTCTCCACCTGAGAAATAGGCTCACAGGATCCCATAGGACTGCTCCAGTTCACAAACCGCAAGAGTGTGAGAGTAACCCTAGAAGGCATAGGCTTGTTGGAGGCAGAAGTGCAGAGTGAGGATTCTTGCTCAGTGTCCAGGAAAAGGTGCGTGTGTGCTCAGTCGCTGAGTCGTAGCCTACTCTTTGCGACCCCACGGACTGTAACCCACCAGGCTCCTCTGTCCATGGGATTTCCCAGGCAAGAATACTGGAGTGAATTGCTCTTTCCTTCTCCAGGGGATCTTCCCAACACAGAGAAAAGGTACCCATTGCCAAGAAGAGAGAACTCAGGCAGACAAATGTCATATGATATCACTTACACGTGGAGTCCAAAAAAATGATTCAAATGAACTTACCTACAAAAACAGAAATAGACTCACAGGCATAGAAAACAAACTGTGGTTACCAAAAAGGAAGGCAGGGAAAGGACAAACTAGGAGTTTAGGATTAACAGGTACACACTACTCTGTGTGTGTGTGTGTGTGTGTGTGTGTGTGTGTTAGTCGCTCAGTCGTGTCCGACTCTTTGCAACCCCATGGACTGTAGCCCTCCAGGCTTTTCTGTCCTTGGGATTCTCCAGGCAAGAATATTGGAGTGGGTTGCCATTTCCTTTTCCACTCGACTATATATAAAAGAGATAAACGACAAGGACCTATTGTATAGCACAGGGAACTATATCCAGTATCTTGGAATAACCAATAATGGAAAAGAATCTGAAAAGTAATATATATATACATATATGAATCACCTTGCCATGTATCACAAATAACACAACATTGTAAAGCATCTATATGTCAGTAAAAAATAAAAAATTAAAAGGAAGGGACCTACGCACAGAAGGCTAACATACAGAACAAGGAGATGAAGAGGCTAGTGTGGGTTCCAGTTCCTCCCTTGCTGGGTCCTTCTCCATGCTTTCCACAGGCTCTGGGTGAGGTTCTATTGAGCAGGAAGCAGAGGCAGCCCCACAGAGCTTACCATCTAGAAGGATGAAAGGATTGAACTATAAGGAATAGCAAAACTGCAGTGGTGTCAGATGCCCCAAAGGAGAGCCCATGCCTTTCTTTCCTGGGCTCTGAGGGACTGTCATGTTCTTGGCTCTGAAAGCAAATAACAGAAGCAAACAGGGAGGTCCTAAAGGACACATGTTGAGCTGAGCTCTGGAGGAAGTGTTTAGCAGGGAAAATGCATGTTGGGGTGAGTGTGTGTGTATGAGTGTTGTGCGTGTGTGTGTCACATTGATGGGGCTCTGGGGGTGTCACTGAGGTCATCATAGCATTCCCGACACATACAGAGGCTGGGATAGCCTTGGAAAAGTGACAGGAAGTGAAAGAAAGCAAGAGCCACAGCATACAGAGTGACAGTCTCTCAGTCTCCTTATGTCCCGCACATTAGGCATCTTGTTCCCTGGCCAACAGTTGACTGTTTACATCGGAATCCTTTTGTGTGAATTTAGACCAATTGGAACATGAACACGTGGACTCAGGGGTTGAACATCCTGGGTTCTACTTCCACCTCCACCTTCGCCATTTCTTAGCTGTGTCAAGTAACAAAACCTCTCTGTGCCAACCACATAGTAGAGCAAATCTGAATGCACGTTAAATGATTCTGTGAGACTTCATAGGTCCATACTTATACAGTGCTAGGACAGTTCTTGGTGCATGATGAAGTTTGTCAAATACAATATTCATGATGAATTTGCTCCCCCGCCCTCTGCATCCCATACCCCTCTCCATCATATTCAACCCCTCAAAAGTCTGGGTGATGGAGGAACATTACCTGGGCCACCATGATCCCTTGGCTGGTGCAGAATGCCAGGCTTCCTGAACCTGAGTGGGGGCAGCTTCTTCACAGGGAGCCTGAGGGAAGGCGATCTACACGTGTCTGGATGTGATGGCAGAATACGTTTGCTCTTCCAGGAGGCGGAAATCCTGAACACAGCCATCCTCACTGGGAAGACAGTGGCCGTGCCCGTGAAGGTGGTCTCTGTGGAGGAGGACGGTGCGGTGACAGATCTCAAGTCCGTGGAGTGTCGATCATCTGATGAAGATGTCATTAAGGCAAGTTGACACCCCCGGCTCCCTGCAGAAATCCACTGTTGAGTCAGCATCAGTGCTCATCAACCGGCTGGGACCACAGAGTACCCCGAGATCCCCCATCCCCCATCCCACTCTGGTTATCCTGCTGCTTCCATTCCCTGCCCGAGATTAGATGAGGATGAGAAGGACATGGTGCTTCAGGGGGTGGTGGGGAATGGTAGTCCTGGTCAGTGATGATCCTAACTGTCTGTGTTTCCAAATGCTGTGACCTCTTCCACGCCCCCAGGGAGGATGGCTGAGGGATGAGGGACCACCATCCAAATAGAGCTTACTGTCCCCCCACTCACTGCATCGGCTGGGAAGGGGAGAGAAGGGAGCATCAGAAACTAGTTTGATGTGTATGCCACCACGCTCTAGGATGATTTCATAGCACAAAGGTTTTTGGAGGATCAGTGAGGATTCACAAGTGGCTCCACTCCCCTAGCTAACCAGTAGGATTCTCCATGAGTTAGGGATGGGGTGACCAGCTCCCCCATCCCTGCTTTAAATGCTGAAGACTCCCTCCTTCTCTCTGGCTGCTTCTTTTACCTTTTAAATTGAATGCAAAAGTGATCTAAAACAAAGGCCTTTGGGGGAATGCAATGCCTGGGGAGGAAGGGGGTGCCTAGTTTGCTCTGCCAAGCAGCTTGTAGTGTGATGCCAGTCAGCAGGGGAAAGGGTTTGTCACGCTGTCGCCACCCACTGTGCAGACAGAGCTTCCTGGCACCTCCTCTGAGCCAGCCTCCCAGCAAACGCCCCCATCCTGGGAGGGATGCAGTGGGGAGGGCGGGGGCCTCCCATCCTTGTGGTCCCAGGACTCATCAGAGCCCACCAGCCTTCCTGCCTGTTCTGCTCAGGGACTGAAGGGCCTCTCTGACCCCACGTGAACCCCAGGTAGCATTTCCACCCACGAGAAGGCAGGGGACAAACGCAGATTGAGTCGTCGCTGAGCTCTGGGTCCAGTTTCAGATGTTGGGACCACAAGTTAGAGGCACGGCCCTGTCCTTAGAGTCTCAGAGAGAAGGCAGTGCTGTGAGAAGATGACCGAGCCGTGTGACACATTATACAACACATCCCACCCTTCATTCCCTTCACCTCAGTACATGGCACATTCATCTTCCCAGTGGCTCAGACCAGAATCTTGGCACATCCTTTAAACCAGTGTCTTAGCACGTCCCATATTCCTGGTTCTCTCTCTCTCCCCACATCCAGTCCTTCAGCAATTCCCGTTGGCAGTGCTTTCTAAACACACCCAGGAGCCAAGCAGTCCTCACAGCTACCACCCCAGCCCAAGCCACCATAACTCTCCTGGATCAAAGCAGTGACCTTCTTGTTGGCTTCCCAGTGGCCTCCTGAGGCAGCTGGGGTGATTCATGTGGAAGCCTAGTGATGTTATTCCTTAGCTCAGAACCATCCACTGGCCTCCTCCCACCTCAAAGGTAAAGCTAAAGGGTTTACCAGGACAGGGGAAGTACAGCCCAGCCAGCTATGCCTGCCTCAACTCAGACCTCACTCTGGTCATGATCCCTCTCACCACCTCTGTTCCAAGCACTCTGCAGATTTCCCTTTTCCTCTAACAGTTCAGACATCCTTCTGCTCCGCAAGCTCCTAACTCTCTTCCCCTCGATGGTTTTCAGGCATGCTCACCCCTTTATCTTCTTGCTAAAGTCTTTCCTAAGCAAGTTTTATATATATATAATATATATGATATATATATTTATATAAATAAATTATATATATATATATCATTTGATATATATGATATTATTTATTTTATTCTTGGCTGTGCTAGGTCTTTGTTGGTGTGCCCCGGCTTTCTGCAGTTGCAGCAAGCAGGGGCTACTCTTTAGTTGTGCTGCATAGGCTTCTCATTGTGATGACTTCTCTTGGGGAGTGTGGGCTCTAGGGCTGGCAGGCTATGCTCAGTATTTGCCATTCCCAGGCTTTAGAGCACAGGCTCAGGATTTGCGGGGCAGAGGCTTTGTTGTTCTGCAGCACGTGGGACCTTCCCGGGCCAGGGATCAAACCTGTGTCTCGTGCATTGGCAGGCAGATTCTTTACCACTGAGCCACCAGGGAAGCCCCCTGAGTAAGTTTTGTAAAATTTTGTAAAAATCATATGCCATTTGATCTAGCTCATTATTTACTTTATTTAGCTTATATTTATTAAGCGTATTATTTAGCTTATTATTATTAAGGGTCCTCTCCATCATGGCTCCAGGAAAACACTAAGGAAACTCTGAAGATGAACCTGCGGAAGAGGAAGATCACAGAAACCATACATACCCCTGGGGAGGTCTGCTGCTTAAACCTGCACCAGCTTCCAGTTTGCAACGTTGTGGGTGGCATTTTATGTTCCAGACAGTCTTTGTTGGCTATTTATTATGAATTAGGTAAATCATCCACTGTGAGTTTCTTCCTGTTTGCGCTGCTTTTAGGAAGTACTACTGATTCCTCCAGTAGATAGGGAGCTTTGTCCTGCAGCTCCCATTTTCCTTTTTTCTGATAACAATAACTGGATATTCTCTAAAAATCCCTCCACCGAATTCGTACACGTTTTTTTCCTTTTTTCCCCCCCAAATTCTTTATTTTATTTTTTTAAAATTTTTATTGGAGTATAGTTGCTTTACAATGTTGTGTTAGTTTCTGCTGTACAGCAAAGTGAATCTGTTATATGTACACCTACATCTGCTGATTTTTAGATTTCCATCCCATTTAGGTCACCACAGAGCACTGAGTAGAGTTCCCTGTGCGATACAGTAGGTTCTCATCAGTTATCTATTTTATACACAGTAGTGTGTATATGCCAATCTCAGTCTCCCAATTTATCCTACCCACCCTTTTGGTATCCATACGTGTGTTCTCTACATCTGCATTTCTATTTCTGCTTTGCAAGTAAGTTCATCTGTACCATTTTTCTAGATTCCACTTATAAGTGATCCACGGTATTTGCTTTCCTCTTTGTGACTTAACTTTACTGTATGAGAGTCTTGAATGTTTTACTTTTTAAAATTTATTTAAATTTTTTCTTCCAGTTTGATTGGGATATCATTGATATACAGCACTGTATAGGTTTAAGGTGTCCAGCATAATGATTTAATCTGCGTACGTCATGAAATGATGATCATGATAAGTTTAGTGAATGTCCATCACTTCACGTGGATACATAATTGTGTGCTCAGTCAGTCTGAGCCTGCCAGGTTCCCCTGTCCATGGGATTCTCCAGGCAATATTGGAGTGAGTTGCTTCTCACTCCAGGGAGATACATAAATAAAGAAATAGAAAAAAAATTTTTTTCTTATGATGCTCACTCTTAGGATTTTCTCTCATAACAACTTTCACGTGTAACATACAGCAGTGTTACTTCTATTTCTTATGTTGTACATTACATCTCTAGCACCTATTTATCTTATAGCTAGGAGTCTGTCTCTTTGGTTGCCTTCATCCAATTCCCTCTCACCTCACACAATGCCTCTGATAACCACAAATCTGATCTCTTTTATATCTGTTTGTTTTTGAAATATAATTGACCTGCAACACCATGTTAGTTTGTGTTATGCAGCCGAGTAATTTGAGATTTCTATATATTTCAAAATGATCACCACAGTAAGTCTAGTCACTATGTCATCACACAAAGATATTACATAGTTATTGACTGTATTCCCATGCTGTGTATTTCATAACCATGCCTCATTTATTTTAAATCTATGCAATTTAAATAGTATGGTGTCCAACCCAGCTTCCAGTGGCCATGTGACCCACAGTGGCCAGTCAAAGCACTGCATCCATCCAGAGACTTTCATTGGCTCAGGGGGAGACACAGTATTCAATCCCAATCAATGGGAGGCAATCCTGAGACTTTGGCTGAAATTCCTGTAAGAGAACATTTTCTCTCCTTTTGTTCTTACTCCTTATCCTTGAGAGGATATGCCAGAGTTATTAAGTTCCTTTTTTTTTTTTTTTTTGGTTGCCCTGGGTCTCTGTTGCTGTGTGCAGGCTTTCTCTAGTTGCTGCAAGTGGAAGTTACTCTTCACTGCAGTGCATGGGCTTCTCACTGCAGTGGCTTCTCCTATTGCGGAGCACGGGGTCTAGGCACACAGGCTTCGATAGTTGCAGCACATGGGTTTGGTAGTTGCAGCTTGTGGGCTTAGAAGCTGTGGTGCACAGGCTTTGTTGCTCCACAGCATGTGGAATCTTCCTGGACCCGGGATCAAACCCATGTCCCCTGCATTGGCAGGCAGATTCTAATCCACCGTACCACCAGGGATGTCCAGATTCCATCTTGAGAAAGGAACCTGCCAGGGAATTAGAAACAATAGAGGAAGCCAGAACCACTGTTCAGAAAAACCAGAAACTTATGCTACTGCTCAAGACCTCGAATCCCACCGCACTACTGCCTAAACATAAACCAATGGAGTCCTTTTTTGTGTAAAGCAATTTCTGTTTATCTTATAATACCAGTCACCAAAGAAGTCCGGGTTTATATATGTGCCCTAAAGAGTACAGAATGACTTGGGTCGTCTCGGGAGTCCATGAAATCATTGTCAGAAATGCAGAGGCTCAAGGAAAGTGGAAAACCTTCCTGTGTTCAGTTTCACGTCCATCCACAGGCCTCACCGCCTGGTGAATAACTTGAAAATCAAACCCCACAGCCTGCACAGCTGTCACCGTGCTGCTCTATGAATCACAGGTGCTGAAGGAGAATCACTTGGTGTAGATAATGTTTTGGTGCCATTTGGAGGCCCTTGAGAAAGAAAGCCAAGGAATCCTTGGAGAAGCATCTCAACACCTGCTCAGAGGCTCCTGGGAAATCTCTGAGCAGTAGGTCTGTCTTTAAAGCCCATCTCCCCATCCCCTACATCTTTTTATTTTCATTGCTTTATCTTCTTTCCCTAGCCAGAGGCCCAATAAGCTCTTGCATTCTCCTCCCTCCATACAAAACCACCTCTCAGGAGATCCACTGGAAAACTCATTTGGTCTGAATCGTAAATTACATGAAGGCATGTTACCTTGTGTCTCCCAAGGCTGCTGGGTTTTTAAGAAGGCAGCGGGTCCCTCACGGATGCAATTCAGATATTGATGAGAATATCTATTGTGATTCTTAGGAGTTGGAAATAACAGGAAATTCCACCCACACTGACTTAAGTTTAAATAGGAAAAAAGTGTGGCTGACGTCATTGGAGAGTTCAGTCAGAACTAATTTCTGAGGGTTTTGTTCAGAACCACAAGAACATTCTTTCTCTCTTTCCCACCCCCTCACATATAGCCACACTTTCTTGTGGGTGAGTTTCATTCTGACAGAGGCTGCCCTTGTGGGAGCAAAATGGATGCCTCAGAACCGATTCAAATCCAACAGGAAAGAACCTACGTCCTCTGGGCCAGTCCAGTGTAAGTCCTGGGATATGCTCTCATGGGACCTGTTTAGGTCACCTCCTTATCCTTGAAGCTCAGAGAGCCTAAAACACCAATTGTTCAAAGCCTACATCACTCCAAAGGACACGAACTGATAAAGGAGGGGTTGTGGGGAGAGGGGCAGGCCCTCCCCCGCCCCAGGAACTCTGCGTGCTCTTACCACCGAAGACGGTGGGGGCCTTCGAGAAACAGAAACAGCATATACTGCAAGAGTCGCTAGGAGTCGGACACGACTGAGCAACTTCACTTTCACTTTTCACTTTCATGCATTGGAGAAGGAAATGGCACCCCACTCCAGTGTTCTTGCCTGGAGAATCCCAGGGACGGGGGAGCCTGGTGGGCTGCCGTCTCTGGGGTCGCACAGAGTCGGACACGACTGAAGTGACTTAGCAGCAGCAGCAGCAGCATGCAGCCACTTATGACTGGCAGAGCTATGGAGGTCAGGGACCCTTAAGAGCCCCACAGTTGCCCTGTGGGAAGTGGCTGTACTGCAAAGCCAAACTACACTTTTACACATAGCAGAGAAGACTGATTTGGGCTCGAGAGTCACTCCTGAAATGCTTGCTGAGTTTTTTTTTTTTTTCCTTTAAATACGGACATGAGAGTTGGACCATAAATAAGGCTGAACACCAAAAGAATTGATGCTTTTCAATTGTGGTGCTAGAGAAGACCCCTGAGAGTCCCTTGGACAGCAAGGAGATCCAACTAGTCAATCCTAAAGGAATTCAACCCTGATTATTCATTGGAAGAACTGATGCTGAAGCTGAAGCTCCAATAGTTTGACCCCCCTGATGCACAAAGAGCTGACTCATTGGAAAAGGCTGGGAAAGACTGAAAGCAGGAGGAGAAGGGGACAAGAGAGGATGAGACTGTTGGATAACATCACCAACTCAATGGACATGAGTTTGAGCAAACTCCGGGAGATAGTGAAGAACAGGGAAGCCTGGCGTACTGCAGTCCATGGGGTCTCAGAGAGTCGGACATGACTTGTCGAACATGAGTTAATGACTGAACAACAGTTGATTTACAATGTTGAGTTAGTTTCTGTTGTACAGCAAAGGTATTCAGATATCTGGTAATAGAATATAGAGAGATACATATTTTTATAGATATATAGAGAGATTCTTTTTCATTTTTTCCATTATATGTTATTATAAGATATTAAATATATTTATCTGTGCTATACAGTAGGATCTCATTGTTTATCTCTTTTATATATAGTAGTATGTATCTCCCAGGGATGGGGGAGCCTGGTGGGCTGGCATCTATGGGGTCACACAGAGTCAGCCATGACTGAAGCAACTTAGCAGCAGCAGCAGCAGCAGCAGCAGAGTGTATCTCTAACTCCTAACTCATCCCTCCCCTACCCAACATGTTCCCTTTGGTAATCATAAATTTGTTGTCTCTATCTGTGAGTCTGTTTCTGTTTTGCAAATAAGTTCAAAAGTTAGATTCCACATATAAGTGATGTCATGTGATATTTGTCTTTCTTTTTCTTTACTTAGTGTGATAATCTCTTGGTCCATCCGTGTTGCTACGGATGACATTATTTTATTCTTTTTTTAATATATTCCAGTGTATATATGGGCTTCCCCAGTGGCTCAGAACGTAAACAATCTGCCTGCAATGCAGAAGACCCAGGTTCAATCCCTGGGTTGGAAAGATCCCCTGGAGAGGGAAATGGCAACCCACTCCAGTATTCTTGCCTGGAGAATTCCATGGACAGAGGAACGTGGTGGGTCCATGGGGTCACAGAGTCAGACAGGACTGAGCCACTAACACTTCACTTCAGTGTATATATACCACATCTTCTTTGTCCATTCATCTGTTGGTGGACACTGCGTTGCTTCCACGTCTTGGCTATTGTAAGTAATGTTGCTGTGAACATTTGGGTGCATGTATCTTTTCAGATTAGATTTTTTCTCTGGATATATGCCCAAGAGTGGGATTGCTGGATCATATGGTAGCTCTATTTTTAGTTTTTTAAGGAACCGCCATACTGTTCTCCATAGTGGCTGCACCAATTTACATTCCAACCAATAGTGTAGGAGGCTTCTTTTTTTGCTGAGTTGTTTTTAAAGCGTTCATTAACTGCTCCTAAACAGACAAGTATCTTCCCCAAATGACAGAAAAGTCCTCTGTTACCAGTGAAGGGAGGTCAGCCCCTGCACATCGCAGCTGGATCCAGTGAGCCTGCTTCAGCATCTTCTAATACTCTGACAGCATCAGGACCTACCCTGCTTTCCAGCAGAAACTCACAAGGGTTGGAAGCTGGGCTTAATCAAGCCTGACGTGTTCTCCCAAGGCTGATCCAGGCAGAAGTGTTCCTGCCACAGGAGCAGACCGCCGCTGCCAGGGGAAGGAGGGTGATTTCAGGACTGGAATGAGACACTTAACAACCCTAAGAGAGGAAAGGAGTAGCAGAGATTGCCTCCCCAGCGGGGCGCTGTGCTGTGGGCTGCAGGCTATGGCTTGTCCTGGCGGTGGCCTTGCTCCAGAGGAGGAGAGGGGGATAGTGGGGGCCCTGCCCACCATGCAGCCCACTTTGGGGACCCCTGCTGAACTTCCTGTCACCTGATCAGCCACAGAGAGAGCCACGAGGAGAGGGCATCCTCTTGAGTCCCTTCTTTTTTTTTTTTTTTCTCAGTCTGCTGATCTTTTACTGGGGCTCATCATTTTTGTCCCCTCCGAGAGAGAAGTGGCTTCTTTTTTTTTTAGTTTTATTTACTTACTTGGCTCTTTTGGGTCTTAGTTGCAGCACGTGGGATCTTTGTTGCATTATACAGGCTCTTTCATTGTGGTATAAAGATTCTCTCTAGTTGTGTCCACGTGGGCTTAGTTGCTCCATGGCACGTGTGATTTTATCTCCCCAACCAGGGATCAAACTCACGTCCCCTGCATTGCAAGGTGTATTCTTAACCACTGGACCACCAGGAAAGTCCCCCAAGTGGTTCCTTAAATACCAGCCAAGGAATCGGGAAATCGTGTGGATTATGCCTGTTCGATCAGCCCTGCTGCCTCCTCTGCAGGCTCTCCCTGTGTTACTTGCAGGGGAAGAGCTCCTGGGAAGAGGTTCGGCTGTAGGACATGGCATCCTCCAAGAAGGAGCGTGATGCTTTTCAGGCACTGATAGAGGTGACGCACTTTTCATTTGGTGAACACATATCCCTTGAGTTCCTTTATTGAGCAAGGCTGTTAGATTAGAATAACCTCTCAATACTCCCCTTCTTCAATCCATCTTGCATGTAATGGGTGGTTATTTGTTGCTGTTGTTTCCTCAATATCATTTTTTAGCATTTGTTCTTTTTTAATTTTATCTTTATCGAAGTATAATTGATTTACTATATTGTGTTAGTTTCAGGTGTACAGCAAACTGATTCAGTTATATGTATACATGTGTGTGTGTGTGTGTGTATCAGATTCTTTTCCCTTGTAGAGTTTTACAAAATATTGAGTATAGTTCCCTGTGCTATACAGTAGGTCCTTGTTGGTTATCTAGTTTATATATAGTAGTGTGTATCTGTTCATTTTCATCAAGAGGATTTTGAGTTCCTCTTAACATTCTGCCAAAAGGGTGGTGTCATTTGCATATTCGAGGTTATTGATATTTCTCCCAGCAATCTTGATTCCAGTTTTTGTTTCTTCCAGTCCAGCGTTTCTCATGATGTACTCTGCATATAAGTTAAATAAACAGGGTGACAATATACAGCCTTGACGAACTCCTTTTCCTATTTGGAACCAGTCTATTGTTCCATGTCCAGTTCTAACTGTTGCTCCTGACCTGCATACAAATTTCTCAAGAGGCAGATCAGGTGGTCTGGTATTCCCATCTCTTTCAGAATTTTCCACAGTTTATTGTGATCCACACAGTCAAAGGCTTTGGCATAGTCAATAAAGCAGAAATAGATGTTTTTCTGGAACTCTCTTGCTTTTTCGATGATCCAGCGGATGTTGAAAATTTGATCTCTGGTTCCTCTGCCTTTTCTAAAACCAGCTTGAACATCAGGAAGTTCACGGTTCACATATTGCTGAAGCCTGACTTGGAGAATTTTGAGCATTCCTTTACTAGCGTGTGAGATGAGTGCAATTGTGCAGTAGTTTGAGCATTCTTTGGAATTGCCTTTCTTTGGGATTGGAATGAAAACTGACCTTTTCCAGTCCTGTGGCCACTGCTGAGGTTTCCAAATTTGCTGGCATATTGAGTGCAGCACTTTCACAGCATCATCTTTCAGGATTTGGAATAGTTCAACTGGAATTCCATCACCTCCACTAGCTTTGTTCATAGTGATGCTTTCTAAGGCCCACTTGACTTCACATTCCAGGATGTCTGGCTCTAGGTCAGTGATCACACCATCGTGATTATCTTGGTCATGAAGATCTTTTTTGTACAGTTCTTCTGTATATTCTTGCCATCTCTTCTTAATATCTTCTGCTTCTGTTAGGTCCATACCATTTCTGTCCTTTATCGAGCTCATCTTTGCATGAAATGTTCCTTTGGTATCTCTGATTTTCTTGAAGAGATCCCTAGTCTTTCCCATTCTGTTGTTTTCCTCTATTGAAGAGGAACTCAAAAGCCTCTTGATGAAAGTGAAAGTGGAGAGTGAAAAAGTTGACTTAAAGCTCAACATTCAGAAAACGAAGATCATGGCATCCGGTCCCATCACTTCATGGGAAATGGATGGGGAAACAGTGGAAACAGTGTCAGACTTTATTTTTCTGGGCTCCAAAATCACTACAGATGGTGACTGCAGCCATGAGATTAAAAGACGCTTACTCCTTGGAAGGAAAGTTATGACCAACCTAGATAGCATATTCAAAAGCAGAGACATTACTTTGCCAACAAAGGTTCGTCTAGTCAAGGCTATGGTTTTTCCTGTGATCACGTATGGATGTGAGAGTTGGACTGTGAAGAAGGCTGAGTGCCAAAGAATTGATGCTTTTGAACTGTGGTGTTGGAGAAGACTCTTAAGAGTCCCTTGGACTGCAAGGAGATCCAACCAGTCCATTCTGAAGGAGATCGGCCCTGGGATTTCTTTGGAAGGAATGATGTGAAAGCTGAAACTCCAGTACTTTGGCCACCTCATGCGAAGAGTTGACTCATTGGAAAAGACTCTGATGCTGGGAGGGATTGGGGGCAGGAGGAGAAGGGGACGACAGAGGATGAGATGGCTGGATGGCATCGCTGACTCGATGGACGTGAGTCTCAGTGAACTCTGGGAGTTGGTGATGGACAGGGAGGCCTGGCATGCTGCAATTCATGGGGTCGCAAAGAGTCGGACACGACTGAGTGACTGGTCTGATCTGATCTGTTAATTGGGCTTCCCAGGTGTCTCAGAGGTAAAAAATCCACCTGTCAATGCAGAAGACATAGGAGACATGGGTTCAGTCCCTGGATCAGGAAGATCCCCTGGAGAAGGAAACGGCGACCCACTCCAGTATTCCTGCCTGTAAAATCCCATGGACAGAGGAGTCTGGCGGGCTAACATTCATGGGGTCCCGAAGAGTTGGACACGGCTGAGTGACTGAGCACACGCATCTGTTAATCACAGATTCCGAATTCATCCCTCCTCCCTCCTTCCTTCTCCCTTTGATAACCATAAGTTCATTTTCTATGTCTGTGGGTCTATTTTGTGTATAAATTCATTTGTATCTGTTTTCTTAAGCTTCCGCCTATAAGTGATGTCATATGATACTTGTCTTTCTCTGCGTGGCTTGCTTCACTTAGTAGGATAATCCCCAGGTCCATGTATGTTGCTGCAAATGGCCTTAGTTTATTCACGGCTGAGTAATATTCCATTGTATAAATATCCCACACCTTTATCCATTTAACTGTCAATGAGCATTTAGATCGTATCAGTGGTTATTT
Organism: Bos javanicus; assembly: GCF_032452875.1. Lineage (NCBI taxonomy): Eukaryota > Metazoa > Chordata > Mammalia > Artiodactyla > Bovidae > Bos > Bos javanicus. The sequence continues at coordinate 48,468,721 of NC_083884.1, forward strand.
AGAAAGATGTTAATGATAACCCTGTATGCGAGACAGCAAAAGAGACACAGATCTATGGAACAGTCTTTTGGACTCTGTGGGAGAGGGCGAGGGTGGGATGGTTTGGGAGAATGGCATTGAAACATGTATATTATCATATGTGAAGCGAATCGCCAGTCCAGGTTCGATGCATGATACAGGATGCTCGGGGCTGGTGCACTGGGATGACCCAGAGGGATGGGATGGGGAGGGAGGTGGGAGGGGGGTTCAGGATGGGAACACATGTACACCTGTGGTGGATTCATGTCAATGTATGACAAAACCAGTGCAATATTGTAAAGTAATTAGCCTCCAATTAAAATAAATAAATTTATATTTAAAACAAAAACAAAAAAATAAATAAACCTCACATATAGGAATAGAATCTGTAGCTACAGAGTGGGGTGAAGCCACCTGCTGGATGCAATGTCTGGACCTCATATTTGTCCCCCCTCCTCACCATCAGTAGAGACACTCTTGGATGCAAACGAAGCAGCAGAAGCAGAAAAAGAGCCGATAGGCTGCACAGCATCAACTCTGCCTGTACAACTACTGGCATCTCTCTTCATGTGGCAGCATCCTATTTGGACACCAAATAACAGTGTTCCTTCCCTGAAGTTGACTTACTAGTGTCAGAACATTTTTATTGCTTGATTGAGAGTAAATGTTTCAGCTTAGAGAAAACAGTATTTCTCTTCCTCAAACCTGGACCCAGTGTTTAGACCCTGATTCTCTTCCTTTCTATCCACTTGCCAGTTTCTAATATATAAAGCATCATTTCAGAGTTGTCAGTAGGTCTTGACTCCTGCTCCAGGTTAAACATGAAAAGTATTATAATAATAATAGAAATAGCAATGTTTTCATGTATCCTGGGTGTTCATTACACAGCAGGTAACATTTCTTTGATCCTCACTATGACCCCAAGAAATAGTGTTGTTTTTATCTTATATTTCAGATAAGAATATTGAGGCACCCAGAGGTTTTTTGTTTAAACTGTGACAAAATACATATAAGATTACCATCTTAACAATTCCAAAATGTACAGGGCAGTATTGTCAAGTATATTCACATTATTGAGCAACCATCACCACCATCTATCTCCAGAACTCTTTTCTTCTTGCAAAGCTGAAATTTGGTACCCATTTAAACACTAAGTCCCAATTAAGCACTAATTCCCTCTGCCCCGGTAGCCTCTATTCTACTTTCTGTCTTTGTGAATTTGGCCACTCTAGGTGCCGCATATTAGTGGAATCATACGGTATTTGTCCTCTGTGTCTGGCTTATTTCACTGACTGTAACATCCTCAAGGTTCATGCATATTTTTGCATGGGTCAGAATTTCCTTCCTTTTCAAGGCTGAGTCATATTCCATCGTAGGGACAGACCATTTATCCATTCATCCATCAGTGGGAACTTGGGTTGCTTCAGCCTTTTGTCAACTGGCTGATGTGAACACACAGTTTTTTGGTTTGTTTCTGGGGGGATTTTGGGGGGGAGTTTTTTTAATGGGTAGGTAATTTCCAAATGAAATAAGATACTAAAGCATTAATTATTGAATATTGGCTTCCCTTTGCAGAGAGATTAAAGGTATCTAGGAAACTGAAGGTACTTAGTGCCACCCTGAGATATTCTCTAAAGAAACCACATGTTTAAAATCATACATGCTCAGGATTTTCTAAGACTGGATTAAATCTGGTTGGATTTTTGTATTTCTAAATGGATTTTGTTGAGAGTGGACTAGGGCAAGATTTCTGCCTGCAAAGTTCTCTTGGAAGATGAATGCACAGAATTTTAACACATCATCAGAAACCGAGATCCATGATACCCATTTCCAAGGCCTGTTTTGCTTTTGCTTCTATCGCTCATCATTCGGGATATGGGTTGGCAAACTATGGCTGCCATGGTAACAAGTTGGGAATGTACCATCCATTTATCAGTGCTGCTTTAGCGCTGCTGTGGCAGACTTGAGTAGCTGTGAGAGCAATCGCACAGTCCGCAAAGCCAAAAATGCTTACCATCCACTTCTTTACAGAAAATATTTGCCCACCTCTGTTCAAGGACTCTGATCAGGCTTTCCTTCTGTGAGTGATCATTTACCGTGGCACATGGAAAGCCCATGCTCCCAGCCAAAAATAACTCCTCCACACATGGATGCTTGCAATCCCTCCAACAAGACATCATATTATTGGACTAACCATTCATTCTCCTGCTCTCCTTTGTCAAACTGAACATACTTCTGGGAGAGACTGTGTATATATCCCTTCCTGAAAATTTTGTCAGAATGAACTTGCTTAGATCAACTTTGCTCTTTGGTAGTCAAAATCAGGACAAGCAGAGATTCTGCTTTTTAGGGAAATGGGATAGATTGGGTCGGAGAGGGCAAACCAACCTTGCCTTCCATCCTGGGTTAGCCAAGAGCAGCATCAGAAAACATACCTCATACAAAAGTCTCAGCATCGCCAGTCAAATATAGCACATCTTTCTATTATGTTCAGACATTCCTGGGAACTCTTCTCAACACCATCAATCATGGATTTAAGAGATGAAACCTCTTCATCATCTTTGACCTAGAATTTACACAAAGGGTCTCGGAAAACATTTAGACCAAGGATCATCACCCCAGAAAATAGGATCCACACAATAACTTAAACATGTAAAGGAGATAGGAAATAGTAGAGACTTCAGCAAACTGAGCAGCATATATCCTGTCTAAAGGTGCAGCCAATGCCACATCCTGTGTGATTATTGCATGGTGGACACATGGGGCTTAAGAGTTTGGGCTCTCATGTTTGGGCTCTCATCCAGATTGTCTGAATTTAAATCCTAACTCTTAATAAATGAGATCGAGTCTGGATACTTAAACTTCCTTTTCCTCAGTTTCTTCAGTTGTAAGATGGATATAACATTCTTATGACAAATTTGATTCTGCACTGTGTTGGGAAAGCAATCTATTAGAGCCACTTTGATCACTTGTATATTTGTTTTATAAGTAGGAATTTGCCTCTGAGCCACAGTCTTAACTTCAGGAGTATCTGCACAAAATCTTTTCAAGTTTCATTTAGAACTTAATAAGTGGGGTCAAGATTAGAAGGTAAAATGAACTTTCCACAACTTCCTCAAGCATGTTACTGCCCTTGATTTTGTCCTAAAACTACTCTCCAAAACTACCCCCAAAACTACTCTCAACTCATCAGTGAAAGTATTCCTTTAGAAATGTAAGACACATCACATCACTCCTCCACTCAAAATTGTCCTGTGGCTTCTCCATTTTCTCAAAATAAAAGCTAAAATGCCTTACAATTGCCACTAAGACCATCCAATCTCCCTGTTCTCCCCCATGGATCTTCACCACCTGACCTCATTTCCTGCCTCTCCCTTCAGCCAGACTGCCTTCTGAAGATTGCAGAGACCTTGCAGGCATGCTCCCACCTAAGACCTTCAAACATCTGCTGTCTCTTCTACCAGATCCACACAAAGCTCACCCTTTCACTTCCTTCTTAGCTCCAAAGTCCCCAGTTCACAGGGCAATAAGCTGGCTCCATCACTCCCCAACTCTCCACCCCCACTTCCCTGGTTTATTTGTCTTCCTGGAACTTAATCACCATAACCTTGTTCATCTATTCGCTGTCCACCTTTATGAGGCCAAGATCTTCTTGGTTTGACCATTGATGATTTTCCAGTACCTAGAGCAATACCTGCTGCTTTGTCAATAACTGTTGAAAGGAAGGGTCTAATCTACGGAGTCACAAAGTGGATGAGGGAGAAGAGCTCCATCTCTCTTGGTTGTGACATGGAAGGTTCGGATATCCAAGGGAAACTTCCCTGCAGTAGGAAAAAATCAGCAAGTAACCCAGTTCAGCATTCTCCTCTTTGAAGTGAAGAGACACCTATATATTCATTTGTGCAGCAGAATTTCTCCAAACCTTTATATGAAAAAGCAAGATCATTTAAAGGATGGTGGGTGGGAATTTTCTCCAGGACCAAGAGGAAACATGCAGGAGTTCCAACAGATGATGGATAATGAGTTGATGGACAGCTTTCAGTATTGTATTTAAATGGCTCTGTTAGTTTGACTCAGAAAACAGTAAAGATATGATGAGAGTGGCTATAGAGAGAATAATACCTTGGCTGTAAAGGCAAGGTCAGAAAGAAAGGGATCCAGCTCCATTGCTACTCCTCCATATTTTCTGTTTTCTACATGAAGGAGGAACTGTGACAGCTAATTAGGAGTCTTTGGCAGCTTAAATGGTAACAAGAAGCCAGGGGCTGAGCGTTCTTTCTCAGACACTGGGTAGGCAATTAGACTGTGCAGGAGAATTGCACACTGTTACTTCCAAGATGCTAAAGATCAAAATGACAGAAGTCAGATGTTAGAAGTCAAGCAATACATTTGTGGTCCAAAAAAACCCAATTTAAAAGATTTTCAAGAGTAATTTTCACTTTAGGTGGATGCACCTTTCTTTAGACTTTAACTCTTAGGTAAGATGTGACTCTGTGAGGAATGTGGTTATCCTCAGTTATTTACATGTTAGGTTTGGAGACATTCTAGTTGGGGGACTTTTCTGACTTATTTCTATCTTCCTGGACTTAACTGAGAGTCTGGCGTGTAGCAGTTTCTTAATAAATAAATGGAATGAATCAATGGTAGAATAAACACAGATGTGTATTGAGCATTGATAAACATCCAGTGGGGCACAAAGTACCAGATCCTTTCTGTTTCCTTGCCACAGCATTTTCTGTTATGCTGTCTTTTTGTGAACACACATACTTGATGAAATTTGGATTTTGGATGTGTTGTTTGCTGGATGCCAAGAGGCATCATCTGTCTACACCTGGAGCCAGATGTTCATTACGAGCTAAAGGTTTCTTGTTGAGCACTGCCTGGTCAGGCAGAAGCCCCAGTTGCAAGCATAGTACCTTCCAGGATTCTAAAATGCCTATAAGGGTGAGAGTAACTAATTCCCCTCCACTTCTTTCTATTTTTATTTGGAATATAATTGCTCTACAACATTGTGTCAGCTTGTGCCATGCAACACCGTGAATCAGCCATATGTATACACGTATCCCCTCGCTCTTGAGCCTCCCTTCCACCTTCCCATCCCTGGCCTCTGGGTCATCGCAGAGCACTGAGCTGAGCTCCTTGAGTGCTATACGGCAGCTCCCCACCTGCTATCTGTTTTACTCATGGTAGTGTGTATATGTGAATGCTGCTCTCTCAGTTCACCACCCTTTTTCTTCCCCCTCACCATGTCCACAAGCCCATTGTCTGTGTCTGTGCCTCTATTCCTGCCCTGCAAATAGGTTCATTAGTACCATTTTTCTAGATTCCATATATACGTAATAATATATATATGATATTTATTTTTCTCTTTTTTGACTTACTTAACTCTGTATGGCAGGCTCTAGATTCATCCACATCACTTTAACAGACTTGATTTCATTCCTTTTCATGACCAAGTAATATTCCATTGTGTACATGTGCCACATCTTCTTTATTCATTCATCTGTCGGTGGACATCTAGGCTGCTTCCAAGCCCCGGCTATTGTAAACAGTGCTGGTCACTCAGGCTTCCTCGTGCCCACCTGGTTGTCAGAGGTCCCCCACCAGCACCTGGTGAGTGTCCTAGGTGTGGGGAGACACTGACCCTGTGTCTTTCCTCTCTGCCATCTTGGCTCAACCTCCCTCCATTTCTGTGATAGAAATTATTACTTTGACTTACAATTCTGTGAGTGAAAGTAGATTGTTATATGAAGAAGGAAAACATATTGATAACAGGTGCATTAAGGCATGAGTTATAGGTCCTAAGCCCTTTTAAATCCTCTGAGTCAATGCTCAGACATTTAAACACCGTCCTATACAGAGTGCATGTTGTTGGCACAGAGCCTTTGCACTCTTCTTTTGAAACCCAACATAAGAACGATGGTGTTTTGCATGGTGATTTAGGAGTCAAACCTCCATTGGTAGTAAAATGAGGCATACAGCTAGCAGCTCGCACATCACATCTAAAATGGATGTGAGTGTACAACACACTGCTGTGATTCAAATCCCAACTAACATCAGAAACTCTCATCAATGAAGACAGCAGGAGATAATTAGTACCAACCCATCAATACATCTTTACCTTCTGCTTCTACAGAGTTAAAATTAATAGAGGGCAGAAATGATGGCAAAAATGTACATACAAAATCCGATATTTGATATTATACTTAGCCAAAAGTTGTAGAGTTTGTTTTTTGTTTTTTTCCATTATTTGTCTTTCCAGGCCTGGCACTGAGGGTTTCTGCCTTATAAGAACTTGACACAAAGCCTTGACTTTAATTTTAGGGTGAGTTACAGAAGCTTCTGCTGGCTTTTCCCCGAGGGAATGATCTTTGATCCAAGAAGAGGAGAGAAAATGCCAGGAGCATAATGAGTGTTTGTGACTGAGACAAAAACCCAGCTTGGGGCCCTTGCAAGTAAAACTAGGGAGTCAGATTTCTCAGTTTGGAGGCAGTGGTCACAGTCAAGGAGAAGAATCAGTGTGGTTTCAGATCCCACATGCAGACCTTCTTTGGACCCTCAAGTCTCTGAGCAACACTGAACTGGCTGGAGTGTTCAGAGATCTATCCCGGGTCCCAGGCCTCTCCAGTCTGGGCACAACTCAGGCCATAAGAAATAGCAGAGGCCAGGCCAGGTAATGCTCAGGTATTGATGAAAACCAGAGGTAAGCATTCAAGCCACCACTCTCCAGGGAAATATCTTTTTTTCCCCAGAGTCAGATTAAGACTCTAGAGGCCCAAAGTTCAGAAAATATTGTGGAGGCTACCATATGGTATTCAAAATTAAAACTGCACTGAAAGGCTTATAACTAGTCTAATGAAGAGCTTAATTATAAACATAAATCATTCAGCAAATAATTACTGAGTTTTTGATGCACAGAAGGCATGGTTTTCAGGTGCTGTAGATTCAGGAGTGAGCAAAACAGAGTCCTGCCTTCATGATTTCAAGAGGAAAAAAGAAAATCCTATTTTCACGTACATATTCTATATCCCCTATATCTTATACGTATTTCTTCACAAATATAATTTCATATACTTTACAGAAGAGTAAAGTAGGAGATATTTTCTTATAAATTTTATATCTGATACAACCTATAATATATAGTTTCATATATAAGCAGACATGGGCTTCCCAGGGGGCATTAGCAGTAAAGAGCCCACTTGCCAATGCAGGAGACATAAGAGACATGGGTTCGATCCCTGAGTTGGGAAGATCCGTGAAGGAGGGCATGGCAACCCACTCCAGTATTCTTGCCTGGAGAATTCCATGAGCAGGAGCCTGGTGGGCTAAAATTCATAGGGTCACAAAAGTCACACGACTGAAGCAACTTAGCACACACCCACGCGTAGGCAGATGTATATCCTGTATATACACTTTCATATATATGTAGTTTCACATATATGGTTTTCTCCATGGAGGTTAAAAATAGGATATATATGTAAATATCCTGTTTGCATATTGTTTATTTACAGATGCATATTGCATATATATATATATATATATATATATATATATATATTCGATATAATCTATCTATATCCTATAGAAAGTTTATCTTTTTAAATCAATTAATTTTAATTTTTGGCTAAGTCAGGGTCTTAGTTGTGGCATGTGGGATCATGTGTCAAATCATCATGGTTGTATACCTTAAATTTACACAATGTTACATGTTGAGTACATCTCATCAAAGCAAGGAGGGGAAAGTGAGCAAAAAACGGGTCTAATATTGAAACCACGGGTGATTCTGGTTTTTTGTCTCTGTGAAAAGAAAATGCATAAAAACAGGAAGGATTATGATAGCTGTAATAACAAAGTAATAAAGTACAATAAACTTAAATAAGGCTTCATGATGCTTATAAAAATGAAAGAATAAATCAATTTTCGTATTTCATCCGACTTAATCCATCGCTGATTTTCACACTGATTTCAAATACCGCTAAGAAAGAAAAATACTGGAGGTAAAACGTGACCCAAGGCTGACAATGTTGATTGTGAAGCGCGTCCTGGTTTCTGTGATGTTACAGAGAGAAGGCGAGAACAGTCTAAGGACAGATGAAATTCAGTCCTTTTCTTAGGGACAGAATCCTACTAGGCTTGCAAAGTCTGCTTTAGGCAAATGCTAGATTCTTAAAAGGGTTCTTTTTGTTTGTTTTCCTTTTCAGTATCCTTAGGGAAGGTGTGTCTAAATGCTCAAAGCAGGAGTCATATTGGCTAATACTTCAAAGGTGTTCCCACTTAAAATTGAAAATCTGCCTTTAAGGAAGTAGCTAAAGACCACCCTCATCTCCTTGTCTGTGGCCCCTTCCTCCCTCCATCTGTGAAGTCAGCAGAGTTGCGTCTCTGTGCTCACTCTGATTCCTTTTCTGCCTCTGTCCTCCACTTCCAAGGGCCCCCTGGCTACACTGGGCCCTCCTGAATCACCCAGGATGGTCTTTGTGTCTCACAGTCGGCTGATCACAGACTCGGTTCCATCTACAACCTCTGTCATGAAACCCAATCTGTGCACAGTTTCCAGGAAGCAGTGTGTTGACATCCTTGGGGGCACTCTGTGCTGCCCAACACAGGCTACCTTGCCAACATCTCTGCCAACCTGATGTGCTTCTCTTGATATTTAGACAACGAAGTGTCACATACACCCTTTTCTCCTGAACATCTCTGGCTTAAAGGTGACACAACAGGAGAGAGAAAAGCCAAACATGGTCTCCTGTGGCTTGCGATGGCCATGCACACCTTCCTCCAGATTGAACATCACACGTTTTATCCATCTGTAGGGGGGACTGGGTCAGCCCAACCCAGCCCAGCCCTTCATATCCAGCTACACTTTGCAGGAGTCGGTGGTGGCCATGTGCCATATTCCTTTGCATGTCCCTCTTGCCTCTTGCAAGCTCACCCCCCACCATCACCTAATCCCTGGGCTTTAATTCCAAAGCCTGAGCAGGAACCCTCTCCCTTACTTCTCAGAAGTTGGAGACTTGAGAATTTTCACCTCAAACCACGATTTTAGTCTCACTTTCATTATCTCCAAGCATATCAGACACTTTGTTGGTTCAAGGGCTCCCACACTTTCAGAGTATGGGTCACCAGCCTCTGACATTGTGAAGGGGGATAGTTTGGATGCTTCCAAATGCTATAGGTATTTGGGGGCTTCCTTCTGATGGTTTGATGGGCAGTAACCTCTCAAGGACTTTCCTCTCCTCTCTCCTGGGGGCCTGAGGGCCAGAGAGATTTTCCTCTCAGAAACACTATCCTCCCACAATAAAACAACCCTTTATTCTGCAATCCCAATCCCCTCGTTGACCAGCCATGGCTGACTTGAGCGTATTGGGGGACAGTGTTTCCACTCACCAAAATACCGAAAAGCAGGTTCGTGGGGACAGGAGGAGATGTGAAGTTCAAAGAGTATAGCCACACCGTGTTTGATATTTCAGATACTGAAGGAATACTGTAATCAGGGCAGCTAATAGGTAGAATGTAATTTAGCATATTTCTTACATTGGGCCACTTTTGAAAATGGAGGGAGATGGTACTCATGATGAAAGATGTAAAGCTGACTTGTCCTGGGCAAACCAGGGTGTGCAATGACCCCAAATAGGAGCAAAGGGCTGTGCTTGCTTCACTGGGTGGGGTGCATCTGATATTTAGGGCAAGAATTCTGAGCTCAGAGAAACTGAACCGTGAGCACTGATGTGTTTTCTGTGGCTCAGAGCCGGAAAGCAGTCTCTCACTGAATAGCAATCTATAATTGAATGCCATTTCCAAAGAAAAAGTCACCCCTGAGGTTAGACTTGGAAGGAACACGATAGCGATTCTGGAATGCCTCTGGGGTTCACACACTGAACTGTTCAGTTTAAGGAAAATTCACGTCCTGGATCCTTTCATGCAGTGTTTTCTAAGGTAGAATATATAACATTTTTCTAGAGGGTGAGAAGAACACTTTCTATATTAGCAGTTTCTATTTATTTTAATGTTTACTAGGCTAACATATGTCTGGGACATCCAACTGTGATTTTACGGATATTCTTCCTTGGGACCAGACTAAATTTAAAAAGTTGTTAGTATAAAGAAGATGTAAAGAAACATATTAGTAAACGATAATACAGGTGGTACGTGGGAAGAATAAGAAACAGTGAAGGTGGTACACAAGGGATCAGACAATGCCGCTTCGACATACAATTGCATTAAAGTGGAGGAATTGTTGCCTTCTTCAATAAGCGTGGGTAACCCTCTTCATGGAAACGGGAGATGGCTCTGTTGCATACTCATTAAAAGTATGATTCTATAGGAAAAGACGCGGGTAAGGCCCCAGTGTCATACAACGATTCATCGTCCCTTCCTAGAATGCCAGAACTATAGGTCATCATTCTAATTGTGAGGATGCAGTGGTACAAACGGCAACCCACTCCAGTGTTCTTGCCTGGAGAATCCCAGGGATGGGGGAGCCTGGTGGACTGCCATCTATGGGGTCGCACAGAGTCGGACACGACTGAAGCTACTTAGCAGCAGCAGCAGTAGTACAAAAAAGAAACCTCCACTCTGTATAGCTGACTTTATTAGTATTTTTAAAAAGTAAATGTTCTGGGGACTTCCCTGGTGGTCCAGTGGCTAAGACCACAGTCCCAAATGCAGGGAGCCCAGGTTCAATTCCTGGTCAGGGAACTAGATCCCACATGCTGCAACTAAAGATCCTATTTGCTGCCTCAAAGACTGAAGATCTCATGTGCCACAACTAAGACACAAGGCAGCCAAATAAATATATATTTTTTTAATTAAAAGTTCTAGTTTCATGATTATGATAGAAGTTTATAACCTAAGCTAAATTTAAAAAATACTTTTAAGTAATACAATCTGAGACTCTCACTCCAGTTTCTCCCTGCTCACCCTTCCATTACCACCACCACATCCCTGACACCCTTGCCTAAATCCCTCCAGCCCCATCTTCCAAGATCTTGAAGCTGTTGAGTCACTCCAGCGTGTCCAAGTCTTTGTGACCCCATGGACTGCAGCACGCCAGGCTTCCCTGTCCATCACCGACTCCTGGAGCCTGCTCAAACTCATGTCCATAGAGTCGGTGATGCCATCCAACCTTCTCATCCTCTGCTGTCCCCTTCTCCTCCCACCTTCAATCTTTCCCAGCATCAGGGTCTTTTCCAGTGAGTCAGTTCTTCGTGTCAGGTGGCCAAAGTATTGGAGTTTCAGCTTCAGCATCAGTCCTTCCAATGAATATTCAAAACTGATTTCCTTTAGGATGGACTGGTTGGATCTCCTTGCAGCTTGAAGCTTGAAGCTTGACGCTACTCACTTATTAATAGTATTCTCCCATCTCCCCTTCTCCATCTGTATCTGTTACAGTAAGGCTTGCTGCTGTAGCAAATAAAGCTCCATATTTAAGAAGCCTAACACAACCAGCGGAGAAGGAAATGGCAACCCACTCCAGTGTTCTTGCCTTGAAAATCCCCATGGGTGGAGGGGCCTGGTGGGCTGCAGTCCATGGGGTCGCTAGGAGTGGGACACGACTGAGCGACTTCACTTTCACTTTTCACTTTCATGCATTGGAGAAGGAAATGGCAACCCACTCCAGTATTCTTGCCTGGAGAATCCCAGGGACGGGGGAGCCTGGTGGGCTGCCATCTCTGGGGTTGCACAGAGTCGGACACGACAGAAGCGACTTGGCAGCAGCAACGACACAATCAGAGTTTACTTTCCTTTCTACAATCTTGGCATTGGTTGTCATCCTCCACGTGGTGATTCAGGGTGGAGCTCCTTCCATCTTGTGGCTTCTCCATCCCCTGGGGCTCCTCTAGCGCCATCTGGTGGAGCTGTGGAGAGCGTGGCGAATCACACACAGTGGTTGATGATGGCTAGGCCTGAGCGTGGTGTGCCTCCACTCTCCTGTCATTGGCTGGAACACAGTCACATGGTCTCACCTAAGTGCAAGGGAGGCTAGGTGTGTACTGACAGAGAAGTTCTCTGAGTGGAGGGGACTCAGGTCTAAAGAAGTAGGAGAGCCTGTAGGCAGCTAATTATTTATATTAAATTGACACATGTGTCATGTTATAAAGGTATGATTTACCACAGATTTTTATCACATAAAAATATGATATCTAAAATTATTATTCACTTTTAAAAAATTTAAATTTAAGTATAGTTGATTTACAGTGTTTTAGGGGTAAAGTTAAGTGATTCTTTTATTCATGTATATATGTGTGTGTTTATATATTTTTTAGATTATTTCCCATTTTAGTTTATTACAAGATAGTGAGTATAGTTCCCTGTGCTATACAGCAAGGCCTTGTTGATGATCTCTTTTCTATACAGTAGTGTCTATATGTTAACCCTGTACTCCTCATTTATCCCCCACCCTCACTTTGGTGGCCATGTTTGTTTTCAATGTCTGTGAGTCTATTTCTGTTTTGCAAATAAGTTCATTTGTATAATATCTTAGATTTCACATATAAGTGATATCATATATTTGTCTTTCTCTGTCTGGCTTACTTCACGTAGTATAATAATCTTTTAGGTCCCCCCATGTGGCTTCAAATGCATTATTTTATTCCTTTTTATGTCTGAGTAATACTCCATTATGGAGAAGGAAATGGCAACCCACTCCAGTATTCTTCTCCGGAAAATCCTATGGACAGACGAGCCTGGTGGGCGATAGTCCATAGGGTCGCACAGAGTCAGACATTACTTGGTGACTAAACCACCAATATTACATTGTGCATATACACCACATCTTCTTTATCCATTCATCTGTTGATGGACATTTAGGTTGCTTCCATGTCATGGCCATTGTAAATAGTGCTTCTGTGAATGAACATGATTTTAATAAATTCTGAACCTTCATAAGATACTAATATTATACTAAGACTTCCGTGGCTGTCAAGTGGTTAAGATTCCACACTTCCAATGCAAGGGGTATAGGTTCGATCCCTGGTCTAAGAACATAGATCCCACATGTTGCACGGTGCAGCAAAAAAAAAAAAGGATACTAATATCATGCAAAATCAATTGTGAAGAAACGAAGTTGTCCTTTTGCAATGAATCTGCAATTGCTGTTGCAGTTTAGCAAGTAATGATGAGTACACACTAACCCCTCGTGGTCTTGCTGGTCCCAGCACTGTCCTGAGCACTCAGACCCATCGCTCACTTCGCCTTCCGAATGTCCCTGTAAGGAAGGTCCTGTGTTATAGATGAGGAACCGGGGGCATGTGCCCAAGCTTGGACTCAGGCTGTCTGGCCCCAGGCTTCACCAGGATATTGATCACAGATGAAGACAATTTGTGATAAAGGAGGAGACAGAAGGGAGAGGCCTTTTTCAGGAGGCGGGGAGGCAGGAACAGTGCAGCCTGCAGAGGGATGGGGTGGATGATCACACAAAGGACAGGGCAGGGAGGAAGCAGACCCCTGTGCTGCACAGGAGATTCCTGGACCCCTTCCAGTGGAGCACGACCATATGCAGAGGCCTGGGAGCGATGAAGATTGGAGTCTGGCCCCAGAAGAGCAGGTGAAGCTGAGCCACAGGCAGTGTACCCAGAAGGTTCCTGAATGTGGCTACAAAACAACTGCCCGAATCAGGCTCGACAAGCAGGACCTAAACCAGAGGTGCACCAGACAGGGGCCCTGGGCTCACCTGGACTTCAGATATGCAGAGATTTCTGCACTCTGAATAGATGAACAAGCAGAACCCCCTTGGACTTACTCCCTGCCCCTCCAAGGGGCTCCCAGCAGCTCCTCAAAACCCTGCAGAAGGGTCTGGCCTTTTGCAGACTGCAAGCCTCTCTGAACCCTGCTGTTGATGGGAGTCAGGCTCAACACCTAATCTTGACTTTTTAGTGCAACCCTCCACAGGTCTGAGCATTTCTAGTGGCAATTCCATCGAGAGGTTTTTCATGGTGTTGTCAGGGGAAAATCATTTATTAAAATAGGACACATTTCCAAGGCCTCTGGATTGTTTCAGTCTACGCATGGCTGCATACTAAGTCACTTCAGTCATGTCTAACTCTTTGCAACCATGGACTGTAGCCTGCTAGGCTCCTCTGTCCCTGGGATTCTCCAAGCAAGAATACTGGAGGTGGTTGCCATGTCCTCCTCCAGGGGATCTTCCTGACCCAGGAATTGAACCTAAGTTTCATGTCTCCTGCATTGGCAGGCAGGTTCTTTACCACTAGAGCCACCTGGGAAACCCCCCTATGCAGTCTACTTCAGAGCCAAGTTGCTTAAGTTCACCAATGCGGAGGTGATTAGATAGATAGATGGGCTTCCCTGATAGCTCAGTTGGTAAAGAATCCACCTGCAGTGCAGGAGACCCCGGTTGGATTCCTGGGTCAGGAAGATCCCCTGGAGGAGGGTATGGCAACCCACTCCAGTACTCTTCGGCTTCTCTGGTGGCTCAGCTGGTAAAAAATTCACCTGCAATGCAGGAGACCTGGGTTTGATCCCTAGTTTGGGAAGATCCCCTGGAGAAGGGAAAGGCTACCCACTCCATTATTCTGGCCTGGAAAATTCCATGGACTGTATAGTCCATGGGGTGGCAAAGACAACCAAGCAACTTTCACTTTCTTTTAGATAGATAGATAAAAAGAAACTGTAAGCATTCCTTTGGGAAATCTTAAACCAACCGATTTTGAGAAGCAAACTTAGAATGTTGTACATACATAAATTCCCAGTTGTTGATATATTTGGAAATGACTAGGGGGGAAAGCTTGACTTTCTAGGTGGAGAAATTCATCAAGAATTTGCAATGTGATGACTTGTCTTCATCAGTTCCTTCTATTTATTTATTTAAGTTTGGCTTTGCTGGGTCTTCGTCGCTGAGCAGGCTTTCTCTAGTTGTGGCGGGTGGGGGCTACTCTCAAGTTGCAGCGTATAGGCTGCAGGGGCTTCTCTTGTTGCAGAGGACAGGCTCTAGGTACACGGGATTCAGTATTGCAGCACGTGGGCTCAGTTGTTTGGCGCATGGGGTTACTTGTCACATGGCATGGGGCATCTTCCTGGATCAGGGATCAAACCCATGTCCCCTGCACTGGCAGGCAGATTCTTAACCACTGGACCACCAGGGAAGTCCTCCTTTGTTTGCTTTAAATGTTCTTTTGATTGAAAATGCGATTCTTTTTTCTGTCCTGCTATACCCTTTGTCCTAGTGCTGACAGATAATAGAAACTGTCTTTTCTTGAAACCTTAGAAACGCTTTTTCCTCTGTAGGTGATCATCTACTCTCCTCCATGCTCTGTGTATCCTCTGGTCCTTTCCTTGCGGCAATGCCAACAAGCTTCTGCATCTTCTCTCTCTGGAGGTAGATGTGGGAATTTTAACCTGATCAGCTTCAAGTTCAATTCCAAGACGATTCTGTAGTTTTAGAAAGTAAACAAGTTCAGCCCAGATTCAACCCAGCTCACGTTCATTGGTGTTAGACTTGAGGTTCTGTGAAATAATTTCCACCCAGGTTCTGCTTTGTTTAGCAAATTAGTGCCCTCTTCTCCTGTGGGGCTCAGCCTTGGGTCAGCTCAGGTCACCTGAAGCAGAAGTACATGCTCCCACCTCCTGGCTTTGCCCAAACGCTTGTCCTGTTTTTCCTCCTAATTTAATGCATGAAACATTTCTGATGAAACAACCAAAGGAGATTTTTATAGGAAAGAGGAAGTAGGTTAAGGGGAGGGGCATGAAGCCCCCTCTGAGTCAGACTTAGCACCTTCTCTCGATCACCAGATAATACAGGGCTGAAGAGAACAAGTCATTGGGAAAAAAGAAGGAAAAAAAAAAAATAGTCCCAAAGATAAGATCACATGTGTATATTCTTAGAGTGGATTGTGCCTGAGGATGGATGGTCTTGAACTTCACATATAAAGCTGTGAAGAGACTAACATCCAGTGTAGCTCTTCTGTATGCTATGGGGATGCCATGAATATGCCCAGGACTGACATAGCCCCTGAGACCCCCATTCCTGTAAGCATTTTGGCCCCACAAAATCCCATCAGCCGGTACTCTTCTCTTTGGCTTCGGAACAGCCCATACAGAAGACAGCCCACAGAGGAGAGGAGCTCAGAAGAGCTCAGTCCTCTACTGAAATGCAACAGCAGACGGGCACTCCTGAAACACAACCAGCTTCTGCGTTCAGTCCTGGTTATTTGTGGGATGTGAGGAATTCTGACAGTGAGAGACATGAGATAGGAGGGCATCCCTAGTCCTCTTGGAGCCCGTCCATACCTTCTATCTTCCCTGCCCTGTTGCTGGCGTGATGCCTGGCTCCGTTAGAGTCTGCCTTGCCGAGGACCACAGACTCAGTGGTGGCAGGGAGCATGGTGACATGAGCGGCTGGGGAGCGGGGATGTGGAGGGTATGTGTGTGCACAGTTCTCCCAAGGCAGCTTTTGTTGTCTCTCTTGTAATAAAACCATGTCCACAGGGAAATTTACCTCTATGAAGAGAAAAACATCAACCTTAGCTCAACAATAAATGGCAACCAGCATGTAACTTCTTTTAAGAGGGAAAACATGGAGGGCTTTCTGTAAAACTGGGGAGAAGGTCCCCACTAAAGGGGGGAAGCCACCACTGATAGCTTACAGTGAATGATGTCTGATTCATGATCTCTGAAGAAGATTTAGTTTCAGGACCAGAGACCAGGCTTGACCACTCAAGGCTTTTGTGTAGCAGAAGTTTTATTACAGTGAAAAGGGACAAAGAAAGTTTCTGACATAGACATCAGCAGGGGGATGGAGAACGCCCCCCTTGCTAGAGTTAGCAAGGAAAGGAATTACATACTTTTTAATTTAGTTGTTACAATAAATCAAAAGAATGTCTCAAGGTTGTAAAAATTTTACCAGACCCACTCCCACAATTTACATTTTAGTATAACAGGATTAGAACTTAACAATAGAAAGATCCTTCCAGACCCACTCCCATAATATACATTCTAAGATATCAGGATTAGTCAGAAGGTTTTCAGGAAGGAGCAACTGTCCGCAAGCAGGATACGTTGTTGTTATATAATCCTTAGTACAGAGTTTAAACCAGGTTGTTTGTTGTTAATCATCAGTTCCAGGCTTAAAGAAAAAAAAAAACATTTTAATGTGACAAGACTCAGGAATATAAAGAAAAAAAAATGTTTGTCCTTTCCTCCTGGAGAATTCCAGACCCCTATCTCCTCCTCGAGAACCCCAGACCCCTCTCTCCTCAAGGACCCCCAGACTTTTTATCAGCCTGCCTTGGAATTGACTCTCTCACCACCCGGCCCCAAATAATTGCCCCTGTGACACCGGCCCAGTGCTGCCAGAGCTAGTAACTCTTCAAGAGAAACTAGAAATCCAGGTTCTCGGGTAAAATCTCTCTCTCTCTTTTGGTGGGTAACAGCTTTATTGGTGGGCTTTTCTCACGGCTCAGTGTTAAAGAATCCACTTGCCAAGCAGGAGACGTGGGTTTGATCCCTGGTCGGGAAGATCTCCAGGAGAAGGAAATGGCAACCCACTCCAGTGTTCCTGCCTAGAGAATTCCATGGACAGAGGAGCCTGGAAGGCTGTAGTCCATTGGGTTGCAAAGAGTCAGACAGGACTGAGCATTCACACAAGGTATAGAGAGCTGATATAGATATCCGCTGATATCTATAGAAGTAGGTGTGAATGTATGTATACAAACACACAGAGTCACATGTGCACAGACACACTCATACACCTCACTAGTTTTGTTTCTCTAGAGAACCCTGATTGATACACCATCCCACCAAGGCAAGTGTGGGTGGTTTTGGTCTTGCTTATTGTGTGGTGGCAGGATGCACCCACAATTCAACAGGAAGGTCAATTGCTTTTGCTCCACATTTCATTCATATGGCGGCAGAGAAATCCTTCATACCTTCGCTCATGCCCACCCCCGCTAGATTCTGTGTTTGATGTGTGTCAGAAGCTTTGCTAGGTGCTCAGGACACTGAGATGAATGGAACACATGGTGGCAGTAAGAAACAGAGGAATCTGTCTGCACTAAAAGGAAAACAGCTTTTCAAATCAGTGCACTAAAGTATTACATGGGAGATGATAGAAAAATGAATGGAGCGTAACAGGTCCACACAGGAGGGAACGGTCACAGCTGCACAGAGGAAGAGGGTGATCAAAGAATGACTCTGAAGCTGGATCAGCTGAGATTAAACAGGGTCTCATCCAGTGTGTGGTTTAGAAGAGATGCATCCTAGGCAAAGGAAATGGCTTTTCACAAGGCAGAGGGGAAAACAGCCTGGGTCCTACATCCGGCAGGTTAACCTAGAGTTAGAGGTAGGACCTCGCTGGGAAATCGGGCAGGAGATCATCTAGAGAGCAATACATGTGCCCTGCTAAAGTTTGGGCTTTATCCTGCAGGGATGGGAG
The DNA here is from genome assembly GCF_032452875.1 of Bos javanicus. Taxonomy (NCBI): domain Eukaryota; kingdom Metazoa; phylum Chordata; class Mammalia; order Artiodactyla; family Bovidae; genus Bos; species Bos javanicus. Next base: position 48,487,124 of record NC_083884.1, read on the forward strand.
CCATTGCATAGATTTCAGAAACGCAATGGCATCTTCAGATTTCCACTTCAGAAAACTCCCCCTCATGTTGCAGAATCAATCAAAGCAGGGTGAGGAATTAGAGGCAGAGAGATCAATCTGGAGGTCATTGTAATAGTCTGGGTGAGACATGATAAAGTAGGGATACAGAGAAGAGGACGTATTTTAGAGGCTCTATTTTAGATGGAGTCTGCCAGCTTGGATGACTGATCGGGTATCAGAAATGGAGGAGGAGGAGGAATTTCAGACGGCTTCCACAATTCTGGATGGAGAGTAGCACCTGACCTCTAAGCAAGAGAAGAAACAAATCTGAAGAGAAATGAACTTAGTTTGTTTATAATGAGTATGCACTGCCTGCAGCATTTCCTGTGTCTGCTCACAAATCCCATTCGCACTGCTACAACCCGAGTCCAGCACATCATCCTTTACCTGGATAATTGCAACATCCTTCTTATGGGT